>NC_132793.1:138747500-139957500 GCF_048418805.1 Vulpes vulpes
CCTTATATAATTCAGATATTAACCCCCATCAGATACGCAGTTTGCAAATACTCTATTTCATAAGCTGCGTTTTCACCATGTTATTTCCTTTGTCATGCAGACGTCAGTTTGATGTGATCCTTCTCGCTTATTTTTCGTGTTTATTGCTTGCACTTTTCTATACACGAACAACTATCTGAGAAAAAGAAACAAAGGAAACAATCGCATTTATGATAGCATCAAAAATAATAAAATATTTAGGAACAAATTTAACCAGGGAAGTGAAAGATCCGCACACTGAGAACTATAAGATATCGATGAAAAGGGATCCCTGGGTGGCGCAGCGGTTTGGCGCCTGCCTTTGGCCCAGGGAGCGATCCTGGAGACCCGGGATCGAATCCCACGTCGGGCTCCCGGTGCATGGAGCCTGCTTCTCCCTCTGCCTATGTCTCTGCCTCTCTCTCTCTCTCTGTGACTATCATAATTAAATAAAAAAAAAATTTTAAAAAAAGATATCGATGAAAAAAGATGAAGGAGACACAAATAAATGGAATATTTCATATTCTTTGATCGGAAGAATTGCTAAAATGCCGATGATATGCAATCCATAGGTTCAGCGCAGTTCCTATTGAAACCTCAATGGCATTTTTCACAGAAGTCGGAAAAAAAAGAAAAACTAAAATCGACATGGGACGACGAAAGGCCACGAATAGCCGAAGCAATCTTGAGAAAGAACAAAGCTGGAAGCCTCACGTTCCCTGACTTCACACTACGTTACGGAGCTACAGTCATCAAAATAGGGTGGCACTGACCTCTCGGCAGACAGACAGACCAGTCGAGTAGAGTAGGGAGCCCAGAAATATCCCAGACACGGGTAATCTTGGACAAGAACACACGATGGAGAAAGAGTAGTTTGTTGGATAAATGTCACGGGGAAAACTGGATGTCCAGACGTGAAAAAAAAAAAAAACACCGCCCACCGAACTTAGCTCAAAACGGATTAAAGACTTAAATGTAAAGCATGAAATCAAACCCCCAGAAGAAAAGAGGGGGAGATCTCCTTGGTATTAGTCTTGGCGATCATAGTTTGGACATAAAGTTCATGTATTATATACGAGAAATGCTGGAGGGAGATGGGTGAATCGGGAGTCCCCGATCCTTCGCACGTAGACACCAGACATGCTCCTTAATCAGCTGTGCACAGGTGTGTGCGCGCAGGGAGCCACACGGCCGAGGGTGGCGCCGGAGGAGGCCCAAGGGGAAGAGGCTGTCATTTTCTGTAGAGCCCGAGTCACCCCCCGCGAGGCCGTAGCAGGTCTTCCTTGGTCAGGTCTTCCTTGCACTTCCTGCACGCGGCTTGGTAGCCGGCCGTGACCCACGCTGTGCACTGGGTCACGATACTCTCTGATTGCCACCAAAGTTGTAGACCTCAGAATGTTGATGGGATTTACTAATTTAAGAAATATTTGCTATACCCGCTCGTCTGTTTGATGAATGTCTCTTGACCACCCATCACGCGTTACACACTGAGCTGGGAGACCGGAATGAGTAAGGGAGACGCGCGTGACCAGAGGGTCCCAGGCCGCGTGCTTATGAGTGCATTGGGGCGTCCCTAACCTCGGCCCAAGGAGGAGGAGGGTGGAGAAGTGAGAAGAGCTGCTCTTGGGGCCCAAGTCAACGGGCCTTGTCAGGACACGGTGGGATGTGCCATCCAGGGAACAGGACGCCCCGGCCCGGAGGCCAGCGCAGGTGTGGCCATATATAAAAAACCCAAGCACCTGGGGGGAGGCTGGAGACAAACGTGGGGACAGGGCAGCGGCGCCAGTTTAGAGGGACCTGAAAGCCGTCATCGAAGTTTGGCCCTTGATGCTAGACGGCGATCGGGATTCACGGCGGCCCTTAGGGGAGAAGCGGCCCCACCACCGAGCGCAGCGGGTCCCACAGGAATCAGCGAGATGGGGTGCGGGGTGCACAGGCCAGTGGCGGGGCGCCCGGGGAGCTCTGCTGTCTGGCTGCTCACCCCGTGGTCCTCGCACCAACAGCTCCAGGAGGATCCTGAAGGCACAGTCTCCGCCCGTCCCGGAGCTCAGGGCCACGCGTGTGCAGGTCCTCGCCCCGAGGCCCGAGGGCACAGGGAGCGCTCAGGACGCCGCGGCTCAGTGAGCAGATACTCGAGTGGCTTCCAGCCCAAGGGCGCCAAGCCAAGCCCGCGCCCCACGCCCATCCCATCCCCCGTGGGCTTGGCTGCTGCTGGAGGGATGGCACCTGGAGTCTCCAAAGCAAAGACGGGGGATTTAAGCAAAACTTGGAGAAGAAGTGAGTGCTGCCTGTGTAGACGGGATCCCCCGGAGCATGTCATGGATGTCCGGGTTCTCCAAGCATCACCTTGCACTTCCACATGAGGGAGGAGGAGCCTTCTAGAAACTGGAAGCTCCCAAGGAGAGAGCATCAACGCCAGGACCGCAGATACGAAAAAAATGTAACGACAACTGAGAGCTCCCGTTGTGCCAGACGATGTTTTGCATTGGCAAGATCTCCCAACCCCGCTGTCCTTCGCGGGAGACCTGTCGGGCAGTGTCCCCGTGGTCCCCATTCTGCAGAGCTGAGGAAGCCCAGGCCGGATGCACTTAGTGACTTTACCTACAGGTTTGTCAGTCTTGTCGATCTTTTGAAAGGACCAACTCTTGTCGATCCTATTGTTTTTCTATATTCTATTTAGTTTGTCTCTGCTCTGTTCTTTACAATAGAGCCCTCTCTCGTCTTCTGAATTCGGGCTGTGGTCGGAGTGAGTGGCCCCAAGCAGAGTGCAGACGTGTCTTCCATACGATGTAAACGCAGTTACAGGCGGTCTGATAAATCTCCGGGCACGTTCAGGGACAACAGGGTCAGTGTGACAAGTCCACTGCGAAGATGCGCACTCTGAACCGGAGAGCTGGGCTTGCTTCAGGGGACAGCGAGGCAGGGGACCTAAGCCAGGGAATGCCCCTGCTCTCACGGACGGCCCACCCTAGCAGGAGAAAATAGAGAGAATGCAGGAAAATACAAGCAGACTACTCTCCGGGGTGCGGTTGTGGCAGGTGCTAGGAAGAGAAGAGGGCAGGGGTGTGGGCTGGAGAAGGACCTAGAAGCCTTGTCATGGCTGGGGAGTGACGGGATTCTCTGGCGAGAGTGACGGGAAATCCATGGCTGGGTTTCCCAGAGACCTAGCGTCTGGGCTGGATCTGCGTTGATGGGAAGACACAGCCACATGAAGAGCTAGGAAGAGAGAGATCCCGCGTAAGGAGGAGCAGGGGCAGAATCCCCGGCTCGGCTCGGAGCTCAAAGAGTGGAAATTCTGCTGGTGTAGGGAGGATGGAGGAAGGAAGGAGAGAGGGAGGGAAGGAGGGAGGGAAGGAGGGAGGGAAGGAGGAGGGAGGAGAGAGGAAAGAAGGAAGAAGGAAGGGAGGGATGAAGAAGGAGGAAGGGAGGGAGGAAGGAAGGAGGGAGAGAGGGAGGGAGGGAGGGAGGAGGGAGGACAGAAAGGGGAGGGCAGGGCTGGAGTGGAGGGAGAAGAAAGCAGGGGGGCTGCCCCGGGCCCAGAGGGGGCACCTCCTCCTCATCCCAGGCCCTGGCACTTCCTCCAGGCCACGGGCGGGTGTCCAGCGGGTCCCAGGCCTCACGTCCTTTGTTCTCATACGTGAGGCCTTTATTACTTCTTTTACCTGCGCAAGTTCTGCCTCCTCCTGTTACACCAGGGACGTGATGCCCACGCGGCCAACCCGGTGAAAGAGTCTGGTCCCCAAGTGATCGGTGACTGAAATGCTCTTTTCTTCCTTGGAGCTAAATGAACACTAGCCCGCTTCGGGTGTCTACTAAGCTCCGGTGAGCACCTGTGTTGCAAATATTCCTCCCTCCTCCCTCCTTGCTTTCCTTCCTTCTTTCCATTCCTGCAGCCCTTTAACTTCAGGACCCTCTTCTGCGTAGGACAGACGCCACCCCAGAGACCTGATCTCCAATGGCTTAGGGCCAACTGAGGGCCCAGGGTTAGGGAGCAGCTGAAGGGCCCTGTGAGGGGCCTTGGAGAGGTCTCAGAGCAGGGGATCCGGGGGTTCAGGGCACACCCCTCAAGCCCTGGCAGTGTGCAGGGGACCCTTGCAGGGGACGCCCAGGCTAGGGACAAGGGGTTGGGCCGGGACCCTGGAGGAACCCAGGACCAGTGCGCTGCCTCAGCAGCCCGGGAACAACTGCCCAGCTTGGCGGCTCCATGCTGTCAGCCCTCTTTGACCATAGAACTGACTCCCCACAAGGCATGTGTGGTATTAACATCCAACCTAAAAAGTAGAATATGGAGGGAAAAAATCCAGTGTACATTTTTCCACCTGAAAACCTTATGGATAATAATTCTTAAACACGTGGGTGTCCACCTGTTCCTGCAGAACTCTAGCACCCTTGCCCCCGTGCACGGTGGGGTTTTAAACAGAAGTGACCTGCGCTCTGGTGTCCCTGGTAAGAAACCAGGAGTGAGCCTGGACTGCAAGCGGCCCTGCCCCAGTCCTCCTGCACATTCTCAGGCCTCCGGCTCAGCTCTGTGGGGTTTTTAAGATTAATGTATTTATGTGAGAGAGAGAGAGAGTGCACAGTGGGGAGGAGCAGAGGGAGAGAGATGGGGAGCACAGTGGGGAGGAGCAGAGCCAGAGAGGGGAGAGCATAGTGGGAGCAGAGGGAGAGGGAGACAGAGAGGGAGCACAGTGGGGAGGAGCGGAGGGAGAGTGGGGAGAACACAGTGGGAGGAGCAGAGGGAGAGGGAGAGAGAGAGGGAGCACAGTGGGGAGGAGCGGAAGGAGAGAGGGGAGAGCAGAGTGGGAGGAGCAGAGGGCGAGAGGGAGGGAGAGCACAGTGGGAGGAGCAGGGGAGAGGGAGGGAGAGCACAGTGGGAGGAGCAGGGGAGGGAGGGAGAGCACAGTGGGAGGAGCAGGGAGGGAGGGACAGCAGAGTGGGAGGAGCAGGGGGAGGGAGGGAGAGCAGAGTGGGAGGAGCAGGGGAGGGAGGGAGAGCAGAGTTCGAGGAGCAGGGAGGGAGGGAGAGCAGAGTGGGAGGAGCAGGGGAGGGAGGGAGAGCACAGTGGGAAGAGCAGGGGAGGGAGGGAGAGCAGAGTGGGAGGAGCAGGGAGGGAGGGAGAGCACAGTGGGAGGAGCAGGGAGGGAGGGAGAGCACAGTGGGAGGAGCAGGGAGGGAGGGAGAGCAGAGTGGGAGGAGCAGGGGGAGGGAGGGAGAGCAGAGTGGGAGGAGCAGAGGGCTAGAAGGAGGGAGAGCAGAGTGGGAGGAGCAGGGAGGGAGGGAGAGCACAGTGGGAGGAGCAGGGGAGACGGAGGGAGAGCACAGTGGGAGGAGCAGGGGAGAGGGAGGGAGAGCACAGTGGGAGGAGCAGGGGAGAGGGAGGGAGAGCACAGTGGGAGGAGGAGGGGAGGGAGGGAGAGTACAGTGGGAGGAGCAGGGAGGGAGGGAGAGCAGAGTAGGAGGAGCAGGGAGGGAGGGAGAGCACAGTGGGAGGAGCAGGGGAGGGAGGGAGAGCACAGTGGGAGGAGCAGGGAGGGAGGGAGAGCACAGTGGGAGGAGCAGGGAGGGAGGGAGAGCACAGTGGGAGGAGCAGGAAGGGAGGGAGAGCACAGTGGGAGGAGCAGGGAGGGAGGGAGAGCACAGTGGGAGGAGGAGGGGAGGGAGGGAGAGCACAGTGGGAGGAGCAGGGAGGGAGGGAGAGCAGAGTGGGAGGAGCAGGGGGAGGGAGGGAGAGCAGAGTGGGAGGAGCAGAGGGCAAGAAGGAGGGAGAGCAGAGTGGGAGGAGCAGGGAGGGAGGGAAAGCACAGTGGGAGGAGCAGGGGAGACGGAGGGAGAGCACAGTGGGAGGAGCAGGGGAGAGGGAGGGAGAGCACAGTGGGAGGAGCAGGGGAGAGGGAGGGAGAGCACAGTGGGAGGAGCAGGGAGGGAGGGAGAGCAGAGTGGGAGGAGCAGGGAGGGAGGGAGAGCACAGTGGGAGGAGCAGGGGAGAGGGAGGGAGAGCACAGTGGGAGGAGGAGGGGAGGGAGGGAGAGCACAGTGGGAGGAGCAGGGAGGGAGGGAGAGCAGAGTGGGAGGAGCAGGGAGGGAGGGAGAGCACAGTGGGAGGAGCAGGGGAGGGAGGGAGAGCAGAGTGGGAGGAGCAGGGAGGGAGGGAGAGCACAGTGGGAGGAGCAGGGAGGGAGGGAGAGCAGAGTGGGAGGAGCAGGGAGGGAGGGAGAGCAGAGTGGGAGGAGCAGGGGGAGGGAGGGAGAGCAGAGTGGGAGGAGCAGGGAGGGAGGGAGAGCAGAGTGGGAGGAGCAGGGAGGGAGGGAGAGCACAGTGGGAGGAGCAGGGAGGGAGGGAGAGCAGAGTGTGAGGAGCAGGGAGGGCGGGAGAGCACAGTGGGAGGAGCAGGGAGGGAGGGAGAGCACAGTGGGAGCAGCAGGGAGGGCGGGAGAGCAGAGTGGGAGGAGCAGGGAGGGAGGGAGAGCACAGTGGGAGGAGCAGGGAGGGAGGGAGAGCAGAGTGGGAGGAGCAGGCAGGGCGGGAGAGCACAGTGGGAGGAGCAGGGAGGGAGGGAGAGCACAGTGGGAGGAGCAGGGAGGGCGGGAGAGCAGAGTGGGAGGAGCAGGGAGGGAGGGAGAGCACAGTGGGAGGAGCAGGGGAGGGAGGGAGAGCACAGTGGGAGGAGCAGGGAGGGAGGGAGAGCAGAGTGGGAGGAGCAGGGAGGGAGGGAGAGCACAGTGGGAGGAGCAGGGGAGGGAGGGAGAGCAGAGTGGGAGAGGCAGGGAGGGAGGGAGAGCACAGTGTGAGGAGCAGGGAGGGAGGGAGAGCACAGTGGGAGGAGCAGGAGGGAGGGAGAGCAGAGTGGGAGGAGCAGGGAGGGAGGGAGAGCACAGTGGGAGGAGCAGGGAGGGAGGGAGAGCAGAGTGGGGGGAGGAGGGGAGGGAGGGAGAGCACAGTGTGAGGAGCAGGGAGGGAGGGAGAGCAGAGTGGGAGGAGCAGGGAGGGAGGGAGAGCACAGTGGGAGGAGCAGGGGAGGGAGGGAGAGCACAGTGGGAGGAGCGGGGAGGGAGGGAGAGCACAGTGGGAGGAGCAGGGGATGGAGGGAGAGCACAGTGGGAGGAGCAGGGGAGGGAGGGAGAGCACAGTGGGAGGAGCAGGGAGGGAGGGAGAGCACAGTGGGAGGAGCAGGGGTGGGAGGGTTGAGCACAGTGGGAGGGGCAGGGACGGAGGAGAGCAGAGTGGGAGGAGCAGGGAGGGAGGGAGAGCAGAGTGGGAGGAGCAGGGGAGGGAGGGAGAGCACAGTGGGAGGAGCAGGGAGGGAGGGAGAGCACAGTGGGAGGAGCAGGGGAGGGAGGGAGAGCACAGTGGGAGGAGCAGGGGTGGGAGGGTTGAGCACAGTGGGAGGAGCAGGGACGGAGGAGAGCAGAGTGGGAGGAGCAGGGAGGGAGGGAGAGCAGAGTGGGAGGAGCAGGGGAGGGAGGGAGAGCACAGTGGGAGGAGCAGGGAGGGAGGGAGAGCACAGTGGGAGGATCAGGGGAGGGAGGGAGAGCACAGTGGGAGGAGCAGGGAGGGAGGGAGAGCACAGTGGGAGGAGCAGGGGAGGGAGGGAGAGCAGAGTGGGAGGAGCAGGGAGGGAGGGAGAGCACAGTGGGAGGAGCAGGGGAGGGAGGGAGAGCACAGTGGGAGGAGCAGGGGAGGGAGGGAGAGCACAGTGGGAGGAGCAGGGAGGGAGGGAGAGCAGAGTGGGAGGAGCAGGGAGGGAGGGAGAGCACAGTGGGAGGAGCAGGGGAGGGAGGGAGAGCACAGTGGGAGGAGCAGGGAGGGAGGGAGAGCACAGTGGGAGAAGCAGGGGAGAGGGAGAGCACAGTGGGAGAAGCAGGGGAGAGGGAGGGAGAGCAGAGTGGGAGGAGCAGGGAGGGAGGGAGAGCAGAGTGGGAGGAGCAGGGGAGAGGGAGGGAGAGCAGAGTGGGAGGAGCAGGGGAGGGAGGGAGAGCAGAGTGGGAGGAGCAGGGAGGGAGGGAGAGCAGAGTGGGAGGAGCAGGGGAGGGAGGGAGAGCAGAGTGGGAGGAGCAGGGGAGGGAGGGAGAGCACAGTGGGAGGAGCGGGGAGGGAGGGAGAGCACAGTGGGAGGAGCAGGGGAGGGAGGGAGAGCAGAGTGGAAGGAGCAGGGAGGGAGGGAGAGCACAGTGGGAGGAGCAGGGAGGGAGGGAGAGCACAGTGGGAGGAGCAGGGGAGGGAGGGAGAGCAGAGTGGGAGGAGCAGGGAGGGAGGGAGAGCACAGTGGGAGGAGCAGGGGAGGGAGGGAGAGCAGAGTGGGAGGAGCAGGGGAGGGAGGGAGAGCACAGTGGGAGGAGCGGGGAGGGAGGGAGAGCACAGTGGGAGGAGCAGGGAGGGAGGGAGAGCAGAGTGGGAGGAGCAGGGGAGAGGGAGGGAGAGCAGAGTGGGAGGAGCAGGGGAGGGAGGGAGAGCAGAGTGGGAGGAGCAGGGGAGGGAGGGAGAGCACAGTGGGAGGAGCAGGGAGGCAGGGAGAGCAGAGTCGGAGGAGCAGGGAGGGAGGGAGAGCACAGTGGGAGGAGCAGGGAGGGAGGGAGAGCACAGTGGGAGGAGCAGGGAGGGAGGGAGAGCATAGTGGGAGGAGCAGGGAGGGAGGGAGAGCAGAGTGGGAGGGGCAGGGAGGGAGGGAGAGCACAGTGGGAGGAGCAGGGGAGGGAGGGAGAGCACAGTGGGAGGAGCAGGGAGGGAGGGAGAGCAGAGTGGGAGGAGCAGGGAGGGAGGGAGAGCACAGTGGGAGGAGCAGGGGAGGGAGGGAGAGCACAGTGGGAGGAGCAGGGAGGGAGGGAGAGCACAGTGGGAGAAGCAGGGGAGAGGGAGAGCACAGTGGGAGAAGCAGGGGAGAGGGAGGGAGAGCAGAGTGGGAGGAGCAGGGAGGGAGGGAGAGCACAGTGGGAGGAGCAGGGGAGGGAGGGAGAGCACAGTGGGAGGAGCAGGGAGGGAGGGAGAGCACAGTGGGAGGAGCAGGGGAGGGAGGGAGAGCAGAGTGGGAGGAGCAGGGGAGGGAGGGAGAGCACAGTGGGAGGAGCGGGGAGGGAGGGAGAGCACAGTGGGAGGAGCAGGGGAGGGAGGGAGAGCACAGTGGGAGGAGCAGGGGAGGGAGGGAGAGCACAGTGGGAGGAGCAGGGAGGGAGGGAGAGCACAGTGGGAGGAGCGGGGAGGGAGGGAGAGCACAGTGGGAGGAGCGGGGAGGGAGGGAGAGCACAGTGGGAGGAGCAGGGAGGGAGGGAGAGCACAGTGGGAGGAGCAGGGGTGGGAGGGTTGAGCACAGTGGGAGGAGCAGGGACGGAGGAGAGCAGAGTGGGAGGAGCAGGGAGGGAGGGAGAACAGAGTGGGAGGAGCAGGGGAGGGAGGGAGAGCAGAGTGGGAGGAGCAGGGGAGGGAGGGAGAGCAGTGGGAGGAGCAGGGAGGGAGGGAGAGCAGAGTGGGAGGAGCAGGGAGGGAGGGAGAGCACAGTGGGAGGAGCAGGGAGGGAGGGAGAGCAGAGTGGGAGGAGCAGGGGAGAGGGAGGGAGAGCAGAGTGGGAGGAGCAGGGGAGGGAGGGAGAGCAGAGTGGGAGGAGCCGGGGAGGGAGGGAGAGCACAGTGGGAGGAGCAGGGAGGGAGGGAGAGCACAGTGGGAGGAGCAGGGAGGGAGGGAGAGCAGAGTGGGAGGAGCAGGGGAGAGGGAGGGAGAGCAGAGTGGGAGGAGCAGGGGAGGGAGGGAGAGCAGAGTGGGAGGAGCAGGGGAGGGAGGGAGAGCACAGTGGGAGGAGCAGGGAGGCAGGGAGAGCAGAGTCGGAGGAGCAGGGAGGGAGGGAGAGCACAGTGGGAGGAGCAGGGAGGGAGGGAGAGCAGAGTGGGAGGAGCAGGGAGGAAGGGAGAGCATAGTGGGAGGAGCAGGGAGGGAGGGAGAGCAGAGTGGGAGGAGCAGGGAGGGAGGGAGAGCACAGTGGGAGGAGCAGGGAGGGAGGGAGAGCAGAGTGGGAGGAGCAGGGAGGGAGGGAGAGCAGAGTGGGAGGAGCAGGGAGGGAGGGAGAGCACAGTGGGAGGAGCAGGGAGGGAGGGAGAGCAGAGTGGGAGGAGCAGGGGAGAGGGAGGGAGAGCAGAGTGGGAGGAGCAGGGGAGGGAGGGAGAGCAGAGTGGGAGGAGCAGGGGAGGGGAGGGAGAGCAGAGTGGGAGGAGCAGGGGAGGGAGGGAGAGCAGAGTGGGAGGAGCAGGGGAGGGAGGGAGAGCAGAGTGGGAGGAGCAGGGAGGGAGGGAGAGCACAGTGGGAGGAGCAGGGAGGGAGGGAGAGCAGAGTGGGAGGAGCAGGGGAGAGGGAGGGAGAGCAGAGTGGGAGGAGCAGGGGAGGGAGGGAGAGCAGAGTGGGAGGAGCAGGGGAGGGAGGGAGAGCACAGTGGGAGGAGCAGGGAGGCAGGGAGAGCAGAGTCGGAGGAGCAGGGAGGGAGGAGAGCACAGTGGGAGGAGCAGGGAGGGAGGAGAGCAGAGTGGGAGGAGCAGGGAGGAAGGGGAGAGCATAGTGGGAGGAGCAGGGAGGGAGGGAGAGCAGAGTGGGAGGAGCAGGAGGGAGGGAGAGCACAGTGGGAGGAGCAGGGGAGGGAGGGAGAGCACAGTGGGAGGAGCAGGGAGGGAGGGGAGAGCAGAGTGGGAGGAGCAGGGAGAGGAGGGGAGAGCACAGTGGGAGGAGCAGGGGAGGGAGGGAGAGCACAGTGGGAGGAGCAGGGAGGGAGGGAGAGCACAGTGGGAGAGCAGGGAGAGGAGGGAGAGGGAGAGCAGGTGGGAGGGAGAGCAGGGGAGGAGGGGAGGGAGGGAGAGCAGAGTGGGAGAGCAGGGGAGGAGGGAGAGCAGAGTGGGAGGAGCAGGGGAGGGAGGGAGAGCAGAGTGGGAGGAGCAGGGGAGGGAGGGAGAGCAGAGTGGGAGGAGCAGGGGAGGGGAGGGAGAGAGCAGAGTGGGAGGAGCAGGGAGGGAGGGAGAGCACGAGTGGGAGGAGCAGGGAGGGAGGGAGAGCAGAGTGGGAGGAGCAGGGGAGGGAGGGAGAGCACAGTGGGAGGAGCAGGGGAGGGAGGGAGAGCACAGTGGGAGGAGCAGGGAGGGAGGGAGAGCAGAGTGGGAGGAGCAGGGAGGGAGGGAGAGCAGAGTGGGAGGAGCAGGGGAGGGAGGGAGAGCACAGTGGGAGGAGCAGGGGAGGGAGGGAGAGCAGAGTGGGAGGAGCAGGGAGGGAGGGAGAGCACAGTGGGAGGAGCAGGGGAGGGAGGGAGAGCACAGTGGGAGGAGCAGGGGAGGAGGGAGAGCAGAGTGGGAGGAGCAGGATGAGGGAGAGCACAGTGGAGGAGCAGGGAGGGAGGGAGAGCACAGTGGAGAGCAGGAGGAGGAGAGCAGTGGAGGAGCGGAGGGAGGAGAGCACAGTGGGGAGGAGCAGGGGGAGGGAGGGCAGGGGAGAGCACGAGTGGGAGGAGCAGGGAGGGAGGGAGAGCAGAGTGGGAGGAGCAGGGGAGGGAGGAGAGCAGCAGTGGGAGGAGCAGGGGAGGGAGGGGAGAGCACAGTGGAGGAGCAGGGACGGGAGGGAGAGCACAGTGGAGGAGCAGGGGAGGCGGAGAGGAGAGCACAGTGGGAGGAGCAGGGAGGGAGGGAGAGCACAGTGGGAGAGCAGGGAGGGAGGAGAGCACAGTGGGAGGAGCAGGGGGAGGGTGAGCACAGTGGGAGGAGCAGGACGGAGGAGAGCAGAGTGGGAGGAGCAGGGAGGGAGGGAGAGCAGAGTGGGAGGAGCAGGGAGGGAGGAGAGCACAGTGGGAGGAGCAGGGGAGGGAGGGAGAGCACAGTGGGAGGAGCAGGGGAGGGAGGGGAGAGCACAGTGGGAGGAGCAGGGAGGGAGGGAGAGCAGAGTGGGAGGAGCAGGGACGGAGGAGAGCAGAGTGGGAGGAGCAGGGAGGGAGGGAGAGCAGAGTGGGAGGAGCAGGGGAGGGAGGGAGAGCACAGTGGGAGGAGCAGGGAGGGAGGGAGAGCAGAGTGGGAGGAGCAGGGACGGAGGAGAGCAGAGTGGGAGGAGCAGGGAGGAGGGAGAGCAGAGTGGGAGGAGCAGGGGAGGGAGGGAGAGCACAGTGGGAGGAGCAGGGGAGGGAGGGAGAGCAGAGTGGGGAGGAGCAGGGAGGAGGGAGAGCCAGTGGGAGGAGCAGGGAGGGAGGGAGAGCAGAGTGGGAGGAGCAGGGGAGGGAGGGAGAGCACAGTGGGAGGAGCAGGGAGGGAGGGAGAGCACAGTGGGGAGGAGCAGGGGAGGGAGGGAGAGCACAGTGGGAGGAGCAGGGGAGGGAGGGAGAGCACAGTGGGAGAGCAGGGAGTGAGGGGAGATCACGTGGAGGAGCAGGGGTGGGAAGGGTAGTTGAGCACAGTTGGGAGGGAGCTAGGGACGGAGGAGAGTCAGAGTGGGAGGAGCAGGGGAGGAGGGAGAGCACCAGGGACGGAGGAGAGCAGAGTGGGAGGAGCAGGGGAGGGAGGGAGAGCACAGTGGGAGGAGCAGGGAGGGAGGGAGAGCACAGTGGGAGGAGCAGGGGAGGGAGGGAGAGCACAGTGGGAGGAGCAGGGGTGGGAGGGTTGAGCACAGTGGGAGGAGCAGGGAGGGAGGGAGAGCAGAGTGGGAGGAGCAGGGGAGGGAGGGAGAGCACAGTGGGAGGAGCAGGGAGGGAGGGAGAGCACAGTGGGAGGAGCAGGGGAGGGAGGGAGAGCACAGTGGGAGGAGCAGGGGTGGGAGGGTTGAGCACAGTGGGAGGAGCAGGGAGGGAGGGAGAGCAGAGTGGGAGGAGCAGGGGAGGGAGGGAGAGCACAGTGGGAGGAGCAGGGAGGGAGGGAGAGCACAGTGGGGAGGAGCAGGGGGGGTAGGGAGAGCACAGTGGGAGGAGCAGGGAGGGAGGGAGAGCACAGTGGGAGGAGCAGGGGAGGGAGGGAGAGCAGAGTGGGAGGAGCAGGGAGGGAGGGAGAGCACAGTGGGAGGAGCAGGGGAGGGAGGGAGAGCACAGTGGGAGGAGCAGGGACGGAGGGAGAGCACAGTGGGAGGAGCAGGGGGGTAGGGAGAGCACAGTGGGAGGAGCAGGGAGGGAGGGAGAGCACAGTGGGAGGAGCAGGGAGGGAGGGAGAGCACAGTGGGAGGAGCAGGGGAGGGAGGGAGAGCACAGTGGGAGGAGCAGGGAGGGAGGGAGAGCACAGTGGGAGGAGCAGGGGAGGGAGGGAGAGCAGAGTGGGAGGAGCAGGGAGGGAGGGAGAGCAGAGTGGGAGGAGCAGGGGAGGGAGGGAGAGCACAGTGGGAGGAGCAGGGAGGGAGGGAGAGCACAGTGGGAGGAGCAGGGGAGGGAGGGAGAGCAGAGTGGGAGGAGCAGGGGAGAGGGAGGGAGAGCAGAGTGGGAGGAGCAGGGGAGGGAGGGAGAGCAGAGTGGGAGGAGCAGGGGAGGGAGGGAGAGCACAGTGGGAGGAGCAGGGAGGCAGGGAGAGCAGAGTCGGAGGAGCAGGGAGGGAGGGAGAGCACAGTGGGAGGAGCAGGGAGGGAGGGAGAACAGAGTGGGAGGAGCAGGGAGGAAGGGAGAGCATAGTGGGAGGAGCAGGGAGGGAGGGAGAGCAGAGTGGGAGGAGCAGGGAGGGAGGGAGAGCACAGTGGGAGGAGCAGGGGAGGGAGGGAGAGCACAGTGGGAGGAGCAGGGAGGGAGGGAGAGCAGAGTGGGAGGAGCAGGGAGGGAGGGAGAGCACAGTGGGAGGAGCAGGGGAGGGAGGGAGAGCACAGTGGGAGGAGCAGGGAGGGAGGGAGAGCACAGTGGGAGAAGCAGGGGAGAGGGAGAGCACAGTGGGAGAAGCAGGGGAGAGGGAGGGAGAGCAGAGTGGGAGGAGCAGGGAGGGAGGGAGAGCAGAGTGGGAGGAGCAGGGGAGAGGGAGGGAGAGCAGAGTGGGAGGAGCAGGGGAGGGAGGGAGAGCAGAGTGGGAGGAGCAGGGGAGGGAGGGAGAGCAGAGTGGGAGGAGCAGGGAGGCAGGGAGAGCAGAGTGGGAGGAGCAGGGAGGGAGGGAGAGCAGAGTGGGAGGAGCAGGGAGGGAGGGAGAGCACAGTGGGAGGAGCAGGGGAGGGAGGGAGAGCACAGTGGGAGGAGCAGGGGAGGGAGGGAGAGCAGAGTGGGAGGAGCAGGGAGGGAGGGAGAGCACAGTGGGAGGCGCAGGGGAGGGAGGGAGAGCAGAGTGGGAGGAGCAGGGAGGGAGGGAGAGCAGAGTGGGAGGAGCAGGGAGGGAGGGAGAGCACAGTGGGAGGAGCAGGGGAGGGAGGGAGAGCACAGTGGGAGGAGCAGGGGAGGGAGGGAGAGCAGAGTGGGAGGAGCAGGGAGGGAGGGAGAGCACAGTGGGAGGAGCAGGGAGGGAGGGAGAGCACAGTGGGAGGAGCAGGGGAGGGAGGGAGAGCAGAGTGGGAGGAGCAGGGAGGGAGGGAGAGCACAGTGGGAGGAGCAGGGAGGGAGGGAGAGCACAGTGGGAGGAGCAGGGGTGGGAGGGTTGAGCACAGTGGGAGGAGCAGGGACGGAGGAGAGCAGAGTGGGAGGAGCAGGGAGGGAGGGAGAGCAGAGTGGGAGGAGCAGGGGAGGGAGGGAGAGCACAGTGGGAGGAGCAGGGAGGGAGGGAGAGCACAGTGGGAGGAGCAGGGAGGGAGGGAGAGCACAGTGGGAGGAGCAGGGGAGGGAGGGAGAGCAGAGTGGGAGGAGCAGGGAGGGAGGGAGAGCACAGTGGGAGGAGCAGGGGAGGGAGGGAGAGCACAGTGGGAGGAGCAGGGACGGAGGGAGAGCAGAGTGGGAGGAGCAGGGAGGGAGGGAGAGCACAGTGGGAGGAGCAGGGGAGAGGGAGGGAGAGCAGAGCCGCCTGGGCGCGGAGCACAGCAGCTCGCGGAGCTGGATGGAGGCCCCGGGGCGCGGGGAGCCGACCGGGGTCAAGGGGTCGGGCCCTGCGTCACCCCCACCCCCCCCCCTCCCCCCCCCCCCAGCGCGGCCGGGCCGAGCCTGTTCGGGGCCGGGCGCGCCCTCTGCCGGCGGCCCGCGGGGCTGCAGGGCGCGGGCTGTGGCCGGAGCCGGGACCGGGCAGCGGGGAGGGGCCGCGGCCCCGATGGGATCGTCGCGTTCCCGGGGCGGCCCGGCCGCGTCCTTCCTCGCGGTCCGGGCGGAGGGAGCCCCCGGGCACCTGCCGCCCGGGAAGGGACTCGGGGCTGCGGGCGATGCTCGCGGCGGCTCCGGGGTCAGCATCGGGACGGGGCGCGGGGACCTCCGGGCCTGAGCGCGGGGCCGGGCGCACCCCCTGCGCCTCCTCCCAAGGACCAGGCGGGGCAGGACCCCGGTGCACGCGCAGGGCCGAGACACGCGTGTCCTGCACCCACGACCCCTGCCTGGTGGCCTCCGCGGGGCTCGCGGGTCCCCGCCCCGAGTCAGGCCGCCCGCACCCGCCGCCCGGGGCGACCCGGGGTGACACGTGGGGACGCTTGATGGAGCCTCGAGAGCGGGCGGGGCCGGGCCTGGACCTGGCTGCGGCGCCCCGGGGCGGGGGGGCACCCCCGGGTGTCGGGGACCCGCGGGCCTGCACCCCTCCATCCCAGCCCCAGGCCGCGGCTCCTCCGGGACAGCGACCGCGGCCCCCGGGTGCGGCTCGGCCCCCGGGTGCGGCTCGGCCTCCAGGTGCGGCTCCGCCCCCAGGTGCGGCTCGGCCTCCAGGTGCGGCTCCGCCCCCAGGTGCGGCTCGGCCTCCAGGTGTGGCTCGGCCTCCAGGTGCGGCTCCGCCTCCAGGTGCGGCTCCGCCCCCAGGTGCGGCTCGGCCTCCAGGTCCGGCTCGGCCTCCAGGTGCGGCTCCGCCTCCAGGTGCGGCTCCGCCCCCAGGTGCGGCTCGGCCTCCAGGTGCGGCTCGGCCTCCAGGTGCGGCTCCGCCTCCAGGTGCGGCTCCGCCCCCAGGTGCGGCTCGGCCCCCAGGTGCGGCTCGGCCCCCAGGTGCGGCTCGGCCTCCAGGTGCAGCTCGGCCCCCAGGTGCGGCTCCGCCTCCAGGTGCGGTTCGGCCCCCAGGTGCGGCTCCGCCTCCAGGTGCGGTTCGGCCCCCAGGTGCGGCTCCGCCTCCAGGTGCGGCTTGGCCTCCAGGTGCGGTTCGGCCCCCAGGTGCGGCTCGGCCTCCAGGTGCGGCTCCGCCCCCAGGTGCGGCTCGGCCCCCAGGTGCGGCTCGGCCTCCAGGTGCGGCTCCGCCCCCAGGTGCGGCCCGGCCTCCAGGTGCGGCTCGGCCTCCAGGTGCGGCTCCGCCTCCAGGTGCGGCTCCGCCCCCAGGTGCGGCTCGGCCCCCAGGTGCGGCTCGGCCCCCAGGTGCGGCTCCGCCTCCAGGTGCGGTTCGGCCCCCAGGTGCGGCTCCGCCTCCAGGTGCGGTTCGGCCCCCAGGTGCGGCTCCGCCTCCAGGTGCGGCTCGGCCTCCAGGTGCAGCTCGGCCCCCAGGTGCGGCTCCGCCTCCAGGTGCGGTTCGGCCCCTAGGTGCGGCTCCGCCTCCAGGTGCGGCTCGGCCTCCAGGTGCGGCTCCGCCTCCAGGTGCGGCTCGGCCCCCAGGTGCGGCTCGGCCCCCAGGTGCGGCTCCGCCTCCAGGTGCGGTTCGGCCCCCAGGTGCGGCTCCGCCTCCAGGTGCGGTTCGGCCCCCAGGTGCGGCTCCGCCTCCAGGTGCGGCTCGGCCTCCAGGTGCGGCTCCGCCTCCAGGTGCGGCTCGGCCCCCAGGTGCGGCTCGGCCCCCAGGTGCGGCTCCGCCTCCAGGTGCGGCTCTCCCGGCCGAGCGTCGGGGGCAATGCCGACCTCGGCCACATGGGGGCGCTGCGCCCCCGGCATCGAGGCCCGGGCCCGCCCGTCGGAGGGAGCGCGCCGCGGGGGGCGGGGGGGCGGGGCCCGGAGGAAAGTCGCGGCGTCGGCGGGCACCTGCGGGCCACCCGCTGCTCGTCCCGCCTGCACGAGCGTCCCCCGCCGCCCTCCCCGCCCCTGGGATGCCGGAAACCCGCGCTCGCTCTCCCGCGGACCGGTAGGTGTGGACGGACGTGTGGGGGCGCCTCGCAGACACCCGCACCTGCGGCACCGGCACCAGCACCAGCAGCACCAGGAGCAGCAGCAGCAGCAGGAGCACCAGGAGCATCAGCATCAGCACTAGCAGCAACAGCAGCAGCAGGGGCACCAACAGCACCAGCACCAGCACCAGCAGCACCAGCAGCACCAGCAGCACCAGTAGCACCACCACCAACACCCCCACCACCAGCACCCCAGCACCCTCACCCAGCACCAGCACCCCCCACACACCCCCAACAGCACCACCACCGAGTACTGAGAGGGCTATCTCAATCCTCAGGGTGATCTCTGCAGCAGGTGCCATTATTTCCATTCTACAGGCAGGGAAGCAAAGTCAGGAGCAACAACTAGACTGACCCAAGTTCCCACCAACAGTGCGTGGACAGAACCGACCTCTCCGATGCACGGACCTACAATTTTCCTCCTCGGCACACTTGTTTCAGATTCAAGATAATACCTTCTTCTCTCTCAATGACCCTTTGCGGGGCTCTTTTTTTTTTTGGTAATTTTTGTTATTAGCCAAATTATTTTTAAGTTTTTAAATAGAGAAGTCTCAAAAAGGAAAGAAGAAATAGCTGATAAATTTATTGTCCAAATAAGCCCTGATGTCTTTAAAGATAAAAAGGGGGGCAGCCCCGGGTGGCGCAGCGGTTTAGCACCTCCTTCCAGCGGGGGCCTGATCCTGGAGACCCGGGATCGAGTCCCGCCTCGGGCTCCCTGCGTGGAGCCTGCTTCTCCCGCAGCCTGTGTCTCTGCCTCTTTCTCCCCCTGTGTCTCTCATGAATAAATAAATAAAATATTTTTAAAAATAAAAATAAAGATAAAAAGGAGGAAAAACCTAACATATCAATTTGTTTTGTAAAAACAACCACACACAAAGGTACAAAAGCAAAACCAAGCCTCAATGGCCCATACTCACACCCTCTTCCACAGACATTAACACTATACTAATAATAAATAATTTAAATTACAAATGTGATACATGATGGTATATATAATAATAAAATCCAGAACTTACAAAGCATTAACTATTAGGCCCACACAGTTTGAAGTACTTTAAAAGTATTAAATCAATTAATCAACTACATCACTTAATCTGCATGTAGACTCATATATTCATTTATTATTTATACTAAAGAAATCTTACTCTTCATAATATTTTGAACTTTCCATCTTTTTCTCACTTTTCCCTTTATTTTCAAGAAAGATTTATTTTTTATTTTAGAATAAAATAGAAATGAAATTTTAGAGCATGGTTGAGTTGGGGGGTGGAGGGGCAGAGCAGGAGGGAGAGGGGGAGGATCCTCAAGCAGACTCCTCGCTGAGCACAGGGCCCAACTCTGGTCCTCGTCCCAGGTCCCTGAGATCATGACCTGAGCTGAAATCAGGTGCCCGGGGCAACTGGGTGGCTCAGCAGTTGAGCATCTGCCTTCAGTTCAAGGCCTGACCCCAGGATCCTGGGATCGAATCCCACATCGGGTCCCCGCAAGGAGCCTGCTTCTCCCTCTGCCTGTGTCTCTGCGCCTCTCTCTGGGTCTCTCATAAATAATAAAATCTTTAATAATTAAAAAAAAAAGTCAGAGCCCAACCAACTGAGCCACCCAGGGGCACCTCCTATTTTTTCTCTTTAAACGTGTAATTTGGAAATCCTCCTGTCTCTGTGGGCCCGTCTGTGTTCACATGGAGTATTCCACAGCGGGGAATGAGTTGCAAGTAACCTAATAGGCGTGTATGGTTTGTGTCCTCTCCCTGTGATCTGCCCTGAGAAACATTACGACTCGGTTTCTTTGAATTTATAAATCACATCATCTCAACAACCAAAGGCTGAATATGGTCAAAGCGTGGAACTGATGCAATGAAGAGAAATATTATTTTTATGGTTTTGGAAAACTATCATCTAACAGTCACCTTGAGGCTGTGGCGAGCAGAACTGGCCAAAGACAAAGGCCACGCGTGCAGGTCAGATTATTCTCTCCCCCTGTCCCCTGGGCATTGAAAACCTCCGTCAGGCATTATCATGACATAAAATGGTCCTCAAGCTTTGGGCCCAGAGCCATGGGTTTATCCACATACCTCTTTCCACCAGCTCCCCTTTCTCTTGTGTTCCAATCATGTTTCTTCCAACCAAGCCACCTGCCACTGTCCAGGATTCCTATCATCTGTCTATTTATCTATCATCTATATATCATCTATCCATCCATCTATCTATCGTCTGTCTATCTATCTGAATTTTTTTTTCCACACACGTCTCTGTTTTATTATGGCAAAGGTGAAAACGCCACCTTCCCCACAAGGACAACCGGTAACATTTATCCCAAAAATAACTCGGTACAAAACAGGGCTGCTTCAGAATTTTGAAAGAAAGAAAGAAAGAAAGAAAGAAAGAAAGAAAGAAAGAAGAAAGAAAGAAAGAAAGAAAGAAAGAAAGAAAGAAAGAAGAAAGAAAGAAGAAAGAAAGAAAGAAAGAAAGAAGAAAGAAAGAAAGAAAGAAAGAAAGAAAGAAAGAAAGAAGAAAGAAAGAAGAAAGAAAGAAAGAAAGAAAGAAAGAAAGAAAGAAAGAAAGAAGAAAGAAAGAAAGAAAGAAAGAAAGAAAGAAAGGCAAAAAAGAAAAAAAAAAAAAAACCTTTACATGAGTTTTTAAATCCTATTTTAAACCATAAAAGAAACAAATCCATCATTGGCTGCACAGCCCCCGTCCACGCCCCTTCCCGCCAGGGAGCACGGAGGAGACATCTGGGTCCGGCTCCACCTGCGGATCTGCCGGTCTCTAGCCGGTGTCCGTTCTGGCGTCATAAGCATCCGGCCGGCGTCCAGCTCCTCTGCAGAAAGCTGCTGCTGCGAACTCCTACCAGTGCCTCGACCTCTGCCCCAGCTCCCTCCACGGGTGCCTCTTCTGGTGCCGCCGCCGTCGCCACCAAAACCTCCGGAGCCCCGGTGTCCAGTCATCCCGCCTCTGCTTATGCTCTGCGCGGGTGTCCGCTGTGTCAATCTGTGACGCGACGAGCTGGATGTTCCTGGGGCGGCCATCCACAGGGACGCCGTCGTCCTGTTTCATGGCTTTCAGGGCATCTGCCTTCCGTGCAGAGTGCACGTCGGCTGCTCCTAAACTGCGCCCGGAGCGGTCATGGTGTACAGCTGCCTTCTTCAGAGTTCCTGAGTGTCCGTGGCCGACACGCCGAGATCTACCTACCTACCTATCCACCATCTATCACCTGTCAGCTACCCATCATCTATCCATCATCTATCCATCATCTATCCATCATCTATCTCTCTATCATCTGTCATCTATCATCTAATCTATCTCTCCATCCATCATCTATCCATTATCTATCTATCCATCATCTATCATCTATCATCTATCATCTATCCATCATCTATCCATCATCTATTTATCTATCTCTCTATCATCCATCATCTCTCCATGTATCATCTATCTATACCGAGGGCGGCTTCTCCCTTCACACCGAGCGGGTGACGAGGCGTGGGAAGCACTGCCCAACAGAAGGATTTCCCTTCCCTCCTGTCCTCAGCGCTCCCCAGGTGGTGCTACGGTAGACCAGTGGTCCGTTTTCAGCTATGGCACCAACATACCACGCCAACCCATGTGCGAACCAGCCTGGGCCCTCTGCTTCCTTGTCGGCTGGTCACAGGAAACACCCCGACACAGCTGCGTGTTGACAGGGTCAGGACAGCCACCCACCATACAGCACGGGAGTGAGTCGAGGCCACCTGCTTATGTGATGTGCATACGCCTTTCAGATCTCCCTGTGCCCATCCCAAATACACCCTTTGCATACGTTGCCATCAAAGAATGAATTGCTGCTCCGTCCATCTGACTTGATGTGAGTTCGTGCATTTGAGCATATTCACAGTACGACGGGCAAGTTGGTGGCATGACGGCATCAGCAGTGGGCGGCGTGACGGTCTGATGGCATTAAGTTGGCTGAGGTGTCTCGGGGGCAGTGTTGCCACGGGCGGGGGGGAGGACGATTCACACGGTCCCCGGGGGAGGCGGTGAATGGTGGCTGCGGGGCTGCCCCACAGAGGTGAAACATTTTTGACCTGCCCCCCACTTGATGAGGTCAAAAAGGTCAGAGCTATTCACCGACCTAATGTACACATTACAGTGCTAGGACCTGCAGCACCACGTCCAGCTCAGCAGCTGTGCTTATAATGCCGCCTGGCCGGGCTTCCGTGGCCCCCATGATCCTCTACGATCCATGGCGTTTGCAAAGCCCATGCTGGTGACAGGGGCAATGTGGAAACCACCACCTCTGCATCCCTGAATCTTTGATAACAGCAGTTTCATTTCACCAGCTCTGCTGGCCGTGGATGGGGGAGGCCACTTTCAGGAGCTTCTAGTCTCCTCTAAGTTAATGACCCTTACTCCACAGTTTGGAGAACCAAGGTGAGCATCTCACCGGACGCTAAGCCTTTCCACCCCATGGGAGCCCCGGATGATGACCACAAAAATAAGGACTTGGGCCCAAACGCCGTTCACTCCCGTGCTCCCACCGGCTCCCACCCCAGCTGGAGAGCTCCAGCATTCCTGTCAGCTCACACCCTTGCACGGCTGACATCTAGCAGGAGCCCCAGGTTTCCTCTCTCCCCCGTGCCGTCACCCCGCCAAACGGCCACAGGTCGTTGTAGGAAGGGACCAGCGGCATGTTTACTACACGGAACTATTCTTTCAGAGATCAGTTTGGAGATGTGGCGCCTCTTGCCTCTTCTTACCAGTAGGTTCTGGGTCTGTGAACCGGTACAGATCTGGAGACTCAAGGAGGGAGCGTGACTTCCTGTTGTGCGACGGACGTCAGCCTCTGCCCACTGGCTCTCCATCCGCTCTGACATCACAAGCTGAGAAGCCTAAAATGACTTTCCGGTTCTGTGTCTCAGTCCCTCCCTCCCCCTGCCCCCTCCTCCCGCTCCCCTTCCCCACGCCACCAGAGAAATGTCACAATAGTCACCATTCCTATCCCTGTTGGACAAGCCACACCAGTTGCCACTCTGGCCTTGATGCCAATTATGATCATGATTTCTGTCTTGCATCTGCTGTTTCGATGTGGCCACGTGGCTTCTGTCATTCCCCAAATCCAACATTTATATGGGAAAGAGCTCCGTTTTACGGAGACGTCTCTCACTGTCTGACCAGGCCCACATAAAACAGCCACCAGTGAGCTACTGAAAAACACCCAGTGCGCCCCTCACCAGCGAGTCCCCTACTCTCTTGGTGGGGGGTGTATCCCCTGGGCTGCCTTGGGAAACGTGGCCTGC
This sequence comes from Vulpes vulpes, assembly GCF_048418805.1. Classification (NCBI taxonomy): domain Eukaryota; kingdom Metazoa; phylum Chordata; class Mammalia; order Carnivora; family Canidae; genus Vulpes; species Vulpes vulpes. Next base: position 138,769,882 of record NC_132793.1, read on the forward strand.
TGGTGCACCCTCGAGGTCTCACTCAGCGGGGCCACTCAGACGTTTCCACCTACCCAAGCCTTGGGATCTGCCCCATAAGACACCTCCAAGGGGGTTCGGGCAACCAGCCCATTCACTGTAGTTCATCTTCATCCTTAAGCTTCCAGGTGCCTGTCCAGAAGACCCACGTATCTCCTCCAGATCCCAAATCCAGAGTCGTGAGTAAGGCCCGACATCAAAAGTTCTCCCCATCCAGCCTTATAGTCTCCCCTGCCTGCTCCAATACCTTGTAATTCCATTCCCAGAAAGGTCTCTCCAAGGTCTACCAGCACGCATCAGGCAACTCCTGGCAGGCCTTGTGGCTATAAGCTATTTCCCCTGGGCCCAGTCGGTACTTCTTCATTCAGCGAGTGCTAGGATCTGACCCTGGATATTGTTCTGGAGGAAGCGAGGAGCGAGGCAGGCTGATCTTGAGGCGCCCAGGACAGCACTGGGAGGCCCTGTCTCAGGGCAGAGCCTCACACGGTATCCAAGCAGGAGACAATGCTTCCTCTGGCAAGAGGAAGGTGGCTGCTCCTTCCTACGCTGGACACACAAGGGAGTTTGAGGGTTCAAGATCCTCAGGTTCATCCACCCCAATGTCCCTGGGCCAGTTCTGAGGCTCCCTCTGTCTTTCCATCAAGGTCTTAACTAAAGACTCGTGCCATGGCTGTGCATTTGGTCCATTCTGCAGCCCTGGCCTCCGATTTCCTACAGAGTCTGCTCCGTGGCTACCACACTCTTCGAAACAGCCATGAAGCCCCCTTATGGCTTTCACGCTTCAAGCTGGCAGGTTATTGCTCTGAGTCTATCCTTGTTGTTGTTGTTGTTGTTGTTGTTATTTTTCTGCTTTTTGGGTTTGTTTTTTTTTTTATTTTGCCAAGAACTGCAATGTAGTTAATCGACCCCAATAGTCTCATAATTATCATTTTCCCCAAACTGCCTATTTAGCAAAGCCTCTGCACAAAATTATGCCTCGCCTACTCCTTTCATGCCATCCCAGTTAATCATAGGTGAAAACATCAGTAATTGTCAGGCCACTGCATCCAGGGGTTCTCACCCAACCACTTCCCACCAGTACGGGTCTCGTGTTGCTGTTGGACCACGAATAATCCAGCTCCAGAACAGATTGCTGGAGTCTGCTCTCTAGGGCTTTTCCTGATTCCAACTGCCGTAGCCTAGAGTTTCCGGAAGGCAGAGTGTGCGTATTACCGATAGGAAATAGATTTGGGGGCGGACTGATAAGGTGGTATAAAAAGAGGTATTTAAATAGATAATTGCAAGATAATAGAACAAATTCCATAATAAAGACATGCACAGTGTCTACAACTCATCTGAGAAGGGGGTTAACTGTACCTGAAGAATCAGGGACGCCTTCGTGGAGAACCAAAAAAAATGGCACGTACTCGTGGACTCCGCGTCAAGATCTACGTCAGGATCTACAGAAAACCCTTTATAGTTAATACTTCCAATCATCCTAGGGTGTAGGTAGCTCTGCTGGCTACAGTTTAGATGTGACAACGCTGACTAAAGTTCAGAGAACTCCCACGGATGCTAAGGGACAGAGCCAGAGGCCGTGCTATTAAACCCCACGCTAAACTTTTTTTTTCTAGAAAACTTGATATTGGTCTGATTTGTAAAAGATAAAGTGCTTTTTAATCAGCTGTACAAGGAGGAAGGAGACCCCAGGCAAAAAGGACGAGAGAGGCATGACAAAGACATGGGAAAGGGACTATCATGCTCTAGGACAAGAAGAAATTCGATATAAACGGGAGCCATTTGAAGGAAGTCTTGTTTGGGTTGCTAAAGAGAAGATCACGGACTGGGCGGCTTATAGAACAACAGAAATGTATTCCTCATGGTCCTGGAGGCGTGGGAAGTCCGAGATCAGGGGGCTGGTGGATTCGGCGTCCGGTGAGGGCCCCCTTCCTGGCTCACAGGTACCTCGCGGTAGAAGAGGCGAGAAGCTCTGTGGGTCTCCTCTATTAGGGCCGCTGTTCCCATTCATGAGGGCTCCACCCTCACGACCTAATCACCTCCCAGACAGAGTGGAGAATAGGTTCAAACACAGGAATCTGGTGAGCACACAGTCTGCAGCAGAGGGTGAGCAGGATGGGAAAGAACTAATGGTACAGAAAGGGTGAGTGGATTTAGCATGAGGAGGTCTAAAATGAACACGAATCATGGCCCTGATGATGGGCAAGGGGCCTAAAGAAGCTTGTGCCCCTTCGCTTCCATTATGTGCCTCTCTCTCCCCCTGGGGCCCCAGGGCCAGATACCCCCCTTGTCTCCTACCACTTGGGGCAAGTCTCTCAACCTCACTACCCTACTTCTCTAGGATAACCTGGACATACAACCTGGACCTGCCTACTTTGAAAGCTGGTTATAAAGATGAAACAAGGTCGTGCAAGTACAGTATCCAACAGTCGCCTTTAACTTACATCCGTGTAACCGCAAGCTCTTGTCCAGAGATAGACGTGCGAGGAAAGCCAGAGAAGAAATATGTGAAATCCCACTTTCGGTAACTGGTATCTGTCCCTCGGTGAGAAGGGAGGTGTGAATCTGCTGTCCCCGTGTCCCGTCCCCCCGCCTCTCAGGGTGGGAGCCTCTCCCAGGCAAGGAGCCACATGCACCTGGATGAATGAAACAAGGTTCGCCTTCAATGAACGTTCAACAAATGTTTGTCTCCACCTTTGCTATTATTTGTTCTCCCCTCCACCCTCTTCACCCTGCCAGCAGGCTGCAATCTCTGACACCAACTGATCTGTCAGATTTGCCATCTGGCAGAGATAGGTGGCCTACGCTGGGGACTTAGCCCGCCCTGGCTTACGGGGGAGTCGCAGATCTACCATTAGTTGTTTCCTTTATGGCCATTTAGAAGCAGCTAGTCCCTAAGTAGGAGTATCTGCTCAAACCAGAATCTGTCCCTGACTTCCTGCCTCGTTACCCTCCCCTACACCACCCAGGGTCAATGTCGATCTCCATAAATGCAACTGTAGGCCTAACCTCATCACCACGTCCCCTTGAAAAGTCCCACAGAGAATGAGAATAAAGGATGCATGAATCCCAACCTCTCTACCCCTTATTTAAATCCCACCTCATATCCTGGCCTGGAACTAATCTCTCCCTATAACCATCGGCAGGGAAAATATCCCTCCCCGTCCCCAGAAATTCCATCCCCCCACAAGGTGTGATCTGATCCCAGAGTCCTGGCAGTCCGCATGACCCAACAGTCGTTCCTAAAATGCTCGTTTATTCCAGGTTAGTCAACTCCGGGTGTCAGATGTCAGAGTTTCTGCCAGGAATATGCTGCGCTATCCAAAGCTGATCCCAGCCCTCCCCCCAGTCTTTCCTCCAGTACTCGGTGAGAAGAAAATCAAGCCAACACGTCCCTCACACGTGGTCTGCCCTCCACTCCCCATCTCCTGGGAGCAAATGCTTAGACGAGAAAACACGCAAACATTTCCAGACATTTCCCTAAAACAAAAAAATGTTTGCACGTAGAGAAATTTAAAATTTAGGAAACAAATACCTTGCACAATTTTCAGGGACACCAAATATATGTCTAATGCAAACTGCGAAGCAAATGACTTCGTATCATCAGCAGCATCTACATCTGGGTGATTCCACTGTCAACTGGGTCCTCGTCAAGAACTCAACGTGGGTTTGGGGGTTTGTCTTGGGATGTGGGGTGTCTATGTCAATGAAATTAAAATGTCCACCAAAATCCTCTCTCCCAGAAAAGGAGAACTATGACCTAACGACAGAACAAGTCAAGCCTCCATGCTAAAAGGCAGAGTCCACACCTATTGCCTGAAACACTCCCCCAAGCCCTCAACTGATGTTAGTTTTTTTTTTTTTAATCATCGTAACTGTCATTTTTTATTGCCTCACTTCATGTCATCCTCCCAGCACATGCAACACTGTCCAAAAACAGATCCTTGTTCTCTTTTGACTTCCAGAGTCAAATGAAACAAAACAGATCATCACCTCCGCCCCTAACTTGTGCAGGGGTTTGATGCCGAGATGCTCTCAATATGACACATGTTGCATGAAAGTCCAAGTTACAGGGTCAAAGTGGTTTGAAAATCAGTCCACTTTGCCAAGAGCCCTTCGTGGAAGAGTTACCACTCTCGTGGCCTGGACCAGGTCACACTCAAAGCTCGGTGGAATGTAAAAGGATCTCTGGTGCAGAGAACTCGTGGATGTTTGTACGAGAGAGAAATACAAGAAAGCTAACTGAGCCCTTTCTCATGGAATTTAAACCGCAATGCTCCAACTGAAATCATGAGCTTATTCCAATGATCTCTTCATTTTAGCCCGTGTAGCTCGCGTTCTGTAACATCTGAAAGAGTTGAGACGAGTGCTAGGCACATTTAATATTTTGCTGGAAGACTAGAATCTCTGAACGTTAGAGCTGGTGCACGCACGCGCACACACACACTAACAGCATCTTCCCTGCCACTCACGATGGGGCCTGGCAGCTGGTGGGGCAACTAACTGGTGGGGGAAAGTGAACAGATTTTGGACAGAGTTGCCGAATCCCAGTCAAGCACCTCAAGTTACTGGCCCTGTGATTCCGGTTGAGTTGCTTCTCCGCTCTGAATTTCGTTTTATCAGCCATAAAACGGAGCTGATAACACCTGCCTCATGGATATGCAGTGAGGCGTGTACGTGGAAATCTCTTAACATCCTTTCGGGTGTTGCACAAAGCACATGGGGTCATGTTGATGCGACGGGGGATGTTACGGTGATTTGAATGCGGACGACCTCAGGTTTCATCCTCATTCTACCACCTGACCCTTCTGAGTATCCGAGCCCTCATCTACGAGATGGAACATGCACACCACCTCCGTATGGTTCCTGTGGCGACCCATGAGGCGCCTATAAAGCAGTTAGTGTCTGACACACAGAAGCACCTCCTATTAGCCATTTGGTAATGAAACTGATGTTCCTTCCCAAGTCCTTAATGAGACCCAGCTGCGGGCCGGGCACCTTGTCTTGTGCTCGGCCTGCAAGCGGGAAAGTTATCTTCTGGCTCTGAAGGGACTCAGCCTGTAGTGGGGGATATTTTACTTCCCATCCCCAAAAGACACAAGAGGCCTCTTGTTGCCCAGGAAATAAAGGGCAGGTTCTTTGTTTGGCGTTGGAGCCGTTCCTGTCTCTGACTCCACCCCGCCACCGAACCTCCTTAGACAGTGTATGTTCAATCAAACTAAATCCCCAGTGTTTGTGTCACTACTCGTGTAAGTCAGGTTCTCCAGAGGAACAGGAGCAGGAGATTTATCACAGGGACTGGCTCGTGCAATTACACAAGCTACGAAGCCTTATGACCTGCCATTGGTAAGCTGCAAAACCAGGGAAACCACCGGCATGACCTAGCCTGCGTCTAAAGGCGCCGAAAACAGGGGCACCCTAATGTTGGAGGGCTGGAGCACACGGAGGTCGCGGCTGAAACAGAGCAAACCCTCCCTTCCTCCCTCCAGCACGATTGGATGAGGCCCCCCCACACCGGTGAGGGCAACCTTCTTGACTCAGTCTACGGATTCAGACGCTAACCTCTTCTAGAAACACCCTCACAGACACATCCAGTAATAATGTTTCTACCATCTGCTCAGGCATCTCGCAGACCAATCAAGTGGACAAATAAAATGATCACATTCGTGTTGGACTCTCCACCTGAACTATACCTCACCCCTTTGTCTCTAAGTCAAAAGCCCACACTTCCTTCATAGCCCGGCCAGGATGATCTCTACTGCGAGCATCTACTTCTCTGCTTCCATCTGTGTCCCTGGAAGAACGACCTCTTCTCTACGCCTGTTCTGGTGGAGCTGCAGATGCCACTCCTCGGCCACAAAATGAGTATAACGTTACCTAGTTCAGCTCAAAGAAAGAACAGCACTGCCCCCCTCACCTTAAAGGCTAGTTAGGGGTAGGCACGTGACCCAGTCCAGGCTGAGAAGAATGACACCTGGGGTTCATGCGGAACCATTCAGAAAGAGAATTTCCTTTTGCACTGGGGTTATTGAGGTAGCTGTGAGTCAACAGCGACAAAATACCATCTTACCTACAGGAACACCCGCCTCAGAGGAAAGCAGAGCTGAGACATGAGGAGAAACCAACTGCTGGTGACGCCACCGACAGCGTGGATGGATACCCCTCGACTTGGAGTTAGGGAAGCCAATCCATTTCCTACTTCATCATCGTTATTATTCAGTTTCTCTCACCTGCCATCAAGAATATGCTGCTGACCAAGACCATAGCATCTTTTTTGAGGTTCTATTTAGAGAGAGAGAGAGAGAGCAAGTGAGGGGAGGGGCAGAGCAAGAGAGAGAATCCCAAGCCGACTCCGCACTCAGTGTGGAGCCCAACACAGGGCTTGATCTCATGACCCTGAGATCATGACCTGGGCCAAAACTCAAGAGTTAGAGGCCGAACTGACTGAGCCACCCAGAGGCCCTAGACTCACAGCTCATTTATATTTGTGGCTCTTATGAAACGCTGGGATGGGTTTTTGCCCACTGTCGGTGCCCAGTACACGTTATGTCGGATTAATCTGTAACTCATGGAATGAAATGTACTAGATTCCAGCGGCACTCAACCTGTCACCCGGCACATTAAGGCCGAGATAACACATCTGAGCCAAATGGTCTATTTGCAATGACTATTCAGACATTCAGTTTCTCTAGAGCCCCAAATAATTACCTGTTCTTTGCATAATCACCTACCTAGATAGAAAACCGTATTTTTCCAAGTGTTTTTAAACCTCATTTTATTTTTTAAAAATTTAATTCCAGGATAGTTAACAGTGTTTAATCCTCATTTTAGAAATGAGAGGATTTGGAAAGGTAAATGGATTCCCTACATGTAGTGTCACAGGAAGTGAGAAGAACACTGTGGTGGAACGTTCTGTGATTCCAAACTTGGTGAATCCAAAGGACTAGAGGTCTTTTGTCTTGTTCTGTCTTCAGAGTCGGGGTAAAAGTAAGAAATTTTGGAGTCACCCAGCTGGAGTTGAAACCATACGTCTACCAGCTGTGAAGCACTGCTTGAGAGTCTAGTGCATACTAAGTGCCAAATAAATGCAAAAGTTTTTATTATTTCCATTAATACACATTTTGGTGATTTCTCAGTCCACCAGAAATTCTAAATTGACTCAGGAATCTTAGGGGAGCTCTATCTAGATGTGTCTGCATCACATGTGAGATTTCTCTATCTCAGAGGGGAACAAATTCTCCATCAGACGTCCCAACGGGAAAAATATAAAGTATAAGTTACTGGTGCTTGTGCCATGATTAATTTCCCACCCATTACTCCTAGAATTTCTTCATTCATAATACAATGAAACATTCCTGTGCTCATTGAGGGGAGAATATTATTTGGTTACTGCTCTAGATTTGCTAAGTTTCATTAGTTTTAGAATCTAATTTAGGTTGAAGCTTTATAAGTTACAGTAACTTCTCAATAGATTAAGGGAATTTGATGACTGTGGATGAATAAGAAAATGGGCCAATAAATATAAACCTTAACCCTGTAAACCTGAAATGGCTTCAGAAATTCTTGCCTCAGGTTGGCAGGATATAAAGGACAAATGCCTCCTTCATATGACTTTATGTCTCGTGATTGTCCTAACTAAATGTCAAAGGACAGACCCGTATAGAAAGCAGCAACCAAATAGACATGAATAAAGACAAGGTTTTCTGACCCACCAAAAAGGTTACTTGGAGCCATTGTAGACAGGTTTTATTATAAAAGCTTAATTTAATTTCTTTTGGTTTAGTCTAGCTAGACCAAAACTGATTAGTTTGCAAATGTTTTAAAAAATAAACACAGCCGATGACTTAAAAAAATTCTTACAATGTGAGCCCAAATTTAAAATATGATATTGAAATTGAAGGCATGCCAACACACCAAAAGGGAAGATCCCTTTCGCCCCAAGGGGAGAAATATTTTATTGCTTTAATTGTTAACATGGTTTCCCTGTGACAAAGGTGTCTCCCCAGATATTTAGGTCAAAAGGTGAAGAAGAAAAGTATCTCAGAGGAAGGGAATTAACATATGACGAGCATCTACTTCATGCCAAGGATTGTGCATGATGCTAAACACACCTGAGCGCCTATTGTTTGTCCCAAAACCCTTTAGCTAGATGTCCTCACTCTCCACAAAGGGCCTTCGAGCACCGGAGGAACCGAACTTTGTCCTTCTCATTAATAAATGGCAGTGGTGAGACCCATATAAAAAAAATTAGTGTTATTAATTAACACTAATTAAAAAGCAAAACAAAAACCTCCAGAGCTCAATTCTTTGCCTATTTATCAAAGTTCTCACAAGTCAGTCATTTGTGTTTAACCTTAAGAAATTCTCTATAGTGATGCGGGCAGAAGTTAGCTGTTTACCAAACTGTTCCCCTCTTCTACACATGGAAGTTGCCAGTCGCCCTTGGAGCTGTGCCGCCACGTGACCGGGTGGGAGCCCAAGGAAGGTGGTGGATGGGGCAACCAACATCCCCGGGCCTGGCACATTAGATCCTCCGATCCTCCCCGCCTTCCTCCCCGCTTTCCCTATTACCTTATCTCCCAACCATACCCAGATGGTCTAGCAGAGGACTCCGAGGCTCAGTGGGTGCTGGAGTACCTCGGGGGAAAAAGGCCTGGGGTGTCGTGACTCCCCGGAGCAGAGCCATGATGTCAACGGGCACTGGGTTGTGTCATGCATGGAAGATCTTTCTTAAATCAAGTCTTTGAGACTCATGGCTCATTTTTTATGGCTGTTGGTCTTCCCTGACTGACACGCGATACGCCATTTATTCGTATACTTAACATTTATATATTTACATATATCAGGTAGACTTAATATTTTTATTTAAATGCATCTACTTTTTTCTTAAAATTATTTATCATAGCATTATTTACTACATTTTAGATTATTTTACTTTACTTTGTTGACTCCACTGCAGACCCGACGTACTGATGAATTCTTTTCTATCACGTGAAAATGAAATCAAAGTTTGCTGTATAAAACTCCTGTGAGCCACGTAGCTAGATATCGTGCTACTCTAATCACTTCTCTGTGCCTGGCCAGGTAGTTGGCCCCTTCCTCAGCCAAGGCCTTGAATATCCAGAGTGAATGTCTGGGACCCGGATGGCTCAGTTGGTTGAGCGTCTGACTCTGGATACTGGCCCCGGTCATGACCTCAGGGTCGTGAGATTGAGCCCTATGTTGGACTCCACTCTGGGCGTGGAGCCTGCTTCAGATTCTCTCTCTCCCTCTGGCTCTCCCCCCACTTGTGTGCTCACCACACACGCTTTCTCTCTCTCTCTAAAGAAAGAAGAAGAAGGAGAAGTGAATGTTCCTTTTGGGAGATGCACATGGAGGCGCCGTGTCATCCCAACTCAACAACTGCTCTTTAAGTCAAGGCCCAGCTAGAGCAGATGGACCTGAGCAGGACCCCCAGAGCTGCTCTGGCTTAAAATGTAGCAAAAGTCTCTTGGCAAGAGATGGAAGAACTGTGGCCAGAGGCCTCTCCTGATGGCTCTGACCTCAGCCCTATAGTTGCTGTGGTCCCCTAGGACCTACTGAGGACTGGACACGCAAGAAGAGTGCCGCTCCCTACCTGTCGGCCTTGGGGCAGCCGAGGCAGCTCCACTCACGCCCTCCTACGTTCCTCACGCCAATGGGCTCAACCCACCTGGTGTTCCACAGCACACTCAGGCATCTTCCCCAGAACCGCATCGCTCCAGCCAGCAAGGAAAACCTTCTAAGCCCAAGACTAATGTTCTGAACACTACCTCCTGGAGGACAAGGACCATGTTCTAATTACCTCGGATTCCCCAGAAAATCGCAGAGCGCGGAACAGGCACTAAATGAGCACTTGCTAAATTGAACATCGAAGGTTGATCTGCTCAGAGGGGAAAGAAGAAAGAGTTTTCATGTCACCTCATAGTGATTCACTCCCAAAGAGAGAAATCGCTTAAGAATTCCACGAAAAAAAATTAGAGATTTTCGGCAGGCGAGTAAGTGATAACCGAGTTTTCCTTCCTGGGAAGGAAACACAGAGCTGTGTTTGAAACCACTGTAAGTATTAGAGGACTCCGAGGTCCAACGTACGTAGGACAGAGCTGGCATTTACGAGGAGTGGGCTGCTACTAAAACTCAGCTGCATCTACCCACGCACACGCATGCACACACACACGTGCACACACGCACACACACACACGCTGCCACTTCATTAACTCAATTAAATCTGCCAGGGCTCGGTGGTGATGCTCTGAATTGTCCAATGTTGAAAATCAGGACACCTACCCAAAACAAGAGAAAAGAGGTAAAGAAAGACAGAAAGAGTTTTTAATACAAAACAAAACAAAACAAAACAAAAAGTAACACAAAACCTACACCTGGCGAGTCTCCAGGACGGCGAAGCGCTAAGCATTTGCTCTAACCCCAGACATCTTTTCTATATAGGCTTCCTGTGCATTTTTCCCACTCTGTTATTTATGGAAAGAGGGGGAAGCAGATGAACTCTTACCATGGCAACCCCTGCAGAGCAGATTACACCTAATACTATCTGTCAGTGGTTAGATAGAGAGGAGTTCTCACCAGGAAAAAAAAATGCATTTGGCTTGATTATATGAGTATTTAACATCCATCAGGGAAAACATAGAAAGCAATTAAAAGAACGCTTACTTTGTCCCCCCAAGTGTTAAAACAAAGCTCTAGGTTTCTCTTTGTTTTTAATAAAATCCTCACCTCTGTGGAGGAACTGACAAGTGTGCATAATTGGCCTCTGGTGCCTTCACGGGATGGCCAGGTCCTAACATTGCACGAAGACTGAAGATAATGAGTAGGTTTAAGATTTCTTTCCAGTGCTTTCCATGCAAAATGAAAAGGCTCCGTCCTCAGCTGTCGTTCCCTTCAGATGTTTATCCCCAGGTCACCACGGATGTAGCTGGCGACTCATTGGGTCGCTGCTGTTACCGGGCCCAGTTCCCTTCAGCCTCCCCCTCTCCTTCCCTGCCCACCCCTTCCCCCAGCCTGTGGCCTTGTGGTCTTCCAGAGGCCAGCAAACACCCCTGTTCTCTCTCTTGGTTTTGCTTTTAATCACCTTCTCTGGGCTCTGGCTTGCTCTGTTTTTGAAAAGCCTCACGGAATTGCCTGTGAACTAGAAATACTGTCACCCCACAGGAACACAACCCCAGGGAAACCTGTCCGGTGGGGCGGCAGGCGGGAGGACAGGCTCCGTTCTCTGGTCATCAGTCCGCAGCGGGAACACACAGAGCTCTTGCCAGAGAGTCCTCGCCTCCAGGAGTTGCCCAAACAGAACGTCACATCTTCAAGGGTTCGATGGATCAGAAACCCTGTGCACGTCCTCAGGAGCACACCTCTCTCCTGACTGCCGACGGCGCTCATCGATTCGTCCGGAAAGCATTCTTGAGTGACCCCGTGCCAGGGACTGTGCTGGAACACAATAGTGCCTATTAATTTTTGCAATCTCTGTTTAGACTTTAATTCCTCCAGAGAGCATTCTCTCACTTCTACGACTGCGTCAGGAATCCTCTGTGTTTCCCTGGCACCCCGAGTTTAATCATAAGGTAGCGCCAATTATTTTTGCGATTGACTTCTTTCTGTGATAGTCACGATAAGTTAAGCTTCAGGTGCAAGTAAACTCCCAAATTTCCATGGCTTCACAAAGCCATATTTCTCACTTAAATCACCATCCAGTGTGAACCAGGTGACCCTATAGTCATGCTCTTATCTAAGAACCCATCAAGGGATCCAGGCTGCTTCTACCCTCAACTCTTTTATTCAGAATCCTTTGCTTTGAGCTAAAGAAATGCATAGAAGAAACAGAGGAGGGTCTTGGGGGAGGGGGAACCAAGACCAGAGAGATGCCCCACTCATTTGTAACTGCCTCAAAAGAGTTAAGAATTGGCTAGAATTAGTGACATTGACACCATCCAAATTGAGGATGGGAAATGTGGAGGAACATATGGATATTTAGTGAGAAATATCACACTCTGCCCCCTAGATGCAAAATTAAATTATAAACTCTTTGAGGAGAGAGATTGATTATGTGAGAATGTTTGAGCACGACGGCATGTTTGTACCTGGTAGGAACTAACCAACAGGCACAGAAAAATCCAAGAAGACGTATGTGCAAGCTCGTTATTAATAAGAGTTCGAAATTTTTCCCTGACACAAGAACAACATTAAAAATCACTTTTATTGCTAACATGCCATTTGCAAGAAACAAATGCAAGATGTAAGTTTTAAAAAAAGACAAGTGTACACAAAGGAAGAAAACCAGTAAGGGTGTGGGAGTGTAAAAGAATCCCTTGACTTTGGAGAACTATATGGCAATTTCTTACAGAGTTATACATCTACCTATGACTTAGCAATTCCACCCCAGGTGTTTACCCCAGAGAAAGAAAGGCATCCACCCCCACAAAGAGGACTGCGCAATTTTCTTAGGAATTCTTAAGAGATTTACTCATAATAGGCAAAAACTGGAAACAGCCCAAATGTCTCGAAATGCACTGTAATATAATCATAGAATATTGCACGCCATAGAATCAAATGAAATGCTGTTTGTGCAAGAACATGAAAGAACCCCCAACACAGCATGTTGAAGATGAGCCACACACAAGAGTACAGACTGGACAACCCAATTTACGTGATGTCTACAAACAGGCGAAACTAATGATAGAAATCCCAAAGCACTTACCTTGGTGGCAAGTGAAATTTCTACTGTAAGGGTCATAAAAAAAGATGTCTAAGGTAGTGAAAGCGACCTGTACCTTGTTCGGGGTGCGCACAGGTTTATACAACTGTCAAAACTTCTCAAGTTGAACACTTAGGATGCATGAATTTTATTCTGTGTAAATAATATATCATTATGACACCAAGGAAAGGAACCTTTAGTACCTAAGAGTGCATGTTCAGAGGTGTTCAAAACTGCTCAAAAATACTTGTCAAGCAGCTGGATGGCTCAGTCGGCTCTTGATTTTGGCTCAGGTCATGATCTTGGGCTCGTGGGTTCCAGCACCGAGTTTGGGTTCTCACTCAGCAAAGCATCTGCTTAAGATTCTCTTCCTCTCCCTCTGCCCTTCCCCTCACTTGCATGTGTTCTCTCTCTCTCTCTCTCAAAAAAAAAAAAAAAACTTGTCAAACTTTTCTGAGAACCCCTAATGAAGATATACATCATATCCATGGAGAGGACGTCTCAATCTCACAAAAGTAACAATTCTCGCCAAAAAATTCTACATATCCTATGAAATTGCACTCAAAGTCTCAACACCCGTTTGTGCGACCTTTCTCTCAAGCTCCACACATATACACAATGTCACCTGGAGGTCGAATAGTTACGCCAAACTCAAAAAATAAATCAACAAATTCCTGACCTCCCACCCAAACTGCTCTGCATATGATCCCCCACTCTAGTTGCTCCATCCTTGCAATTGTTCAACTAAAAATACTTGAAGTCAAAATACTTTGATACTCTTCTTTCTTTAAATCCCCAAATCCCAACCAGAAGGCTCTATTTTCTCAGCCACTTGCGCTGCTACCACAGTGACGTGAGACGCCACCATTTCTTTCTGAGTCGCTAACCTGCCTTACAACAGGTTACGTTGAGCAACTTGCTTAACTGCTGTTTAAAAACAATCCCCAAATACGAGTGACCTAACATGATAAAAGTTGATGTTTATCTCATGAAAAGCTCAAAGCAGATGCCCCTGAGCTGGTGGTTCTCCCAGGAGATACTCTCCCCCAGCTGTACTATAGAAACCCCAGGCCTCTTCCTTCTGATGGGCACTACAATTTCTAGGATTTCGGGGCCTCCAGAGGAAGTGACGTAATCGCCTGTGGCGACTGCATTGGACAGAGCCCAGCACATGGCAAAGTTAGCTGAAAGGGATCCCGGGAAACGCAGAAGAACCCAGCGAACAGAACACCTGCCACAAAGGCCTTCCCACCCATGTGTTGGTCTCTCTACACCTATTCTCCACACGGGAGCCAGAACTAGCCTCCTGACCGTGAATTAGATCATGTCACGTCTCCGTTTATGATCTTACAGAATAGCCTATTTTACTCAGACTTTAGGCCAAAGATCCTAAAAGTTGCCCGGGGATCCGCAATTCTGGAAAACCCACGTTGGCGCTCTCGTCCCATTTTCTACTTCGCTCTGTGGCTCCGCTCTAGTCCAGCCACACTGGATTCCTATAGCTCCTCCGGGATGCCGGGCACGCTCCCAGCTAAGGGCTTTGGCCTGTCCGGGCCCTTTGCCTGGGAGACGCTCCCGGATAACTGCACGGATACCCCCTCGTCTTTTTCAAGTCTTTGCTCATTTGCCCTCATGTTAATGAGGCCAACCCTGAACATTCCATCTACTGAGGCTACAACATGCCCACTGCCTTCCTGGAACTCCCAACTCGTATTCCTTTTCTGGCGTCCCCAACTCCTATTCTCCCTTTATATATATTTTTTAATTTATTTTTTTATTAATAATAAATTTATTTTTTATTGGTGTTCAATTTGCCAACATACAGAATAACACCCAGTGCTCACCCCGTCAAGTGCCCCCCTCAGTGCCCGTCACCCATTCACCCCCACCCCCCACCCTCCTCCCCTTCCACCACCCCTAGTTTGTATATTTTTTAATAAACAATTATCACTACTACCTAATTTAATATGTACAATTATTATCACCCCCATTTTACAGGTGAGAAACTGAGGCACAGAGAAATTTAACCACGTGCAAAGTTACTTTCTGAGCAAACATCTGAGAAGTAGCGCAGCTCACCTTCAAATTCTGCTAGTCTGGCTTGAGGGTCCGTGTGAGCAACCCCTAAACTCATCGGCCTCTCCTCTCAGTATCCCTCGAGCTGTCCTAATCCATACTTCAATCTCTTGAATTAGGTGCTATTAGTAGATGCGTTTATCTGATAGATGAGGAAACGGAGGCAAAGTTAGAGAAACTTTCCCAATGCCGCACAATGAGATATAGGGTCAGGTTTGATGGAGACACTTTGTCCCTAAAACTTCACTCTTAAGTCCAATGTCTATTATTCTGACAATTCTACAGCATGAAATCACCTCTGGATAGAAATAATAAATCCCCTCTTTATTGTCGTAAAAAAAAAATCACAAGGTTTGCTTCAGGGCTGATTTTTTAAAGTGCTGCACATACCATGTTCCTGAGTGAATGCCCAACCACATGATATTGTACCGCGTACTCCCCAACCATTTACTTACTTCGTGTTGATAAAGCGTAAACTGCCCGCCCCAAATCCTGTGGTCTTTCCTCTCCCTGTGGCAAGCTCTCAGTCAATTAGATGTTCATATCCCTTTAATGCAATGTTTTTATTGACTTGAACTATTTCCCAACTGAGCGCACCCAAGTACCACTGAGGACTGATATCTGAACAGGTTTACGTGGATTTCCGTCCAGGTTTCAATCAGTCTAGTTTCTACGTCTGTGGTCCTTAGAGTCATTTGGTACCTACAGTGTGACAACAATGACTTGAGTCCATCAGTGGATCCCAGGGTCCACCCACCAACAGTGGCACTCAAGGACTTGTCGAGAAAAGTGGGGAAACTGGTTGTACTCCTGAATGCTGCTTCTCAAGAGGATATTCTGACTGGGGTCTTCTTCATACAGCTGCTAGGAAAAGTATCTAGGCATCAAAGCAAATATCCAACCAGTTAAACTTCCTACAGACTTGTGGTTGGACCCAGTCTACATGTGCCCTTGGGTTAACGATGGGTCTTCTCTTATCATTTACTTGCTTTGAGTAGAAAGATATCTAAATTGCTTCAGCCCTGAGAGAGAGCCTGTGTTGATGGATCATCGAGGGAGTTGTCTGGGGATTCTGTGGGCGGCCAGGCCAAGGATGACTGTATGAAGCCCCCAGAGTGCACTACTTGCCCATTGATGTAGTCATCTCTTACTCTTACTCTCTGTGTGGCTGCTTCTCTGCTTGAGAAATACCTTTGTCTAGTTCTATGTGATTCCGTAAATGATGCTGCCCCACATGCTGATGCACAAAGGTGAGCCTCTAACACACACTGCTGGTCCGAAGGGCTGGACATTGGGGCCGGAACATAGGGATGAGCCTGTCACCCAAGCAGCATTCAAAGAGGAAAGACTAGATGAGCAGCAGAAAGGCATTACACGATGTACATCACTTGCCCGTTGCTGCATGACACATTACTCCAAAACCTCGAAGCATAAACAGTACACAGCTCAGAGCTGCTGATGTCAGGGAATGGGCACGCCCTAGTTGGCTCACCCAGCTCAGGGTCCCTTAAAAGAATGGAATCAATTGTCAGCCAGCGACTCATTTATCTCAGGTCTCACTGAAAGAATATGTGCTTCCAAGCTCTCTCATTGGTTGTTGGCAGAGTTTGGTTCTCGGGGACTCTTGGACCAGGAACTCAGTTCCACACTGGCAGTTGGTCAGAGACCACCTTCAGTTTCTTGCCACTTTGACCTCTCCATATGGAAGCTGGCTTCCCCGGAGTGAGCAAGTCAGAAGTCAAGAAAGGTAGAACCAGCCAGAAAGAGAGTGGGGGTGGGACAAAAGCCATCGCCTCTTACAACTAATCTCGAAAGTAACAGCCCATTACCTTTGGCATACTCAGTGCATTTAAAGCAAGTCACTAGGTCCAGGCCATGCTCCAGAGGAGGGGATTATACCAAGGGATGATGACCAGGAGACGGACATTCCCCGGATTCATTTTGGAAGGCTGGCCACCGCAACCATGTGTCCATATATTTGTACCCCAAGCTGATGCTAATTCACTTTGGGCAAACAAAAGTATCCTCCCCCCCCCCAGATCAGAGGCAACCCAGATACAGCCATGTCAAGAAAATAAAAGCACCCCCTCCTTAGAGAATCCATCCTTGAGCCATGGCTTGACCCGCAGAGACAGTCCTTGAGCAGGACACACACTATAAAACTGAAAGTAGCAAGTCTGTGTACGCTACTGCCTCATTTAGTGTCCGAGTCAATTCTATGTCCAGGAATGCTACCTTGGAGGGACTAGCAGCCTGTCCTGTTGGAGAAGAGTGAAGGTTTTGGAAGAGATACAGTTAATGGAACATCACTCATTAAATGAGACACTGCCAAGGAACTGCTCTGAAACGGAATCGCCAGCTTTAAAGCCCCAAGCAAATGTAAGGAAATGTCTAGTCTGGTGAATCCAAACAACATATCCCACCCAATAGCAGCCCTTCATCGGAACACCCAATAAATGGCTGCAGACTCCCATCCCCCTTTTATTCAGCCAAGCTTTATTAAGCACCACTTTTGTACCGGGTACTTTCCAGCATATGAAGTCATCGGGCCAAATAAAAGTCATAGTGTCAGATATGGGTTAGCCTTTCACACAAGGGCTGCATAATTGGACATCCATGTGGACTCGAATGTTCCTACATTTCTCCTACTCCAAACCGTCTCCCTGAAACCCGTAAAGGAGGGGAGCTAACTCGAGGCCTACAACGTGCCGTATGCTATGCTATGTAGTTTATCTATCTCGTTGAGCTACTGAACAAGAAAATATAGATACACTAAGAGGCCAAGTTTCTGGAGCCACCGTCCTCCATGTGGTGCTTAATGCCCAAGATGCTTTCATTTTTTAGCTCCATCTCAACACAAGGCTCCTTTCTGGCTGCTTAGAGGAAAAAGAGATTGAAGAATTGTGCCATGTGTTTCACCGCCTGAGCTGGAAGTGACCTGTGTCATTTAGGCTTACAACCCATTGTCCAAAATTATTCCTATGGCTTAACCAGGCTCCAAAGGGGCTGAGAGGTGTGGTCTTCTGTGGCCCAGGAGGGTATGGTAAGCCCTGGTAACACCACTACCACGTCCACGTTCTCTCTCCCCAAAGATGCTGCTAGGTCTCGAAAGGTGTAGTTTTCCGAGACGATCCAGCAAAGCCTGGATTAGAGTCTCTGTCAGTCTGGCTCCAAAACACATGCTTTGTCTTGTTTTGCTTTCCACCACAGCATCCTGCCACTGGGTGGAACCATTCTTTTGGGAATTATCTTGCTAAGATATTAATTTCCAAACGACATGCAATACACAGGGCACTGTTTAAAGCCTCAAACGCAACCTTATCCTAAGGGAAAGAGCTCTCTCCTATATCTGAGCATCTCTCACCTGGACTTTACCTCTCTTGTGTCACTTCACATCCTCCACCCACCCACAGACCGTCTGAAAATGCTGTGTGTAGCTCTAAAGCTCTGTCCACACACAGCTGTTACTTGAGAGAGCTCTGCTTTTCCATCCTCCCTTTCAACAGCATCTACTTTCAGAGACTTCAACGTCATCCTATGTCATTAATAGTCGCGGAAAGAACGCTTGTTTCATCTTCCATTCGTCCCTGTGCTCGCCCATCGACACCTCTAGGTAGCACCTGGGGGAGGAAGACACCATCTGAGAAGGGAGGAACATGGCTCTTGCAGCATCTAACGTCTGCCCTGAGAAGCCATGACGCTGCAGACCTAACTTGCTTTCTGTCTCTGACCGACGAAACAAAGAAACAAACAAAATCTTACTACAAAGATACAGGAGCCTAATTAAGCAAGAACAGGATGGAGTTGTCAGAGTCGAGATTTGCTAACATGTCGTGCTAGTCACAAAGGCGTGTCAGCAATGCCTGTGGTCACAAAATTTCCAGTCTCCTACGGGAGGTAAAACATGAGAAAAATTATAGCTCGGAAAAGAAGCTGTGTGGTGAGGGAAGCCCAAGAAAATACATTTAAATGTGCAGAGAAGAAAGAGACCGTGTCCTGTTGAGATAATCAGTGAGGGCCTCCTGAGGGAAGCGGCATTTGATAATAACAACTGCAATGGCAGTGATATAAGTAAAATCAGGTTAACACCAATTGAACACGTATCTCATACCAGGCATTTTCCTCAGCGCCTTACATTGATTAACTCATTTAGACCTTAAAATAATTCCAGGAGATATTCATGCATTTGCCAAATATTTATTGAGCCCTTACTCCGTGGTAGGCAGAGGTCTGAGTTACAGCCGAGAGCAAGACGGAAAGGAAAGCAAGTGATGCTCACTCCCTTGAAGGTTCCCTGCTCCTGGGGGCTATCGCTATAATCTCCATTTTCCAGGAAAATGAGGTCTGAGGGAGTTACAGGCATTTTTAGTATCCAAGTCAGGATTTGTTTGCAGTCTGTAGAGCACAGAACTTGCTTAACCACTACGCTCTTCCAACATGAGTGATAGGGAGATAATAATTAAAATAACAATAACGTCAACGAACATCTAGCATTTAACATTTAGGTGGGCATTTAGCGAATGACAAGTACGATGCAAGTTTAAATGGGTTATTTCATTTATTCCTCAAAACAATCCTATTCCAATTACTCAAAACAATCTTACGCCAGTAACTGGAATAAGATCATGACTTAGCAAGATCCTGGGCTCTATCATCAGACCATCATATTTTAAATTCTAGCATTTCTTAGTATTTAACCAGTTGTGTTGCCTCTTCTTCAATTTCTTCATCTACAAATGGGATGACCAGCACCACAGAGAACTAGGAGAAATGGGAGCCAGCACCAAAGAGAACTGAGGTTGTTGCACCAGTGTTTTGATTTGTCTCTGCCTCCTATATTTTAAGTGTCTTGGAGAGAGGGGCATCTCGGGACTCACTGTGTCCTGCCGCCTGACAACCTGGAACTCCTCAGTAAATACTGATTAATGAGTTAAAGATTGGTAGTAAACCAGACTTTTTGATCTTGTTGAATAATTTTCAAGAATCAATCATATGGCATGAGCTGTGTGATTTCAAGAACTTCAGCATTCCGGAAGTCATTCCAGAAACCACCACATACTGGAAAAGTCATCCTTCGTCAACAAGGGAAACTCACTGTGAGCCAAGGTAAGCCCCGGTGGCTGCATAGAAGGCTCTGGATACCCAAAGATGACAGCTGTGTAGTGCAGGCCAAAGGCAGACAACTTTTTCTCTTTCCCTGTTAACCTTGAGTCTGGGCTCAGTTACAAAGAAATTGGATCAGGAGGTAACTTCAAGATGTACAAGTTTTTCTGGCACAAGAAAAGGCACCTTGCAGCAGAAATCCAACAACCAGAAGTTGCATTTGTGGGGGACAATGCAAGCCATATCCTGATGTTCTAGACACATTATTAAGTCCTCTGCAATTACAGGAATCCACTGCTAAGGGTTGCAGCGAGGCCATTTTCAAAGTTGGCATGAAACCGAGAAATGAAGAACTCAAGCTCCATCCATTTTCTGTTTCTACTAATGAATACTCCTTTTCTTCCAAAGTCTCCTGAGTGACTCTCTTGACAATACAGGTAATTAATGGACCATTCTTCTTGATTCAGATACTGTTGAAAATGTAAGGGGACTTGATAATTGAATCTGCATCCAAACTTTCCCATTATCTAAGTGACTAATAAATGTACATTAAATTAATAACAATTTTTTTTCTAGGAACTTCTTCACAGCTAATTGATAATGCTCATTCAACAAAAGAGAAAAATGGAGGTGGAGAAGTCTTGCCAAATAAGACTGGAGCAGAAATTTCCCTTGATTCTTTTTAAAATGAGATTTGAAATTGGACTTCATTAAAGTCAGCAAGGCTTAGGTCCATCATTAGGCTCTCAAACAGTCAGAATTAAATAATTAAACAGCACAAGTTGATTCGGAGGATTGCTTTAAAATTTTTTTAATGACTGCAGGCTAAGTTTTGTTTTGTTTTGTTTTTTCTAACTTTGAGATAAAGACCTAGGATAGGGTAACTCTCAGCATCAATAATAACAATACTACTCAACGCTTCCGATGTTATTCAATTTTAAAAAGATCTTCAATATCAACCATCTCTAAGACACCCTGACAACAGAGATTAAAATGGTTGGCCCTGATTTTTGGAACAGGTACTAAAAATAAGAGTCTAGACGTCACAAATGTTGGAGTCGTATAGAAACATAACCTCTTCTGGAACTGGTCCTACTGAATGTTGGGTAGTTTTCTCTCCCTCTCTCAAAGAAACCTCTACACTGACTCCCAGAATAACACCTGATTTAGAAGACGCTATAGAGTCAGAATTCTACAAATATAAAGTTCTTATTCCTGAGAAATCCAGCGGCATCTCATTGCATTCAAGTCAACGTGCAATATTCAGAAAGATTACCATAGATTTGGCAATTATTCAAGCTAAACTATACCAAGTATTGCACTAATTATTTGAGAAGATGACACAAGATGAACAAGAAGTGATTGCTCATAAACAAACTGTCAGTTGCTATTTCACGTGTTCTCACTGTGGTGCAGGCAACATATTGGTCAAATAAAGAAGTAGCTGAGAAAAATCTTTCTGAGAGTGTTTTAGCAGGAATCACACAGGATCTGCCTCAGGTCTGTTTCCCAGAAGAAAAAAAAAAAAAAGACATGGTGTTTTGGGAGAACAGCAATTTGGTGGCTCAAAATGTCCGTATTTAAGGATTTAGAGATTGTGGCAAAATAAGAAAGAAGCGTTCTGAGAACCTCGACAGGAATGAGAAGAGCAACTTTTCTTAAACACTAGTGGATTAGAGTGGGGTGAAACTAGAGGCCACAGAATTGGGTGTGACTACAATTGGTAAGACGCCAGTTAGATGGCCACAGAGAGTGGTCAAAGGAGAAGAGGACAACGGTAGTAACTCCGATGCTCCCACCGTGTTTTATCGGCGATGACTGTAAGATAGAAAATAGAGGGATCCCTGGGTGGCGCAGCGGTTTGGCGCCTGCCTTTGGCCCAGGGCGCGATCCTGGAGACCCGGGATCGAATCCCACATCGGGCTCCCGGTGCATGGAGCCTGCTTCTCCCTCTGCCTGTGTCTCTGCCTCTCTCTCTCTCTCTCTCTCTCTCTCTCTCTCTGTAACTATCATAAATAAATAAAACATTAAAAAAAAAAAAAGAAAAAAAAATTTATAAAAAAAAAAAAAAGAAAATAGAGGGAGCCAGTAAAGAGAGCAGATGCACTGTTTTGCTTGGAAATTTGTGGCTTCTGTGGCACATTTCTGAGGAGGTGTCCAGGAAGCAGTTGAGGATGTGCAGGAAGGACTCAGAAGAGCGTCTGGGATATGGTGTTAGGAGTCATCAATATTTAATTGATTTGTGAACCAAAGCAAGTGTTAGACGTTTAAAGCAACGTGTTACATTAAAGAAAACTTTTAGTGTGGATTCCAGTCTACTGCAACCCAAACTTGCAGGGTCTGTTTGTTATTCACTGGAAAAAGAATGAGAATGCTGGGTAGTAGACAAAGATGAGTCAGAAGACTCCGAGATTTACAGAGTAGAACATGGTAGATCACTTAGCTCCCCTGTGGCTCTGTCTATGATGTGCCAAGGAAACCATCTGATCACGGAAAATGTTCAGTCTAGCCAGTTGTTGGGCATCATTTAGATAAAAGCTAAAAAGTACGTGAGTGAATCTCAACTTGGAAAATTTCTAAACTCAATCATTTTTTTTTATTAGAAATCATTACCTTTGCCCAGTGTCCTCTGCCCGAAATTCCCTACAATTTATTTATCTCCCAGACAAAACTAGATTATCTTTAAGTTCCAGGCTCACCTGGGGGGCTCAGTCCATTAAGCGTCTGACTCTTGATCTCAGCTCAGGTCATGATCTTAGGGTCATGAGAGCAAGCCCCGAGTTGGACTCCACACTGGGCGTGAAGCCCACTTAAGATTCCTTCCCTCTCCCTCTTCCTCCACTCCTCCTCTCCCTCAAAAATGAATGAATGAATGAATGAATGAATGAATGAACAATCTTTAGGTTCCAGATGGAGATCCATGCCCTCCATAAGGTCTTTTCCAGCTGTCTTCACCAACACTCAAGTTAAAAATAAACCCCTATTTTTCAGAGCTGTAATGCTTCCAAACTATCTCCGTTCAGGACTGTAATGCAGCCTGCTGTTACTAGGTGGGCTCACGTCTTCTCTCCATTTGCACTGTGTCCCCCTCTAAGGTAAATCTTATTTATCTCTAATTCCCCACTCTACCCCTTTTGCCTGGTACCTCGTACAGTGAATTCTGTTGAATGCATGACGATTAACTTGTGACTAAACAGGTGAATATATGCATTATGAAATGTATGAAGGCAAGAATGAGAGAACAATGCATGCATAAATGAATAAATAAATGAAGATCCACACTGGCAATCTATACCAGGCCCCTCACGTTGGTTCACCTCGTTTGTTGAAATTTGCTCTTTGGGAAAGCTTCAGGATTCTGAAGTATTGCACATGGGATTTTAAACAATTAGGACTCACATTTGGTGCAGGGAAGATCCACTTATTTTCCTGGATCCACGTAGAGACAGCCATTGAATTTCTGGTTAGAAAACTAAGAAGCAGGTCATCTTGTGCAAGTTTTAGATGAAGAAATGGGGGAAAAATTGTTTAGTAGGTAATAATTTTCGTTCAGAAGATCACATTGAAAGTGGAAAGGCCAAAACCCGGGGAAAATGTCAGGCACTGGCAAAAGATATTATGAAGGCTGATTATGTAAACCTTGTCTTGTTTGAAGGGTAAAGACTGTAATCCTCATATCAAGTTCAAATTTCCTGTTTAAATATTGTTAGTTTGAATGTTAATCTGAGTCCCATGTTTGATTGCAGGGATCAGGGCTGCAAATATTGATTACCACGAAATGAAAGCAGAAATTCATTTCTGAAAAGGAAGCTGAGGAGTGCATTTATATGAACCCAAGTAATAAATAATACCTTGGGATTCTGACTCACTCCCAAACCAGAGTGTAATTATTTCCTCTTTCACCGTACTTCCTCAGCCTCCTTTCAGGGGACTGAATGCACATCCCATATCTGGGCACATTTACAAAAGCTAAAACAAACAATCCAAGTAGCCAAACACCATGGCAACAGAACCAAACTTGACACCACGAACTCACAACAATAAAGCTCCACGGATTTCAGAGCCACCGTCGGATCCCCGGCTTTGTCCCCCCGTTACAAAGCCCCACTCTCTCAATGAACTACAGGGAGTCACCGCTTCATGCCATGACTCCTAATAATTGCCAAACCCAAGCTGTGAAGGACGGCAAGGGGAAAAGCTCATGGCAGAGCATCCCCAGCTGAGCAAAACCTGCTACCCTGGACACAGTTTGCTTCTGAGAACAATCAGAAAGACCAGGTTATGGCTGGGAGACACAATTTTACAAAGTTAATGAGCTAAACACTTCATGGTGTGAGAGACGCCAGTCGATGCCACGGTGCTAGAGTTGCTGACCGTAACGTTATTCTTCCTTCAACAAATATCCAGACGTTGGGTCTGTGGATTCACCGTGCATTTCTACGCGATCTGGTTGTGTCATTTATATTTGTACGTGGACTTTTTCATATGTGATTGATGCACCAAACTTGAGAGGAGGGAGGGAGCGAAGGCAGAAAGCTTGATGGGGGTCAATGGATGAATAATTTCATGTGAACCCAAAACAGAATCCAGGTATAGTGAAACTTGCCTTGAGGCAGTCAAGTGCCTTAAATTCTCCTCTGCTTTGTCTGTATATAAAGACCCCGAATGTTTCAGAGACACAACAGGAGGGCACAAGTGAGCTTAACATTGTCCATTTCAACAGGTCCCAAGCCCCAGTACGTAGCTGGGTAAAGGCCGTGACAAAGTTCTCACCATACCAAGGAAAAGAAATAGACAATAAAGAGGATAAAATGAGGTTTTCAGGAACTAAATGATTCATCTTAATTTTGAAATTATTCCTCTGTATTTTACTAGTCTTAAAATAGCATGATGGTGGGGCAAAAACATCATAGTTTTGTTTGGCTTTAGTTTTGCTTTGTTTTGTTTTTCTGTTTGTAAAATTCAAAGGAAAATAGCAACTTTCTAACAAATTTAATCAAAAACATATATCGTTGTATGAAGTAAAAATGGAGAAAAGTATGGAGAATAATGTAATAAATGTTTATATTTCTCAAACCTCTAATTAATGATCAGCCGTGTATCATTTGGTATAGTTCTGTGTTTTCACATAATTAAGCAACTCAGATAAAGCCAGAGTCCCCCTGACCTCCAGTCTCAGGAGCCTGCAACTCTAGGTATAGTAGAAGCAAGGACCGGACGTCTGTCCCCGTGGCCCCCTCCACTACTCCAAGCGGCTCCTCGGAATCGCAGAAGCCATTGGACGAGCGCTAAATGATGCTCCAAAGAAATGCCTTACATGTGGATGCTGGGAGGGAATACAAGGGGCCTGAACAGGAGGTGAAAATAAGAAACAAAACTGAGCATTTACATCATAAGTTGTCGTCTCGGATCCATTAGGGTCTTACAGCTCCCAAATCTTTGACAGAGCAGCTAACGCTCAAGAGACAAATTTTCACATTCCTTTGAAACTGTAAATGTCACACATAATCTTGCTATTGGAACAGTGTATGTAACACACTTAAAACACTCTTGGAATCTAGTCTCCACTACTCAACAGCGTACGTGACTTTGGGTGAATTAATGATCATTTTTAAGCCTCAACCTCCTCATCTTTAGGGTGAGAATTATAATACCTACCAACAAAATGAAATTTATTGTTGAAGGATTAAGTGATATCACCTAAGTAAAGCTTTTAGCACGGTGCTAATTATTATTATTACCGATTATTATTAATAATTATTATTATTACCGATTATTGCTGTTACCATGGGTTTTTCTTCTAGGAGGCTACATGCTAATCCTGAAGGTTCTGAGTCTGTTACGCCCTCCAACCGCTGGGTTCTTCTCCCCAGCTGCCATCAAGGCTCCCTGACACACACCAGTCGCCAGGAATCTTTCCTAAACCCTCAACACAGAGCGTTTATTTTCTTAGGTGAAAATCTTATAACCCAAATGGATGTAATTTGCATATATGGTGGGTGGCTCCCTGGATCGAGATCGACTTGGGTAGTCAAGGCCTAAGCAACCTCACGTCGCACGCAAGAGATAAATACACGCGAACCCGATATGCAAGCTGCCGTATACGAAAGAACGAGAAAATCTCTGAAAGCATTTCACGATACAGGTCAAATAAACGGTATGAGAACTGTGGTTTGGTTTCAACAGATGTTAAGCGTCTGGAATGACTGAAAAATCCTGTAGTGAGGAGCCCAATGCTGGCCTTTAGGGATGAGTAGAATTTGGTTTGGCTGAGATGAGGACGGTCACATGAGTAAAATCAATGAATAAAGGACTTGGAGTGACCCGGAGAAACGAGGGTAGTACAAAGTGATTACAAACAAATCTCGATTTTATGTAGTCAGATTGAGGCCAGGAAGTGGGAATATCAAAGTTCCCAACCACCCAGTACTTCTGGGAAGGTGCCTTTTGGCGGAAATTTTCTCAGCTCTGCTCTGACAAATATTTCACGCCCACCTTTATTAGTTCCCCTCAGGGCAATCCTAGTATTCCTTCTTTTTCAACTTTTTAACTTGAGGATTTGTTGGGGGATTTGCCCCCAAAACTTGGCTTCTCATGATTTTTTTGCTTTTCTCTTTCCTGTTAGTCTCTAACCCGCCTACCACCCTCTCCTAACGTGACGCTCCCTCGTACCGGTTGAACTCGGCCCCGTATGAGGCCCCTTCCTCTCTCTCGGGACGCAGACAAGACAAAAACGGTCTCTGCTGCCATCAAACCTGTTCCCAGGCCTGTGTGAGAACCTGCACCTGCCCAGCCGCGAAAGGGAGGTTCTAACCTCTGGGTAGAGGGGAGCCATCGAAGGCTGTGCAGGGGAGGGGGAGGTGGTGTCGGAGCAGTTACTGGTCTTGTCGTGTCGGGGGGGATGTCCCACCCTCGAAGGTGGAGGCCACCCGAGGAAAGCCAAAGGGTTGCAAACATCACTGACCAGGTCGATAAAAACTCAGCTGGGCCACGGCGAGGCCCGAACCGCCTCTGTGTGTCATCCCCTGTGTGTACCAGTCCCCAGTCACCAGCCTGCTCTCTCCCTTTCGGAAAAACAAATGTTTTCTGCATTAATCGGTCTTTCACGTTCCTGTAAGGTGCGGTTCTCCCACAGGTGTTACCCTGGAGCCAGTTTAACGCAACGTCCCTCACCTGTCACAGCTGCCACCGCACACTCCCCGCTCGACCCAGAGAGAGAGAGGAGGCCTCATACCCGGGACACGAACTCCTCCGAGGCACCAAAAATTACTCATCCAGCCCCTGGTTAAATATTTCTGGGTAGTTTCTCAGAAATCACATGTGAGATATGCAATTTGTAAAAAGTCTTTTCTTGTGTTGAGGCCAAGTCTTCTAACCATTGTCCGCCGGCCCTAATCTTATTTTTCAGAATTAACCGAATAACCCTTACTCGGAAGCAGACGTTGAGTAAGGATTTTTGTGCTGGTGATTTATGACGGCGGTGCCCCCGGGGAACTCGTCGGGGGAGGAGGAGGGCACCAGTAAAGGTGCAGGGACGGGCGAAGTCCCTGGGAGGGGAGCCGGGCCCTCTACAAGGGAGAGCTCCGGAGCACAAATCACACACCCCCAACCCTTCCTGCTTGGGCCAAAGGGCTCCACGGCCTTACACAGCTTTACACCGACACAAACTACTAAGTCAACTACCCTTGACTACTGACGTTGACTCTGAGGCCCTACCCGTCCCCTGCCCGTGTCCTTGTGTGTCTGTGGGCACTGCAGCTCCGCAGCCTGGGAGAGTTCTCTGAGGGGGGATTTCGGGTGTGAGCTGTTGCAAAACCCAGAACACGGGGGCCAGGGGCCGAGACCACAGAGCTGGTAAAGGGAGCCGAGCAATCAGAGGCCCAGGGCCCGCTACCACCTCCTTTCTGGCGAGAGCCCATCAGGCAGCTGGACGCAGGCTGCCAAGCCTCCTTGTCCTTCCACTAAACCCTCCTGGTTCCCTGAACCCCAAGTTTGTACCCAAATCTTCTGAGAACTGAGTAATCCTGAGTCGTTACTGCTCTAGCATCTTTCGAGGAAAGTGGATTGTTAGGAAGGTTGGCCTAGCTGGGGATGGACACGGAGGCAAAGGGTAAGAGGGTTGGATAGTCATGTCTGCAATTCTTCTTTTTTTCTTTACATTTTTTTTATTTAATTCAATTTGCCAACATATAGTGTAACACCCAGTGCTCATCCCATCCAGCAGCCCCCTCAGTGCCCGTCACCCAGTCACCCCCTGCCCACCTCCCCTTCCACTACCCCTTGTTCCTTTCCCAGAGTTAGGAGTCTCTCATGGTTTGTCTCCCTCTAATTTTTCCCACTCACTTCCCCTCCTTTCCCCTATAATCCCTTTTCACTATTTCTTATATTCCCCGTATGAGTGAGACCATATGATGATCGTCCTCCTCCGATTGACTTTAACGTCAACTGTAAACAGAAACGATGGTGGCAAAGGGCTTTCAGAGACACCCACCGGCCAGTCCGGGCCCCTCCAGGGAAGAGCCGGGCCCCATGCCGGCTTCATGTGAAGACCCAAGGTTTCGGCTACCGTGGGCTTTGACTTGGCCACGTTTATAAAAATAGTAACTTGGAGCTCGAGGAGATTTTGACACCAAAAATTGTCTGAATGTTAGAGGCTGAAAAGTGCATTTCTAGCCTTTGGAAAGGTCACCCTTCCTGTTTTCAGGTTTATGAGCCGCAATGTTTATGGTGGCTCCGTTTCAACTCTGGTTTCCTTCGCCTGCAGGGCATTTCTGTGCAAATGTCACTTTGTCCAGCCAGCTCACGGCAAGCTCGGCTTAAGGAGGGTTTATATGCAGTTGTCAGAGGCTCCGTTCCCAAGGGCAAGGGTTGGTTTGGGTTTTTTTTTTTCCCCTCCTGTATTTTAATTGATCTTGTTCATTTAGTGCTGTTTGCAGAAGGATCTGTTGTCATTAAAAAGAAAGAGGGTCCCCAAAACTCCAACAAAACCAGAACAAACCAACCAGCAAATATAAAACAGTATCACAACCCTATGCCTGCGCTAGGCTTGAAGGTTGATAATTAATCACGTTCCCCAAACTGGAGTTTGGAGTTTGGTGATTAATCATATCCTTGCCTCGTCGTGTTTACAAACGATCAGAAAGAGAACCAGGAGTCATGGGCAGAGGACAGGGTATTTGCTTCTGCAGAAGGGGGTGACATGAGCGTGGCCTGAACCCGCAGACAGCGGGCGGCCGGATGCGCCTTCCCTGCTGTGCTCAATGGAGCAACAGGACTGTGTGTGGCCTCTTCTGTGGGGACAGCCCAGTCACCAAAGCACAACGGTTTGCAGGGGGCGGGGACCGGGCGGGGGAAGAGAGAGAAACAGAAACAGGAGCCAGGACACTCGGGGTTGAGCCCTGCTGGTCTGTGACCTTAGACGAGCTGCTTATTCCCAGCCCTGGGCTCTTCATCCTAAACGGGTGCCCTGAGGATTCCGTGAGACGACGGGCATGAGGTCAGGACGTTGCACCGGTCCCGGCGAGAGTATCCCATAGCGAGAACCTCCCGTCACCAAGGGTATGACTATTCCTCCCTCCAACCCACAGACCCTTAGGATGAGGACCTTCTTCCTGCCTATTCTCCTGCTGTAAGGCCCGATGCATCCAAAGGTTTTCCTTGGCATTCGGGGCCCTACACAGAGGATCAGACCCAGATGGCGGCCTCAGACCCAGGGCTGCCCCGGAGAAACCTTTCTGACATCACCTGCTCCACGCGACCGTTAATGAGTTCGTGTGTCCTACGGAAGCACAGAACCGAGCACAGGGAAGAGCGGGGATGTGGAATGAGGTTTTCCACAGGAACAGCGGTTGCAGGACGCGGAGTGGGGAGGGAGGCCGGGAGCTGGTGCTTTCTCCATCTCAGTTGCTAACATCGTTGATGTGGCAAAGCGTCCAGTTCCCAAGAGCCAATAAGCGAATAGAACCTGAAGACCCGGGAGCATCGTGCGACCGCAGGGCACGCGGCACAGGACCCCGCGCTTCCACGTGCTCTTCAAACTAATGCAGTGGCTCGCGGCTTTGGATGCGGATTATGGCAGAGGCTTCAAAGTCCCCAGGCCATGGAAGTGGTTCCCAAGCCTCACCAAGGCTCAGGAAGGAAAGGGACGCTTCTTTCCTCTTTCCTGAAGTTAGTAAAGCAGCCAGAGGGGAACCACCCAAAATGACCCCTGTGCATGACTCCTGAAGAAGCTACTTGTGAATTATTATTATTTTTTAAATTTATTCATGAGAGAGAGAGAGAGAGGTGGAGACACAGGCAGAGGGAGAAGCAGGCTCCTCACTGGGAGCCCCACGTGGGACTCGATCCCGGGTCTCCAGGGTCAGGTCCTGGGCTGAAGGCGGCGCCAAACTGCTGAGCCCCCCCCCCCGCCCCCGGGCTGCCCTTACTTGTGAATTATTAATGGTTGGTCAGCAACAAAGTCTTCGGGACAGAGACAGAACATGAAACACGAAGGCTCTCTACTCAGAAAGAGTCATTGCACTCTGCAAAGATCATATTTAAATACATTTTTTTAGACATTTAGCTCCTACTTAACAGGCACGGATACCCATTCCATCACGGCAAATGTAGATGCATTGAATTATAGCCTCTTTTTTTTTTTTTCTATTATGGTTTCTATGATTAACCAGAGCAGAGGTAATGTGGAAATATTGGGATTGGAGTAATTGAGAGACCAACAATTAGCACTAATAAAATTTGTAGAGCATCATATCCTTATAAACTTCAAAAGAACTGTATTTCATGAGAGTTCATCTACATATCAAGTTTGCACATTTAGTAGCACAATCCGTATGGTCACCTCCTGCAGTGGTTTTTCTTCGTGTACTGGGTAGCCGTGGGGTGACTTAATCACAAGTCAGACTTGTGGAAATGCTAGTAATTATTTTGCTCATTTATCTACTCATTAATTATAGAAATATTTATTGAGATGCACCTGGGTGGCTCAGCGGGTGAGCATCTGCCTTCCCCTCAGGGTGTGACCCCGGGGTCCCCGGGATCAAGTCCCACATTGGGGTCCCTGCAAGGAGCCTGCTTCTCCCTCTCCCTGTGTCTCTGCCCCTCTCTGTGTGTCTCATGAAGAAGTAAATTTTAAAAATCTTTAAAAAAACAAAGAGGCAGCCCGGGTGGCTCAGTGGTTTAGGCCGCCTTCAGTCCAGGGCCTGATCCTGGGGACCTGGAATCGAGTCCCACGTCGGGCTCCCTGCATGGAGCCTGCGTCTCCCTCTGCCTGTGTCTCTGCTTCTCTCTCTGTGTCTCTCATGAACAAATAAGTAAAATCTTTACAAAAAAAAAAATCTTTACAAAAATAAATGTTTATCGTGCGCCTGCAGTGTGTCAACTGTGTGAGAAAAAGACGCGGTGAGCACAGAGGCTCACCCGGGTGCACGGTTTACGAGCCGGGGGTAAGCACAGCTTTGGCTCCGTTTGTGACTCTCACGACTGTGATAACCCGAACCAGCACTCTGCATTGTGCGTGACAGGAATTCAATCTGCATTCAGATACCACTAATTTGGGTTTTACTAACATCCATAATAAAAGCAATTATCTTGCTTCCGAACTCCCCACACATTTTAGGCAGACGATGAGAAGTTGCCACGATCGCTCCAAATATAAAACCAACAAGAGTCCCTGCTACCACTCGCCCAGCACCTCCTTCCTGCCAGGCGATGCTTGGTGCTTGGCTGACTTTCATACGTTCAACCCTCACAATCCTAAGAGGTAGGGACCATGCTCGTCCCCATGACCCAGAGAGGATTCAGTAACTCGCCAAGACCACTCTCCTGGCAAGGAGCAGAGAAGGGACTGGAACAATGCACAGTCTAGACTCAGAAGTCACGGTTTTGAGCGCGGCGATGCGCCAACTGTGCGGTGGACGATGCCCTCTTGGCATCCCATTGCCTTCCCACATTAGCAATCCTCGGAAGACGCACCCGGGCGCTGTGTAAAAACACAGCTTTTGGTGACGATTACTGTGTGCAGTCTCCCGTGGAATGGGAAGTGTTTCGAGTCCCGACCCGAAGGCCAAGTGGACTAAATGTATTGCTCATCGTTATGCACATTATGTGGCGGCCCTTCTTCGTCCTGACAGCAAACTACGATTCTTAATAAAAATCAAGAATTAGGGATAAACCGTGGGCCAGACTTTCCTGTGGAAACTATCACTTGTTGAGAAAAACACCCGTTTCCATCATGCTCGTCGATAGCAGTCACTCGACATGAAGACACGACTAAGATGGATAATACGGAGCGGAACGTTTCTATCCCAAGAAAACCTACTAAGAGTAAAGGAGCCTGGAGGTCCGAGCTTCGCCCGCAGACCCGGGTCACGTGAATCACGGATGTCTGCGTGAGGCCACCCGCAAGCCTTTGGAAGTTGGAGATCTGGCCCCACGACTTGACTTTCTGACCTTGAGAAAACGAGTCATTAAATCATTACAGGCCTCAGTTTACCCGTAAATGGGGATGCTCTGCACACAACTAACGACACGGAAGGATGATTGAGAAAGTAAAAAGACGAAGGGTGTGGAAGTGCTGTGTGCACGCCGCACGGACGCCCCAGCTTAATTCCACGCACAGACATTCGCTGAGGACTTTCTACGGGACAGGGATTGTGGTGAGCCCGGAGGTTACGGGATCAGTGGGATCTACTCCAAACCCTTAAAGGATCATTACACCAGCATGTTAGTTTTAAGCCATGTTTATGGCACAAGAGAGTTGCATTTTGTGTGTAATATATACAATTTACAGTACAGTTGGACCCTTTGTTTCATAAATATTTACTGTGAGTGTATGTTCATTTTCTAGGACATAAGGCATAATTTTACACTTTTAAATTATTGTTCTGGCTTTGTGTTTTTATGACATACTAATCACCATTTCTGTGATTTATTTGTTGACAAATCCTTGGTTGAAAATATAAGTGTCAATTATAATATTGTTTCCATAAGAAGCACATTCCACTTTATAACATGTGTTTTAGGAATACATTATAGTCTAACTTGGAGGCTATATTTTAAGCTCATTTTTCAAATCAACACAGTAAGAGCCTAAAAAATGGATATTTTCTCAAATAAACCAAAATATCTAAATGAAATATGGGAGAGCACTAAATAGTCTTCTTAATTCCATAGGTCTGGGCTTTGAGGTTTATTTATAATGATCAAATATACATTTTCCCCTTTTCTCTAAGTGAGAAATTCTCCATTAGTTATTCATTGGTTATCATTCATTTAATAAGATTTTAGTGCATAGTCGTTATTTTCTGTGCCACGAGGATGTGAACAATGACAAAAATGCCAGGGGAATGAATGGGACGGCCCCCAGCCCTCACAATCTCCCAGAAATAAACGCTCCCTGGGCGGGGATGCAGGATCATGGATGGCACATCCGAAAAAACAAGGAGCCTCCTGTCCGTCAGAGCTAAGCACACCGGCCCTACAAGGCCAGCCCCGGACAACACATTTAAGTAGAAAAATGAAACTCCCCTTAGGTTTGAGCCATTTTTTGGAAAGTTCCTGTTCTTCATAGCTGGATGCAATTCCCATCACATAAAG
This sequence comes from Vulpes vulpes, assembly GCF_048418805.1. Classification (NCBI taxonomy): domain Eukaryota; kingdom Metazoa; phylum Chordata; class Mammalia; order Carnivora; family Canidae; genus Vulpes; species Vulpes vulpes. The sequence continues at coordinate 138,803,393 of NC_132793.1, forward strand.
ATCTCTGACTCATGTGGAGCCCCAAAAATGGGGGGTCTCCCCCCGCCCATCTGGGCATTAGCAGTGGTAAAAAGGGGCTCAGGTGAGAGGAGATCAGAAGCTGGGGAATGTCACACAGAGCACTGGAGACTTTGCAGGGAAACGTGGGAGGAGGCCTAGGACCTGCCATGGAGCACGGATGGAGAAAAACACCTGAGGCCAGAGCACTGGCAGGAGCACCTGGGGCAGGAGTACTGGCAGGAGCACTGGGGCCGGAGTACTGGCAGGAGCACTGGGGCCGGAGCACTGGCAAGAGCACCTGGGGCAGAAGTACTGGCAGGAGCACTGGGGCCGGAGTACTGGCAGAAGCACTGGGGCCAGAGCACTGGCAGGAGCACTGGGGCAGAAGTACTGGCAGGAGTACTGGGTCCGGAGTACTGGCAGGAGCACTGGGGCCGGAGCACTGGCAGGAGCACTGGGGCCAGAGCACTGGCAGGAGCACTGGAGCAGGAGTACTGGCAGAAGCACTGGGGCCGGAGCACTGGCAGGAGCACTGGGGCAGGAGTACTGGCAGGAGCACTGGGGCCGGAGCACTGGCAAGAGCACTGGGGCCGGAGCACTGGCAGGAGCACTGGGGCAGGAGTACTGGCAAGAGCACTGGGGCCGGAGCAATGGCAGGAGCACTGGGGCAGGAGTACTGGCAGGAGCACTGGGGCCGGAGCACTGGCAGGAGCACTGGGGCCGGAGCACTGGCAGGAGCAAAGACGTGGCAGTCCTGAGAGAGCACGGCCCAGTGGGGAGCCCGAAGGGCCCGGTGCGGCTGGGATGCAGGGAGTCAGGGCGGCATCGCCTCCGGATCACCTGAAATGCCCTGCCAGGGGCTCTACCCACCAGGCCCACAGGCGCCGCGTGGTTCGACGCAGTTTGCTAAATCGCACCGTGTCCCCCTGACTGGCACCGATGGCCTCGTTAGGGTCCTTCTCCCGGATTAGAGGGACCTGAACACTGTGGAAAAGTGACAGCTTGGGACCGTGGCTACTGGAAAAGCCTATTACGGAACGGCCCGTGTGCCACCCAAGCAAGCAAACGCAGAACTGCCCCTGCCGCGGGCGAGCCTTTCCGGAAGGTCCACAATGCTGCACTTCAGTGTCTCCAGACAAGCAATTTGCTCCTTTTCCAAATATGATATAAACCAAATTCACGTGGTCATTCCCTGGGGAGAGATTCTCGCGCACCAGGTCTCCGCTGCCGCAGGCCGCGCCGCGTGACTGTCTCTGGAAACGGGGCCCTTGCACTGTTCTGAGATGTTGCTTTCCCTGTGCTTGACTTTCACTTGGTGATTTCCTCCATCTCCTTCAAATAAAACAAAATACAGCAAACAGCTCTTGAGCACCTCCTGTGTGCTAGAAAGGCGGAGAATTTCAACTTTATGGCGAGAAAAGTGGACCCGATGTTCAGGTTAGCAGAGCTGGGAATGAGGCACCGTTAAACGGGGCTGCCAGATTTAGCAAACTACTCTCAGGGTGGCCCCCAACTTTGAATTTTAGGCAAACCATAGTTGTTCCTATTATAAGTATTTCGTAGACGTTTTCTCATAAGTATTGTTTTATTACAGACGCCGAAGGAATGTTGTGATAGTAACTTCCGTGACGGTTCATCCGGTGAGAACCCCCAGCTACAGCTAAACTGATGGCTCCCATCCTGCGCCCACTCGGATTTGGGGGCGCTCAGCTGCTACTATTAACCATTTTGAGTAAGACTCACCGTTCACCCTCCGCAAACACCGTCTAGCTCAGCACCAGGACACCCTCGAAGGAAAACAGCTCTACCTCGCATTATACTTTTTAATAATGCAAAAAAAGCTGATGATACCCAAACTACAAACTGAACTGGCCCTCCCCGTGCCTCACTACCCGGTTGTAAGACGTGATTAGATGAAACCCCGTGAGCCCTCTGGACCAGGCCTGTGGCCAGGGGGCAGCTAGAACTACTCTGAGTTATAAGGGATGCGGCAAACGGGGATGGGATGAGGCCAGGCCAGGCCAGGAAGATAAATGGGCTGCAGAACGGGTGGGCGACGGGGGGCACAGTCCAGACAAGCAGTCAGTGAGCAGGAGGACAGGCCTGGGAGGGAGGGAGGACGGCAAAGCCAGGCAGGGAAGCCAGGCAGGGGCTGCGCAGAGTCTAGAGCAAAGAGCTGGGGCTGTCAGCTGATGGAGGCCCAGGTCTAAGACGGAGGGTGAGGACCACACTCCAGGTCCCAGAGAGGACGGAACAGGCAAAAGGGAGGTTTCAGGCCTAGAGGGTCCGGGCTTATCATGCACATGGGAAAACTTTCAGAAATGAGAGTGGCTTCACTTGTTATTTTCATGGGTAGGATATAAAATGGGAATTCGTATGGAATCAAAGATTTTTTTTTTTAAGTTGGAATTCCTCTATTCAATTACCAAATAGTGGCTGAGTCTCCGTGTCAGGCCACGTCCAGCAACAGACAACAGGGATATAACCATCATTACCATCATCATCTACTACTAACAGCCAATATTTCTGGATGCTTACGAGATGCCTCGTTATCTTCCATGCTCTTTGCATCTATGAATTCATTTTATTCTCAGAACAGTCCTATGAGGCAGTTTCTGTTATTATCCCCGATTTACCTATGAAGAAATTGAGGCCAGGAGAGCCACACCGTGACTTGTTCGTGGTTACACACGGTTTGGAGTTAGCAAATTAGAATTCAAATCCAGAAAATCGGGCTGCAAACTCATGTTCCAATCCACTGCACCGCGTGGCTCGTAAACGATCGTCAGTCTCCACCTCTGCCCTCGTTGAGTTCCCAGAACAGAGATGACGGAGAAGACATTCTTGTAAACAGCAAAGCAGAGCCCACTAGCACCATCCCGGTTACCTGACAGCAAATACGTAAGGCTCTGGTAATCCAGAAGAGGAAGGCCAGCTGAGGCCTATGGATGTTTCTCAAAAGACGCAACATTTCTAAAAGGATGAGTGGGGCTTTGCCCTTCGGATAAGAGATTTCTGGACAGAGGGAATGGAATAGTAAAGAGCCCTGGAAGGGGCGCTTGGGGAGACAAGTTATTCCAAGGGGCTGGAACATTGGGCAGGATAAGTAGCCGGGGCGGGGGGCGGGGGGGGGACTAGAACTACTCTGAGTGGCAGGTGTCAAGGACGGGCAGGTAGAGTGAGGCTCACTTCTGTGTGCCTCAAAGTGCGGACCCCACAAGAGAAACTCCAAGGAGCCATCCTGGCTTGTAAGCAGGGAAGTGGCACCAAGAAATCCAGGAACAGTGTGGACATGGGTCAAGTGATGGGAAAGAGAGACAGGTTCTGGGTGAAACCACAGTGACCCCCAAATGGAAATGAAATACTGAAGCACATTCAGTCTCAGGACAGGCGGACAGGCAGCCCCAACAGGCCCAACCAACCCCAACCAGCCCCAACCAGCCCCAACCAGTCTCAGGCAGCCCCAACCAGCCCCAGGCAGCCCCAACCAGCCCCAACCAGTCCCAGGCAGCCCTAACCAGCCCCGGCAGCCCCAACCAGCCCCAACCAGCCCCAACCAGCCCCAGGCAGCCCCAACCACCCCCGGCAGCCCCAACCAGCCCCAACCAGCCCCAACCAGTCCCAGGCAGCCCCAACCAGCCCCAACCAGCCCCATCCAGCCCCAGGCAGCCCCAGCGCTCTGAGAAGTAGGAATACAGAAAGAGGCAGGAAATCAGGCTGGGCTAATTTGTAATGATACAATAGAAAACCCATTCATATGGCTTTACCAAGTGTCCAGTAGTGTTTCACACCTACGAATTCTTCAAATCTTCACAACATCCCCATCTGGAAGATGTGGGGACAGAGTAAAGTAATTTGCCCATCGTCATACAGGTAACTGGTTGGGGAACTTAGCCTCAAATCCAAGCAGCATGACATCACAGTCCCCTCTACTGCCTAAGCCTATGTTGCTTCTAAAATATGCAGGGGAAGATGGCAATGTGTGTAGACTCACTAATTGTAACTGCAAAACTCTCAGGACCTGGAAAAGTCCTTGTGCTCCCAGCATGGTATGACAAAGGAATTGGGTTATGTCAGCAGCCGAAGTGTTGAGATATGAAGGAAGAAATAAATCTTCCTCTTGAGCCCCTTGGTGGAAATGATGCCATCTTCTAACCGCGGCTTCTCAATTAGGATGCAGAGGTTGACCACAGAGACTTATCTCAGAACCAATACAGGACTGGGTTCAATTTTATCTCCACTATTGTGAAACTATGAGCTAGTTTTTTTTTTTTTTAATTTGGGCCTTTGTTTTCTCTTCTGTAAAACTTGAGTGATAATAACTACCTCATAAAGTTGTTGAAAGGATGAAAGAGGGCATATGTGGAGAGCACTCAGCCTATGGTGCGTTCTCAGGAAACGTTACAGGTGATCACAGTGATGGTGGGGATGTGATGAGTTCCCCGTCTCAGGTAACAAATGGACCACTTCAAGAGATGAGGTTGTCCTTGCCAACTCGTGGAGTTGAGATTTATTCCAAGATAGGCTGAAGCCGTGCTGGGGAGTTCTTGTGATGCCATCCCACGCACCTGATGTGTGCTGACACTTGCTCAGGTTCCGTGCAACAACAGTGGAAAGAGCAGCCAGGAAAAAAATTGCTGGAGCTCCATGTTACAATATGGAAACTTCAGGGAGCAGAGAGAAATTATTGTGAAGACCCCGACAATGAACTGCTAATGGATAACGTCCCTAAAATCTAAGTTCCTAATGCCCCCATTCAGTCCTTATCAAATAGTAGCAGGTAAGTCCACTGGGGAAGGTTTTCTCCATAGGAATGAATCTCTGGTATTATCAAGTTGGACAATTAGAAAGTCGGGATCAGTGTTATAGGTGCTGCTCTATCCACCTTGGGAATGAATCCATTTTGCCATCCTGAAGTGTGGTGCTGCTTGTACTTACCGGACCTGAGCTAGAAATCCAAGTTAGATCAGGAGAATTAAGCCTTAAGGAAACTTAAGAGACTTAGAGGCATAGAGATTTTCTTTTGCTCTTTTGTTCAGTTTTTGTTTTTTGCTCATTTTCCTCTGCATTTAAAATATAACAAATATAGGGCAGCCCTGGTGGCTCAGCGGTTAAGTGCCGCCTTCAGCCCAGGGCGTGATCCTGGAGACCCGGGATCGAGTCCCACATTAGGCTCCCTCCAGGGAGCCTGCTTCTCCCCCTGCCTGTGTCTCTGCCTCTCTCTGTGTCTCTCATGAATAAATAAAATACTTAAAAATGTATATATATATATATAACAAATATAATCACTTGTAGCAAATCCTGAAGATCCACAAAGGCTTATAACTAAAGCCCTTGAAATAATTATCATTGACCTAAAGAAAAGTCTTAAAAAATTGATTGAAAGGTACCATGCAATGCAGATAAATGCCCCTTGCCACCTTACAACACTTGAAATCCACCCAAGACCCCAAGAGGAAGCCTGAAAAATGTTCCAAAGTAGAAATACTGGAAGGCCCTTCTACTTGCAAATGATGCAAAATGGAATGAAGAGACCAGGATTGAGTCCTAGTTTGGGTATTCATGTGTTTTATGGCCTGGGCAGGTCACTTAGCACCCTGGGCTTCCCTGCCTTCATGTGCAGAATGGAGCAGTAGTACCGCCTGGTTCCTCAGGGCTTGCCCGCTTAGTGAATATGGGAAGACACGTATACTCTTAAAGCAAGAGGTCATATCGAGCGGTGGTCAAGAGCAGGGCCTCGGGTGCTACACTGCCGAGTTCCCACCCCAGTGCTGCCACTAACCTGCAGTGGGATCTCAGGCTAATCAGACTTTTCGTGTCTCATTTCCCCGCTTTGTAAAACTAGACAGTGACGATAACACCCTCTTCATAAGGTTGCTGGGAAAATTGAAGGAGTTAACACTTTAGCACAAAACAGCGTTTAACACAGTGGCTATGCTCATCTTAAAATATTTATCTAAGAATTCCCTGATGCCAGCCGCTGGATTCAATTCTTTACTTAAATGTTATCACCCGATCCACACAGCCCTCCTATAAAACCCTTATCCCTTAGGGCTCAGCAACCCGCCGAGAGCTGTACAACTGCTAAGGGCCAAGGTGGCACAGGAGCCACACAGTGAACAAAGCCCCAGGAGGGGGGCCAAGACGGCAGGAGCGTAGGGGATCTCGCTTCTCTGGGCCCTTGGATTTAGCGAGGTGACAACCAAATCATCCTGAACACCCATGAATTCAACCTGAGATGTAAGGAAAGAATCACTGGAGCCCTACAAGCAGAAAAGTGACCACTTTCTGCAAGGTCGAAGGAGCAGAGGAGTGGATCTGAGTGGACACATGGGAAGATAAATGGCAGGCGGCGGGGGGGGTTGGGGGGGGCTCCATAGGCCGGTACCAGAAAGTGAGAGCCCCAAGCACAACACCAGAAGCCGAGAGACGGCCGGGCCCGAAAGGTGCTCAGGTGGCGAAGCAGGGCAGGATCCAAGGAGGGACGGTGTGGTCTTGGATTCCAGGCGTCGCAGGAAGAACCGAGGAGCCTGACCTGAGCCAGCAGAGTTCCCAAGCACTGGAGCAGGGAGACTGGTTCCGCTTAGCGAGCCTAGGGAGACTCTCGGGGCGGTGGCAGCCACACCACAATCTGGCCACAGCTCTCTCGTGGGGCCTGCGAAGGGCAGGAACGCAGAGGCCGCCTGCCCTCCCGGGAAGGTAGGCCAGGACAGTGCACGGTGGGACAACAGCTCTCAGGGCAGGGCCCTGTAAGGGCAGAACAGGGACGACCCGTCACCTTCCCCCCAGAGGAGCAGAGGAGGTAGCACGGGATCCGGGGAACGCAAAGTGCAGACACACAGCGACCCTGCCCCATCCCGGGGATGCGAGTGGGTGCCCACCGCAGCAGTCTGCAGAGTCTGGCGCGCACGAAGGGGAAGAGCACTCATCCCGAGGGTTACAGAGGACAGGGGCTATGACCTTTCAGCTCTGGGGCTGCAGACCCGGGAGTGGCCATTTGTGTTTTCATCCTCTAAAGAGGCACCGAAAACCTTCAGGGAACAAAAGCCACACAGAGCAACCAAAAGCGGCGCACACCTGGCAAGGGGCGGCAAGGGGCGGCGAGGGGTCAGCCCAGGCAAGGACACCTGAGAAGCAGCGCGGCAGGTCCCTCCCCCGAGGACCGGCCGGGAGAACAGGTGAACAGCACGTCGATGGGCCACGCCGAACCGCAGAACTCCAGCACTAGGGGAAAGCAGTACACAGAATTCAAGGGGGGTTTTCTCATGACTCGTTTATCTTTCAGTTTAAAATTTTCCATTTCTTTTTTTTCTTTTTTTCCCTTTTCAATTAGTTTCTTATTTTATCAACTCTTTGTTTTTAAGTCTTTTTTACACTTTCAGTGTTTACATTTACATCTTATGGATATATTCTTCATTATTGGCTTCTTTTCACTATATTCAATTTTATTTTTGCATATACATATTTGTATTTGCTATATATTTGCACATATATATTTACATGTGTATATATATTATATATGTATACACACACACACACATATATTTTGCTTTCTTTACAATTTTGGGATTTAGTGTGTTCTAACACACCAAAATACACTCAGAACTGAGTGGATGACCCTGTTTGTCTGCCCTGTAACATTATATTCTCTCTCCCCACATCCTCCCCCCACCTTTTTTTTCTTTTTCTTTCTTTTTCTTTTCTTTTTTGGTTTCTAATCTCTTCAAATTTGTCTAGTGTGTATTTTGCTTGGGTCATGGTTGATATTTTTTATTTTGTTTACCTATTCATCCAGTCTTTTCTGGGTAAAATAACTAGAAGGAGGAATTCAAAACAAAAGAAAGAACCAGAGGTAATACTCTGCCACAGATCTAATTGGTATGGATATAAGTAAAATGTCAGAGATGGAATTCAGGATAACAAGTATAAAGTTACTAGCTGGGCTTGAAAAAGGCATAAAAGACACAAGAGAATCTTAGTGCAGAAATAAAATCTAATCAGGCTGAATTTAAAAATGGTCTAACTGAGCTGAAGTCTAAATTGGATACTCTAACAGTTAGGGTTAAATAAGGCAGAAGAGAGAGTAAGTGACATAGAAGACAGGTTGATGGAAAGGAAGGAAGCTGAGGAAAAGAGAAAAGCAACTAATGGACCATGAGAGGAGGCTTTGAGAAATCAGTGATGCCATATCACAAAACAATATTAGAATTATTGGAGTCCCCGAGGAATATGAGAGAGAGAGAGAGACAGAGAGACAGAGAGAAGGTATTTGAGAAAATTATAGCTGAGAACTTTCCTAATCTGGGGAAGGAGACAGGCATTCAAGTCCAGGAGGTAGAAAGGACCCATCCCCAAATCAATAAAAATAGATCAATACCCCAACGTATAATAGTGAAGCTGGCAAACTTCAGAGATAAAGAGAAAATCCTCAAAGCAGCTCCAGACAAGAGGTTCTTCACCTACAGTGGTAGAAACATTAAGCTGGCAGGTGACCTCTCCACAGAGACCTGCAGGCCAGAAAGGGCTGGCAGGATATCTTCAGGGTCCTAAATTAGAAAAACATGGAGCCAAGATACTCTATCCAGCAAGGCTGTCATTCAGAATTGAAAGAGAGATAAAGAGCTTCCAGGACAGGTAGAAACTAAAAGAATATGTGACCACTAAACAGCCCTGCAAGAAATAGTAAGGGGGAAACTGTAAGCGAAGGGAGAGCCCAAAAGTAACATAGACCAGAAAGAAATGGAGACAATCTACAGAAACAGAAACCTTACAGGTAATAAAATAGCACTAAATTCATATTTTTCAATAGTTATTTTGAATATGAATGGGTTAAATACTCCAAGACACAGGTTACCAGATTGTATAAAAAAGCCAGATCCATCTATATGCTATCTGCAAGAGACTCATTTTAGACTAAAAGTCACCTCCAGATTGAAAGTGAAAGGGGGGGGAGAACAATTTATCATGCTAATGGACCTCAAAAGAAAGCAAAGAAAAGATAGCAATCCTTATATCAGAAAAATTAGATTTTAAACCAAAGACTATAGTAAGGAATGAAGAGGGACACTATATCATACTTAAAAGGTCTTTCCAACAAGAAGATTTAACAATTATAAATATTTATGCTACTAACTTAGGAGCAGCCAATTATATAAACCAATTACTAACCAAATTAAAGAAATTTGTTGATAATAATACAATAAGAGTAGGGGACTTTAATATCCCACTCACAGCAATGGACTGACTGTCTAAGCAGAAGATCAACAAGGAAACAAGGGCTTTGAATGACACACTGGACCAGATGGACTTCACAGATGTATTCAGAACATTCTATCCAAAAGTAATAGAGTACACATAGAGCATTCTCCAGAATAGATCACATACTTGGTCATAAATAAGGTCTCAACCAGTACCAAAAGACTGGGATTATTCCCTGCATATTTTCAGAACACAATGCCTTGAAACTCAATCCACAAGAAAAATTTGGAAGGAACTCAAACACTTGGAGGTTAAAGAGCAACCTACTAAAGAATGAATGGGTCAACCAGGAAATTAAAGAAGAATTTTAAAAATTCATGGAAACAAATGAAAATGAAAACACAACTGTTCAAAATCTTTGCAATACTGCAAAGGCAGTCTTAAGAGGGAGTACATAGCAATATAAGCCTTTCTCAAAAAAATTAGAAAAATCTCAAATACACAAGCTAACCTTACACCTAAAGGAGCTAGAGAGATAGAACATAAAATAAAGCCTAATCCAATAAATAATAAAGATTAGAGCAGGACTCAATGAAATAGAAACCAGAAGAATAGTAGGACAGATCAATGAAACTAAAACCTGGTTCTTTGAAAAAATTAATAAAACAGACAAACCTCTAGCTAGACTTATCAAAAGGAAAAGAGAAAGGACCCAAACTAATAAAATCATGAATGAAAGAGGAGAGATCATGACCGATACCAACGAAATACAAACAATTTTAAGAACATATTATGAGCAACTATATGCCAACAAATTAGGCAATCTGGAAGAAATAGATGCATTCCTGGAAACTTATAAAGTACCAAAACTGAAATAGGAAGAAATATAAAATCTGAACAGAACCATAACCAGGGAGGAAATTGAAGCAGTCATCAAAAACCTCCCAAAAACAAGAGCCCAAGACCAGATGGCTTCCCAGAGGAATTCTACCAAACATTTAAAGAAGAAATAGTACTTATTCTTCATAAGCTGCTTCAAAAAATGGAAATGGAAGCAAAACTCACTCTATGAGGCCAGCATTACCTTGATCCCAAAACTAGACAAAGTCTCCATCAAAAAGGAGAATTACAGACCACTATCCCTGATGAACATGGTTGCCAAAATACTCACCAAGATACTAGCCAATAGGATCCAATGCTGCATTAAAAGAATTATTCACCACGACCAATTGGGATTTTTTTTCCTGAGTTGCAAGGGGGTTCAACATTTGCAAATCAATAAGCGTGATACATCACATTAATAAAAGAAAGGACAAGGGCCATATGTTCCTCTCAATTGATGCAGAAAAAGAATTTGCCAAAATGCAGCATCCTTTCTTGATCAAAAACTCTCAGGAGTGTAGGGATAGAGGGAACAGTCCTCAGTATCATCCTCAGTATCATAAAAATCATCTATAAAAAGCCCAAAGCGAATATCATTCTCAATGGGGAAAAACTGAGAGCTTTTCCTCTAAGGTCAGGAACACGACAAAAATGTCCACTGTCATCACTGCTGCTCAACATAGTACTAGAAGTCCTAGTCTCAGCAATCAGACAACAAAAAGAAATAAAAGAAAAAAAAGAAATGAAAGGCATCCAAATTGGCAAAGAAGTCAAACTCTCACTCTTCACAGATGACATGGTTCTGTATGTGGAAAACCCAAAAGGCTCCACCCCAAGGTTGATAGAACTCATACATCAATTCAGCAATGTGGCAGGATACGAAATCAATGCCCAGAAATCAGTGGCATTTCTACACACTAACTATGAAGAAAGAGTCTTTAGTCTCAATTAAGAAATCAATCCCACTTATAATTGCACTAAAAACCATAAAATACCTAGGAGTAAACCTAACCAAACAGCTAAAGTATCTGTACCCTAAAAACTATAGAGCACTCATGAAAGAAATTGAGGAAGACACAAAGAGGTGGAAAAACAGTCCATGCTCATGGATGGGAAGAATAAATATTGTGAAAACGTCTGTGCTACGCAGAGCAATCTATACATTCAATGTAATCCCTATCAAAATACCATCAACATTTTTTTCACAGAGTTAGAACAAATAATCCTAAAATTTGTATGGAACCAGAAAACATCCTAAATAGCAAGAGGAATGTTGAAAAAGAAAACGAAAGCTGGGGGTATCGCAATGCTGGATTTCAAGCTGTACTACAAAGCTGTGGTCATCAAGACAGTGTGGTCCTGGCACAAAAACAGACACATAGATCAATGGAACAGAATACAGAACCCAGAAATGGGCCCTCAACTCTATGGCCACCTAATATTCGACAAAGCAGGAAAGACTATTCACTGGAAAAAGGACAGTCTCTTCAATAAACAGTGCTGGGAAAATTGGACAGCCACGTACAGAAGAATGAAACTAGACCATTCTCTTACAGCAGACACAAAGATAAACCCAAAATGGATGAAAGATCTAAATGTGAGACAGGAATTCATCCAAATCCTAGAGGAGAACACAGGCGACAACTTCTCCTACCTCAGCTGCAGCCAAGTTCTTGATAGACATGTCCCCAAAGGCAAGACAAACAAAAGCAAAAATGAATGATTGGGACTTAATAAAGATAAAAAGCTTCTGCACAGCAAAGGAAACAGTCAACAAAACTAAAAGAACCTACAGAATGGGAGAAGATATTTGCAAATGACCTAGCAGGTAAAGGGCAGTTTCCAAGATCTAGAAAGAACTTACGAAACTCAACAGCAAAGAAACAAACAATCCAATCATGAAATGGGCAAAAGACATGAACAGACATTTCACAGAGGAAGACCTAGACATGGCCAACAAGCACGAGAAAATGCTCCACATCACTGGCCATCAGGGAAATACAAATCAAAACCACCATGAAATCCCACCTCACACCAGTGAGAATGGGGAAAATTAACAAGGCAGGAAACCACAGATATTGGAGAGGATGTGGAGCAAGGGGAACCCTCCTGCACTGTTGGTGGGAATGTGAACTGGTGCAGCCACTCTGGAAAACTGTGTGGAGGTTCCTCAAAGACTTAAAAAAAGATTTTCCCTATGACCCAGCAATTGTCCTGCTGGGGATTTACCCCAAAGATACAGATGCAGTGAAACGCCAGGACACCAGCACCCCAATGTGCGCAACAGCAATGTCCACAGTAACCACACTGTGGAAGGAGCGTCAGTGTCCATTGACAGATGATGGATAGAGAAGCTGTGGTCTGTGTATACAGTGGGATATTCCTCAGCCATTAGAAAGGACAGATCCCCACCATTTGCTTCGACGTGGAGGGAACTGGAGGGGATTATGCTGAGTGAAGTCAGTCAGAGAAGGACAAACATATGGTTTCACTCATACGGGGAATCTAAGAAATAGTGCAAAGGATCATAGGGGAAGGGAGAGAAAACTGAATGAGAAGTAATCAGAGAGGACGAACAACCATGAGAGACTCTTAACTACAGGAAACAAACTGAGGGTGGCTGGAGGGGATGAGGAGGGGGTGGGGTGGCGGGTGATGGGCATGAAGGAGGGCACGTGATGGGATGAGCATGGGTGTTACGCACAACTGATCAATTATTGAACACCACATCTGAAACTAATGAGTACTATATGTTGGCTAATTGAACTTAAATTTTTTTTTAAAAATTAAAAAAAAAAAGAAATGCCCAATTCTTTGTACTTTTGACCATGTCATATTTTCTTCCTGGCTCTTTCCTTTCTCTCCTTTCTGTTCCTTCCTGCATGCAGGACCAAGTCTCACCAGGTAAAAACTAGCAAATGAACTCAAGAAGAGGTTATGTTTATGGACGCATTTGCAAGGACTTGAAAGTCTAGAACCGGATAATCCTGTGTGACTATGGAAGTCAATTAATTTCCTTCCTCCAGGGCTCCTTAGTGTAGCCAGTGGTCTCCCCCGCCACGGAGTCGCCCGAGCTGGATTTTGAAGACAGGATTCATGAAAGGTGTGACCAGGAGATGAGTTAAGCCCACAACCAAGAGAAGTGCAACGTGACCATCATGTAGACGCCAGAGATGGCATTGATGCAGCCACGTATCTATTACGCGTGAAACCACGTTTAAAAATATAACAATATCGGAAAGGGAGACAGAACATAAAGACTCCTAACTCTGGGAAACGAACTAGGGGTGGTGGAAGGGGAGGACGGTGGGGGGTGGGGGTGAATGGGTGACGGGCACTGAGGGGGGCACTTGACGGGGTGAGCACTGGGGGTTATTCTGTATGTTGGCAAATTGAACACCAATAAAAAATAAATTTATTATTAAAAAAATAAATAAATAAAAATAAAAATATAACATGATAAAAATAGCCTTCTGAGACACAATGCATCACGCTATCTAATTATGGCACACACGAGGCACTGCCATTAAAATGACAGAAAAGAAAAAACCGCCACCGTCACATTTGCTACTTTAGCTTCCGTCTCTGGAACGCCTAAGCACGGCTACAAGAGATGAAACTGGTACGAGAGGCAAAAATTAATATTTTACAGAAAAAATGTTATTAATTGAAAACGTTTATATATCTGTAAATCTCAATAAATGAACCTAGAAATCTCTAGAATTATAAGAATCAGGATTTTTAATACAGTAACTGAATACAAAATAAATATGCAACAATGAATAATAGCATCACGTATGACACACGCTACTGCAACAGCCTCGTGGACCTGCGTCCTCTCGCTCTTACCTCCCAACGTGTATTTTCCACAAAACAGCTAGAATAATCCTTTTTAAACACATCTGATCATACCGTTGACGAGTTCCCATTGCACCTTCGACACGCGCCACACTCCTAGCTCTGCCCTCGTCATCCCGCTCAGCCTCATCACCTGCCTCCCGCTCCTGCCTGTGATGCGTCAGCCCCTTCACCTTGGTTAAGCTTCTCAAACGTGCTCGGGTAGCGTCACCACAGGGCCTTTGCATATTCTGTTCCGGTTGCCTTGTCTGTCCTTACTTCTTGCTCTTTGGGTACCTGGATCTTCCAAGTCTTCAGACCCTGGCTCTAAAGATTTTAGGAAGATCTTGCCTGCACGTGCTCTGTTAGTCGCCTCCCTACCAGCCTTCTAAATCCCACATACTCTCATTTTCAGTCACCAAACTCTCTATTCATTGCTTGCGGTGCATGTCTTCTCTAAAATTATATATCCACTGGCTTGTTTATATGGTTACTGTCTCTCTCCTTTTGTAAATTATACTTCATTAGGGCAGGGACAATGACTGTTTTCACACGGTTCCCATAACATTTCTGGGGAAAACTGACTAAGCAATTCTCAGATTTATAGAGAATAATAAACGGATAATGGTGGCAACGATCATTTACTCTACAAGCCAAGTGAAACAAACAGGGACTGGCGTTGCCACACATTTAAGAAATATTCCAAAGCTACAATCATTAAGGTTTAAATACGATAAGCCTGAAATAACTGGTAGAAAATATTGTATTAATATGTAATAAAACAAGTATATTAGGGGCACCGGGGTGGCTTAGTCAGTTAAGCACCTGCCTTTGGCTCAGGTCATGATCTGGGGTCCTGGGATCCAGGCCCGTGTCGGGCTCCCCTCCCTCTGCCCCTCCACCTGCTTGTTCTCTCTCTCTCTCTCTCTCTCTCTCTCAAACAAACAAGTATCACATTTAACAGGTAAATGGATGGATTACTCAACAAATAGTACCAAAGAATTTTTCATTGTAAGGAAAAAAATTGGGGGCATTTTACTACGTACCACAAAATGGAACAAAGCCAGGCTAACTTATCTGCTAAACGGCAACCAAATAAATAAATCAGGTGGATAAAACCTCAAAGATCTTAAAGATCTTGTAACAGAGAAAAACTTTCTAAGCTTAAATGTAATAAATAAAAAAGACAATCTCTACATCAAACACAATCAAACTTTAAATGAAATTAAAACCCAATAAACACAATAAAACTTTAAATGAAATTTACTTACCAAGGAAACTAATTATAAGAAACATGCTGACAAGATAATATTCTTAATCTATAAAGAACGTTCACAAATCAATTTAAAAAAAAAAATCACTCAAATCCCAAAGCAAAAGTAGGCAAAGGATATTTAGAAAATAATTCACAGAAGGAAAATAACAAATATGGACATGTGAAAAAAAAGATGATTAACCTCCCTAATAATCAAGCAAATGTGAATTTAATGGCTAATAGTTTTTAGGTATTAAAGTAGCAAAGAGTTTTTTCCCGGGGAAGCCTGATGGTGGCGAAGAAGCATCGCACAGGCCCCCACCCACGATGATTAGGAAGGCGAAGTTCGGCGTCCCACGTGTGTTCCGAAGTGGAATTCCCAAACTCCCCTAACCACTGCCGACATCTCCTATAAGTCAGGCTGCATCTGTCAAAGCGCCGTGCACTGCAGACCAGTAACACGAGCGTCCCTGCACCACGTGACCTGACATTCCTAGACCCCCACGGTCACTCTTGCCTTTGTACCTGAGCACCCACCCTGTTCCTGTGCTACTTCGAGCTCCACCCACTGGCTTTCTTCTCCATCCTCAGATCCATATTGTTCCATGAGACCCAACAACAGACTTGGTCTCTTTCACTGTAACCATCAGAAGGGTCTTGCCGCGGCTTTACCCCTGCCTCCTGGAGCATTTCCTGGCCTTGGCCCTAAGAGGCCACCTGGGCTGACTCATCATCCTGGCAGAGGACACTTGCTAGGCAGCCCAGCCCCCTTGTGATGGCTGCTTTTGTCAACTTGGGTGGGCTAAGGGATGCCCAGGACAGCTGGTGGAGCATCATTTCTGAGTATGTCTATAAGAGTGTTTCTGCAACCGGTTAGAAGTCGATTCAGCAGGCTGAGTAAGAGGAGCCGTCCTCCCCAAGGTGGGAGGGGGTCATCCAATCACCAAGGGTCCGAGTGGAACACAAAGGCAGAGAACGGGAGAATCTGCTCTCTGCTTGAGCTGGGACATCTGTCTTCTGCCCTCCAACATCAACATTCTTGGCTCTCGGGATTTTGTTTTCATTTTGTTTTGTTTTGTTTTGTTTTTTTAAAGATCTTATTTATTTATTTATTTATTTGAGAGAGACAGAGACAGAAAGCATGAGCTGGGGGAGCAGCAGAGGGAGAGGGAGAAGCAGGCTCCCCAGTTGAGCAAGGAGCCTGATGCAGGGCTCCACCCCAGGAACCCGGGATCATGACCTGAGCCAAAGGCAGATGCTTAACCATCTGACCCCCCCAGGGTCCCCGGCTCTCAGGTTTTTGGACTCAGATTGGGACTCGCACCATCAGCTCCCCTGGCTCTCAGCCGTCCAGTTTGGACGAGAACCACATCATGGGCTTTCCTGGGTCTCCAGTTGCGGAGGGCAGACTGTGGAGCTTCTCTGTCTGCATAATCAGGTGAGTCGACTCCCCATAATAAGTCTCTTCCTTTATATCTATACCTACATGTACACCTACGCCCAGGTTGCTCTGTTTCTCTGGAAAACCCTGACAAATACAACCCTGATCAGAGGATGGAACATCTATGTTTTCAAGAGTTTCTTTAAAGCTCTGGAGTCCAGAAGCCTAAACATTTGGGTGCTGTGAGTGGGAATACCAACTCAAGCATAATGCAAAGCAAATAATTCCATTGTCAGCTAGTATCCCGGTGACACAAAAGCCAAGGGGGACCCATGAGTGCCTGTGTTCGGGACTCACAGCATTATCTAGGTGTTTGGTGTTTGGTGAATAAGTTCTGGCTCTGCCACTAAATGGCACGAACAAGTGGAAAAACTTTCTGAGCTTTATTTTTCTCAACAGTCAAGTGAAAAGCTCAGATAAAAGCAGAGAAATGTGAAGGTCTCTGGTACAGAAAAAGATCATAGGTTGGAGTCGAACAGAACTGAATTTGAGTATTAACCTTGTCCCTTACTCCCTATGTGACACTGAGCAGTTTTATGTGGCTTCTCTGGCCCTGTGTTACCAGTACGGCTCTGGAATGTACTCCAGACAGAAGCTCTTCTACTAAAATTATAGTGGCCTGGGTTACTTCTTTCCAGACATGGTCACTAACTAGACTTGTGTTTTTTCACTAAATCATTTCTAGAATATGAGTCTTCTCTCCTGTAGAGTGACAGATGAATTAGTCCATACTCTTTTCAATGTTTAAGTAACAAAAGTACAACTTGAACTAGTTTTAAGCATTGAAGAGAATTATTAATTGAAAAGACCAGGTTTGGTGTTAGTGAAGGTGTGGCAAGGTACAGGACTCCAATGACTGTACTCGGGTACAGTCTCTCCATGTGTGAGTAGGACGGAGGCTCAGAGCCCAGGACTCACTGAAAAAGTCCATTTCCCCAAAGCGCTGGAGAAAAGATAAAACTCTCGGAGAATTCCGATTGGCTGTTCTTAAATCATGTGCCTGTTGCTGAACCAACAACCTTGACGAGGGCATCAGGTGGCTGTCTGGACCCGAGTCATGTGCTCAACTCTGTGGCTGATAAGGAGGGTGGCAGCGCCCACCACCAACAGAGCCATGTGGAACTGGTTCCTCGGCCGAGTTGCCAGGTCCTTTATCTGAAGGAACAATCAATTTTGAGCTGGAAAAGAAGAGAGGAAGCTTATATGATCTCAAGTTTCCTCACAGCTTGTTTTTTTTTTTTTCCTATTTTCTATTATTCTAGTCCTCATTACAAATCAGTACCTGAGGAGCTAGTTAAAATCTGAAGCAAGGATCATTTAACATGACAAAAGAGCATAAATACGATGTTTTAAGGACAAATTTGAATTTTGCACCAACAGATGCTTTGAGGTAGACAAATAGAAATCACTAAGCAGGGACTCCTGGGTGGCTCAGCAACTGAGTGTCCGCCTTCGGCCCAGGGCATGACCCCGGAGACCCGGGATCGAGTCCTGCATCGGGCTCCCCGCATGGAGGCTGCTTCTCCCTCTGCCTGTGTCTCTGCCTGTCTCTCCGTGTCTCTCATGAATAAATCAATAAAATCTTAAAAAAAAGGAAAGAAAGAAATCACCAAGCATGTTGCTTTGTGCCTGGCATTCCACTAGGCTCTCATGGGAAGACAGATTGTGCTTACGTTGGAAATGAGTAAAACAAGGCCAGGTTTGCACAAACCACATGAAACAGTCGGGAAGGCCAGTGAACATGTTTGAAATCAGAAACTTTACCAGTCAGGTACGTAACCGTGTGTAAGTCCCTGAGACCCTCTGACTCGGACCTGTAAAATGGGTGCATTAACACCCATACCTTCTCCAAAGAACCGCGAAGACCAAATGAGGTCAATGTAAAAGCATTTTCAAAAACATAGTGTGGCACAGACATAATTAGGTTGACAGGACAGGGTTTAAACAGGCACTAGCTTCTGTGGCACCACTTATAAATGCTACAGAAATTCAGATGAACGGAGGGCACTGGGTAATGAATGGTCTGGTGATAAAGGGCCTGGGACTGGAGGACTGGAGTAGGGACTGAAAGGATGGATGTGGTTCGGACACAGAGGAGAGACAAGTCTGTTGCGATCTGACTGTAGACCGACGTTCAGGAACTTCCAGCTTCGTAGTTTTCTACCTTGTGCTAGTTCGCAGTCAGGTTTACAGTTTTCCTTTTCCTGTTCACGGTTTCTATTTTGCTTTGAAAGCATGGACACATTCCACAAGTCTCGGTGGATGAGGAAAGCACGGTATGGAAAACGTGTGCCAGGGAGAAAAGCTCTCCAACGCTTGTAGAGCAGGACAGAGATTTGCCAAAGAGTCTGAAAACAATTTGGAGTCTGGTATCAATGAGGTCCTGGCAAAAGCCTGCCAAGAACCGAATACTGAACCTCATCCTTGGCATTTCAAGTGACAAGTGTTACATAAAGATATTGGAACTGAAAAATTAAATAAAATAAAACATAAATAAAACATAAATAAAACATAAATAAATAAATAAATAAATAAATAAATAAATAAATAAATAAATAGATATTGGAACTGTTGAGAAGTGGACCCTACGTTAGTTTCTTTCAGAAATAAAGTATTAGGCCGTTTTTCCTTTCTCCAGGCTCTGTACCAGTTCCTACTGTTCTACCCTACTGTTCAACAATGATTTATTATGCTCTCCTCCATGCCAGGAACTTGCTAGGTTCAAGGAAGGCAAAGAGGACAAGGCGTCGTACTTGACCTCAAGGTTCTCGTGTGGAGTGATTTGGCTGGAATGACAATTCAAAGAAGGTGGCGCAAAAGAGGGTGAGTTTTCAGATGAAGAGGCACATGTGGGGACACGGTACAGAACCAATGGGAAATAGAGCAGGATTCGACAGGAGCAAACCAAGTTTAGCTGAATCGTTGAAATTATTTTTAGTGAATGGGGAATCCAAGGGGATTAAGAAGCACAACATTTTTTCATATATTTTTTAAAGATTTTATTTATTTATTCATGAAAAACAGAGAGAGAGAGCGAGAGAGAGAGAGAGAGAGGCAGAGACACAGGCAGAGGGAGAAGCAGGCTCCATGCAGGGAGCCCGATGCAGGACTCAATCCCAGGTCTCCAGGATCAGGCCCTGGGCTGAAGGCGGCACTAAACCGCTGAGCCACCAGGGCTGCCCCATTTTTTTCATATTTATCATTTAAGTTGCACCCACTTTACAGATGAGGATCCATCGAGCAACAAGAATTGGTGTAGAGTAATGCAATTAAGAGGTGAGTTTTCTGATTCTAGATGTTGTGTCCTTTCCCTACACTTCCCTCGCTGTCCTATGTTGTTTACATATGTCTGCCCCATCCTATCTTATCATTTTGAATTTATGAGGCAAAGTTGTGAATTGGTCAAGGAATAATTGAGCAGATATTATTAACAAGGTGCTGCGCCAGACACTGGAGTTACCAAGATGAAAACCGCCCAGTTCTCCTTGTCAAATGAGAATAACAGGTAAACAAGTTCCTACTACACTGTAACACGGGATCTAAGAGCCTAGACTCTAAAAGGGTAACAGACTAAAGAAATATTCAGGCAGTAAGGATTAATTGACTGGGGTTTTAATCAATTTGGTCCATTTTTCTAGTTTTTATTTCATCGATTTCCACATTTGTTTTTACTATTCCCCTACATATACTGATTTGACTTTACTTTGCTCTTTTTCTAGCTTCTTTAACATAACTGATTAAAAACCTTTCTTATTTCTAATCTGAGAATTTAAAAACCCAAAACTGAGCAAAAGACTTGAATAGACATTTCTCCAAAGAAGACATGCAACTGGCCAATAGACCCATGAAATGATGCTCAACATCACAACTAATTACAGAAGTACAAATCAAAACCCCAAGGAGATAAAACCCGCTTCACACCCATTAGGGTGGCTATTATCAAAAAGATAAGACAACAAGGATCTCAACAGGGACGTGGAGAAAATGGGACGTTTGTGCATTGCTGGAAGGAATGTAAGGTGATACAATCACTATGGATAGCAGGATGGTAGTTTCTTAAAAAATTGAACATTGGACTACAATGTGATCCAAAAACTCCACTTCTGGGTACGTACTGAAATCAGAGACTCAAACACCTGTTCATACATGAATGTTCGTAACAGTACTAGTCAAATAGCCAGAAAGTGAACATAACCCAAATGTTCACTGATAGATCAACAGATAAACAAAATGTGGTATGTACATGCAATGGAATATTATTTAGCCTTTTAAAAAGAATGGAGCTCTGCCATGATCTGAATGAACCTTAAAGATGTTATACTAAGTGGAACAGGCCAAACACAGTAGGACCCATATCATATCATTCCACTTACCTGAGGTACCTAGAATAAGAAGTTAAATTCTTAGAGACAAAGTAAAACAGTGCTTACCAGGGGTTAGGGGAGGAGGGACGGAGGGTTACTTCATAGTACAGAGTTCTAGTGTGGGAGGATGAAAAAGTTCTCTCCAGAGCTTTTTGGTTTTTGTTTTTGTGGGTTTGTTGTTGTTATTGTTGCTTTGAAAACTGAACGATATTTTGGCGACATGTTATGGACTGAAGGACTGTGTCCCCCGAAAGTCATATACTGAAGCCCTAAACCCTCACCATGACGATATTTGGAGATAAGACTTTTGGAAGATGAGTAGAGTCGGATGAGGTCGAGGGTAGGGCCCTCATGATAGGATCAGGGGCACTTCTTTTTATTATTATTATTGGAGTTCAATTTGCCAACATAGAGCATAACACCCAGTGCTGGGTGACGGGCACTGAGGGGGGGCACTTGATGGGATGAGCACTGGATTAGTGGCTTTGGAACAAAAGGAAGAGTAAATGAGATCACTTACTTTCTCCTTTTTTTTATTTTATTTTTTTAATACATTTATTTTTTATTGGTGTTCAATTTGTCAACATACAGAATAACCCCCAGTGCTCATCCCGTCAAGTGCTCCCTTCAGTGCCCGTCACCCAGTCACCCCCACCCCCCCACTCACCTCCCCTTCCACCGCCCATGTTCTGTCTCCCTCTCTGATATTTCTCTTATTCATGCGAGTACTACAGAGAGGCCGTGTGAGGGCACAGCAGGAGAGGCCTTCTAGAAGCCAGGAAGAAAGTTCTCACCAGAAACCAAACCAGCTGGCTGAGCCTGATCTTGGACTTACTTCCCAGCTTCCAGAACTGTGAGAAATGACTTTCTGTTGTGTAAGTCACCCAGTCTATGGTGTCTTTGTTACAGCAGCTGAACAGACCAAAACATGCCATCCTATAGTTTTTATATGTTTTCATTTTATTCTAGTTAAACAGTTTTAATTTCTCTTGTGATTTCTTCTTTGACTCATTGGGTTATTTAGAAACATTGTGCTTAATTGACAGATGTGTGGGAAATGCCCAGATATTTTTCTGTTGCTGATTTCCAAGTCAAGTCCACCGTGGGTCAGAGACTTGAGACTCTTGGGTTACGGTACAAGATACAGTCTATTCTGGTAAATAAGAGAATGTTTTTTTCTTCTGCTGATGGGTGGAGAGTTCTATAAATACTAATTATGTCCAGGTGGTTGGTAGTTGTTTCTGGGTCCCCACTGATTTTTCTTACTACTATTACATCAGTTAGTGAAAGACAGTGTTGAGGTTTCGGACTATATTTGTGAATTTCTCTATTTCTCCTTTTAGTTCTGCTAATTTTTGCTTCATGTATTTTGAATATCTGCTATGAGATTTATACCCATTTATATTGGCTGTGTCTTTATAATGAATCCATCTTTTTTTGCCATTATAAAATGTCACTCTTTATCTCTGGCAATACTCAGTGCCCAGAAATTTACTGTGTCTGATCTTAATATAGCCCATCCTAACTTTCCTATGATTAGTGGTATCATAGAATATCTTACTCTATCCCTTAATTATTTTTTAAATAGACTTTATTTTTTAGAGAAGTTTTAGATTTACAGAAAACTTTAGATTCTGGGGCTTCAGTCACAGAATACGTGTGTTAGCTTAATATTTACTATTCACAAGTTACTTAAGCTCAGTTTTTATTTTTATTTATTTTTCCCTCCCTCTGTTCTTCATTCTGGACAGATTTTGTTGCTATGTTTTAAGTTCACTGATCTTTCCTTCTGAAGTGTCTAACACATCTGAAGCACGTTCGGTGAAAATGTATTTCAGATATCTTATTTTCCAGCCTAGAGTGTCCATTAGTTTTTGACACATTTTTCCCATGTCTTTCCTCTTTAGGTTCATGTTTCTTTAAAAGCTTGGGCATATTTATAAAAGCTCTTTTACAATCTCTGCCTGCTAATTGTTTCATCTCCATTATTAATGGACCTATTTCTATTGTCTTGTTTTTTCTCCTGTGTATGGGTCACAATTTCTTACTTCTTTATGTGTCTTATGCCTTCTGATTATATGTCAGATACTGTGAATTTTCCATGGCTGAATGTTAAATTTTGGTGTAATCTATGAGAGAGTTTTAGACTCTTACTGCAAGCAATTGCTTTATTTGCTCAACAATTTGTTCCTTTTGAGCATAATTTTCCAGCTATTTTAGGCGTAATAGCAGACTTATCAATTGGTAAAATGTAGTATCACTACTTCCCCGGGACTTTTCTAGGGTTTATAATAATTGTCCCATATATTTAACAAGTTCTCTCTATTCTGGGTGTGAAAGTCAAATGACTTCCAGTCCTGTGTTAGTCTGGAAATTATTCAACTTACAGCTCCCAGGAAATCTTTCTTCCCCCAAGAATCATTTCATCCATACTTATAGAATTTCAACCAATACATTCACAGAATGGCATCCAATCAAAAACTCCAGACATCCGACTCCTCAACTCCGCAAAACCACCACGCTCTGCTTGGGTTCTCCCTGCCTGCACTACATATTGAAAATTCCCTCTAGGCAGAAAGCTGGGGCAGGGCAAAGTTCATCCTGTATGTGTTCCTTCTCTCGGGGATCCCGGTCCTACGCTGCCTATTGTCCAATGTCTAAAAACAGTTTGGCTGGGTTTTTAAGCATTTTTCTAGTCCAAGTCTGGACCATGCTTGGAGAGAGAGGGAGAGAAAGAGAGAGAACAGAATTCCCTCTGAAAATGGTTTATCAGTGGGAGGAAGCATTAAAGCACCATAAATCACATGACCAGAAGCCAAGCACACTTGGGTCATCTCAGCAAATTCAAGCAGGAGGGGTCATGACGGCCAAGAACAAACACAATGGTCCACCCTAGCAGATGCCAGCTCTGCACTGAAGACAATACAGACCAGTCTCCTTGTCCTACACTCCTTCAGTGTCATGATTTTGATTTTACAAAGAGTCCTTCTTCCTGGCATCAACGAAGGAGATGGAGATTAGGAGGAAGAGGGAAAAACCTAAAATGACAGAGGTAGGCCCCAAATGACTGAGAAAATATAAGATGGATGGAAAATATCAGTTTCTGCCATTGGATAAAAGAAATTAGGCTCAGTTGTAGAAACAGAAAATTACTCCCGCCCCCCTCCCCAGCAACTTCATTAGGATGATGGTGCAGCATGGCTAAGAATTACCCACTCTCCTCTATTATCCATTGTTCACGGGTTGCTTTAGGTGTGCTCACCCTACAGCCTCAAGTATACCAGAAGTTTCTCAAAGACAATATTTTTTTTATATTCTTTTGGGGGATCCCTGGGTGGCGCAGTGGTTTGGCGCCTGCCTTTGGCCCAGGGCGCGATCCTGGAGACCCGGGATCGAATCCCACATCAGGCTCCCGGTGCATGGAGCCTGCTTCTCCCTCCGCCTGTGTCTCTGCCTCTCTCTCTCTCTCTCTCTGTGACTATCATAAATAAATAAATAAATAAATAAATAAATAAATAAATAAATAAATAAAAAATTATATTCTTTTGAATATCCTACCACATGGGAGCATAAGGCTGAAGTCATAAGAGGAGATGTTTAGTGGGTATATGGTAAAATAACCTGCCCGTGTCTCTTTGTAATTCCTCCAAGAGGTTGCTCCAGAGCTTATGATCATCTCTTCTTTCTTCTCTAGTTACAAGAGAACAACTTATTCATGATGTTTTCCTAGACCATACTCATTGCCGACATTTCCTCCCATTGCCACACAATGTATGAGACAATTTGCCCCCATATTTTGTTTAGAAAAATATAATCATTGTGTTTTAAATCGTTACAAGAACAAGAAACTTCGAGCTGTTAAACCTCTTTTTCAACTTACAACTTTGAATGCAACTACTCCATGAATCTCCCACTAGGCGACCATTTTCTTATTTGTCAAGCAGAAAGAGAGAAAAGGCAGTTTAAAAATATTTTCCTATTTCCTTTCCCCAAAAAATTTTGAAAGCAAAAATATGCTCATTTGTGTTATGCAGCATTGATACTACACGAAATATTCTGACTGTTGGGACAAAGATATGGCAAGCCTTAATGAGAATATGATTTTATTTGAAATACATCATTGTATTTTATTTCTTCAATTGTGTACAAAACCCATGCCAGGAAGGCCGCTCCAGGAGAAAATCAAGTAAAAAAAAAAAAATCTATTGGCAAGGGAGGTAGGTGCTGAGGGAAGAGTACAGCTCAAAGCGGCTTGATTTAGATTGGCAACAATCAGCAGGGGTTGCATAACTAATTACACTTAAAAAAAATAGTGGCTGATCATTGGTAAGTGGACTTTGCTTTAAAATACAACTTTAAAAAGCATCTATTTTACTGGCTTTCAGATGCATGGTCAAAGGAGGAGCTATGCTGTCTTTGGGAGTCCACGGTTGCCATAGAAACATTTATAAGTTGATCTTTCTATCCTAGAGGTGCTTTGCATACAGGCCATCTAAGGTGAGGCAAACCCCCAAGGGACAGACTCCAGCAATGCCAATTAATTAGAACAGTCTGGAAGAATCATAAGAACGGGAACAGGGGAAGGCAGAAAAATGGCCATTGCATCATGGAAGTTAGTGTCGGATGTTTACAAGACACGTTCTCTAAAGACAGATCCTACTCTTCATTGCGTGGAATGTTGGTTTGCAAATCTTGGGGTCCTCGAGATCATCTATTGGATGTTTGCTCTGAATAATAGATCTAATCTCCCTGAGCTTTAATTTCCTTGCCTATAAAATGGGGATACTAATGCTAGCTGCGCAGGTTATGAGGAGATTTAAAATGGAAAATATATGTAAAATGCCTAGCATATTTCCCTGAGTATTGCAGGATTTCAAAAGATTTTAGTTTCTTTCCACATCTCACCGGAATCCTGTAGGACTCAGCTTACTCCCAGAGAGAAAGATATCCGGTCGGTCAGGCTCTATACTCCATTTTTTGTTTGTAAATCCCCACTAAATATTCATAAAACTCTTGAAATCATTTGATTTCTCTGTCACCTGCTCACCTACGCAGATGATTTAAATCCACATAAAGAGATAATGATAGCCGGGAAGCAGGATGCCCTACTTAATAAAATATCCTGTGTACAGAGGAACAACTTTCCAAATAATTTTATACAACCAACATATCAATTACTAAAATATAGGTTGAGTATAATTGAATCTCTTTGATGATTCAGAGGTTACTTGGTTTCTTTCAGGGCTGAGGTTCGGGAATATCCATTTCACAGAAGAGTTGAAGTGCCAATTAACTAGATTAGTTTGATGAGGAGGATGGGGGAGGTGACCTTATAAATAGCTTTGGAGAATTTGTGCTCCATAAATGGGCTGCTGTCTCCTCTATCAGGCAATATGTGAAACACAGATAGGAAAACAAATCAAGCTAGTCTGAGTCCAGGATGAGCTCATTAGAGTGGAGGAGGGAAACACAGAATCGACATTAGCAGAGGAATGTCTTAAGTGCAATTGTAGACAAAAGTACCGAGGGAAATGGAGTCACAGAAAAGGCATGATCTTAACCTCGTGCACAGCAGGTACCAGAAAAGCCAGGTTCATCTACCTTGTGCGTAGTTTGATAAACTCACATAAAGATGACAGCTCAAGATTTTTCAGTGACCCCCCACAATCTAAGAATGAGGATGATACTCTTTAGCCTGTCGGGTAATGTCTACCCACAATCGCGATATCAGCGACTCTGTCAGCCTTCTCTCCTTCAACTCTTAGAAAGGAATTCTCCATGAAGGTTCGCCAAGCACACCTGATATTCCTCTGAGCAAGAACAGGCTCCCTACCATCCAGAGCTGCTAAGATACCAATCCCCACTGCTACTAAAGGTATAAAAATGATGGGGCTTAGATGAGCAATAGCTGACCAATAGGCAAGAACCAGTCATGGGAACCAATCAAGACTGTCAAGTGTCTCCATCAAGGCTCCAACCAACATATCGACCCTCATCTTTTACACCCTATAATGGTGATGATTACACTCAGCTATTTTATGGATATGACACTGAGACTCCCCAGCTCATTTTCTTTCTCACAATAACCTGCTCATCAATCAATCCTTGCTGGTAATCGGGATTCCCATATAGATGTCCTTCATCCTTTCAGTGTAGAGAAGACAAGATAATGACAGCAGGGTATTAAACACAAACATTAATTCTTGGGAACAAAACATAAGGAAGAGGTCTATCAATTAAGATGTGTGAAAGTGAGCAACTCAAATTACATTTCTCACCATCTTCAAGAAAAACAAGGACCGAGCAGAATGAAAACTTTAATTTGCTATTTACTGCAATACTCCTGATGCCATTAGTTTCATTTTCTTTTTTTTAAGAAAGATTTATCTGGGCCACTAGAATCCTACATTGGGACCCACTCTTCATGCTCATTTGGTTTAAGAACCAAGTTGTGATAGGCTTGCCTGGGTGACCAATTCTTGATTTCAGTTCAAGCTATGATCTCAGGGTCATAATCTCAGGTCCCATATGAGGCTCTGTACTCAGTGGGGAGCCTACTTGAGACTGGTTTCTGCCCTTCCCCTTCGTGCAGGCTCTCTCTCTCTCTCTCTCTCTCTCTCTCTCTCTCTCTCTCTCGTAAATAAATCTTTAAAAAATAAAAATAATAAAAATATAAATAAAGTGAGACTTCCACCTTTCTGACCCAAATTCCAGCTATGCCCAGTCAGCTTCACAGATGAAGAACAGGCCTGCCTTACAACTCTGCCGCATTTCAGACAGAAAAGGCTGGTTTAGAAGGTCAGTTACAGGAATTTACCTAGCAACAGGCTGGACGAAGCAGGACAGGAATGTGATAGAGAGGAATCTGCTGCTGTTGGGGAGAGGAAGTGAAAGAGCAGGCAATGCAGACAGTATGGCTTCTGCAACTCCGTGGAGGAAGCCAAAGGGGAAGTGTGAGGCCTAGCTCTGGCTCTGTGGTCACATCAAATGGCACCCAATAAGGGAGATAGTCCCACTGAGGGCCAAGCTGTGACTGAATGAATTAGTTGTTACCCTTCTCTTAGGAGAAAAAAAAAAGGTAAAGCAGAAGTCTTCCTTTCAATACTCTTCTATGAGGAGAGGGAGCAGATGCACCATCCTCTATGGGCCAAGGACCAGATGTGTAGATTGCGGGGGTCTGGGGGAACAGAGAATTAACCTCCAACACCAAAGAACTGACTCAGACTAGGCTTTCTCATCCCAGCTTTCTCACTTTCCAAAATATAATGCTAGTAACCGTAGCCACAATATGGGCAAGACAAGACAGATGGATCCAAGAGGAGAAGAAGGCTTCAACAGCGAGTTCACAGTGAATTTTTTTAGGCTGACTTTTGGATGTTTCAATCTGCATCGACTCATCAAGGGATGATAAAATAGCCGATAGAAGGAAGCAAATACATGTGGAAGGAGAGCTTTTATTTAGATTCCATTTTGACTTCTCTTTTCTCTCTTGGACAAAATAAAAATTAGCATGTAAGAGCAAACAGGGAACTGAGCTCTTCAAATAGTACACTGAATATGGGAAAAATAAAATTCTCGGAAACGCCAGCGTCCCCCTTGAAAGGTGACGTGCCATTTTAGAGTAAGCTTGCTTTGTTTAAGCTAGATTTGCATCTTAGTAGAAGCTTAGGAGCCTGTAACCTGTGAGGGGATGGTTGCCATGGCAACATTAATGAGCCTGTCCTCTGACCAGAGACATTGTAAAAAGAGAATATGTTTGTGTTCCCACTTATTATTATATTGGTCTCTGCTTCTCTGGACAGGAAGAGCTGAAAACTCAGGCTGACAGAGGGAAATATTTATTAATGGTCTCGTCATGAGCCATTCAAACTTTGAATAAGAGGATAATTTTGCAACATTAAAAAAAAAAAGAGTAAATGTCGGCTAAAAACCACTTAGATAAGAAGTGTGTTGAGTTCATAATGGGCTACTGCTATGGAACTGGATGCTGTTTTCTAACAAATAACGTGTGGAATTTACCATTAGTCTAGTTTGGCCTGTATGCTTGTGCCATCTTTCTCACTGAAGGATTTCAAAGCCTTTTTCATTTAATGATTAACTCAGTAACCCTTCATGTGCCTCTTCATTAGACAGTAAGTATTCATCAAGCGCTGTGCATTTACCAATTATGATATTCCTGTACTATACGGGCTCTTTAAATGTAACAGCTCTTCAGCCTCACAACGAAATTCAACAGGGATTATCCATATTTAAGTGGAGAAAAGTGAGGCTCAGAGAAGCTAGATGGGTGTCTTGGGGCCACACGATCAGTGATCAGTAACTAGTGCTGTGAACGGACCCGGGTACCAGGGCAGTGGTCTCTGTCCTCTTGCCCCTTCCCCACCAACACGACTCCCCACCCCCACCCAGGTGTCCAGTGATGTGCTGAGTTCTCTGAAGATACATATTGCAAAAAGGGCCAAGAGCAAGTCCCTACTCTCAAGGAGTTTTTGTCCAGCCAGATAAGATCTATAATTCATTTAGGAAAAAAAATTTAATTAAATTATGAGTCTTGAGACCAGGATTCATGACCCAGATCTGACACTAACTGGCTGGATAGTCTTAGGCAATACATATATTATTGTTGTGCTTTAGTTTCCCAAACCTACTATCTAATAAAATCCGAGTCACTAGACAAACCAGAGCTCCCTGGAGATAGACTGGGCTAACTCAAAAAGTAGGGAGGGCCCCGTCATAAAAAAGGATTTGACAAGAAGCTGAATGACCACATAAACAATTCTCTGCTGAAAATTGGATTTAAGCAAAGTAGAATGTGGATTTTTGTTTGTATTTTTAAATCAGTTATTGAGAAATGTGTGTTAAAATCTCAGTTATGACTGTGAAGTTCTCTATTCTTTTAGTTGTATTAATTTTTGGTTCACATATCTTAAAATTGTATTCTTGATATATACAGATTTGTGATATACATATCATACTGTTCGATATATTTCCTTTTCATTTTGAAATATTCTTTTGTATTTCTACCATCCTAAATATTGCCTAAAAGTGCTCCTTACCTATAGCTTATCTTAATTTTTTTTTTGGTTATTCCATATTTTCCTTGGTATTCTATCTTCTTAAATCATTTTATTTTTAATCTATCTATCTAAAAAATGTATTTCTTAACCTTTGTTATAATTCCCTCTCTTTCTCTCTTTCTATCTCCCTCTCTGTCTCTCAACCCTACTCCCGCCCCAGCTCTCTAGCTCTGAAATAATTATTAGAAATAATTCTGTTCTCCTAAGGTTTTAATTTCCCTCACCAAGCAGCTCCTAGGGGAAGACCAGTTATGTGTGGGGGCCAGGACCACTCCATAAGTACCACAATATTGTGGAAAATTTCATTCTACCCTTACTAGCTTTTGGTCTTGCCCTCATGCGCCATTCCCCTAGCATCCGCATGGCCCCACAACTCAGAAGATGTCCCAAATTCATCACTCCTGCCCCACATAGTCCTGGAAACTTGACTAGCTCCTCTTTCCCCCACAGAGGCTCTCTATCCGGTCAGCCTGCTCCTCCTTACGTCCAGAACTGGCAATTGGTCCAAGGGAAAAACAGGTATTTTCACCGTGGAATAATTATCCCCTTCTGGAATTTTGGTTTGTTTATTTCTCAATTCTTCCTCTAATCTCTAATCTTTAGATTCTTTTTTAATTAAAAATTTGGGGAGGTTTCCGCTTGTACTGGGGACGTTAAGCTGCCACTAGTACCCACATCCTACAGAAGAATGGAAATATACACATATGCAAAATGAGCAGAATATTAAAATGTTTGACTTTAATCTATGGGTGCTTAGGTCAGTGTTTCTCAAGAGTAGTCCTCTGACCACTTGAAATGCTTGTTAAAAATGGTGTTTCCTATGCCTCTCCCTACTCCTGTTAAATCTGTGTTTCCTTTAAAAAAATAAATTTTTATTTATTCATGAGAGACACAGAGAGAGGCAGAGACCCAGGTAGAGGTAGAAGCAGGCTCCCAGCAGGGAGCCCGACATGGGACTCGATCCCTGGACCCCGGGGTCATGAGCTGAAGGCAGACACTCAGCCACTGAACCACCCAGGTGTCCCAGATCTGTTTTCAATAGCATAACATCTATATTTTTCTGGAACTTCTCTGGAAATCCAATTTTCAGCAGAGAATTATTCATGTGGTCATCTCATGCTCTATGATACCCACAAGATTTCAACTGCAAACATAGTACTCAACCAACTGAACTCAGGAGATAGACTTTTTGTTTGGTCTCTACATTCACAGTATTCTTCACAGTTCTGGATGCTCAATAAATATTAATTAATGTCTGTTTTGTTGACAGTAATACCTACACTTGCTGCTGGATCACTATGTTCAGGCACTTATCTAAGCTCTTAATAGGAATTTACTTACTTGAGATTCATGACAACCCTATGAGATAAGTTCTACTACTTTTCCCAATTTCTAGATAAGAAAACTGAGGAACAGAAAGAGTAAGTAACTTGCACAAAGTCAGCTCTTCAGTGTGA
Organism: Vulpes vulpes; assembly: GCF_048418805.1. Taxonomy (NCBI): domain Eukaryota; kingdom Metazoa; phylum Chordata; class Mammalia; order Carnivora; family Canidae; genus Vulpes; species Vulpes vulpes. The sequence goes on from NC_132793.1 coordinate 138,834,904, forward strand.
GAAGACGGACCTGAATCTAGGATGTCGAGTCATATTGGGCATCATCTGAACCACTTCAGCAGACTGTCTCTTGGAATAAATATTGAACGAATGTAGTTCTGTGACTTCCTCTAGCTTTATACCGATATATTAGATTTAGAAACTCCTCTCTACCTCCAATACTTACTAAACATTCTTACTACAATTTTGTTTTTTTTAAGATTTTATTTGTTTATTTTAGAGAGAGAGAGAGAAAGAGCACGAGCAGTGGGAAGAGCAGAACGAGGGGGACAAGCAGGCTCCGAGCTGAGTGCAGAGTCTGACACGGGGGCTCGATTCCACGACCCTGAGATCATGACCTGAGTGGAAATCATCAGTCGGACATGCAGGCACCCCCACATTCTTGCCATAATTTTAAAACGATAACGTTATAGAACCTGGATTAGTCAGGATTGGTCCTGACTGAATTAAAGTTAGTTAGTGATACTGTAAGTTTTCTTAAAAAGCCATTTAATTGACACATCAGACAAAACAATGATAGTCCCCATTTCCTCCATAAACTACGTGAGCCCTTGTGTGTGGCAGCCTCACTCTCCTACACCCATATACAGCAGGGAGTGCTCCCAACACCTGAACGGCATGTTTATCAGGAGTCATTTATACTTGTCCCTATTTGTGGTTGTATCTACTATTGTAATTACATAATCTACTCAAATATTTAGTTAATTGATAAAATACGGATGTAAAAAGATACAGGTTAATAAAAAGTTTGCCATTGAAACAACTACACAGGGTTGCAATGAAACAGACAAAAGCCAGAAGAGTATGATTTCAAATTGCTTATATCACTATCTTTAGGTTCTTGGTCCGCTTGAAAAAAAAATTACATGGAAAATCTTAGATGATGCATGATTAGTGTCCCATCTGAAGGCACATGCAGTCAAAAGGGGCATGGTTCTTCATCAAATATTTAGTAAACAGACCTCGTTTATGCATTATACACTTAAGAAAACATGGTTAAAGTGTAAGTTTATTGGTTTAAAAAAAATGCTGCTTTAAGCAAATTCAATTATCTGCTCAAAGGTCGCCTTATCAGTAAGGACTTTTTCCTGACTACCCCCAAACCAAACGGGAACCACTTCCCTTCCCTGGCACCCCCTATTGCTTTCAGCCTTCTTTGCTTTAGTTCCTAACCCTCATCAGAAACTCACTCCACATATTCGCGTTCACTTGTTTTGTTAACAATGTGTATTCTGTTGTAGGTAGACTAATGCTCCACCAAAAAGGTCTGCGTCCTAGTTCCTGGAGTGGGTGACTACACTGTCTTACATAAAAAAAGGAGACTTTGCAGATGTGATTAAGGTTAAAGACGTTGAGATAGAGTATCCTCGGGTACCCAGAGTGGCCTAACTGAATCACAGGAGGCCCTGAAGGAAACATCAGAGAGAGATGTGCCAAAAAAGATGGAAGAATGGTCAGAAAGATGTAACTTTGTTGGCTTTGAAGATGGAAGCGGGCCAGGGGCCAAGGAATGGGAGCAGCCTCTAAAGGTGGAGAAGTCATGGACGTGGATTTTGCCCTAGAGCTACTAGAAAGTAATGTAAGCCTGCTGACATCTTGGTTTTAGCCCAGGGATACCATGTTAGACTTCTGACTTAGAGATGCTGAGCTAGTAAACATGCGTTATTTCAAGCCAAGACTATAGCAATTTGATATAGCAACATTGAAAATTCATACATGCCCCTTTGCAGAGTATGAGCTCAGTAAAGACAAGAACATTGCTATATTTTTTCTGTTTTACCACTAAAACTTACAACGGTGTCTGGCACACAGGAAATATTTAATAAATATATGTTGAATGGAGGAATAATGAATGACTATGCCAATAAACCAATAAGCCATCTCCTTCTCGTCATGATCTCACAGCACAAGAGGGATCCTCCTACAGTACTACTAATAGTGATACTATCGATTTGATGCCTGCTATTAGTCAGGCATTTATGTATATTCATTTTCTCATTTACTCATCACAGCAAGTGTGAGGTATACGCTCCCCACTTTCTACAGAAGCAATCTGGGACTCAGAAGGCACTAAGTAACTTGACCAGGCCTAATTAGCTAAAAATAGTCTTCCACGAGGACGTTACTTATAAGAACAAGCAAATTCATTTTTTGAATTTATGGTCAGTAAAATAAAAGCTAACTAAAAGCCAATCAGAGCCAACATATATAAACAGTGACCTTGGAATGTAAGGAGGGCTACTTACTTAATCAGGATGTAACAAAGGCATTCATGTCCAAGGCCTCAGAGTTGGCGTACACGTGTGAGGGAAATAACACTTTCAATACTCTGGTGATTTGAGTATCTGAGAGCACAGCAATTAGGCACCCTGCCTAATTGGATTCCCCATTAGAACTCCACATGTAAATTAATGGACCGTACACGCCCCTCATCCAGAAGGTCAGCTTACAAACACTGAAGCATAATCTTTCAGAGACTTCTTTGTGTCCCAAACAGCTAGCACAGGTTGAGTTCTCGCTGCTCTCTGCTCTACCCAGGACACAACGGGCAGCTCACTGGCCCCCGGCCCAGCAGCACTCGTTCATGCTCCTGCCTTTGCTGAGGCTCAACAAGGAAAACCAACCCAGCCTCAGGAGGTAGGCCCGGCCCAGGTAACCTAGGTGTTGAGACAGTATTTAAGATTATATTGACAAAGAATTTATGGCAGAGTGAGGTAGAGGGAAAATCATGTTCTGTTCACCCAGCCGGCAATGCAGGTGTGACCAAAATAAAAGAACTTCCAAACATGCTTGGACTGAGAGATCCATTCAGCTCTTAGACAACAGCAAATTCCTTAACTCCTCTGAGCCTCAGTTTTCTCATCTTTTCTCCTCCGTCAAATAGGCATTTCAAAGGCTACTGCACTGGATAAAATGAATAAACATGAAAAGAGCAAGACCCTCAGGGTTCCACAGAGTTAAGCCACACCTTTAAGAATTAAAGTAACTTAAAAATAAATAAATAAATAAATAAATAAATAAATAAATAAATAAATAAATAAGAATTAAAGTAACTTTGAAATTTGGAAACAATCAAAATATTCTAAAATGGGGAATTGAGTGAATAATCTTTGGCAAATCTCTACAGCGGTTGGAGAGCAAAGACAGGCATGGGACATGCTCCCTTTGGGGTCTCCTATTATAACTTGCAAAGAAATAATCCAACTACATCCCAGGAGTGCCTGAGAATGCAAGGGGAGAAGGCATTCTTTCATTCATTCACTCGATGGGTATTAAGTCCCTGCTCCGTTTACTGTAGGTGTAAACTGAAATGTCGAAAATGTCTGCCATCTTGATGCTACTACTCCAGGCTGGGAGATAGACCACAAACATATTAAATATTTTGTAAACTGTATTGTTGGGTCGTAAGTGTTATGGAGAAACAAAGGAGGAGAAAGGCAGTGGTGAGAGAAGACAGGGATGAAATTAGAATTTTCAAAGAGAGTCCAGGAGAGAACTCACTGAAGTGAGATTAGCAAAGTCTTGAAGGAGGTGGGGAGGTTACTATTATGATTATCTAGGGAAAGAACTTTCCAGGTAAAGGCAATGTATCTCTGAGAGCGCTAAAATTAAAAGGTGCTATAGGAATATGCATATAAATTGAGCACTGAACGTACCGTCTAAACCTACACGTGTCAGTCAGGACACAAACTTGAAGCCCAGACTGATGCAATGACCCCGATGTCCCACGTTGCACAGCTGGTTTCACGGCACAGACCCAGTCTTACAGGACTCCTGACTTTGGATCAAGCTCTTTCCACCAAAACTCAATTATTACATTCTCTCTACATTTATTATGTAAAGCTCATTCTCCTTCTTTGATGGATATTTGAGCATCCTAGGCCCACACCTGTAAGGGGGAAAACAGTACATTCAAATAAATAGCAACTTATTTGGCTTGAAACTCTCTCTAAGGACTCAAAGGGCAACTCCAGTGTTTAGCTCAACTCACAGGAAGCTGAGGAATAAGACAGACATACCTACCTCGGCTGCCCTGACTTCACTAAATGGTGACATCTCCTCAGATCGAAGCATCGCTAAGCTCTGGAAATCCTCGTTTCCCTGATGAGTAACTACCTCTATTTTCTAGCAGGTGAGATGCGCCAGCCAAAATATAATCTTCCATTTCGAAGACAAATGCCTTTATGTGAAACAGTGTAAGCCCTCCATTTAGTCTGGCAAAAACACATTTCAGAACAATTGTGAGTATTTGAGAGTTTCACTAAATTACCTAAAAAAACTGTTTTCTTCCTAGTTGAAGGCATATCCAAAACAGAGGAAAAGAAGGTAGAAGGAAACATTCACTGAGAGCTCTACAGGCCTGGTGTGGCCCCTAATTCCCCACAATGATCCTATGACACTGGCCTCGTCTGCCTGTCCCATTTCATAGGTAAGGAAATTGAGGGCCACCAAGATTAGGCAATTGGCCCAACGTCTCCTAAACAAAAATAGAAGAACAAGGGCTAAGAGTGAGACCCCTCCAGTCGCATCGCAGACAATGCAAAACCACAGAGGCCAAAATTAGGTTATGGATTTTATTACTACGACAGCCACTGTGTCCACGCATTGGAAAAGAACAGAATGCTCACAGAGGGGTCAGAAAAAGATTGGCAAGATCAAGCTGATAACACGTGTCCAAAAGAAAAAGATACATCGAGAAAAGAATGAAATTACGTTGAAAGATTTCAATAGAATCTTATATAGAATATGTCTTCACTGAGGTCCCAAGAAGTGAAAAGAATCCACTCATGAGAAGCTCTGAACCCAGGTGATCAGTGAGGAAAGAGCAGAACAGACGACCGTGATTGCGGTGCCGAACCAGGTGGGCAGGAATTCGATGGACTTGAAGAAAAAGGAGGAAAAGGAGGGGGAAGGGGCGGAGGGAAAGGAAGCGCTGTGATAACAATAAAAATAGGGATATATGTGCTGGAGAAAGAGATGGGAAAAAATGTTTTTCGGTGCCCTTGCTTCCATACAGAATATATCTAAGAGCAAATTCTTCCAAGGCCTCCACGAGGCCAGGCTTTGTGAGTTTGACCTGCAGCCCCAGTGCCCCATATGGCACCGCTGGCCACGTGTGGCCATTTCCTTTAAATTTAAATTAATTAAAAAGTTTAAAGATCTAACATTCAGTTCCTCACTCAAACCACTAGGGTTTCCAAGCGCTCAACAGCTACAGATGTCTAGTGGCCACCGCGTTGAAGCACGGAGCGATCGACAAACAGATTGTCGTCATTGCAAAGGGTCCGCTGGGCAGCGTGTCGGTAGAGGCTTCTCACAAGATCTAGTCAAATTGTGATTCCATGAACATGTAGCACAGCCTGTTGCATACAGCAGGTGCTGTGTGGCGGAACTGAATTAAGCTGGATTCAGAGTAAGAAGGAAAGGCAGGTAGGAGGTTGTATTTATAGGAAGAAAATGTCCACCACTGAAATTTTAGTAAATTGATTTAGAATTGAGACTCCACGTTAATGGATTTGGTAACAAAACTTACATCCTGAGTTCCCAACTTAGGTTTTTTTTTTGTGTGTGTGTAAATTTGCTGCTGTTTCTGTTGTGATTTTTATAACTTAGAACTTCTATTTGTTTGAAAACAAAGCCAGGCAAAGTAAAAATGGGTAGCTAGACCTTTTTTGGATCAAGAGTCCAATACATGTTCTTTCTACAGAAAGATTGTTGGACATCTGTCTTCTGTGTGACCTTAGGCAAGTCTCTGCTCAGTTTCTGCTCCCCTTGCCCACTTTACAGGATTGTTACGAAAAGCAAGTAAGATAAGTATGTGAAAGCACTTTGAAGGTCGTATATATTTTTTAAATTATTATTGTAATTTTAGAGGGAGAGCAGTTGAGTTGCCTATAAATTAACTGTTGGAGGTTGGTATGGCTAAAAATATTAAAAGCCTTTCCCAGGCTAATAATTAACTTAGTTGTTCTGTTTCTTATCAAATTGAAACACCTGTCTTTTCTGTTAATGTTTAAATTCACTTGAGAGATGTCATTTATGTTTGTTTGGTTATAATGAAAACACTGGAGCCTGGGTCCATTACCCCTTCCCCCCACCACCTGCTCCTGACTCTTCCTCTTTTCCTGCCTCTGCTCTGGTCTCAAAATGATGCTTGTCTCCATCCCACCACATCCTTAGGAACAACAAAAGTTTGAGTCCAGAGACGAGCAAAGACATCCACAGACAAATAGAAACAGTACTTTTTAAAGGATATATTTGGGCAGGAAAAGGAAGAAATTTTATTATTGACTCCATAACATTCAACCTCAATATTATTATTCTGATGAAGTTATCATCATTTTTAGGATGCCCAACCTATTCTACTTAGGTCCCATATTGATACATCTGCTATATTTTTATTTAAATTCATTTAATCTCACCCTTTTTATTTTCAAAGCAATTTAGGTCAGCGAAGCATTTTCACATTTATTATTTCATGTGAATCTTTCAGCTACATCCTAAGATTGGTCGGGCAAGTACTTCTAGCTCAGTTCTTCCCTAGGCTCAGAGGGGTGAGTGATCTGTCCGGAGTCACGCAGGCTGGCATACGGCAAAGCTGGAAGCCAGTTTCACTGGTGCCATCCAGGGTGACTTTCAAATGACTCTGTCTGGAAACCAGCACACATATTATTTCTCTGCCAGTTGCCGTAAACCTTCCAGTGTCACCTCTCGATTAAGTCTGTAAAATGTTTTTTCTGTTATAAATCCTATAAAGCTGTGAAAGCATTAGCTTCAAAAAACCTTAAAACGCAAAAAAAAAAAAAAATTGTTTTTTAAGATCACCTGCTTTTCACACTACCCATGTATTGCAAAATAGCCAAAAATGCCAACCAGAAATAGGAAGTTCACAGAGGCCTCCACCGATACAGAGGTAAAAAAACCTTCACAGGAACCTGAAATCAAATCGGTCTGCAGTGTGAGTGTGTGTTTTGCTGTGAAGATTTTTTTTTTTTCTATCCAGGCTAAAGAGATCAAAATACTGTAGACAAGATAAATTTGCAGGAAATGGAAGTAAGGTCACCAACGGACACTTGGCACAGAAATGCTACAAGCACACACACACACACACACACACAATGGAATGATTCATAAGGTTGATTTTTCAAACACCTTTTTATCGATTTTTGTTGGAAAACGGCTGTTCGGCCACAGCAAATAGGACCTCAGATAAGCTGGCCTGGAGGGGAGTCGCGCTCTGACAAAACCCGTTTTCCCTTCAGCGAGCCCGCGAGCTGGAATGCCACCGTGGGCCCAACTCCTACTCAGCTATGAGATGGGACAATGTGGCACGTGGGCAGAGAGGGGGATTTGGAGTCAGAAGAATCAGCTCTTATAATTAAAAATTGAGCTGTTTTAGGGCTTGCAAGAATCAAGTAAAGCCATACAGAAGAACACACACACAGCAAAGCATCTGAAGGCTGGAAAACGGATTTGACGGATAGAATAACTCGTAATGAAAAGAGTCCCTCCAAGATGATCCAGTTTTTGGTATGGCTCCTACATTTTTCATCCTTTCAACTAGGATAAAATAATTTGTAATCCGAGAAAACGGTTTCACTCAGCAGCTGCTAGCAGTGATGATTTTGGTCACCAATCTCTCTCCAGAGGAAAGGTCTTTTTATTATATTGCTACCCACAGAGGTATTTTCCCATGACTTTACGTGACCAACAGTTTTGTAGATTTTCTTTGGCGTGACTCGGAAGATATTTCTAAGGTTTCCTCGAGCCCTTGCTCAGGTTAGAGTTGCCTGCCAACTAATTTCTCGGGTCCTGTTTATTGCAACATGAAAACATATCGATAAATGTGCAGGACTGACTGTCAGGGGCCTGGGCTTGAGGGCTAGTCTTGAGATTACGTGCCCCTGCCCTAGTTTGCCCTAATGGCCAACCCGGCTACCAAGAACAGATGGAAGAGTCAACCCTGCAGGCTTTGCTGACCCCAACCTGGGACGACTTCTAAGACCATCACAGTGACACCACTGTGACAGGATTAAATCATGAAACACACAAAGGCCCATTTTTCTCATTTGGAAAGTTGGGTTATTGCTGTATTCAACCCACATCCAGAATGTCTCCACTCCTACCACTTCATTCATTTCCTCTCCCTGATTTTGTACGTATTCATCTCCCCCAATAAAATGATAAAAAGTGTTTAGACAGGGAGAACAAGACTCTATTTTACTTTTTTTCACTTCTCTTTGCCCACATGCATTTCAGTGATTAGCACTATTTGCAAATGGTGTTTGTATTAAATGTTTATTAAATGAGTAAAAGAATGAAATATTGCTGTGACTCTGGATAACCAGCCTCTGTCTCTGTGTCCTAGTTTTTCCAGGTTATTTAAATACAGATGCAGGGATTGGAGAGGTGGTATAGTATGATGATTAAGGGTGTGGAATTTGGGACTAGAGAGACAAAGTTGAAATGCTACATCTGCTGTATGACCTTGGACAAGTTACTTAATACCTCTGAGCTTCAGTATCCTCATCTGTAAAATGAGGATAAGCCAATATAAATTGGTGTAAAAACTAAACGCAATAATTTATGTACAATGTAGAGCATAAAGCACAGTTTTATAGTAGTAGAGTAGTAATAATAATAACATATTTTAAAACTTATTTTTTTCTGGCTCTAACATACTCTTTCATCAAAGGGATGTTCCACTAAACATCAAGAACACAAGAAAGGCATCACAAAATGGTTCCCTTCTGCTCATTGAGTCCCTGTCTACTCAGCCATTTTTCCAGTTTCAGTAAGAAAGCAGATATGAGAGAAAATGATTTTTATTGTGCAATCTTCCAGCTTAAACTAAATGTAGGTTGTGGAGTGGGGAGCAAGAGACCAGAAAAAAAGAAGCAATTACTGTTAATTAAATACAGTAGTTCAGAGAGAGGAAATACAATTCATGACCCCATTAGAGTAGAACAACATTACTATACAATTAACATTAATATGCAAAAATCATTTATCCTATTGGCATTCCAAACAATGTGCCTTATACACTTAGAAACCCTGCCTCAGCTACCTAGGAGAAATTTTTCTGATAGGAGTAGACACACAAATACGCACATGACACACAAACATCAATATATGCACATGCCTATTCAAACTGATAACACCTCTGAAGTAGACACTTTCATAAGAATGGAGCAAGTTTGATAGCAAAGCCATAGAAAACCAAGAATCTGACAAATTCATTGGGTTCTAAACCTTTTGACAATGGAAAGTATTTTTAAAACTGAAAATTGGGTGGCTGAAGAGCTATCAACATGGGAGCATTTGAGTTTGCTACTTGTGCATTTTTTATATATGCTATTAAAAGCTTTTTTTTAAAAAAGGCACCAATTTTTGATCAAACCATTTTAAACGCAAATGTTGACTTAGAATGCCCTTTTTTGTAAGCCCCTCTCAGCTCCCTTCCTGTTTGTTACATCTGCACACACATGGCTTCTTAGGAGATAGTTCATTTTGGTCTGTGGTCCATTCATTCACTTAAGAAATATTTACTGAAGTCTCCCTGTTTAATACATGTTATTGTATCTGTACATGTGTAATGTACATTTTACCAGGGAGGAGATGGTCAATAATAAGTAAAAAATTAATAGGTAAGCATATGAATAGATAATAGGGTAATTTAAGAGAGTGGTAAGTACAATAAGCAAACTAGAACAGTTTTCTTCTAGAAATTTTTTAGTTTTTATTTTTACATTTAAATATTTGATCCATTTTGAGTTAATTTTAGTATACCCCGTGAGGTAGAAATGGATCAAATTTCTTTTTCTTTTTTTGCATATGGATATCTAATTGATCCATTATCACTTGTTGAAAAGACAATCCTGCACTAAACTGCCTTTGGAAATATGTCAAAAGTTTGTTTTCCAAGAAAATACAATAACCAATATAAAAAATTCAGTGGGTGAGCTGAATAGCAAAATGAAGTGGCAGATGAAAGAATCTTTGAATTTGAAGACAGAACAATAAAAGTAATTCAATCTAAACAACACAGAGAAAAAAAATGAAACAGTCTCAGACACCTTTGGGGCTATAGACAAAAGATCTAACATTTATGTTGCCAGAATCCAAGGAGAGAAGAAAGGAAGCAGGACTAAAAAAATCCTTGAAAATTTAATGGCTGCAAGTTTCCAAATTTTGGGGAAAAACATAAACCTACAGATTCAAGAAGCTAAGAAATTTCCAAAGAGTATGAATTCAAATAAATCACATCAAGACACATCTAAGGCAAAATTCCAAAAGCTGAAGACAAAGAAAGAAGTCCTAAAAGTAGCAAGCAAGAAATGCCATTTTACCCATATGGAAAATATATAAAATAAAATAACAGATTTTTTTCATCAGAAATCATGGAGGTCAAAACCAGATGACAGAACATTTTTCAAGTGCTGAAAGATCTGTTAAACCAAAATCCTATATCCAGCAAAAGTATTCTTTGAAAATTAAGGAGAAATCAGAACATTCTTAGATGAAGGAAAATTAAGAGAATTTGTTGCCAGAATGTTTAAAGAAAGTTTTCTAATAGAATGATTAAAGAAAGTTCTCTAAACAGAAGGAAATGATTAAATAATGAATCTTGTGACACCAAGAAGGAAGGAAGGCAGGAAGGCAGGCAGGAAGGAAGGAAGGAAATGATTAGCAAAAAAAAACGTACAATAGACTTTCCTTCATCTTTTGAGTTTTCTGAATTATATTTGTTGTTTGAAGCAAAAATTGTAACACTGATGTAGTTCCAAATGCATGTAGAAGAACTAAAGGCAATTATAATATAAAGGAGAAAGTAAAAAGACACAAAGGGAGGTAAGATTTCTATACTTCATTCACACTGGTTAAATGATAACACCAACAGAATGTAATAAGTTATGTGTATATAATTCCTAGAGCAACCACTAAAAAAGTTATACAAAGAGCGACTGCCTGGGTGGTTCAGTTGGTGGAATATACAAATCTTGATCTCAGGACTGTGTGTACAAATTGGGTGTAGAGATTACTTAAAAAATGTTTTAAAATCTATATAAAAAGATACATTCAAATACACTGTAGGTAAATCAAAAGGATTTCTAAAAACTGTTCCAAGTAACCCACAAGAAACCAGGAAAAAGAAAACAGAGAAACAAACAAAAACAGAAAGAACCAATACAAAATAAAAACAAATAGCAGGTTTAATCTCTAAGATATCAATAATTGCAATAAATTAAAATGGTCTAAATACTAAAATTAAATGACAGAGATTGACAGGATAGATCTTAAAACATGACCAAACTATATGCTATGCACAAAAAATTCATTTCAAATATAAAGATATAGAAAAGTCAAAAGCGAAATGATCAAAAAAGATATATTATGCAAGCATTAATTAAAGAAAAGCAAGATTTACTATTTAATATCATGTAAAATAGATTTCAGAGCAAAGAAAATTACCAGAGGCAGAAAGGGACATTATATAATAGCAGAAGAGCCAATACACCAAAAAGACATAGCAATCCTAAACATGTGTATGCACCAAACAGAGCTGCAAATTATGTGTAGTAAAAGCTGACAAATTGAAAAATTAAATAAGCAAATCTCCGACTATAGTCAGAATCTTCAAGAGTCCTCTCAACAACTGATAGAACTCAACAGAAAATCAGCAAACAAAAAGGATGAAAAAGAAATACAATGAACACATCTATCTATATATATATGATGTTGATAGCTTAAATGAAATAGATTAATTCTTCCAAAAAAAAACAACAAAAAAACCAACAAAGCACTCAAACAATCTACCACAACTCACCCAATATTAAATAGCCCTATAACTATTAAGAAGATTAAATTCATAATTTAAAAACTCTGAAAAAAGAAATCTCCAGTCCCAGATTATTTCACTGGAAAAATTTAACAAGCATTTAAAGAAGAATAAATGCCAATTCTGTACACTGTATTCTGAAAACAAAAGAGTACACACTATTTTTAGGAAGCTAGTATTATCTTGATACCAAAAACAGAGATTATTTCCTTCAGGAATAGAGATGGAATTCAGCAATATGGAAAGATAATCATAAGCAGTGATCACATGGGATTTATTCAGGGATGCAAGGCTGGTTTAATACTGAAACATCAATCAATTTAATTTACTATATTAATAGGTTGGGAAAAAGTCATAATTCTATCAATCAATGCAGAAAAAACATCTGCCAAGTTCAACATCCCTGTGTTTTAAAAACTCTCAGAAAAATAGGAATAGAAGGCAACATCTTCAACTTAAAGGGCATCTACGGAAAACCTACAGTCAGTTCTCCCCTGAACTAACACATAAGTTTGATACAATTCTTATTAAAATCCCAGGAAGATTTTTTTGTAGACATAGACAAGATTATTCAAAAATGTATATGGAAGAGCACAGGAAGTAAATTAGCTAAAATAATTTTGAAAAAAAAAAACCCAAAGTGGAAGGAATCAGTCTACCCAATACCATGATTTATTATGTACGACTAATCAAGACTGTGTGGTACCGGTGGGGGTGCGGACACACAGATCAATAAAACAGAAAACAAATCCCAGAACCCAGCTCCACTGACTTGATGAAGGCAATTCAGCGGAGGACAGATAGCTTTTTCAGCAAATGGTGCTTGAGCAAATTTTTATCCACAGGGGGAAAAATAAGTCTCAACCTAAGTCTCATACCTAATATGAAATTTAACTCAAAATGAATTACAGAATTAAATGTTAAACACATTTTGGACCTTCAGACATTCCCACAATACTCTACTCCCTGACCTTTCACAACTGACACTTGCTTATCTTTAAATACCAGCTTAAATACCATTGCCTAGAGGGACTTCCACCAATTTATTTAACTGAAACCTTCTCCCCATCCTCAATGATTTCTGCCGTAACACTATGTTCATTTTACTTAGAGCCCTTATCTCTTAATTTATTATTACATAATTTTATTAAGTGTATTTACGTGTTTAATGTTTGATTCTCCCATCAGGCTCTAAGCTCCACATGTCTATTTTATAAAGCAATGTGCCCTAATCGTCTAGCCTGATATCTGAAATATGGTAGATTTTCTGAGAAATATCTGTAGAGAAAATGAATCTGTCTTGAAGGCCAAGGGAAGCTTGTAAAATAGGGCTCCTGATGTCTTTCATCACATCCAGAAGTCTGATTGTGGGGAAGGAACTCTGAGGTTTTAAAACGGGCTTAATGCCTAGCTCCTCCACTTCAGTTCAGTTAGCTAGACTAGATGAGTAAATCATTTAAACTCTCAGCCCCCAAGGGTTGTTGTAGGTAGTGAATCAAATCACAAATTTAAAATTTACATAGTAGGCATTGGATAAAATATTGCCTCTTTTCTTGAGATGAGTTGACCTCTTTTTGACCCTAAATTAATGAATATCTAAGCAAAATTCTTTAAATTCCTGCAATCGCTTGGACTTCACATAACAGTTTCACTGGAGAACATCTGTGGTTATTTGCAAAGGAGAATTATTAGCCCCAAAACAGAACTAAAAAAAATGACTTTCCCTAAATTACATGATACTTTATAGGAATAAGGAAGATAAGAATTTTTAATGACCCACTTCTCTTTAAATTATATACATTTTTGTCTTCGACACAGCAGTTTTAGCTTCTTACATCTATCTTGGGGAGAGTGGTAACCAAGGTTAGGCGAAGGAAGATACTGCCCAACAACGCCAGATTTCTCCTTCCCCCCACCAAAAAAAAAAAAAAAAAAAAAAAGTGTAAGAGTAAAGTATGCCCTTGAAGTATCTTTATAGCCTTAAAAATTCTTAGGATTTCATTCCTCCTAGATGATTCTATTTTAAAGAAAATAATAGTAGTCTTGGAGACTAAGAAAAAAAAGCGGGGGGGGAGGGGGTGCTGTCATGAACCATCCCTGATCTGTGATCTGTTGCACAGAAGGTCACTGCTCTCCTTGGACGAAGGGCGGGCCTCATTCTATTTGCTCAGTGCCGTACACCTAGGGCTTGAGGACGGATCGTATCAACCATTTGGTAGGCAATTGACAAATATTTGTTGGATGAATGGATGAGTGAGTGGAAAGCAAACCTGGGTTGCAAGAGCACACTGTGAACTCAGTAGAGACCTGGGATGTCCCATTCAGTAGAGACAATTCCAACCTTCTCAGTCAGACTATTCTAACCCTCTCATCCAGCATTTCACCTACTCTTCCACGTGTGATAGATCTGAAAAGCAGACCCTGTTTAAAATTTTTACAGATGTGAGACGCCGACTTCAGGCGGCCATTTCACCCGCATCCCATTCTAATCACTAGTATGTATTTTCTTCCAGGGAACTAAAGTCTACCCTCCCTTAACATCCATCCATAGTCCCTAGTTCTCGTCTTTCATCTAAGAACAGCCACCAAAAGCTTCAAAGAGAGTCATCACACCCCCGCTATTCTGAAGTTAATATGAACTCCCGGCTAAAAAATGGGCAGAGACATTTTTCCAAAGAAGACAACCAGATGGCCAACAGACACATGAAAAGATGCTCAACACCCCTCATCATCAGGGACATACAAATCAAAACTACAATTAAATATCACCTCATCCTTGTCAGAATGGCTAAAATCAACAACACAAGAAACAACAGGTGTCGTTGTTGCAGAGAAAGGGGAACCCTCTTACACTGTTGGTGGGACTGCAACTGGTGCAGCCACTCTGGAAAACAGGACGGAGGGTCCTCAAGAAGTTAAAAGTAGAACTACCTGACAATTCAACAATGGCACTAGCAGGTATTTACCCAAAGGACACCAAAATACTGATCCAAAGGGACACACACACCTGATATTTACAGCAGCATTATCAACAATTGCCAAAGTATGGAAAGAGCCCAAATATCTATCAACTGATGAGTAGATAAAGAAGAGGTGATACACACACACACACACACACACACACACACACACAGGAGTATTAGTCAGCCATCAACAGAATGAAATCTTGCCATTTGCAAGAACATGGATGGATCTACGGGGCATTACACGAAGTAAAATAAGTCAATCAGAGACAAATACCATAACTATCGTACATACGTTACAATTAATGAGCCAATATATTTTTTAAAGATTTTGTTTATTTATTCATGAGAGACACAGAAAGAGAGAGGCAGAGACACAGGCAGAGGGAGAAGCAGGCTCATCAGGGAGCCTGATGTGGGACTCGATCCCAGGACTCCAAGACCACGCCATGGGCCAAAGGCAGGCACTAAACCGTTGAGCCATCCAGGGATCCCCTGAGCCAATATTTATACACTATCACTAACCAAAGTTTATACTTTTTCTTTTAGATTGCCCTAGCATTTCGCCTAATGTTCTTTTTCTGTTCCAGGATCTCACCCAGAATATTGCTTTAAATATAATTGTCATGTCTTCTTAGCATCCTCTCGGCTATGACAGATTCTCAGCCTCTCCTTATTTTTGACGACCTTGATCTTTCTGAGGAGTATTGATCAACTACTTTGCAGATGTCCCTCAAATGGAATTTATCTGACACTGATACTCATAATTGCCCTGGGGTTACTGGTTGGGGGGATTAAGATCACGGGGGTAAGACGTCGTCTCGTCACATTAAGGGTACACGCTATCAACAAGACTTACTACTTCCTTACCTGGCTGATGCTCAACTCCACACATGGCTGATTTAGTATTTCTCAGGTGTCTCCACTCAAAACTACTCTTGTTTTCTTCCCTTGTGCTCTTGGAAAGAAGGCACTCTGCACAGCCACACTTAAGAAAAAGAGAGTTACGCTCCACCTCTATGAGAGTGAAGTATCTATGGAAATTATTTGGATCTCTTCTCCATAGATTTGGCTCTTCTCCCTCATTTATTTATTTGATCACTTGCTTATATTGCTATGGACTCGTAGCTATTTATTTTATACCTACAGTATAATCCAATATTTTCTATTGCTTGTTGCTCAAATCGTTTTCTGCTTTGGACATCAGGAACTCTTTCAGTTGGCTCTTGATCCTTTTGACAAACCCCAATGATTGTGGCTTGTTTTTGTCTTTGTTTTTGTTTTGAGCTTTTCCCAAGTTTCTGGTACTAGAAGATGTTCCAGGTTCATCTTGTGTATATCCTTCCTCAGTGCTAAAATCAGCCACTTCTCTAATTCAGCCTGGTTCCTCTTGGTAGAGAATGGTAGTGGAAACCAGAATCTGGGTGATAGACGTGCCACTGCTCATGGGGTGCTGTTGCCTCTAGACTTTCTCTGCATACGAAGCAAAGAAATATGTATATGTGTATCCTAATTGGGATACATACATTATCTAAAAGTGTTTCTACATGTAGCCACCGATATCAATACTAAGCCAATCATAAGTTAACAATGATGTCTCCATTACCATTATCACATTACCATTATCACATGTACCATGGTAGGCTCTTCCCCACACTTCTATGTAAATTCGCATCCCAATCATGAGAAACCCAGCTACAGTCATACACTATTTCTTTATTTCCTTAATTTTTCTACCCCAGTATAAATGTATGGCTGTACCTCTGGGATTTTTTTTCATATCATAGATTGCACTCAATACTAAAGTCACGTAAGTCAGCACCTTTCCTCCCTACCCCTTCAGTGAGGTTGTTTCATAATTCGGAATACAATCAGATTATTTTGCCACGTTCTGCATCTACCATGAGATCTCCCAACATGCTAAATGATTTTTAAATTTGCATACACTAAGGTTTCACTAATATCCAGTCAAGTTCTATGGGTTTTGACAAATGCATGGTGTCATGTGTCCATTACAACATCATACAGAATAGTTTCACCACCTCAAAAAAAAAAAAAAATCCCCTCTACTTGATTCATTCCCTTTATTCTCCCCACCCAAACTCCTGGCAAACAATGATCGTTTGTACCACCTTTATAGTTTTGCCCTCTCCAGATTATCATATAGAGTCATACAGTGTGTAGCCTTTCCGGGCTATTTTCTTTCATTTAGCAATAAGTGCTTAATTCTTATTCATAATGTATTGTTGCCTGTTCACTCATTTCTTATCATTCAGTCCTATTCTACTGTATGAATATATCACAATCATCTTACCATTTACACGTGAAAGACGTCTTAGTTGTTTCCAGTTTCTGATGATAATGAATAAATCAGCTATAAACATTACATGTAGGCTTTCGTGTGGACGTAGGCTTTCAAATCATTTGGGTAAATATCTAGGTACATGCCTGCTAATCCTCGATCATATGGTGAGACTGTGTGTTGCTTTATAAAACGCTGCCTATCTTCTAAAGTGACCACGCCGCTTGCATTCCCACCAGCAATTAAGAGAGTTCTGGTAGCTCTGTATTCTCACTGGCAACTGATATTGCCAGGTTTCTGACTTTTCACCATTTCAACATGTGTGTCTGCTACCTAATCTTTAACACAATATTTTTGGTTGCTATTCCATTAACGGACTGCTTAGGCAACTGGCATAAATTGAATAGCCACAGCTAGTTACCTCTAGTTAGTTCCACCTCATATATGAGGAGGCACGTCCATATGAGGGAGGTTATTGCACCTGACAGTTGAGTCTCTGGAGCACCAACAATCCTCATTGTTGCACTCAGAAATAGTATGTTATATGATAGAGAATAGGAAATCCATTTGATTTCCTACATCGTAACCAATTACTTAATCATTTCTCTACGAATGTGTATATCCATTTCAATTACCAATTTGTTTAAATTTGGGTTTGTTTCTGGTCTCTCTGATTTTGTGTGTGTGTCTATTTGTCTGTTGTTGTACTACTACATTGTCTTGTTACTATGGATTTTGTATTTTGTCTTAATATGTGGACCTGGTTTCTCCAATCTATTTTATCCTTATTTTTCAAAATCTTATCCATTTGAGGAGTTTCTTCTGTATACAATTTTAAAGTAATTTTCTAAGCCACCTTTCTCCAAAAATTTTGCTGGAATTTTGGTTAGAATTGCTTTGAATCTATTAATTAATGTGAAAGAAATTTACATGTTTACAATGCAAAATTATCTCATTCATGAATATAATATTTTCCACCATTTGATTTTTGTTTTAGGTACTTTAAAGCAATGTTAGCATTTTTTTTCACAAATATTTTTGCACACTTTCTTAGACAATCCCTAGATACTTCACAATTTTTGTTGCTTGTACAAATGGTATTTACTCTATATTTCCTGGTTTGTTATGGATGTATCCTGTTGATTTTTATTGCTGATCTTAGATCCAGCATTTTTCTTGCATTGTATTAAGGTTTATATATAAATTATCATACTTTCCTAAATAATAAAAAATCTTTCTCTTCCTTTCCAATCATTATACTTCATGTGTCTTTTTCTTATGTTATTGCTTTGGTCATGACCAGTAGTAGGTTGATCAACTGTCCCAGTTTGCCTGTGTCTAGGTGGGCTTCTAGGACATGGGACTTACTGCTGACTGTCCCTGTCAAATCACCAAGATTTTCTGGGGTTGAAGAGTTTCCCAAGATGCGGTGTTAAATTGAGGAAAGTCCCAGGCAAACCAGAATGACTTGACCACCTTGCCTGTAGGAACTGGCTGAATGGTAGCAAGAAGAGTAGAAATCATTGTCTTGTTCTTTACATTAAAGCTAATGTGGCTAATTATTTCCATTAAACATGTTGTACTCTATAGGATTCTTTTAATAGCTGCTATTAAGAAAACTAATTTTTATTGCTTATTTTCTAATCATTTTAAACATAAATAATTGTTAACATTTATCCAGTTCCTTTCTTTACCCGTCAAGAGAATAGATTTTGCTTTGTGTTGAATCATGCAAGCATTTTGGAGGACACATTAGCTATTACATCATAATACAGCTGTAACGCACTCCTGTATTTGCTTAGCTAATATTTTCTTTGGATATTTACATCAGTATTCAAAAGTGGAATTGGCCTATAAACTTAATTCCTCAAACTTTCTCTTCTTCTTTCTATTTTTCTATAATAACATGGATAAGAAAGAAATTATCTAACCCTTGAGAGTTTGAATACATCTATAAAACTATCTGGAATTCTGGAGCAAGGAAATTTTGAAAGTCTTTTTCAATCACTTTAGTGGTTACTAATCTATTTTAATTTTCCCTTAATTTTATCTTTCTTGCCGTTTGAGGGGAACTTATCTCTTATATCAAAGTTTTCAAATTTATTCGATATCATTTGCATAATATTCTTTTATTGTCCCACTTTATCGATATGTAATTGACATATAACACTGTGTAAAGTGTACAATGTGTTGATTTAATATACTTTCATATTGCTCTATTATTATCACTGTAGTGTCGGTTAACATCTTCACCATGTCAATTATGATTTCATTTTTGTAGTAGGAACATTTAAGATCTATTCTTTTAGCAACCTTTAAGTATATAATACTATTGTTAATTTTAACCACAATGTTGTGCATTAGGTCCCCAGAACTTACTCATCTTCTAAGTTTATACTCTTTGACCAACACTTCCCCAATTCCCCCACCAGTTAGCCCCTGGTAACCACCATTCTACTCTTGGTTTCTACTCATTCAACTTTTTTAGGTTCCCATATAAGTGATATCATAAAGTGTTCACTTTTTCCCCCACCTCATCTTTTTTTTAAGTGGGCTCCACGCAGGGCCTGAACTCACGACCCTGTGATCAAGACGTGAGCTGAGATCAGGAGTCAGCTGCCCCTAAACTGAGCCACCCAGGCGCCCCTAAAGTGTCTGTTTTAAGTATGCCTTAGGTATATGTTTATTTCTAACTTTTTGCTCCAAATTTTATTTAAATCGTATCATTTTTCTTTATAGGTCTTGCCATTGGTTCGTCTACCTTTTTTAAAAAAGATTTTATTTATCTATTTATGAGAGACACAGAAAGAGAGAGAGGCAGAGACACAGGCAGAGGGAGAAGCAGGCTCCCCGCAGGGAGCCCGAGGTGGGACTCAATCCCGCGACTCCAGGATCACACCCTGGGCCAAAGGCGGCGCTAAACCGCTGGGCCCCCCCGGGCTGCCCTCTACCTGTCTTTATAAAGAACAAGTTTTGACAATTGTGGATCCTCCCTAACCTTCATGTGATCTCATTTTATCCAGTTCTATGTTTACTTTTATTATTCCTTTCCTCTTGTTTCTTAGGATTTACTTGTTACTCTCTACCTCAGTTCTTCATTTGAACACTGAGCGAATTTATTTCAATAGCTCTTCTCTGATAAATATTCCAAGTTTATTATTAATTTCCTTCTATCATGCATCCCACAGGTGGTGACACGCACAGGCTGCTTTCACTGCCATTTAGCCTAAATATTTTATAGTTTCCCTGATTTTCTCTTTTTACCAAAGATATTTTAATAATATAAAGAGTATTTTGGTATGCTTTCTAGACTTTAGACTTTGTTTTTGTTTCCTGACTTTCTTAAATTAGGGCTGGATTTCATGTCCTGAATGATACTGATTTTTTGGAATTTATTAAGACTGTCTTGTACAATGCACTTAATGAGACCTTGATGTACTTCGTAATAATTTTAAATAACAATTAAAATAAATCATAGGTTCAAAGTTATCTTCCATCAACAATTTGAAGTTATTATTGTCTTCTTGCATCCAGTGCTACTGCTGAAAAGACTGATGGTGTCACTGACTCTCTAGGTGCCTGGTTTTTCCTTTCTGGAGCAATTTAGAAGATTTTGTTGTCTCTTACATCCTCAATTATCATGATAATGGGTGTAGGTGTAGTATTTTCTTATCAATTCTATCAGTGCTCTGTGATTCCTTTCCACCTAAGGATTCATATCTTTGTCCATTTCTGGGAAGCTCTTATTCATTATTTCTCCTGCTAATTTATCTCCTGAATTTATTCTTTGCTCTCCTTTTCAAAGTCCTTTCAGTTTTCCTTGATACTTCTAATTCTGTCCTCCCTCTTAATCTTTCTTTTATTCTTTCCACTTACTTAGCATTTCCTCACATCTTTCAGCAGAATTCTTCAGCTTGGTCACACAGCTTACTTGGTTTTTCTTCAGCTATATATATATTCTATTGTTCAACACATCCATGCAGTAGTTTAGTTTAACAATTTTATTTCCAGATCTCTTTTAGTTGTTTCTTCATAATTATCTGATCTATTTTATGTTTCCTATGTTCTCCTTTATCTCTCTGACAACAAAGAGTATGTTTATTTTAAATTCCTGCTCTATGTGTTTCATTAATCCTACATCCTCTTTTATGCATGTTCTATTTGTGCCTTTCCTTCCTATGGCATGTTCTCCTTAAATCTCAGGTTTCTTCATGATTTTATTTCTTATTCTCTTAGACTGAGGCACGCATTGTCGTCTACTGTCTCCCTCCAAGTAGGAGTAAGATTCTGGATGCTAGACTGAGAAATCAGGGTTAGGACCCTCTAGAGGGTTAATATATTCGTCATTTTTCACACATATCATGAAGCCTTAACATCTGTTTCCGGGAACTACAGATTTAGAAGGCTCATAGGATTTTAACTTAGCTTATTTTGGCTGAAATAACCTGCAAGATAAATGAGAACTAGAACAGCCTACCTGAAGAGTCTTAGGAAATCAAATGAACTCATATTTTTTAATTCTTATCCCTTTCTTTGATAGCTTCAGTTTTAAGATTGGTTCCAAATGAACGTATTCTATGAATGCTAACACTAGCATGTGGCAAAGATAATTAATTGAATTTGATTATAAAAAGGCCTGGGGAACCTGGATGGCTCAGTCAGCTAAGCATCTGACTCTTGATTTTGGCTCAGGTCATGATCTCAGGGTGGTAAGATCAAGCCCCATGTTGGACTCCATCCTGGGCATGAGCCTGCTTAAGATTCTCTCCCTCCCTCTCCAGCTGTCTCCTCCACCCCATTTGTACTCTCTCAAAAATAAATATAAATAAATAATAAATAAATAAATAAA
The DNA here is from genome assembly GCF_048418805.1 of Vulpes vulpes. NCBI lineage: Eukaryota > Metazoa > Chordata > Mammalia > Carnivora > Canidae > Vulpes > Vulpes vulpes. The sequence goes on from NC_132793.1 coordinate 138,856,857, forward strand.
TAAATAAAGTCTACCTTACATATAAAACATATATATATATATATATATATATATATCTTCCTAAATATTTCCCAGACCCAATCCTAATTTTTAAGAGGAAATATAAAAACATTTTTCCCTAATCAACAATAGGAGACATGTTAAAGCATGGTCTAACAGGTGGGAAAAAACCTCCCTAGGCCAAACAAGAAGTATAGGCTCTGATTATCTATAAAAATTGGTTACCTGCCATGATACAGATTTCATAGAAGGAAGAAATGGAAGGACAGTAACATAATTATTAATATCAGACATCTGACTAGGGCAACTATACCACTCAATTTCCTGTCAGTAAAGCAATAGTAATACTTGATCCACATATAGCCCCGTATTAACAGTAAAACAGCCACTTGGGAAGGGAATAAATTTCATGGGGCATTTAAGGGCAGAGGCATTGTCAGTGAGCTGAAGTTTCAATGCTGATACTTTACAGGTTTATGGCCTTGGAAAAGCAACTTCATTCCGTTTGTTTTTATTTCTTTGTCTATAAAATAGAATTGATAACAGCACTTACCCCTATAGAGATGTTGGAGGAATTCAAGCAGGGAGTGTATGTAAAATAGTACATGACATATGGCACCACCCCCAAAACATCACTGATTATTATCTTGAGTGAACATGAATATCAAGTGGGATGTACAGACTTTTTAAAAATAGTTGCTCCTGGTCAAAGATTATAAGGGTTCAAGCAGCTCAGAGAATATTTCTTTCCTTTAAGCAATTAAGCATTTTAACTCAGAGGCAGTAGATAGAATACAATTCAAAGTTGATTCAGAGCCCGGGAGAGTGATATAGTCACACTGAACACACGTAAACAAGCATGAAACAGTCTGAAAAGCAAAATCTCAACTCCTATAAACTTGGAAAAAGAGTTGATAGCATGACCCAGGAAGCACCTTTGGAATGTTTACTTTAATATAATTTGACTTAGCACTTCACCTGGGATTTATTCTTATATCTTCAAAATTATGACACTACAGAGAAAACATAATCCAGATTTTTTTACAGTAGGATGTAATCTCTGACATAAGTAGTGGCCAGTTCAGTAAAAGCTTATAAAATCTCAACAGTGTCAACCCAGAATAAACGTCAAAGGAAACTGACACTGGACAAAGAAGCAGGAATTCACCTTAACAACTCCTAAGAGTTTCATCCATATTTTACATTAAGGATTGGTTTATGGGACACCTGGGTAGCTCAGCGGTTGAGCGTCTGCCTTCAGCTCAGGCATGATCCCGGATCTGGGATCCCCTGCAGGGAGCCTGCAACGGGCCCCCTGCGAGAAGCCTGCTTCTCCCAACTCCTAGCCACAGTCCTTTCAGGAATGCACAAGAAATTCAAGTCTAAGCTCATCAGTGCATTGCCTTCTCCTGGCAAAGAGCTAGGTCCCAGATCATGGGACCTATGCTGATCCAATGAAAATGCCCCAAAGTTTGTCTGTAAGTGCCGGAATATAGACTTTCCTTCCCATGGTTGTAGCTGAGGGCACAGTGTGCAACAATGGCAGCCCTTGCTTCTATCATGGACAGAGCCATATGGGGTCAAAGCCACACAAGCTAGAGGTCAGAGCCCCGGAGCGTGCCAAAAGGCAGAGCTGGAGACCTAGTGGAGAATGAGATCCATAAATGGTCTCTGGTCAATCCTACCTCTGCACTGTTCAGTTACAGGGGCCAGTAAGGTTCCCTCTCTTACTTAAGCCACTAGGCCAAATGTTGTCTCATCTCCAGCTGAAATATTTCTGTCTCGTAGATTACTATGCTCCAATATGCCTTAAAGGTCACCGTTTCTGGAGAGATGATAGAGGATCTAATGATTGCCCAGTGAGGAGAGGCTGGTATCAGCAACAAGACCATAGAGCTGGTGTTACTTAGGATCAAGTACATATAAATATTTATGCATACATTTGCATATTGTCCATATGATTATTTATCAATTAATATATAGCCCAGTCAAGAGTATGACCAGTTACTTTGAATCAGGGTATGTTATTGTCTTTGTAAAATTTTGATTTCAAATGTTCTTTGTTGTACTGGTCACCGGACTTGAGAGGATCCCATTGACCTCAGCAGCCTAGAACACGGTGGTCAGAGAGGACGGACCTGGGAAGCAGCCCTCCTTCCATGTCAGCTCTGCTCTGCACACACGCAGGGGAGGGGAGCAAGCCCTTGAAGACAGAACTCTCAAAGGAACACTGGTCACTTATGCAGCATGCCCTGAGCACCATCACCATGGACGCTAAGATCAGGGCAGAGCCTTAAAGCAAAAGCACGTCTCTCTCAGGAGTAGGATTCTAAAATGAATCTGAAAGGTAAAAACTGCATGTAATAAAAACTATGCTTGAAAAATCTCTTAAGGGGCCCCTGGGTGGCTCAGTCGGTTGGGCATCTGACTTCAGCTCAGGTCATGATCTACGGGTCACGGGATCAAGTCTGCATAGAGCTCCACGTCGGGCTCCACACTCAGCGGGGAGTCTGCGTGTCCTTTTCCCTCTGCCCCTCCCCCAGCTCGTGCGTCTCTGCCTCTCTCTCAAATAAATAAATAAAATCTTTTTTAAAAAACCCTCTTAAATTGCCAATAAAACAGAGTATACACTGTTGTGTGTGTTTAACTTAGCATAATAACAAGGAATTTGTCACAAAATACAAGTCCGTGGGATTTTTTATTTTACCAAACACAACTGACTTAGAGTAAGTCCAATGCAGCCCACCATATATGGCTACACGTGTACATTCTTTCACACAGATTGTACGGCAGGTGGGTGGTCAGCGAAATGCTATAGATACACAGACAGATGTGGATACAGGCACCCTTGACTTCGCTCTTTCTCTTACAACGTACCCATGAAGTGTCAGCAAACTCTTTCAGTTTTACCTTCCATTTTTACCATCCATGACGGGCTCAAGCCACCGTGATCTCTCACCTTGATCATCCACCTAGTAGTCTCTGAGCTCTACTCCTGACTCCCTCCGTCTATTCTCACACAGCAGCCAGTGGCCCTGGTAAAGGGGAACCAGACCATTCCTCTGCTCAAAATGTCCCAATCGCTCCCATTTTAGGGACATCAGCAAATTCCCTACAAAGACCTACAGAACCTGGCTTAACCCAGTATCTCATTTGCTGTGTCACTGCATCTCCCTCACGGGGCCTTGGCTTACTCTGCGGCAGCCCCTCCAGGGCCACCAGGCACATTCTCAGTATCAGGGCCTTGACCTTGCTTTTCTTCCCGCCTAGAATGCTCATCCCTCAAATGCCCACATAACTTATCCCCTCATTTCTTCAGGCCTTTATTCACATGCTACCTTCCTACAGAAGGTACCTTCCCTACGCAAAGTCTCTAAAATATCAACCCGCCCATCCGCCTCCTTAGCAGTTACCACTACCAAACGTAATAGAGATTTTCTTTTATAAATTACATGGTTATAATATTATATTATATATATTTATATGTTAGAGGAGTCTCTCTGCTCCTCTAACATATAAAGCTCATAGGTGGGTAGATTATTTCTAATCTTTTTGCTTGTGGTGAAACCCCCAGCACTTAAATAACGCCTGGATCATAGTCAACGATCATTAAATATTTGTGGAATGAATGAATAAACAAATGCATACAGATGAGCCATATTGACTTAAGTCAATGTAAAGATGAGAAAGGGTTCTTTGGTAGGGATCAAGCCGGTCCTATAGGTTGTTCACCAGTTTGTGGGGTGATACAAGTTGCATAGTTTAAATGAAACCATACAAACGTGAAGAGTAGACAGGAATTCCTATGCCCATTTTTAATTACTCTTAACCAGATGAAAGGATTTGTGAGTGTAATTAAAATCCCAAAAAGGCTGATTCTGAGTTCATCACAAGGGGAGTTATCTGAGTGGGTGTGACTGAATCAGGGGAGAGTCCTTACAAGAGAGGCTGGGTCCTTCCTCGGGGGAGCGATTCTTCTAGCTGGCTTGGGGGAGTAGAGGAGGCCTGCCCAGCTGGGGCCCACCTGCCGGCACCCTCCAAGACCTGAGGGCAGCTCCAGGCTACACACAGCCAAATTGGACGCCTCGGTTATAAGCCACGAAGAAGTGAATTCTTCCAACAACCTAAAAGAGATGAGAAGCAGAACCTTCCTCCCGGAAGCCTCCGCATGACAGGGAGCCCGACTCACACCTTGACTGGGGCCTCGTGAGAACGAGCAGAAGCCCCAGCTAGGCTGCGCCCAGACTTCTGATCCCGTGGAAACTTCCAGATAAGACATGTGGACTGTCCTAAGCAACTGATCTGTGGCAATTTATGGCAAAAATAAACTCGTTCCGGGGGCTCAGGGAACAATTCCAATCCAGGACTGACCTTGGGGTCCACTTGTCACTCGCCTACACCTTCCTTTACTTGTTGCTGGTTGCAGAAAGTCCATGATTTTGATTATGCACTTGTTCAAAGTAGTCTTTGGGGTCTGAGTCTACCCTAAATTATTTCTGCGGGAGCACCTGCCTTCTTCCAGTTGGTGCTACTTAGAGCTGGTTACCTGCTTTACTTGGGAACAAAAATGGCTTTAGGAACCAGGACTCTACTTCATGAATCCTAGCCACCTACATTGTTTCAATCTGATTTTTTTTTCTTTCTGGCGTTAGCAATATCAGTACACCTGCTGCGGTTAGAGGAAGGGGCTTTCATCCTCCTCGCCCAGGAGAATCCCCGGATGGGAGTCAACGCTGAGAACAAATGCACCAGCGCACAGAATCCCGGGTCTATGATGCTTCCTCGGCAAGATCCGTCCCCCTTCCTCCGGGTGCTGAAATGGCCCGGGGGCATCGCCAGGTAAGAAACACATTTCCCAACGTAATCCCAGGCTTATCAAAGGCGGCCTCATTTCACCTTCTCCTCCTCTGTTTTTCTTCTCCTTTCTCTGACTGTGCCCTGAAGACATCTCAGAGGCAGAGAGAGGAAGAAAAGAAGGGAAAGGGGGGGATAGAGGGACGATGGAAGGAAAGCAGGAGGGAGGGAGGGACGTTGAATAAAGCCACTTTGTTATCCACGGTGCTTAATATTTTTATGTCATAATTCCATCTGATCTTCCAAAGATTAGATGGAGAGGCTAGGAGAGATTGAACAAATTATCCAGAGTTATAATGAGATTAGTAGTTCCAGAGGCGTCTCCACAAGTTTTCTCCAAAAGTAAGCTGTGTTTTGAATTGTTTTCACTGTGTGTGTTGTTTGGTTGGTGGCTTTGGTTTATTTTAGGCAATTATCATATGTGATGAGGTTATGCGTGTTTCAAAAATCCTTATTAAATTCCAAGAAAGAAAACGTGTTAAAATCATAGAAATTGATATACACAATTAGCTAATCTCTGAGAAAAAAAAAGTATTTAGTGCAGCACTACATAATGACTGTGCTATCTGCAATAACCTAATATTAACCAATTTTAAATAAGCATAATACTTCTAGCATTTTCTTCCTATCTCTAGGTTAAAAGTCATTACCACAGTACCAGGCTCTTCTGTTTTGCGCATATTATCAGATGTTTACTACAAAATGCAAGCTGTTTAAAGTTGTCTCCTGTGGCTAAAGCTAAAATCAGGAAACAAGACAACAAAGCAAAAACCAAAGAAGATATCACGTTCTCATTAAAAGTCTGTTCCAGGGCAGCCCTGGTGGCACAGCGGTTTAGCGCCGCCTGCAGCCCAGGGTGTGATCCTGGAGACCCGGGATCAAGTCCCACGTCAGGCTCCCTGCATGGAGCCTGCTTCTCCCTCTGCCTGTGTCTCTGCCTCTCTCTCTGTGTCTCATGAATAAATAAATAAATAATAAAATAATTTTAAAAAAATTAAAAAAAAAGAAAATCTTTAAAATAAAATAAGATAAAATAAAATAAAAGTCTGTTCCAGTAAAGCTTCGGGAGGAATAGACTGATGACACTTTTTCGATGTTATGTTTCTAATGAAACATCAGAAGGAAGTTCATTGCATCATAACTTAGGGAAAGGAAGATGTTTTCACTGAAAAAAAATCTGGCTTTTCAAATGGACTTTGATTGCTAGTCAAGTAATTGTCAGAGCTTCCGTGAGTAAAGGAGAGAAGATTAATCCAGACCACGAAGGTAGCCAATACTTACCTCACTGACCTCGAAGATGGAAGAGGCAAAGGCAAAAGACCCCTGGTTCTTGATTTCAAGGGAGTTTTCCGGCATCCGAGGCCAGAAAAATCCTGTGCCCCAACCGTTGAGAGGACGCGTGTTAGAGTGGCAAAGTGCTCAGAGTAGGCCCCAGGCCTGCCTGCATTCCAGCACAGCTCTGCGTGTCCTCTTACCACACATCTTCTGGCTCCTTCTCGCATTTCCTCTTTCCTCGTCTAGACAATGGAAGTAATGGTCATGCTCCCTCACAGTGTGGCTTTGAGCATCGAGGAGACGATACCTGCAGTTCATTCAGAACAGTGCCTGGCACATGATGAGTGCGATTAACGGTCATTGCTGCCTGTGCTATTACTAATTAGCAAAAGCAACCCAGCACGTTCCCAGCAAAGCGGTGGCACGTTCGGGATCTAGAACCATACAATCTGGCTTCGAATCCTAGTCCCAGCACTTGCTAGCGAGCGACATGTAATCTTGAACTCTCTGTGCCTCAGTTCCTCACCTTTAAAATGATAATAATACTAGCAAGTACCTCACGGAAATAAGTTAATGTTTATAAAGTACTTAGAACAGTACCTGGAATAGTAGGGCTTGTTATATTCAAAAAGCAAGTAAGTAATCCAAAGTAGACTCGCCCAAGTGCTGAAGCAGGAGGTCTGCTCTGACCAAATGGCGCCAGTCGCCAGCGCATTTAAGACTGGCCTCTGTGTGTGAACGTTCTCAAGGAAAACGCTTAAGACCTAGAACAAATTTGTTTCCAAAGCACAGGTCTCCGGTCCTACACTAACATTACTCGGTTCCAAAGACTAGACATAAACTCCGAGATGCTTATTCTGATGCTCTTCCTTCTCAGCAACTTGTCTCCACGTAATAATTAGCACCTAATTTCCTCCTACATGAATCAAGCAGACTTTCAGACTTCCTGAACTCATTCCTGAAACACGGCCAAAGACGTCAATTCACATGCAATATTCTCCTAGGTTCCTCTTTTTATTTTCAATTAGTGGATATACAGGGGAAAAATCCAAAAGAGAATGATGAAAATGGAGGGGGATGGAGACTTTTAAGATTCATCTTACACATCTTCTTTTATAGAAAATAGCGTGTAATTCCCCAGGATAAAAGAGGCGCTCCCCTTGGGGACAGCATACTATTTGGGGAAAGCTCTATTTGGGGTAAGCTATTCCACTGTTTTATAATCATGTGTAATATAGATTGTGCTGCAGTCACAAAATAAATCCAAATTCCAGTGGTTTAACGCAACAAAGTTTCCTTTCTCATTCAAGTCACAATCCAGTAGAAGTTGGGTGGATCTCTTGGAAAGCTCATTTCCAGGCAGTGACTCAGAGATCCAGGTTCTTCCTATCCCGTGAGTTCATCGTCACAGCAGACAGACTGAACCGTAAAGAGACCTGTGTTTTCAGACTAGGCCTAGAATCTCTTCCGTCAACATTCCATTGCCAGGAGCTCGCCATATGATCCCCTCGACAGCAGAAAAGAAGCTGGGATGCGTAGTTTTCCTGACCCCAGGAAGCAGAAATGGAAATGGGAAATGTTGACCATCTAGCCAGTCTCTGCCACCGCGGCTGTTTTACTCACTTGACTCTGAACAATTTGGACAGATGCTTCTCATCAATCCCACCAACATATCATCACTAATAGTTGTGGGTGACAAGAAGTATTAGTTCCATAAATTAAGAGAAAAACACCCCATCTGTAGTCCTGCCTTTGGATGAGTTTACCTTTTGGGCTGTTCCTTACTAAAATCTCAGAGAATTTGTGTATTGTGATAGAAGGGATAACTCCCTTCTGATTACAGCTTTCCTAACTGCTCAGCCTGGGACGATGGCTGCCCCGTCGGCTTGGCCATGTCTTGGCTGGTGTACAAAGTGGGGCTGGAGTAAGTCATGAAAGCCAAGTCACAAACGAAGCAACCGTCATGTGCCATGAGGCAAAACGAAGCATCAGCAGGTTATACAAACGTGGGCTGGAACAAAGAGCGAAGTCTTCTTGGATGTCAGACAATAGACAACAACACCGGGCCTGGGTAAAGAGCAGGGGTGGTGCGCTCCGTGGAGTCCTTCTGATGTCGAAAGAAGAAAGGACTGAAAAGGAAGGTGCGGGACACTCATCAGGATGAGAACGTGATCTGATCAAATAGCTTCTCTCGGTCATGGTTGTTGTTTCCGTGGGGTGGCAGCCGGGCGTGCCCCATCTGACCTCTAAACCAAAACGTAACCATAGCTGACGTGTGTTGACAAAACCAGAAACTTCCCTTGTTTAGCAGTATATTTTTCTTGCCTGGCTTATCATTAAATAAATAAATAAATAAATAATTTAATTAATTAATTAAGAAGGACCCGAAACATTCACTATGACATATCTTCTTGAGTCCCTTCCTCCATATACTTCCATATGGTCCAGTTCTGCACCCCAGGGGAGGAAATGGAAACAGACATGTGGCCTCTGTCCTCAAGTATGTCGTCAGCTCATCAGCGAGAGGAGGGATTGGGTGATATTATTCACTAGGCCACTTGGGCCCAAACACATATAATTAACCGTGTGTATAAGCCAAGGCAGATCCCTTAATCTTTTTGAACCTCAATGTCCTAATCAACAAAATGAGAACATTGAACCAGATGACTTGCATCACCTTTCTCAGTCCAAGGTTCGAGGCTACCATGCTCTGTGATCGACCAGGATGTGATCAGCAGTTTCAGAATTCTGTTTAGGCACAACAGGTCCAAAAGAGCTCGTTCCTAAAACAGCGAGAGGAATTCCTACAGCAGATACCGGGGTCCGTTTAACAGAAATGTTTGGTAGCTCACGTCTGACTCATCCTTCAAAGGGCAGCAACTCCTTCAAAACGGCAAACAAAACACCTTTGCCGGGACAGAACCTCCGCATTTACAGTCCTAAGGGGTTTGCACAGGTGCGAGGCCGCTCGGTGTTCTGCGCAGCTCACGACTCCCCGGGCGCCCGCCGGGTGACGCGGGCCTGCGCTGGTCCTCTCACGTCCTCGGTGAGATGACCTTACGTATGTGTTTGGCTTTCTCTTCCATTCCCAAAATGTCTGCAAACGTCGGGAGACCCTCAGTCCTTACAAAACGGGAAATGGGGCGTTCAAGAGGGAGGATCACGCAGACCTGAACTGCACCCCCAACCTGCTACCCTGGCACACGTGTGGTGCGTATCCAAGAATGGCCACTGGATTCGCTCATTTGTTCTTGTTTTAAGGGAGAGGATCCCGTCCTGAGGTTTTGGAGCGTAAACACACTAACCGAGTCTGGTTCCACACGGCCACTACCCGGCACGGACTGGGACAGGGTATGTGCCTGAGTCTTTTCCCTTCTCTGTCACCCTCCACCCCTCACCTGATCCTTCTTTTGACGATTTAATTGAAAAATACTCCTTCGCTTTATTCTGATCAGCGTTCTGGGAGGATGCTCGGGATCGTTTACCATAGATTATAGCCCTGAAAATGCTATTAGACTAAATGGTCACAATCCGCCCAACACGATCTGGTTACTTGCGGTCCGGGCTCTTGGATTCAGCATTCAGGTCTCTCCACTCACTTAGAGAGTAAATACCTTTAATAGTGAAGTGTGGCCACATCATCAATAACTTGGCCACGACATTGCTTTGAAAGTGGCAAATTCTTTCAACCCCCACCCATAATCCATTTTATAATAATCTGCATGTTTCCACTTTGAAGACTGCAATTATACTTACTTAATAACGACTTTCCGTTCTGTTAGAATTAATGACGCGCAAACTTGCAGAAACAAGTCAACCTTAGGAAGGCAAAGCCATTGAGAGAGAGAGCGGGGCGTACACTCGGGCCGGAACGATGTTTTACATGTTTCCCAGAGGTGAAAACAGGAGCGTGCAGCCCTTTCTCCCAACAGTAGAGGCATCTCCCACGTGCAGAGGCTGACGGCTCCCGGTCCCGCCATCTGTACGCCTGACCCCGAGCAACGCGACCTGACTGCCAAGGAGAATGATTGCTACCAAGTCATTTGTAGTCAAGGAACCTGACAATTATAAGGCGCTTCGTAGTATTAGAAGCGTCAGCAGAGGCTGGGGCCGCAGTCGCGGGCAGGTGGCCCAGCACAGAGCTCGGGAAGCCTGCGACCCCGCCGGCGCCCAGGTCAAGGTGCACGGTGCCAGCGTCTCCGCACGGTCCTGCAGGCTGGCCCCGCGGGGCACGGGGCACCGCTTTGCCGCATTAGATGAGCACTGGGTGTTATTCTGTATGTTGACAAATTGAACACCAATAAAAAAATAAATTTATTAAAAAAAAAAAAAGAAAATTCACTTTGACCGTAAAACACAGTGCCCAAGTCACAATGGGACGAGTGGGTGTAAAATTTCTGATGTCTTGCAGGCCCGCTTCTCCCGCCGTTCAGACACGTGCAGAGAACTCCCTGGAAACTGGACGCAGCCTGGGTACTGAAGGGGCGACACCCGGAGACCCACTCGGGGAGCAGCCCCACCGTCCACCCCTCGCTGTGAATCCGGGGCGGGGCACCTGGGCACGGGACGAAGACCACAGAGTCCCTCGGGGAGGCCGGGGGCTGCCAGGAGTGTGCAGAGGAGACACTGGCGGGGGAGGGGGGGGAGATGAGCTGTTTGGGGAGCATCTCCTCGCCTCCTGGCGGAGACTGAAAAATGCAAGCAGGAGTCGGGGGTCCCTGACGGGTGTCCCTCGGCTGCTGAGCCGCCCTGCTTGGGTCCCACTGGCTCTCTGGGGTCGAGCCCTGCACGACTGACCTAGCCAACCGGCTCAAGAAGTCTCCCAAGGTAACGGGGAGCGTGGCTGGATTCATGGCCCGCGTCGCCGGAGGAGACCGCCGGGGATGCTGCCTTCTGGGGGAAAGACACTGAAGTGCATGGAGGCACAAGGAGGATGACTCCGTGTGTGACACCCGGGCTGTGTTCTGGGCTCCCGTGACAACGCACCCCTTCCTCCAACACACGCAGTACGTGTGGTCTGCAGGCGTGAACACACTTAGAGCAGCAGCGCATCCGGGGAGGCTTGATTTTTTTTAAGATTTTGTATCGATGTTTGAAAAAAAAAAAAGGTATGAGAATCACTTATCCTTGGCGATGACAATTTTGGGGGGAGATTTTTGTACATTTATATTATGGTTTGATACTGACTTTCTTTTTGGATTCTCCGTAGGGAGGAAGTGCCAGCACAATCGGTTTCCTTCTTTTTTTTTTTTTTTTTGATATTTTATTTATTTATTCATGAGAGACAAAGAGAGAGGCAGAAAGAGAGGGAGAAGCAGGCTCCCTGCGGGAAGCCCGACGCAGGACTCATCTCAGGACCCCGGGGTCACGCCCTGAGCCGAGGGGGACGCTCAACCCCTGAGCCCCCCAGGCCGCCCAGCACAATCGGTCTCAGGCTCTAATCTTCCAATGTTTTTAACTTGGTCCTAATCTTTTTGTTTTCAGTTAAACGCCCCCAAAACTGATTCACCTACGTTGACTCACCTTTTTAAACCCAGGCAATCAAAGTCAGAAACCTTGGAGAGGCCGGGAGGAGGGAGGGAGGGAGGAGGGAGGCACCGTGATGCTGTGGAAGGGACAGTAACCAGGTCGGAGGATCCTGACGTGCCCCATGACCTCGGGCCGCTGCCTAAGTTCCCTGGGGCTCTGGTCTCCTCTGCGAGCCCGAGATGTCGGGGTGAAAACGGTGCTTTCAACCTTTTTTTCCAACGCTCCGCACCTGGGCCCTGTCCCCCGAAACACGGCTCTGGGGAGCCATCCCTGTCGCAGCCCGAAAGGCCCGAAGGGACACGGACACAGGACACGGCCAGCTGGGAGCCTCCGAGCGCTCCCCGGGTGCTCTCGTGTCCCCGGCCCGCGGCCAGTGGCTGCACCTGCGGCCCAGACCCTCTTGCGACGCGGCAACTCCTAGGCCGCAGGCCCGCGTCCTGGGGAGCCTCGTCACCGCTAGTGAGGCCACCTCCACGCGTCACCGGGGGTGAGGCCCCCAGGTCTGGAGGCTTTGGGAGCCTTGCCCCCCGCACAGATGCAGGAGCCGAGCTGCTGAGCGCTCGCTCCCAGGCTCCCCGAGAGGCCAGGCCCGACGGCTCGGCCTACACGCGGTTGGTGCCCCCCCTCGGCCCTCGAGGCAGCTCCGGAAGGGGGGGGGGTGTCCTGTCCCAACCCAGGGACCCCCGCTGTGATTGGGTCCAATACAAAACGGCTCAATGAGAGCCCTTGAGGGCGACAGGCGCCCCCGCTCGTGCTTTACGTCCATAAACTCATTTAATCCTCCCCGAAGCCCTGAAACGAAGATATTGCGCCTTCCACTTGGCCCACGAGCCAGCGGGCCCCGGGCCCCGCGTTCCCCGAGCTGAGGCCTTCGGGTCCTGGGCCCGCGCTCATCGCCTCGCCGGCTCGGACTCGCCAGCCGTGCTGAAGGGTGTTGGGCTCGGCGACCCTTCAGGCGAAGCCCGGAGCCACAGGGGCGGGGGCCGGGGGGAAAGAAGAGAAAGGCGCAGAGCCTCGTGGGAGGGGTGGCAAGGAAGACCAGGATTCGGGTTCCTGCCCTCGCCAGCCGGGCGAGACCTCAGTCGGGCTGCTCCGTGCCTCAGTCTCCCTGAATATGGCACGACCTCGAGAGCGGGTCTTTTGCAAGGATTTCTACAGCTGTCACAACCGCAAGGGTTAATGCCCAGTGTCCCACGCCAGGCACCCAGCGTCGCCCACGCCGAAGCCAGACACTCTTTGGGTCCCTCGTGTAGATGCTGCTGCCTCGAGCACACAGCTCTGCTGAGTGTAAACCGCAGCGTTCAAGGTAAAGCAGAATGTTCAGCGTAGGATCACCCGGGACAAGGCTGTGTGCTGTCACCATGTGCTGTCACCATGGAGATGGTTTTGCCGTTTATCTTCAGGAGACACGGCCGTTCTCTAGGAGCCTTCCATGAGCCCCGCATCCTTGACTGGCGCTGACAGCTGCTCTCCCTTTGTTCTTTCAGTTAAATTCAGCAGCTTCCACGGAGCATCACCCGCCTCCCTCTCCTCCGGCCCAAGCTCTCGCCGGCCTAGCCTGGATCCTCCTCTTGGCCTCTTCCTCCCTCCCGTGCTGCCCCTGCGCCCTGTCCCTGTCGCTCACCTCCGCCGGGAGCCGCCCGAGCCTTCTACACCACGACCCGGGGCGTGTTGGCACGAGCGACCTCCGGCTGGACCGGAGCCCCCCCAAGCTCCTCAGCCCCCCAGCAGGCCCCCATTTCTGAGGCTGCCGCGTGAAAGCCTTCACGAGCTTTGGGCTGCTTTGCACCCGGGCCTCCTCTGCCTCTGCCTCTGCCTCTGCCTCTGCCTCCTTGGCCTCGAGCCTTTGGCCACCCCCGGCCGGCCTCGCCCTCCTGCGCAGAGAGCCCCGTCTTCGCACGATGCTCGCCCCGGACGCTCCCCCAGCACCTGACCGTGGCCCTTCCATTCAAGTATCTGCTTGTCCAGCGAGACCCGGCCGCAGCCCTGGGGACCCCGGGATCCCTCCGTAGACCCCTCTCCCCAACCCCGTTGAATCCGGTTGCCTAGACACGCCCAGATCCCCGCGTGCTGACCTCAGTTCCTAGGCTTGCCGGCTAACCTGTGGCTTCTTTGAGGACAGAAGCCGTGTTTTTCACCTCTGTGTCTCCAGGACACGCTTGGCACGTAGTGGCCCTGAGCTCTCCTACGCTGAATAAGTGGATGAAACTCCTTTGAGTTTATTTTTTATTATTTGAGTATATTTAGGTTCAGTGAGGGGGGAACTCGTAAGGAAACCCACACCATGCTCCTCCCAAACGTCGGAAGCAGAGCGTTGTAGCTTCACGCTACTAAGCAAAGGAAGATGGTGAACTTTTTTGTTTTTGTTTTTGTTTTTTTTAATGGTGAACTTTTCTTGCTTATCAAAACATCTGTAGGTTTGCATGTGGCACATGTCGATGCCCGCGGTGGTAGGAAGATGTCAGGCCCGCTCGTACACGGGAGACTGTAAGTGACCTCGTCTCGGCCAGACTATTACGGCAGAAGAGGACCAGGTGGAAAGTTAGATGTTTTTCTATGAAATTTGCATGTCAATAAATCTCACTTAAAAACATTAGATTTGAAGCAATAAACTTCTGGATTTGTAAGTGTTAATAATTTGTATAGTCTTGTAGACCTTTGATTTCTGTTCCCTTCCCCCACCCTCGTGTTCGAAGCTCTACACAATGCGGGAGGGCTATCATGCCAACAGGAGCATATGTGCTGCTAAATCCAACATATGGGGAGAGGTGAAAGAGGAACTTTAAAAATGATCAATTTATCATTTTTAGAATTTTTGAAGATGCGAGTCCTGGCACCTCGTTTTTCAACCCTTGCACGAGAAGCGTGCCCACAAAGCTATATCTGTACGTGCAAAGGGGACGCACGAAGGATCAGACGTGCTGGGGCGGATCATCTGCTCAGGAGTTTGTTTTCGATTGTGCTGTCTGGTCGGAAGGGGAACGTATTAAGGCAAGGGGTGGGGGGTGGATGGAGGACGGGCAACGGCGGTCGGGGCCTGAGCATCACGGACCCAGTCCACACGGGGCTGCCTCCGTGTTCTCGCCAGCTTCTCCGCCCAAACCCAACGGGGCTTTCGCACAAGCTCCATGTTCACCGCCCTCGTGACCACAGACTTCCAGAAACTTCGCTTCGGGGGCTCTACTGTCAGGGTCTTTGAAAACCGGAGGCCTTGTTTGCTAGTACACAAAATCTGTCAAGGATACTGCTCCATGCCGTGTTAATCTAATTAAGGCTTTTTAATGAAGCAGAAAATTCATCCAAAGTTGTCAGAAGAACATGTCAAAATCAGTCTCTCCCAGCGTCGACACCGCTTCGGGAGCCCGCCCCGCAGCCGGCAGCGGCCTCGTGGGAGCACCGCAGCGCGCCCAGTGCAACACCAGCCCCTGCACGAGAGGACGGGGAAGGAGGCGCCTTCTCTGTCTGTGGAAAGGGCCGCCCACGGTCTGTGTCCTGGGCTCAGGGTGGAGACCAAGCCGTGGCCCTGGAAGGCGCTGGAGGGCACAGAAGAATCTCAGATAAACGGAAGTCGCGCTAGTGCCGTCCTCTGCCACTCACGCCCTGCCCCACGTTCAGTGTCCCATCACGGCGCTGCGGGCCCAGTAGACGACCTCAGTTACAGCACTCGCCTGCCCCTCTTAAGAAGGAGGGGTGCCTCATCACTTAGGCCACCCCATTTCAGAATTGAGTCACTTTTTAAAAAATAGTCTTAAAATTAACGTGCATTTTATCGGGGCTCTTGAGTAGCTCAGTGGTTGAGCGTCTGCCTTCAGCTCAGGGCGTGACCCCGGGGCCCTGGGGTCGAGTCCCGTGTCGGGCTCCCTGCATGGAGCCTGCTTCTCCCTCTGCCTGTGTCTCTGCCTCTCTCTCTCTCTCTCTCTCTCTCTGTGTCTCATGAATAAATAAAATCTTTTAAAAAAAATGCAATTTACAGACATTAAAATTCACTCTTTTTCACTGTAGTTCTGTCCATTTTGATGAACATATAGTCATGCAGCCAGCGCCACAACAAGCAAGGTATAGAACAGTCCTGTGCCGCCAAGATATTTCCCCGTGACTGTGCTGTCAACCTCTGGACCCACCTGTCACCTGCAGGAACCTCTGACCTGTTTTCTGTCTCTCTACGGCTTTGCTTTCTTTAAAAAAAAATGCCATGTAACAGGAATGGTACAATATACAGCCCTTTGGGTCAGGCCTCTGTCCCCGAGCCTACACGCGTGGCGTACGTTCGTGCTGCGTGAGTCACTCATTCGCTCCTGGGTTTTGCTCTGTAGGGTTGCACGTGATGGATACACCCCAATTTGTCCATCCGTTCTCCAGCTGAGCCAGCTGGGTTATTTCCGGCTTCTCACAATTACAAACCGACAGGCGATAAACTTCTGCGTGTAGGTTTCTGCGCTAACGTAGTTTTTCACACCATTGGGGTAAATCCCTAAGAACGGGGTCTCTCAACTACGTGTGGTACATGTGAGTGTGACTTTCTAAGACTCCGCTGAGCCGTTTTCCACACGGCTGTATTATTTTGCAAACACAGCATCAACGAATCCTCACCAGACTTGGCGTTTTCAGTCTTTTCTAAAATCTCATTCATTCTACCAGGTGTACAGTGGTGTCTCACTGTGGCTTGAATTTGCGTTTCCCTAATGACAAATGGTGTTGAGAAGCTTTTCATGTGTTTATTTTATATCTTTTGTGGGGAAGTATCTGTTCAAATCTTTTGCCATTTCTTTATTGGTTTGTTTTCTTACCATTGACATATTTTTATTAAATATATTGTTTTAGTGTTCTGCAAGGAAATTCTGGAAAGATGGATCTTTATCAGATATGATAGTTGCAAATATTTTCCCCAGTACGTAGATTATGTCTCATTATCTTAAAACTGTTTTTCTGAAAGCAAAAGTTCTTAATTTTTATGAAAGCTGATGTATAAACGTTTCCTTGTTTGGTCACACTTTTGGTGTCTTATCTAAACGATGTCTGCTCAACGCAAGGCTCGAGCATTTTCTCTATTTTGTTCTACAAGTAAAGTCACTTACATTTTATACTTTTTACATTTTTATCTGAGATCCATCTGGAGTTAAATTTTCTATGTGGTGAGAAGTAGAGAGCAAGTTCATTGTTTTGACATGTGTATATTCAGCGGGTCCAGATCGTTCACTCAAAAGATTATTATTGAATTGTTATTGAATTTCATCACCCGTGATGAAAATCAACTGACCATATATGCCTGGGTCTATTTCTATAGTCTCGATTCTGCTCCACCGATCAATATCTCTATCCTTTTACTAAAATCCACTTCTTCTGGACCACTGTAGCTTTATACCGTCATTAAGTCACATCGTGTGAGTCTTCCAACTTTGTTCATTTTCAATATCTGTTTGGCTATTCTAGTTTCTTTGGATTTCTACGTGAATTTTAGAACCAGCTGATCAATTCTAATGTTTTCTGGTTTTAAACATCAAATGTTGCATATGATTTGCTAGATGTGTACGTATTTCATGTTTACGTAACTAGTGTTAAGTAAAACTGAATTTTAAATTTCTTTTTCCAATTGTCCGTCACTGGTTTGCAGAAGTACAGCTGACCTTGTGTACTGACCCTGTATCTTGTGACCTGGCTAAACTCATTTATTACATCTCAGAAAGCCTTTGTGCAGATTGTTTGGAGTTTTCTATGTAGAGGATCATGTCATCTGCAAAAAGAGATCGGCCCCATCTTCCCATCCAATCTCTAGGCATTGTATCTCTTTCTCTTGCCTTATTATACTAAAACGTCCAGTACCAGGTGGAATAGGAGCACTGAGAGTACTCATCCTTATTTGTTCTTGATCATAGAGGAAAACCATTCACAGTCTTTAACATTACGTACATTATTATCTGCAGGCTTTTTGCAGATGTCCTAAGTCAGGTTAAGGAAGGTCCTTTCTATTCCTAGTTTGCTGGAACCATCCATCATGAGGGGATGTCGAAGAATATGTTAAATTATTTTTCTGCATTTCTTTAGTGATTCTGTGGGGGATTTTTGGTGTTTGTTGTTCTTTATCTATTGATGTAAATTACATTGATTGATTTTTTTTCTAATACCGCACCAGTACTATATTTCTAGGCTAAACCAAACTTGGTCATTATTTGCTATCTTTTCTACTTATTGCAGCATTCATTTCGTTAAGTTTTGTTAATAATTTTTCATGTGTCTCTGTTCATGAGGGTTATCAGTTTTCTCTTCTTGTAATATTTATTGCCAGGTTTTGGTATCAGGGTAATGATGGACTCGTAAACTGGATTAAGAAATGTTCCCTTCTCTTAATTTTTGGGAATACTTTATGTAGACTTTATATTATTTCTTTTTTTAAAAATATTTTATTTATTTGTTAGAGACACACAGAAAGAGAGAGGGGGGGGGGGGCAGAGACCCAGGCAGAGGGAGAAGCAGGCTCCATGCAGGGAGCCCGACGTGGGACTCCATCCCGGGTCTCCAGGATCACGCCCTGGGCTGAAGGCGGTGCTGACCACGGAGCCACCCGGGCTGTCCTATATTATTTCTTAATTAAATGTTTAGTTAAATTTAGTCATGAAGCCATTGGGCTTGAGTGTTTTTCCTGAGAAAGTTTTAACAACAAATACAAATTGCTTTCCTAGGTGTAGGGATATTTGGATTATCAAATTCTTCTTGAGTGAGCTTTGATAGTTTGTATCTTTCAAGGAATTCATTTCATTTATCAGATTTACTGAGACAAAGTTAATAATCATCCCTATTTATCCCTTTAATGTTCATAATATCTGTGGTAATGTCTCCATCTTCACCCCTGATATTGGTGATTTGTATCTTCTTCTTCTTTTTTTTCTTTTTTTTTTTTTTTTTTTTGTGGTCAGTTTAGCTAGACTCTAGCAATTTTATTGATCTTTTCAAAGAATAACCTTTCCATTTCATTGATTTTTCTCTATTTTTTTAATTTCTAATTAATTTATTTCTGATCTTTTATTCTACTTATTTCGGGTTCAAATCGCTCTTTATATTGTAGCATCATAATGTGAAAGTAGGGGTCACTGATTTGAGACTTTCTCATATGGGTGTTTGGTGCTATAAATTATCCTGTAAGCATTGCTTTATATGCATTTCATCTAAATTTTGAAATATTTGGTGCTTATTTCCATTCAGTGTAAAATACTTTTAATTCTGCTTGTGAATTATTTAAAAATGTGTTATTTGGTTTTAAAATATTTGAGGATTTTTCAGAGATTTTGTATTATTGATTTCTAAATTCCCTGTGGTCACAGACATACCTTATATGACTTTAGACATTCTAAACTGTATTCACATTTGGTTTACTGTCCAAAACATCATTCTAGTTCAGTAAATGTTCCACATATATGTGAAAAGAATGCATATTCTGTTTGTGCTGGGTGTACTATTTTATAAATGCCAATGTGATCAAGTTGTTGATAGTGTTGATAGAGACTTCTATATGCTTCCTATCTATTATCAAGAGTATTGAAATCTTCACTGTATTTGTGAATTTGATTATTTCTTCTTGCAGTTCTATCAGCTGTTGCTTCATGTATTCTGAACATCTGTCAATAGGTGCAATATGTTTAGCATAGTTCTGTCCTCCTGGTGAAGGAATCTTATGTTTATTAAATTAAACATTTTATCTCTAGTCATTCTATTTGCTTTGAAATCTACTTAACCAAACATGAATATAAGAACTCCAGTTTTCTTTTGATTACTTTAGCATGGTATACATGTTTCTATCTTTATTCATTTGACCTATTTCTGTCTACATTTATGGTGTATGTGTCGTAGGCAACATATAGTTGGCTCTCACATTTTATCCAGTCTCAAATCTTTCTCTTTTATTTGGGGTGTCTAATTCATTTAAATTTAATGTGATTGGGGCACCTGGATGGTTCAATGGTTGAGTGTCTGCTTTTGGCTCATGGCGTGATCCTGGAGTCCCGCGATCGAGTCCCACGTCGGGCTCCGTGCGTGGAGCCTGATTCTCCCTCTGCCTGTGTCTCTGCCTCTCTCTCTGTGTCTCTCATGATGAATAAATAAAATCTTTTAAAACTTTTCATGTGATTATTGATATGTTTGCATTTAAATCTACAATCTTAAAAAAAATAAAAATAAAAATAAATCTACAATCTTGAAAATTGTTTTTTATTGGTCCCATCTCTTCTTTGTTCTTTTCTCTTTTTCTGCATTCCATTGATTACATATTTTTATGATTTTTTATGATTCTATTTTCTTCTTTTTGGTATATGAATACAGTTTTTTGTATATTTTTTATTGGAGTTCAATTTGCCAACATAGAGCATAACACCCAGTGCTCATCCCATCAAGTGCCCCCTCTGTGCCCGTCACCCAGTCACCCCCACCCACCTCCCTTTCCACCACCTCTTGTTCATTTCCCAGAGTTAGAAGTCTCTCATGTTCTGTCTCCCTCTCTGATATTTCCCACTCAGTTTCTCTTTCCCCTTTAATCCCTTTCACTATTTTTTATATTCCCCGAATGAATGAGACCATATAATGTTTGTCCTTCTCCAACTGACTCACTTCACTCAGCATAATACCCTCCAGGTCCCTCCACATCGAAGCAAATGGTGGGTATTTGTCGTTTCTAATGGCTGAGTAATATCCCAGTGTACACATAGACCACAGCTTCTCTATCCATCATCTTTCGATGGGCATTGAGGCTCCTTCCACAGTGTGGCTATTGTGGACATTGCTGCTAGAAACATTGGGATGCAGGTGTCCTGGCGTTTCATTGCATCTGTATCTTTGGGGTAAATCCCCAACAGTGCAATTGCTGGGTCGTAGGGCAGGTCTATTTTTAACTCTTTGAGGAACCTCCACACAGTTTTCCAGAGTGGCTGCACCAGTTCCCATTCCCACCAACAGAGCAAGAGGGTTCCCCTTTGTCTACATCCTCTCCAGCATTTGTTGTTTCCTGTCTTGTTAATTTTCACTATTCTCACTGGTGTGAGGTGGGATCTCATTGTGGTTCTGATTTGTATTTCTCTGATTTGCCACTTGATGGCAAGTGATGCGGAGCATTTTCTCATGTGCTTGTTGGCCATGTCTTTGTCTTCTTTGGTGAAATTTCTGTTCATGTCTTTTGCCTATTTCATGATTTGATTGTTTGTTTCTTTGCTGTTGAGTTTAATAAGGAAGAAGGACAGTCTCTTCAATAAATGGTGCTGGGAAAATTGGACCACCATGTGCAGAAGAATGAAACTGGACCACTCTCTTACATCATATACAAAGATAAACTCAAAATGGATGAAAGATCTAAATGTGAGACAAGAATCCAACAAAATCCTAGAGAACACAGGCAACACCCTCTTTGAACTTGGCCGCAGCAACTTCTTGCAAGATACATTTAGGAAGGCAAAGGAAACAAAAGGAAAAATGAACTATTGGGACTTAATCAGTATAAAAAGCTTCTGCACAGCAAAAGAAGCAGTCAACAAAACTAAAAGACAACCTACAGAATGGGAGAAGATATTTGCAAATGACATATCAGATAAAGGGCTAGTTTCCAAGATCTGTAGAGTACAGCTTTTTAGCAGTACTTCAGTGTTTTTATTATACAAATTGAATTTATCGCAATAAGCCTTCAAATAATATTGTTACTTTACATATAGTCATAGAGTATTAGAGCCTTACAATACTATACTCCCATTTCTCCATTTTTCCAATTTTATCAATGTGTCATATCTTTTACTTTTATATTTGCTATAAATCCCATTACACATTATGACTTTTATTCTAATGGTGAATTGTCTTTCAGTGTAATTTAAAATATAAGCAGAAAACATTTTTATATTTGTTCGCCTACTTACATTTCTATTGTTCTTCATTACATTTTATAGATCCAGTTTCCATTGATATTACTTTCCTTCTGCCTAAAAGGTTTTCTTAACTATTTCTTTAATAAAGGACAGATGGTGATGAATTCTTTTATTTTTTGTATGTCTTAAAAAGCCTTTTTTTTCTTTCCTTTTTAAAAAGATTTATTTATTTATTTGAGAGAGAGAGAGAGAGCACATGCACAAGAATGGGGGGAGTGTAGAGGGAGAGCATCTTTAAGCAGACTCTCCACTGAGCAGGAAACCTAATACAGGGCTCGATCTCATGACCCATGAGGTCATGACCTGAGCTGAAACCAAGAGTGGGGCACTTAACTGAGTGAGCCAACCAGGTGCCCCTCCCCTTCTTTTTTGAGAGGTACTTTCACTGGGTAAGAATTCTAGGTTAATAGTTTTTTCCTTCTGGATTTAAATATTTGTTCCACTGCCTTCATGTCTATATTGTTTCCACTGCAAAATCTGCTGCTCTTCTTATAGTTGTTCTTCTGCATATAATGTGTCTCGCCCCCATGAATGCTTTAAGATTTTCTCTTGATCACTGATTTTAAGCAATATGATTATAATGTGCATCAGTGTGGTATCATTTGATGGTCATTAAGATTCTTAGATCTATGGGCAGCCCCGGTGGTGCAGCGGTTTAGCGCCACATACAGCCCAGGGCATGATCCTGGAGACCCTGGATCGAGTCCCACGTCAGGATCTCTGGATGGAGCCTGCTTCTCCCTCTGCCTGTGTCTCTGCCTCTCTCTCTCTGTCTCTATGAATAAATAAATAAAATCTTTTAAAAAAAAAGATTCTTAGATCTAGGAGTATACATTTTTTATCATATTTAGATATATTTTAAGCTTTAAAAACATTTTTTTGCCTCTCCTTTTTTCTCTTTCTTCTCCTTTGGGGGCTCAAGTATATATATATATATGTATTATATATATGTATATACTGTATATATATGTATACATATATGTATACTTGAGTAATACTAATATATATGTGTGTGTGTATATATATATATATACTATATATATATATATATATATATATTAGGCTATTTGAAATTTTCCCTTGGCTCACCAATGCTCTGTTAATTTTTTTCAGTCTTTTTTCTTTCATTGTTTCATTGTAAACAGTTTCTATGGCTTTAAACTCACTAAACATTTATTCTGTAGTTTCTAATCTCCTGTCAGTTCCATGCAGGGTATTTTTCAATTTAGAAATCACTTGTCATGTCTACAAGTTTTATTTGTGTCTTTTTAGTATCTTCTCTCTTGTTCCTTAACATGTCCAGGATTTTTTCTACCTTCTTGAACATAAGGACATAGTTATAACTGTTTTAATGTCCTTATTCACTAATATCATCATGCATATAATTTGGGGGTCAGTTTTAGTTTATTAATTATTTTATTCATTATTCAATATGGTTAAATTTCTTACTCCTTTATATGCCATGTAATTTTTTACTGGATG
Source organism: Vulpes vulpes (assembly GCF_048418805.1). Lineage (NCBI taxonomy): Eukaryota > Metazoa > Chordata > Mammalia > Carnivora > Canidae > Vulpes > Vulpes vulpes. Next base: position 138,879,890 of record NC_132793.1, read on the forward strand.
CCCAACTTTGTTAATTTTGCATTGTTGGGTAATGGACATGCTGTTATCTTTTGGGGGGTGGGATTCTTGAGAGTTGTTTTGAGACACAGTCAAATTATACTGAAATTCTTTGATCCTTTCCAGCCTTGTTTTAAATTGTATTTAGCAATACTAGAGAAGCCTTTACTATAGAGCTGGTTTTGCCACAGCTAATCTTCCCCCATCCCTTTCAGTATCCAAATATCCAGGAGCTGTCCAGTATTCTGGGTACTGAGATGTTTCCTCATTAAGTCATGAAAGGCTTGTGGATTAGGACTTGAAGCAAAACCACAGAATAAATTAAATTCACACCGTGGACAAGGCATTATTTTATGATATTTTATTATCATAAAGTCCTTTAACCAAAGCAGGGATCCTACTCCTGAAGTGACCTGTTCCCTGAGTTATGGTGCTGGAATGGACTCAAAAGTCCAGCTTCTTCTGGAACTTCCCACAACACACTCCCTAGGATCCCCAACACTGGTCCACTAGCTTCAGCACTTTGGGAGACTTGGCTCGATTGAGTTCAAATTTCTAAATCTCCCTTCTTCCCTTTACCTTCCCATCTTCCGGTTGCCCTTTCATGCTTCGCCCTCCTCTCTTACAGATTCTGCAATACCAAAAGGCTCACATTTCTCCCCAAATGGAGTTTGATGGCTTCCCAGATAGAGACACAAATGATCCCGCTTCTCTCTATATAGCTATGAAGGGATGGGACCTAGGGAAATCTCCATTCATTGTCCCAAGAACTAGAAGCTGGAAGTGTTTTCATTCCCATATAAGTTAACAAAAGTAAAAGGTAGTTTACGGATCTGATACACCTAGAACATACCAGATACATATTCCAAAGGGACAGTCTTCTCTGAGTAACGCAGAAAAGTTAACCAATTTGCCCTAGATCATAGAATGAGCACATGGAAAAGCTGGAATTGAGCCCTTGACTACCTGACTCCTCTCCTGTCCTACACAGGCATCCATTCTTGGCTACTCTATACCACAATTCATGTAAAAACATTCGCCACAAACTTTTTGAACTCTGCAGATTCTGTTGTTTTATAATACATTTTTTGGGTGCATATAAACCAATTTGGAGGACTTATATTCTGATATAAATGGTTGTTCTTATAAAACAATTTCTTTATTTTCAAGTGGATTATTTATATACAAGTACCATCTATAGGCCCTAGGAATTAAGCCTGGCATACAATAAGTATGTTATTTCACTTGATTCTTATCAAAATGATGTCAAGTGGTTATAGTTGTTTTTTTTCCTATTTTATATACAAGGAAATTGAGACTTAGAGAAGATTAAGTAGCATGCCAAACTTCACACAGCTCATAATAGATCTAGGAAGCAAAACCGGGTCAGAAAGATCATTATGGTAAACTGCCTCATACATGGAAATATATGTTCAAAAGTCAAGAAAATCACTCTGCAGATGACTTTACAGGAATACATCTCTTATATAAGAAAACTCCCACTGACAGCAACCAGGAAAATAATGTTCCTTTACATTGGGATTATACTTTCTTGTTCACAAAGACTTTTCTAATAGTATTTTGTTTCCTCACAACTTGAGGCCTCACCGGGCTCCTGAAGTCTTCTAAGATCTGACATCTTTTCAGAGAGAAATAGAGATAGAATGTTACAGCTTGATTATTTTTTTAAAGATGTATTTAATTGAGAGGTATGGAAGAGAGGCAGAGGGATAAGGGAGAGAATCTCAAGCAGTCTCCCCCTGGAGTACGAAGCCCCAACATGGGGCTTGATCTCATGACCCTGATGAGATCACAACCTGAGCAAAACCAAGAGTTGGTTGCCTAACCAACTGAGTCATCCAGACAAGCCTATTACAACTTGATTCTTAAACCAAATGAGCATGATGAGTGGGTCCCAATGTAGAATTCTAGTGGCCCAAATAAATCTTTCTCTAAAAAAGAAAATAAAATTAATGGCATCAGCAGTATTGCAGTAAATGGCAAATGAAGGTTTTCATTCTGCTTGGTCCTTATTTTTCTTTAAGATGGTGAGAAATGTAATTTAAGTTGCTCACTTTCACACATCTTAATTGATAGAACTCTTCCTTATGTTTTGTTCCCAAGAATTAATGTTTGTATTTAATATCATACTGTCATTATCTTGTTTCCTCTACACTGAAAGGAGTTGTCTGTTATTTGCAGGTGTGGAGGGCCAGCTGGAAACACAATTCCCTTCTCCTCTTCCCTCCTCCCACTGATCACTGGTTATTATGCATAATTACATGGAAGCATGTATTAGACTTTATTATAATGCATAACAGTGTGTTTTAAATAAATTAGGAATTTGCATATCAATTCAAGAAAAAAACTAAAATGTCATTCAGGATCTTTTATTTACATCCGGAGGATTCCTAGATTTTAGGGAATTGCTTCTTTTTCTCAGGTCAGAGTCTAAAATTTGAAAGCATAATGAAGCCAGAGTGAAGGGGGAGGGGCCTACATCCCATGCTGGGCTTTCTTCCTCTTTCCTCCTCCCTGTCTTAGTAACCAGCTAGGCAAATGGTTCCTTAGTAACCAGGCAAGTCAGGTGTTGGCGACCTAGGGCACACAGCACTTGCCTTATCAGGTTTCAGCCCTCTAAAGCCAGCAAATAGCTAGCTGGTAGTTTTTGTACTTCTAAAGAGCCAAAAGAAATCAGGACCGTCCAAAGCAGACACAGCCACGTTCCCTGGAGTGTCAAGAAATAACAAGTCACAATGAGCCCCACAATTACTCTATTGTGGCCCTGCCTGTCACTTTTCGGACTGCATCCCTTATCTTCCTGGAGCCTGGAGGGAGATGGCCCTGGTGAAGAATTGCTCAGGGACTTGGCCATGGACAAGGGTGCTGGAGGGGGTCATCTCTAAGCAAAGAGAGGGGAAGGAGTCTTGTTTCCTCCTAAATTGCTCAGGCTTGACTGCGTAGGTGCTAAGTCATTCCTGATGGAGATGTATGTCCCTCAGCTCGTTATGATAATTTGTTAAAGTATATTTTTGCCTTTGGAGAGTACTGGAGGCTATCAGAGGGTGTCATTTTCCACACTAAGGTTCCTTGCAGATTTCATTATGCAAAGGCTTTGTTTCTGCTCCATTGTATCGGGCGTTCATTTATGGATTCAGAAACTCAAAGATCAGAAAAGCTTCCTTTGCTTTGGACTTTTTTTTTTTAAATCTATGCAATCTTTTTTGAAAATAAGATTTAAACTTTCTGATTTTCATCCTGGAAAATACCACTTATAATATATGAATAGAGTTGGGAAAGAAAAAATAGAGAATAAAATAATTATGTAAGAACAGTGGGATTACGGATGGATTTTCTTCTCAATTACATTGCTTTAATATCAATAATAAATATATATTTCCTTGAATTTAAAAATATCACCTAATAGTCAAATGCTTTTACAATGGAAACATCCAGCTAAGATGGTGTTAGTTGTAAGGTCAATGATTTCTATTGCGTAGCCAGAATAGAAACTACTCTTAGGTTGAATCATTAGGCATTGCCAGTGTTCAACCCCTCTGACCTACAAAAACAGCAGTTTCGTGGTTCAAACTAAACCATCTAACTGGTCAATAATCTTTTTGCTTCAACAACATAGAAAAGTAGCTATATTTGTTTCGTTTATTTGTACCTTTATTTTATTCCATTTAGGATTTAAGAGGAGATACTGACATTATATAATTTTGTTCCCCTCTTAGGATTAAAAATTAGGGGGTACCTTGGTGGCTCAGTTGGTTAGTCATCCAACCCTTATTCTCAGCTCAGGTCTTAAGCTCAGGGTCATGAGTTCAAGCCCCATGTTGGGCTCTGGGTGTGCAGCCTACTTAAAAAAACAATACAGGAGTTAGGAAGAAAATGCAACTAATCTTTTGCAATTGTTGCTTTGGTTTGCTTTTTTTTTTTTTTTTTTATGCTAGTTCTCTTTAGAATCATGACTGCCTTCAGAATCATCCCATCTGGTAAAAACACATTAGGACACTAGCAAGGGATAGCTGCCCAGTGTCCTCAGGGGGACACCTGCGTGGCCTGTGGAGCACCAACCAGCACAAAGCAACTGCGCCAGCTGCCCCAACACAAAGAGCCACAGTAAGTGAAACTGAGTAGGAGACAGATTAAGACAGAAAGAATGTCATTATCCATATTATTATCCCCCAGAAAGATCAGCCTTAATATGCCCAAGCATCCCAACATGCCAATGGCCTGGGTCACATCACATATTTAAGGACACAAATTCCACTTCTGAAAGGTCACGGGCTTCTGCAAACGGTGATGCGCAAAAGACAACAGCAATGGCAACAAACAAAACTCACAAAAAACAGAGGCCTGTTCTTTGGGATGAAAAGTTGACTTCAGATTTGAGAAAAGAATAATGATTTCCTTTAATCTGTCATCATTTTAAGCCCCACACGAGGTCCAATCCTATTAAGAGCAAGGAACATGAAAACTGGAAAACACTGACCCAGCCACTGTCTGCTAAGGCCCTATTTGTACGTCTTTCACTTCTACAGAAACGGGTTTTTAAATTATGTACCATGTGATTATGTGTGTATACGAACATACGTGCCTGCCTTTGTTGTAAACCCTTGGAAACCAGATAAGGGAATAAGAATCCACAGGCTTCCTCGAGGGACTAAAATACGAACTCCTGATTTTGAGTAAGATCCTGAAGCCAAATGTCAAGGTAGCCTGGAATCAGAATCGAGCACTCCAGGACCCCGTCCACCACAGCACACCACACCTCTCACGCCCGATAACATCAACCAAATTTAAACCAAGCCAAATCCTCCATCTTCAGGAAATCAAGCGGAAGGACGTGCAGAGGCAGAAGCTGCGATTACCTCTTGATGGCCGCTCTTCTTACCTTCACCAGCAACAGCAAAGTACGTGTCCAGCTGCGCACAATGTCACAAAATCTGTATTTTCCAGGCTCCCTTTCAGCTGCCTGCCCACTATGTGACGCATCTCTGGCCAATGCGATCTCACGAGGAGGGGTTCTAGAAAGTTCCCCTAAAAGGGAGGATGGATACCTTTCTTCTTTATTTATTTTCTAACTGAAATTAAATTAATTAACATATGGTGTATTATTAATTTCAGAGGGAGGGTTCAGCGATTCATCAGTCTTCGGTAACGCCCAGCGCTCCTGAGGTCACGAGCCCACCTTTCTTCCCTTCCTCCTTCCTGTTGCCAGGAATGCTGACATACTGGCTGAGACCCTGATGGCCATTTTGGACCAAGACACAATCTGCTGTGAATAGCAGAGTGACAAGATAGAAAGAGCCTTGGGTCCCGAGTAACCAGGGAGCCCTAATAAGCAGGTGGGGATGTAGCCCTATCAACATTCAATCATACTTCAATTGAGAAAGAAACTTCTTACTTAAGCCCCAGTTATTTAATGTCTTTCTATTGTATGCAGCAAAGTCTAATCCTAACAAAATACATACCTAAAAGACCTTAGAATATTTTAATTAATGTGAGTTAATAGTGGAAAAGATTGATTTAACCTGTGATTTTTTTTTATCCTAACGGGATTAAAACATTAATCAAACTCTATATTATGCTTCCATTCTCATTCCTACCTCCCGGGCATATTGAATGTTTAATGTCTGAAGTCCAACAAGGTATATCTAGGACAAGTTCTCTGATGGGTGACAGAGAGGCAAAAGTTCACCATTTTCCGTATGTTTATTTAAAAGCATCACGATTCCAGTTATGCAACTTGGCTATTTATATGTCAGTTGTATGGAGGCAGGAGGAAAACAGATGTTTCAAATAATTTGTAGATTTAGGTATTTTGTGTGTGTGTGTGTGTGTGCGTGCAAGCACGTGCACACGTGTATGTGTATGCCAATAAATGGGCACCATTCCCAGGATCATTTCCATATAGGAACCCAAGAAAAAAATGTTTGCACCTTTTTCTTTTTTCTTTCTTTCTTTCTTTTTTTTTCCTCAATCATTTCTTTGTATTTTTATTGAACTTTTTATATATTTTTTTAATTTCTGCCCAGTAAAAACAAAGGGGAGACCACAATTTACAAAGTGTGTTTGCACGTTTTTCAAAGAACAGCATTCAAGGGAAAACAAACACCGTACAATACTCATCCTTCCCTGGTTTCACTGCTCACCCCTGATTTTCATGGTTGTCTATTCTATTCCTTCTTATTTTTATGATCAATAGTTCTGCTCTAAATATTTAGCTCAGAAACTAATGTCTCTTATGAGAACAGGAATAAAAACGCTAATAACAATATAAGTAACGATGATTTTACTTTTCCAATGTGCTTCCATACAAAAAGCTCCAAGTGTCTTATAAATTATATATATAGGGATCACTTAAACCTCCTACTAAAAGGCCACTACTCTGAAAAGAAAATTCTCGGTAGCGTCGTGCAGCAGGAAAGAAGTCTGCTGTGTCCGTGTGCAATTGTGGGAGGGGTTTTAGGGAAGCAAAGTGTAATTCCCTAGTCAGCGGCACTAAAAGCTTTGAGCAATCCCTTTAAAAAATCGTCTAGGGAGCTTTTAATCATCAGAAGCAGTCAACTCTTTGTTTTGGGTCTTATCCAATCAAAGTGGAAACCTCAGCCACGAGCTAGCGTGCCAGATCATCAGGGGTTATGAAGTCAGCTCGGCTTCATTAGCAATCATCCTCTTGCCAATGCCTATGTCAGGGAAGGAAAGGAGAAAAGACCAGAAGGCAGGCAAAAAATGTTGTTCGTGACGCTGATAAGAACCCGACTGAGGACGAGGTACAACTAGCTGCACTGGCCTACTTGTGCTCCCTGTTTTCAGTTCTTCTGTGCAGAACCCAGGCCCGAGGACTTACTCTCAACCACAGCCCCCTGCACAGAGGAGGACGGCGGGGCACGTCGTCGTGCCCCAGGCCACCTGTGGACTTTTATCAACTTCTGCAGACCATGACCCTATTACTGTCCCCTCTGTGAAGCCTGCTGATCGTGGCCACAGCAGGATGACCCTTCCCCTCTCCGAGCTGCCTCAGCTGATTTTTCTTGCTGCTAATAGAGCGTGTGTTAATCCTACGGGAGGTGTCTCGGAATCTTTCTCCTCTATGAAAGGGTTTGCTTGTTAGCAAATCCTTTAGCATAGTTCAGTCTCTAGTAAAAGGCCTGGACAGAGTAGGTGCTGCATGTTTTTATTAATGACTGAATATTCTAGTCCACTTGTGCCTACGTAATTACGCTGACCTCCCTGTTACGACGCTTGCCTTCCACTCATCCATTTTGAATGCAGCAGCCAGAGAGAGCTTCCAAAACGGAAGATTATTCCACCAATACCTCCCCACTCCATCTCGCTCCATCTACGTTCCCATCATGCAGGACGTGGGAAGCAAGAAATGCCAGGTATAGATTGCGCAAGTGTTTATATCTCATGCTAAAATATTTGGAATTTAGGTAACGAGCAACAGGGAGATAACTAAAGGCATGACCCGATCTGTAGTTTAGAGAAATGGCCCTGGTTAATCTGGGAGCAATTTCTTTCCAAGGGAAGGAAAACTGGAGTGTACGACGTGGTTGGCAGGCGGCCGCAGTGGTCAAAGACAAACATGACGAGGATCTGGACTGGGTCAACGGCGTCAGGGGTGAAAAGATAAGAATGGATTCAGGCCTTATACAGAAAGTGAGTTCTGGAACAACAGGGGACCTTTTTGTACGGGTTAGCCAGATAATCAGTTGTTTAAGAGATGAATCTGAGTTTGCAGGAAAGATCATAATTTTGGCTTGGGACAAATTGAGTTTGAGGTGTTGGGAGATGTGCAGGCAAAATTGTTGAGTGGATAATTAATTGTAGACTCAGGAACTCACAAGAGAGGCAGGCTGGGGATGCAGATTGGGAAGCCAGTAGTGGCTGTCGGGTTCATCCAAAGAGGACGTTATTGACGGTCCTACACAAAAATGAAAATACCAGAGATGATGGTTTGGGAATCGATCAGAACATCCTGCAGAGCAGAACAATCTAAAATAAACAGTTAAGAACAATAGTATATGCTCACTAAACAACAGACCCTGACTTAATTTCATACGAATTACAAAAACAGAAGACAGAACCATAGCTCATTAAATCCTGCTCACGGCCCACAATCTCTAACCCTAGGTCTCATCTTAAGGTGCCCAAAAGAAGGCTCTTTGCCTCTAGAAGTACAAATGTAAAAGGCTGGAATTCACTGAAGGGTATTACACACTGGTATGCTAATGTGCTCCAGAGAGGTGTTTGGCATCCAGCCCACGGTCACAGGGATGACTTAGCTCGTGCATTATGTTCCTTTTGCCTAAGTGCGCCCCATTCCAAGTTTCCCAAAGCATGCTAGTACATTCTTTGCATCCACCTGAGCCTGATGGTGAGGGTTAGCTGTTTATGATACACGGCAGCACTGCGACGGAGTCCGACTCTCTTACTGAAACAGCACAGACGGGGACACTAAGTGCACTCGTGTGAAATTCGAATTAAGAACTCACTATGAATCGGACACTCTTCATTCACTCATTTGTCCCTTAAACCACCGTGGGAGATGCTGACATTACCCCAATTTCACATCCTCCCCAAAACCTAGAGCACAGAGAGGTTAGTAACTGTCCAGGTCACAGAGCCTCTAACTGGTAAACTGGAGCTTGAAACATGGGCCATCCGGGGCCAGAACCTGTTCTTTCAATCACTCCCACCCCACTATCCCCTCTCTAAAACTTCTCGGGGTCTTCCTTTTGGGGAGACTGAAAAATTCAATCATTCCTCCCATCAAGAGAATGTAGGAGCTAAAAAAAAAAAAAAAAAAAAAACAAGTGCTGACTTGACACGCTGAGCGCTGGCATTCCGGGCTCCCTGCTCAGCCAGGCCGTGGCCCGCCTCCCACCCCACCGCAAACACGGTGGCCCAGCATCCCGACACTGCCCTCCCCAGAACTGCAGCGTGTCGCCCCTCGAACGTGCCAGGGCTCCTAGTCCCTGTTTCCTTCAGGACACGTGCAGGGGACCCCCTGGGTGGGTGACCGCGAAGGCTGCGCACAGGCTCGGCCTGAAGGGCCCACGTTCCGTTTAATGCCCTGCTGGCACTGAGTGGAAATTCTTAATGGTTTTTGAACAAGGTGCCTGCACCACAATGTATTACTGCCGGGCCTGAGGTCACAGAAATTCATCCTAACTTCAAACCAGCTTTCCCTGGGTTTATTTATAAAATGGTTTCTTTAATCACAGTTGGGGGAAATATGATAAAGGAAAACAGAGGTGAGCTGTGGACTGTGTGGTCAGAGGAGGTAGGGAAGCCCTCCTCAGAAGGTCAGATTCCCTCAAGGATGGGGGGGCTCAAGGAGGCCCGCGGGCTGGGACAAGCGCATTCCAGGCAGAGCCCTGTGCGGGACCCCAGGGGTGCCTAGTGGGAGTCAACAGAGAGCACTTCACCCCGTGGAGACCCGGACGGGGGGAGGCTGCCGCAGAAGGCCGGCAGGGTCAGGAAGGAACTGTGCAATGATCTGCACTGATCTGCATCCCACAGGCCAGTGGGGTCCAGGAGAGTGGCAAGATCTGATTTTTATTCTGCAAGGTCACACCAAGACCTCATGTCTTTAAGCTTCACGTTACCCCCTCGCCCTCCACTGATACTTCCCACATCTGCAATTCCGTTTTCCATCGTTCGCCAGCTCCAAATGCTACCTTTTTCTACTCGGCAGAGCACTTCGTCTACTGCTTCTAAGAAAGCTGAAGCCTCCCAGCTTCGTTATACCTTCATCTCCTCTGCTCCTAACCCCACAAGATTCTCATAACCTAATATGGCTTTGTGTTCATTCAGGCTTACCTCGTCCCCTCTTGTCTTAGAAGAAGGTGTATCCTTTGTGTCTTCCCAGGCTAATCCCTCCAACTATAGTCTTGATCCCATCCTCGTTCTGGGCCTCAACTGGCTTCACATTCCACCCAGCAGAACAGCATAACCAGGTTCTCTTCTTTTTTCAGAACCTTAGATCTCACACCCTCCAACAGCTCTCTCTCCTCTGCCTATAGCTAGAGCTCGGTGCTTCCAAGGAAGATGGGGAAGGAGAAGAATACCCTTCTCTTGAACCACCAGACCCTCATTTTCTCCTCCCCTATTGACCAGTTCCTTAAAATACTAGAGTTGCCATCTCTACCAGAACTCTATGGTTTCGGTCTGTGTCCCTCTCTTGCACATAGCCCCTGAGACTTTCCTCTCCAAGTGTACCTGTGTGACTGGTTTTTTGGAACCAAATAAATACATCTTAAAATGACATCTTAGTTTGAATTTATTGCCTCAATCAAGATCTCTTGGGATCCTTAATCCGAGAGCCCAACAGGTTTCCTTTTCCTTCCAGCTGTGAGTCACCTGTGACTCAACAGTGCATGTCTTCCTTGTGATCATGGCCTTATGAGTGAACGAGAATGGGTAAAGGGTACATTTTACACTGACTTGGAACACACCTTATCTCATCCACAGAAATGGTATTTTAATCCTTTGCCCATTTTCATATTCATGCTTCTGGACACTTACATTTTTCACTGATGAAGTCTGCTTAAGAAATGGAAGGTTAAACTGCTGCATTTCTAGTGCCAGAAACATTAGCAAAAAATCTAACTAAATGAATTTGTTTTAAAAAAAAATATGAGAAATCCACGTATGTGCATTTGATCAAGAAATACTTTTTGACTGAAAATCTAATTAGAAACAAAAGCACAAGCGTCTAACATCTCATCAGATAGGTCTCATTTTAGGCAACAATGGTTTTCCCAGCATGCCTCGGGGCATTATTACAGGTTCTCATGCTGCCTGGTCTCATCAAAGCAGCGAGTGTGACCAGGGTCGGCCAGTTTGTGTACAAAGGTTGCCCTAACAGCCAAGGGAGAGGGGGACTGAATAGGAGAGTATTGAGATTTCAATGCCTATTCAACCTTTTGCTTTTTGAAAATTCTACAGGCCTAAAACCAGGCAAAGAGAGGATCTAATAACCTTTCCTCATAATTAGGGCAATCTTTAACAGAGCATTGTATCTGATTTCAATAACTACATAGCAATTAGATGATTATTGGTGCCCAGTAAAAATATACTATTAAGCATTAAGGAAAAAAAATACAGATGAACAATAATCACACTGTATTTTACATGGAGCTGTAACCTGAAGCATAATAATTATCATGTATTATGATCTCCAGAATATAAATAACAGTGTAAAGACCGTTTGAGAGAGAGAAAAAAAAAGGGGGGGGGGATGCCTCAATCTGGACCAACTAAGATGCAATATGCCAGTTTAAAAAAATAAGATGGACAATTGGGAAAAGGAAACAATAAAATTATAATGACCTACACGCAATGTGATTCCTACCACTGCGTCCATGGACTCTACCTCTGGAGTCCATCCCTGCTGCCACTGCCCTAGCTCAAACTAGAAACACGCTTTGCTTGGACTGGTGTACTATTGTATTCTCCTAATGACCCTGCCATCCCTTCTCCACCGGGCAAATTCTTAGTGGTCCTAATTAATGGCACTAGTCAGGTGGCATTTTTCCTTAAGCCTTAGCCCTCCCACCTTATCACCGTTAGGTATTACAGACCCTACATTTTCTCTTCCCCCATAGTACCACAGAACTTTTATCATATAATCAAATGACATGAACTCTAGTCTTATTAAACACTAAATATGAGCTACGCAAATGCTAACGACAGATAAATTAGCTAGATATAACGATTACCATCATACAGATAAGGAGACTGAGAGTCATAGATGTAAATGAACCTATTCAACCAGCAGGTTAGAAGAATTAGAATTCAAATTCAGCCCAATATGACCCAAACCTATTATCTTTCTTCCACACAATATGCCACCCAATTGCAAGGCTCATACTCTGCATGAAAGACAGGTGCTTGTGCAGCTGTTTCTGTCTCTACGCTATGATCTTCATCTCATTTCTTTTTTTTTTTCACCTCATTTCTTTTTTAATCACAGCAATTTTCTCAAGGCCCAGTACAATGCATGTGCTCAATGAGTGTGTGTGACCTTTCAAAACCACACTCTAAGGGAACGCTGTTAAACAGAAATACAGTGTGAGCCACGTGGGCAATTTTAAATTTTCTAGGACCCATCTAAAGACAGATAGGAAGAAACAGGCAAGTCCAATTTTAGTGTTCCATTTACCCAATGTATCTGCAATATTATCATCTTGACACGTCATCAGTGTAAAAAATGTGAACGAAGTATCCCACCTTCTTATTTCAGAGTAAGTCTTCAAAAATCCAGCCTGTCCTATGTACTTATGAGACACTTTCATTCAAAATGTCATATTTCAAGTGCTCACTAGCGACTGTGTTTAGTGACCACTGTAGTGGATGGTGCAGGTGGAAGGAATATAGACTGAAACATAAACTTCAGGGGCTATCGCCCACTCCACCCTGTGGAAGTCGACGACTCAAACGGTCCCGGGGGACAACACATGTCCTCAGTCTCAGCTGAGTCCAGCCACTACATTCAGACAATAGCTCCACTCTCCATGCTAGGTCACTGGGGCCTTTTACAAGCTTTTGAGAATAAGCTCCTGCTTATTTTAGTTCTTTACTGCCTTAGTCAAAGTGCACATGAGACTATTGAACAAAGCCTCTTTTTCAATACAAAATACCCTTCCTGGGTTTACCTACAGTATTAATGAACTCCCCCAGCCTGCCAGACACTTTGGGGATGGGGGAAGGTTAAGCACCTATGTACCTCAATAGTATTTAAGTTGAACACTTCTTGAGGCATTTTTGAAGTATGCCTGTGTTTGAGCCAGCCGTCTATAGAACATCTCTGCACACAAGATTTTAAGTCAGAAAATGTTATGTGTTTGACTTGACACCTGGCTACACTGCCAGTGGTATGCCTTGACTCACTGTCCACCACTCAGTGGACCATTATGAGATGATAGTCTCGAGGAGTCACTATGAGTTAGAGTACAGCTCAAATGTGGGAGATGTGACTCAGGGAAGCCTTGGTCATCAAAGTCTTCAAGGTTAAAATAGAAATGGAACTAAAAGTAATCCTTGAAGTAGAGAAACGGGATGAAGAAGAGCATTTAGGGCAGAAGGACTAAGCCAACAAAATCCAAAAAACAACAACAACAAAAATCTCACAGGCAGAAAATAATGTAATATATATTTTACATAGCACTGAGCATAAGAAAGAAACTGTCCAAGGGACTTTTTTTTCTTTTTTCTTTTTTTTTTTTTTACATTTGTTTTTATTGGAGTTTGATTTGTTATAATATAACACCCAGTGCTCATCCAGTCAGGTGCCCCCTCAGTGCCCGTCACCCAGTCACCCCAACCCCCCACCCCCCCTCCCCTTCCACTGCCCTTTATTTGTTTCCCAGAGTTAGGAGTCTCTCATGGTTTGTCTCCCTCTCTAATTTTTCCCACTCATTTTCCCTCCTTTTCCCTATAATCCCTTTCACTATTTCTTATATTCCCCATATGAGTAAAACGATATGATGATTGTCCTTCTCCAACTGACTTATTTCACTCAGCATAATACCCTCCAGTTCCATCCACGTCAGTGTAAATGGTGGGTATTTGTCGTTTCTAATGACTGAGGAATATTCCATTGTATACAGAGACCACATCTTCTCTATCCATTCATCTTTCGATGGACACCAAGGCTCCTTCCACAGTGTGGCTATTGTGGACATTGCTGCTAGAAACATCGGGATGCAGGTGTCCTGGCGTTTCATTGCATCTGTATCTTTGGGGTAAATCCCCAGCAGTGCAATTGCTGGGTCGTAGGGCAGTTCCATTTTTAACTCTTTGAGGAACCTCCACACAGTTTTCCAGAGTGGCTGCACCAGTTCCCATTCCCACCAACAGAGCAAGACGGTTCCCCTTTGTCTACATCCTCTCCAGCATTTGTTGTTTCCTGCCTTGTTAATTTTCACCATTTTCACTGGTGTGAGGTGGGATCTCTTGGTGGCTTTGATTTCTATTTCCTTGATGGGAAGTGATCCGGAGCATTTCTTCATATGCTTGTTGGCCATGTGTATGTCTTCTTTAGTGAAATTTCTATTTGTGTTCTCTGCCCATTTCATGATTGGATTGTTTGTTTCTTGGCTGTTGAGTTTGATAAATTCTTTATAGATATTGGATACTAGCCCTCAAAGCTGTGATCATCAAGACAGTGTGGTCCTGGCACAAAAACAGACACATAGATCAATGGAACAGAATAGAGAATCCAGAAATGGGCCCTCAACTCTATGGTCAACTAATATTCGACAAAGCAGGAAAGACTATCCACCAGAAAAAGGACAGTCACTTCAATAAATGGTGCTGGGAAAATTGGACAGCCACGTGCAGAAGAATGAAACTAGACCATTCTCTTACACCATACACAAAGATAAACTCAAAATGGTTAAAAGATCTAAATGTAAGACAAGAATCCATCAAAATCCTAGAGAACACAGGCAACACCCTTTTGAACTTGGTCACATCAACTTCTTGCAAGGTAAATCCATGAAGGCCAAAGAAACAAAAGCAAAAATGAACTATTGGGACTTAATCAGGATAAAAAGCTTCTGCACAGCAAAAGAAACAGTCCATAAAACTAAAAGGCAGCCTACAGAATGAGAGAAGATATTTGCAAATGACATACCAAGGGATTTTTCAAAAGTTAACTCACTTAAACTTGAGACCAACCAACTAAAGTCAGCCCATTTTGCAGATGATGAAAAGTAGTTAAATGACCCGACAGCTTACTCTGCTAGAAAGCAGCAGCACTGAGATTTGAACAAAGAGCCTCTACTTCCATGGCCCATGCTCTCAACCACTGGGCTCTACTGTCTCTTGGTGGCAATAATCTGCTACGATTATGCTTTATGAATTATGCTTTACCTTAAATTATTTTGGTTCTTGATGGGCTGGTCAAGTGTTTGGAACTATCCTGAGGTAAAAAGAGATGCAGGCTACTTTTGGTATGATACACCAGGATCACCTCTTGGGTATCCGCAGCCTGCAGAAGCAGCTTGGCATATTGGAACACTGCATTCTCATAATGAGCCCCCCACCCTACAAGAAATACATAAGCAAGGTCTACCTGCAAATTCCCACCACAAGGACTATGTAGCTCTAGTACAGGAATCATATACAAGGAAAAGGATTTGTTAAAAATTGGGGACACTACAGAGACAAACGGTAATAAGGCTTTTTCTACTTTCTTCCAAAAATGTTTGGGGTTGTCATGTGGGCACAACCAAAGCGTTTCATTTGGTTTCATTTCCCCCAAGTGACAACACTGATCAAAGTTGATATTCATTATCCTCAAAAAACTTACATTTTGAGGGATGCCTGGGTGGCTCAGTGATTGACTGTCTACCTTCAGCTCAGGTCGTGATCCCAGGGTCCAGGGATCGAGTCCCACGTCGGGCTCCCTGCATGGAGCTTGCTCCTCCCTCTGCCTGTGTCTCTGACTCTCTCTGTGTGTCTCTCATGAATAAATTTTTTAAAAAATAAATCTAAATTTTAAAAAATTAAATTAAAAATAAAAATAAATTTAAAAAAACGTATATTTTGGTTGATTTCAATTCAATTTCACATATAATTGTTTAGCATCTATGTATAGGTTCTCTGCCAGGCAATTTTTTTTTTTAACAGACCCATGTTTTAATTTTTAAATTCTTGACATTACAGAACTAAACTGAAATTGATTAACATTCCACTCTTACATTTCTTATCAACACACAGAAATAAGAATCATGGACTAAAAACAAAACTAAAAACAGGGAAAAGCTTAAAAAACTAAATATGCATCCCAGCCTTAACAGCTGAACAATAATGTGATTTTTAAAGTTTTGGTAAATAATAAAGTTGTGTAGAAACTGAATATTATAAATCATCTGGAATCAGTGACCAAAAATAACATCTTTGGATCATGGGAAAACAACAGAAATGAGTCAGGAGTAAACCTACAAGCAAATAAATTAAACACAACCCCTCCCTCAAGGAGCTTAAAATCGTAAATACATGTAAACAAATGTCTTTTATATGCTAAGACAAATGCTACATAAGTACAAAAGAAGCCACAATTAATTCTAGTAGAGTGGAGTGAATGGGCATCTGTTTGCTTTTCAACGGTTTCTCAAAGGATTTTTTTTTCCAAAGGATTTTTAAGAAAACATCCAGTAAGTCCAATAAAAGAAAGAATGAAATAACATACAGGTCCAACTGAGTTAATTCTAAGGGAGAGGTGGTTAATCTTACCTGGAGAAGTAGGGAAAAGCTTCAATGAGGCAGTGATGTTTGGGCTGAGATTTAAGGAGTATATATGGGTTTTCAGGTGACGGTGTGGCGAGGTCACTTAAAGCAGAGGAATCATGTGCAAAAGATCAGAGAGAGGAAAAATCCTACCATGAAGGAGTAACTGCGCCGCCCCTAAGGAGCTCTCATTAAGTCTCTGCTTGCAGGTGAACTTGAGGGCCAATCAATGCATGTAATTCCAAAGCGACTTACTGAGACCTTAGTAGGCACCTCTACCTGGCAAAGTAATTGGGATCCAATGATCTATGAGACATGGTTTCTCTTCCTGAAGAGTTCAAAGCTGGTGGGAGGAACAAACACGGGAATGAACAGCCGTCAGTCGGCAGAACACTTACCCTCACAGAGGTCTGTGGACAGTACAGGTGGCACCGTGCAATTCCATCTCGGGATTGGGGAGGACTGGTCTAAAAGCGTGATGTTAGAACTGGGTCTTGAAGATGAAGGACAAGCGACAAAATAAGAACGTTTCTTTCAGACTAAAGGGAGCATGTGCGAAGATACAACTCTGTGAACCATGACAGCAAGCTTATGGAAAAGCAGGAGTTTAGCATGGTTTCAAAGAAGGGAATGGAAAAAAATAAAATAAAAAAATAAATAAAAACAAAAATAAAATAAAATAAAAAATTAAAAAAAAGAAGGGAATGGGTGAACACCACCTTGGGGAGGTATGCAGGGGTCCCAGAGTGGAGAGTTTTATGTGATATGCACAAATGTTGTACCTTCATTCTACAGGCAGTGAAGGCCACTCACCTTATAAGCAGAGATGTAACACGACCATATTTGCCCCCAATCAAGACCAGATTGGACAATGGAGTGGAGAAGTTAAGATGGGACAACCTGATAGGAGGTAATGGCAATGAAGAGACGCTAGCCTGGAATAATCTAGTGGATTAGGAGTGAGCAAGAGGGACGGCGTTGGGAATATTTCAGAGGCAGAACCAACCTGATGTAATGAGCATCTAAAGCAGGAAGGGCAAAGAGGTGGATAAGGGTGATTTTTAGTTTCCGGATTGAGCCATTAGATGAGTAGTGAGGACATAACCAGGACGGAGCTGGGTCTGTTTGCAGGAGAGCGAGGATGACAAGGCCAAGTGGGAGGGGATGTTGTAAAGCAGGAATGCTCTGAGGGGGAACAATCCGCTCGAGCATTTGATGACACCATCTAGCAGACTCACCGCCCTCTGCCCACATCTACTATTTACTCTGTGTTTCTTCTAAAATAAAAGAGCAATCAATCTTCACATTCATCCCCCTTCCTGGGCTTGGCTATGCCTCCCACCTGGGCTGTTCATAGCAAAAAAGAAGAGAAAAAAATGGGTCAGATTAAAACAAATCAATCAAGTTGTGTCTGCCAAGTTAACATCTCGGTGGGAAGTTAATTGACCCTGCTCTGACACAAGCCTACATGACGGATGGGAAGTCAGGGAAGATGGGCTGGAGCTGGCAGCTCATGATGCACACAATGAGGAGATGCTCCCCTCCGTACACGGGCTGTCTGAACGGTGGGACACACGGAGCAAATGTGTGGGGAAAGTGAGGGGGCTAACAGGTGTCGGAGGCTGAGGAGAGCGGCTTCGAGCGCAGCTGTCAGGGCAACTTCAGGAAGCAAAGCCGACTCCGACGACAACGACAGCAGAAATGGGAGGGGGGACACCGTCCCTCTGCCTTAGGGGGGATGGGGTACAGGGCAGGAAGGATGTGACTGCACTGGATTTACAATCCTAAGGCTTGGTTCACGTCTGACTTTGCGGACACATTGCTTAACTCATCTGAAATTGGTGAACTCATCATTAAAAGGACGTTCGTAACACCGAGCTCACACCTTGCCAACCGGACAACTGGAGGCAAGTAACCTGATCTTTCAAAGCATCAGAAAAATGAGCTGATGTTTGCCTTATTTTATAAGACTTTTGAAGAATGAAGATAGTAATTTAATGTAAAGTACTTGATAGAGGGAAAATTGTTTACCAGATTTCGGGGTCAGGGACATCTTGGATCAGAAATCAAGCCCTATGTCCTGAATTTGGGATCTATCCCTATTTTTTTTCCCTCTGGACCTCAAAACAATTGAGACTAGATGGTCTTACATTCCCTTGCAGCTCAAATATTTTGTGCCCCAAGGATATTGGTTAGTGCACTTGGAGTTTGGGGTCACTAGAGAAGTTCCTGACAACCTGGAATGAATGTAGGATTCAGTTATAGGGTTTGAGTTCAGGGGCGCCTGGGTGGCTCAGTCAGTTAAGTCTGGTTTCAAGTCAGGTCATGATCCCAGGGTCCTGGGATCGAGCCTCACATCAGGCTCGCTGCTCAGGAACCTCTTCTTCCTCCCCTGCTGGCCTCCCCTTGCTTGTGGGCTCTCTCTCTAATAAATAAAATCTTTAAAAAGAAAAAAAAAGGATCTGAATTCAATTTCCTTTCTATCTTCTTAGTGGACACGTGACCTTGGAAAATTTACGTAACTTCTCAGAACCTCAGCTTCCTCTTCTGTAAAGTAGACCTTAAATATCCCACCAAAAAAAAAAAAAAAAAAGCTTTAAGCATAAAGAAGTACCTAAATATAAATTACCTATTGCCATCTGGCCCGAGATGCCATTTGAATCAATCGCCACAACCTAACAACCTTCCTGATGCTCTTCAAATCCCAATTAATAATAAAGCAGCATCACACAAAGCATAACCCAAGTGCATCCGCATGGTAGGCCGACAACTCTGAAACACTGAACGAGCCACTGTCGTGAACCAAGTGTTTCATCCTCCCCAAATTCTCCTGATGAATGACTTTGGTCCAGGCTGTGCTAGTGCCTCGGCCCCGCAGCGTGATGCTCTAAGGTGACGCTCTGGGAAGCAACTAGGGCTAGATGAGCTCGCGAGGGTAGGGACCCCATCTCGGATGCTGCCCTGATGGGAAGACACCAGAGCTCCCTCCCTGGGCTTGTGCGGGCACAGCAGGGGCGGCCGGGGGGCGGGGCGGGGGGGGGGATGCACCTGCAGACCAGGAAGAGGCCGCCCTCGGGAACTGGATGTGCCCGTTCCGTGACCTTGGGCCTCCTGGCCCCAAGAGCCGTGACCTGTCTGTCTCCCCTGCCTCAGCAGCCCGAGCGAAGACAGGCTGTGGCTCTCGGGCAGAGAATCAATTTTCCCGCGGCTTTGGGAAATCGGCCTTTCCCAACCGCGCTTATTCCAAGGCACAGTGTGACCTTAGCTAAGACGGCCGTGGCCGCAGCCTGTGGGCCGTGTCTAGGGAGCCCCGACCGGTCCCTTACTTTTAAGCGTCCGGCCCCTCTCGGTTCACTTGGGGTAAATGCTCGATTCCCTCTTCGCAGCTCGGCCCCGCGAGTCCCCGACGGCCACCGCCTTCCTTGAAGCTCAGTGAGCAGCAGGCTCGCCTCCCGCCCCTCCCGCCCCGGCCTGCGGCCCCTGCTGCGCCCCCAGCCCGCGGGCCAGCAGCAGCCCCAGCTGGGTCAGATCCCTAACTGGCCCCGGACACCGGCTGTGGACTCGCCAGTTCCTCCGGCGGCCCGAGGGGAGCGGGTAAAGGGCACGAGCTGTCCAGGACACGCCAGGCGCTCGGCAGCGGGAAGGCAGCGATGCCACCGAAGCACCCTCCGCCCTGCCAGGTTCCTCCCGCCCCGGCCCGTTAGTTAGCCTCGGCCCGGCCCCCGTGCCCCTGCCTCCCGGCCTCGCCCCTCTGCGGCCCAGCTCCCCGCGGCCAGGCACGTGTCGCAGCCCCGGGCCCGCTCGCGTCCAGCGCCGGCCCGGGCCAAAGCCGGGAGCCAGCGAGTCCACAGGCCCGAGCCGATGGAGGGACGAACACCGACGGCTGCTGAGGGCGGCGTCGGTTCCAGCAAACGTCCTTTTCCCACCATTTAAACCACTGCTGCCGTGCTTAGGCCCTAGTCCCCTAGTCGTGATGGCAGCTCGCGGTGGCTGCGCGGTCCGAGCCGCGGGGACGTGTCGCTGCTGCAGGCCGTTACACCTCCACGAAGCTGCTCACAAACACGTAATAATAAACAAACCATATAAGTGCCCGCAGGGCGAAGGGCAAGCAAAGGCCTCCTGGCTCCCGCTTGGTGCATTCGCCGGCTCCTCTCCCCGGCGTCCTGACCACGAGACACGCTCGCCCTATGGCCTTTGACCAAAGAAGACACAGTTGGCTCCGCCCCGCTAGCACCTGAGTCGAGCAGCTGCGCGCAGCCTTTCCGGATTCCCTCTCCAGCGACACGAGGGGAAGGGATAGAAAGCTCAGGGTTAACACGGCTCCCTTTGGGGTGCACCTGTCTACAATAGAGAGAGCATCAGTGATGGCCACCACTTCTCATCCCATCCATCACTCTAAGGGGTTAATAATCAACAATATCTCCCACTGCAGGATGATGCTGGATGAATCAAATCCCTCTGTTCCTTGGTGTTCCCATCTATTAAATGGGCATGACATGAAGATGTGAATAAATGGATAAAAGATCATCACCCTGAAAGCTGAACTACTTTTCATTTTGCCTGGCTATTCCCTAAGGCTATAGGCCCTCCTCAGCCCAGCCCTCCCACTGCTAAGCCTCCGGCACCGGTGATTAACTTACCTGTATAGACACGTACTCACCTCCGCAGGGAGAAAGGGACTGATGTTTACTGAGCACCTATAACGGGTTCAGACACTATGCTACGCGCTTAACAGGTCACATCTTGTTTGAGGTAGATACGGATAAAATCTTGTGACGGGGACCAGAGGATTCAAGCCAGCCAAAGCCACGTAGCCAGTGAGAACAGAGCTGAGTTCTGTGAGCTTGATGTTTTTGTTGTTTGTTTTTACTCTGAGTTTAAACTTTTTTTTAAAAGATTTTATTCATTTACTCGTTAAAGACACACAGAGACACAGGCAGAGGGAGAAGCAGGCCCCATGCAGGGAGCCAGACGCGGGACTCGATCTCAGGACCCCGGGGTCACGCCCTGGGCTGAAGGCAGATGCTCAACCAATGAGCCACCCGGGCTTCCCAAGAGTTTCAACTCTTTGCTGAAGTCCAGGCTGATCTGATACAAAGTCGAAAAAACATTTAATTTTATGTAGTCTACTCTTGTAGGGCAATTCTGCACATTCTTTCTTGTCCTCACAGCAAATCCATTACAGAGGCAAAGTGCAGAAGAAATACCTTAGAATCCGGGAGAAGAGGGCTCAATATTAACTCTGCACCTCTAGGAGGCAGGTACGAGGAGAAATATAAGACGTCATGCTACCATCTGCCACATGCCTAGAACTACTCTTTCAATGATTATATTGGATTCCTGTTAAGATAAACTTCTAGAATGATAATAATCCTCCTAACCGCCGCCACCGCCGCCACCACTCGTGTGTCCCTACCAGACAAAGCCAAGAGCCCAAAGTCTGGGTCTTTCTATTACCTGGACACAAGCAAGCCGAGGGGATAAAAACAAGTACACTGACATCACACACACCTGGGTTCAACCCTGACTTCATTATTTCATCACAGTGGTACATTACGCCAGTTTTGCCACTGGGACATTTGTTCCAGGATTACGGGAACCGTTTCTGTCTTACTGCTCCATCCCAGCACCCGAAAGGATGCCTGGTACCTAGGAAGGGGCAATTAGTGCTTGTTAAATGATTATCTTGAAATCCCTTGATGATATAAGTACACAATAAAAGGGATTTAGGGTTTATTCGCATTTTGGGATTCAGAAGTTGCATATAGTTGAAGTTTTCCGATGGTGGCGGTAGAAAGATTTTGGAGACCCTGTCTCATTAAGCTAAAGGAAATGTAGCCCGGTGAATGGCTTGCCTCGAGTCACCCGGCTAGGATTTGGACCCAACGTTCCTGATATATTTTTGGTTACCCCTAGTCATTTTGTATGTTTGCCCACAGAGTCTCAGACATAGTTGCTTAATAATAAAGCAATAAAAGCCAGCACAAAGTCTCTCATGTGACATCAACATTATTCCTTGTGTGTTCGATTGGTAGAAACTAAAACCAACGTTCGTTCTGAGGACCCCCAAGCTGTTGAGAACCCCCTAGAAACAGCACCGCAGTTGGACCCACCGGCCAGAGGCAAAAGGTCACCAGACTCTACCGGGTGATAATGAACTACAGACAGCCCCTGGGGCACTTCTTCGTGACCTGCTTAGAAGGAGGCCGCTCTGGCCCTCACCGGGGGCTGTGCCGTCCTCACGGCCTGACCTGCGAGGAGATAGGAACTGGAATCCCAAACGCAGAACATGTACCTGGCACCTGTGTTTGACGCCAATTATACAGAATAAGAAATGTCATAGAAGAAACCAAAATATTTTTTGCACCGAGGGAAGAACAAAAAGGAAGAAAAACACGGGCAGCTGAAAGCCGAAGCCACGTGGGTTCAAATTCCAGCTCATTAGTATTTCTTTGGTTGTTGTGTTCTCGGGGTAAGGTGTAAGCTGTGGTCTCGTTAATGCAAATTGCGGCCGCAGTTAGAAACCTTTGAAAGTGCTCATGAGGGTTCCTTCCCATTACCTGCCCACAACGGAAACCCCAACCTGGGGAGGTTGCTGAGCTCCTCACACCCAGCATACCTCCCAGACTAAATGTGTACCCGTTGTTCTTTTACATAATACTTGCTCAGCTTAATAAACGCACAAAGTCCTCACAGATGTGTAAGAGACGTTTCTTACGTAAACCATGTCTTTAAACGCCCCAGGAAATAACGGTAGCTTTGCTTACGCTGCTCTTGAAGGGGTTCCAGCCTCCAAAGGTCAGCGTGCAGGAGAGGTTGACGGGTTCAGCGCTTCAACGGCAGCTCCTGCCGGGCTGACCGATCACCCGGAGCCATGTCACAGCTCGGCCCCCTCAAGTGAGCCTGCCCCCTCCTGTCAAGTCTGCACCCACCAAAGAACGACCCGAGTTAGCACTCCTCCCAGCCCACCTGTCTGTTACTTGACTGGAAGGCTGAATCCTTTGCCTTTCCCCCCGTCACCTAAATAACTCCCAAATCACTAAATCCCTCTACTTCCTTATTTGGGCTTCTTAGTTGCAAACAGCTCCACTGCTAAGTGTACTCAATTTCAAAAGAACACCTGAGCTCTGCTCCATAAGGTCTTTCAAACTGTAGGAGGCCCTTGAATGCCCAGAAGCCTACCCCGAGCTCGTTCTCATGGTGATGGCAGAAAGGCAGGAGAGCAGAATTGTCAAAGGCCTCTTGAGACATAGACGCAGAATGGCCGCATTGTTACTTCTTCCATATTGTTGTGGAAATAAATGAAGACCCCCAAATGACAGCAAGAAAGGCTTATTCAGAGATTGATACAGCAAGGAAGTCAGCCACCGCCACTTGCATTCGGCAGAGATTCAAAGGCAGAAGAGGAAAAAAGCATTATAGTGGGAAAAATATAGACGGTTTCAGGTCGGCCCTGAGTGGAAGCTGTGACCCTAAGAAAGCTGTAGATGAGGCATCTAGAAGGGGGACATCCTGTGTGATTGGTTAGGGGCCCTACTTAGATTTCTCTGATTGGTCCTAATTTGGAAATAGGAGCAAAAGTTAGGAAATCTGTCAGCTATCAATCAAGTATTGTCATTTTAGGCCAATTGTTACAGACGTTATGGTTTTTGGGGGCTTCCAGGACCCTTTGCTCCAGAGAGTGGCTTGAATTTCTGGTTACTGTAGGTAGTAGGTTGGCTTCGTGGGCTGGCTGCCGCCAGTTGTGGCCCAGAGTTCTGTTTTTATACATAGTCTGGCCCCCTTGTCCATTTGTATATTCAGTCCTCGTTTCTGTTGATTAAAACAAGTCACAAAATTAGCCCAGATACAAGGGTGGGGAGATGGACTATATTTTTATGGGAGAAGCTGCAAGATTACATCGCAAAGGCTGTGGATACAGCAACATCATTAACCGAGGTCATTAAGGCAGTCAACCTACGGCAACAGGCTTCCAGAATGTGCCAAGGGACTGAATGTGAATTATGAGAAAAGAGTCAAGAATGATTCCAAGTGCCTTTCCTCTAAGCAACTGTAAGAACAGGATCCTGAAATATAGACGACAAGAGGTAGAATCAACAATTCCATTTTGGATTTGATACCTTGCAAGACTACCAGATATTCAAGTCGAGATATCAACCGGATATCCAAGTCGGCGGGCGGTGGGGGGAGTTGGGTTGGAAATAGTCACTTGGAAGTAAGTGACTGAAAGGAGATTTCTCTCTCACAGTCCTGGATACTGGAAGTCTTTTTTTTTTTTTTAATTTTTATTTATTTACAATAGTCACACAGAGAGAGAGAGGCAGAGACACAGGCAGAGGGAGAAGCAGGCTCCACGCACCGGGAGCCTGACGTGGGACTCGATCCCGGGTCTCCAGGATCGCCCTGGGCCAAAGGCAGGTGCCAAACCGCTGCGCCACCCAGGGATCCCGAGACTGGAAGCCTGAGGAGGTGCCAGGATGCTTAGGTTTTGATGAGAACCCTTTCCCTGGTTCCCAGGTTTCTCAATATATTCTCAAATGACAGGAGGATGGTGAGAGTGCTCTGGGGTACCTTTTGTAGGATGATTAATCCCATTCCTGAGGGCTCCACCCTCATGACCTAATCACCTCCCACAGCCGGCACCACCTAAGATCATCACGCTGGGAGTTAGGGCTCCAAAACATGAATTTGGAGGGTGGAACAGAAGTATTAAGGCCACTGCAGAAGGGAAAATCAGTTATAAGCCTTGAAGATTAGGAAGATACAACAAAACAGATTAAGAAGTGACCAGTGCGTTAGGGGGACCCAAGAGAGGATGGCGTCCCCGAAACAAAGAGAAGACGTGATCAAGAAGGACATGATCGATTTGTGTCAAATGCAGGGCAAAATGAGGACAGAGAACTGACCACGGAATTTGGCAACATGGAGCTCGAACTCTATGAAATATAAGTTATTGTCCCCTTTTTGTGGACGAGGAAGCTCAGACTTAGCAAGACCAAGATCCTGTTGAAACTCTAACCCGGCCTTGCCTGACTCCCAAACCCTAGCTGCCACCCTCTAATGTTTTGTACGTGTGTGTGTGTGTGTGTGTGTGTGTGTGTGTTCACCACCAGCTGGAGTGTTTTAAGGGCAGCGTCTATATTTTATTCATCTCTGAGTTAGAGCTTATCCCTGGGTTGTTGGTACTGTAGTGTCTAGAAATATTGATTGGATGGAGTTGCCGAGAATCGAATTTCATACATCTGAGCTGAACTGAGCAAACACGTAAACCTTATAAAAATACATTTGGATTTATCTTAGGAATTTTATATTTGGTTTATGATACCAACTTCTGCGCCCCCCTCCTCCTTCCATTGCTATGGTTTCCTTCTTCGGGGAAATGTTATTTTGCATCCACACTTACAGCTAGTTGGGCTGGCAGCGGTTACCTCCTGCCCTTTCTTGCTTACCTCAAGCACTATTTGTGTTTGTCTGATGGCGAGAGAATTCAGCCCATTATGAAGCAATAGAAATTGCGTGAATGCTTTCAGCTCAAGAATCAGCGCACTTAGGGGAAGTGAGGCTCTCAAGCTCCTGCAGACGGCAGACCACTTTGGCGAACAGAGGATGCCCGCGAACCACCGACCGTCCTCATTCCCACTTGGGGCTGCCCCGAATGAAAACCACACCCCGGGAAATGAAAGACTGTCCTGCCTCTGATGGGCTGCAGACGAGACAGCGCTCGCTGTTATTAAATATCATAAACAAATGACTTAATAATACCAGAAACCAAGCCATGGACACGATAATAAAATACATAAGCACTAATGCCACAAAGCCCGCAGACCACCTGCTTCTACAACTGGGGACTGCCAGGTGGTCCCCAAAAAGACTTCAAGGACGCTCTAATTAAGGTGGTAATAATATTGACAAAAATATTAAGTAACAGTATGAACAATCGGCTTTGAGTCCTGCAGTAAAGGTTCTAAAGAAGCTCACATTTGCTCTCTGAGACCTAAATAAGTCTGAAAGGAATACGGGACAGGGAGTATAATGACCGTTCCAGCCCAGGTGGGGCCAAATGCTCCTCGGGCAGGGAGCAGCAAAGCCGGGACTTCAGACCTTAAACACCACTAGAGGCTGGCACACGCTCGCCCGGCCGTCCTGCTGGTTTGGGGGTGTGGTAGACTGAATTTTTGCTCTAAATTGTCCACCTGCCTCGCGTTATAGAGTCATAGCTCCGGCCACTTTGCCATCCAGCTGCAAGCTCCTCCCGCCACGGGAGGGCTGTGACACCGTGTCCTTGGGGCCTGGCTGACCTTGTAACACTGTGGCCAATGAGTGGCGGTGAACACAGGCAGGCAACCGCGGTAGAGGGCTCGCAAGCCTCGGTGGCCCCCTCGCACGCCTCGCACTTACCGTAAGAAGACGCTCCCGGTAGAAGGAGCTCGAGAAGACATTGGAGCAGACCTGCGTGCACCGTGCGGGGGGAGCCAAATGCCGAGGAACGCGTCCAGATCCAGCTCACGGCGGCCCGAGGCCAGGCAGCTTGCAGATCCATGTGTGGAAAAAACCAAACGTTTGCTGCTGCAAGGCCACGGGTTTAGGGTTAGTTGTCACGCAGCGATCCTCTGACAAGGGCTAAGCAGTACAGAAACTGTGGCTCATCTGCTGAGCGGGAGCAGGGCCGGGAGCGAGGGAACCGCCACGATGTGCAGGGAGGTGAGCACCGGCTCTGCAGTCACGGCTCTTAAGAGCAAGGATTCAAATCCTCCTTCTCTCATGCCTTAGCTGCGTGACTTCGAGAAAATTACCGGACAGCGTGAGCCTAATTTTCTAATACCTCGTTCGTAGAACAGCCGTGGAGATGAAACGAGACCTTTCGTGTCAACCTCCAGACGATACGGGAGCCCTAACTGTCCCCAGTTGCTCGTTTCCTTCCTGGAGCTCAGCGAGACCTCTACTTGCTCCCCCGCAGGATACACTAGATTGCAGGCAGCTTGAGGTGAGCGCAGTGGCTTCCGTTCTGCTTGCCACTTTTTGAACACTAGGACTTAAGCAGCATTTGTTCAAAGGGCAACAACAGAAAAATAAAGAAAAGAGGAAGGAAGGGGGGAAGGAAGGAAGAGGAATGACAGTTAAAATGCAACTAGCTTCTAGGACTCACCAAGGTCAAGAGCTCCCCGCGCCGTGCCCGACGCATCCTCCCAGCGCAGGGGCTGGGATACAGGCGCAGCCCCGGGGCACCTGCGGGAGGCTCTGAAGTATGAGAAATAAAAGTGGGGAAATGGATGTGAACAGGATTGTGTTAGTCACAGACCGACCAGAGCTGGAAGCTCCTGGCTCCTGGTTGCTCGCACGGCCTGTGCGCACAGGGTCTGGCCAGAGCTAGTAACTATACGCTGACCGAGCAGAGGACGAATGAGGGACTTAGCGAACGGGGCTTGGACGAGCCAGTGAGAACCTTCTACAAAGGAGGAACATGCAGGGCTGAGCCAAGAGGTACCACACTGTGCCACGGGCTCTCTAGACGGCCTCGGGTCCCCTACAGTTCTAGAATTCTACGATTATGGAAAGGAAGAAAAGCACAGACATAAACACACAAGCAGGCAGTTAATGAGCTAGTCGCCTGAAAAACACATTTATTACAGGATAACAGTAATGATCTTTCTGGCACAAAGTTATTACTTTCTGATGATTAGCATTATGTAGGCACCACATTATCAGGTATTGATACACCTAAAACCTGCAGAATTTGGCCACTGTCTTTTCAGTATCAACAGCTGATATTTTATCCTGAACAATTCTTTTGATGCCCAGTCTCCCTCAAAAAAATAAAAATACTGCCTTTCTATGATCCATCCTTTGCTAGGCACTAAGGACACAGAGATGAAAAACAGGCCCTGCCCCCTCCATCAAGTTATTCAAGGGTTTGATCAATCACTTTCTGACTCCTTATGAGCAAGCCATTTCCCCAGGGCTGATTCACAGCTACCATCAATGGGAGGCTAAAAAGCCCTTCCTCTATCAGGAGTTTGATGAAACTCAGAATATTTATAAATATTCCAGGAGTTTTTGACTCTCCATCTCTATCCCAGCTCTTCCCCCATGTTATAAATATACAACTTATATCACCAATTGGGCTGTTTTTACGGCTCACCGTGTTTCTCCTTTAGCCCTACCACCTGCCCCCCCCCCCCCCCACAGCTAAGTGATCCACAGTACAGCACAAGAACCGAGCTGAATCCAACAGATCCTCATATTCAAGGAATTAAAACTTGAATCAAGAGACACGTTAGTGGTGTATCAATTAGCTGTTGCTGTGTAATAAATATCCACAAAATTTACCTAAAGCAACAATTTATCATTTCTCATTTGTTTACGGGCTAGGTGGACAGTTCGGCTCATCTACGCTAGGTTTATTCACGGGTCTCAGTCGGCTGCAGGTGATAATAGGCAGCTCTCCAATGAGCCTTCTCTCGTAACCGGGGGCTCGGCTCAGACAGCTGGGATCACTCGGCTCTTCCCCATGTGCCGCATTATCCAGTAGACTGGCCTGGGCACATCCTCAGGGCAAAGATGAGGAATAAGCAAGGAAGCACAAATCTACAAGTGCCTATTCAAATTTCTGATTATATCACATTTGTTACTCTTCCAGGGCCAATTTCAGAATCAGAATGAGAGGGGCCTATGGAATTACGGAGCAAAGGGCAGGGATGCCAGGAAGTCTTTAATTGGGACTATTAATGCCACTAATCCACCATGGGCTGGAGTCAGTAACATATGGTACCCCCCAGAATGAAAATACATGGAAGCTCAATGCTGATGCGCCCAGACTCCCTGATCTATGCCTTCCCATGACTTGACCAATTCTGTGTGCTACTTTTCTTCAATTCTGCAAGCTACCCCAGAATCTTGCCAATAAATCGTCATTTCAGCTTAAGTTTATCAGCTAGTTTCTGGTATCTGCCACCAAGAATCATCATCATCATCATCATCATCAACTATGATGACTTTTAAATAATAAAAACTCACATTTTGTCAGTTCTGGGTACAAACATTTATCATGTTCATCCCTCCCTTGCTGCGGTTGGAGTTGCTGCTTCAACTTGGACTTCCATCCTTCCTAGCCTGAACCACTGCACTAGGATTTCTGAACCAGAGTATCGAGCCACCAGACCCGAACCCCATGGCAAAACGGTTTTGAGTCTTTAGTATTTGTGAGTTACGTGATTTGGTTTACTTATTATTGTATTAGGTGATTTGCAACTGTGAGGTCACCTGCAACTTTTAATAGTAGAACAAGTTGGTAATTTTCTATGGAATTTAGTGAGAGTTGAGAAGCTGCTCTTTTCATCTTTTTCAAATATTTACCTTGTTGTTTGCAGAGAACTATCTTTTTACTACTTTGTACTTAGTATCCTATTTTGGGCTTCCCACCTCTGTTTAGCATATAAAAACAAATAAACAAATGACAAAGAAGATTTTCCGTAAGAAATGTGCCATTCGTGCTATCTTCAGTAGAGAGAATAACATCATAGTTTTACCCGAAAAGTACATTATACTTGTCCAGCTTTATGATATTAGAGTTGTTCCAACAACATGATGATCTGTTTGTTTATGGGAATCTAAGGATTGCAAGAAAGTTTAGTCAATGGCAAGAGAAGGAACCAGCCGCCCAACTGAGTGAGAGAGAGAGAGAGGCACTGTAACAATTTGTGTGTATTGGGGAATGCTCTGACCTAATCGTAGGTGATTAACTGAGGTTGTAATACTTGAAACACTAGTCATGTGTTTGAGAGAGGGAGCAGGAGCGGTGGGGAGGGGCAGAGGGAGAGGGAGAAGCAGATTCCAGATCCCAGGACCCCAAGATCATGAGCTGAGCTTAACCGGCTGAACACCCAGATGCCCTATTCATGTATAGATTTAAAGAAGAGTTTCATTGCTTTCCAGGGACTGACACAGTCACGTGAAGTGTTAGGCTGTAAAGTGTATATGAAATGGCCTTGGCTCTCACTCTATGAGGAATACTATACATAAATTTTATGAAGCCCTTTACTAAACAGTGTCATCCTCCAAACCCTACCTTCATTTAACTATTTTCTGTTCTTCTCATTTTGGGGTTTTTTGCTTTAGTTTTTATTCTGAGGCTTTTAAGGTTTGGCAAATAGGCTTGTAGGTCAAATCCTACCCTTCCTATTTTTGTAAATTAAGCTTTATTGAAACACCGCAGTGCTCATCTATGTCTTCATACTCTTGATGGCTGGTTTTGCACCACCTGAGCATGTTGAGTAGTAGCAACAGAGACTTCATGGCCCACAAAACCTGTTGACGAAGGTTCTTTTCCAAAAGTGCTTGCTGACCCTGGTCTAAAGAAAAGAGAATTGCGTTGAGGTCAGCAGACATAGGTGAGAACCCAAACTCTACCAGTATGAACAAATCATCTTTTCTGAACGTGGCTTTTCTCATTGTTAACTGGAAACAATAGCCACAGCCTCCTGGAGACACTATGAGGATTAAATACATGTGAAAAGAATTTGGAACAGAGTAGACCTCACAAATATGAATGTGTCCATCCTTCATCCCTCCCTCACCATACACAACCCATTCCCCTTCTCTTGAGCAGCACAATTTCAATCTACAAAAAATTTATCTCAAATACATTCACTGGCCTATAAAGGATAAAAACCAAGGCTTCTTAGGATTCTCAAATGGATGTAATTTCTCATTTTTTTCTCCCCTTTCTTTCTCCTGATATACTTCCAAAGGAGTGGAACAAACTGCACATCTACCAGTTGGGGTAAGACAGTGCCTTATAATGTGAGAACAAGTCAGCATGTTAAAAATGTAGGTGTGGCACCAAGTAATTCAAAACTAACACAGTTCAAGGTTTACAAAATACTTCCCCATCAGGTAACAACAGAATTTGGTTGCATCTATGGTTCAGCATTCATAAATTTATATTAATACTTGACAATTCAACTATAAGTTGTGCTTCCCATAGATACTCTCTAAAGAAGTGCCAATTTTTCTAGTCACACAGTTCTCCAGATCCTTGAACTCCTTTTGTTACCACCTTCAGGGGCCTTTTAGTGCCTCTGTGACTGTGAAACAGATGTTCAAGATCACCACAATTTCCAAATTCACATTCTAACAGTCTGAAGCCATCACCCTTACCCACAAAAGCAGGTTCTCTGTCTCATAAACTCAGGTCCTCCTTTCCTGTCCATGGTCTTTAATTCCAACTCCTAGGCAAACACAAAAGCTAAGCTCTAGCTTCAGGATGAGGAAAAGAATCCCAAGATTCCAGGGCATAATTTGCCTACGGTCTGCAGTTTCCAAAATGGAAATGGGTTATTGAAGAAGCAATGTCCAGCTGGAGTGAAAACAAACTGAAGTTAGGTTGCTCAACTGAACCAATAATCAAGAAAGAAGACATCAAGAGTGAGCACCAGGTATGAAAATTCCATGGGAGGAGTAAAAAGAATGATAATGACTGCCTCTTTAGAAATACCTTCTTTCCTTCTTTGCACTGGGCAGTATGCGAAGTCCTTCCGTAGGGTGACTATGGTTGTGAAGGTTGTTCACAGCACAGTACTGACCACATGTGAATGGTCCTCCCTAGAGTCACACAGTGCCCAGTCTACACAGTCATCCATGGCAGGCCTGTGTAAGTGTACCATAATTGCACTATTGCCCTGAATAGTTTCCACGGATTCTATGTCATTGAATTCTAGCAACAAGCCTCTGAGGTAGATTTTGTTACCCTCTTCAGATCTGGAAGCTAACAGTGAGGTTAAATAACTTATCCATAACTCCATGGCTCCTAAGCAGAGGAGCCAAGATTCAAACCCAGGTCTGCCTTGCTCCATGCATTTTCCATGATTCCAATGTGCTTCCTCTTTATTGATTGTTAGTGAATACCTTTTAAAGCAGAGGAAGTTCAGAAGCCTTTACAGTTTGCAATATTCCACTTAATTTCCCCAGAATGGGATTGAAAATCATAGAGGAAGACAGAGCTCTTTGAGGCCACGGGGGCCATTTAATAAACTGCTGGATGAACCCTCAAGATGGAAAAAGGCAATTATCACCTCTGAGATGAAAACAATGTGAACACATCTTGCATCCTCCCAGAGGGTCAGCTTCCTCCTGAAGAGAGGCATTCACAACCTGGTCAATTGTTAACCTGGTTGCTGACAAGAATTTCTTTCCCACCATGACAGTGTCAGAAATCATCACTGACAGCTTTAATGATCAACTCATACTTGTTCCACCTCTTCTTCTTATCATGAAGCTTTGCTTGCATTTGAATATAAATATAATGATTAACAAAGAACCTAAATCAAAACCCCCAGTTATGTATGGACTGTGAGAAGCAAGTTTTTTCATGAAGTGATTTAGAAGAGATTGTTAAGGTAGTGCTACAAGCCAAAAGGAGAATGAAGGGAGTCAAAGACCAACCCAATTTAGTCAACTCTGGCTGATATCACCACCTCAATTCCTAGAGGCAGCGTGACCTAGAAAGAAAAACAGTCTTTGGAATCTCAAAGACCAAAGTGTAAATCTTGCTTCTTTTTAAATTAGAATGATGACGTCAACCTCTGCTGGTATAATGTAAGGATTTATGAGAAATTACTCATGGAGGGCCCAGCACATGGTGCACGGCACATAGTGGCTATTCTGTAGAAGTCAGTTCATGTCCCTCCATCCACAAGTGCTTGTGATCCATCAGTCTTGGAAACCTGACCTTAAAATCTCAATTCACATGGACCTATTAGTACTTGATTATATGTACTTTGAGGGCAGTTCTATCCAACACGAAGCAAACTTTCTATCTAATAAGCACTCAATAATCATTTAACTAATTAATTCGTTAACTAGTTGACAAGAATATGTGGAGTGGTTAGGGGATAGAATGTTACATGTAACTAAGATTTAAACCTTAATATTTAAGAGGTAAAATTATAAGGTAGGATTTCAGAAGTCAGCTGGAAAAGATAAGACAAAGGAACACGGGGGTTTTCCTGATGTTCCACGCTATTTGGAAAGATGATGTCTAACTCCTTTTCTCAGGAACTGTATTAGGGGCCATTTAAGCTAGTACTAGGAAAGGCTAATGTGATAAAGATTCCTATCAATTCCCCTTCTGTGCTCCCTAGAGGCAGGATGACTTACTACCATTTGGCATCATCTTTGCATGGCTGATAATACTTCTTAATCGGACTACAGAAGGATACCAACCCAAGGATAAGAGAGGAAGGTAGGTCCTGAAATTATAAAGTCAAATAGACTCAAGAATTAAACCTCCCATTCTGAGATGGTTACTTTTAGGGTCTCATGTGCTAAAAAAAAAAATAAACAGGGAAGGCTAGTTTGTAGGAAGAAAGAGAGAGAATGGATCAAATGTGCAAGGAAACAGAGATGAGAGGCCATTTGTTTCTAAAGACACAGAGAGTACTGGAATTGCTGCCTCGCCTTTGGAAGCCTTCCAGTTCTCCATACCCATAGTTTACGATAGCTATGGAGATCCATAGTTTATGTACTTCATAGTTTATGAAGTACAGAGCTACTGTACTTCAACTCTTGGATTCCATTAAAATCCTTTGATTCCTTATAATAAATTTCTATTTTAAATCCCCAGTGAGCCACACTGAGTAGGTTTCTATTTAATATAATCAAATTATGTCTAAGACAAATCTTAGTCTTATGGACTAAATTATCAAATATAAACCAATTGTTTCTTAGTTCCCCCAAATCTGCACATATGGAAGAACTGGCCTCCGGGGGCCCCCTCGTCATTGGGTGGGCCAGATGACTAGTGTCGCGTCCAGGCTAAGCATTCAATTGTTGATAAGAGACACTGGAGCTCTTCCTCTTTTTTTTTTCCCCATAACAAAAGGTCTTGCTCAAGGTGGTGGTTGCTCTCTGAGGCACTGTGACCAATAGCCTGCTTATTAACCTACTAAAGATATTTAGCATGAATTAAAAATAAACCTTTGCTGTGTAAGCCACTAATATTCAGGTGTTGCTTGTTATAGCAGCATAATGTAAGTAACCTGACGCAGAGATTATATTAGGATGTTCCCCAGGGGTGCATGCAGGAGATCTGCAGGTATGAATGAAATAGCATCAAGGAGAAGCAATGTCAGTACAAGAGCAATGTCAGGTACTATAGAAGCGAGAAAGGAAGTACAGGGCTGAGCACATTTGGATGAAGCCAGAAATCAAGTACTGAGAAAAACACAGGAATAGATGGTGAAATGGAGTAAAAAAATGCCTTAGGGTTAAAGACACTTGTCACTGTCAACATCCAGGTTCAGGGTGCTGGATGTACCATACACATCTAGTATGGATGGATATCTAGTCATATATGCAGCCCGATATGGCTGTCCATTCGGTGAATGCAGAAAGGAATCAAGATCACCAAGACTAAGGAACCATGGACAAAAGCATTTTGGAGCACCATTCGAAAGAGTATCAATGTCAGTAAGTAAGCAAACAGCCACCCAGTGTGTTAATTTCTAAGGAGTCCTTCCCATTTGTGGAATATATTATCCACATCAGTCCCCTGGGTATACTCATTACACCAATTATTGTTCCTGGTTTCAAATCCAGGTTCTGCAACTTACTGATTCCATGGTCTTCGGTAATTGTTTAAACTCTTTCAGCCTCAGTATTCTCATCTGTAAAATGAAGATAAAAATACAACCCACTGAGAATCACATTGACAATCAAATGAGATAATGTTGATAAAGTGTGCGTATAAAAGAGCGGGTATTTCCACAAAAAAATGCTTGGGAGTTATAATCATAATTTTCAAATGTACAAAATACTGACAAAGAGTAAATTTGGATTGTTTTGTAAAATCCCAAGAAGCTGGTGATAAAATAACAGATAAGAGTTATGCGATGACAAATTGTAATTTAATGGAAATGGAAACATGAAAATGTTATAACTGTTAGAAATATGAAATTGACAGCACCAAGAAAAATGAGTTCCTAATTGGGGGAAGTGTTGAAGCAGAAGCAATCAGCTACCTGGAGACCAGGAGGGCTGTTGCAGAAACTATAAGATGGGAACTGGTTTCATCGTCTATTCCAGTTCTGAACATCTATGCTCTGCAGAGTTTATTCCTTTATTCAACAAATGGCAACTAGTAACACACTCTGTGCCAAACACTATAGGCCAAGGCTGGGAAAAGAAGGTGTAGAAACCCTCAAGGAACTAAGACACTGGAAAGGAAAACACACATGAAACAAACAAAAAGAAAACATGCGATCAATGATCCATTTTGTCAGTAGAAATGTGAGACGTTCTAGGAAGGAAGACGGAGAATTCTAGCACAGGTGACAGATCGGGTAATCACAACAGTGAGGTCAGGACAGCCTCTTAAATAAATTAAGATTTAGCTGAGTCCCGAAGGACATGCAGGAGTTCAGGTAGGCGACAGAGAGATGGCTGGGGAAAGAACATTCCAGGCAGATGGAATGGGTGGTATAAGGATCTGAGGCATAAAGGAGCTTGAAATTTAAGAAAGGAAGGAAAGGTTTGTTTGGTAAGAAAGTTATCAGAGAGGGACAACGAGAGTTCAAGATGCAAAGAAGGAAGAGTCCGGATTACACACGGCTTTGGGGGCCAGGTTA
This sequence comes from Vulpes vulpes, assembly GCF_048418805.1. Taxonomy (NCBI): domain Eukaryota; kingdom Metazoa; phylum Chordata; class Mammalia; order Carnivora; family Canidae; genus Vulpes; species Vulpes vulpes. Next base: position 138,915,763 of record NC_132793.1, read on the forward strand.
ATACTGATTTAAACGGCATGTTATAACCCCGCCCCAGAAGGAGGTCAGACGTTTCCGATTCCTACGTTGGAAGGGTAGAACTTTACAGAGTGAAACCAAGAGTTTTATTCATAGAGCCCATCAGGGTGGTGTGTGAACACCCACTCTGTGCAATAGTCAGGATGCACACCCAAGGAGAAGAGCTGATTTCAATTTCACAGCCCCTCCATTACCCAATTAGCATGATTTCTTGCTTAAAATTCTACCATTATCAAACAGAAGGTATTGCGTCTTATCAAGTTTCAGTTACATAATACCAGGAAAAGCGGTACAGGGGTGAATCAGTTAAAATACAAGAATACCAGACCATGGTGCGAATGGACACACTTGTGTTGTCCCTACTTATTGAAGGAAATAGAGACTTTTAAGGAAGATGTTTGAGAAAAAAAAAATCTGTTACTTCTTGATGATGCAAGGTTGGAGATACACCAGAGCTGATCATTTCACGGGGGAGAGGAAGCAGAGTAAAGAACTGGAAAAAAGCAACCCTCAGAGGCCACCACCTGCAAGGAGACATCTGATTCCCACGGCTGTCAGGACCCTGGAGGGAGCTAACCCTTCGTTAGGTCAGATTCAGAGGAAGAGGAACCAGCGGGCCACAGTAGGCCACAACATGTGTGCTTGGTTGACAGAGCTCTGCGATAAGCTACATCCAGGGTCCCAATTCCCTGCCCCTCCCGAATCCCATATCCTTTGCCATATACTTTGGTAGCATCCTCCGCTGTAGGTGAGGGCACCCCTACTTCCCAACTTTGGGCCCAACCATGTGATCTCCTTTGACCAAAAGAACAAGGTGGCTTTAAGAAGTCTTGGGTACGGGGGTGCCTGAGCAGCTGAGTCACTTAAGCATCTGACTTGTGATTTCTGCTCAGGTCATGACCTCAGGGTCATGAGATCGAGCCTCGTGTCAAGCACTGTGCTCAGCTGGGAGTCTGTTTGGGACTCTCTCTTTCTCTCTCTTCCCCTCCACCCACTCAGCTCTCTCTCATAAATAAATAATAAATAATAAATAATAAATAATAAATAATAAATAATAAATAATAAATAAATAAATAAATAAATAAATAAATAAATAAATAGAAGTCCTGTGTGCTTCCACTTGCCCTCTTGAGCCGCTGTGATCAGTCAACCCCGGGCCAACTCCTAGACCGTGAGAAGTAATAAGCGGGCGCCACTTGGGCTGAGTTGTTACACACAATATCCAACTGATATAGTCTCTACTGCAGAACATTTTGTTCATAATAAAATCAGAGGTACAATAAGACCCACCAGCAGCACAACATAAAACAGGAGCCAGGAAATTAAAGGGAGATGAGGAGAAACAGATAGGAGGGAGGAGCAGAGCTCCGTTCTCTGGGGCCAACAAGCAGGGCCGCTACAAGGTGGAAGGGACAAAGGGGAAGAGGGGCGACACGGACACCTGTGATGTCCGGCGAGTACTCACCCGAGGACTGCGGGCCTTGGAATGAGGTCTTCAGTTCTCCACTGCTCGGGAGCTGTTCTGAGCTCCTCCCCGCCGGCCTCCCACCCCACTTAAAACAAGAGAATGATGCTCTTTTTCTCAGAGTGGACGTGAGGACTCGCGACAGCAGGGGAACTAAGAGCAGGCCCTGGCCCGCGTGGCGAGTGTCGGGGCCGGGCAGGTGCCGTGCCGCAGGGGGTCAGCTTAGGGTCGCCCCTGGCTCCGCACCCTCCGACTTGCTCCTCACCTGGTGGGCCGACAGCCGAGTCTGCCCCTTGTCCCTCTCCTCTGACCATGACAGAAAGGACGATGACATAACCGTCGCTGTATAATGAGTGAGCTAAGGATGGGGACCCCGAGCGTGACAAGCATGCTGTTTACGTGCAGTCCTGGCTCCAGTGCTGGCCCCTGTTCCTCATCATCGCCATCCCACCAAGAGGCAGTGAAAGTGGCAGGAAGGACAGTGATCCATTCCCAAGCTTCTACTGGACTCTCGAACCCCCGCCTCCCCGGGGCCAGGCCTGCAGAGCGGATCCTGCAGAGGGGATCCTACAAAGTGGATCCTGCAGAGCTCATGCTGCAGGGCTCATGCTCCTGCCTTCCATGGACACTTACTTTCTGCTCTCATGCTCTTCTGTCCTCTCACTTCCATTACTCAGAGGGCAGTGTAGCCAGTGAATCAGGGTGTTCCAGGAGGTCACACTTTGGGAAGACTCTTACCACGGATTAAAATTTCATTTTGTACCCTTAATAGCCCGATCAATAATTTAGGGAACAAAGAAAACATCTTCTGGGAAAGCATTAGCTTAAAACTCTAGAATAGCTGCTCATCCCTGGGAAATGACACAATTTTAAGCAGAGCGGGGTAGAGGGAGAGAGTCTGACAAATGCCTTTCATATATCCTTACTCATTCTCCTGTCTTCTCTCTTCCTCTCCTTTCTCTCTCCTTGCTCCTTCTTTTCTCCTCTCTCCCGTCCCCTCTCTCCTTCTCCGCTGCACTACTGTTATTGCGATTCTGTATGTTTTTCCTCATCTTTCTGAATGTTGTCCTTGCTGGTGCAGTGACTAGTTAGTGCTGTAACCAATCTGCGGCTCAGAAGTATTTTTTTTTTCTTGGAAACAGATCAAAACCATTACCCACTAATGTTCTTTAATTCCCTTTTGATGTATTAATTGCTCTTAAAATTACAGATTCACCTTTAAGAAACTGCTACAATTCAAATGAAAATTTTATTTATTTCCAATGTGCTTGGCTGACTAAAAATATTTAATTAAAAAATGTCAAGATAGGGGTGCGTGGGTAGCTCAGTGAAGCATCCGACCCTTGGCTTCAGATCAGGTCGTGATCTCGGGGTCGTGGGGTCAAGACCCACAGCAGGCTCAGTGCTCAGCACCAAGTCTGACTGAGATTCTCTGACTCTCCTCTGCCTCTTCCCCTCCCCTCAAATAAATAAATAGATAAAATCTTTTTTTTTTAATGTCAAAATAGACAAGATTCTAAGAGTTTCAAAACTGTTTATGAGAACTCCGATGGTGGTTAATAATACATCCGATTTGCTAAAACCTTTGAACCAGTTTCCAAGAAACTGCTTCAAAATGCATTTTTGCTTTCTCTTGTTGTTACTGATTGCAGGTGAACTAAAAAAAAAAAAAAAAATCCATTTGGTTTTGGAACCAGCAACACTTCAAAGAAAGTAACCTGCCAGAGACGTTTGCTCCAGAAATTGCTAACCTGGGCTGAATTTTAGTACAAGGTCACAGCCTAAGAACCCAAATGTGCCACATTTCTCCAGCCGCCTCACTGATGATTCACCAAAGCAATGCAAAGTTATTACAGAAATTATGCTTGTGAAAGAAAACTAGCACGGGGGTGGTCCCTGAAAAACAGAGAGAAGAGAGAACTAGTAAATATCAAAAGAGAGAGAACCTGCCCTCTCTTGTCCTAAAGATAAATAAGAAATTTGGACAGATCAGTGATGTCAGCTGTAAAAGTATCCCCACATCCTGTTTGTCGCCAGGGCAGGTACCTACAAAACCCGCTAAAGCCTGTGCATCAGGGGATTAGAGGTGTCACATGAGAAAACCCCTATTTGGAATCCTAGAACTATGTGATCTTCAAAGTCTTTTTCAGTTTAAAAAAAGTCCTTAAAACTAGACTGTCTGTTCAGGTTTACATGGCAAAGGTAATGGTTGGAAACCCAGGATCCTGATTTCTAGATCAATCCACATTCATCGATGTTGTCTCTTTGGGCCCTACCGCCCCCCCCACCCCGGTCCACCCGGTGCGTGACCACCACGGGGAGCCACCTCCAGTTGCCTCAAAATCACCTGGATGCCTAGCAAAGCACAGCCTGCTCAGCCCCACCCCAAGAGTTTCGGGGACAGTAGGTCTACAGGCGCGCAAGATTTTGTGTTTCTATCAGTCGCTGAGCAACAGTTCTCCACAAACTAGCATTTCCTCACATCTTGCGAGCAGAGTCACTGGCTTCCTTTTTTCCCAACTGCTTTTCAAGGATTTTGTATAGTGAGCAGCCTTAGGAGATGCAGAGAGCAAAAGGAGCAAAAGGAGATGCAGAGAGCAAAAAAGTTTGGTTATATCCTGTTTAATAAAGATGCCAACGTCGCTCTCACCGTCCTTCTAGAAGATCAGGATTCCTTAAGCTCCCGACGCTGCTCCTGTAACGTCGGGCCCCTTGTGTGCAGGCATCATCTGGCCCTCCCGACGCTGCCCTGGGAGGATTAAGGCGCAGGGCTTGATACAAGCACTTTAGGTGTTACATATTTTAATTTATTTTTAAGGTTTTTGTCTACATCTCCTCCCTAGCACATTCCTCGAGTCCTAGGATTCCCGTTGTGTTCACTCCTCCTTTGTTCCCAGGACTTAAAACAGAGTCAGGAACCTAACAGGTGCTCAATAAGCACTTGAGGAATGAATGAGTAAGTACATAAAAAGTCAATGAACAGTGACCCAATGAAATGAGCACAACTCAACACTTTTTTTTCTTTTCTTTTTTTTTTTTTTTTTTACAGATGAAAAAACAGAGGTTGAGAGAGTTTGGGTAACTTGGCCAGAATCACAGAATTAGGAAATTATAAAGTTGGTATTTGAACCTAAGTCTCTGATTCTCGCACCTAAACCCGTAACCACTGTGGTCTACTATGTGTCCTTGGGGAGAATCAGAGCAGACAGCAGACGCCGTGCTGGGTCAGGGCTACCTGCTAATCCCAATGACTGCTTCCTTCTTTGTGCAGAGCTACACTTCCTAAATTTCCTACCAAAAAATACATATGAAAGTATATTTTACATGTGTGCATATATAGGCATGAACACACACCTCTACCTGTGTGTGCATATGGGTATATACGACTTTTATAATGAGAAAAACTCTGTTTTCAGGCAACCTAAAGAGTAGAACCATTTCGATGATGCTTCTACCACCAGAAACATTCTAGGAACGTCTCCCCTGGAATCGCCCTCAGAGACAGCGAGCGAGGCGCGCGAGAAAATGATTCTTCCTACTTTGTCACACTTCACCTTCACCCCAAATGGCCTTGCCCCAACGCAACCCACCATTTAACTCTCCAGACCTTCTCGGATTCCAGACATCATCACTGTCTTTCCGAAATCAAATTGTCTCTTGTGGCCAAAGATTTGCAAGTGCTGAGGAAGCGAAAGGGAGTCGACGCAAACTCTCAGGACAACGCAGCGTAGGTGCCAAAAATCACCGTGAGCAACGCTCTAGAGTTGGTGGCTGAGTGTCTGGAGACTCCTCACCGGAACACGAGCTGCACTTATTTCTAATGTACGAGTTTCAGAAGCCGATATCCTTCCATCAAGGTCACAGCTCAGGGTTTCCTTTATTATGATTCTTTGAAACGTGGCCGCCCTCCTGTCTGCAACTCTCTCCTGATGACAGCGAGCGAGGACCCTGCCCGTCCCCACGCTCCCCTGCCAGGACAGCCCGGAGCTTCCTGGAAACACAGAGACGGAGCGATGCCTCCCACGGCAGCATTTGGACCCACGTAATTTAGATTCGCCAAGATAATCAGTGTGTGATCATTAAGAGAAGACTGTTCTGTTTACAGTTCTCGAGCATTGGGGACATTCTCCTTTGTTCATTATACTCAATTAGAAATTTGAATTAAGGTTTCCATTAAGCAAACACTGATCTCTTTTCCCATGCTTATTGTGGAACAGAAGCCAACAAGCCTCTTTAATTCCTTTCCAAGTTTTGTATATGACTCGCATTGTTGAGAACAGGGTCTGGTAATATAATTGCTCTCCCTCTGTGTGTTTGGGCCACTTGGTAGGAGAGAGCACAACTCCATCAAAATCCTGTCTTCTGAAGAAAAACATCACAGTTTGCCAATCTTCTTTCCTTAGCATGTGGAGATACCCTTTGCGGAATTTTGAGAAAATCAAAATATACTTCCTATATGTTGGCTTGATAAATAATCTTATGGTATGGTGGGAAGACCCTCCTTTTGAAAAAAATCAAAACCCTGGATTCGTGTCTCAGTTCCACTTCCTGGCTGGAGGATCTAGGGGAAGCTATTTAACTTCTCTGAGTTGAGATACTTTTTTTTTTGACTGGTAAAAAAAAAAAAAAGAAAAAAAGAATTTAGAATACCACTGCTATCTCAAAAAATGACTATCAATATAAGATTTTATATATATATATTTATATATATATATATATTTTATATATACATATTTTTATATATATGAAAGTACTGGCAGTGTTTGTTATTTAGAATTAACAGTCGCATAATCAAATCTCATCGAAGGTAATCTTCAAAGACATACCTAATTTTTAATTTGATGCTCCAGAAATGCTTCGTTATAATACAGTCTAATGTCTCATTGGAACATTTAATCTATCAACAAAGAGCATAACAGGAGGACAGTTTCTATTTAATCATGCAAGAGTGATTGTAGTAGGAAGGTTACCCTCGAAGCAGCCACTCCTGGGGGTGGGGGTGGGGAGCGCATTCTGCTCCAGCTTTCAGATCTGCAGACACGGAGCCTGGGTTTCCCGTGGGGCATCTCAGGAGGCCTTTGTCCCGGGAGACCGGCGGGCAGGGGCGGCAGGGGGAGGGGCGCTGGAGAGGTCTCATTTCTTCTCACTGCAGCCGGACGCCAAGGACGCCCTGCACTGCACAGTGGGCATACAGGGGCGCTCCCCCAGGGCACTTGTGGGGGCCCCGGCCCGCCCGCCAGCACCACCCTCCACCGCGGGCATCTCCCGACCTCTTGGCGACACTCGCTCCTGATGCCCAGTCCTCTGCAGAAGCATCACGTTGGCTCAGACTGGCTTCCCCTCCCCGCGAGCCCTGGCTACCACGCCTTGGTCTCCAGATTCTGGGGACAGACATGAAGCAGGGGCAGCGCTTCTTGGAATAGAAAGGACTAGATGCCAGCAGCCCACCGCCTTAGTCCTAGTCTGCTCTGTCTTAGCCACGGAGCCGGCCCACAGGCCCCTGACCTTGCTGCACTGACGCTCGCCAGCCCCTGGGGCAGTGACTGGGTCTCGTGCCCACGTTACAGGTAAGGACACGGAGACTCCCGGAGACTTGGGCCTCTGCAAGGCATATGCTCTCCTGAGTGGTGAGAGCAGGGCCGCCCTGCGGGCTCTCAAGAAGCATGGCCCAACAGTGGCATCTGCGGCCCAACAGTAGCGTCTGGGGCCCAACGGCGGCGTCTGCGGCCCAACGCAGCATCCACAGCCCAACAGCAGTGTCCACAGCCCAATGCGGCGTCCACAGCCGAACGTGGTGTCTGTGGCCCAATAGTGGTCCAATGGAGGTGCCCGCAGCCCAATGCAGCGTCCACAGCCGAGCATGGCTTCTGCGGCCCAACATGGCATCTGCAGCCCAACAGCGGCGTCCACGGCCCAACAGCAGCATCCACAGCCCAAAGGACTACCCAACCCGAGGGGGCTATGAAGCAGCCAGAGGGAGACATGGATGAGAAAGAAGCCGGGTCTCATTCTTCCTCCGGGCTGTGCCCCACAGAGGGACAGGGAGGGAAGAGTGTGGGCATGCAGGCTGGTGGCCCACGGCCCAGGGAGGAGGCCGTGCTGTGGGTGCCTCGCTGCCCCAAGGTGCTGAAGCTCTGCGCTATACATGGAGAAAATGAGGCTTACGAAAAATAAAGACTTTTTTTAAAAGATTTTATTTATTTATTCATGGGAGATACAGAGAGAAAGAGAGGCAGAGACCCAGGCAGAGGGAGAAGCAGGCTCCGTGCAGGGAGCCCGATGTGGGACTCGATCCCAGGACCCCGGGGTCACGCCCTGGGCCAAAGGCAGTGCTAAACCCCTGAGCCACCCGGGCTGCCCAAAATAAAGACTTTTAAAAATTCAACAATAAGCTCCGTGTAGTCCTGGCCAGTAGTGAACATCAAGCAAAGGGCCGCTCCTGCCATCTTTGGTCCACGGAGGCCACCCTGGGACGTGGAGCGACGGCCAAGGCTTCGGGCAGCAGCGCAGGTTTAAACCCCATCCTTGGCTTCCATTGTGTGTTGGGGCCTCGTGTGTCCATCCCGCTCGGCACCGGCTTCCCTTTGCTGTCCCCTGTGTGGGGGGCTGGGCCTGCCCCGGGCGGCAGGTTGGCAGCACAGCGGAGGTCACCGGTGCCATCCTGCACCATCCAGCTCCGCGCCCTCCTTGCCCTGGCCCACAGGCCGCGTCCCCACCGCTCCCGAGCACCTCGGCCCTCTGTCTTTATGGGACCTTGCTGGGGACTCCTGCACGTCTCCTCCCGGGGGCGGGGGCGAGGCAGGGCCACTTCGACCGGGGGTTCCTCGTCCAAGTGTGTGTTGGGAGAGACCTTGGAGAGCCGCTTGGCTGGGAGACGCAGGTGCAACGTGCCAAGTGGAGGCCACCTATGTCCTCACCTGGGGACAAAATCCAACTCCAGCCGAAGCCCACGAGATGGGCAAAATCCAGGCAGCAACAGGGTGTTGCAATAAAGGGGAAGAAAATATTCTCCTTTTTTACACCACGATGAAATCCAGCCCTGAGAAAACCAGAAGGCAACATTATCAAATTGTCAGAAATTATCAGATCACTAATTCTAACGTTTAAAATAAATACATATTTTTAGGGCAGCCCAGGTTGCTCAGCAGTTTAGCGCCACCTTTGGCCCAGGTCGTGACCCTGGGGTCCTGGGATCAAGTCCCACGTCAGGCTCCCCACATGGAGCCTGCTTCTCCCTCTGCCTGTATCTCTGCATCTCTCTATTTGTGTCTCTCATGAGTAAATAAATAAATAAATTCTTTAAAATATATGTATATATTTGTATGTATATATACATATGTCTATATAATGTGGGAAATAAATGTGTGATTAGGTAAATGTACATCCTCCGCCAAACGTCCATCAGCCCAGGCCAGCCAGGACTCAGGGGTGACAGCCGCCCTCGGCCCCGTGACCCTTCTGGGGCCGACAGGTGCACCCACACGTGGGCCTCGAGGCCGCACCGCCCAACCCGCCCGCCCGCCTCGGCCTCCTGGGCTGCTTTTCCCGCCTGGGCCTAGTTTTGCTGGGGGCAGGAGGGAGAGAACTACACCAATCTCACACGATTGTACTGAGACGAAGTCAGCATAAATCAGCTCCGACTCGCGGAACGGTGGTTTTATTCCAAATATTCGGATTGACAGAGCATGTGTTTCGTACCTATGAAGCACCTTACCTTTTCCCAAACCCTTTCATTATTATTATTTTACTTTATCATCGCAACCCCGTAAGTAGATCGATGAAATCAAGCCTATTTAACACGGGGAAACGGGCAGAGAGGCCATTCAGAGTGGCCGAGGGCGCACGCCAGCTGGTAACGAAGCTGAGCCAGACCCCGTCCTTGCCCATCTCGTCCGCTGTGCCCCCAGCCTCCCGCAGGGCCTCCGGACACTGCACCTGAACACCTTCCCAGCTCTCAGGTACTCGGGTTCCGCGAGCTTTCTCTCCTATTTCCTTTTATTCATTCACAACTTGATTTTTTTACATATATATATCCCTCCTCTCCATAACTGATTTAGAGAGAAATGATTAATACACGTGCTAATAGAAATTTCTATTTCCCTTCAAAATATCCCCCAACTCATGATCCCTTCCAAGGACTGTCTCTGGTATTAAAAAATATGTATATGCATATATATGTACAACTAGATAACCATATGTTAAAAGGTATTTATCATTATCTTGGCATGGGTCTGATCTCAGAGATTTATTTCAAGCTGAAAAATTTTAGGTGTTAAAAAAAAAAAAAACTTTGATGAAGCCAATTAGTAAACACATCTATCTAACATCTTGAATATGCCTTTGATTTAATCAAAATAGAAATCAAATTAAATAACTATACTCAAACTAATTTTCTATGGTTTAAGGTGACATTAAAAAGATAAAATGTCATTGTTTAAGGTAATCTTCTAATCATGTTTCTAAGCCCCCAGATGGACATTTGATAAAACTGTGTATTATACATGAGCTGTTTGTGAAGTTGAATGAGACGTCCCATTGGTCAAGGCTGACAGTTATAGGGAGATGAAATAACCTAATACTACTTACCATACAGATGACACTAAAGTTTTACCACTTGCCAGGTATAGGACTAAGCACTATAACATGCACTTTTTTCCCTTTTTAAATGCACATTTGCGTTATTCTTTTTTTTTTTTAATTTTTTTTTATTTATTTATGATAGTCATACAGAGAGAGAGAGAGAGGCAGAGACACAGGCAGAGGGAGAAGCAGGCTCCATGCACCGGGAGCCCGACGTGGGATTCGATCCCGGGTCTCCAGGATCGCGCCCTGGGCCAAAGGCAGGCGCCAAACCGCTGCACCACCCAGGGATCCCCACATTTGCATTATTCTTATGCCCGTTTTAAATATAGGAACCTGAGTGGCAGTGAGATTAAATTATTGGCTAAGGGTGAGGCCCTCACCTCAAGTAAGTGGTGGACTGGAGGCCTGCACCCATCGTCTCCACGACTGTCTGTAAAACTACATACTCCGTGGGGCACCCGCGTGGCTCAGTCCTCTAAGCATCTGACTCTTGGTTTTGGCTCAGGTCATGATCCCAGGGTCCTGGGATCGAGCCCCACGTCGGGCTCTGCGCTCAGCACAGAGTCTGCTTGAGATTCTCTCTCTCTCTCTCTCTCTCCCTCTGCCCCTCCCCCTCATGTTGCCTCCCCCCCCCCCCGTCTCAAATAAATAACACTACACATTCCTAACGTTATTTATTGAACCGTTTCAACCAGTGTTTATTGAGACCTCTAAAGTGCTGGGTGGAGGTCAAGATTCCGGTGATACGGGACTAAGCAAGGGAGGCGAAACCTCTGCCCTCCTCAAACATATTCTTTGGAAGCAGATGGAAAGTCAGTACAGAACTAATGAACAAGATCGCGCAGGTGGTGAGGAGCGCTGTGAAGAACAGGAGAAGAGCCAAGGAGTAAGAGCTGAAGGCAGCTGACAACCCCCATGCGTAGTGCCGGGAAGCCACACTGGGGAGGTGGCATGAAACCAGGCCCTGAACAGGAAGTCACCTCTCGAGACGGGCCTGCGGGCAAAGTCTTCTGAAAAGCCCTGCCCGGGGGACCTGCTGGGAGGTGGAAGGAGCAGGAACAAAGCGGGGGCAGCTGCCGCATGGGGGGGGGGGGCAGTAGGAGCTGGGGCAGGAGGCCTCCCAGGACCCAATCCCATGACAGCACACGGACGTAGAGAACCGACTACCCTAATGCAAGCACTGCCGAGAGTTAGTCACTAAAAGGTACTTATGTCAAATACCTTCTAAGAGAAAGAGCCTCCACATCAGTACATGATGAACATTATTTTTTTATATCGCGACAGGAAGAGAATTTCACCGTTTGGAACTGTGAATCGGTTTGGGCTTGAGCTGTTAGCTACGTGGGGACTCTTAAAAAATTTAAGTAAGCTTCTGCTTGCTTTCCCCCCCATATTTATTGAGATAAAATTGGCATGTTAACGTGAGATAACTTGAAGGTGCACAACGTGCTGATCTGACCCACGTACACAGTGCAACACGGTCACCATCACACGTCAGCTGTAGCCTCCAACTATCTTGCTTAAGTCGAATGGCCCGAATGCACTTATTTTATTGACGGGGTCGGCAGGGCAGACAGGGAATCTGAAGCAGCCTCCCTGCTGAGGGCAGAGACCCGGAAGGGGCTCGATCTCTCGACCCTGAGATCATGACCTGAGTGGAAACCAAGATTTGGACACTTCACCAACTACACCGCCCAGGCGCCCCAGAATGGACTTTCTGATATTCATTCAACATAAATGCTGACGCGTCATTTTTTTTTCAAATCCTTTTGATGAAAGTCCACAAAAGAAAGGCACAATTTTGCCTTGTCTCGATCTTCGTCATTTCCAAGCACACAATAAAAGCATTCACTGGCCCTTAAAGAACACTCACCCTTCACAGTGCGCGATTCTGTGGATTTGAGTATTTTCACAAAATCGTGCAGCCGTCGCCATGACTGACCCTGGTGGGCACAGTAAGGATTTTATTCTAAGGGTAACGGGGAGTCACTGGAGGATGTGAAGCAGCATTTTTCATGTTCCTATAATCACCTCCGGACTGTACTCTCCTTCCCCTTACTCCACCACCTACTAGCTGATGGGCCAACCCATGGCCAGGTCACTTGATTTTCCACCTCACCTGGGTGGCACCTCTGTCTGACACTCTGCCTCAACCACGCAGGATGACGGGCAGCGCTCAGATCCGTGGTAGCCCTTCCCACCCCAAGGCTTTCTTTGCACCTGCTGTCCCCGCCGCCCGGAATACCCACTCTGCTCCCCACTCCCCTTGTCCTGCGGGGCAAGTCCTACCACGAAGATTCTGACCAGCGTCACCTCTGCCCCTGACACTCCAAGGCCCAGTTACCCCATTCTGTGCTCTGGAGATTTGTTTTTATTTCTGTTGTGTACGTTTTTACTATAAAATTCTGTAGCCTCCTGAAAAAATGTAGAAAAAAGTGAAAAAAATATATATATTAACCTCCTCCTATTCTTAGGCAAATACTGCTCTAAGCTGAAATGAAGCGAACTAACCATTTGTTGCAGACAGAGCAGTTCCCCCACGTCACAAAGCGCTGCTGTGGGATGGGCTGTCCGGACACGCAGCGCTGTGCCCCGCTCAACACAGTCTCGGGAGGCACGGCCTAAGGATGCCTGCGGGGCGTGCCTAAGTCCGCTCCTCCTTCCTCCTTCCTCCTTCCTCCTTCCTCCTTCCTTCCTTCCTCCTTCCTTCCCTCCTTCCTTCCTCCTTCCTTCCTCCTTCCTTCCCTCCTTCCTTCCTCCTTCCTCCCTCCTTCCTTCCTTCCTCCCTTCCTTCCTCCCTTCCTTCCTTCCTCCTTCCTTCCTTCCTTCCTTCCTCCTTCCTCCCTCCTTCCTCCCTCCTTCCTCCCTCCTTCCTTCCTTCCTCCCTTCCTTCCTCCCTCCTTCCTTCCTTCCTTCCTTCCTCCTTCCTCCTTCCTTCCCTCCTTCCTCCCTCCTTCCTTCCTTCCTCCCTTCCTTCCTCCCTCCTTCCTTCCTCCCTTCCTTCCTTCCTCCTTCCTCCTTCCTTCCCTCCTTCCTCCCTCCTTCCTTCCTTCCTTCCTTCCTCCCTTCCTTCCTTCCCTCCTTCCTTCTTCCTTCTTCCTTCCTTCCTTCCCTCCTTCCTTCCTCCTTCCTTCCTTCCTCCTTCCTTCCTTCCTCCCTTCCTTCCTCCCTTCCTTCCTTCTTCCTTCTTCCTTCCTTCCTTCCCTCCTTCCTCCTTCCTCCTTTCTTCCTTCCTTCCTCCTCCCTTCCCTCCTTCCTCCTTCCTTCCTTTCTTCCTTCCTTCCTCCTTCCTTCTTCCTTCCTTCCTCCTCCCTTCCTCCCTTCATCCTTCCTTCCTTCCTTCCTTCCTTCCTTCCTTCCTTCTTTCATCTTTCTTCTTCTTCTTCCTTCCTTCCTTCTTCTTCCTTCATCCTTCCTTCTTCCTTCCTTCCCTCCTTCCTTCTTTCCCTCCTTCCCTCCTTCTTTCCCTCCTTCCTTCCTTCCTTTTTTCCTCTTTCTCCTTCCTTCCTTCCTTCCTTCCTTCCTTCCTTCCTTCCCTTCTTTCTTTGCTTTCTTCTGGAGGTGTAACCCACATATAAAAATCCACATATTTAAACCATAAGACTTAGCGGGTTTCAGTATTCTCACACAGTCTGCAGCCGTTTGCAAAGTGGTCCGTGGACAGGAAGGGCGAGGAGACCAAGGAAAGGGGCCGCTGTGGTCTGGCAGGTGGGAATCCAGCTCCGGGCTCGCAGCAGGGGAAGCTGCCTGCCCGCCTGACCTCACTGCGGGGCCTCCAGCAACTGCCAGCACCGGGCCTTCTCCAGGCCGCATCCTTGACGAGGGCCACGGGGTGGGACGGGCGCAGAGAACACCTGGTGCCGTCGGGGCTGCTGGACATGCCCGCTGCCCCCCACAACCCCAGCTCCTGGCAGGCTCTCATCTGTTCTCTGCTTCTGAGGACCGACTTCTCTGGACATGTCATCCTGGTGGGGCCTTACCACACGCAGCTCTTGGGGCCTGACCTCTAGCTCACGATTCCGCTTCCGAGCGTCCCCTCACCGCGGAGTGTGTGAGCACCTCATGTCTCTTTATGGCCCCGCACCTTGTCTTTCCGTTCAGCGGCTCATAGACGCCTCCTGTTTCCACGTGTCGGGTCGGTGAGCAAAGCTGCTGTGAGCATTCGTGTGCAAGGCGTGTGTGAACATGGGTTTTTACTGCTCTCGGGTCTGAGCCTACGAGTGAGGGGCTGGATCATAGTGGGAACTTCGCGTCCACCTCGTGGCAGAACTGCCCGACGGTCGGCCAGCCTGGGGACCACGGCCGCGGCCTGGGCTGCAGGGAGAGCTCCCTCGGGGCCCGCGGCCTCACCGCCCGACCGCCCACGGTCCTTACTACCACCGCGCAGGTGGCTTTGGCCCCCGTGTGCCTAATGCCCGATGCTGCCGAGCGTTCGTCAGCACTCACGCTGGCTCCTTCTCTGGCCAGGTTGTCAAGAGGCCTGTGTAAACACCTGACATAAGCCCCAGGCTGGGTGATTCCTTGGGGACACGCGGTGCCGCCCGCCTTCGCGTCCCCAGAAGCCGAAATGAATGAAGGCGCGAAGGAGCTGACGACAGGACACGAGGCCCGAGCAGTTCCCAAAGGCCACGTCGCTGAGATCAATACACACACACACCGCACACATAAGTAAGTTAGTTCATGAATCAATTCAAAGGAAGGCTCTGGAAAGAAAGCAAAAAATAGGTAGCACAGTGGCAAGAACATAGAGAAAGGAGAGAAAGCTCTGTTAAGACCCGCTCAGCTACGGACGGACGCACCGGCCGATGCCCTAATGAGCCGTCGCACGGCCGCGCACACGACCGAGGAGAAGGCGCCCGCGCCGGGCAGCAGCCGTGCAGAGGCCTCGGCACCGCAGGAGAACGTGCGCGATGAACGGAGAGGACGCCCGGCAGGAAGGGCGCCAAGCCGAGTGGAGCCCGGGCGACACCGAGAGACGTTTGCACCCGCGGTGGCCCCTGGGGCGGCTCAGCACGTGTGTCCTTGCCCAGCGGGCCGCGATGTGGCTACCGCTCCCCACCAGCTGCACGCAGGCGGGCGCCATCCCCGCCTCGGACCCGCGAACGTTGGGACCAAAGAAGTGGGCCACTTCCCCGCGGAAGCCAGAGAGCGGGCCCAGGATCCAACACCTGCTTGCCCTCCTCCGTGATGGGGAGGCCGGGGCACGAGAGAGCCTCCCCGGGCCCCCCTGAAGGCCAGGGCCCTGCGCCGCCCGCACTCGCCCGCCTGGGCCGCCGGGACAAAGCCGCGCACGCTGCAAGGATGCGCCCGCTGACTCTTGCTTTTAAGAGTTTATGTATTTATGCATGAGAGGCCCAGAGGGACAGGCAGAGGGAGAAGCGGGCCCATGCAGGGAGCCCGATGGGGACTCGATCCCGGGACCCTGGGGTCAGGCCTGGGCCGCAGGCAGATGCTCCACCGCTGGGCCCCGGGCGGCCCTACACTGACCGACAAACAACAGGTACCTACTTCTCATCATTTTGAAGGCGGCAAAGTGTAAGGCCAAGGTCTCCACTGGCCCTGCTGCTGAGAGCCCGCGCTCCTCCTGGCTTGCGGACGGCCACGTCCTCGCTGCGTCTCACGTGGTGGGGCAGAGGGGGAGGAAGCCAGCCCCCCGCTGCCTCTTCTTGCTCCTCTTCCTGCCGTTGATTTTGCCAGGGGGGCTCATTTTCCTGAGCTCCTCTATGCCTAACTGCCTCCCCGGGGCCCGTCCTTGGGGCCTCCACACAGGAGTCTGGGCGGACACGGTGCAGCCCACGGTGCGGCTCACGACGGGCGCGCCACATGCGAGAAAATGAACGTTGTTGTTGTGACCCCAGGAGAGTTGGCCTCCCTCTCTCGACTGAAGCAACAGCTCAGTGGAAGCTACCTGAGGAGGCCCTGTGGGGGTTTAATCGGGCCAGGACGCGACACCGCGCAGGTTGTTAAAAAGGCGTCGGTGCTTTTGAAAGAGCAGAGCACGGGCGCAGAGGGAGAGGGAACCACTGGAAGGGCGGTTAGTGACGGGAGTCACGGTGGCCTGGGCCACACCAGGGAAAGCAGAGGCGTCCAGAAATCACTAGAACTGGGCGATGTTTGGGTGCGGGGAGCATGGAGGTGAGGGCCACTTGCTGCCTGGGTGTCGTGGGTACAAGTGGCCCACGACGCTGGAGGGGAGGCTACAGCCCTTCTGGGAAGGAACCCAGCATGTCACCGTCCTGGGGCCACAGTCGCCCCCCCACCGCCTCTGCCACACCGCCCCACGCTGTCCCACACTGCCCCACACCGTCCCACGCCGTCCCACGCCGTCCCACACCGTCCCACACCGTCCCGGGGCTAGAAGCAAGCTCCCCGCCTCCTTGGGATGCCATCACGGGCTCAGGACAGGGAGGCCTGAGTCCTGGGCACCAGGTGCAGTGGCCACCAGGTGCCTCGCACTCTGGATCTGCACCTGCTGCCCCACCGCAGCCCTGCCCGTGGGGACAGCAGCCGCCACACTGCACATCCAGGCGGCTGGACGGGAGGGACTCGGCGGCGCGGCCCGCGGGGCTGGGGCACCTCCCTTACGCGCAGTTACTCCTGGCAGGTGGAGATGTGCGGGCAGAGAGGGGCCTGGGCTGTGTGGTTCCAGGGTGCTTGCGACCACTGGGCCCCGGGGAGGGAGCCGGCTGCCCCTTCTCTGTACGAACCACAAGGACTTCTTGGGGAGGACCAGCAGGTCTTCCTGTGAGCACCGTCCCGCTTGCAACCCTGTTCCTAACCGCCCGCTGCACCGCGCTGGAGACCCGGCACCTGCAGCGGCCCAGAGCAGGCCCCACGCAGCGAGGGGCCTCGGGCTCCATCCGGATGGCAGTGGGCGACGGAAATAGCTCTTGCACAAGACATTCCCGGGTTCAACGCCTTGCCGCTAAGAGTGTATTATTTCTGGAAGCATCTGTTAGAAGTTGACGCTCAATAGCGTAGGGCGGCTGGCACATTGC
The DNA here is from genome assembly GCF_048418805.1 of Vulpes vulpes. Lineage (NCBI taxonomy): Eukaryota > Metazoa > Chordata > Mammalia > Carnivora > Canidae > Vulpes > Vulpes vulpes. Next base: position 138,932,827 of record NC_132793.1, read on the forward strand.
ACACGCATTAGAAGAGAAGCCACTTCTCAGCGGCCGTAAGTGTGGACAGCGCCGGCCGGGGAGGCGGAGGTGTGGACGATCCGCCAGGCGGGGCGGGCCGAGTGTCCCCGGGCCCGTGGGCACCGTCTCTCAGGTGTCCACACCGGCATCGTGAGGTCACCCAGGCTTCTAAACGCCCGGATACCAACTTGCAAGGGAGACGGGAAAGGAGTCTCCCGGTGGCCCTGGGTAGGAATTAAACTGAATATTTACCGAAAGGGGCTGAAAAAAACCTTAAAAAGATAGTTGTGACTGCCTCCTTTTGCTAACAGTGGGAAGGGAATTTTGACATTTATGGGGTAGAAAGGAAGTGAAAGCCCCTGGTACCACAGCGTTCCCGACGCTACCGCCCCCTCGAAGATGTCTACGGGTGTCTCTGGATCCGCAGGACACGCGAGCTTGTTACACGGCGAGGAGAAACTGAGGGCACAGTGGAGTTAGGCTTGATAACTAACTGTGCTTAAATATGAGGCTGAGCCTGGATTATCCGGCCGCGCCCGGCGAAGTCACAGCGGCTCTTACCAGCGGGAGACCCACAAATGAAGAAACCGAGGCTTACCTGGTCTAATCTGCCCAGGGACACACAGGGGGCAAGGGGAAAGCCAGGACCTTCTGGAGCAGCCCGGACCCGCCTTCCGTGACTCCCCTCCAGCTCCCGACAGAACCTCGGACCTCCTCGGACCGCCTCCCTCCAACATTGGGCGTTTTTATTCCCGCACCCAAAGCTGAGTGAAGCTTTCCTAGCAGGTGCTCTCGGGTGTTTCTCGGTAGAGATTCTCACCTCCAGGTAGGGATCAAGGAGGAGCGGCCTGTCTAGGTTCCAGCAGAGAGAAAGGCACCGGGCGCGGAGGTCGCTATGCGGAAAGCTCCGGAGGGCCCGGGCGTTCGGTTGCCCTCCTGGGTATTTAGACCCTCCTGTGCCACGGCAAAGCCAGGACACCCCCCCCCCCCCAAGAGACCCACGCTGGTTAGGGACACAGCGCATGGCCACATCTGCCGCTTGCACGCTGTTGAGCCGACAAGGCTCCGAGGTGCGAGCGGAGGCCGAGCAGCCAGTATCCATGGCAACCCCGGGTTGGGTTTCAGCCCACGGTGGTCGGGAGCGGTCACTCAGATTCTTGTGTTTGTGTGAAATGGGACCCGGTGCACATTTCCCGTGGCCAGCGATTTGGCCTTGGCCTGGAAACAAAGGGAAAGGACACCTGGGCAGGGGGCGCAGACACGGGGGAGGACTTAGCGCCGAGCTCAGGAAAGCTACGACCGATGTCCCACTTGTCAAGTGGAAAGGAGCCGAGGAAATGGCAGGAGGCGTGCACCCAGGTGAGGGGGGACCGCGACGCCTGGCCCCAGCCGCCTCATTACACAGTCACTGGGACGCGTGGGGGGCCCGGCGGTGGAGCATCTGCCTTGGGCCCAGGCCGTGACCCCGGGGTCCCGGGATCGAGTCTCGCGTCCGCCGGGCTCCCCGCACGGAGCCTGCTTCTCCCTCTGCCTGGGTCTCTGCCTCCCTCTCTGTGTCTCATAAATAAATAAAATCTTTGAAAGAACAACAACAACAACACTCATGAAACCCGGTTGTGTTTCCAGTCTACCGGTCCTCCACTGTTGACTGAGTGTGCATTCAGGCATTTTGTGAGCTTTACAGACGCTTTCTCTGATCCACGCACACACACACACACACACACACACACAGCCTACAAGAAAAGCCATTATTACCTCCATTTTCCACTCAAGGAAGCTGCGGTCTAGAAAATTTAAACAATCTATCCACTGTTACAAATCTCATCTATGAAAGACTTGAACTTCAGCCTGATTTACAAGCCTCTGCCTTTTCCAATATTTCACATTCTGAAGGGACTGGAGAATGTTAATTAAAAAAAAAAATTCCATCCTTGTTTCAATGAATATTCCAAAATAAGATGTTATTCTGGCAAATAATAAATTTCAATCTCAAGTCTGAGAATTTTTGTCACTACGATAAACAGTCTTATCGAAAATCAAACAACTCCATATTTCACTGGAAAAATAATCAAATGTGGGAATATTCCTCATTGGCATGTGATTTGCATGTGTTCATTCTAGGTCACCAAAGGGTAGAGACTGGGGGGCGAGGCCCAGCCTGCTGGTGCCGGAAACAGGAGTGTGAGGACCCAGAGTCCTAGACTGAGACGTGAGCAGAAATTTGCACAGGCCGCCCCTCCGCGCCTGAGCATCTAACGTCAAACTTCCTGCACGTTTTAGGACTCGCGGCCTTCCTAAACTGAGTCACTGATTTGCCACTCGTGTCACTCAAGCCATCTCACTGCCTTCGACTTTCAGTCCGATACCAGGTCTAACTCCGGAAGAGTTAGCAGCACGGAAGGAGCTGGGGCGCCGGGTGGCCCCGTGGGAGCAGCGGCCGCCTTCGCTCAGGCCCTGCCGGTCCCGGGGCCCAGCCCCGCCTCTGGCTCTCGCTCAGGGGGCGTCTGCCTCTGCCTCTGCCTCCGTGTTTGCAGGCTCTTGCTCTCCCTCCTGCTCTCTCGCCCTCACACGTGCGTGCTCTCTCTCTTCCTCGGATAAATCTTTTTTTAAAAAAAAGCAAGCATACAGAGCCACATCGGCACCACCAGCTGGTGAAGCAACTGGGACAAGAAAGCAAACGGGCTCGCTGAGGTGCAATTAACCGTGCACGACCTGCTGAGTTTGGTACGTGCGCACGTCCGTGACCATCCCCGCCAGCAGGATGAGGAGCACACCCGTCTGCCCCCAAAGTGTCCCCGTGCCCCTCGGAAACCCCTGCCCCCGCCACCATTCCCAGGCAAGCACCGACTTCATTCTATCACCATAAGTGGGTTTGCATCTCCTGCAACTGAAGGTGACCTTCTCGGCTCTCCTGGCCCCGAGCGGAGCCACGGGAAGCAAACAGGATGTCACCGTAGTGACCTCCTCCTCCAGACAGGGCCTGCCTGGCCCACTTTGGATCCCTTTACCGCAGCCGTGTGAGACCTCAGCGACTCCGCTGCACACAAACTACCCAGGTCTGGCCTGCACCGGCTCCCCCTCCCGCTGTGCTCTCTCACCCGGCCACCCCCTCCGGGCCCCCGAGGCGACGGGCGCCCTCGTGCTCCCAGCCGCCACTTGTCCAGAAGGTGGGGCTGAGAAGTACTAGATGCCTGGCCTTTGGCGAGGAGCCCGATCAAGACGTGGGCCTCGCGCCTGTCTCGCGGTGATGCCAAAAACCAAAGGTTCCCGGAAACACAGGATCTAACTTTCCTCCCATGCAACACCACCCGCCCCCCCCCCCCCCGGCAACTTCATGCTCACTGAGCTTGAACTGTCTCAACCAGGGAAGCTCTAGCCAGACCACCCTCCCCGGCTGGCGTGTAGGAGCACAAGACGCTTGAGTGTGTAGTTGGCTGCAGTTTTGTTGTCTCGTTTGTTTGGTTTTTACACATTTGCCTTAACGATTATTTATTTTTATATTTTAAAAAAATTTAGGGATACTGGGTGGCCCAGTTGGTTAAACGCCGGCCCTCACCTCAGGTCATGATCCCAGCACCCTGGGACTGAGCCCCACGTGAGGTACCTTGCTCCGTGGGGCGTCTGCTTCTCCCTCTCCCTTTGCTCCTCCTCCTGCTCGTGCTCTCTCTCTTTCTCTCTCTCAAATAACATTTTTTTAAGAAATTTTAAATGGTGGTAAGATAGACATAAAGTAAAGTTTACTATGTTAATCACTACACGTGTACAAATACACTGCCGTCGGGTGCATTCACCATGTTGTACGATCATCACCAGCATCGATTTCCAGAACTTCTCCTTCATTCACCTTTAATAGACTTCGAGGAGTTTCACATTTACAGAAGGTTAAGCAAAAGGTACAGAGATTTCCCCAATATCACCTGTCCCCACACATGTCCCGCCCTCCCCATTTTCAGCCTCTCCGACCAGGGTGGTATATGTGATATAACCGACGACCCTATGTTAACACATCACACTGACCCCAAATCCCAAGTTTACTTTAGGGTTCACTCTTAGTATTGTACATTCTGCGGATTTGGACAAATTTATAACGACGTGTACCCACCACAACAGTACTGTAACAATAGTTCCACTGTCCTAAAATTGATTATCCTTCTAAACGATTAAGTGATTTTAAATGCTCTTTAATGTTTGCTCATATGTTCGCCATTCCTAGCACTTCATTCCTTTCCATAGACCCAAATTTCCATTTGTCTTTTTCTCTTTCTGCCTGAACAACTTCAACATTTCTCTGTAGGACAGATCTGCTGGTAACAAATTTTCTCAGATTTTGATGGTCTGACAAAGTCATTCATTTGCCTTTATTCTTTAAAGACGCTATCACTGGGTATAGAACTCTAGTTGACAGTTTTTCCTTTCAGCGCTGCGTGGTTCTGACAAGAAGTCTTCGGTCACCCTCATCTCGGCATCTCTGTATATAATATGTCCCTTTCTCAGCTTTTGAAATTCTTCTCTTTCTCACTGGTTTCCTTTAATTGGATTATGATGTAGCTTGGTGTCGTTCTCCATGTTTCTCCTACTTGGGATTTTTTGAGCTCCTTGGTTTATGGTCTTCATCAAATTTGGAAAATATTTTTCTATTGTTTCCAGGAATAATTTTTCTGATCTCTAATCCTTCTGAGACTTCAATGACAGGTATGTCAGTTAATCTGCAATTGTCCTGCTACCCACTGAGACTTCTTCCCCTAGTTATTTTTCTCATTGTGCTGCGGTTTAGATCACTTCTTTTGCTATGTCTTCAAATTCACGGACACTTTCTCTTCTCTAATATCTAATCCATTTATCCCATCTAGTGAATATTTTTCTTTAGAAATGGCATTTTCATGTCTAAACATTCCATTTGTGTCCCTTCATTTCTCTGCTCATGTTATTCACGCTTTTAAAATGTATATATCCAAAGAAATAAAAAATAAATAAAATGTATATATCCTTGCGCATATTTAGGAATTGAATTCCTCTCTTATTTTAGGAATTGTTTCTATTGATTGATTTTTTTTTTCCTGGTTGTGGGTTATATATCTCTGTTCCTTCACATGTCTAGTAATTTTTTTATTGGATGTAAAACTTTGCAGATTTTACATTGTTGGGTGCTTGATTGTGTTGTACTCCTTGAAGATTGATGAATTTTGTTCAAGCCCCTTTATTAATTTCCTACTGAAGCTATAACAAACCATCACAAAATTAGTGGCTAAAACAACAAAGCTTTATTCTCAGTGAGTTCTGGAAGACTTACATCAAGCACCAACATCGAGGTGTTGGGCAGACTAGTTCCTCCTAGGGAAGACATTTCTTGCCTCTTCTAGCTTCTGGCAGCTGTCAGAACTCCTTGACTTGTGGTGTCAACACTCCAATATCTGCTTCCATCAGTGCTTTGCCTTCTCCTCTTGTAAAGTGAATCTCCCTCTTAGGCATCATCCAAATAATCCAGGATAATGTTCCCATGTCAAGAGCCCTAGTATAATTTTATATCTTCAAAGTCCCTTTTTTCATAGAAGGTAACATTTACAGTTTCCAAGGATCAAGGCCCATTATATCTTTGGGGTATATATTCCCACTATTATTAAGCCTACCACAGTGCCCAAGTACTTAAAGAGCAAATTTAATCCCTGCAGTCCTTGCCTTTAAGCTTTTTATGGCAGGCCAAGTCACCTGAAGCTAATTTAACCCCACTACTAAGGTACAACCCTTCTAAGGACTCTACCAAATGCCCTAGAAAAACACGCTAAGGCTTGTGGGAATACAAACTATTCTCAGTCCTGTGTGAGCATCAGAAATTTTTCAGCCTATTGCTTTCTGGTGCTTCTTTCCAAGTCCCAAGTATTTTCCTCTCATACACGCACCTGTGGGTACTTAGTAAAAACTTAGAAGTACCCCTTTGTAGATCTCAGGCTCTCTGTGTGTCTCTCTCTCTCCTTCTCTTTCTGTCTCTCTCACTTGCTTCTTCCTCATCTCTGTTCCTCAAATTTTAGCTGCCCCAAGTACTCTGAACTTCAATCTCTGTCTCTTCAACTCAGGGAGACCACTGATCGTGTTTACATTCCTCTTTCAAAGAATAAATTGGGACAGTCATTGGGCCTCCCATGTCTATTTCCCTTCTTTTACGCATTACAGTCCTGCACTGCCTGTCACCCAATGTCTGGAAATCATTAGTTCATATAATTTGCCAATTATAGTTGTTTATGGCAGGAGAGAAATTCCTGTTGCAGTTAATCTTTCAGGAGAGGAAACAGAAGACTGTAGGAATTGGGCCTTTAACAACCAGTAAGAAAAAGAAAGGCTTGTTGCATGACATAAAAGGTTTAAACCAGCACCTTCCAACCTTACAACTGGCAGAGCACTACGACCAGCATCCTCTGGTACGAGGGTGGCAGGTAGTCATTTGCATGATTAGGTAAATCCCTTTCATCCCAGTATTATTTCACCTTAATACTCTGAAGTGGAAAACATGCCCTTTTGCCTGTGATATAAAGTACTAACAGAATTGATGCTATTTTCTTTTGCACTAATCCTAGGAAGCAGATTTGAGAAGATAATCTAGAGGAATTTTTTTGAAATTTTAACAACTATAATGTGCATACAAAAAAGTACATGCCCTAGCTATACAGCTTAGTACATTTTTCACAAACGGAACACCTATGTGTTACCAGCACCCAGGTTAAGAAAGTCCATTAGCAGCTTCCCAGAAGTCCCCACTCATGATCCCTTCCCACTTCCTCCCCCTGCAATGGTATCCATAATCCTGACTTCTAACAACATAGACTGGTTTTGCCTGTTTTTGTGTCTTACACATGAACTCATACTTATGTACTCCTTTGTGCTTGTGAGATTCATCTATGTTGTATATAGTTGTAGATCTGTTCATTGCTGAATAATTTTCCATTACAACGGAGCAACACAAATTTATTTTCCTTTCCACCGTTGATGAACATTTGAGTCTCCAATTTAGAGGGATTGCAAATATTGCTGCTATATACATTCTTGTGAACATCCGTTGGGGACACACATACACATTTCTAAGAGTATTCACCTAGGAATGATATTTCTGGTCAGAGGATATGTATATATATATATATGTATATATGTATGTGTATGTGTGTATATATGTGTGTGTGTGTGTGTATGTGTGTGTATTTAGCCATAATAAATGCTTCCACCCAGATTCTCCAAGGTGCTTGTAATGCAGGTCACTTTTAAAACCCAGCAGTCTGCTTCAAACACCAGAGAAGCAACCCTAGGCTCATGTTCCCTCAGATGTAAGAGATCAGTGGCAACAAGTAAAACCAAATTTCCATTTCCTCAGTTAAAATCCAGGTATCATTTCCTCTAGGTCATTTAGGATCCATAACAACATATAATAATTCCTCACTAAGTTAAATAACTGAAGATAAAACAGATTTAACAATTTAAAACACTAGAGTTGAGATTTGTTAGCTCTTTGTTCTATCGCAGCATAATCCTTTTAATCTAAAGCCCTTTTCTGCAAAATCTTCATATATAAAACCTGTAAAAGGCAGGGAGCTCTGGTGACAGTTGTCTTTTTTTTTTAACCACAGGGCTTTAAGAGCCCAATTTGAAAACAGCGCTGTGGTCTATCCCCTTCTGTTCTAGAATAAGGAAATCCCCAAGGTGGAAAAAAAAAATGCCTTCCTGGGGTTATACGGCCAGGTGGTAAGAAAGCCAAGGATTAGAACTCAGCTTCTTAACCTGCAGTTCAGCACACTAGCCTCATCCTGCTAAATGGAATCGTTGCCTGGACTCAAACATTGTGATCAGCAGATCCCTGCCCAATCCAAAGCAAGTGTAAATTGATTTGGGGACACTCAGATCCTTTTGACAATCCTCAATTGGGTATTTACTCTCAAAGTTGCTTGACTCACATAGAGCAATGCATTCTTCTACTAAGGAAAAGAACCCTCTCCACCAGTAAGAGAGGGGAATCCTAAAACTACTACACCCAGATGCTAGTTCAAAAAAATATACATATGCTTATTGAATGCGAATGTGAACTGAATACCGAATGTGAACAAAATTTATGACCTCCTAAAGTCTACTGCAAAATAAGCAATGTGTAAATGTGCCCTGCCAGTATGTGCATCTACTTCCAAGTAGCAGAGGATTGGGCTTTTGAATATGACCCAAATATTTTTTTTGGAGTGCTAGAAAAAAAATGCAATTTGAATTTTTTCCAAGCAATTGACTTTAGATCTGATTTCTGAAGACCTAGAAATCCTGTACATCAAATGACTCTTTTAAAATTTTGCAAAGACCCAAATAAAGCTGAATTCAATTTTCTCTTGAAGAACATATGGACTTTCAAATAGACAAGGGAGGAGGTGGCTGGCGAAATATGTTTTCAGTTTTAACATACTAAAAACAAAACAAAACAAAACAAACAAAAACACAAAATAAAACAAAAATCATGGCTAGATTTGCCCTGGCCCATAATAATGACCATTTTTCCTGTCACTGATGACTATAAAAGTTTTTCTTATTATTTTACATGAAATAATCAGTCTTTGTGGCTAATTGTACTTGATCAGTTGCAGGAAATTGGGCTGATTTTACAAGGCAAGGCAAGCCTCAATAAAATAAACAATTCCTTGTAAATCATCTGGAATAAAGACTATTTCCAGAAACTGACAAAGGTAATTCCGGATTAGCTCCAAGATGTTGATTCTAAATCTCAACAGAGAATCTGGGTTTAACAAGAAGGATGTGGAGGAGGAAGAGGAGGAGCAGGGGAAGGAAGAGGAAGGTAGGAAAGGAAAGAATAAATTTTAGAACTATTATACCAAATCAATGAATTAATGAGTCCAAAACTGGCTCTCTGTACTCTGGCATCAGACAGATTCTGTTTTGTTACTGAATTTGCAGTTTTTCCCAAAGTGAGTTGGTTTTGAGGTGTTGTTGTTTTTTTTTTCATTTCTTTTTGAGGGGGGTGGCATTTTTGTGATCCAAACTCTCAGTTACTAGAGTTTGCCAAGCATATACTTATCTAAGAGTTTTAAAAAATAATTCTTCCTAACCCTGCTATAGCCTAAGCACACATTTAGCCCCATCTCCTCAACGTTTCAGAGAGATAAAGTTGACCATTAGATTAGGACCGTGCCCCCTAGGTAGCTAACTGGGGGGGTTATCCACCTGGCATGAAATTGGAGGTGGCTAAGTGAGTTCATGTTGTGAAAGGAGGAAGTCCTTCCAACGGAACTGGGAGGAAGGGGCTGAGATCAGGGCTGCCTCATTATGAAAAGGGCCTGTAACTTGTTACATGATCCAGCCCCCACCCGACTCTCTCAGTCCCACCACTTACTCCGGCAATATCCATCCAACGGTCCCCACCCCACCCTCAGGGATTTAGTCGTACAGAAGGCCCCCTGGCTCCCCGAACATGCTCTGCTCCTTTAGGCCTCTGATTCTGGGGACGTTGCTCTCTCTCCCTCTCCTTCTTCCTTTCTCCCAGACCTGCTATTTCTTGTTTGAAGACATCGAGTCTTGTGCTATCCTAGACAGAACTAATCAGTCCCTCATAATACTAACAAAAATGCTAACCAATGTCTATTATTAGACACATCTATGGAACAAGTAAGTAGATTCTCAATTTATAAATGAGGAAACTGGCATATGTTTAAGAAGGGAACTGTAAGAAAGAAGGAAAAGGCTACCAGATTAATAGGGAGAAAGAATGAGTGACCCCCAACATGATCTATGAATTAGAGCCTCCAAGTGATTTCAGTACTAGTCACTCCACCATTACAGCATCCTCCCTTTGATCTTTCTCCATCTGCTGTAGTCTGAATGGTTGTATCCCCCAAAACTCATATGATGAATTCTAATCCCCAAGGTCATGATATTGGAAGTGGGGCCTTTGGGAGGTAATTAGATAATTAGGACAGAGCCCTCATGAATGAGACTAATGCCCACCAAAAAGGACCAAGAAAACTTCCTTGCCACCTCCACCATGCAAGGACACAGCAAGAAGGCAGCAGTCTAAGAAGAGGGCCCTAACCAGACATGGAATCTGCCGGTGTCATGATCTTGGACAACCTCCAGAGCTGTGAGAAATAAATTGTTATTGTCCAAAAGCTGCCCAGTCTGTGGTACTGTGCTATTGCCACCCAAATGGACTGAGACATCATCATCATCCAGTATTCAATAAAATACAAATACATCAGATATGATGATCAGAATTCTTACTCACAGACAACACAATCCACTTACAGTGGATCCACAATCCAGTTAGTTTAAGCACAAAGTAATTTAGTAAAAGATACTGGGGTTCATAGAACCTCTATAAAATCCAAATTACCACACACATGCTACATAAGCCAGCATAGATGCAGCTAGATAAAAGGCATCTACGAAAACCACTCGAGCCCACCATGAGATGATCCTACAGGAACCATCACTGCTCCAATTGCATGTATAACACCCTGGATTGAGTGTTAGAAATACCGTACCAGCTGCCCTCGACCTACCCACCAAACTTTTAGAAGCATTGGTCTCTTCATGGCATATTGCTCCTTTCCTTTGCTTATTTTCACCTCCAAATCTGGGGGTCTTTTGACTGGCAGATCCTAGGTCACGTGCCTACACCCAGCTACAGAGTAGTTAGAGTGATGTTGGTTTGGGCTCTGCGGGCTCTATAATAGAAGAAACCAATTTCCAAGTGGGTTGGAATGAGTTTTGGGGCAACAAACAGCTTTTGATCTTTAATAGTTACCAAGTAAACAGATAAAAATTGAGGAGTTATGGGGGAGGGGCTTGACTTTTTTTTTAAGATTTATTTATTCATGAGAGACACACAGAGAGAGAGAGAGAGAGAGAGAGAGAGAGAGAGAGGCAGAAACACAGGCAGAGGGAGAAGTAGGCTCCTTGCAGGGAGCCCGATGCAGGACTCGATCCCAGGACCCCGGGGTCATGTCCTGAGCCGAAGGCAGATGCTCAACTGCTAGGCCACCCTGGCACCCCTTGACTGTCTTCTAAGGCAGGGAAAGGGGTCCTCAAAAAATAGGACAGAGGCTCCAAAGATGGTAAATACTCAAGGGATAATATCAAGGTCATTCTCCTTGGTGGAATCCTGGGAGAGGAGGGGATATAGAGATTTGAAGAGAGGCTACAGTGACAGAAGCCATTTCTAGACAGTTACATCTATTCCTATTAATTTATATTCATTTTTACACTGGAGCTGCCCAGCTTGTCTCTCCACAAACTACTTCAAGCCATTCACAGACAAAGTGGGGCATGACAAGAAAATGGAATAATCCAAGCAGAGATGAAACTGAGAGAAGCAAAAAAGCTGTATCCTGGATAGAAAAATGCTTTGGAAAACAGAAAGCCACACACTCTTTATAACGTTCTTGACATCAGGGGCACACACGACAGCTGAAATACATAATACTCAGGAAACTGTCATTCTAAAAACACACTGTGCATTAAGTGACCTTGGAGAAACATGAAATGATCCCACATTGATAGGTAATTGATTAAAGCAAGTTTTTGGCAAACTGATATTTCAACACATTGGTCATTTAAAGAAGTGATATGTGTCCAGTTGTTTTTAGCCAATTAACTGAGAACCATTAGCCCAAATGTCAATCCTTTGCAATCGCATAGCTGTTGCATTTAATTCATGACCCTTATTCTTCTCTGTAATTATTTTATTCACTTTATTAATTTGGGGTTATACTGTCTGTCTCATCTCCCCCCGGAAAGTAAATTCCATAAAATGGCTTATCCCACCTCTGTATCCCCACCATCTAGAACAGTTCCTGGTACACAGTTGGTGCCTAATAAAGGTTGTTCCCTAGGAGCAGTAAGTAATAATGTTCCCTTATAAAGTTGTTAGTAAGACTGAATCTGTCAGTATGTGTTAAGCATTTAGAAGATTATTTGGCACATCATAGGAAGGACTTCCATAAATGCTAACTATTGCGATTTACTTTGGAAAAATGCTCATATTCTTTGTATATTACATTGGGAATAAATATTCGCTCTAAAAACTTGTGCCTAATTTACCTGGATTATAAATCTGGATTTTAGTTGGAGGACCACTGATGGTCCCCCAGTAGCTCCACGTGGTCCACAGGCTGGTCTTTGCAACATTAAGGTTTAATGTAGTGTAATAATATACATTTACATCTGCTACAGATTAATAATTTACATGTGATATTTAATATGAACCAGAATTCAAATCCTTAGTGCATCTTCAAAAATATTGCCATCTGGCCCTCAAGTCCTGGGGAATATTTTGCTGTGTGAGACCAGAAGTGGGAGGCTTGAGGTCCAGGGGGTTTCTCTGCTTCTCTGTCCCTCCCACCAATGGAGGTGGCCTTGAGAAACAAGTAATTAATAAAGGTTTAAGACTTCAGAAGCAGATGGAGCTGGCCCCCTAGATGCCTTTGCAAACTTATAATTAAAGACTGCTTTGTGTGTTTGCCTACTAAACATTGCAAACCTAGAATACTGGTGCTGCAAGGAACTCTCAACATCACCTGGGTCCGGCCTTTCATTTTACAGATGAAAGAACAGAGAAATAAAGTGAATTAATCAAAGATACACAGGCTATTTCAGGAAGATCCAGTTCTAGAGACCAGTTATTTCTGTAATAGTAGAATTTCTAGTTTTCCGGAGTTTCTTTTGAATAGGTATGCCTGGATTTTTAAGAGACAGAACCCATGAATTTCTTTTTAAGGCAATTTACTCTTTGCAACCCCAGGAAATGATTATTCTATCACCCTTTTGTGCGCTGACTTTTGTGTTTTAGAGAGATTTCTTCCCCCCTCACCTTGGATTTCTTGTCTGTTTGGCCATAGCACTATTCAAACCCAAAGGCATGTTCAGAAAATAGTAAAGCTATCTCTATCCACACAATGCTGAGTCCATCATAAGGATTTATTGCTTGTGGCCTTCAACCACAAACATACAACATATATAATAACATATAAGATAAACCACATCTTTAGTGGTCAGCATTTAAGAGCTTAACGAGGAATAAAGTCAAAATTATTTCCTAAAATAGGAAGGCTTATGTTTCAATTACCCATTTCTTTCACATGTGTGAGGAAGACAAGATATAATAGTTAAAAGTGCTACTTGCTTCAAGGTTACGTAGAACTGAGTCTGAATTCCTGCTCCACCGTGGGTACCAATGAAGTCACTAGAAGTTTTGAGGAGTGACCTGTTTGTAGACAGCAGCTGGCAACTGTGTAAGGAAGGAGCCAGACAGACAGACATGGGAGGCAAGGAAACAGGCGAAGGGACCGTGGCAACCAAGGTGGTAAGTGGTAGTGTCGTTCCCTTATCTAGAATCACCACAAACTGGCAACAACCACCGTGCCGAGTCAATCCTGAGGAAGGCTGAAATACTCACATACAAGCATAGGAGAGAAAAGTGCAAAAGCAAGGGGAGGGATGAGAGAAGAAAGGGAGGGAGGGAGGGAGGGAGGGAGGAAGGAAGGAAGGAAGGAAGGAAGGAAGGAAGGAAGGAAGATGAAAGGAAGGACCAGGCAGGAAGGAAGGATCCCCGATTTTTCCTACCAGTGCCCGTGTCTTTTGCTCCATGGATTTTATAAACCAATGGTTCTCTCAGTGTGGTTCCCTATTAGCAGCATAAGCATCACCGGAAGCTTTTTATTTTTTTATTTTTTTTTTAAACTGATTTTATTTTATTTTTTTAATTTTTATTTATTTATGATAGTCACACAGAGAGAGAGAGACAGAGAGAGACAGAGACATAGGCAGAGGGAGAAGCAGGCTCCATGCACCGGGAGCCCGACGTGGGATTCGATCCCGGGTCTCCAGGATCGCGCCCTGGGCCAAAGGCAGGTGCTAAACCGCTGCGCCACCCAGGGATCCCCCGGAAGCTTTTTAGAAAATGGAGGTTCCAAATTCTTGGGTCGCACCCCAGGTCAAATAATTCAGTCTCTTGGATGAGACCCAGTGATCTGCGTCCTAATAAGCTACCTGGGTAATTCTGATGCACACTCAAGTTTCAGAACTAATGGGGTGTGTGTGGGTGTGTGTGTGTGAATCTTAAAGTACAAGGTGTACAAAAAGTCCTGGTTCAGTTCAAAGAGTAAATAAATCATGTCTCTGTAACAAATAAAGCAATTTGTAGAATACAACAGAAGATAACTATTCAGGATTTAAATAAACCCTTTATTTGTTTTAATATCTTTATTCCATTTTCTAGGCAATAAGCCCTGTGTGCAATGAGGCTACATCCAAATGTATCCAGTATGATGGCGGACTTGTTGAACATTAACATTCAACACTTTAAATCTAAATAACCCTCTGTCACATTTTGCACATTGGTCACATCCTACGTAGAAGCAAATTTATTACAAATTCAAATTGCAAAAGAATTTTATGGACACTTTCATATATAATATAAACGTATGTGTATTTATAGATTTATAACTAGGTAATATATGCGGATTTTTCAAAGTAGCTGTTCCTCATGATGTACTTTGTGGGACAGATGGGTTGTGACTTCATGAGTACAGGGACGTTGGTTATAGCCAGACTAATTTATTCCATATTCCCAGGACATCTTTGATTTTCTCCACCTTTGCGCATGTATTTTCCCAGCCTGAACGGTCCTTCCCACTCTCTTCACAGGTTCCTGGACCCGATTCCAATGTGGGAAGGGGGTCCTTCCACACCAATGAACGATTCTCTAGACACCCGCTGGGTGTCCAACAATTCAACTCAATTCTGACATTGAATATCCAGAGGCGGCGTCAGATCCCACAGTTAATGGGCTCCGTCCTACAAGATCTCTCCCAGTCTTGCCCCCCACCAACCTCAGATGCCAGTCGCCAGCCCAGATTGTCATCTGTGCTTCTGACAAACCAGCTATACAGTGGAGGTTCCAACAGCCCCCTCCTTGGACACAGATGCCAGTCACAGGTCCAGGTTGTCACCTGGACTCCTCACCAACCGGCTCTAAACCAAAGGTTCCCAGATATGCTCCTTGGGTGTGATTAACCTGCTAGAGCAGTTCACAGAACTCAGAGAAACATTTTGCTTACTAGATCGCCAGGTTTTTCCGTCAAGGGATATAACTCAGGAACAGCCAAATGGAAGAGACGCGTATAGTGGGGCACGCGGGGAGGGGCCCAGGGCTTGCACGCTCCCTCGGAGTCCACCATCCTCCCAGCACCGCTGCGTGATCAGCAACCTGGAAGCTCTGAACCGTGTCCTTTTGAGTTTTTATGGAGGCTTCATTACATGGTCGTGAGTGAATAAATCATTGGCCACTGGTAATTGATTCAACCTCCAGCCCTTCTTCCCTCCCTGGAGGTCAGGGGGTGAGAATGAAAGTGCCAGTCCTCCTCCTTGCAGGTCATCGAGAGGATGTGACTGCCGGTTGGCTCAAGAGCTGGAACTGGGCAATTAGAGGCTCCTCACCCCCACGCCTGTCCTTGGAATGTATGGGCAGCCTCCCGTTCCCTGTTTTCAAGGACAAGACACTGAGACAGTGATGTGGGGTTGAGAACACCTACATGTTGCAAGTGGCTGAATCCAGGGAAGGCCTCTTTATAAACTCCTTTAAGGTGGACAAGGTGTGGAGATCTAGCTCTCTAGCCCACTCAAGCCAGGCCTCCTGTGTAAGTTCCCCTGCTCATTACACCCGCCACCTACTCCTCTCAGTGGCCCACCTCTTCCTTCCTCTCTCCCTGCCCTCCACGTACAGGGGTCAATTTCAGATTTCACCCAGATAAGCTCCCAAATTTGAGAACCTATACCCTCCAATCACAAGATTGGCTCTCCTGGCAACCGGCCCTTTCTGGGTCCAAAAGCCACCTCATTAACACAGTAAAGGATACTGTTATCAGTCTCAGGCTCTAGTTAGGAAATTCTAAGGATGTGAGGAACTCTGTGCCTTAAATGAAGACAGAGACCAAATCTACTCTCTTATTATAAATCACAATATCCACACCCCTTTCAAACAAGTATCTGTCCTGCCCTGCAAAGCTTCACGTGATCACCTAGGTGCAAAATCCAAGTACTGCCTCTACTATTCCTGAGCCCACCAGCTACCAGAGCTGGTGGTTCTTAAGGAAGCAATATCTCAGCTCTGGGAGTCCACAAGAAAAGAGTTGGGACTATAAGGGGAATTTTTATGTGCTGGGTCAGATGACAGGCTGGGTATCAGTTTCGAGGTGAAGAACCTAAGGTGTAAACTCTGGAAAGAGCCTGGCCTGGAGATCTATGGATCCACAGGCAACGAGGCTAGGCACAACCAGATGAGTTGACCTTGGGAACCAGCTGATCCCTCTGATTCCTTTGACCTGCCGTAGTCACAGGGGAGCCCAACCACTGGGACACTGGGTTCTCTCTGGCTATGCAACTGAGTGAGTGAGATTTGTAGCTTTTGCACATGAAGAACCAGGGAAGAGAGAAGCTTCCTTCTGATGATTGACAGGGGTCCCAGACTGCCACCTGGGTCTAAGCCCACTGTGCCACTTAACACACCCAACGGCCAGACTTCAGCCCCAAATAGCAGATGGGGGGAAAATGACACTCCCCCAGAATCCAGAGAAGAATGAACAGAACACAGAACATGAGCAGAAACTAACAAAATACAACAGCTCGAAGAACAAAAATATTGTAAGGGGGCACTTGAGGAGATCATCGTCTAGCATAAGTAAATAGTTTCAGGAGTAAAATATGTGTTCATGGAGATTACTAGTGACATGGGAACAAAGGCTAAAGAAATATAGAAAAAAGTCTGACATCCAGGATCCTGTAAGTCTTCATTAACATATGAAAATCCCTTTGGAAATTTTCTTTACCTCTACCTGTCCCCCAAACCAACATATATGTCAGCAATCATCCTCTAAACACACAGCTCACTGAAGGGTCTCATGAGCAGGTTTTACTAGACAGTAGTAAATGACCCCCCAAGGTCCCGGAAACCTTGCTTCCAAATTCCTTAGAGACTTACGTTACCCCATAACCCCTCCCCCAACTTGGAAATACATACAGTCAACGCATACAATCCCAGTGCAGCTCTTTCTGCTCACAGGTCCCTGTGTGTTAATAAAACCACCTTTTTTGCACCAAAGACATCTCAAGAATTCTTTCTTGACCATTTGCTCCTAGACCCCAACATTTCACATCACCAGAAGGGAATGGACAAAAGAGGAAACACCATGCCACTGGTGATGGGTTTACAGGTGATTTTTTTCTCTTCAATCAAATTTTCATTAAAATAAGTGTGATAAAATGTTTTCTTTTTTTAAGAAAATGTTTTCTGTATTAGTTTGCTAGGACTTCCATAAAAACCCCCACATAATGGGTGGTCTGATCAACAGAAATTTATTTCTCACAGTTCTGGAGGCTGGAAGTCCAGGATCAGGGTGTTGGCAGGTTTGGTTTCTCCTGAGGGCTCTCCTCTCAGCTTGCAAACTTCTTGCCTTGCTATGTCTCACTTGGCCTTTTCTGGGTGTGCATGTCCCTAATGTCTCCTTCTCTTCTTTAAGAACATAAGTCTTATTGGATTAGCGCCCCACCATTATGACAGCATTTGACCTTAATTACCTTTTTTAAAAGCCTTGTCTTCAAATACAGTCACACTGGGGGTTAGAGCTTCAACATATGAATCCTAAAGAAGCACAGTTCAGTCCATAACAGTTTCTAAAGTGAAAAACTAGTTTATATTAAATAATGAAATAATTAAAAAAAAAATAATGAAATAATTGAGCCCTAGAGTGTAAAGTATCAGTATTCTATGAGAGTGCGATAGACGGAAAGTGTGAAAGGTGAAGAGCCTTGGCTCTTCACTATACGACCTTGAGCTAGTCATGTTTCTCTATCACTGAAGAAAGGTCTTAACATATGAGAATTTCTCAAATTCCATATGTTTCAAAATTATAGTTATTTCAAAAGAAATTGGTTGCCAAAAATCACTGAGAAAAATTATAAAGATTAAAGTTATTACAATGGGATGGTTTGCTCCATACACTGAGATACAAAGCACAGCCCATTACTTATTCTCAGTTACATCTATCTCGCTGTATTTTATTTAGGTTTATCCACCAGGGTAACAAGTAAACCAATCGCAATCATTTTTCCTACTTCACTACTTTCTTCCCTCCTGAGGTCCAACAAAAATCATAGGATTTAAAGGGCTTCTAGAGCCTCTGGTTTTCAAACCATCCTGATTGTAGTTGAGATGCTCAGTGTCCACGTTCCTGCACTCCATTAGAAGGGCGATTGTCTACCCTCTCAGTGTTTACCAGAGGCATCTAAGCCCTGACACCCTGTTTCTAACCCGTACAACTTTCTGCTCCAGTGCCCCATCTGACCACCTCCAGGAGCTTCATGGGGCAGAGACTCTGGCCACATTAAGAAGCTGCCACATCTGGGGCACCTGGGTCGCTCAGCGGTTGAGCGTCTGCCTCCAGCTCAGGTCGTGATCCCTGGGTCCGGGGATCGAGTCCCGTATTGGGCTCTCCGCATGGAGCCTGCTTCTCCCTCTGCCTGTGTCTCTGCCTCTGTGTGTGTGTGTGTGTGTGTGTGTGTGTGTCTCATGAATAAATAAATAAAATCTTTAAAAAAAAGAAAAGAAAAGAAAGGAAAAAAAGAAAAGAAAGAAGAGAAAAGAAAAGAAGAAAAGAAAGGAAAAAAAGAAAGAAAAGAAGAAAGAAAAAAAAGAAAAGAAAAGAAAAGAAAAGAAAGAAAAGAAGAAAAGAAAAGAAAAGAAAAGAAAAGAAAAGAAAAGAAAAGAAAAGAAAAGAAAAGAAAGAAAAGAAAAGAAAAGAGCGCAGATGCTTAGTCAACATTATTCTGGACATTTCTGTGAAGGTTATTTTGGATGAAAGCAACATTTAAATCAGCAGACTGAGTAAAACAGATTACCCTCCATACTGTGGTGGGCCTCGTCCAGTCAGTTGAATGCCTTCGTAGAACAAAGACTGACCTCCTTTCAGCAGGAAGGAATTCTATCGGGAGACTGCCTTTGGGTGCAGATTCCAACTCGGCCGTGGTTCTCCAGCCTGTCAAGCTGCCCTGCGTATCTTGGATGTAGACCTCCACAACAATATGAGCCAATTCCTTAAGAATCTGTCTCTTCTCTAGGTCGGTCGGTAGGTAGATAGATAGAGAGATAGAAATACGCGTGACTGGGCAGCCCCGGTGCCTCAGTGGTTTAGCGCCGCCTTCAGCCCAGGGTGTGATCCTGGAGCCCCGGGATCGAGTCCCACGTCGGGCTCCCTGCAGGGAGCCTGCTTCTCCCTCTGCCTGTGTCTCTGCCTCTTTCTCTCTGTGTCTCTCATGAATAAATGACTAAAATCTTTAAAAGTTTTTTTGAAAAATAGAAATACATGTGACCATATTTATATGCTTACCTCAGACATATTACAGATTTGGTTTCAGACACCACTGCAATAAAGGCAATATCTCAATAATCTCAGTAAAGTGAGCCAAATAATGTTTTCGGTTTCCCAATGCATATAAAAGTTGTGTTTACACTACAGTCTATTATGTGTGCAATAGCATTTTGTCTAAAAAAAAAATGTATATACCTTAATTAAAGTATACTTTATTGCTAAAAAATGCTAACCACCATTTCAGCCTTTAGTGAATACTAATCATTGATCACAGATCACTATAACAGATGTAATAATAATGAAAAAGTTTGAAATATTTCAAGAATTACCAGAATGTGACACAGAAACACAAAGTGAGCAAATGCTATCAGAAAAACATGGTGCCAACGGACTTGCTCAACACGGAGTTGCCATGGCCTTAATTCGAAAGCACAAAAACAAAAACCACAACATCTATAAGACACAATGAAGTAAAGTGCAGTAAAACAAGGTCTGCCCCCCCCCAAACACACACAAGCCACACGTACATATACAGATAGAGGTCAGCATGTAGAGATAGAGCGATTTTAAAAGGTAGTAAAAGGGTCCTTACTTCTGCGATCTTACTTCAGAAGTCACATACCTCCAATCTAATCATGAGAAAAACATCAAATTCCAGTTGAGGGATGTTATACAAAATGCCCAACCGGTGCCCCTCAAAACTGTCAAGGTCATCAAAAACAAAAACGATTGAGAAATTGTCACAGCTAAGAGGAGCCTGGGGAGATGCGACAAGTAAACGTAACGTGGGATCCCGGATGAGACACTAGAGCAGAGGAAGACATGAGGTAAGATCTTCGGAAATGCGAGCTACGTGGGGACGTCGGTCTTAAGAAATAAGAACCATGCCATGGTAACCTAAGCCATGAACAGTAGAAGAGCCGGGGTACGGGGTAGATGGGAGGTCTCGACACGATCCTTGCAATTCTTCTGTGAATCTAAAACTGTTCTAAAATTAAAAGTCTGTTTTCAAAAAAGAATCATCTGGCTACTGTAAGAATAAAAATGGTAGTTTCAAGAAGGCTGTGATCTCCAGTCATTCTAAGAGAGCAGGAATAAGGAGCATCAAAAAGCCACTTGGAGCCTCTCTGTTGATTCCCTTGATAGAAATATACGTTTAATTTTGACACTTCACTTGTTCATTGGGAATGGAAACAGCACAGATACGCTCCATCCTGGCGGCACCTGGTTTGCCTCCTTGTTTTGTGTTCTTTCGTCCTGCCTGTTTCTTTCTTTCGTTTACGAACAGAATCGAAGCAATCCAACCTC
Source organism: Vulpes vulpes (assembly GCF_048418805.1). NCBI lineage: Eukaryota > Metazoa > Chordata > Mammalia > Carnivora > Canidae > Vulpes > Vulpes vulpes. The sequence goes on from NC_132793.1 coordinate 138,953,529, forward strand.
TCAGTCCATGGCATCTGTCATCATTGGTGCTTGATTCATCCCTTAGTTTTACACCTGTTTGTTCACAAAACCACTCCTATCCCCTCCTACCCACATAGGCAACCATGGTAACAAGCTTTATGAGACTCTGACAAAAGCTCACCACCGCATACCCCCAAAAAGGCTAAAAAGTGATGATATTGCCAGTGCCTTCTTTTCTAATAGAAAAAAAAAAAAACCTTATCTGAGATTAAAATCACTTAAATAGGAGCTTTGGAGTGACAAGTGGTATTGAAAGGCTGGGTTTTGTTCGAAAGCTGTGGGTTTAATAGGACATTATTAAACCATTTAATCTCTCCTGCAGAGACATTTCATGCTGTCCCTTCAGGGAACTTTCCCTGCAGGAGGTCCTGGAGTCAGCCCCTGGCCAAGTTGGTGACAGTTCAAGAAGTTCATCCTGCTCTAATTTCAACTGAGCAGCAAGAGCACTCACAGCAGGAAATTCAAATTTGAAAATATCAAGGAAAAATACACACTGCCTTTCATTCCCCGCCACCCGGGATATTAAACCCAGATGACCATGGTGAAGGCAAGGGAAAGACAAATTGCAGAAATAAGCACTGCTATTCTAAGTCACCGGGTCATTTCAAGTGACAAATATGCCCATTTTCTTTCTGGGGGATTCAGTATCCTCCCTAAAGGGAAGAGAAACTGCCCTTAGAAGTGAGTCCCTCAGGGGAATAGCATTATCTAAAGAAATTGGTTGGTTTTGCAGATTAAAATTCACAGTGTTACGCAAACGATGCTGGTTTTGAATCCAGCCTTGTCCCGTCATTCTGGCACCAGGCAGCAGTCAGACCCTGGGGAGACCCACACACCGCTTCTCGGTTCCCTGGCGGCCGGGGTACGCCTGTCAACCTTGATTCTCTGACCTGCAGAAGGTGGCAGATTCAACCACAGCTGGGCTTTGGAGGAAGGGAAATGGGCTCAAATCCCAACTCGGCCCTTTACTCCCTGTGTGGCTTCTGTTCCCGCTCCAGGCATCAGTTCCCGCACTTCAGGATTAAGGAAAACTAGACGAAGGGGCACATTCCGCAGGCTGACTCTAGTGAGACTGGGGGGAAGGAGTCATGTCGATTTTTTGTTTTAATCTCTAGACAGGCTGCTCCTTTGGGGTCCATCCTCTATATTTCATTGAGACCAACAGAGCCAGTGTTGAGCGAGGTGGCCGCTTCCTCATTTGATGACCAGCTGAAGCCCGTGGCCTGTACGTGGGGTGTTGGGTGGAGCTGCTTAAACACTACACCTGATCCCCGAAGATGCACCAGAAACAGCCCATTTCAGAGGCCAATGGTTCCATGTGCCCGTCTCCGGGGCCCTGAGCCAAGCTGCTCGGGAGAAGGCTAACCAAGACTGAAGGCCCTATGGAATACATCCCATGCCGACCCCTTGATCCCTCCTCTGCCCCCTTACCTGCCCCCCACTTTCCTCCTCCTCCTTCCTCTCCTCTCCGGCTGCTTCTGCACGTTGCAGTCCTGCTCCCCTGCAAGCTGAACTGCACCCAGCACCCCCACTGGTAGCGAGCAGAAAGCAGGTATTCCCACGCCTGGAGCTTCGGGGATCTTTGGTGATAGCGGCAGGTGCTCAGGACCAAGGCACGGCTCTGCCAGCCGCTCACACTGAGCTCCGCGTCCTCCCCAGCAAAAGCGACAAATGTAATTCCAAGACCTGGGTTCCCTCCACCTCGGCTTCCTCCCAGGGCTTCATTACTGTAAAACCTTCCTTCCCGCCCTGCCGAAAGCCTGGAGATTCACGCAGACCTGCACGACGAGTCTCCAACGTTTAAGAAAGGGTTTTCAGAATCAAAGTAGTAGGCAGAATAACGCAGTTTTGCAGTGAAAAGGAAAACAAGATTGAAAAGGAAGAGCAGCACCTAGTTCAGAAAGACAGTGGGGGACAAGGAGCGGATGGAATGTGGAATGATACGGATGCAAGTGAAAAGCCTTTCTCTATAATTCTACTTCGGTCAGTTTTTGCTTAATTTCCTGGAGCCTCAGTTTCTCCAAATGTAAAAGTTGGGTGTCCGATCAGTTACTGGCGCAGTGAGCTCTACGCTCACTTCGCATCTTAGAGGAAAGCCGAGCGGCCCACACTGGCGAGGGTGCAGCCAGGAAGGTAGGCAGCAGCACCCTGGCTACTTCAACAATGAGAATTTAATCTAGGGAATTGGTCCAACAGCTGGCGGGGACTGAAGGTGCAAGAGGGAAGTGCCCAGGTGGGGCCCACGGGTACCACCCACGGGGCTGGGCGAAGAGCAGAGCAGTGAGGGTGCTGAGCACCCCAAGGCTGAGCAGGAGCCCACCAGGCCAGATATGGACCCCCTGGAGGGATGCCTGCAGGAGCGCAGGGGAGGAGCAGGGAGAGCTGGGCTGCTTCCGACCAGGGGGAGGCGCCCCGGCCCCGGGCCCTGGAGACACTTGGCTGAGGCTGCTTCTGCCATCCCTGAGGAAGGCACTAGAGCCCAGGTGCCTTTGGGGAGCAACGCTAACGGGAAGAAGCTGCAAACAGAAAGAGACCTGTCCGTCCCCCTCCATCCCTCCTTCCTTCCAACCACATGGTACAGTTCACGCAGCATCTGGCATGGACATTTTTTCTTTTTCTTTTTCTTTTTTTTTTTGAGATTTTATTTATTTATTCACGAGAGACACACAGAGAGAGGCAGAGACACAGGCAGAGGGAGAAGCAGGCTCCATGCAGGGAGCCCGACGCGGGACTCGATCCTGGGACTCTGGGGTCACGCCCTGGGCTGAAGGCAGGTGCTCAACCCCTGAGCCACCCAGGTGCTCCTAGTACTGACTCTTTTTTTTTTAATTATTTTTTTTATTTTATATATATATATTTTTAGTACTGACTCTTTAACGTTGTATTTCTAAAGTGAGTAACTAACCTTCATAAAGAAATGAAGCTCAAAACATTCATGGTCATTTACTCAAAAACCAATATTGTGGTTGGTAGCACAGAGGTGGATGTGAAAAGCTCTGAAGTTACATTTAAGCTTTCTCATTTCCTAGCCATGAGCCACTAGTCTCATTTCCTAGTGACCATGAGCAAATTATTTAAATATTAATATTGATTAATTATTTCTCCTCCTATTGAAATTCTGGTTCGTGCCTCCTTGCCCTCCAAGTCTTCTATCCCTTCACCGTCTCTTACACTTCCCAAACTGAACATCTCAAAAAGCCTGACAAAGATTTCTTTTGCGATGTCTTATTCTTACATACCTACTTATCTCAAGGTCAATCAAGATTTACTGAGTTCCGACCTCACAAATGGCAGACACTAATATAAGACTAGTTTCTCAAATTAAATGCTTATTCAAAAAAAAAAAAAAAAGGTTTATTCCATGCCATGGAATAAGGCACCATGGCTGGTACTGGAAATACAAAGGTAAATAAAAACAGTCAATATCTTCTAGTGAAAGTCATGAATGCAGCCTACAGTCATAAAATAAGGCAACAAGGAAGTAGTAAGGACACACGTTCAATAGGAGCACATATGAGGGAACACCTCACTCTGGAGTCTTTCCGGAGAAGTCAACCGCTGACCCATATCTTAAAGAATGTGTAGAAAGCATCCAAGTAAAGACATAAAGGATGTGCAACAATTAAGAACTCATCATTGATCCCTTTTCTAATACATCTTTAATGTCTCATTCTGCAAGAGATTGTCCCCCCCATTCTAAAATAAGAATAATCATCATCTTTATTCAATCCAATCACTTTCTTGACCTACCATTGCTCTAGCCTTCTGAAGAGTAATACACTCCTCCTCACCATATCACCAAGTGATTACCATGTACTACCCATCACCCAAGCAAAATCAAATTATGTCATATTTGCTTGGTATTTTTCTTTTTTTTAGAGAACAAAACACTACAGATGAAGTTTAACACCCCCTTTACAGACCTGCCCGGCCACATTACCTCCTGCCCTCCCCAGGGGGAATCACTATCTTGACTTCCTATTGATCTTTCCTCTGCACATCTCACACTATTGTCATACGTGCGTGCATCCATTAAAAGCAGAATTTTGTAGGTTTTACAACTTCATATAAATGATGCCTGTCATACGGTATTTTTCATTTTGCAGGTTGCTTTCTTAAACTGCACTGATTTGTGTTTCTGAGCTACATCCACGAAGCAGCGTACGCTCGCATTCATCTAAGTGCTATAAAGTATCTCTCGTACTTACAAATCACAATTTATTTAAGTATTACCCTATTCATTCTAATTACTTCTGGTGTTTTGCTATTATCAACAACACTGCTATGAATGTTCCTATATGTGTCTCCCGGGCCAATGAGCAAGGAGAAGGGGGATCTGCTGGTCTGCGGGGCAGCCCCTGTTGACGTTCAACCCAAATCTTTTCCCCCACGTATTGTGCTCCCTCCCCACTCCAGGTGCCAGATGTGAAATCTAACACCCAGCATGTGAAACTGACCCTAAGCCATCAAGCATTCGCTTCCCCACCCCAAAATTAAGGCACATTTCAAATTGACCAAATATTGCCAAATTATTCTCCAAACTGGTTGAACTAGTGATACTCTAGTGGCAGGGGTAAGTTGCTAAGTCTCCGTTATCGCCGTCAAACTTCAACGTTAGCCAACTTTAACTTTGTGTTATTTTTCAATTTGATAACTGTGACAAGGAGATGTATCTCATCGTTTTATTTTCTAGTTCTTTGATTATTCGTGAGGTTAACCTCATTCTCTTAAGCCTGTCAGCCACTCACATTTCCTCTTCTGCAGATTGCCTATTCATTGTCTTTATCCGTTGTTCTAACAAAATGTTTGCATTTCACATTGATATGGAGGAGTTCTTTTTAAATTCTAGAAGCTAAACATCTGTAATGTACAGGTGTTGTAAATATCCTCACCTGGCCTATGACTTCTTTAATAAGTCTGATTTATTTTAAATTTATGTCATCTCACATTAAAAACATTTTCATTTTAATATACTCAAATTTATTTTCTCCCTTTACAGTTCATGGTTTTTGTTTCTTTTTTTTTTTATAAAATCTTTTTCTGCCCCAAGGCCAAAAAGTTTTTCTCCTGTATTTTCTTCTAAATGTTTGAATATCTGCTTATCACATACTGTCTCTAGCCATTTTGTGTATGGTGTGTGGCAAGAGTGTGATTTTAAATATTTTTTCCAAATTGTTTGGAAAATAACTCTTTTGCACTTTTTCTTTAATGCCACTTGTGTCATATGCTAAGTTTCCACATATGCATGGACCTTTTTTATGGTATTGGTCCATTTATTTATCCCTTAAGCTTGAAGCCCCATGTCTTATTATAAAAGTTTTAAAAATTAAGAAATTCTTACTATCCATAAGGCAATTTATCATCGTTTTTTTTTCTTTTTTTTTCTTTTTTTAAGATATATGCATTCATTCTGAGAACAAGAGAGAGCACGAACAGGAGGAGGAGGAGAAGAGGAAGTGAGACCCTCAAGGAGACTCCCCACTGAGCATGGATGGTCACGCCAAGATGGATCTCATGACCCTGAGATCATGACCTCAGTGGAAACCAAGAATCAGACATGTAACCAACTGCATCACTCAGGCACCTCTACCATCTTTTTTCTAAAATTTTAACTCTTCTGTCCCTTTCTTCTTCCATACTATTTTTAGGATGAGCTTGTCAATGAAAAATTAGGGTTTTAATTAAAATTTCATTCAATGTTTAGAATGACTTTGGAAGATCAATATCATCATCAATATTTTTATCCATGAATATAGTATATCTCTTAACTTCCTCGTATCCATTTTGTGACCTTCAAAAATATTTTGTAATTTTCTCCATAAGTATATTATTTTTGTTAAATTTATCCCTTGGTACCACATAATGTGCTAAGTTATTACATATTCCACTGTTCTATTTGTGGTGTTCAAGATGGCTATTAATGTTTTTACATTGATCTCACAACTAATAAACATACTGAACTCTAGTATTTCTAGAGGTTTATAGATTCGATTAAACTTTTCTATGGAAGCAATGACACTGCAGTTAAAAATTTTTGTTCTACTCCTTTTAAACACTAACCTTTCTCTATCTTTGAAAGAGATATGTAGGTTTTCTACATGGTTTCTAATGTAATGATAATATAAATGATTCAATTTTCCTTCTTTAGTACTTTCTGGCATTAGTAAGAATGCTTATAAAGTATTATGTTTACTTTGAAGTTTTAAAAAACTTGAAAGTTTCCCTGCATTTCCAATTCACTGACTTCTTAAAATATATACTATTTATACATGCAAATATTATAATATTATTTAATATAAACTGTGACTGAGTATTGAATTTTACTAGGTTTCTTCCTCCATCTGTTGAGTTGATCATGTATGGTATGCCCTTTTAATCTGTTGATATGATGAATTACACGATTAGATTTTCTCATATAGAGTTATTGCTGAAATAACTCCTACTTGACATTTATATACCTGAGAATATATATGTATCCCACACATAAGCCGACCTCAATTTCTTTATATGTTATTTAGACTTTCTGCATCTGTATTCATCTGTATTCCTGAAACTGACCTATAATTTTATTTTCCTTTCCTGATTTAGTTTGAATATCAAGATTATGATATTGTCACAAAACAAGCTAAGCAGCTTTCCCTCTATTTTAATTCTTTGAAACAGTTTTATAAAATGAAGGCCTGAACCTCTGAGGTCTGGCAAAACTTACTTGTTAAAATTATCTGCGCTGTAAGACAGATGACTTTAATGCTTCTGCGGGCTGGGGTTAATAGGTAGAGCGAGGAAGAGTTTTAATTATTATCACAACTTCTTTGATGATTATTCTTTCATTTACATTCTCTACATCTTCCTGACTCAAATTGGTATTTTAAACATATTTTTTTCTAGAAAATTGTTTTATCTAAGTATTGAAATCATTTTTTTTGTTTGCAGTATGAAGATGTTTGTAGTATTCTTTCTGATGTTTTTATAGCCCTACTAGATACAAGTTACTTTTTTACTCTTATGCACCTTCTTGTTCTTACCAGTTTTGCTAAAGGGTAATCTATTATTAGTTTTCTATCAAAAAATAATATTTAGATTTTCTTGGTTCTTTGTATAGTTCCTTTATTTTCTGTTTAATTTGGGGAGGAGAGGCATTTTATGATTTCTTTCTCCCCTACAACCTTCAGGTTGTTTGTTCTGTTTTTTAGCATTTTTAACCAGATAATTTATGTTTAATCATCTACTCATTAAGAAATGCACTTACTAATGATGCATTCTTCCAACATTTTGTAATTTCATTGGGCTTTTACTCTTTAATTCATTAACCATTTTTAAGAATAATTTCATTTTTGAAACATATTGGGCATTTTAAATATTTCCTTATTGATTTCTAATTTAATTTGGTTAGAGAACACGGAATTTACTGATTCTTTGAAATTTATTAAGACTTCTGTGTCCGAATGTGATCATTGTGTAAATACTTCACATCTACTTGAAAGATATGCCATATTCCCTCTTTGTTCAACTCAAGAGTTTTACCTTGTCTGTTAGAGTTAGCTTCTTAATTGTGTTGCTTAAATATTCTCTATTCTTACTAACATCCCCTCAGTTTGTTCTGAAAATATCTGAGAGGGGTTAAATATCCCACTAAACTTGTTGAGTTGACCATCTTTCCTTATATTTTGTTCCATTTTTATTTCATGTTTTCTAAGGATATTCCTTTAGGCACAAATGGATTGTGACTCTTAAATCTTTTCAGAAGACTGTTCTTTACACAATTGTCCTCTTTTTCTACTAATACTTTAAATCTACATTGTACGATATTAATATTGCTACACTAATTAGTTTATTTTCCCATCTCTTTGTTTTTACCCTCTCCATGTAATTTTGTTTTTGTGGTGAACCTATCAGCAGCATATGGCTGGATTTTGTTTTTATATCCATCTAAAAATCTCTGTCTTATGAAGACTTAATCTACTTATATATACTGTAACACCTGATTTATTTTTTTTTAAAGATTTTATTTATTCATTCATGAGAGACACAGAGAGGCAGAGACAGAGGGAGAAGCAGGCTCCTCGCAGGGAGCCTGATGTGGGACTCGATCCTGGGACTCCAGAATCACACCCTGAGCCAAAGGCAGATGCTCAACCATTGAGCCACCCAGGCGTCCCCACCTGATTTATTTTGAGTTATCTCTGCATCTTATTTTGTATTTGGAGATTACCAATATTTTCTTTGCTTCTTTATCTTTTTTTTTTCCTTTTCTTGTCCCCATTAGGTAATGTTTTTAACATGACTTTTTTATCCACCTGTAGACTTTATTACCATGGTTTCAGTTAACTTCTTAGCATACCTAATTAGCTACACATTATTCTAATACTCTAAAGATTACGGTATTTTATCTCCTTCTTAGACACAACAAGGATTTTAGCACTCTATATCCATCAAATGTCCCCTCTTTAGTTTGAAAAACATGATATTGGGGTATTTTGTTTCTTTTACATCAACTCTTAGAGACATTTTCCAACACAGTGTGTCCTCTATTGTATCTTGTATCCCAGGGGTTACCTCTGCATTCACTTTTCTACATTCCATATCTTTAATGATTCTTACATTCATAGTATTTGTCTAGTAAACTCTTATACCTTTATATATCTAAAAATATATTTATTTGTCTTCATTCTTGAGTAATAATTCACCTGAGTTATTATTCTTGGTTGACATTTTACAATGGTAGTTAAGAGTCTTCTGGCATCTGTTTTGCTGATTGAAAAGTCAATTGTAAGTCTAACTGCTGTTTCTTTGTAAGTTGTCAGCCTTTTCTCTGTCATGGCTTTAAAGTTTCCCTTTCTCTCTGATATTTTGCAGCTTCCCTAATGACAAGACAGTGTGGAACACAGAGTGAATTTGTCACTACTATCTTTAATGCACCAACTCTGACTTTGTGTCCAGTGAACCTATAGCTGATTTTGTTAAAAAGTAAGACTTATAGGGTACCTGGCTGGCTGAGTCAGAAGGACATGCAACTCTTGATCTTGGGGTTGTGAGTTCAAGCCCCATGTTGGGTGTAGAGATTACTTAAATGAATAAGAACTTAAAAAAAAAAAAGACTTATTCCTCACCCCTTAGCTATCTACATGAAGGGATGTCCTCTAGAAAGTGACATTCCTTATTCTTGCTCTGCCCCTTATACAGTCCTTCACCTGATTGCTGGGTGACATGAATACTTCACATTCCTTGATTGGAATTGATGGATTGAGTTAATCCATCATAAAGTCTATAAGCCCTGGAAGTTCACACATTTCCTCTTTCTGCATTCTGAACTGGTATGAGACAGCAATTCTGGGTGTGTGCGTACTACCCAAAAATATCCATAGGTGTGATCCAACTGGAGATGGGGATAAGCTAGAGAAAACAAGAAGCATCAGCAAACTAATCTGGCATTTGGTTGCATAGTGTGGCCTTCTCCTCACAGGGGGCAGGGGGGAAGGGGCAGTGCATAAGTGTTGTATCAGTGGTAAAACTCACTTTTGACTTTTACTTTTTTTTAATTGGCATATAATTCACATGCTATAACAGTCACTCCTTTAAACTTACTGTTCATTCATATTTTTGTATATCCACAAATTTGTACAACCATACTATCTAATTCCAAAACATGTTCATCATGCCAGAAACAAACATTGTATCCATTAGCAGTCACACCCAACCCTACCCCACTCCCAGCCCCTGGAAACCACTAATCTACTTTCTATCTCTGTGGATTTGTCTATTCTGGTCATTTCATATAAATGGAACTCTATAATATATGGCTTTTTGGTCTGGATTCTTCCACTTAATAAAGCTCATTTGTACATTCTCTGTGTCTTCAGAAAACCTCATAACTTTTGACTTCTTAGTTTCAGTAACTATATTTTTAATTCCCAAGAGTTATTTATAAAGCCATTTATTTTTATTTCTGTCTAGTTTATTTTCCCATTTTTTAAAAAAAGATTTATTTATTTATTTATTTATTTATTTATTTATTTATTTGAGAGAGAAAGAGAGCACGGTGGGAAGGTGCAGAGGGAGAGGATCTCAAGCAGACTCTGCTGATCATGGACCCTAACACGGAGCTTCATCTCACAACCTGAGATCATGAACTGAGCCAAAATCAAGAGTTGGATGCTCAACCAACTGAGCCACCCAGGTGCCCCTATTTTCCCTTTTTAAAATAAACTCTGTATTTAATAACATAGATACAGAAAAAAGTATAAATAATAAGCATATATAACTTAATGAATTATTACAACCTAGTAAACAAATAGTCACCCCAAAAGTCCTTCATGCCCCCTTATAATCTTTTTCTTCTCCTTCTTTATAATACAAAATAACACTATCCTTATCCTAACTTCTAAAACCACATGGGCTTTACCAGTTTTTAAATTTTATGAGATAGAAATCATATGTATAGTATTTTGTGTGTGTGTTGTGTTGACTATAATACTTGCCTGTAGTATTTCCATTTTTAATAGAATGTATCTGTGTTTTTTTTATTGCTTTGATGTCTCAAACATATTTACACAAAAATCTTTGTCAGACTGCTTCCTAAAATAATTTCATCTGGAGTGAATTCGTGTTCTGATTTTTTAATTTTTTTCACTGTCCTTTTCAAAAGCATTAATTTTTCATGTGTTTTACATTCTGTTTATAAGCTTGTTTGATGTACTTTTTAAATTCATTGGTTTTCATGCTATCTTTGTGTGTGATTTCTTAGTATATCACACTCACATCCTTCTTGTGTAGAAGTTTTGTAATTACCTCCACCCAAAAGCCTGGTATCCTAAGTCCAAATGCAGGTCTGTACCCTTGAAGTGTGACTGTCACAGATCCAGGCACAAAGCCAGGGGGCGATGGAAGCCAGTTCCTACTCAGGATGCTGTGTTTCATCCCTGTTCCCACCCCCTAAACTCTTCCTCACTCCACAGCTCATGGCTTTTTAAAGGCAGTCACCAATTACACATCATGAAGCATTTTTTCTTATAGCAGTCTCTTTCCTTAAGTGGTAGAAACTGTGTAGTTTTAATCAATGACATGCTTTCTCCCCAACCTCATGAGGAGCACGTCTGCAGAAACCAAGCTCCCTGCTTCAACACAGAACCCCAGAAGGTCTGTACTGCAGGTATCACCAACATCATGGTTTTTATTGGCCGTGAACTTAGAACCTTCCACGAAGTCTTTTATTACCTTTTTTACTTGTTAAAATCTATTATTGTACACTTGGGATGAAAAAGATATTTACACAGCATGAACGCATTGCCCCATCTTGAGCACACGTCTCAACCCTTTTCTGAAGCCCTTACCAGCTGATGACAACCATGCTCTACAGAAAGGGTTCCCTTAAACGATCATCTAGCTACTTCACCTAAGAGACACTGGCTTTCCCTCAACCCCTACCCTTGTTCATCTTCTTGGCACGTCATACTAGCACATTCCCAGGCTGAGATGCTCGCATCTCCTTTCTTGTCTATTAACCTTGTATTTTCCTGATCGTCGTCCTCTGTAACTGTTTATTCTCTAGTTTATGCTCACTCTTTGAACTCTCACTCTCCTTAATGTAGGAATTCCCCCAAACAAATCTTTGGTTTTGTCCCTCTCTCCCTTCTCTCTACAGTCTTTCCTTTACTTTCCTGTACTTTTATGGCATCAAATAGCATTTCTATTTCCAAATCTCCGCTTATTCTACTGGTGCTTTTCCCATGTTTCCCATTGTTTTCTGGACATCTCCAGTTTGATAAGCTGTGGCTTCTGATGTACACTCATCTCAGCTCCCACTGTTACCTCCACCACATCTGCTTGTCCTCCTCAGCGTCACCACTTCCCCAGGTACTTGGATAAAAACTGCTAAGGTAAATTCTGTGTCTTTCTTTATTTTGCTGCGTCTTTCTTTCAATCCCACAGGTTAAACCCTTTTCCCCTTCTCATGGTAACTCTAGCTACTACTCTGGTTAGAGCTCTAATTACCTCTTAACTGAACCATGACTAGTTTCCAGCTCATTTCATTGACTCTAGTCTCTTTGTTCCCCCTGACATTTGGCCCTGACCGTCATCTTCCAATAGTACAGTTTGATTGCATCACCTCCCTGCTTCAAAACGGCCAGTGCATCCACAGGCCCTGCAGAGTAGCACACTGCACACTGTGGCTGCCTTTCTAAAGACCTAGTGACCTGGGGGCACCTGGGTGGCTCAGTTGGTTGAATGTCCAACTCTTGGTTTTGACTCAGGTCATGATCTCAGGATCAGAAGACTGAACCCTTCATCTGGCTCCCCCTTCATCAGGGGGTCTGCCTGAGATTCTCTCATAAATAAATCTTTTAAGAGAAAAAAGTCTCAGTGACCTACAGAAGTCTGTTTCCCCTTATGTGTCCCTCTAACTATGCTTCCAACCAGTTATCCTGCTAAGCTATGACACACCTAACTCTCCATGTCCCCTTTATAAAATTCTTTCATTGTCTCATATTATCCTTCTAACTGGGATTTCTTCCTCTCCCATCCCTGCGAGTTCAAACCTTTACCCTTCTTTATGCCTCAGCTGAAAAGCCACTTCCTCCAATACTTTTTATTCCTTCAGCCAAAATTAGTCTCCTCTGTCCTGAAATTCCTCTAGCATTCTATCTCCACCTTTATTAAGCCCCCTGTCCCTCCTGCCCATCAGCTACTATATGTAGAAACATGAAGCATAATTGCTGTGAGACTGTAATCCCCTGAGGACAGAGCATAGTTTACTAATCTCTGAGTCTTTCACAAAACCTGGCACAATCACTGGCTCAGTGTAGGCATTTAATAGGTGTTTCCCTGCTGACTGAATGCATTAAAGACACGACAGAAGGGATTTGTGCCTTGACTTGGAGACTGAATGAGTGAAGTAGAATTTTCCTCCTCCCAGATTCCATAATTCTCTGATTCTCAAAGTTATGACAAGTCAAAATATATCACCATAGAAACTTGTGGAGTTTTCATTCATAATAGACAAAATTGATAACGTGGCCAGCAACGTCTTGGGAATGTTCAGGCATAGCTCATATCTAACCCTCTGCCACAGAAGTCTTCCATAATCTCAAGATTCTGAAGGGAAGACGTGCACCTGGAAACTACCTCAACTGAACTCTGCATCTGGCCACACTGTGGCTCGGGGAGGCGAAGATCCCACGTGGCAGGCGTAGCTCAGACTTCACACTTCCACGAGCATTGATCGGACTCCCTCTAGGACAGCCCTGGGAGGGTCACTCCGGCCCCGTATGAGGCACACTTTTGGTGGTGAGGCTAGAATATTTAATGCTACACTGAAATGTTCACATTTTTATCTTACAAGCAACAGTAAAGGAACTTTTCAGAGGTGAACTTAGTGAAAAAAACTTGAACCTTTAATAGAAAACTTGATCTGGTGTCCCGGGAGGGTAGGAGGACTGCAACCGGCCCTCGTAGTCTAACATGTCCGAGGGCCGGGTCAGGAATTCGAGCCGTGCCCCTCCAACTCAATTTACAGTTAATGTCTTGGCACTGTTTTCAGAGCATAATGACACATTTTCAGAAAAAAAAAAATCTGAGCAAAATTATGAATTTGCCTCCAGGCATGTAGATGTTATTGCATAATTAACTGAGACATGGATTAATGCGACTAAATTCACAAAAACAATCTCAATAAGGGAGCTGTGTCTTGAGAGGTGAGTTTTGTTTTTGTTTTTGTCTTTAACCCAAGCACCCACAGGATTTACTGTCTCAGCTCTGTTGTGATTTCTAAGCTTTCCTCTCCAGTTAAACGCTCGAGGTTTCAAAAAACCTACGGGCCTGAATGAAGAAGGAGCTTGAGGCACTTTAAGGGATGCTTAAATAGCACATTGCCAAGCTTCCTGCCAACTCTGAGGAACATTTCTAACTGTGCTCCCAACGGGATGCTTACCTATCTCTGGGGAAGATGTTTTTTCTGTAGAATCTCTGATCACTCTGATAGCATTTAAAGTAAAACTGACTGCACACATTCAGAAATCACTACCTCCTTGTGGGGTGTCATAAAGGTAGATACGTGACTTTTCCTACTACCGGTATCCGCACTTCAACCTCCCAGGCCTAGACGAATTCCTATTACAGTAAAACGAGAAGCATTTCCATTTTTGATTATGTTTTGCCTTTATATTATCTACACATGAATCCTACATATCACTCTACATTCTTAAATTTCTTTCCTTCATAGACCTGTTTCAAGTGCTATTTAGTTATACTTAGCAAAAGACAAACATACCTATTTAGTTACGCACATCACACATTACATCTAAGAAAGTGCTCTCAGGCATTATTTTTCATTTTCTCATCAATTCAGTACTTGTCCCAGACAGATAATGTCAGTGCCTACTGAATCTTTTCTTCTCGATCTGTTCTCTGGGAGAATAAAATCTATTGAACTATTCACACAATGGTACCAGGAAACTTCTCTAAGAAAATTCTATGAACAAGTGATGGTCGGCACAGAATCCATGAAGGACCATTACACACCACAACCTATACAAAGTCTCATTTTGTACTATTCCAAATACCAACTCTCTTAATATAATTCTTAAACTCTTGAAAAATAATTTTAGTTCAAGGACAGTTCTTAAAAGTCCAAAAAATTTACTTTTGCCTTATTCCTAGAGTAATCGATGGCTAATGAATGTTATGTCTATTAGTAAGACTATTACTAGTAGTAGTAGTGGTCCTTTTCATTCGATGTTATTGAAACAAACTCAGTTCAAGTTACCATAAGCAAATTGAAAGAGAATTTACTGACTTCTACGACTAAGAGGAATATTTTTCAGTAACTCATAGGGTTAAGGAAAGAGCTATAAAAAGGAAGGCCTCACTAAGTCAATGCTGCCAGGACTCTCTTGGTCTCTTTTCTCTGCACTTGTCTCTGTTTTTTGGCCTCATTCTCTCCCACAACTGGATTTCTACCAAGTGACTAAGGAATATGGTCCTTGGCATCTCTCTGCTTACAGCACAGCAGTTGAGCAAGACAAGTAAAGAAGAATAGACTAATTTCCCTAGCATCCAAATATTGATCCCTAGAAGGAGCCTAACTAGGCCTACGTAGGTCCAATACCGGCCACCTGGATGGAAAACTATGATCAGTCAGACCTGGGCCAAGGAGAAAGGTATGTTACAGGAAGCAAGGAGGTGGGCAAGATCACAGGAAAGGCTAAAAGAAAACAGCTTTCAACGCCCATTACAAATAACAATAAATGGTGTCTGTGTAATTAAAGGTCATACAAGGAAGCCCACAAATGAACATATGTGTTTTGATTAGCTTTTAAAAGTAAATTAGTATCAATCTTCTTAAAATCCTGAGATTCCTCTCCAAAAATCCTTATTTCCAAGTTTTCTTGAAAAATCAAGAGGTCTGATCACATCCCCCAAACGTTAACAAGAGCAGTAAGTTGAGGATGCCCCTCTTCATTGGGACATGTCCTTTCCCATTCACAATGGCCTATTTCGTTCATTTCTGTCACTCACCTGGCCCTAGAGGCACTTGAGAGTATGACCCTTGGCTGATACACCCTCTCAAATTTATATCCATTATTTCTTTCCACCTTCTCAGCAAAGCTTTGCCATTGGTATTATTGTACCCCTGAGGAAGCTGAATTCAGAGTTTTCATGACATGCCCAAGGTCACATGGCTAATAAGTGGAGGACCTAACACTTAAAATGCACATCTCAAATTTAGGGTTTTAAAGGTGCAGCTTTTGACTTTATTTTTAAGCACTTCCTGTCAAATGAAATCTTGAGTGGATCACTCATACATCAATGAATGGAAGCTGAGCTCTATAGATGAAGTGAGAGTACAGGGCTGGGAACTCAGATTGGAGTCCCACCAGGCTGGAGCTCCTCTACCTCACTTGGACTCTATCACCATTCCTACTCCCACCCTACCCTGCACGGGCTCCTAAGGCATTTTTACAGAACATAGTGATAGACCTTCTTGTCATAATGTAATTTTTTTCCTGGCAGCTCCAATCACTGGGCAATTTGCTTTATTTTTTTTTTTAATTTAAATTCAGTTTGCCAACATATAGTACCTCATGAGTTTCAGATGTAGTTTTCAATAATTCATCTGTTGCATATAACACCCAGTGCTCATCCCATCACGTGCCCTCCTTAATGCCTGTCACCCAGTTACCACATCCCCCCACCCACCTCTCCTTCAGCGACCTTCAGTTTGTTTCCCAGAGTTAAGAGTCTCCTGGGACTCATCTTCCTCTCTGATTTTACCCCATTCAGCTTCCCCTCCTTCCTTTATGGTCCCTTGTACTATTTCCTATATTCCACATATGAGTGAAACCATACGATAATTGTCTTTCTACGACTGACTTATTTCACTCAGCATAATACCCTCCAGTACCATCCACATTGATGTAAATGGTAACTACCCATCCTTTCTGACGGCTCAGTAATATTCCAGTGTGTGTGTGTGTGTGTGTGTGTGTGTAGACCACATCTTCTTTATTCATTCATCTGTTGAAAAACATCTTAGTTCTTTCTACAGTTTGGCTATTGTGGACTTGCCGCTGTGAACACTGGGTGCGGGTGCCCTTTTGTTCCACTAGATCTGTATTTTGGGGGTAAATATCCATTAGTACAATTGCTGGGTCGTAGGGCAGTTCTATTTTTAATTTCCTTTTTTAGAAACATTTATTTATTCATGAGAGACACAGAGAGAGGGAGAGGCAGAGACATAGCAGAGGGAGAAAGAGGCTCCATGCAGGGAGCCCAATGTGGGACTCGATCCCAAGACCCTGGGATCATGCCCTGAGCCAAAGGCAGCCACCCAACCTCTGAGCCACCCAGGCATCCCTATTTTTAAGTTCTTAAGTTTTCCAGAGTGGCTGCACCAGTTCACATTCCCACCAACAGTGCAGGAGGGTTCCCCTTGCTCCACACCCTCTCCAACATTTGTGGTTTCCTGCCTTGTTAATTTTCCCCATTCTCACTGGTGTGAGGTGGGATCTCAAGGTGGTTTTGATTTGTATTTCCCTGATGGCAAGTGATGTGCAGCATTTTTTAACGTGTCTGTTGGCCAAGTATATGTCTTCTTTGGAGAAATGTCTGTTCATGTTTTCTGCACGTTTCTTGACTGAACTGTTTGTTTCTTGGGTGTTGACTTTGAAAAGTTCTTTCTGGATCTTGCATACTAGCCCTTTATCTGATATGTCATTTGGAAATATGTCTTCTCCCATTCTTTAGGTTCTTTTAGTTTTGTTGATTGTTTCCTTTGTTGTGCAGAAACCTTTTATCTTGATGAAGTCCCAATAGTTTATTTTTGCTTTTGTTTCCTTTGCCTTTGGAAACGTGTCTAGCAAGAAGTTGCTGTGGCTGACATTAAAGAGGTTGCTGCCTGTGTTCTCCTCTAGGATTTTGATGGATTCCTGTCTCATATTTAGGTCTTTCACCCACTTTAAGTTTATCGTTGTGTATGGGGTAAGAGAATGGTCTAGTTTCATTCTTCTGCACATGGCTGCCCAATTTTCCCAGCACCATTTATTAAAGAGACTGTCTTTTTTCCAGTGGATATTCTTTCCTGCTTTGTCGAAGATTAGTTGACCATAGAGTTGGGAGTCCATTTCTGGGTTCTCTGTTCTGTTCCATTGATCTATGTGCCAGTACCATGCTGTCTTGAATATCACAGCTTTGTAATATAGCTTGAAGTTAGGCATTGTGATGCCCTCAGCTTTGGTGTTTTTTCCAACATTCCTCTGGCTATTTGGGGTCTTTTCTGGTTCCATACACATCTTAGGATTATTTGTTCCAACTCTGTGAAAAAGATCAATGGTAACTGATAGGGATTGCATTGAATGTATAAATTGCTCTGGGTAGTATAGACATTTTTACAATATTTATTCTTCTAATCCATGATCATGGAATGTTTTTCCATCTCGTTGTGTCTTCCACAATTTCTTTCATAAATGTTCTGTAGTTTTTAGAATATAAAGCCTTTACCTGTTTGGTTAGGTTTATTCCTAGGTATCTTACAGCTTTTGTTCCAATTGTAAATGGGATCGATTCCTTAATTTATTTTTCTTCTCTTTGTTAGTATATAGAAATGCAACTGATATCTGTGCATTGATTTTGTCATAATGTAATTAAAGCGAGAGGTGTATTCTCTAGTACTCTGGGAAATCAATGCTTCAGAGGGGCAAAAGAAATACATGTAGAAGAGTCTTTAAAACATAATATAAATTGTAATATATAATTATATAAATGTAATTATACTATATATTTTAATATTCACATATGTAATTTCAAAGGGTATTTGCAATGTAAAATAACGTACCTGCTTGGCCATATAAACAGTATTCTATCAAAAGAGCCTCCAAAATCTTTATAGCCAAATAATTCAGGTAAGAGGGAATAGATCAGTCAACAGGTTCACTCAGGAAAAGAGAGGCCAGGGGATCCCTGGGTGGCTCAGTGGTTTGGCGCCTGCCTTTGGCCCAGGGTGCGATCCTGGAGTCCCGGGATCGAGTCCCACGTCGGGCTCCCGGCATGGAGCCCGCTTCTCCCTCCTCCTGTGTCTCTGCCTCTTTCTCTCTCTCTCTGTGTCTATCATAAATAAAAATAAATAAATAAATCTTTAAAAAAAAAAAAGACTTCTGGTCAATAGTTGCCTAAAAAGGAAAAAAAAAAAAAAAAGGAAAAGAGAAGCCATTCTATTATTTCATTAGGAAGCATTTAATATAGGAATTAGGATCATACACAGCCACTGGAAGATCTAAGGGTAAGTGAAGCTGCCTGTGAAATCAGAGGCGGCTTGGTCAGCAGCTTGAGCTCCGCTTGAAACATCAAAGAGTTTAAGGCACAAAACTCTCTAGGAAGCAACTCCCTGTCTGCAATGGGCTCCAGAGAACACTGGTTTCTTCCACTCTTTGCCTTGCAAATCATAGGCAAATTCCTCTCATTAGCAAATTTAAGGGTGGCGCAACATAGGGATGAGAACACAGACAAGGGCATCTCCTAACTTCTCTTCTGTAATGAGAAATTCTTAGAGACGGGCCACAGGGATGCAAAGTTTTACAACAAATAATCCAAACCCTTTGGAAACAAGTAAATGTGGGTGATGGAAATTATATATTCCTCTTCTAGACAGATATGAACTGAGGTGTATCTGTTCAAACACATCTGAGGCTTCTGCCTTCAGCCTGGGCAGTACCTCCTAGTTCTCCTCTCCCTTGTTGAGACGGAGGACTGACGGTTAAGGGTGAAATTCAAGCAAGAATTGTCCAATTCAGGACAAGCAGATGTGCATCAAGGCACAGAGTGTAGGTTATACATAAACTGAAAGTGACATTTAAATACCGGAAGACAAAGAGACACTAGGACTTGGTAGGATGGAACTTTTGGCAAATATGAACTAATGGAAGCAAAGTCTTCCAAAACACCGATGTATTACAGTGAAGGTTGGAGTCACATACCATAGCGGAGGCTGCTGTTTTCCTACTCTCACAAGTCTCTGCTTTAAAGCAAAACAAAACAAAAGCGAAAATAGAAACAATCCCCACACACATTTTTTTAGCCTCTTAGAATAAGTCTACAGGCCCCACCCCTTGGTAGCCTTGTGACCAAATGTTTGCCAATGATTATAAGCAGACGCATTATATAGAACTCTGAGAAATAATGTATTCTCACCCACTTCTTCCTTCCTACTGCCTGAAATGGGGATGTGATGGTAGGAGCTCCAACAGCCATGCACACCAGGTAATCTTGAGAATGGAAGCCATAGGGACAAGGATGGAAGCGGAAACAAGTAGAAGTCTTTGTCCCCGATAAAACCGTGCAAGCTACCTGCAGTCTTCTTTTACATGAGAGAGAAATAAGCCTCTGTCTTATCGAAGCCACTATTGAGAGAAGGGTCCTTGTTATAAACAGCCAAATGCAATTCCTAATTGATAGTGGATTGAAGTTATCCGATGATGCTTGGAGTGCAGACCTAAGACACTGAAAATGCAACATCTTCCATCTTCAGGGGCTAGGCAGGTAACTGGAATCATAACCGACATAAAAGGAAAGGCATCGGGAAGACCCAATCACAATCAGAAAGCAGATAACGCTAGCTGGCCTAACAGAATATTGGAGATCAATTATTAAATATTATAATATCTCTATTAAATATCAATCATTAAATATCAGACTCTCATCCTCAATAAACTGGTTTCTAGGTCGCAAAAACACTTATATCTCCACCCTTCTTCACTGGCTTAGGATAAAATTCAACCTTCTTAACCATGGCCCGCAAGCTAGTAACTTCTCGTACCTGCCTATCGCTCCAGCCTTGCCTCTGCCTTCTTTTTCTATCCTCCCTGCACCTCGGCCATCTGCAGACGTGGAGGCCCGTCCTGATCCATCTGGAAAGTCCTCTCTGTCTCCTGCTCTCCACTTTGCCGTCCCAGTATAAATCCCCTGGTCCCTACTTTCCCAGAGGAATCCCAAATCCAACCTTCTGTGTGAAGTCTTCTCTGAATACTATGAATGTTCAAAGAATGGAGATGCTGCTTTCAGGCCAGGAATTAGAAAAATAATAGTTGTAGAGGTGCCACTTCAGGTGGGGCTTGAGAGATGAGCAAACTTTTGAAAGGTTAAGTGGGAATCCCTGGGTGGCTCAGCGGTTGAGCACCTGCCTTTGGCCCAGGGCCTGATCCTGGAGTCCCAGGATCGAGTCCCGCATCGGGCTACCTGCATGGAGCCTGCTTCTCCCTCTGCTTGTGTCTCTGCCTCTGTCTCTTTCTCTCTGTCTCTCATGAATAAATAAAATCTTAAAAAAAAAAAAAAAAAGAAAGGCTAAGGTACAGGAAGGAAAAAGTATATATCAGAAACAGAAATGTCATGAACAAAGGTCCAGAGGTGAGGAACATGCCATTAGTTTAGGGAACAGCAAGTGGTATGGCTTGGCTATAACTCTGGGTAGACACATAAGGCAACGTTCCTAGGGAGAACTCAAAATCCTTCACAAATGATGCGCAGCTAAAACAACACTTAGCAAGAACCTTCCACATGCAGAGCCTTATGCCAGGTTCAGTAATTGTAAAGTCAAAGACATAACCTCCACCCTCAAGGAACTCAAGTCCACTAGGAGAAACAGACATGTAATAGGTCATCTAGATATGTTTTGGGTAAATATTATAATATAGATACGCACAGTGTGCTCTGCAAGCTCATGACAGGGACTCTGCTCTTATTTACTAAATGTCTAACACACGATGCACTTCATACACATTATTTTACTTAAGATTCATAGCAGCCCTTGAAGGTGGGTATTTTTATCTCCAAATTAAATGATGAGAAAACTGTGATTCAGAGAATTTAAGCAACCCTGTCCAAGGCCACACGTAAATTAGTGGCATTCTTTCCACTACATCATGCGAAAAGGAGTTTACTTAACTTGGTAGACAATGAGGTGTCGTTGAAGGCTTTTGAGCAGAGAAATAAAATACTCAGAGCAATGCCTTAAGAGGATTAATGTGACAGTGATGTAAAAAAAAAAAAAAAAGAAAGAAAGAAAAGAAAGGACAACAGAGAGACCAATTAGAAAGCTATGGCAAGTCCAGGCTTGAAATGATGATCTTCAGACCTGGCTGCTTTTAAAAAAACAAAAAACAAAAAACCAAAGCTGTGATTATGCTTGAGCGTGGCGGTCATTAGTGCCCTTCACCGTATATGTTCACCAAATACTCTGCTTCTGCCCCTTTGGGGTGTTTGACAAGATTGCACTTCCTCGTCCCCTTAGGGTTAGGAACAGTCACGTGGCATGCTTTAGCCGGGGGCTGTGAGGAGAAATGAGAGGCTTCACCATGCTGCCTGTGGTCCCTCATGTCGCAGCAATGACCAAGGATCCAGACGGCTCTGGCCCAACAGCCTGGAACCTGGAGGAAGAACGATGTGGAACAGAGCCCCCTCCGGCCCGCCGTGGACAAGCAGCGTCCGTGAGAAGCAAAATTTGCTTATTTTAAGCCGATGGATTCGGGGCGTGCTTGTTACCGCAGCATACCCCAGCTTGCTCTGACCGATCGCACATCTTCTCCGGAGACTTGCTCATGCGCAGCACTGCTTCTCAGACTTTACTGTGCTCTAATACCCGGAGATATTGCTAAAGCGCGGGCTCTGGTTCCGTAGGTCGAGGGTGAGGAGCAAGATACTGCATTTCTGACGGCCTCCAGCGCCGGGGCCGGGGCTGCCGCAGGTCACACTGGCAGTGCTACAGGGATCTGACACTGCCCGCCTGGGGGATGCAAAGGGTGGCCCGTGGCCCTTCCACGCCACCGGCCCGGGGGCGTCCACTGGTGTTGTTTTGCGTTCCCCTTGTAACCAAGAGGGAAAGCTTCGGAGTCTAGAGCTCTTGAAGTCCTGCAGACGAAGGAGGAGATGTCCTCAAGCTCCTGGCAGCAGCCATCCACTTAGGCGGCACCAACCTCGACTTCCAAATGGACCAGGGCGTCTGCAGAAGGACCTGACACTACCTACACCATAAATCTGAAAAGAGCCGTGGAGAAGCTTCTGCGGGAGCTCGGGCCGTTGCTGCCACGGGAAACCCAGCGGATGTGTCATCGCCCAGGAATCCGGCCCCGGCTGTGCTCCAGTTTGCTGCCCCTGGATCCTCACGGGATCCGGGCCTCCGACAGCCGAGACCTCTGGTGGTTGTGGATCCCAGGGCTGCCCACTAGCCCCTCGGGGACCTGTTAGCCCGCCACCCTTGCCCTGGGCAACGTGCACACCACCCCTCGCGACAAGTGGATCACCCGGGATCCGACGTGGGGGCTGCTGGACGGAGGGGGCTGCAGCCCTGCTCGTGAATGCCCAGGGGCGCTCGGGCCTGGCCTCTACTTGTACAGAGGCGCTCGGAAGAGGCTGGAGGGGAAGAGCAGGCCACTGGACCGCCTGTGCCCCAGGACGGGGTCAGGCTGAGGGGCCCGCTCCCGCCCCTGAACTCACCCCTGCGCAGCCTGGAGGCCCAGGTGGGCCTGAAGGCGGCGGGTGCCTCTGTGCCCGGTCAGCGGCCCCCACCCCGCCGGGCCACGGCCCGCGCTGCTCAGGGCGCTGGATGGGAAGGGACACCCCCGGGGCCCTCTGGCTGCTCTTCCTCAGAGGCAAACAAAATGGGGATGAGAGTGATGGAAAATAAACAGCTTCTAGAAAGAAGGAAAGGAAAGAAGAAAGGAAAGGGAAAGGGAAAGGGAAAGGAAAGGAGAAAGCAAGCTACATATGGGGGCCCCTGGGGGGCTCAGCGGTTGAGCGCCTGCCTTCAGCCCAGGGCGTGACCCCGGGGTCCCGGGATCGAGTCCCGCATCAGGTCCCTGCATGGAGCCGGCTTCTCCCTCCACCTGTGTCCCTGCCTCTCTCTGGGTCTCTCATGAATAAATAAATAAAATATTTTTAAAAAGCTACAAGTGGCTCCTTCAATTTAAATGAACTAAAACTAAACACTCCGTTCGCGGCCCTATCAGCCACCTTACACGTGTCAAAAGCTGCCTGAGGCCAGGGGGCTGCGTGTTTGACAGCACCGCAGGACCCTCACGGCAGCGCTGGTCTGGAGCCACACCCAGGCGCCTGGTGACAATCGGCCCCTGGGGGACGGGAAGGGCCAAGACACGGGGTGGGCACCAAACAGCGAAAGCCCGTGGGAAGCGGCGTGGCCCGAGTCGCAGGACGTGAGGCTGAGACGGAAGCAGGGGACCCCGGCTCTGAGCAGGGGGAAATCCCCACCCAGCCTGGTCCCCCCCGCCAGAGGAACGAAGGATCAGCGTAGACACGGAGAAGACAGGCCAGGACTGAGAGACCCCTTGCAACACAACCACACTCTGTGTTACGTGCATCTGGAAAGGGCTGGGATCATGGTAGCTGCACGCAGAATAGCCAGGGAATCAGCAAAATCGGTCACGCTCGTCACAGAGTACAAGTCTGGAGAGTCCGTGGCGGTGCGAAGCCAGTACCTGCACCGCAGGTTCGCGTGGCCTAGCTTTCCGGGTATTGATAGTACTTGAAGATCTATGACAGAAATCATGATTGATTGATTGATTTTAAAGATTTTGTTGATTTTTTTTATTTATTCATGGGACACACAGAGAGAGAGAGAGAGACAGAGAGGCAGAGACCCAGGCCGAGGGAGAAGCAGGCTCCATGCAGGGACCCTGACGTGGGACTCGATCCCAGGACCCCAGGACCACGCCCTGGGCTGAAGGCAGACGCTCAACCACTGAGCCCCCAGGCATCCCTGGAGTCTACTATTTAGTACCAATGCCCAGGTGCCCTATGATTTCTACCTTTACACAAGCACGGCTAGATTATAGAGTAAAAACTCAGGACGTTTCAAGATGGAGCACAGATTTCAAAGAACTTGACCCACTTCTGGTGGTCACTGGGGTCTGCCCCAGGTCCCCGCAGCGAGGGAGGGGCATCAGGGGTAAATTCATTCTGTCCTGTAGTTAGAAATCTTTAGGGTGAGATTGTCAGAGAAGGACTGAAGTACTGTTCCCGCAGGTCCTGAATGTGGGCATTCCTATTTTTTTTAATATTTTATTGCAAAAAAAAAATTATCTTTAAGTAATCTGCACACCCAACATGGGGCTTGAGCCACAACCTAAGATCAAGAGTGACGCTCTCCACGACTGAGCTGGCCGGGCCCCCTGGCACACGATCGGCGGGAGGCAGGGGAGGGGGGCACGGGCCGCTGAAGGACGCGGCCGCTCTGGGGGTACTTGGAGACGCGGCCCATCTTTCGTCGGAGGCCTGCAGACAGCAGTGTGGACCCTCAGTCAGTCTGGAAGTCTACTGGAAACACAAGATAGGCCCTCGAGTAAGCCGCTGGCACGCTCGGGATGGGTGGATTAAAGGACTCCATATCCCTCCCATACAGGGCTCGGCAAACTCTTTCCGTAAAGGCAAGATCGCAAATATCTCAGGCCTTGCCAACCACGCCTGGTCTTTGCCACAACTCATCAGCTCTGCTCTTGCGGCAGGAAGGTGGCCCTAACCAAGCCCTCAACAAATGAGCGTGGTTGTGTTGCAATAAAACTTTATTAATTTAGGACACTATAATTTCACTTTCAGCTCATTTCCCCCTTTCTAGAAATACCATTCTTCTTTGGCTTTTTTTTAATAACCATTTGAAAATGTAAAAACTATTAACTTGAGGGCTCATAGGAAAGCAGGCAGCATTTGCCCGCCCTGGTGTGTTAGTAAAGCTACTGCTCTCCATCACTTGATGGTGAGCTGGTTTTAAGAAAACCCTGCCAACGTGTGAGTCAGACACGAGTCCACACGGAGCCAAAGGCCGTGATGACTGAAAACTCATTGAGGATATGGAGATGAATTTGCATGTACCAAATATCCCTTTCTGTTCTGAGAAATTTTTTTAAATTGTTGGGTAGATATTGCAAGGGGTCTGGTTCCAGCAGGTAGAAAATGTTCATATTTCTATTGTTTGCAGCAAACTAGAGGAGAAGGAACTGAGTGTCTTCCTCCACCAAGAGCAGAGCACCGCAGCCTCCTCTCAACAAGACAAAGGAGGAGGCAGAGGCAGGGAGGCAGGGCCCCAGGCAGGCACTTGGGAGGAGCACACAGCCTCCTGCCAGGCCACCCACCACCTCGCCTGCCAGGGTTAGCGGGATCCACAGGCCACATTGCGCCACTGAGGTTGCATCCCTGGAACAAGACAAGGTCCCTGAGCTGTACACGCAGCAGATACACATCAGTGCCAGGAAATGTTATCGCCAAATGCTGCCTGCGTCATGAGCCATGAGCAAGGCCAGCTGCTCATGAGTGGAATTTTCTAGCTATCAGAGAGTTCTCGACAACGCAAAGTACTGCTAAGCTCCTTGGAGACCCAAATTGGATTTCTCTTGTTTTCTTTTGTTTCCAACATCAGGGATCAACTTGGGGTAGCAACTCGGGTATTCTGTTCGAGGACGTTGGAAGTGAACTGATGCACTTTCTGCAAACCCTCTTCCTGCCTCCGTGCCTATTGCCTCATACACGTAACCGGTCTTTGGAGAGTCAAGTCTATCCCACTCACTAAACCAACTCAGTCACTGGAGATAAGGCAGTAACCAGACAGCTTTGGTTTGGACTAGTTGGCTAGCAGAGAAAACAGACACTTAACTACTAATTCAAGTAGGACACGTGTCACCGTAAGAGACACATCAAGTGCTATAAATGCAGCCAGGAAGGGAATCTAGCCTCCTTGGAAAGGACCCAAAGTTGGTGCCTTGGTAAAGTAGAGGAGGAGAGCTTTAATAAAGCCACCATTTTGCACCAAAAAAAAACAGAAGAGGAGGAGATTTCCAGCAGAGGAAATAATGTGTATGAGGGACGCAGAGTAGAGCCTGATGTGCCATCACAGATTAAAGTCCAGAAGTCTGGAAAGGAGGGACAAGGGCAGGGACTGCGTCCTTGTCCGACTCTGCTCCTTACACAGGGCCTCTCCCAGCTGTTCAGTGAGCATCAACAGCGATACAAAGAGCTCAGTGACCCCGTTTGCTCCTCCCTCTGTATACAGCTTCCTGACAGGGCAGCTTGCATGTGGGTCAATTACCTGTTTACAGTTCATTTCCCTGTTTAAACCAAAAGGTGGGTTTTGTTTCGTATTCCTCGGGCCCAGCAGAATGTAAGGCCTCAACAGTGAAAGAAGCTAGAGGACAAGAATGAAGGAACAAAGAACAGAAGATAAAGGCAAAGAAAAAAATAGAAAGAAAAACTCCAAGACCTTAAAATAATCCTTACTGTGGTGGATTAATCTCCTCCCTTGGCAACCAGAAGGTGACACAATATGGCGTCCTGGGCGCGGGAGGAAGAGGACTCGATGTCCTCTCTGCATTTCATCTCCTGTTATCTCCTTCGTGTCACTTTTTAAGTGCCAGCTAGTATTCGTCAGCTATGGCTGCAGTTATGCTGTGTGACAACCATCCCCAAACTTAATGAGCTTGATTTCTTGTTCACAGACCTGAGTCCAGCTGCACCCTGGCTGGGCCAAGCTCAACTCAGGGGATGCAGGCTCCAGTCTGAGGGCTGAAGTCGATGCTCTCCACACTGTTGGCTCAGCTCGGCGTGTGGCTCTGGCATTCCCGGGAGCCCCGTGGGAGCTCTACCCTTTGTGGCTGGTACCACCTTCACACCTAATCAGATCCAGGCCCGTCTCACAGCTAACTCTAGCATTTCACGTGTCTTGGGTTGCTTCCATCATCCTGTGGCAAGACACACAGAATTGGTTTTTCAGGGTAGAAGGTATCTGTATCTTATTCTATGCTGAAGGGAAACAGCCAATAGAGAGGGGGGAGTTAATGAGTCAGGAAAGAAACTGAGTAGTTGACAGAGCAAGGGCCTGAAAAAGCAAGAAGGGAGAGGATCAGGGCATAGGAGAGGAAGTAGCCTTCAAAGGAAAGAGGGGAAGAGGCAAAGAGTCACTTCCTTTCAAAGAAAAGAGAGAGCCTGAGGATGAGGTTGCTAGAGGTAAAGGAGGCAGGGAGGTGAGGAAGCTGTCGTAAGGCCTCCATTCCCTCTGGGCAGCCAATCACCAGAGAGCAGGGGGTGAGGTGGCGAGGAAGAGGCCCTGGGAAGGAGCTGTAGAGTTGGAAGAGCTTCCCTATGAATAGAAGAAACACTGATGAACTCTCCGAAGAGAAGTGTGTCCTAGCGGAGTCAGAGCGCTGCTGAAGACAGAGGTCAGGAGTCTGGAGGCGCCCTCGTCTCGGCCATTCTGCGATTTTTCTCCAAAGTGCTCAGCCACCCGGGTGGAAGGGCCAGGAAAACCTGGTGGTTGACTACATCCAAGACTGGACGTGGGCCTTGTAAGTCAAGGAGCCAAAGGAGCAGAGAGTGGTCAAACCCACGGGTCCTGGGAGGTAGGCTAAGTGGAGACGGAGTGAGATGTGCTCGCAATTCAGGACAAGTCAAATCATCTAGGAACACGAGCCAAGTCTCAAAGCCAATTCATCACTTATTTACAGAAATCAATAAATCAACACAGTGTATGTTTCTCAAGTGTGTTTCAGAGAACACAAATAACACTTTTTTCTCCCCCTCAAGGAGCTTACAGCCAAGCTGGTGAAACAAGATTAATGTATAAATCAATGCATGTCACACACACACAAATAACTATATTTCAGATAATAACTATATTATTCCCCTGGCTCGCCTATCCCCCTACCTGACAGAGCCAGAGGTGGCTGCCTGACTTCTTCCACTGAGAAAGGAACTCTTTTTTTTTTTTTTTTTTTTAAAGATTTATTTATCTTAGAGAAAGAGAGAGGGTAGGAGCTGAGGGAGAGGGAGAAAAAAGAATCTCCAACACATTTCCTGCTAAGCACCGAGCCCGACACGGAGCTCAATGCTGGGCTCCATCTCACCACCCTGAGATCATGACCTGAGCAGAAATCAAGAGTCAGATGCTAACTGACTGAGCCCCCCAGCTGTCCCTGAGGACGGAACGCTTCTCACCCAGACCTACCACCAAATGACAAGATTCCTGCCGGCAGATTGGACAGGCCACCGGCCTTTATGGCCTTTATGGCCTGGGTGTCAGGCGCAGACACACGGGGACTCAATAAGTGGTTAAACGAATGAATGCGTCTCTAGAAACCCTGAGACCCAGGGAACTAAGCTCAGTTGACTAAAGAAAGTGTCAAATGGACACGTTGGGGTGTGGCCAGGTGATCCCGTGACACTGGAACTGCTTTTACCACCTGCTTCCTAATGTGAGTGGGTGAGTTAGCTCCATCTAAAGGGCCAGGAGTGGAAAGTAGCATATCACCGCAGTGTGACATCATGGTACAGCTGACCGTGTCCACTGCAGTTAGGATTACACAAAAATTAAATTAAGTTGTGTGTGTGTGTAAACATTAGCTAGAGAAGGTGATGGATGTTCTGGAGCTGATCTTAGCTGTATCCACACGGTAGACACTTCTTCCTCCATCAAATTCAGCTAAAGAGCTTTCTCCAAATTCATAACCTGGCATCACTAGAGAGTCTATTCAGTAAACCAGTCATAGAACAAAATAACCTCTTTTATTAAAAGATTTTATTTATTTTATTTGAGAAGAGAGCATACAACGGTGGGGGCGGTGGGGTGCAGAGGTAGAGGGAGAACCAGGCCCCCCGATGAGCAGGGAACCCAAGGAGGGAC
This sequence comes from Vulpes vulpes, assembly GCF_048418805.1. Taxonomy (NCBI): domain Eukaryota; kingdom Metazoa; phylum Chordata; class Mammalia; order Carnivora; family Canidae; genus Vulpes; species Vulpes vulpes. The sequence goes on from NC_132793.1 coordinate 138,982,711, forward strand.
TCATCCCAGGACTCTGGGATCATGACCTGAGCCGAAGGCAGATGCTTCACCAACTGAGTCACACACGCACCCACGAAATAACCTCTTTATCTTAAAATTTTCCGAAAGTGATTTAGGTGTCCATCAAAAGGGGAGAACCACTTATTTAAACAACTCGAAAACAGAGAGATCAGCAATGGATAAAGAGAAGCTAACTTTTACATCCAGATGATGTAAATTCAACTGACTTAAAATAGAATGGTAAAGCAAGTTATGAAAAAAAAAGCAGTATCAAACAACAAAAAGTATGAAATTTTCATGAAAATTAACATAAGTGAAAAAAGAGACCTGGAGACTCTATTAACAATAACTATGTAAAAAATAAAATGCATTGATATGAACCCAAGGAGAATATAAGGTCTGCAAAGTTATAAAGTCTACAATTAAGATTTTAACTATAAAATATTTTCTTTAAGACTTTATGTATATATTCATAAGAGACAGAGGCAGAGACACAGGCAGAGGGAGAAGCAGGCTCCACACAGGGAGCCCAACGTGGGACTCGATCCCAGGACCCCAAGGTCATGGCCTGAGCCCAAGGCAGACGCTCAACCCCTGAGCCACCTAGATGTCCCAACTATTAAAAAATTTTAAATAAAATGTAAGACTTTTATGTTTAATGTTAATGTTATGTTTAATGTTAATGTTTAATGTAAATGTTAGGATTCTGCCATTTAGTATATAAATGAAGTAGTTGTTTTGGCTTAAAGAAGTATTTGATATGATTTTACCACAACTTAAGTAAGGAGTCGCATTAGGAATGTTCACGCACATTTCAGTGAAGTAGCAGGGATATGGCGATGATAATAGCTTTTTCTGATGAATGTAATCGTGGCAGCAGGGGAAAGATCCATGTAGATATATTAATTTGTATTTAGGTAAGACTCAGTCACCAAGAGAAAGGATTTATCTCCTGTAACTATATTTACATGGACAAAACAGTCTCTATTATTATCCCAATGGAACAAACACTATTGAACCTTAGTAGTGGAAGGTGAAAGGTAGGAAAGAGGAAGGTAGGCCAAAAGCTACCCTGCTGTGTGAAAGCAACAAAATAATTAAATCCACGTATGCACTGAGAAATAATAAAGCTCTTCTAGATACAATGAGTTTTCAAAAATATTTCTTGTTGTCTTACTTATTCAACCTTTACAACAATCCTTAGGCATAGTCCTTATTCTTACTCTCATTTTATAGAAGAATCACTAAAACCTCATATTTATATGGAAACTTTCCAGTTTCCAACGTGATTTCACAAATACAATTTAATTTTTAAAATGTTTAGTAGAGAAGAAAACTAATCCCAGAAAGTTGAATGACTTGCCAAAGTTCTCATGCTTCGTATGTTTTGTGTCCCGGATTTAAACCCGTCTTTTCAAAAACTGTATGGTCTCATTCATTTGGGGAATATAAATAATAGTGAAAGGGAATATAAGGGAAGGGGGAAGAAATGGGTAGGAAATATCAGAAAGGGAGACAGAACATGAGAGACTCCTGACTCTGGGAAACGAACTAGGGGTGGTGGAAGGGGGGGGGGTGGGGGTGACTGGGTGACGGGCACTGGGGCCACTTGACGGGATGAGCACTGGGTGTTATTCTGTATGTTGGCAAATTGAACACCAATAAAAAATAAATTTATTTTAAAAAAAAAAACCGTCTTTGCTAACACGCAGATGGTTGTTGGGATCTGTGTCGCTCAACCCACGGAGGGTGGGTCAGCATCACCGCTAGAAGCTCGCGTCCGGTTTCCTGTTTCCACCACCGAACACTCACCCCACGAGAACCACTTTCCCGGCTCAGAGGAGAGATTTCAAATGTGTTGTGAACAGGCTCCCTTTGGGCCAGGAGCAGAGATCTCAGACCACTACCACCTCATAAAGTGTCCAAACTCCCTACCTGCCCATCTAGAAAAGGTTTGCAGGGTGCGGGGGGAGGCAGGGCGTGCCCACACCGTGGCTCAGCCGGGCTCAGGGGTCTCAGGTCTCAGAGGTACGAGCCTCTGGGGCTGGTGGCTGCTCCTGACCTGGCTGCCCCAGCTCCAGGTGCTGGCAAAGGACAAAGGACGGATCAGCCTCTGGCACTTCACACCTTCCCCCTCACAGCTGCCAGGCCCCAGGGTCTTTTCCTATCAGATTCCCTTCCTGGGCAGGAGCATAATCAACTTAGCTGTGCCAAAGGGAACGCTGGCTCCCGCACCGGAATTCTAGGGCACCTGGTCGCCTAACGTCGGCCCCTAAGCGTAGAGTCATTTCAACATTTGCTCCTCAGCAAGTGACCCTTGGAAAGATGAAGCCATTGCATATGTGCGTTTATATAGACGCAGAGTGGGCGCACACACGGCGACGCAGGGGGCGAAGAGAGAGACGCGGCCTGATGTCTTCATAGATCTCACAACCGCATTATTGTGCATCATTCGGACTTTTCCATCTATACGCTTCTCTCTCCAGCAGCAGCGGGGATATCCGGTACCATACTGAGCACGTAACAAGTTTAAAGCAAATACTAATTTTATTAAACTCAGCTACCACTGGCTTCAGCGACCTTCCACAGAGGCAGACACGCCCAGTCGTCAGCTCCGAGCCAGCTCCCTTGGGACCCACGGCGGCCCACGCACCCTCCTGGGTGCGGTTTGCAAGCTGCTCGAGCAAGCTCACATCAGACGCAGAAGCGGAAGGTTTGAAGTCACGACGTCCCCAGAAGGTCGGACAGGACAACACTCTCCTCATTCTAATTCAGTCCAAGAAGTTATTTGGCCCCGATGGAAGGCTTCCTCCTGTCGCCTCTTCCCTCGCCGGCATTCCAGGATTAGGGGATAATAATTCCAGAAGGAGGAAGAGAGACTATGTCAGGGATGCTCTCCTCTGCCTGGCCCTCTTCCTTCTCCCCCCCCCCCCCCCGGGGAAGCTGCATTCGAGGAGACCCCTACAGGCAGTGCTCGGTGGGGCTGGCAGCATCGTCTGCTCGGGAGGGGCTTCCACTCTGAAGATGGAACAGAAAGGTGCAGGGACGCCTGGGGGGCTCCGCGGTTGAGCGTCTGCCTTCAGCTCAGGGCGTGACCCGGGGTCCCGGGATCGAGTCCCTCATCCGGCTCCCCGAAGAGAGCTGCTTCTCCCTCTGCCTGTGTCTCTGCCTCTCTCTCTCTGTCTGTGTCTCTCATGAATAAATAAATAAAATGTTTTAAAAAAAATAAGGAACAGAAAGGTCCAGAGAAGAAGACGCAAAACTGCAGAACCCTGCCTCATAACCAGAGCCCAGCTCTTCTTGCTCCGGGACGTGCTCTGGCGCCTGTAACTCTATCCCTGCCTCAGGCTCCTCTGCATTGGCCGCGTCTCAGCAAAGCCCCAGTGGTCAGAACAAGGGGTGTGGCTCTGGTTCCACAGGGCGGACAACCAGAGCTCACCTGGGGAGTATTGAAGGAACCGGGACATGGTCGAGACCAGAGGCAGCCACGATGCAGCCTCTGGAGGATCTGGAGGATTGGAGGAGCTGAGCAGCTCCCTAGGGAGACCTTCCCCCAGCAGTGCCACCAGGCATGACCTCCGCTCTAAAGGGACGTGGAGGTTCTGGCCGCACCCTGGTTCTAGCCAGCAGGAAGCCAGCCACAGCCACGAATTAGAAACGCCCAATCCTCACGGACTCCTCTGAGCACCATGTTCTCCTCCTCGATCCCAAGGGCCCTTCAGGCACACCTGGGGGCTCAACGGTTGAGCGGCTGCCTTTGGCTCAGGGCGTGACCCCGGGGTCCCGGGATCGAGTCCCGCGTCGGGCTCCCCGCGTGGAGCCTGCTTCTCCCTCTGCCTGGGTCTCTGCGTCCCTCTGTGTCTCATGAATAAATAAATCTTGGAAAAAAAAAAAAAAAAAAGAAGGGCCCTTCATTTTTTACCTTCTTCCTGCACTTGCTCCTTTCCCTAATATGTCCCAAACTACAGAATGTTTAATAAACAGGAAACAAGACACAACGAAGCAAAGAGGTGATGGTTTTCTGGACTAGAGACAGCTAGTGAGACAGACTGGAACAGTCCTCACTGATGGACGGACTTGGCAGGGCCGTGGAAGGAAGAGCAAAGTCAAAGATAAATTCTAGGTTTCAGTAAGTACATTTCCTCTTACACTCGATTTATCAAATACTTACTGAGGACGGATCATGGGAAAGGCATTGTTCTGGGATCTGCAGCGAACCTCTCTGACCCCAGGGAGTGTATATCCTTCTTGTAGAACACGGAAGAAAAAATAAAGCAAAAAGAACAACAGCTAATACCTGACATGTGCTAAGCACTTTAACTGTTTTTACATATATTGGCTATTTAATACCATCATTATCCTCATTTTATAGACCTGTATCCTGAGGTTTGGGTCCATAGAGCAAGAAAAACTATATAATTTGTCCAGAGAGTTGTTAATAAAGTACCACTTAATGGATCCAGGAGGGGGAAAAAATCCGTTGTGGCAAAGTTAAGTGTGAGGTGTCTGTGAGATGCCCACGTGGAGTCGCCCAGGAAGGAACTGGATCTGTGTATCTGGAACTCAGAGGAAGGATGGAGGTCTGAGATCGGATGAGAGCGTCCTCAACATGCAGCCACGGGTTAAATGAGATCTCCCAGGATAGGGAGTAGAGGGAAAGTAGGAGACCAGCCAGGACAGTGTCCTTAAAAAAGACCCAACATCGACAAGGTACGTGGAGAAAGTAAGACTGGCGTAGGTGAATGGAAAAACATAACACGTGTGGTGGAAAGAAAGCCAAGATTCTGGAATCTTAAATAGAGGTGACCAAAATGTCAATGCTTCTGGACACAGATTAAATCTTCTATTCCTAAATACTGTATTAGGCTTCTCCGGAGAAACCGAACCAACAGGATATATATATAAATATATACAATAAATGGAAACCAAACCCAAACAAACTACCTGGTCTTACGCCTTACCAGGAGTCACGCAGAAACAGACTCGAATCTTCTCCGACGAACATACTCTAAACTGGAGATTCACATAATTCCTACTGACAAAGTTCCAAGGAAGATGAATTCACATTAGAAGTGGCAAACCAGGAGGAAATGAGCCATTGTGAGTGTGAATAACCAGCAGAAGCAACAGATGGGAGAATCAGGCCCGCAACAGCAAAGACACTGGAATTCTAAAGCCAGATCATAGAATAAATATTTAAAGTAATAAAATAGAGTTTCAGAGGCATGAAAAAGATCAGAAGATTATTTAAAGGTATCAGGTTGATCTGAAAAAGGAGAGTGGAACTGCTAGAAATGAAAGCCACGGTCATTTAAAACAGAAACTCCGTGGACACGGTAAACAGTTTGGATACGACAGAAGACAGAGTGAGCTGGAAAATCAGAAGGAGTTACCAAGACGCAGCACAGGAAAAGGAGGTGGGAAGAAAGGAAGAAAAGCAGATACTGAGAAGAGAGTGACAAAATATAAAAACACCCTAACTGGAGCTCCAGACAAAAAGGAGACAGAATGGGAGAGAAGAAAAATTTTGAAAGGATCGTGGCTGAGAATTTTTCTGAATTGATCCCTAAGGTCCAAGTCCACTTTCTCTACTAGGGAATATCCAGGGGCCCCTGGGTGGCTCAGCGGGGTAAGCATCCACCTTTGGCGCAGGTCCCGATCCCGGGGCCCTGGGATCCAGCCCCACGTTGCTCAGTAGGAGCTGCTTCTCCCTCCCCCTCTGCCTGCCACTTGCCCCTTGCTTGTGCTCTTTCTGTCAAATAAGTAAATAAAATCTTTAAAAAAATAAAAATGAATCATCTAGATTAGACAATATAGTTGCCACAGCTCGTCTCCCCCAGGACGAAGGGCAGTTGTAAGGTGAGAGAGGCAGATACACCACTCTCGGGGGAAAAAATGGGCACAGGGTTCACAAAGCTAAGCCATGAGGAGTTATATGAGTCACAACTAGATCTCCCTGACCAGCACGCAGCAAAACCTCAGAAAAATCTATTGTCGGTGCTAGAATGCTCGAGATATGAGACTAAATAACTGATTCTCTAACTCTCAGTCTAGGAACTTCACGAAGAAAGGAAAGAGACGATGTCCTCAAATTAATGTAAATGAGGTTATCCACTCTTGATTTAGGGTAATTCAAAAGTCCTAAGGGGAAAAAAAACGATCCCAGAAAATAGCACGTAGCCTGCCCTAAGTGAATTTTTCAACGCACCAAAAATTCAACCCCTTTCGGGGACATATTTTTTATTTATTTATTTTATGAGAATACAGTTAACACAAAATGGTGTATTTGTTCCAGGTGGACAACAGTGACTCAACTTCCGTGTATGTTACGCTCACGAAAGGGCAGCTGCCGTCGCCACCAGACAACGCCCGGACAACACCAACGACCATATTCTCTAGGCTGTCCCTTTTGTTCCAGGACCTTCTCACCCATAGCTGGAAGCCTGTATGTTCCGTTCCCCTCCCCCATCTTGCCCATCCCCCACCCCGCCCTCTCTAGAGGAAAAAAACCATCACTTTGTTCTCCGCGTCTATAGGTCTGACTCTGCTTTTTGTCAGTTTACCCAATTGTTTTGTTCTTTAGATTCCACACAGAAGTGAAATCATATACTATTTGCCTTTCTGACACTTCACTTAGTGTAATACCCTCGAGGTCCATCCGTTTTGTCTCAAACGGCAGGATCTCATCCCTTTTTAAGGCTGAGTAATACTCCTGCGTGTGTGTGGTTGTGTGTGGACCACAGGCTCTTTGCCCCTCTGCCGACGGACCCGTGGGTGGCTTCCATATCTCAGCTATTGTAAATTATGCTGCAATAAGCACGGGGGTGCAGAGGTCTTTTCAAATTAGTTTTTTTCTTTTCTCTGCTTAAATACCCAGTAGTGGAGTTATCAGATCATACAGCGTTTCTATTTTTGATTTTTCGAGGAACCTCCATCCTGCTTTCCACAGTGGCTGCACCGATGTACATTCCCACCAACAGTGCACAAGGGGTCCCTTTTCTCCACATTCTTACCAACACTTGTTATTTCTCATCTTTTTGATGCCAGCCATTTTTATAGGTTTAAGGTGGTCGGTCTCTCGTTGTGGTTTTCATTTGCATCTCCCTGATGATGAGTGATGCTGAGCATACTTTCATGTGTCTGTTGGCCATCTGGATGTCTTCTTTGGAAAAAATTCAGGTCCTCTACCCATTTTTTTAAAATCAGATTATGGTTTTTTGATATTAAGCAATATAAGTTCTTTTTTTAAAGACGTATTTATTTTAAAGAGAAGAGAGAGAGCATGAGCAGGAGGGAGAGAGGGTGAGGGAGAGAGAATCGAAAGCAGACTCCACGCTGAGCACAGAGCCTGACAAAGGCCTCAATCTCAGGACCTCGAGGTCAAGACCTGAACTGAAACCAAGGGTTGGTCACCCAACCGACTGTGCCACCCAGGTACCCCATGTTACATAGGTTCTTTATGTATTTTCCAAATAGTGGCCCCTTATTGGATAAAACTGGACCAATTTCTTATATCATACACATAAATAAACTCAAAATGGATTAAAAACCTAAATGTGAGACCTAAAACCATAAAACTCCCAGAAGAGGGAATAATTTCTTTGACATGGGCCATAGCAACATTTTTCTACACATATCTTGTAAAGCAAGGGAAACGAAGGCAAAAGTAAACTATTGAGACCACATCAAAATAAAATGCTTTTGCACAATGAGGCAACCCATTAACAAAACCAAAAGGCAACCACGTGAATGGGAGAAAACATACCTTTTTAAAATTTAACCCCTTGACTTGCATATTAGTTAGGATAACTTAAACAATGAATAAAAGAGAATCCAACTCAGACTAACTTAAACATTCAAAAAATGCACTGGCTCGAACGAAAGCTGCTTACAAGGCACCTAAATCCATAGTGAGCCTTATCCTCACGCTGGAGGTCAGAGCGACAGCGACGGGGGTTCTGGACTTTGACACGCAGCGACTCTCAGCGGGACGGAGAGCGGTTACTCCCGAGAGGATTCCCAGAAAGAAAGACGACTTTCCTAGACGCCCCTCAGCAGACCTCTGCTTCCCTCACCCCGTCCAGCGTAGGCCCTATGCCAAGTTCTGGACCAAAAGAGGCGGCCTGGTCCTTGACCTGTCACTTCTGGTAGGTGGCATGAGCAAGAGGGTGGATAAATGATGTTCCACTTACGGGGACGAGAACACCAGGAGGGGAAGTAGGTGGGCTGGAATCGGAGTCCGATCCTGGACACACCGTCACGGTGGCGATAATTACCCAGAGGGACCGAGGCACGGACTGCGGAGCAGGCAGGGGCCAGTGACAGGACAGGACAGGACAGAAGACTTGACAAGGCTCCTTTCCACAAGAGCTACGGGGACACAGTCCTGGGGCGGGGAGCTGCCTCCTTTGGAGGTAAAGTGTAAGAGGGGCTGACAGCACGTGGCCCGGGGGATGTGTCCGCAGGCAGAGCCGGGCTGCGTGGCCCCGGGGCCACAGAGGCCGTGGGGGGGGGGGGGGACGCTGCCTCAGCCGCCGCAGGTCCTGAGTCAGAGGAGCCACCCAAGACACACCAACGTCCCGATCACCCCACATCTCCAGAACCACGGGGGAGCCGGGAAGCCAACGCCAGTACCCCCAGGCACAGCGCTGCGACCGCAGTGTCCGCTCTTCGCGCCCGCTGTGCCTCCAAAAAGCCAAAAGGCAACTACGAGTGTCCCCTTGAAAATCGGAGAAGAGTGACGGTTAAAACGCTCTGACGGCGGGAGATGATGACAAAGTTCTGGAGACGGTGATGACGGCTGCCTGCTGTGAAGGCCCCGCGCCGCCCAGCGGCTCGCCTAAGGCTGGCCAACGTGGTAAGGGTCCCGTTACGTGCACGTCCCATCGCTAGGAGACATTCTCCGGGAAATGAGAAATACAAGGATCAGCTGCCCTGTACCCACGTCTGTCAGCCTAGAATCACATCAACAGCCTCTTAGGTAGTGTCTGGACTTAACGGCTTCGTTTCGGTAAATATAAAAAAAAAAAGACTTCAAACACCGTAAGTGATAGTAGCTAAGTTTGTGGGATCTTACACTATAGGCCACGTAGGCTATTAAAGAGCTTTCCACAACCTCATCAAATCTGTTACATAAAAAATTAATTAATTAACTAATTAACTGCCTTTCTATTGCCTTCATCCTCACTTTGGTGATAAGGAAGCGGAGTTCCAGAGAGGTTAAGTAGACCTGGGACGCGGTAAACTGAGATTTGACAGAGGCCCGGGCAATTCTATTCCAGATTCTAACCATTACACCAAACCAGTTCCTTGCATCTGCAAATCTCTCAACTGTTATTATTCTACTGCTTAGACTTTAAAAGTATGATTTCTGAAGCTCATCAAGACGTACCGTACTTTTGATGAAGCAAAAGCTACTGTTGATGTCAAACCAAAGACTACTTAGTAATAACCCATGAGCTGGGATGAGGAATTCTATGACGGAGCTCCATCATCCAGCCTATCCTCCCCAACGCGGGGCAGGCCTTGGAAGAATTTCCCAATCATCTAAGTCACATGCCGTAGTGCAGGAGAATCACACCCTCGGTGTTCACACCCACTTACGCGTGACACTACGAAGGACCTACTGTACGTAAACTAGAAACCCGGTCTTGGATGATACGGAGACGATCAATGATTATCTGAGGCTGGAGATGGAGAAGCGGGTGCTGGTTGGACAGAAACACAAGGGAAACTTTTGGGGTGATGGGAACACTCTGTATGACTGCATGGATGTGCACATTTGTCAAATGTACACATCTGGGTACATTTTAGCATTGCCGGTTTTTTCCCTTTTAAATATATTTCTGATATGCCTCCCCCCCACGTACTCTTAGATCTCTGCTCATTTTCTGCTTGTTCTATGATAGTCTCACAAGTGAGCCCACTCCCGTCTCCTCTGGACCCCTCAAACCTACCCTCCACTATGCCACCAAGATCATCTGTTTGTCGGATGGATGGATGGGCAGATGGGCAGGTGGATGGGTGGATGGGTGGATGGGTGGGTGGATGGGCGGATGGATGGGTGGGTGGATGGGTGGATGGGCAGATGGATGGGTGGGTGGATGGATGGGTGGGTGGATAATGAGGATCTGAACTAGGACAGTATAGTAATTACTGAATATCAAAATAAGGAATAAAAGGAGCCGCCACTGTAAATACTAGATGCAAACCATAGTGATGGATAGCAGGGGTGTCTTGGGGAAATATTTTGGAGGTTTAGACATATTTGGGGAGCATCCTAACAGCAGCAGATAATGAATAAACAGCTTTATAATTAGAAAGCTATTTTTACATTAAGTAACCTCATGGAAGGATAGAGAATGTCTTTCCATTGGTGTAGCCTCAATATCAAATACCGGTTCTATCGTTTGCAGGCTGGATAAACTTGGGCAAGTTATTTAATTTCTCTATATCTTAGTTATCTCATCCATGAAATGAGAACAATAATAATAACCTTCCAGAGTTTCTGGGAAGGTTAAATGAGCTAATACATGGAAAGCACTTAGAATAATGAGAAAAGAAAGCGCTTAGCCATTTTTGAAAAATCTACCGATAAGAATTTTGGATGTTTTTTTTTTCCATATAAATCCATGCTTTGCTTACAAAATTTACTCTTAAACATTTTTATAGACTTTGTTGATACTAAAAAATAGTATATTTTCCCCATGTCTCTGTCTAGTTGCTTATCACTAGGCCAATGAATACCAATTAATGTTGTTTTCATCTTACATTCAGGCAAATTACCAAATACTCTTACTGTATAAAATATTGTTAATAGGGTCCTAGAATTCTTTAAACTAAAAATCAGCAACTAAAAATAGCCTTATCTCTTTTTTACCTATTTTAATGACTTAATTCCTGCTCCTTTTCATAGTGCATTCTCAGCATATGAGAAAATAATAACTAAGAATGACGAGGGCTCCCACCTGCAGCCATGAGGAGCCCAGTGAACACCACGTTTTAAAGAACTGCAAAACCGGGACGCCTGGGGGGCTCAGCGGTTGAGCATCTGCCTTTGGCTCAGGTCATGACCCCAGGGTCCAGGGATCGAGTCCCACGTCGGGCTCCCCGCAGGGAGCCTGCTTCTCCCTCTGCTTGGGTCTCTGCCTCTCGCTGTGTCTGATTAATAAACAAATAAAATCTTTTTAAAAAGTAACTACAAAATTAGGCAAAATACATGAAGCAAGTGCTTTCAGTAAGTAGTAAGCGGTGCAGGACTAAGGCGTCCCGGAGAGAAGGGAAAGAGGAGGGGTAACGAGTCAAATCTCAAACCCGCTGTGCCCAGTGGCCAGGGCGCACCCCGAGGACCATGCACCGTATGGGCGCTGCCACCGCACCCATGACACCGAGGAGCAGGTCGCGGGATACTTGAGGCTGGAAGGTGAGAGCTGCCTGGACAGAAGCACAAGGGACCTTTCTGGGGTGATGGGAACATCCGGTGCAACCTAGAGGTGCACACCTGTCCAAGTCACCAATGTGTGCACTTAAACTGGGGGCACTTTTTAATGTGAATTACAGCTTAGTAAAGTACATTTGGAAACATCAGAATGACGAAAATCAGCCTCCCTTGCCAGCAATTTACTTTTCCATAGGAAATTGTCCATGTTCTCTGGGTTTTCATTTTCTTTTCACTGGGTTAGATCTCTTTTTTTTTCCTTGTTTTTTATTTTTTTATTTTTATGTATTTTGTTTTGTTTTGTTTGTTTTAATAATAAATTTATTTTTTATTGGTGTTCAATTTACCAACATACAGAATAACCCCCAGTGCTCATCCTGTCAAGTGCCCCCCTCAGTGCCCGTCACCCAGTCACCCCCACCCCCCGCCCTCCTCCCCTTCCATCACCCCTAGTTCGTTTCCCAGAGTTAGGGGGCTCTCATGTTCTGTCTCCCTTTCTGATATTTCCCACACTCTTCTCCCTTCCCTTATATTCCCTTTTACCATTATTTATGTTCCTCAAATGAATGAGAACATATGTTTGTCCTCCGATTGACTTACTTCCTTGTTTTTTAGATTCAATTTGCCAACATATAGCGTGACACCCAGCACTCATCCCATCACGTGCCCTGGGCCACATCTTAAATCTGGTTCCCCTGAAATAGCCTGAAGTGGAGGGCTGCTCCGATGAGGCTTACCGGGACGTGCCGGTGGGGAAAGCATCCGTGGGGAAGGTGGGGCGGGGTGACTGAACCGGCGGGGCAGCGAGCGGAGGGCGAAGCCAGCGGGGCAGGGGCAATCCCACCCAGCCACCGCCCTGCAGGGCCCCGAGACTCAGCTGGCTCTGGGATGTAAGCTGTCCCCGAGCCGTGCTGCACGTGCTGCTGATGCAACCTTGGACGAGGTACCTGCTTGGCCAAGGCGATCGCTGGCGAGGGACAAGGCTGCGGGCCACCGGCCACCAGTGCTCCCCGGAGAACGGAGACGCCAGTGGTGCCGGGACCTGGGCAGCAGAGCACGGCGCCCGTCGGGGGTGTGCACAGCACCCTTTGATGGTTCTCCTCATCTCTTTGCATCTTTATGTCTTTTTCTTGAATGTTTGGTCTTTTGTTGTTGTTGTTGATCAGATTTACAGTGCGTTTACCTATATGCAGTGGCCTTCTTAGCAACCAGCTAGCTCTTTAGTTGATTCATGATTTCTTTCTTTTTTTTTAAGATTTTATTCATTTACTCATGAGACACACAAAGAGAGAGAGAGAGAGAGGCAGAGACACAGGCAGAGGGAGGAGCAGGCTCCATGCAGGGAGCCCGACGTGGGACTCGATCCCAGGTCTCCAAGATCACGCCCTGGGCTGAAGGTGGTGCTAAACTGCTGAGCCACCCAGGCTGCCCTGATTCATGATTTCTATGGTAATTTTTATTTGATTTCACATTTTATCTTAATTCCTGCTTCCTAGTTTCTTTGATTTTATTTTGATATTTTATTAATTTTTTTAAAATAAGGATTCATAAAAAAATAAGCATTCATTTTTTTTCCTTTCTTCTTTAAAGATGAAAATAAAAAATAAATAAATAAATAAAAGAAAATACAAGTACTTAAGATTAAAATCTTCTCTGTGTATAGTTCTATGTCCCGTAGGTTTTGGAACTAAGTATTTCTTTGGTAGTTTACAATTTCTCTTTTTCAATTGCTTTCAGTGCCAAGCCTACCTAGTGGAATTTTTCATAAATTCCAAAAACGTAAGATTTGTCACCTTTTTATTATTTTTTACTGAATTATGATCAGAGAATATGTCTTATAATTTTTTTTTTATTTTGAATGTTTGTGGCCAAGGAAATGATTGATTTTTATAACTACTTGATGGGAAAATTAATATATTGCCCTCATAAGTTGTCGCATCTACATAACGTCCCTTGTTATTTTATTCAATGCATTTAACCTTGAACTCCTCCTACTCAGAGACTAGCATGACCACACCGGTTTCTTTTTGTTTGCATTGACCCTTTGCTCTTACGTCTCTTTGACCTCCCTTAGTTTTCTCTATGCTTTTTTAGGCATAAAGATGTAGATGGAAATACAGACAGAGGTACAAGTATAGACACAGGTACAGGCATATAGATTTTCTAGGGCATATAGCTCAGTTCTGTGTTTTAACCCAATTGAAAATGTTCATATTTTAAAGGAGAAAACCCGGTCTGCTCATTCTGTATGAATTGATTCCATCCTTTTATGATACTTTAGTTTGATTATTTTACATTATTATTTCATTTTCCTTTGTCTGCTGATATGATCCAATTGCTCTTCTATTTTTTCTATTTTCTCCCTTGTTAATCTGGAAGCTCTATTATTTTGAATTTCACCGGGACCACCTTATTTCCCTGTTCTCATAGTCACGAAATCCTCTACTTTTTATGAGGAAACAGGATACCAACTCTTTCCTCCCTCAAGACATTTCGTCCCTTCCCCTTGTTCCACCCCAGTAAGAAGGGCCTAGTTTTGCTAAAGTGGAGTATTGCTTTTAGGTCTAGATGCGTATATGACTTTTTTCCTACAGTAGAGCCGTATGTACCTCCTACGACCCCTTGTGCAGCACCTGGATTATATACTCCCAATGTGTCCTTATCGTCTTTGATCTAAATTTTGGAGAGAAAGAGTCATTGAGACGGATCCTGTACCCGCCTTCCTGCACCTGCAAGTACTGATTATTTTTTCGTCAACTCGCCCTGGAACCCAGTGACCCCCTTCAGGTATTTACTGGTTTCATTGCTGCTCTTCTGAAACGTCTATCCAAGTCTTAGACACCTATCCCTAACTAAGTCTCTTAGTATTTTCCTTTTTCCCTTTTATCTGCCTTTTTTTTTTTTTTTTTTTTTTACTTTGAGGACTGCCTGGGTGGCTTCGTCAGCTGAGCATCCAACTCTGGATTTTGGCTGAAGCCATCATGTCAGGGTCATGGGATCGAGGCCTGCATTGGGCTCCGCACTCGGCGGGGAGTCTGCTTGAGATCCTCCTCCTCGGCCCCCGCCCACCCCTCACTCCTTTTCTCATAAATAAATAATTAAATCTTTAAAAAACCTATTTTGTCCTTTGAAATCGTTCTTGCGCTCCCAAATTTGAAATCAGTGGCGACGATCCCTCCTTCAACTCTTCGACAGATCACTTACACAGAAAATCATGGGAATGCAATAGTTTCGGCCCTGAATGCTTTTTGGCGGCGGTGGCGGTGGCGTTCCGCGACAAGGCACGTGTGTGTGCTGCATCTGAATCTCATCCAGCGACTTAGTGCTTTTGTACTCATGATGCCATCCAGGTTTTGTCAGGCACACGTTGCGTTCGCAGATCTGACGGGGCCTTCCTGGGCGACGGCCAGGCTCCTGGACGCTCCTCCGTGGAGGAGTCGGTTTTATTTGCCGCTTGAGGTAGTTCAGTCCAGTGCAGACACAGCTGCTTTGCTGGACATGGTGGAGCTGCAGCTGCAGCCACCAGTCCTCCCTGCTGCCCACCAAGAGGACCAATCACCCCGTTGCCACTTCGGAGGCAATAAAGGACCGAACGACGGAAAAGTATCTTCAATACTCATCAGGTGAGACGTAGGCGGGCGCATTCGCAGGACAGAAGGACGGACGGAGCGGAGAGCCCGTCTGCACAGAAAGGCGGTGGAGTCAGAGGACCGTCAGGGAAGGGGGGGCTGACACCGAGAATTTGGAAGCGCCCGGGGACAGGAAAAGGCAAAAGGCTGGAATACGGCCCCCTGATATGTCCTAGACCATGACACTCCTGCGACCCGGGCCCACGGCACCTGTGCCCCCACCACCGAAGGCACAGAGAGGCCAGCTAGGGGCCACCTGGTCTCCGTCCTTAGCTTGCAGTGTGGTTGCTCGCTTGCCCCTGCACTAGAGCAGTCTGGGCCTGCACCACATTTCAGGGCCGCCCTCCGTGGGAGAGGGGTGCGGGTGTGCCCCGGCTCCGGGGCCCAGACCTCCCCCTTCCTCCTGGAGACAAGCGCCCCCCGCCAGGGCCTCTCCCCACCCGAAGGCCCTGACCAACGTTCCTCGGATCTCCCTTTGACCAGGGGCGGCCAAGACAGCTGCTCTGAGCCATAAGGGAAAGGCTCGGGGACGACTAAGGCTTTAAAAACAAAGGGTTTTAGTTATTTATCCGTGAGAGACCCAGACGGAGAGACAGAGGCGGAGACACAGGTGGAGGCAGGAGCAGGCTCCCTGCGGGGAGCTGAGGGGGACTCGATCCGGGACCCGGGGTCGCGGCCTGAGCCCCCGAGCCGCCGAGGCCTGCAGGGCCCCCGATAAGGCTTCTGTGTAGCAGGGACCCCTCGACTCTCAGCCGGCGCCGGCCTGCAGGAAGCTGGGGTGCCCCTTGCTTGCGGCGCCCGGGCTGCTGAGCAGCGTCAGGGAGGACCGGCGGCCTCGCCACACGGGGGCGGGGGGTCACGCCCTGAGCCCAAGGCCCACGGCTCACTAGTGGAGCCCCCTCCGTGTCCCCAAAGGTCAACGAAAGCTTTCGTCCTCCTATTCTACTTTCGGTCTCCTACAACCGGCTCCCTTGAGATGTTTTCATTCAAAATAAAAAATCAAAACAATCTTATCTCGGAATTATAATTGTGCCTTGGCCCCCAGAGCACAGGGGAGCCAGGAGCGCTGGGCCTCCCCTCACCCCCCACCCGGCCGGAGCACCTCACTGGGTCCTGCTGGAGGCACTGAGAAGGGAGGGGGGAGCACCACAGGAAAGCGGGTCCCCCGCACCTCCCGCAGCCCAACCCCGAGATGGAGGCGCTGCGGGCAGGTGCCCTGGGTACTGGGCCTGCGGGGAACACCGGTTACATCACCTGCTCAGGACAGAGGGGACGGAGGTCACGATCCAGGATGCCTCCCACCCCATCATTGACCCTTGGCGTCTCCTGTGGGTTTGGATTCACGGTACCCACCGCCCCCCGCGCGGGTCTTCCAAGAAATTAACAATTTATACAAGGACACGGCGTGACTATTACAATTGAAAACACACCTAAAAGTCACCTTACAAGCTCTGGATAAGGGAACGCTCCTCAGTCTCCGTCGTCCAATTCGCGCACTGAGTGTTTACAATGAGCCGAGCAGGCTCGAGCAGGTGTCCCGGGATAAACCTGTGTTTCGCGGTGGAGTCACCGGGACTCGAGGCACAGCTGAGCTCCACAGCGGCCGCCCGGGGTCCCAGGGGACAGACACGGCAGGTCCTGCCCCAGGGGGTGCAGGGACCCGGGGGCAGCTGTCATCGGTCCCCCGTTTCCCTGAAAGCAAGTCCCCCGTGAGCCCACGCCCCTGGCACGGCCGGCTCCACACATCCAGGTGCCCGCTGGCGGGAGCTGCCTACTGCCCACTTGGCCCGGCGCCCGGTTAGGGGGTGCAGCTGGCACGGACCCTCACTGCTGAGCTCTGGAGTTCCCACGCCGTGCCCCACTGGGGTGCCCCCAGCCAGGGCCTGAGCGTGGCAGAGGTATTAAGGCACATACATCCCTGAAAGACCCGGGAGTTCCCCAAGGGTCAGGGTGGGATCAGGGGCTCCCTGGTGGCTGTGCCCAAGCTTCCCTCAACTGCATGACAGGCGGCCAAGCTTCCATGCGACTCTCTGCCCTCCGCTCCCCATGCGGGGTTGCACCCGAGACGGGTTCGTGGCTCTCCCAGGCTGATCTGGGCCCTTGCAATCCTCTCATTCAGGTGTTTTCCTAAAATCCTTGCATCTTGAATCCCACGTGGATGCTTGCGTCTGGAAGAACCTGAATTGACACGCCTCCCCTCCGCTCTCCTGCTTTGGGTAGCAGACCTTGCTTGGCTCTGAGCTGCTTCTTCTGTAACTGGTTTGTTAAATGAGCTGGACTCCAGAGAAATCGAGGTCATCCTTTCTACCACCACAGTTCTGCCAACCTGCCCCGTGGGAGCCATCTTCCCCCTCCTGCATCTAATCGCGGGTAGGTTTAGATCAGTTAGAATGAGGTTTTATTAGGCGAGGTAGAAACCCCGAAAGTGAGCGGCTTAAATAAGGTAGAAGCTTATTTATAACTCATATAAAACAAGCCTTGGGGTGAAATGTCCACAGCTGGTTTTCCAGCTTCATATTCCTCAGGGCCTCGGGTTCTTTCTAGCTCACTGCTCCCCCAAACCTAAAATGTGTCACCCTACCCCCGTCGTCATAATCCAGAATGGCTGCTGAGATCTGGCTACCGTACGCCCGTTCCAAGGAATAGAAGAAAGGAATAAAAAAAAAAAGGACAGGCGTGCCTACGGAGACCCACTCTACGTATTACATGACACTTCTGGTTGCAGTTTATTGTCTATAGGGCTGTGTAAAGCAGGTTTAGGTAGGGTAGCACGTGCCTAGTTAACAACCCGGGTTCCTTACAAGGTAGGGAGGTGACAACAGATAGGCAACCGGCAGTCTCCGCTCAGCGTCCACAGCTTTTCCAGGAATTCAGTTGACCTCTGGTCACAGTCAGATAATAAATGACTTTGTCCATTATAATAACACTCCAAACCCTCATTCAACTACAGCCTCCCCCACTTATACATTGACCATGGATTGGACCCCAATGGCTCTATCCTTTTGCCCTGTTGACTGGACTCCAGTGACTGTCCAGTGTTGCAGCTGGAGGACAGAGATAGAAGACAGAAAGTCCCAACTTTACTAGCACAGTTGTAATCTAGTACTGGGATTCCCTGTGCTCAGCAGAATCCAAATGCTGGGGACCCCTGGGTGGCTCAGCGGTTTGGCACCTGCCTTTGGCCCAGGGTGCGATCCTGGAGTCCCAGGATTGAGTCCTGCGTCGGGCTCCCAGCATGGAGCCTGCTTCTCCCTCTGCCTGTGTCTCTGCCTCTCTCTCTCTCTCTCTCTCTCTCTCTCTCTCTCTGTGTGTCTATCATGAATAAATAAATAAAATATTTAAAAAAAGAAAAGAATCCAAATGCTGAATTGTGCCCTTATGGATGCTTCTGTAGGTTCTTCAGAGACACCGAAGCCCTATAATGTTCTCACCAAGAGTGTCATTAATGAGGGTATGTTAGAGACCGCCATTCCCCCACTACGGAATCCCAGTTATTAACTGGACACATGACCTCTAGCCCTAAATACAATCGTTACCAGTTGACATTATTTTAAGGATGAAACCACTATCAATGATTGGCTTCTGCTCAGACATATTAAGCACTTGGAAGTTGTCACTCCCTTCCTCACAAGAAAAAAAAAACTAAACAAACTGAAAGTCAACAACTCTACTTAAATCTGTCAGAGAATTGAGACCGTAGGGCAAACCGAAGCCCTGGAAACTAGAGAGACGGAGGGCAAATACAGGGATTCACAACTTACCAGGAGAAGTTGCTGGAGCCAGGAATGGGCAGGAGAGCTCAAGCTGTAATCGATGAACTGCTGGAGGCTGAGAGTGGATACGGAGAGAGTTTGAAATGCCCAGGCCCCAGCCTGAGGGAGGAGCCCCCCACTTTCATGTGGAACTGTCCTGTTACCTCCAGGAGCCCATCAGGTTCTGGTGGTGAAGACTGGAAGAAGTTTCTTTGTGCTTCCTGCAGAGAAGGAGGGAGAAAGTAACCAACCAGCTTGAAATACGCCCAGAGTGTCCTCTTCTTCATCTTCCCTTAAGAGAAACTACATTATTAAAGCCTAACTCATGTAAGAGAAAGGAAATGCCAAACTCCCCTCTAACCTGCCTGTCTCACCAAAAAATAAAAATATAAAAAGAAGTAAAATAATTCAAGTGAAAACCTGAGGAGCACTTGTGGAGGTCACAGCCCATGACACACACTCACTAAAAGGCGGAGTGAATCCTAAGACGGTGCAATGCTTTCCCTCCTCCTCCCACACCTTACCATGACACAAGGATCCTGGATAATGAAAGAATATTATCTTTGAAAGAACAGCAAGACCCTGACTGTATCTGAGGACTTCCTAGGAAAACCTATGGACAACCCAGAAGACAGAAACAAGGACACAGGGAGAGACACTGGCGCCTCCGACACCTACAGTGGTGCAAACAGTAAACAGAACGTAACTCCCAGTGAGATAAACATAAAACTTCACACGGAGTGTGTATTTAGGTCAGTTCCTATTACCCAATAATAGAGCTGGGTAATATTACCCAAACCATGTCTGGCTTTCAGCAAAAAATGACAACACGTGCCAAAAGGCAAGAAAAAACACAATCTTAAGATACAAAGAAAGCAACGGAATGAGACTCGGATATGACAGACAGTTTAGAATTGTTAGATGAGGCAAAAATAACCACCATTTATATCCTAAGACTCTGATGGAAAAAGTAGACAATGTGGAAGAACAAGTGCAAGGTAAGCTGTCCGGGGGGAATCTCGGAAAGATTCAAAAGGAAATGCTCCCGGCACAGCCACCGTAACAGAACTGAAGACACATCTGCCAGCTTGCCCTTCGGCTGGTGTAAGCATCTGCCTGGATTCCGACTGACAGGAGATGAGAAGAATTGATACGTGCATCTTTCTGGTCACGCTTTGAAGGGACAGGCCCTGAGTAGGAGTCATTAGGATCGTTCGCTCACAGTCCAGTGCAGGATTGTCACTCCTGACCCTGATGCTAGGTATGGCCACACGATCGGTTCTGGCCAACCGGTGAAAGGCAAAGTCACGTAACTGCTGATGCAAACTATCCAGCTTGCCCTCCTCCTGCCACAGGCCTTAGCAATGCTCCTGATGATGCGGGTCCAACCTCTGGTGCCCCTGAGTGAAAGGAACCTACGGCAGAGCCCTAGTGACCCATGACAAACATACCACACGAGCAAAAGAATAAACCACTAATATCTTCCACATTATTATTACCACGGCACAAGCTAAGCTCTTCCGACTGATCCCCTCCCCCTTCCCCCTTCCATCCTCTCTCCAGCTGAAACTCAGACCCACTAGTGAGCTACCTTGGGTCACGTGAACAACATCCTAGTGATGCGAGACCAACAAAATAGAGGGAACCTGGGTCTCTGAAGAATTCGGCTCTGAGAATTCAGCTTAACATCAGCTCAAATTTCTCTGTGAAGGAGAAATGAACTTCCCATTTTGTTTAAAGTGTTTTATTTTGTTGTAGCTGAACCCATATCCTGGCTAATAAAGAAGGGCACACCTGGTTGCTTCCTCTGCAGTCTCAAAAAAATCCTGGAAGCCCTGTTGTCACCATAACATTGCACATTTTGGAGTTTTGTGTTTGACCAGGGCACTGGTAAACAGATGTGGACACACCACTGCACTAATCGTTAGTTCTCAGGAAGTGTTAAATAAAAATGCCAAATGCTCATCCACATGTATGTAGCCACAGGGAGAAGTTTGATCCCTACTCTACCCCGGCTTTTGTTTAAAATCCAATGTATTTAGAGATGTGAGTTTAAACAGGGAAACAACTGAAATGACCAATATTGCCAATAAGGGGGAAGTCAAATAGCTGGTGAGGGTAAAAAGCACAAAGGTACATGATGTAAAGTCTTTGTTGAACTAGGGAGTGTGTAATCAGATGTAATTACAAGGATTGTCACTTATGTTAAGAAACACCCCATTTCTTCAACTAAATCATTCTCCAAATAAATCCACATAAATAGTATATTTTCCCAAAGTCTTTGAGGAATTGTATCATTTATGATACCATCTGCAAGACTGTACATCGTCAAGGACAGAAACCGTGAATCACGCTGAATTAAACAACATGAACTGACTGGTTCTTCTAAGTGAAAAACTAGGTGAGGCTTCAGGTACAGCTTGATCCAACAGCTAAAACAATGGCCAGACCGTGGTTTGTCCGTCTCCTTTCCCAGTCCACGTTCAGGTGCTGGCCTCACCCTCTCAGGTACCTCCCCCCACCACACCTCCCATCCCAGGACGGCTGCCACACAATTACAGGTGCATTCGTCTGACTTCATCACAACGGAGCATCCACTCAAACACTCAACAAAAGCTTGGAGTTCCAGTTTGACTGCACTAGCTTGGGTCATATGTCCACTTCTGAGCCGAACAGGGGAGGCCTAAGCTACATGCTCTATTCTGGGGGTGGTGGGTGGGAGAGTGAAGTCAGCAACCTCTAAAACACGGGGAAGGGACAGATATCTACAGCACAGACTGCCCGTTCCTCCTCCTCCCACCCAGGCAACTGGGCTGCGGCCAACAGCGTGAAAGCCCTGCCATGACAGCCTTCCACACGTGATCCTCTCTCTCTTTTTTCCACCTGTCAGCTAAAGAGAGGACTCTAAAAATTTAGAGGAGGGCAGAACCAAGAAGATGGAAGGAGCAGAGACCTCTGAATGAAAAAGTAGAAGTCACTTTGCCAGGGATGTCCACATTAGCAAGAAATACATTTTTTTACAATGCTTGAGCATTGAAAATTTACCATTTACTTATTGCGACAGCAATCATGCTTAAACTAATATAGTACTACAAGAAGTACTGGGGTGGCATTTCCAAAAGTAGGGCAAATAGATGGTGGACAGCCCCAAATAAGCGATGTCCACTGCAACAATGGTCTTTAAAATTTGAGTTATCTTTAAATAAAATGGGAGCGATTATGCTGCCAGAGACATCTCAGTCTATGTACATTTTCTTTTCTAGAAGAGGAGCATTGTAATAACTTAGCCACAAACCAAATAAACAAAGCAGCAATTGCTTCTTGTACGATAATAAGCCTTTGCAAACATGCCCTGCATTTGCACATGGCTTCCTTAATAAATGGATGCTATTTGCTTGTGTTCACGAACAGTCGTATCAAATAAGAGATGCAATTTAAGTTTGCTCTGCATTTCAGGTAACCACTCTGCAGTACACCTAGCATTCTCTAAGATTTTTTAAAAAAATGTATTTTTCTAAAATCTCTTCCTTTTCCATTTTAATGTACATGCACAGAGCACGCAGAAGAAAGCAAAACCCAAGAGGCACAGAGAAGGCAACATAGAAGCAGCTGGAAACCAGTTCCAAAGCCAGTGAGAGGGGCAATGGGTAGTGACTGCTTGAAGCCCAAGCCAGTCACCTCCTATCTGAAATGGGATATGCCCAGAGGGGACTGCGACTGTACCAAAATCGAAGCATGAGCAAGTATTAAAAAAAAAAATTCAGGAATTGACGTTACCAGGTGACAGATAAGCCCGTGCTCTACCTGGAGCTCCTTCCTCTCCCGCTGCATAAATTCTACTCATCTCTCAGGGCTGAGCTGAAATATCACGGCTTTGGGACAGATTCTGATGACAGCTGCCTCCTCACCTTCATATAGTTACTCCTCCTCTTATAAGGACCTTAATAACCTTTACTCTCCTTCTACCATTCTTATAATTATAATTAGAGTCATCCTTATAATTATTTAGGGTCCATCTTCCCATCCAGAGTGACAGCTCCAGGGGGCAAAGCCCACGCTGCCTTGCCCACGTGTATACTCTCAGGGCCCAGCACAGCACCTGACACACAGGACAGACTCAGAACTCTGGTGAGTGGCGGGGCTGCCGTCAAGCTATTTCTAAAGGACCGAGTGCCTGAATACACCTTAGCATGGCATTTCCCTTTTAGCCAATTAAAAAAAAAAAAAAACTAACAGCCAATAGAACATTGTCTCTTTTTTAATAAATTTATTTTTTATTGGTGTTCAATTTGCCAACATACACAATAACACCCAGTGCTCATCCCGTCAAGTGCCCCCCTCAGTGCCCGCCACCCAGTCACCCCCACCCCCGCCCTCCTCCCCTTCCACCACCCCTAGTTCGTTTCCCAGAGTCACGAGTCTTCATGTTCTGTCTCCCTTCCTGATATTTCCCACACATTTCTTCTCCCTTCCCTTATACTCCCTTTCACTACTATTTATATTCCCCAAATGAATGAGACCATATAATGTTTGTCCTTCTCCGATTGACTTACTTCACTCAGCATAATACCCTCCAGTTCCTTAAATCATCTAACAAATCATGTGTTTTTTAAAATACCTGTTAAAATTGTGAGAATCTTTCTCTGGGCCCTTTTTCCTGGGAACAAAGGCCATCACGTCACTACATGCAGGCTGCTACCTCTGAAATGACGAGAATTAAGCAGGTATGGGCCAGCCCCTATCACCACCGCTATCCCCCTCATTTCTTTCCCCGGGGAAGGACTGTGGCCCAGCCCATGAACTTCAGGTCAACCTATTCAGTCATTCAAGCTTTGTCACTTCCCCGCACACCGTCCCAAGTCCCTTTCGGAGGCAGCCCTGGTTTTCTCATCTTTGCAATGGCCCAAATGTATCCTTCCACAGGTGAGATCATGTGGGTAGGTGGCCCGGCTCTGGGTCTGTGACAGAGCACCAATGTTCTGTTCTTTCTTTCGTGGCACTCCAGGTCCTAACGTCCTCTCTGCCCTCAATATCACTGTATTCTCCAGACCTTTCTCCCACCTCCTCCTTCTTCAAGACCACTTCAAGTTTGCTCTCCGAACAGAAAGGATTTCATCATCTAATTCAGACAAAGGCCTCAGTGACGGACTGGGTTTTCTTTCTGAAGCTGACATTCCCTGAGATTTCATATAATCC
Source organism: Vulpes vulpes (assembly GCF_048418805.1). NCBI lineage: Eukaryota > Metazoa > Chordata > Mammalia > Carnivora > Canidae > Vulpes > Vulpes vulpes. The sequence goes on from NC_132793.1 coordinate 139,006,725, forward strand.
TATTTAATATTCACAACAACCCTATGAGATACACACCACTTATGCATGAGTCATCTTCGATGAGAACCCTCACACGCTCAGAAGCTAAATCACCTGCCCCATAGAACACGGCTTGTAAACGGTGGGCCTGGAATTCAAAGCCCGGTCTGCCTGACTCCAGAACATTCTCTCTAAGATCGCACCATGCGACCTTTCCACTTTCGTCTCTGAGACTCCTTGCTCCACCCAAATAGCAACAGCTTTCATTGGACAGTGGCCTGGTCAGATGCCAAGTCGAGTCCTAAACTGTGTCACCCCACGTGGCTGGCATGAAACTGTTAATTCACAAAGGTCCAACCATGTCATCCTCAGCCAGGATATTGTAATAGACACCTTAGCAGATGGCTGCGACCTCAGCAACTGTCATCAGGAGGCATTCGTGGTGATAGGGAGAAAACAGAGTGGAGAGAAGGGTGTATGAATAATGGAAATAATCTTCCAGTCATCGGTCAATGTGGAAAATATTCTTTATTCTCAACTGAAATCACAACCACTTTGGAAGGTGTATTTTAGGCTGACACTTTAGATCATTTACAGGTTTTAGAAACAGTCGCCATTTCTTAACTACCTTAACTTCATTGTATAATAACAACTGGATATAGAAATAGCAATGGCCATTGAAATGTCGTCGCTGTACTCAGCATAGTCAGATCAGAAAACACAGAGGAATGCACGTCCAAGCATTCTTGATCAAGTGGCTGAGACCTGTCCACACTGAAAATATTAGTTCAGACACAAGAGAGATCCTAGACCAGAGGACGAAATGCAGAAGAGGAACAGAGGAGTTGGGGACCCAAAACCAAGGGCTCCGACGACAAGAAGACTCTAGTACTATCTTCCAGGTTAAGGAGTTCTATAGAAAAGGAGTCTGGTAATTTAATACCGTACCCCAGTGCCTCCCACATAAGCTACATCTGTGCAGTAGCACGTGTGTGTATGTGCGTGTGGTTTTATGTTTACACTGAATGTTAACATCAGCACAAGTTCATTCCACAACCTGGGCTCTGTTCTCAAAAAGAAAAATCCTTTAGTCGCCTCTACAAAGTCTTCAGTTAGACGATCCTAATTCAAATACTGTTAAAGGTAGCGGTGCCAAGTCCAGGTTGTGGTGACCTTCCTAGAGCCACTCTCTGTGTTGAGACCTAGTGCTCCAGGCTCCGGTCTTCCTTAGGAAATGACGTCGGAACCGAGCTGCTCCAGTTTGAATGAACAAACCATTGTTCCTCCGTCAAAGGTGCTCGTCAAGCCCCATGTTCCTGGCAGCCCCTCATCCTGACTCAAGCAGCACTTTTCTGGGGATCTATCCCATGCCAAGCACTGGAGACCCCTCCAGGGGACCCCAAGCACAGATGAGACGCGGACACAGAAGCCGCACTAAGCTGGTGTGGCTCCAGCACGAAGCTGGCGCAGGACACGTGGCAACACCGATGAGGAAGAGTCAATTCTCGGGGGCGACGGCGGCTCTCACAACATCTTGAAAGCCGGGAGCACAGGCTGAAGCTAGAAGGGGAAGAGAGCGCCGTCCTCTCCTCGTAAGGGGGCCCGAGGGGGAGCGGGCAGGGGGAGAAAGGTGAACTCTTACTGCAGATTCCTTAAAAAACATTTTATTTTTTCATCTGAGAGAGAGTAAGTGAGAGAGAGATCCCGAGAGAGAGGAGAGAGAGAGAGAGAGGGAGAGAGAGAGAGAGATCCCGAGAGGAGAGAGCGCACAGGATGGGGAGCAGAGGCAGAAGCAGACCCCGCTGAGCAGGGAGCCCAGCGAGGCCCAGATCACGGCCTACACGAAGGCAGATGCTCAACCAGCTCGGCCCGGGCCCTGCTGCAGCCCGGTTCGCAGCGAGGTGCCCCCCGCAGGAGGCCTGGGACCAGAGGCCAGACGCCCACATACGCAGCTCTGCGGGGGCTCGGGCCCCTGAAACACATCCAGGAGCCCTTTCGCCTCGTGGGTGCGAAACCGAGACCCGCCGAGGACTTTCTGAAGACGACGACCAGCGAGCACGAATCCTCAGCCCCAACAGAAAACTTGCAGCCAGCGCGGGCGGGCGGGCGGAGGGAAGGGAGAAGCCCCAGGAGGCGGCCGGGCACCGGGCACCCAGCACCGGGCATCGGGCGGGGCAGTGCCGGCTTTGGCTGAGCTAATTCACTGCTCCTTATGCGCATCAGTTAATCCTCCATCCCACCTAATACAATCAGCCTCGCTTGCCGTGAGGAAGCCAAGGGCCCAGACGTTAGGCTACTTGCCCAGAGTCCGGAGCTGACAAGCAGGTGATGAGAGCAGGAGGAAGACTCAGGCAGTCTCGGTGCAGAGACCCCCCCACCGGGACCTCTGCCAGGTGGCCTCCAAACTCCTCGACGCCGACTCATCCCGTTGGCAGGAGCCCGAGCCCGGGGCCAGGCCAGCAAGCTCTGACCCCGGGACACTAGTCACGCTGAGCACGTGGTCCCGACGGGGCCAGCGGCCACAGGCCCACGCCGAGAGCAAGGCAGAGACAGCAACACACCTCACCGGGCTTACATGTGCTTCCTGAAGCCTAAAGTCAGGGAAGACAATGGTTTCCCCGAAGTTAGTACAGTAGCCGTCCCTTTCACCTAACCAATTATAAGAAAAATTGCATAGAACCTTCTAGAAATAGCCCTCTCCCAATTATCACTTTCATAACTCGCAGGGCCCAGAATTTTCCATTTCATGTCTGTTCTGTGTATTTAAACTCATAATCTTCATATTAATTCTTCCAAAATGACATTTTATCATGGAGAGTATCTCCATTTAACTTCCCTGTGTCAATATTAACGGTGGCATTTGCGTGTTTATTAGGTAAAAATTGGGTCCTGACAATCATGCAGTCAATTCCAGAGCCCATGAGCTCATTCATCAGGACTCTTCAATTGCTTTTTTAATTTCTTCTGTTGACACTGACCCTGTGTGAGGTTATTTATAAAAATCTTTATGAATATAATTTATGACTTAATTTTAACAAGTATTAGATAGATGTTATCACTGAGTCCATGACCTGAGGTAGTGAAGATTCCTATCACATAGCATCAGGATTCATTTAAATTTCTCATTTTGCGATTCCTTTTCTATTTTCCCAGCAGCACTAAGGGTCAAATATAAATGAAATGAGAAGTATCTTTCACATTAACTGTTCTTTATTGATTCCTTGGAGCAGAAATGTAGATATCTCTAAAGCAATTGGAGTGTTGGAAAAACAAACCATGTAAAAGAGGACAAAGAATATTTTTATGTGTTCCTATAACAATTATACTATAAAATGTATTTTTCCCGTGTGCATAATAAATATGTTCTGCGTCACAGTATTCCTCAGTTTACAGTTTCAGATGAAAAAATAGAATCATTATTTTTTTAAACTGGAGAGGTCTTAAAAATATGCTAAGTCAAGGATTTCAATCTGACCATCCGTAGGATAAATAATGTCTGGCCTATCCAGAGTTTTAAAAATAGGAAAATGTCACAAAAATCCTTGATTCCGGGGGCACCTGGGTGGCTCAGTCTGCCTTTCGGCTCAGCTCATGACCTCAGGATCCTGGGACTGAGCCTCGAGTCGGGATCCCTGCTCAGAGGGGACTCTGCTCCTCCTTCTGCCCCTCCTCTCCCTGCCGGTGCTCGCTCTCTCTCTCTCTCTCTCTCTCTCAAATAAATGAATAAAATCTTTTTTTTAAAAAAAATCCTTGATTCCTAACTTCTTTTGAAAAATCAAAACACCTGGCAATGCTGCACCCACACCTCCCCTGGGCAGTGAACACCCCTCCTGGAGATGCATCTCCGTTGTCACAGTGCCATGCCTCATTTGGCCTTAAACCTCAACTTTTCACCCTTTCGCATTACTTGCCTGATCCCTAGAGGCTTCGGGATTGTCGTCCTCTGTCCTTGTTCAACTACCTCATTTTACAGATAAGCAAACTGAGAACCAGGGAGATTAAATAACATGTCCCCACAAGGAAAAGGTCCCAGTCTAGGTCCCAATCTGCTAACCCACACCACAGTTTTCTTTTGCCCTTAACGATATCTATTGGACATATGGATACGTACCATTTAACACCTCATTGACTGTAATAAATAGGTAAATATTATCGTGCCTCTGCTCTTGCCAAAGACAATTGTAATAATGATGACTATTTACTGATCCTAATGGAATGCTTTACCACCTACAGATCTGTCATCAGAAGACATACTAGCTGTGAGGATTGCCCAGAATGACAAGACGTGATGCCATATTGCATTGATTTCTGTCTGATGCCTGCAGTAGTGATCCTGCAATCCTCTAAACGAGTACTGCTGAGCCCAGGAAACTGAACATGGTCTTGGAAAAGGCTGATGAAAAAAAGACTAAAAAGCATCACCTGTGGCAGGTAACCACCCAAGATGGCCCAGTGAGCCGCATCTCTTGGTTTCGTGCCCTAAGTAATTCTCTTCCCCTCATTGAGTCCTGAGGGTTGGACTTAATGAATCACTTCTAACGAGCAGACTATGGCAGAAGTAACAGTACGTCACTTCCAAAGATTAGGTTATAAAATACTATGACTTCTGTCTCAGGGCTCTTCCTTGCTTCCTCTTAGATGGCCTGCTGTGTGGAAGACCATCACCTGTCATGCTGTCAACAGTCCTGTGAAGACAGCCCTGTAGAAGGGACCGGGGCTTGCCAACAACCACACAAGTGAGCTAGAAGCAGAAGCCTCTCATAGTCTAGACTCTAGAGGAGACCACAACCCCAGTCAATAGCTTGACTGCAACCTCAGATTTCTGACCCATAGAAACTATGAAAGAATAATAAATAGTTGTTGTTTCAAGACATTACATTTTAGGAGAATTTGTTACACAGAAATAATCAAATAATACAGACTCATTAATCATATATAGAGGTCAAACATCCCTGAGTTTTCCATGTGTGAGCCACTTACATCTTTACCACATATTGAAAATAACGTACATGTGTGTGTTTGTGTGTATACAAAACATGCGTGTTTATATACACATACATACATGTATATATAAAAGTATTTATATAATATATTTTGTTAATGTAAATATTTAGATTATATAAATATCCAAATTCTTGAATCATATACTGATTAAAGACACATGCATGTGTAAAATAGAACATGTTCAAACCCTGCATCTGTCACTTATTAGCTCAATGACCTTGGAAAGATACTCAGCCTTGATTCCCTTGACTGAAAAACAAGGCTGGCATTCTCACTGCATCTTACAAATAATTCTACTTTCCTGTTTAATCATATTTTATTGTACTCATTGAATGTGCGGTCCAATAGATCAAACCAAATACCAGCCAAAGGGTCATCCACACATTCTGAAACACCTAGGCCTCATGGCAGGCTCTATGAACTGGCCCTAGACTAGACTTATCATCCCCAGGACGCTTGCCCGAAGGCACAGCCTCCTCTGGGCAAGGAGTCATGGTGGGGGCTCTAAGGAGTCAGGTGGCCAAGAGCATAAATACTCTTACTGTTTTCCCATGCCCAGATAGCTTCCCCCAATTCGTTCTCCAACCCTCTAGTGAGAACCCATGAAGTTATTTTTAGAGCTAGCAAATGAATTTTGTGTAACCTTGATTCTTATAGACTTCCTACAAAATCTAGACTTTTGTTCAATGTTTATGAGCATTAGATCGACCCGTCTGTGACACAGTGTTTGTAGATACTTACCTTGTAGAGATGATATGTGATATGTATCCAGATACCATACACTCTTCAGGGATAATGACTAGCTGGATCGTTGACAATGCGACTTGTATACTCTTCAAGATGAGTAGAGAATTGGCTGAATAAACAACGTTATTTTTAGCCAAAGTTCAAGATTTTTAAACCACTGTCACTCAGATCATTAGTTTTCTCTGCATTTTCATAATTAACATCTCTGTCTTACTCCATAAAGGAGAAAGAAATTTTCACAGAGCAGCTTGCTCAGGATTATTTATAGATGTAAAAATTTGCCATCCAAGGTCAGTAACGGCTCTGTCCAAAAGTCCTGAGTGTCTGTGGGGGTGGCTGTGGCTGTTTATAGGTCATCAAACCCCAAAAAAGTATGCCTGGGCAATTAATTATTCATAATTTGATTAAGATTATTTAGAATCTATTTAAATTTTCTCCTTTCTTTAACAAACTTTTATTGGACATGCTTCTGTGCCAGACACCACACTAAGCACTAAGATAAGTGAGACACTACACATACCCTCAAGTGGATTATAATCTAGTAGCAGAGATATATGTTTGAAGAAAGAATAATAATAAAATTTAGGAAGAATGGGTTCAGCACTTCAATGTCCTGGAGGAGCAATGGTTACTCAAAGCAGGAAGGAAATTCTGCTGGCAGAGACAGTAAGATAAATCTAGGAGGAGAGAGAGTGAGTTAAGCCTTGAATGATGAGCAGGAAAACACTGATGGTGGAGAAATGAAGAGGCTGACAGATCTCCACATCCAATCACACAAAGGCTGGAGGTGTGGTGTTTGAATAGCTTCAAGAATACAGAGCTTAGGGTATATAAAGATGGGAGCGAGAGCTGAGGATGGAAGGGAAGGATGAACCCGCATCAGGGAACACATCCAGACACGAAGAAACAGAAGTGTAAGCTAGGGCAGCAGCAAGAGGTTAACAGATTCAAGAATGACAACTAACTTAGAAAAGGTTTTTTACAGTTAGAAAACTGATTGGATAAGGGTCGTTTTTATTTGGGGGCCTTTGTTTCGGTTTGAAGTAGAAAGGTGAAATACAGAAGAAATAAAAGATATGAAAATAATGAGGTGATCAAAAAGAAAGGAGACAGCAAAAAGAGGGGTTCAATCTTAGAAGACATAAAAGGACAGTGGGAAAGTCGAAAGTGTTCCATTTGAGGAGTCAGTGGGACACCCAGGGTTTAGGACAGGGGAAAGCTTAAATGCTAATGAGGAAATGAAGGGGAAGTAATTAAGAGAATTTCTTTAAAAAACAGAATCTAGACAATGTAGTAGAAGATCTAATGCAGATAAACCCAAGTCTTTAGGAGACTCTGAACTGAGCTCAGTCTTGAAAATTTGTTATTCGTACATACTAGATCGGAGACGCGCAAACTCCTCCTTCACGGGCCAGAGAGTATTTTAAGCTTGCACTGGTCTCTGTTGCAACTGTGCAACCCGCCATCGCAGTGCAACAGCAGACCAACAACACACGAACAAATGGGCAGGGCCACGTTCCAATAAAGCTTTCTTAAAAACACAGGTGTCCAGCCAGCAAGCAGCCGTTTGCCAACCCCTGCTGCAGAATGCTTTACGATGCCATTTTAAATACAGATTTATTGAACACCTCATTTTTACTAATAATGTAAGCCGTAGGAAAAAAAAAGAATAGCTATCCCTTACAGGGTGCTTAGGGTGTGTCAGACACTTCGCTACATATTTTTAATACGTACTATTATACTTCACTTGACACAAGATTATGAGGTATATACTACTATCTTCTTTATAGGTGAAGAAGTTGAAGACAACAGAGATTAATTTATCCAAGGTCACTGGTAAATGGTCAAACCAGAGTTTAAAAGGCAAGCTAGAACTTCCCCTTTCGGCAGTACGCTATTCGAGATATTGTGGAAAAATCCTTCCCACTGAGAACTATCACTGCTAGATGAATCACAGCAAATATAGTTTAAAAGGCCATTTCTGATCTCAAAAGAAAGCAAGGGAATTCTCCACCAAACACCAAAAAAATTGGCCCCATAAAGTGGATAAATAAATGCAAAAGTTGGGACTTCCTGCTGGCAAATAATAATGGTAGGAACCTAGAAAAATCAAAACTGGAGATTACACAAGGGACCCTCAGGCCCATAAATAAACCTAAGACTCTTACAAAAAGAAAGACCTATGTTGGCTGTGCAAGGGCTCCATCCCTAGTGAAAGGTCAAATTACGAAAATAAAATATCCATCTCCTGCCAAAGAGAGAGGGAAGAAAAATCTGTCTCTCTCTATTGTAGCTTCAGGTGGACCCTTTTATCATGATGAAATGTCCCTTTTATCCCCGGCAATACTTTGGGGTTGAAATCTACTTTGCCTGGTGTCGATATGGCCACATTTGCTTTCTTACGCTTATAGTTGCCGTGCTCTACCTTTTTTAATCCTCTAACTTTCAATTCTGCTTGTGTATTTATAAACAGACAGACGTAATGACCACAAGACAAATGGATATAATCTCCAAAAAGAGATGAAATTAAAATCTAATTAGTGTCCTCAGAGAAATTAAAGAAACCTAAAAAAACTTGAAGCAAAGATCACTATGGAAAAAAGAGCAATTTGAAAAATAGAAAGATATATTGAATAATCTAAAAGACAATTAATCTATAAGTATATATTACAAAAATAACAAAGACATATATAGATTATCTTGTCCATTTTTTCCATGCAATGAACAACCCTAAGTCCCAGTGGTTTCCAACAAACGTGTATTTCTCGTTTATGTTAGATGAGGGATGCAGGATGGCTACAAAAGTCTTTGATTCAGGAGAGCTATGCCCAGATGCAAGTTTCTAGAAAATGGGAAAGAAAAATTAGAACCATAGAAAATCAATTCAGGGGACTTAAGGTCAGACTTAAGAAGACGTCAAGAAAATAAGGACAAGAAAAAAGATGAAGGAAATGACAAAATACATGCTTTAAAAAAGAAATTTTGTAGAGCTGAAGAAAGAGAGAAACTTCTAAGTTGAGATGGCCCATTGGATATCCAGCAGAATAAATGACCAGTCACCTGGTCAAAATCACCTCCTTCAGATCAAAACCTAGAAAACTCTAGAACAACTGCAGATGGAGAGAAATATGCTGAAAGGAATCTCAAAGAAAAAAAATCCCCTGTGAAGAATGAGAATCGAACTGGAACCAGGCTGATCAGCAACACTGAGTACTCGAAGACAAAAGAACTCCTTCCAAGTTACCAAGAAAAGTAATTTCAATCTAGATTTCTAAAACAGGTCAAACTAAGAGTAAAGGATAAAGGCAAAAATAAGATATTTCAGTTTAAGACAAAGCCCCTAACAGTTAACATTTCTAATCCTATGGGTGGATATAAGATGAATATATATTTTGAAATAGTCTTACTAAAGTAATGAGCGCCAATAAGTGGAAATAGAAACAAAAGCATCCCATTCACTCTAGAATTCATAGGAATATACTTAATAAGAAAAGCACAGAATATATATCAGAAAATAATAAAACACCACTGAAGTACTTAAAACAAGATCTGAATATATTTTAAACACCATCACTTTTGGATGAGAAGAGTTAATGTAAGTCATTAAGTACCTTAAAATTAATATATAAATGTAATGCAGCAATTCACATTGAGAGAAGATTGACCCAAGCAGCTATCAGAACATATCATAAAGCCACTTTAATCACATTAGAATGATAATGGCATAGGAATACAGAATAATCCCAGGAGTAGAAAAACTTAACGTATGATAAATATAGTTTAATTCAGTGGAGATAATGTAGCTTGTCTAACAAACTAAACCGGTAAAACTGGCTAAAATGATATATAAAAAAATTTCAAAAATATCTAGGAAACTACACAATCAAGTTAAAAACAAAAGAAGCATTTTAATCAAAATTGGACAGCCAGAAGATATTTTTTTTTAATTTTTTATTTATTTATGATAGTCACACAGAGAGAAAGAGAGAGAGGCGGAGACACAGGCAGAGGGAGAAGCAGGCTCCATGCACTGGGAGCCCGACGTGGGATTCGATCCCGGGTCTCCAGGATCGCGCCCTGGGCCAAAGGCAGGCGCTAAACCGCTGCGCCACCCAGGGATCCCCAGAAGATATTTTTAAAGGGAAAAAGGACAAAGGTATTTGTCTTTATAAAGATGTTTTTAAAAATCTGTGTATGGCAAAAGATAAAAGAAACATCCACTTGACAAATGACTGGGAAATTTTCTAATGAAGAAGTAATATTTATACAAAGAGCTCATAAACAGACAAGAAAATGAAGATTCCAGTACAAAAATAGGTCAAGGGCCTGAATAGATACTTCAATGAAAAGTAAATCCAAATGGCAAAAGAATTATAAAATTACTCATATTTTCTACCACCTGGGAAAAATATACATCGAATACTTTCTACACCCTCGTCAAACTAACAAAACCTAAAAACTGCTGCAGTGACCATGTGAGGGAACTCCCTCTGAGGACACCTGCTGCTGCTGCTGCTACAGGAAAAGGTCCCATTTTTTGGAAAGCAAATGATCACATCTGTCAAAATCAAACATTCACACGACCTATGCCCAGAAACGCCACCCCTGGAACCGTCTCAGATCCACAGACGCAGGCTGGCAGGTGCGGGAGGCTGCCTCCTGCGGCTCTGCTTGGCGGGACGAACGTAGACATCAAACCCCCGTCACTAAGGGGCCGAGCGAGCCCGGTCGGCTGCCCGCGGCCTAGTACGCAGCCGGGAGGAAGCAGAGCGGCCCAGCCCGGGGGGGGGGGGGGGGGGGGGGGGGGGGGAGGCCCGCACACCGATGCGGAGGGAACGGCTGCTGCGGGTCGAGGGCCAGACACAAGCTGGGGAACACGCTCAGGAGGCAGCGCAGGGTCCCCAGGCTCGCTCCCGGGTCCCAGGGCCCTGCTTTCCCTCTCTGCCGCCCCATTCCCCCCTTGTGCCTTCTTCCCTTCTCTTCTAGATTCTCTAAGGACAGGATCCCGCCGTGGGAAAACAAACACGTAAGACATGAAGGACAACTGGTGTCACAGCCGAGAGATTATCGTACCGAGGTTCCCTGAAGTGACGTGTGACCAAATCAGGCATGTGCGCTCCAGGAGAAAGTGGTTTCCAAACAGGCTACACTGTTCTTTTGGTGATTAGACTGTGGTGACAGGTCAGTCGGGCTGTAATTGGGTTTAATTAGCCTCCCCCCCCCCCCGCAGTGTTCTTTATCTACATGTAAACTGTCAAAAAGCAGGAAAATGGGAGGGCGAGAGAGGGAGGGAAGGAGGAAGGGGGCTGGTTCATTCTCCACCTTTTTTGAAACGCCAGAGAGATTGTCTTCAACCTGTCTTACAAGCAAATGCCCCACTTTCCAGGATAACTGAGGGGAACTATGTCACCACGACAGCTGGCCCAAGGAGACGCCGATCCCTCTAGCAACAGACGATGAACTCAGCTCTGGCCTTCGTGGGACAGCGTGTGGTTTCAGGGCCCAGGGAGGAGAAGAGTCTCTAGACGCCCTCCCCTATCCCTCTTGGTAAATTGTTATCGGAGAGAGTTGTCAGAAACTAAGGAAAGTTCACACCAATCAAGTAAATACACTTGAACTTGCAAATGTTTTGTGTTACTGGGCATCAAGGGACTGTGTCCACACGAGCTGCCGCGTACCTCACACAGCACGAGGGCTACGACCATTTCCGGCTGACTTGAAGACAGTCCTGGACATGCTTGAATGTTATCCAAATTCTATTATTATTATTATTTTTTTTTTTTTTTTGAGATTTGAGACTATCCATTCATACCCAGTCATTTCAGGAACTTCTACCTCTGAGAAGCCACCGGTGCTCCCAGCAGAGTCTAATCAGAAGCTGCCGGGGAGGCTGACCTCTGAGGTCCTTTCAGTCACTGAGAGTCAAGGACATTACCTTTTTCTAAATGACGACAGAGATCAATCAAGGTCATCCCGGGACCAGGTTACTCCAGGCCATACAGCTCAAGCTTCCTTCCTCCCACCCGACGACTCGGCCCACAGCCATAGCTCACTAGCCCTACGGCAGATGGCAAACAGGACGCGTGGCCCCTGGAACCCCTCACTCCCCCTTGGCTCCAAGGCAAGACCGACACCAGTTGTGGGGACACGGAGTGGGTGGTCACTGCTATTCCCTCACCCCTGGGCCCCAGCCTGAGAACCCCTGTCTGAGCGGACGGTACACCCAGACCCTCATCCTTAAGGTAACTAGCGGCCTTCAGGGATGAAAGAGGGGCCAACTCATTTAGTCCAGGAAGCCTCTGGATACTAAACATAAAGCTTACGCTTAGGAACTTCCCAGAAGGACTGAGGGAGGTAGCCTGCCTCGCCTTTGGCCAAACTTGTCATGTCCATGGTCTCACTGTGAGCAGTGGACCTCCACCACTCTATTCAACACTTATTGCAAAACCTCCACATAAATCCACTCAAAGCAAAGCCTCTCAATCCTTTGACCTCCTCACCCACCTCCATTAATTCCACTTCTCCTACCCCTTGTGGTAGCAGAGAGTCCAAGCAACCCTTCTTCCGCGGGCCGGCCTCGGCATAATACTCCGTAACCGCAATATCATGTAACGTGTACAAGTATTCTGTGCAACACAATGCACCCCCACAGGCGCATACAAAGGGCCTCCTCGCAGCAAACGTGCCCGTTCCTTGGAAAGTCTTCTTTCCCGATGGCTTTAAAGGGCTTCATCATTCCTGACACTCCCCTGTGAATATTCTCAAGATTATCCGTGTTACTGTGCATCTGTGACACCCAAAACTGAGCGCCCTATTACGAAAGTGGACTGGGCAGCTCAGCGTAGAGTAGAAACATCTCGTTTATAAGTGTTATGCCTCCAATGCTGCTACCAAAGGTCACATTCGCTTCGTAGAAACTACGTAACATCACAGGGTTTGTGGTTTATGAAGAAAACTCAAGAAATTATATAATCAAGAAATTATGGTTCCTTGAGCCTACACTGTGCAGATAAATCTGGGAACTTGAAGGAGTGACCCTATACTTGTCTTGATCCTATTTAATCATCCTAGGTGTGGGCTGTCTTAGGTGCCTCTGACTCTAACCCCTCCAGATCATGTTGACGACCAAGAATCCCTTCTACAAACTGCCTTTCAGATTCAATCTCAAAGCTCAATTAATAACCCTCTTAACAAAGTACCTGTCGCTCCAGACATTGAGTAGACAGGTTGTCTCTTTAGTATATTCTTCCTGCCCTGCTCCTGGTCTCACTGAACGGCATCACCACCTATCTCTTCAGTTTTACAAGTTAGTAATCTAGGAGGAATCTTCGGCCCCCTCTCTCCCCACAGCCCGTCAGTCCAGGTCCTATGGAAGCTACCCCCAAAGATCACTAAGATCTACCAATTTGGCTTCAGTCTCACTGCCACTCCCCTTTTCAGACCAAAGACTTCCCATTGCCAAATACTGAAACAGCCACTTTCCCCCTTCCTCCCACGTGCCCACTACAGTTCAAATCTCATCCTTTCCCTCCCCGGTGTAAGATCCTTTCATGGCCCCATACTGACCAAAGTCACTAACGTGCTCATAGGCCCTAGATTTCTCCTCCAACCTCAGTCACCACCATTTGCACACATCAGAATTCTGTGTTCTTCCCAGCTTTTACCTCAGGAACATATGCCCTGCTGTCTCTGATACTTTGGAAACCCTCTGCCCCCACCTCTTCCAACAAATATCAGAGTTTCACGCAAGTCTTCTGTAGGCAGCTTCCATTGACTACGCTCTCAAGAAAAGTGCAGATGCCCTAACCACGTGCTCCCCTGGCAGAGCCACCTCATGCTATGATAACTGTTCACACTCACTCCAGCTTCTTTCTCCTTAGTCACATCTCCTACGACTGTGGTTCACCTTCTTCACTCTTACAAGGACCCCTGTGATTACACCAAATGCATCTGGATAATCCAGAATGGTCTCTCCATCTCATGATCTTTAGTTACATCTGTAAAGTCCCTTTTACTCCATATAAGATAACATGTTCTCAGCTGCTGGAGTTTAGGACATGGACAACTTGGGGGACAGGAAAGAGGTCATTATTCAATCTACCACATAACGTGAGACTTAAGAACCAGAGGGTGAAGAGCATTCTAGGCTAAAGGAACAGTAGGTGCAAAGACTCTGATACAAGAAGGAGCACAGTGCACTCAGCTCCCAAGACAGGCAGTGGGGGTAGAACACAGAGAGGAAACGAGAGATGTGAGATGAGAAGGGAGATGTAAAGACGGGCAGATGGTACAGATGCGTGTTAGTCATACTGGGAACACGGACTCCGGTTCTAACAGCAATGGGAACCCACCAGAGGCCATCAAGCATTGAGAGTGGTATCATTAGATTTATACCTTTTTAGAAGGTCACTCTGGCCTTAGTGTCAAGAATGGATTGGAGGTGCCAAGGATGGAAGTGGAGAGAAATTTCAATACATTCCTGGAAAACATCTTAGAACATGCTTCCATGACTCTCTGCACCTCGTGTGACCTGCAATACTATTATCAACAATACCACCATTGATAACCAAATTTCCTGACATTTGCCATTGTTTGTGTAACTCCCTTCTCAATATTCGCAAACGCTCTGCCTCTGCGGTAGGAATTACTAAGCCTTTAGGAGATGAGAAGATGAAGGTTCAAAATGTTATCCTGCACAGGTGGTTCTTACAAACAGAAGCTGAGCCAACACAGGAACCAAGCAAGACTCCTGACTCCCAGACCAATGCTTTTTTTTTTTTAAAGATTTATTTATTCCTGAGAGACACAGAGAGTGAGGCAGAGACACAGGCAGAGGGAGAAGCAGGCTCCATGCAGGGAGCCCGATGTGGGACTCGATCCCGGTCTCCAGGATCGCGCCCTACCAAAGGCAGACACTCAACTGCTGAGCCACCCAGGGGTCCCCAGACCAATGCTTTTGTACTTGGATTAATATCTTCCCCCCAAAAAAACCCAAACATTTAAATGAGCCCAATATATGTTTTCATTGTGACTTTATAAACTGGATCTCTCTTACGAGCCTATTTTCTAGCCATGAAGCAGACAGTAATGCATTACTGGTTGATGTGGTCACAAGAGTTGACCATCACTACCTTCACCAAGTCACTTGAGATCATTCCTCAAAAGCATGAGTCAACTTACGTCCAACATTCATTGGCTGAAGGAAGAAAAGAAATCCCTCAGAGTTGGTGCTTCATTTACAGTTTGGAGAATGGAGACAGCGTTTGCTTATAAGTTAGACAGTGTGGAAAACAATTAGACTCTGAGCTTTTTGCCTTGTCTTTCCCCCAGCAGGCTCCTTGTTGCTCTCTGCTCAGCATAACAGGCCATTAAGCATGTTGGGTCTAATGTAATGACTCATGTAGCATGTTCGCTCCTTCCCATCACATTAATCACCAGTTTCTGTAATATCCTATTTGTTAAAACCAAGCAATAATGCAAATCCTCATAACAGAAACCCTCAATTAAAGGGAATTTGTTTCCCCTGCACCTCAGCACAAAGAGAAAGAATCAAATGACAGTGAAACAAGTTAATGGACATTTTAAAGAAACATTTTAAATAAACACTTCCAGTTGCTGGCATGAGGCCAGGACACAGTGAATTGGGTAAGAAAACCGGGAAAGACAAAAATCCCAAATCCTGAGTTTGCCAGTAAAGATGTAACCAGTTTCCTACCTATCACATCCACTAATACAGCAAATCACTCGAGCTGAGTCAGGAGTTAGTTCCAGCTGTCAAGGAGCTCCCATTCCACTGGTGGGGAAAGAAAGCACTGCATTTGCCAAGGCACTGATTGCAAATCAGGCTGATTTCCACCCAAAGTGACCTACCCAACAAAAGAAATGGTCATGTCATGGCAAAACCCAGTTGTTTCAGGCACTTCTGGATTCAGATATTCAAATATCCAACAGAATTATGTCTCTCTTCCTCAAAAATTCTGTTTCTTCCATATTTGTTTCTGTTACTTGGTTTCTACACTTTTGGTGACAAAATCACCTCTAGCCACTGCAGGCTTACAGTCTACTCGTTGGGAAAAACCAGTGGAAAGGAAGAGTGTCTTTTCCAATCATGCCAGCAAAAGTACCGGGCTTGACTCACCAGACTGCATCTTTTTCTGAAGCCATGACTGGGGTCAAGGAGACGGCACTGTCAATGGGCCAAGTAGCCCCGCTCCTTGCCAAGCAAGGGAGGGTGGTCGGCACCACTTAAACCACATGAGCTGAGAACATGAACCAAAACCTCAAGGAGCACTTACCAAACCAAAGAGAACTGGATGCGGGCCAGACAAAAACTGCAGATGCCCTCCACAGCTACTAGGTGTTTCAGGTTAGGGACGCGTGTAGAACGTGGGAGGACACGGAGGGGGAGAAGAGCTAATTCATCCATGAGCGGGGAGATCAGGACAGACCTGTTGTGCTTGAACGGAATACTAAAAGGTAAGTAGGTGCTCGCTCCACCTCGAAGAGTAAAGGAAGTTGCTTTCCTGAGCAAAAGCCCAGAGCCGCGAAGCCGAGGGGCTGCTGGGGGAAATGTAGGGAATCCTCTACTTCTCCTCCTCCCCAGCTCCCCTGTCCCCACACAGGCACACCTCGGGGGTCCCCGCCTCCACCTCGGGGTTCCGCCTGCTGTAGGTCCTGAGCTGGGACTCAGAGGAACATCAAGTGTACCCAAAGGCCTCCTCTCCACCGGCCAGGGAGGCTAAGCCATCAGATTCCCAGCAGTCAAATCGAGAGCCACACAGAGGAGACCAAACTCCAGGGCTGCCCTTTGTGATTCCTGCAAAGCCAAGTCCACAGGATGAACTTCCTGCTTGGTCTCTGCGTATTCCATGTCCAATCCCAAATATCTGCTGAGCTGCTGCTATGGGCCAGACCGTGCTCTAGGCCGTGGGCATAGAAGGTCGCTCCTCTTACAGAGGTTAATTTCTAGCTAAACAGGGGCAGACGATAAACAACACAAATAAACACATGTAGTCATATGAGAAAGTGCTGAGTGTTGTAAGTTGGGTGACAGAATGTGAACTAGGGAGGCAGCCATTAAATGAGGGCAAGGGCTTCTTTAGTTAGTGTGATCCGGGATGAGGTGAGAAGCCAACTTGTGCAATGACTGAAGTGCCATGAGGCCGTGCACAAACCTTGGAAATAGCAGAAGGTACGCCAAGTTCAAAGGCAAGCTTTGGTCTGTCTGAGGGCTAGAAAGGGAATCTCTCTATAATAATCCTGCAAAACCAGAGTTCAAGGCTGAACCCCAACCTCACTGAGGCTCCAAGCTTTTTCCATCTCTTCCTCAAAAGCTAGAATCCTTCTGCAATAGCAACTGTATCATATTTAAGCATCTACTATATTCCAAGGACCACAACAGAAACATTTACTCACATTGCTTGCCAAATCCCCTGAACCCTGAAAGTCAAATACCATCACAGTCAACCAAATCTCAGAGCAGTTCAAAAACTTACTCAGTCATACAGTGGAGAGGGGGAAATATACTGCTAATTCTTCCCAAAGGTTAAATGTGGAGATCATTTTCTCCTGAATCTTGACTCCAGCTAGTTGAAATCAGGAGAAAAGTGTTAGAATATACACAGCACACCACATTAACAAAAGAAAGGATAAGAACCCTATGATCATTGCAATCGATGGAGAAAAAGCATTTGACAAAACACAACAAAACACAACATCCATTCATGATAAAAACCCTCAACAAAGTAGGTTTATAGGGAACATACCTCAACATAATAAAGGTCATATACGAAAAACACACAGCTATCATCACCCTCGATGGGGAAAACCGAGAGCTCTTCCTCTATGGTGAGGAACACGACACAGACGACCACTCTCGCATCGTTATTCGACATAGTACTGGAAGTCCTAGTCACAGCGGTCAGACAATGAAAAGAAATAAAGGGCAGCCAAACAGGCAATGAAGAAAACTTTAATTATTTCCAGAGAGCATGATACTCTATAGAGAAAACCTGAAAGATTCCAGCAAAAAACTGCTAGCTACAAAATCAACATACAAAAATCTATTGCATTTCTATCTACCAATAATGAAGCAGCAGAAACAGAAATTAAGGAATTGTCCCACTTACCATTGCACCAAAAACAATAAGATACCCAGGAATAAACTAACTAAAAAGGTAATAGACCTATTCTCTGAAACCTATATTGTTAAAATATCTATACTGGGCAAAGCAATATTTACATTTAATGCAATCCCTATCAAAATACTAACAGCATTTTTCACAGAGATAGAACCTAAAATTTGAATGGAACCACAAATGACCCCAAATAGCCAAAAACAACCTTGAAAAAGAAAACCAAAGCTGGGGCATCACAATTCTGGACTTCAAGTTATATTACAGAGCTGTAGTGATCACTACGGTATGGTACTGACACAAAAACAGACACAGAGATCAATGGAACAGAATGGAAAACCCAGAAATGAATTCATAACTACATGGTTAATTACTCTTCAACAAAGCTAGAAAAAATATCCAATTGTTGGGGGGAGAGGAGTCTCTTCAACAAATGGTGTTGGGGGGATCCCTGGGTGGCGCAGCGGTTTGGCGCCTGCCTTTGGCCCAGGGCGCGATCCTGGAGACCCGGGATCGAATCCCACATCGGGCTCCCGCCGCATGGAGCCTGCTTCTCCCTCCGCCTGTGTCTCTGCCTCTCTCTTTCTCTCTGTATGACTATCATAAATAAATAAAATTTAAAAAAAAAAAAAAAACAAATGGTGTTGGGAAAAGTGGACAGCATCAGGCAAAAGATTGAAACTGGGCCGCTTTCTTATGCCAAACAGGAAAATAAATTTAAAATAGATTCAAGACCTAAATGTGAGACCTAAAACCATCAAAAGCTTAGAGAAGAACACAAGCAGCAACCTCTCTGACATTGGCCACAACAACTTCTTTCTAGACACGTTTCCCGAGGCAAGAGGAAACAAAAGCAAAAACAAACTATTGGGACCACATCAAAATAAAAAGCTTCTGCACAGTGAGGGAAACAATCAACAAAACTAAAAGGCAACCTGTGGAATGGGAGAAGGTATTTGCAAATGACGTATCAGATGAAGGGCTAGCATCCAAGATCTATAAAGAACTTATCAAACTCAACACCCAAAAAAACCAAATAATCCAATTTTAAAATGGGCATGAATAAATATTTTTTCCAAAGAAGACATACAGATAGTCAATACACATGAACAGATGCTCAATGTCACTGATTATTAGGGAAAAACAAATCAAAACCACAATGAGATACCACCTCCCACCTGTCAGAATGGCTGAAATCAACAACACAAGGAACAACAGGTGTTGGCAAGAATGTGGAGAGAGGGGGACCCTCCTGCACTGTTGGTGGGAATGCAGACTGGAGCAGCCACTCTGGAGAACAGTGTGGAGGTTCCTCAAGAAGTTAAATACAGAACTACTCTAAAATCTAGCAATTGAACTACTCAATATTTACCCAAAGAATACAAAAACAGTGATTCAAAGGGATACATGCACCCCAATGTTTATAGCAGCAGCATCTACAGCAGCCAAATTATGGAACCAGCCCAAGTGTCCACCAACTGATGAATGGATGAAGAAGGGGGAGGGATATATATATTATATTATATTGGAATATTACTCAGCCATCAAAAAGAATGAAATCTTGCCCTTTGTGACATCATGGAGAGAACTAACAGCTATCATGCTAAGCAAAATAAGTCAGAGAAAGACAAATGCCATCTGATTTCACTCAAAACAAATGAGCAAAGGGAAGAAAAGAGAGAAAGAGAGAGAGAAAGAGAGAGAGAAACCAAGAAATAATATAGAGAACCAACTGATGGTTACCAGAAGGGAGGTGGGTGGGGGATGGGTTAAATATTGATGGGGATGAAGGAGCGCCCTTGGGATGAGCGCCAGGTGTTACATGGAGGTGTTGAATCACTATATTATCACCTGAAACTAATACTACACTGCATGTTAACTCACTGGAATTTAAACAAAGACTTTAAAAAGAAAGAAGGAAAATGTAGTGAGCACACTAAGGTTATATAGCTTAGGGCTGTTGTCAAAAGCAAGAACTGAAAAACAAAAGGTTGATCACGGAGCTCGTAATCTGTCTACACAGCATTTTTAATGTGTTTTAAAGAGCACGCATCTCTAAAGAAGATCTGTGGCAGATGGGAGGAAATAGTCAAGTTATGGAAATTCTGCATCTACTCTGGAAGAGTCACAATGACACTTCACATATTAATGACTATCAAGTCCTACGATAAAGAAACCTCTTTCTTTCACTTTGCTTAACCCAACATCACCCCAATGTATTGAACCCCAGAACTCCTCTTTCAAAATCATGTAGACACATTCCCTTGAACCACTATTCCTTACAATCCACTGGGTAAAATGTTGGTCTACAATAAGGTAGACAAATAAGCTCTCTCCAAGATCACTCTGGTGGCTTATTAACAATTGTAGCTCTGACCTGTTCACATCTCACTGTATCTCTGTGCTTGGTAGCTCCCTACACACACACACACACTCATTCTGAGCTTGACCATGGGACTAACTTTGGCCATTAGGACAACCAAACACATGATAAAGGAAGAGACCTGAAAACCACGTGTGTCCTGGAGCCTGCCCTCTCTGGATGCCCTTGGGCCCACTGTCACCATCATGTGAGGAAGCCCAAGCTAGACTCCCGGATGTGTGGAAAACACAGACAGCAGAGGGCATCATACCTTAGGTCTCTCCTGCACCAACCAGCTCCCAGCTAACGTATTAACTGACCAATGACACATGAGTGAACTCCAAGTTGAATCACCCAGCTGAGCCCAGTCCAAATTGCTGACTGACACAATTGTGAGTTGAAGAAATGATTTTAAACCACTAAATGTAGGGCCCCTGGGTGGCTCAGCGGTTGAGTGTCTGCCTTCAGCTCAGGGCGTGATTCTGGAGCCCCAAGATCAAGTCCCACATCAGGCTCCCTGCAGGGAGCCGGCTTCTCCCTCTGCCTGTGTCTCTGACTCTCAGGAATAAACAAAATCTTTTTTAAAAAACAAATAAGTAAATAAACCACTAAATGTTGAGATGATTTATTATAAAGCTAAAGCTAACTGACACACCCACTAGCTGAACAGTGTTGGCACTGTGCTCTGAAACATTCTAGAAAATGAAAAAGCTCTGGAAAATGAAGACCTCTTGGTTTCTATATTTACTTCTCTTTTGGGCCAGAATATTATCACCTGAAATAATGATATTTTTTTTTGTTTTAAAACCTATTTTAAAAATGAAATCCAAAGGTTCTCACCACCTATTCTTTTCAAATAGAGGTAAACGCACCTGAATCTTAAATGTCTAATTAGTGACATATTCAGGAACTACCTTGGAGGCTCAGAAAGGAGTTCACCTTGATCACACAGCATCATCCTTTTGTGGACTAATATACCTCCCTTTGTCAAAACAAACATGGGCTCCAATTATCATAACCCAAGTAAGCACATTACAATTTTTAAGAGGCTTCTAGCCCTCAAAGATTATTCTGATCCAGGGAACCTTAAAATTAATAAACTGTGAAAGGTGTATCTTCAGTCCTTGTTGGATGAAAATGAACATTAATACCCTGCTGATGAATCATTAACACATCTCAACAGTAAGAAATAAAACAACACTGTTACTTTCACGGGGAGAGGCCCAGTTAATTAAGTCGCTAGCAAAGGTCAGAATGCTGGAACTTGGGTTTATGAGGAACTGCAAACCTGATAGGTTTTTTAAATAATTCTATTTCCACTGGCCACAAGAACATTTTTTAAATGATATCAAAAATCGCAAAGTGGGAGCTTACAGGGAAGAGAGAGGAAACAGACACTCAGAAAGTCATCCCAGACATGTCTCCCTTTCCAGCACACACTGTGAAAACATA
This sequence comes from Vulpes vulpes, assembly GCF_048418805.1. Taxonomy (NCBI): domain Eukaryota; kingdom Metazoa; phylum Chordata; class Mammalia; order Carnivora; family Canidae; genus Vulpes; species Vulpes vulpes. The sequence goes on from NC_132793.1 coordinate 139,028,403, forward strand.
ATTCTCAACTCATTAGGGAAGCAAAGGTATGAGTGGAAAGAAATGCTAATTATGCATTAGCTCAGTTAGCTAAATTCAGATGGGATAATATCACATGGACTAATAGAATAAGTCATAAAATCTTAAATTCTAGTCAGGCTACTGCACATGGCTTTTAAAGAAGCAAGCTAGTTCCTATTCTCCAGTAACCGCAAACTGGAAGATGGGAGTCACCTACATGAGCAGAATGGCAAAATTCACCCTGGGGGAGCTGATCATCAGTGAGAGAAACCTACGGAAATGAAGGGTGGGGGTCAACTCTTACAGCAACGTCTGGGAATGTCCTTATTATAGTGTACAACCAATGCTGGCGTTGGAAGAGCACACATTTAATGGAAACTGGGAATTCAACCTAAGGAGACCAAAAAGTTAACTACCAGGCATTCACAGGCATTAAAGCAATCATTTTCCTTTGTTATAAAAAGGACAATTCATCCGTTCTCCTGGTGATGGGCACGTGGGCGGTTTCCATTTTGTGTATTATAAGCCGTGCTGCCGTGAACTGTCTTGTACGCACCTCCTGGTGCACGGGTCCAAGTTATTTTAGGGCTGCGGTTGTCATTAAAGTCCACCTGAGGAATTCTCACAGGACATTGAGGCCTGGGCCCCGTCACAGACCAAATAAATGACCGATTCAAATCACAGGGGGGGAGGTGGGGAGGTAAGAGAAGAGAGGGGTGGGAGGGGAGCAAGAAGGTGGAATGCCAAGCCTTTTTTCCCAACATATAATTTTTAAATATTCAAATTTCACCTAAATTGTCCAAAATGCATTTTAGGCTCGTTTTCTCTCATTTTCCAGTGGAGGACCCTGTCTCGATCTATACCTTGCATTTACTCATTATATCTCTGTGATCTCTTACTCTAGAACACTCTCTCTGCCTTTTCTCATGACATTGACTTTTTAAAGAGACCAGACCAACTGTCTTAGAGAATGTTGCACAGTCTGGATTGTTTCCTTATAGGCTCACGTATCTTGACCTTCTATCCTCTACATTCCTTGCAAATTGGAAATTAGGTATGGAAATTTCATTACATTCAGTTCGACAAACATTTTCAGTAACAACACTTCCCAGGTGATGCTGTGAACTCCTATCGTATCACATCAGAAGACCGGTGCTGCCAGGGCGCCCCCATGTAGTGGTCCCAGGTCTGGCCGCTTGACTAACGAGGTAATTGCTCTATCTCTGCAAAATTACTTTTTCTCCATCAAAATTAAGATGAATGGCCTCATTGGTTCCAGGTACCACTGAACAGGAATGACTCTCCAACTTGCCTTTCACGCTTGTTTCCCATTTCAGTGGACAAACTTGTAGCATTTGGAGTCATTCAGGAACTGTGAGGAAACACAGTGATAATCGCCAGGTATTTTCCTTCCTCATTTAGAAGCCTAAATAGGAGATCCAATATAGAACTTACTAAATATCTACTCTCTTTCGGACCCATTCCCCCTTATCTCCTTTATTCCTCACGGTAACTTTATGAGGTTATCATTACTCTTATGATGTTAAGAAAAAGGGAAACTGAGGCCCAAAGGGATCAAGTCACAGGCTTACCAAGTAAGTGCTAAGCTAGCATGATTCCAAAGCCTCTTTTCCCTATTCAAGTCTGTCTTTTCTCGTAACCAGTATCATTTTCCCCCGTAGGCCTGAGGCCCTAAGTGAAAGAGACCAAGCCATCTGTCATTTCCCTCTTGGTTGGAATCAAAGTCTCCAACCACTTTCATGACCCTTCTGACACTGTTCTCCTCTAGGGTTAAGCCACATTGACTCCATTCCAGCAAACTGAGTTTTCTGCAGAAGAGTAAGCAACATTTCCTAGAGGAGCTACCTGAAACCCACAGAGGTTAAGTGCATGACAGAAAGTCACACAATAAATCAAAGACAGCAGTGCTGTGTGGGGCTTGTGTTGAAAAACGCAGCTCTCCGTGCAACTCGGCTCCTACGGATACTGCGGAACCGGGGCACATCACGACAACGGGAAGGTCAGTCAAGGATGCATGACCTTGAATGGCGTGACACTTGGAACAAGAGGTCCAGACTACAGAAATAATTATGGCTAAAATTGGCGGGGCAATTTCATGTCCAGAGCTTTACCAGATTACCTCTAGTCACTGTCACAACTGTTCTAGGGGCTAAGTACTTAATGAATCCCCACTTTGTAGGTGGAAAAACCAAGCACCTTTGATCCTAAGCAAACTAGTTGAACAGGAATGTAAATCCAAATGCTCTGCTCATAGATCCATACTCTGAAGTGTTTACAATATTTCCTCACCTGTAAGAGCCTTAGCTACAAAACTAACACAGAAATTCCGTGCTAACAAGACCTTCCTCTACAACCCTGCAGTGAAAACAAAAGCTCTAGAGTCCGCCCACCTCGGTCCGCCCACCTCGGTTCAATCTGTCCAGGTTCACATCCCAGCCTCTGCAACAGATTGAACTTGGGCAAGATTTTTAACCTTTCTTTAAAGATAGTAATAGTTCCCACCTCATGGGGTTGTTGGGTTAATGTATACAAAATACCTGGAAGAACAGCTTTTAGTTAGGAGTCCGGAGATGTTAATGATTATTTTTAAACCGTTTTCTTCCATTTCCTTCACTGCCACTTCAGCTCTCCTTATTTATCCCCTCAGTGATTATACTCTCTAAAGCTCATACCTGTTCCTTTTGGAATCCGTTGCCAGCTTTAACAATAACATGATTTGGTCTTATTCGGCTATTAAATCTTTTCACCCACTTCTCATTAGGGCCTCACGATATCCTCTGAGGAACTCAGCATTATCTGCTCTTGTTGATGAGGAAATCTTTTTTTCGGGGGGGCAGGGTCAGAGAGAGGCAGAGGGAGAGAGGGAATCTTAAGTACGCTGCACGCCCAATGCAGAGCCTGGCGTGGGGCTCGATCTCACAACCCTGAGATCATGACCTGAGCCTAAATCAAGAGTCAGACATTTAACTGACTGAGCCACCCAGGCACCAGGTGAAGAAATCTTAATTCAGAAAGACTAAATGACCTAAGGTTGTTCAACTATTGAATAAAATAGTTAGGCCCAGCCCCCCCCCCGCCCCCACGTACTGCCTCCCAAGTTTAATATCCCTTTACTAATAGCACATCACTTGATGGTTGCCAGAGTCCAGTCTTCCCAAAATACAGCTCATACTATGTCACTTAGCATGAAACCCTTCAATGGCTCTCTTTAAGTGGAATAAAATTCCTCACTCTACAAATATGGGGGAAGCCTACATTCCAGTTTTATCTCCTACAGACACTGTTTCTTCAAATTTGGTACCTCTTTTGCCCCCATATGATCTCTTTCCCTCTGGAATACCTTCTCTCTCCTCTCATATCACCACTTGTTAAAAGCCACATCCATCTGTTCAATCCATCTCAACTACCAAGAATTATATAAAACTTTCACCCAATTCCCACAGCTCAAGTGAGCCACAGTTCACCCCTCTACCTATACCACTTACTACCCTGTCAGGTGTTTGAGGGCAACTCTCCTAACCTCCAACAGAAAGCCTGGCATAATAGCACACACTCAACAAATACTTGTTGGATTAAATTAGAGTTATGCTCCATCAAGCTCAAGACCAAGGCAGAGAGTTATAAGGAAGTACCAATACCCTGACTTGTGTATGCTTAGGGACTGGAACTGCCTCAACTACCACCCCAGTTATGTCCCCAGTGGCTCTTGCATTTGCCTTTTACTTCATGTCCCCACTACAGTTCAGGTTCTGGTCCCTTCTCTCCCCGCAGCTTTAATGTTCTAATTGGTTGTCTACCTCCTATCTCTCCCCATTCCTATCCATCCTTTCAAGGCTGCCAGGTTAATCTTCCAATAGTGCATTTCTAATTATTCAATCAAATAATTTCACTAACACCAAGAAATATTAGTTAAGACCCACTCCAGTACAGTCTATACCGCAGGAGCACTTGCCAGTGAAAAAGGCTGCCAATACCCTCCAGACAGGTAAGACCCAGTATGGCACCAGCCACTATGGGATGTCTAAAATATTTTAATGGCAAGTGAGAGTAGGAAGTTGTAGGCAAGGCAGACAGAAGGAAGACTATAAAGATAGACCCCAGGACCACTTCAAACGACCAGGCTTGCTGTGTTATGTTAGGAAAAAACTATGTCCTGCTAACTCAAGAAGTGGCCGGCAGCCTGGCCTTCGTTCAAAGTGGTCACCAACCATCTTGACAGCAGTAGTCATAAAGAATCCTTGAACCTCATGGCCCCAACGCTCTGGTGGTATAACTGAGCCTCTTCATTCCCCAGACTACTCCCCAAAGGAAGTCAAGTGATCACACTGAAGCTGCAGAGTCCAGGCGGGTAGAGAATGTGATGCTGGGGAATGAACCTGAGCTTTAGACACAAGCTTGAGTTTGAATCCTCATCTACCATTCTGTACTTACATGATGGTGGGGAAGTTACTTAGCCTCAACTCTGACGTCTTAAAAACAGGGATACAAACATCCTCATAACTGGGTTGTTCCAAGGATGGTGGGAGGTAACACATATAACAATACCAACACATTAGTTTATTAAAGAAATACAGGGATCTCTGGGTGGCTCAGTGGTTTAGCACCTGCTTCCAGCCCGGGGCATGGTCCTGGAGACGCGGGATCGGGTCCCACGTTGGGCTCCCTGCATGAAGCCTGCTTCTCCCTCTGCCTATGTCTCTGCCTCTCTCTCTCTCCCTCTGTCTCTCATGAATAAATAATAAATAAATAAACCTTTAAAAAGAAGAAAAAGAAAAAGAAAATACAAACGGACCTAAAGGGTAAAAAGAATAGGCAAGACTTCCTAATGAGGTCAGCCATAAATTTGCCGAACTCTGAGTCTTGAGAAAAGGAATCAGGACGATTCTGCAGGCCCTAATTGAGTGTTAAGGTACTCCCTTGATCCGCAGGCATGCACACATTCAACAATCATTAGCTGGATTTCACTCTGGACTAGGCATAAAGAACTTTGGTTTTACAAAAATAATAATAATAATAATTAATAATAATAATAATATTTGGTCTCTCCCTCGTGTTGCTCACAAGTAAGAAAAACAGAAACAAAAGCAAATAATCATGGTATTACAAGTGCTCTGGGCTATGGGCACACAAAGGAAGGGGGTGACGTTTGAGTTAATGTTGATGAATGAGTGGCTGGTTCCAGGTTTCTCTTAGGGAGAGAACTATCTGATGAGGAAAGTGTTCTGATAAAGCTTACCTAGAGGAGGGGAGACCTTGAGAGAAAGAGTTGGAAAGGGACACTAAGGGAATGCTAATCTTTTCTGCCTTGGAAATAGAAATTTAACTGGTAGTAAAAATCAGAGAAGGGAGAGCAGGACAACATGAATAGCAACTGGTCATTGAAAGAACCAATGAGAAGTCCCTATATCTAAACTTGCCAAAGTGCTCAAAATAGCCCATTTTGATTTTTTTTTTTTGTAATGCTACAGACTAAAGTCTCTTCCCTTCCCCCAAACTGCCATCAATTTCAAGCACAAATGTCTTGAAGTTTAGAGAAAATCCATTGAAAAAGAACAAAAACAAGTTCATACGCAGCGTGTCACAGAGGAGAAGAGAAAGACCACCATGGAACGTGAGACAAAAGTAACACAGAGTTCAGCGGAAGAAAGAGGTCAGAGCCAAAGGTACTAGAAAAACCCTGTGGGAGAGAACAGGACTTCCTAGGGAACAAAAACAGGGCAGCAGTCACTTGAATCTAAATCTCAAAGGGCAGCACGACCTCCCTGCAGGGGGGGAACAGCACAAGAGTAATCCCCCAACACGGGAACGTGGCAGTAATGAGAGAGCCAAGGAGATGGGTAGGAAGAGCAAAAAGACAAGGAGAACGTGGAGTCCCCCCACATCCCCCCGCCTGACTGGCCTTTTTTGAGACTATTCATTTTGTGAGGGTAAGAATCCTACCTTTGGGGTCAGTCTAGGATGCTGTTTCTATAGTTTCATCTCTGCACTCCTAGAGCCCTCCCTCTGTGCTTCTACCACCGAGTCCAGGGCAGTCTCCCCCGCACAGAGTTACTCATGTTCAGGAGCATCACGTTCGGGAGCAGGGGCAAGGGCTTACTCATCTTTGTATCGTGGATGCGCAGCATAACACACATGGTAGGCAGCGCACAAATACTGGGTAACCGAATTGCACTAATACTCTCCCCAACTCAGCTTCTAAAGACGTAGTTGCAATTAAGTATCTTGGTTTTCTAGTCTACCTACAATATTATTGATAAAAATGGTTTCCATTTATTAAGTTCTCACTCTAAGGCCAGGAATCTTACTAGATGCTGTAAGCATAGTGTTTATTCTTTACAAAAATAGGCCATTTTGGAGAACCTACAGGAGCACCTGGCTTGTAGGGAATACTCAGGAAATGTTTCTTGAATTAATGTATGAAGGAAAGAAAGAAGAATGGGAGGCCCAGAGAAGTAAAGGGACCTGCTTTAGGTCACCCTGGTTGTTAGTGACAAAGCTAAACAAGGGCGCCGAGGTTCCCTGCTGATCTAGCACTCTTCACATTATAACAGTGTTAGACGGGAATGATCTTGAATGTTCCTTTCTACTTATAGGCTGAATAATGGTCCTCCAGAGAGGTCAGCGTCTGAATCCTGGGACCTGCGAACATGCTACTTTAAATGGTAAAAGAGTCTTTGCAGATGTGATTAAGGATTTTGACATAAGACGTAATCCTAGATTATCCAGATAGATCCAGGAAAAAAAAAAAAAAAAGAAAACTGTGTCCCTATAAAAGGGAGACAGCCTGAGATTTGTCGACAGAAAAGGAGTTCAGAGCAATAGGGCATGAGAAACTCTGAAGCAGCCACTGCCAGCTTTTAAGACAGAGGAAGAGGCCACGGCCCAAGAAGTGCAGGCAGCCTCCAGAAGCGGAGAGAGCAGGAAACATTGCCTCAGAGGCTCCCCACGGACAGGAGCCTGCCAACACCTTGAATTTAACCCAGTAAAACCCATTGCAGACCTCTGCCCCCCAGAACTGCGAGGTAATAAATGCGTGTTGTCTAAAGCCACTACATTTGTGGTAACTTGTTATAACAGCAATAAGAAACTAATATACTGCTCTAATAATTTTAAATAATAGGTCATAAATGTCATACAAGCACTTTCTGGGCCTTAATTCATCCCAGAGTTTTCTACCAGAAGTTTCTTCTTGTGGTAGAAACATGGACTTCCATTCATTATTAAACTGATAATATGAAATGTCCTCTTCCCCAGGAATCTGGAAGGCTCTCCTGGGAGAAGATACTCTGCAGCCTTCCAATTTCTGTTGCTGCTACCAAGAAACAACTCTCATTCTAATATTTCCTTTATGAGGAATCTGATTTTTCTCTCTGGTTGCTTTTCAGATAATTATTTCCTCTGGTATTTAATCTACCATTTCATTATGCAAGACTGAGTCTTATTTAACCTGATTGGGATTTTTTTTTGGCGGGGGGGCGGGGGGGGGTATTCACTGAATCTGAGGATTCATGTCTTCCAAGTCTGGAAAATCCTCAACCACTATCTCTTCAGTATGACCTCTTTCCCGTTCTGTCTACCTTGGATTCCTACTAGACATATATCGTATTCCCTCATTTTGTCCTTTGATAATGATTTCAGAAAACTATGAGTAACTCAAAAACAAAACCAAAAAACAAACCCTCAGAAGTCAGAGATTATATGTTCCCAAGCCCAATCTCTAGACCAAAACATAAAGATATCTACTACCAGTGAAATACTCGATAGGTCAGCCAAAAATTTATGAATTTTTTAAGTCTTTGGGGCTACATTTTTCAGTTAAGTCAAATGAAGGGCCCTCTGTAATGTAGCTCTCTATACAATTTTTTATTTTTTTTAGGATAGAGTCTTGGATCAATTTTTATTGTGCAGTATTTCACAGAGACCAAAAAAAGCACAAATGAAATATACATTAATGTACAAAATATAAACATACAAACCATCTTTAAACCATCTTTAAATAAGATTGTCAGCTACAATCTTATTTAAAAAAAAAAAAAACAGAATGCTACCAATAGCTTTTTAGCCAACTATGTGCACCACCCTACTCTAATTCCTAAAAATACAAATTCCCACAATATTTCTACCAAAAGTAACTACTCAATTTTACATTTATAATTCCCTTTCACAAACAGGTACATTACAAAATGCTACATGGCGTAGCGTCACACGGTTTGGGCTGTAAATGGAACCCTTCTGTCTGTATTCTCCAGTATTTGTGTGTCTTGCTCAACACTGTGAGCATTTCATCAGGTTCGCGTACGCAGTTGTCATTCATTTACTTTGCTGCTTTTCACTGTTCCAGTGCATACGTGCATTAAAATGTATTGACTTGTCATCCTATGCATGGACTCTTACGTAAATGTTTACAGCTTTATTTTTACTAATGATACCCTCACACAAACTTCCTGTACCTGTCTACTAGGGACGCATAAGAGTTTCTTGGGGGTTTGTAATTCTGAGTGGACTGGGCCAGTCACGGGAGATCTGTCACAGTAGTTATCTATCTTATCCATCGCTGTGTAGCGATGTTACCACAAACTCGGCAACGTAAAAAGATGCACACGTATCATCTCCCAGAGTTTCTGCAGCAGGAGTCCCAGTGCAGCTGAGCAGACCCTTGCCTTGGAGGGCCTTTCACAGGCTGCAGCCAAGCTATGAGCCAGGGTTGAGGTCTCCTTGAACTGTTCAAAGGGGGAAGAATATGTTTCCAAGCTCATGTGCTTTTTGAGGTTCAAGTAGTTGTGGGCTGTTGAACCGATGGCCTCAGTTCCTCACTAGTCTCACCCATAGGTGCTTGTTCAGGTGGGCACCAGCACGGGGTGACTCACCACGTGGCAGCTGCATCGTTGAAGCCAACGAGCGAGGGCATCTGCTAGCAAGACGGGGTCAGAATTGTGCATAGTCTACTTACAGGAGGGACACCGCTTCACTTTTGCCATATTCCACTGAAGCGCATCACAGCTCCTGCCCACACTCAGGGGGCGGAGGTTACACGGAAATGCAATACCACGAGGCAGGGATCCTTGGGAGTCACCAGAGTCTGTCTACTGCCCTTATCTTAAACCACACGACATAATCCCAAATTGTTTTCCAAAGCGGTTGTATCAATTTATACTCCCACCTACAAGAACTAAAAATGCTTAGTCTTTTACATCCTCATCAATAATCCTTATTGTCACACATTTTTTATTGCCAACTGTTAGCTATAAAATATGTCAGCTAGTTATGCTTTTAACTTTCATTTCTTTGATTACTAATGAGGCTTAACATCTTTTCACAGATTTAAGAGTCATTCTTGTTTCCTATTCTGTGAAATTACACTTGCAGTCTTTTGCTCTTTTTTCTATTGTCTGGTTTTACTCATTGCTTTTTACAAGTTCTTTTGTTATTTGTGAATATGGATTCTAATACCTTGCCTATTTTGTATGTTAAAATATCCTTTCCCAATTTGTGGCTTCTAGTTTTGCTTTTTTATGGTTTCATAATACTTTAATCTTACTTTTTATGTCTGAATTTATCAACCTTTTACTTAATTTTTTGTGTTCGGAATATTATGCAAGATCCTGAAGCCATAAAGATATAAAGATATTATGCTATCATTTCTTACAAATAAGTTCTTTTTAAAAAAAGATTTTATTTATTTATTGGAGAGAGAGAGAGAGAGAGAGAGAATCTCAAGCTGACTCCATGCTCAGCTTGGAGCCTGATGCAGGGCTCCATCTCAGGAGCCTGAGATCATGACCTGAGCCAGAAATCAAGACTCAGATGATCAACTGACTGAGCCATTCTTTTTTTTTTTTTTTTTAAAGATTTTACCTATTTATTTGAGAGAAAGAGAGAGATTACAAACAATTTCTAAAAATGTCTTCCTACACATTTTTTTATCTTAACCCACTTGTAATTTTTTGTGATGTAAAGAAATCATCAATTGTTTTTCCATATGACATCCCTTTGTCCCAGAAGCATTTATGGAACAGTCTATCCTCATCCCAGGATAGACTAATATGTTTTCATATATAAAGTTCACCATATATGTGAATCTGTACCAAAATTTGTTCTTATCTTTCATTGTGCTATTGCTCTAAATACCAATATAATGCCCCTGGTATACTAAAGCTTTGCAATAATTATGTGTATCAGGTAGGGCAAATACCCCTCTGCATTTCCGAAACCATATTTTCTCTTGTCTTACCTATTTCTAAATTCATTAAAATATGTTTGTCAGGGCACCTGGGTGGCTCAGTCTGCTAAGCGTCCGACTCTTGATTTTGGTTCAGGTCATGATCTCAGGGTCATGAGGTCAAGCCCTGCATTGGGCACTGCTCTGGTGTGGAACCTGCTAGGGATTCTCTGTCTCTCCCCTTTGCCCTCTCTCCACAACCACCCACACGCACTCTCAAAACAAAAACAAAAAAATAAAGAAAGAAAAGAAAAATTTAAAAATGAAATAAGCTTGTCAATTTTATTACTAAAAAAAAATCTGCTGGAGATTTTGATTGAAATTCCACCAAATTTTAGAGTAATTCGGAAAAAGTAATGTTAAAATTTATTTTATATATTGTTTACTGTATGTGAAACACTGTTTTAAGTGCTTTACAGGCACTAACTCATTATTACCGAGTACTACCTTGTAATGCAGATACTACAGATGAGGAAACCAAGACCCAGAGAGACGTTGTACAGATTATTTATGTAAAAGAAACTAATAGGTTATAGGGCCAGGATTCAAATATAGATATTCTTACTCCAGAAGCTCTATTCATATAACCTCCTGTTGACACTGCCTATTTTAGTTTCTTAGGCTGCCATAATGAAGTACCACAAACTATGTGACTTACAACAATAGAACTGTATTGTCTCAGTTTCTAGCAGCTAAGTCCAAAATAAGGGATCAGCAGAGCCAAGCTCCCTCTGAAACCTGTAAGAAAGGATCTTTCCTTGCCTCTTCCAGCTTCTGGTAAGTCCCACTCTTTGCCTTGCAGTAATATAACTCCAATCTCCACCTCTGTCTTCACATTGTCTTCCCTCTATGCATGTCAGCTTCTGTGTCCACAAAACACCTTTTTATAAAGTTGTCAATATTTAGTTAGTGGTATTCTGACCTCATTTAGTGAGAACCATTACTTTTGTCCATACTTTCAGAAGAAACCATACATAGTAGGAACATTAGACCATCTCCTGTAAACTCTCCCTCATCCAATTTTAAAATCAGTAAACTCTCCCTTATCCAGTTTTAATTTCTGACTCTCTTGATCAAGCACCCTTGGAACACAGTCTCACATATTCTTCCCTGGTTTCTAGTATGTATCTAGTTAGGTCGAAGAGTTCCTTGGAGTATGGTCCCTTTCTTTATTGGGTTTGGTATATTTCCATTTGGATTATACGGCAACTTTAGCCTTGTTATATGGCCAAGAGGAAGTGGGGAGGCAGAGCCTAATGAGGAGGATATCCTACTTATGCACACTCAGATGTTTCAGGGAATTAACCCAAAGATCCCCATTCCAAGTGTCAGGGTCTCATTCTTTCCTAATTGGGGTCTTGACCTTGGCGAAGCACACATGCCTTCACTGGAAGTTTAACTACTTTCCGGAGCTCAAATACTCTTTAATTAAGTCATAAACCTGGTCCTCAGCTTTCTCTCACCTCCTATCACAACAGAGGCAATCCATTTTACTGGCTCTCAAAGAGGCCCTAAGGCTTTTACATTTGGCTTTCAACTGCCTATTATTCATCTTTGATCTTTCATTATCTTTTCCTAGAGCTTCAACAGAGCATAGTAATAGCTATGCAATCCCTTTGTCTTTTCACTCATAATTTCCACCATGTTTTACAAATACCTAATCCTTCACACTAGCTAGTACACTGGCTTTCAGCAAAATACCCCAAATCCCCACCAGTGGAAGTGTTCACAACTGGATAACCAGAGACTGTGTTCCTCCCGCCACCAAGTGATGGGATCCTCACAGCCCACTGAGCAGTACACGATACAACTCCCAAACCCCATCTTATTGCTGGCTTTCTTGGCCTGTTCCTGGCATGAACTGCTGAAGTTTGGGTTCTTCAAAAAACTGATCCTGAGACAGAGGTTAGGGTTCAGGATGCTTATTAAGAAGTGTTCTTGGGGCTGACACCTGTGGAAAAGAGGGAAAGGAAGCAGAGGGGGAACGTTCATGTGCAACACAAACCCAGGAACCTCAGCCAAACCTACAAGGAGCTTAGAATCTGAACAGAACCCTTAAAATTGCCTCACACTGAACCAAAATAGCTGGTCTTTATACCCCAGCCTCGGTCAGTATACATGAGCTGCCTGGGGATAAGGGACCCAGGGGTTCTCTGCAGTGGAGGCACACCTGAAAGCACTGACAGCTGGAGGCTGAACACTGTGCTCCAGGAAGACGGAGCAAAAAAGGACTTCCTAAAAGAAGGATCTGGGTGGCATATGTCCGTGTCCACCAGCGCTGGTTCTCCAAAACATCTAATAAAACTGACCTTCATCTGACAAGTTTGTTCCAAAAATAAATAAGATGAATGGGACAAAAAAAAAAAAAAAGAATTAAAGACATTAGGAATTAAAATGGGACAAAACTAGAGACAAAAATAGAGTATTATGAACAAATTTATACCAATATATTTGAAAACTATCACACATCAAATATGACTCAACAAAATAGAAATACTGAATAAGTCTCTACTTTTAGGAAAGTGAGTTGGTAGTTAAAAATCCACCTCTCAAAAACTATTATGCCCAAAGTGAGCTTTATCAAATGGTGAAATAATTCTAAAGTTAAACAAACTCAGACAAAGACGAAGAAAAGATAGAACATTCCCCAAGACATTTTTAAATTCTAAAATAATGTTTCATATGAAAAAAAATGTTTCATATGACCCCAATTAAGCAAATGTTAACTATATACACAAAAATATACAATATTGGTTTGTACTGATATATATTAATATGTAACATATATATGTATATGTAACCTATTCAATATATAACTATTTTATACACATATTCTCATATATGTATTACATAAAAGATAGAAACTAAATATCCATAAGTTAACAACAGTTGTCTAAGAGTGATAAATAGTAACTTATTTTATTTTCATGGTTTTGAATGTTACTAATTTCTATAATTAATGTGCTATATTAACCAGGGAAATTTATTATTTTAAGTAAAACTAAAAGATATATAACTCTACTCACCATAGACTCTTATTAACAAATTCAGTTAAAAGACTCATGAAAATTTTGCTAAATGCATTTGTTTTTGAGACAGACAGTCTTAATGGACACATTAACTATCCATTCATCTAGATTTTCCAAGTTCTACCTTTTATACAGGAAGGCAAAACTCCTAGAGCATATTACCTCTTCCCTCTGACAAAGCATTAAAAGAAGAATGATTTGGGGGCACCTGGGCAGCCCATGAGTCTTTTAAGCATCTGATTATGATTTTGGCTCAGGTCATGGTCTCAGGGTCATGAGGTCCAGCCCACTCCCACATGTGGGCTCTGTGCTCAGTGGGGCGTCTGCTTGGGATTCATCCTCTCTGTCCCTCCCCCTGCACATGCATTCTCTGTCTCTGTCTCTCTGTCTCTCTTTCTTTCTCTCTTTCTCTCCCTCTCATTCTCTTTGTCTCTCAAATAGATAAATCTTTTTTGTAAAAAAAGAAGAATGATTTTAAAATCAGTGGTGTGAGTTTAGACAAACCACATACACTCCCTGGTCTTTGGTTTCCTCAACTATAAAAGGAAGAAACTGGACTACAGGGTCCCAATGTTCTTTCTAGCCCTAAAATCCTATTGTTCTCCAAGTGCCTCCACTTGGTATACCCACTGCCCTTATAGAAAGTCTAAACACAAATCTTCCATTTGAACAGGGCTGTATTCTCTTATAAACCATAGCTGACAGGTATACACACTTACTCAACATCATGATCTAATTCCAGGAAAAACAATTTCCCTGGGCATGAAATATAAAACCCATATATGCATGAGATAACCAAGATTATCTACGAGCGGTATAAATTTTTTATTCCCTCCAAAATGCAAGGCTTTGGCATAAGGGTAGTGAGAAAAAAATTAAGAAAATATATTACCTGTTCTCAAAAAATATTGCAGCTTGGTAAATATTGATAAGTATATACATGTGCATAATGCACGTTGCAAAGAATAGAACAAAAAAAAAAAAACACTGTATTCCCTTGACATTTGAAAATTTGCAGTTCGGTTTTAACTATTCAAAAGCAAATTTGAAAGCCTGTGTGTTGTAATTTGCCAAGATATTTTTATTGGGGAATTATCCAGAACACAGATATTGAACCTCTTTCACAGAATTACCTAAGCCAAACTGGCGTTCTGGAAGCTTGTTTTAACAGATGTCGGTTGCCAGTATAATATAGCACATGCTACATCTTCAATAAAATTTAATGATCAAATTAAATAAAATACATTTATTTGTATGTATTTTAATTGCTCCCTCTGCAACAAAAGGACTGCGTGTTCAAATTACAATTGACCCTTGAACAACACAGGCTTGAACTGCGTGGGTTCGCCAATACATGCTTTTTTTTCAATAATATAGTACAGTAGATGTATTTTCTCTTCCTTAGGATTTTCTTAATAACATTTTCTTTTCTATAGTTTATTGTAAGACTACATCATCTAATACAGACAGCATGCAAAATACATGTCAATCAACGATTTGTTATCAGTAAGGCTTCTGGTCAACAGGAGGCTACTGGTAATTAAGTTTTGGGGAGTTCAAAGTCATATGCCACTTTGAGCCTGGGAGTGAGGCGGGCTCAGTGCCCCTAACCCTTGTGCTGTTCAAGGGTCAACTGTATCTTCTACACGAGCATGAATTTTCTCTTGCTTTTTCTGGAATCCAGTATGAAGCTGCCTGCTTCACAGTTGACATCTTTGGGAAAATAACAGGATTTACCGTACATCCATTTGTGATGTTACACAGTTAACAATAATAATAATGGCTGACATTTATTCAGTGATTACTATATCCTAAGCACATGTAAAAGCACAGGTTCCGAGCCAAATTGCCTGGGCTTCGATCCCTTTTCCACCTCTTAGTAATCGTCTTTCCAAAAATTAATTGAGTCATCTGAAATATGACAATTAAAATAGTGTCCACTTCACAGGGTTTTGCTGAGGATTAAATAATTAAATATAAGGAAAGTTTAAAATAGTGCCTTGGTGTACAGTCACTGCTCAATCCTGGCAGCTATCTTTGTTATTATCATCACTAATCCCTACAACCATCACAGAAAAGTGTCCCTATTGTGGCACTCACAAGAAACGGGCACACAGAAGTCAAAAACTGTCCCCCAAGTCACAAGGACATCAATGGGGGAGCGGGTTTCAACATAGTTTAACTCCAGGAAACATAATCCTAATAACATAAACAACAAATATTTATTATGCGTCAAACATGCTCCAGGCTCAGGATGTCTGGGGGGCTCAGTGGATGAAGCGTCTGCCTTGGGCCCAGGTCAGGATCTCGGGGCCCTGGGATCGAGTCCCGCACGGGGCTCCCTGCTCTGCAGGAAGTCTGCGGCCCCCTCTCCCTCTGCCCCTGCCCTCCTGCCCCGGCTCCTGCTCGCTCGCTCGCGCGCTCTCTCTCTCTCTCTCAAATAAATAAATGAAATGTTTAAAAAACAAAATGCTCCAGGCTTTGGCCTCGATGCTTGACATGCAAGAAACACAAAGCCGGCAGGTCCTGCGTCCTAGGAACTTGGCCTGGTGTGCTCCCACGGAAACCAAGCTGCCGGACGCGCAGGCACCAGCAGGGTCGTGGGCCGAGCTGGAGGAGCTTGACTTGAGGTGTTGGCAGCAACCGGCAACCAGGAGGCCTGCGAGCCCCCGAAGACCCCGTGGGCAAGCAGCGCGGCCCTGCGACGGGCCCCGCACGGCGCAGCCAAAGCCCCCGGTCCTCTTCCTCTGTCCCAGGCCCTGACCTGCAGCCTCCCCCTGCTCAGACCACAGCACCTGCCAGCGGCCCCGCTCCCGAGCCCTCCTTTCCGCTGAGCTGAGCATCACCGCCTGGGCTTCCTGTGCCCGCAGGCCCGGGCCACGCACGCAGCAGGACGAGGCCTCCCTCCCCCGAACCGTGCACCTAACACTAACTTTGAGAACAAAGCCTACACCTCAACCTGGAGCTGGCCGAACCAGAAGAAAATTTCTCAAAATGGTAAACCCAGCCTCTGCCTTCCTTCCCTCCACCCTCAGCCCCTCCACACACACACACACACACACACACACACACACACTCACACTCACACTCTACCTGGAAGCCCAGCCAGGTTCTGACATGGCAGCCTGCCCACCTGCTCAACAGAACTGCCTGAAACAGAAAATAAATCCTCTGCTCATATGGTTGACAAGCTGGATGACTAATTGCAACGAAGACCAGTAATTTATTGGAATAGAAATTGAGGTCATTTAGGCAGGATTTAAATACTTTTTCCTGGCCAATTTTTCAAATTGACTTAAAGAAATGTCGCTCTCTAACAAGTTGGAAGTGAGTCAATGCCCTAACCTGACTCCATTCTCTCCCCCAGGTAGGTTCTCTGTTCTCCTGCCACTTCCCCCACACGTTAATGGAATATTGGATGTTCAAGCTACACATTACACAGCAGTTTTTGCACTTCTATTAATTTCTCTTCGTGATATGCTCTTTGAGAGGAAAAAAAAATCACTCAATCCCAAGGAACAGGATTCAAAGTCAGGACCTATAAACTAACGTCCCCGTTTGTCACTTAAGTAGCCATGGCCCAGGTCAGCCGCCTCTCTGCCCTCAGGGGCACTATCTGCAAAACCGGGGAGCACCTGCTCTACACATTTCCCAGGAGTGTCATGAGGTCAGGTGGGATATGAAGATCACATTCACGTGACCGTGAAAACCATCGTCATAGAGCGGCCGGTTATTACACAGGGATGTACTGGTGTCGCCCTCCCCAAGCAGCGCACCCAGGAAATCGTTGCACATCAACCCAACACAGGAAACGTTTCTATTTACTCTGGGACGAGTACTTCTTTGAGCCTCAGTTTTCTCCCAAATAATTCCACCATTGGGATAAGTGATAAATACAAAGCAAAGGAAGAGCGGGTCGGTGGCCGAGATGTCTTCCCTGAGGGGGGACGGTTAGCTGAGCTGTGAAAGCAGCAGTGGGGATCAAGTGGCTATGGGGGCAGGAGGCGACGTGGCCAGCAGTTTGACACCCTCCCCCAGGCCAAGTGAGCCCAAGTGGACCCGAAGGGAGGGAGGCCCTGGCGACAGTAGACACTGGGAGGACAGTTAAGGGAGACGTCGCCGTCACGCCAGAACTTACGGGTCCCATTAAGGATTCGGGACTTGACCCCAACATCAATAGGAAACCTGCACACACAACCCGAGGGAACTTCCTGAAGCATGATGGATCCTGTCACCGCCTCGTGTAGGCACATCCAGTGATGACATCCACAGAACAAGCCCTAAATCTCTAATGACATGGCCAAGCTCCTTCACCATCAGGGAACAAACCTATAATTTCAGGTGTTTCTCCCATTTCTCCCCCACGTGTCTCTTACTCCAGCCAAGTGCACATGCCCCGAGCTGCCAACTCTACCCCGCAAAGTGTCCTTTTTCACACCTGATTCAGACGATTCCCTGTGCCTGAAATGCCCTCGCATCTCTTGGCGCCCTTCTGCCCCTGGCAAAGACCTGCCCCGATTTTGCTAGACCTCCAGGTAAGGCCGCCATCCAGGAAGCCTCCCCACTCCTCCCAAACACACGGGTCTCGCGGGGTTCTGAGCTTGCCCAGCACTCGACGGCTCCCAGGTGCTTCCGCGCTCCCCCGTCTTGTAATCACCTGCACCTTCTTCTTCTTTCCGACGCCGAGTCGCTCTCGGAGCGTATGGGCCACGCCCCAGTCACCTTTATGCCTCCTGTGCTTCGTTCAGGACGGAGGTGAATGAACATCACGTGAGGACATGCCAAGTAAAGGCACGACAGCAACCTCATCGCTAGGCACAGGGCATTGCCCTTTCAGCTCTTAACACAATAGTCACCGACGCCACCTGTACGAAAGTAAAATAGCAGCGGGGCAATCATCGTTACCTGCGGCTAATTTTCAGAGTAGCTTCACCTAATAAACATTTCACATGTTTTGGCTGCCACACAGCTGTCACCATAATGTGTTAGGAATGTAGCGGGTCTTTTCACCAACTAGGAAATATATTTTCTCTGGGAAAGATAGGCTGTTTCTAACTACTGTTCGTGGTGGGCTATTTAGGAAATCTAAAGTGCAAATAATCAAAGTTACATAAATTACATAAAACTCACCTCAACCGTGTCTCTTTCTCCCCACAGTTGAGACAGCTAATCAGTTAGCATTAGTTTTCCTTTTGAACTTTCACATAGGTCAATGTGCACATTCATTAGAGGCCCACCTATGGTTAAAAAAAAATAGCTCTTTTGTCTTAGTTCCATACGTTATTAGGAACAGAGACCTACTAATTGCCTAGTTAGGACCACATTCTGTAAGTAAGACTCTAGGCCCTTCCAGAGGCTTGGGCATCCACAGCACGCTAACATATACACTAAAAAAAGAAAAAAAAGAAAAAAGAAAAGAAAGAAAGAAAGAAAGAAAGAAAGAAAGAAAGAAAGAAAGAAAGAAAGAAAGAAAGAAAGAAAGAAAAGAAAGAAAGAAAAGAAAGAAAGAAAAAAGACCCTGCAGGCCCTTTGTGAAGGAAAAACATTCTATATTGAATAACCAGGAAGCACCATGTATGATGTTTTTTTAAGTAAGGAATTAGCTTGAAAATTCAGGACAGGAAAATACCTATAATAATACAAGTTTACAGGTATGTGCAGAATTTGGTGAAAAACGAAATAAAAGAAACTTAAGTGTATATGAAGACATTATACGGACACAGAGCATTCCGATGTCTTTGAAGCGAAGACCCACCGTGCCCATGATGCAGCCATCCAAATCGGACGAGGGCAGAGTTGATCATAAGAAATTAAGAATCAATCAATCAATAAATAAATAAATAAAATAAAAAGTGAAAAAAATAAAATAAAATAAAGAAATTAAGAATCAGGAAAGGGCGTAGCGGATGACAGAGCATGGGTGGGGGGCGGGCAGTGCAGGCTCGGGGAGCAAGAGTGTGAGCAGGAAGAACAGCATGCCCCAGTGTTGACCATGAAATGCTACCCACCCCGAAGCCTCCACTCCAGCCGATCCCCCCACGATGGACAGCATCCACGTGCTGGGGAGAAGGGGCCAGGCAGCAGGCACCCCCAGCAAAGCCGCGGACCCTTGCGCCATCCCCACCCCGAGGCTCATGTATGCGGGTCATTTGCACTCTCACGTGTCCTGACGTTAATTCTTTCACAAGTGCCAGCTCTGCTCCTGGGTGTGGGGGAGGGACACTGTAAGAGAAATAAGAGGGTCGGGAGGCTGGAGGGGGCAGTAAGTGGCAGTCATGGGGTCAGATTGTATTTTACAAATGTTATACCAACATATTCCTTTTTTTCTCCAAATTTTTATTTCAATTCTAGTTAGTTAACATATAGTGATACCAACGTATTGTAGATATGAACTGAAATGCCATCTTCTCTGGTCACACTTTTACTTGGAGCTAAATTAAACGTAAAGAGGTGAGGGTGTGGGACAGCGCCTGTGCCCCAGACGAGGTAGGCTTAGCTCATTAACAGCTCCTGGGTGTGTCTACACATAATTTCCATAAGATAAAATGCTTGGGATTTACGTATTCATTTCTGTGATTTTCGATCAACGTTTGCATCCACGTAACCTCCGCTCCAATCAAGATGTAAAGCACTCCCATCACCCCGGAAAATCTCCCTCGTGCCCCTTTCTGGCCAACAGCTCCCTCCAGATGATTTCTAACACTGTAGGTCAGTTTTGCCTGTTCTAGAACTTTCTGTAAATTGAATCAGTCAGCATATTAGTTTTGGGGTCCCTGTATGTGGCCGTGCATATCCGTAGGTGCTGTAAAGTACTCCACTGCATCCCTGTGCTAATGTGTTTACGCACCTGCTGGTGTACCCCTGGCCTTCCTTAAGTCCAGACTACCGGGAATAAAGATGCTAGAAACGGTCTTGTACAATGGTTTCTATGCTTTATTTCTTTTTGGTTAAATACTTTGGGGTAGAATTAGTAGATCGCATGCTGACTCATCACCCAGAATGAACCGGGAACAAAATCAGATGCAGAGAGACAAGGCCGGGTGTGTACACAGTGAATCAGGGGAGGGATGAGGAGGTCTCGAGCTAAGCTAGTAAATAAGAAAGGGGAAGGGGGAACAGGGATGGAATTCAGACACCTTCGGGAAGTGGACGTGGAAGCGCTTGCTCGTGACACATGGTGAGTTGAAGGGAAGGAATCAAAATCTACGTTCAAGTTTAGGGCTTGGGCCACTGTGGGTGGGTGGAGAGGCTCTTTATGAAGAAGGTAAGAAACTTTTGAGAGGCCCAGATGCCCAGTACACTGGGGCCCAAGACGCTTCCTGACTGCACCCAACAGTCACACAGTTAGACTCCATGCGCTGGCTAATGGTTTGGTGCCCCTTCCAACCAATATTCTTTAAATATTCTTTCAGTAGTTATTTAGTGAAAAGAGTAGAAACTGATTTTTATTAATATAAGTATATAAAGAAACATAATAACATGAAATTACTATTTTTTAAGATTTTATTGATTGATTGATGAGAGACACAGGAGAGGCAGAGACACAGGCAGAGGGAGAAGCAGGCTCCCTGCAGGGAGCGCGACGTGAGACTCGATCCCGGGACTTGGGATCATGACCTGAGCCCAAGGACATTCAACCACTGAGCCACCCCGGCGCCCCCATAAAAATTTTTTTTAAAGAAAAGATTTATCTACTTATTTACTACCACAGGCAAAGCAGCCAACAGCCAGGAAAAAATTGAGGGGTGGCGAGATCAAACATTTCCCACTCTCGTGTAATACTTGATATCTCCCTCCGGTTTCTTTTTTTAGTTTGTTTGAAGGGTGAAAGTCGGAAAACTTCTAAGGGCTTACGTGTAAAAGGCTGAAATGCCGATAAGAGCACAGAACCCTGATTCCTGGTAAGGGGCATTAACTGTGCACGGATGTGTGCTGAGCCCGTAGACTAAGTGCCTGCATGTATCCACGCCTGAGACGACAGGTCATGACACGCGCGCTCAGATGTAGACACACACACACACACACACACGGACACGGACACGCTGCAGGCGTAGTGCCCATTGTGGCAGGAGAGAGAATATTCCATTTTGCTGATTTACTCCGAACACGCTGGTCCTCCTCGGTCCCGCAGCACCCCGGCCCCACCCGCTGACCCCACACGGCCTGTTCCGGCCCCTGGCCTCCCCCCCGACAGCAGAGGCTCCGGAAGGCTGTGTTCTCGGCCGGCCTGGGTGAGGCTCCAGCAACGCGGGGCTCCTGGGAGACGAGCCACACGACCCCCTGCCCATGGGCAGTTGCCCCGGGACCCCAACTCGACCCCACCACGCAGAGAAATCCGAGGTTCTATCAGGAGCCACAGAAGCAGGTGTGCCCTGAGGGGCGTCCTGTGCTGTGGGTGCCACCCCGAGCTCGCACAGCACCCCTCGAGCCCCTCTGGCCTCACGGGGGCCTGCACCTCTGCTGAAGTGGGCCCAGGGAGGGGTGCAGCTGGAGGCTGGGGGGGCGGTTTTGGCTCCCCTGCCCTGGGGAAGTGGCCAATCAATCTGTCCTGGATGACACCTCACTTCCCCGTCATTTCCTCTAGTCTCTTTCCCTTTAAAAAGACAACAATTGGAACATCAACATACTCACTAAAACAGTTAAAAATGTAGTGGTTTCAAAAAACACTGCTACCCCGTGTGGGATCCCGGGGAGCCAATGACACGACACGTAATCCTCCTGAAGGCCACAAGACACAACATTTTAAAGGAACATGTGAGAAGTTCTAAAGGCTACTTGAATAAAAAACAAAAACATGGGATCCCCAGGTGGCTCAGTGGCTGAGCATCTGCCTTCAGCCCAGGGCATGATCCTGGGGTCCCGGGATCGAGTCCCATGTCGGGCTCCCTGCATGGAGCCTGCTTCTCCCTCTGCCTGTGTCTCTGCCTCTCTCTCTCTGTCTCTCATGAATAAATAAATAAAGTCTTAAAAAATACAAAATAAAAAAATAAACCATGGTTAAATATAACATAAGGGTAAAAACAATATAAGAAAGGACACCACCACTGAAAGAAGATCAATATTTGCATTCATAAGGAATAGTACTTTATGTTTCACGTATTTAAGAAACCTTTTTTGGCCTCTTGCCACGACCACATATGCCTAAAACAATGAGGATGACAAGCGAGACATGAAGTTGACTTTCTGGAGAGGAAGACATGGAAACCAATGATTATAATACACTATAACGACGGTGCCTTCGCGGAGATGGGTTCGGAGCGCATGTGCCACACAGAATAAGGGGTCCCAGCAGGAGAAAGGGGAGTGAGGAGAAGCCTCCAGAAAGAGGAAACATGTGGGTGGAGACTGGAAGCATGAAGGGAACAAGGCAAGAAAGTGCGCGTCACAATGACTGCTTGTAGCTGCTCTTTGTGTTGGTAAAGTGGAAAGAGAGGAAGTGAAATGATTTCATTGATTTCATCTAAAACTCAGCGTTATAACCTCCTGGTCTAAAATAGCCTAGATGTAAATACACTTTAGCGAAGGTGATCACTCCAGCAGTTAGTGAACTCCTGGGTCTGTGGTTAGCCCCAAACAAGTGCCTTGCACGCGGTGCCTCGTGGACGAAGGAGCAAGCACTACAGTCACTGCCACCCCACAGGTGAGGGAACAGGTTTCAGGAGGTCAAGGGACCTGCTCACCATCATGCAGCTAATTAACAGGAGAGGATTCAAACCCTCATCTGACAGCAGAGATGCAGCTGCTCCTGTGAGCGAGTGCACACACAGACACACGCGGAGGGGCGCCTGGGGGCTCAGCTGCCTAAGCATCTGCCTCCCGCTCAGGCCATGACCCCGGGGTCCCAGGACGGGGCGCAGTGCAGGGCCCCTGCTCGCGGGGAGCCTGTGCTCCCTCTCCTGCGGGCCCTCCACCCAGCTCGTGTTCTCTCTCCCTCTCTCAAATAAAGAAAATCTTGAAAAATATCTATACAGAGATGACACACATTCTTTAATTTATTCCACTGTAGCTCAAGAGCTGTTTCTGAAAACTCTGAAGCACACACGTGGAGTGCGGCCCACCAATTACTGTCAGATGGAATATACTCGACGGACTGGACGCTGGTCAAACTACTGGTACCGATTCAAGGTGTTACTACGAGAATCCTCTCCACTTTCGTCGCAGGCTCTCCGGTAAGGGCCCAGCACCGTCGCACGGCTGGCTCTGGCGTCCCCGCCAAACCTGCAGAGGTTACAGAAAGGCTAAAACGTAGGAGCGGCAGCTCACTTCCTTAATTACTGAACAAAGTACAAGTGGTCACCAGGGGAAAATAAAATGCCTCCCTTTATTAACTAGACAAATACAAGAGAAAAATTATGGTTTCTAAGCAATGTTTGTCTTGCAGGAACTTCTCAACAAATTTATTCCTACTAGACAGGAATGGATAATTGCACTCGAGGTAAGATGGTAATATTAAAAAAAGATAAATTTAAAATACCAATAATTAAATATTGCCCATGAAATGAGGCTAAGGCTAATTAGACATGGTAAACAATAAAAGGAATTCATATTGAGTTGTCCAACCAAAGTGTTGATTTCTTTCGTGGGATTCTCAGTCGTGGAAGTAATGTTTTCATTTAAGAAGTTGAATCTATAGGATCAGCATGACAATAACTCTCCCTAGGTGTTCATGACTATTAGACACAAGGGCTTGACAAAATAATAATAGCAATAATAATAACTGCGTTCACTTTGTTTATACCGTTGTGGCTGCTCTGAGGATATTTAGCCACACTGGGGCTACAGGGCGATGGCAAGATCTCTTCAGATTTAGCCAATTTCAGAGCCCCTCTCGCCCCACACCACCTGCACACGCACCTAGTGTGCACATGCACACCCTAGTGTGCCAGGGTGAGCTGCTACTGAAGGGATCATGTAGGCAGAACAATCCCGGTCCAAGAGCGATCTCTCTTCTACTTGCTCTTTCAATTCTTGTTGCCATCTATGTCACATGCAGATGCCCATGACGTCACAAAGACGGCCTGTTTTTCTTCTTTGTCACGCGCACCTCTCTCAGCTCCAGGGGTGCAGGTAGAGCAGGCAATCGAGCGTCCCCCCACCCCGACCCAGGGGCCCGCGGACCAGGCACAGCGGGGCTGAGCCCTGGCTCCAGTGCCCACGTCCTGCGGGGATCAGCCAGCCACACAGAAGCCACATTTCAAATACTCAACGTTAAATGTGATTTCTTTTTTAATAAAGGACACGCTTCTCAGGTCTCAGATCTAGACGTGTAACGGGATTTCAGGAAGCA
Organism: Vulpes vulpes; assembly: GCF_048418805.1. Lineage (NCBI taxonomy): Eukaryota > Metazoa > Chordata > Mammalia > Carnivora > Canidae > Vulpes > Vulpes vulpes. The sequence goes on from NC_132793.1 coordinate 139,052,959, forward strand.
ACAATAATTACAGTGCTGAGAAAAAAGAAGAAAAATGAATCTAGCTGTGGATGCGCAGTTACACGCACAAACCCACACGCAGAGGCACACGCACTATGCACTCGACGCTCCAGGCGAGGTCTATGAGCCCGTACCCGTGCACCACCTCCTTTGTCAAAGACATAATAGAACTCTTTGCCCTTTTTCCTTAAAAGGGGTGAAGGCCATTTAACCAACCTGCTCGATGGAATCTCTTGCTAATGAACAAGAATCGGCCAGAATGTTAAAATCGTGCGTATTTGCTTTCAGTGCATTTTAGCCCCAAATGGACTAAACGGTAGTGTCAGCAGGCGAAGGGAGGATGAGGGACAGACTAGGAATACATCATGTGGAAAAAATTGCATTAGGCCAAGGGAACAGTATTCTTCAAATACTGCTGAGGCTGGGATATTAGGAAATAAAATCTAGACAAAGAGAGGGAAAAAGATGAGCCTACGTCCTGCCGAAACCATGCCCGGGCATTGCCAGATCTAGACACGTATTCGGATACGAGTAAGAGTATATCTGCTGGGAAAACACATGGATGCACACGTGCGCACATGTACGTCTGGAAGCACGTACAGATGAATACATACACATGTATTACGATACCCGCAGGGGCTCACTTTTTTCAGGAAAGATGAAAAGTGCCTTTGCACAAAGGAAAATACAATGACCTCCTCAGCCCAACACCAGGTCACGTTATATTCACGCGGTGTCCGTCAGGCAAAGAGCACAGGTGCATTAGGGCGGAATTGGTGGAATTAACCTCCCTTTGCTCCCTTGGTTTTTAAGAGGCCAAGATCAAAGACCAGGTCCCATCAAACCCATTAAACTAAAAACAGAAATTGGTGGGGGCTGGGGGAGGACGCCCAGGAAAATTATCCCTTTCCTTTTATCCTGTTAGTACAAAGCATTATTGCAAAGAACTTCACTCTCTTTAGATCCTTTTCAATACACTACCTATAATTCAAGTGAGACGCCAGTTGGTTTGATATGTGGAGGAAATTTTTATATGGAGGAAAATAAAAAAGAAAGAGCTGGAGTTTTAAACAGGCCCTTCTGAGCTTATAGATAAATCTGCTCGTGGTCTATGTATCACTTCCAAATGTGGGGCCGATCCTGAAACCCGGCTGTCTTTGCTGAGACCTATCATTGTGCTTATTTATTTCTGTGCATTATCCTGTAATGGCCCCACAGAGATGATCTTCTTTCAGCACCATCTGCTACTAGGAAAAACAAGAACATACACTACACCTGTTACAAGCTTCCCCACATTCTAAGCCTTCTCTCTAGGCAAAATGGTAAATTATGTGAGCAATAAACAGCAATCAGCAGCAGATAGGGAGAGACTGGTCTCGATTCTGACACATTTTAATCAAGCTTCTAACTGGTACTGAAACTGGGAAAGTGAATTATTTGGCCACCTAAAGTAATCTGTAGGGCATGTCAGTGCTTAACACCCAAACTGCGGCCAGCTGGTTATTCAAAGACCGTCTTGGGCTTTGCATTATGCTGATGTAATTCCTTCCAGAAATGTTGTCTGGCATGAATATTTGTGATCGACAGACTAAGGAATCACAAAACTTGCTCGACATCAGTGTTCGCGAGCTAGATCTACACTGATCCAGTAAATAACTCGTTGAGTCCCTTCTAGGGCCAGGCGCTACTCTGACCCCCGAGGGGGACCGAGCTTACACCAGGGCAGAAATCCACACGCTCCCCTTTCCGCCCGGCTCCCCAGCCCTGGAGTTGGCGGCCCTTTGCAATTCATCAGATTCCCCTGCCGAGGATAACCCAGGAGCAATGCGGACTCCAAGCCAACTTTCTGAGAGCTCCTCAGAGCCAAATGTTTTCTAAACACCCGCAAAGGCTACTCGTGGGCACGTTGCTTCACGGAAACTACATTGATGGGGAAAAAAAGTTCCTTTTCTAAGGAAAACCAATTATCTCGTGCTAAACGTGTTCCAATGTTGTTAAGCCTGCTCTTGTCCACAAGCTATTGTCCTTACTTATCTCTGCGTCCCACAGGGAAATCGTCATCGAAATCGAGGACGGCCCCGGTATTGTATTAGATGTCTAGGAAGAATATAAAAGATTTAGGCGTTCCACATTGGAAGCAACTAAAACTTTTGAAGACCTACACTCCTCCAGGCACGGCTAGACGCATCTCATCAGAGTTCCTCTCGGATCCCTAAGCTTAACTGGGCAACACAGTTCACCTAGAGCAGTTAGATACTAACCGTAATCTCCAAGGGAGTGTTACTGACCACGAATCCTACGTGAATAGAAACAAGGAAGAGAACAGGGTGGCCTAGAGGAATCAGGGGAGGCTTTGTGGAGGTCACAGAAACTGGCCTGGGCTCCAGGAGGGAAAGGATCTCTATCAGGAGAGAGAAGGAAGGACAGTCCAAAGAGGGTCACAGCCACTGAGAAACAATGATATGGGTAAATCAGTAAAGATCCACAAGCAGGAGGAAAAGCAAAGTCCCCCGTTCTCCTGAGTTGGGGGTCAGCGGCCCTGCACAGGTGCGCGGACAGGTGTGGGCATTCTTGCGTACTGTAACTTGGAGGACGTCTGACCTTGTGTAATCCATCGCATGCCTAGGACTGAGAGACAGACTATTTGATCCCGTCGTAGTGTATCATCACGGAGCTGCTTTATGGAATAATACCATCTCGAATTGCAATGCCACACTTACTGTACACATTATGAAGAAATGCCACTAAAATTCTCATCCCGTGATTAGAGCTATATCCTGCAAAGAGCTTATCTCCCTTTTGAACAGACAGCCTGGGGAACAAACGAATAGCTTTCTATTAATTAAATGTGTTCATCTTTCACATTACTGTGTTGATAGGACAACTTTGGAGACGAGACTGTAGAATGCTCTCACATACGGAAGGATCTAAGCTAATTGCCACCTCACAGGAAACAGATCCGGGCATTGTTACAGATACAGACAGCCCCAAAACGGTATTTGCTGAATGCACGGCAGCGGTCAAAAAGTCTATAAATTAGACTATACTAAGAATGGAATAGATAACATGAAAAATGCCATAAAGCTGCAACATAGGCCAGTGGGGCATCTTCACTTTTATGTATGATGCATTCAGCTCGCGTCACTTTACCTCCAAAGACAAACACCCTTGGAGGTACTAGGAAATGCAAAGGTCCGACGAAGGGCAATAAGGTCACGAAAGGCCTGTGCGTGTGGCAGGAGCAAGGAGACCGCCCACACGATATAAGATGAAAATGACTTTGTCCACTTCATCCGAGGAGGTGAGAGGCCCAGGATTCAGGAATTCACACTCAGTGATCAGAAGACACCATCGCAGAGACATGAAACCATGCCACGGGGAGAGGTAGGAAAACCAACAAATCCTTTCTTTGCCAAACATGGATCCCGGAGCTTCTGAAACCCTCAGTGGGGGTCCCGGCATGTCTGCTCTGGGAAGAAAGGGGGAAGGTCATCGGGAGGTCACCCCTGAAAACACTAAGGCCATGCTACTGATTTTGTTTTAAGCTTCCTGACATTTCCTGCAAAGGGAACAGCACAAATCATGCGAAGCCCGTATGAACTGAGCTAAGGCCCAGCGTCTCGAGAGCACAGAGCGATGAAGAGAACACACTGAACCGACACGGCCCTGGCTCAAAGCCCAGTTTGGACACACGGAAGCTGTGCGAGCTTGGGCAAGTCACCTCACCTCTCTGCGTCTTCATGTCTTCATCACTGCTACAAGCAGGGCAACGACAGTGCCCTGCCTATAACGTGGGGAGGGCTTAGAGTGACGCGTTTACAGCTCTGCTGGGAGGCGGCGTGGCCGTCAGCCACGTAGTCATTGTTCATGAGCTTAAAGCACAAGTGCTATGGACGCCTTCCAAATGGCACGCGTCAGTCCTCACAGCTCCCTGCTGGTGCCCTGATGCCACCATCTTTCCAAGGAAACAGAAGCACAAGAGGGGTAAGTAAATTGTCCAAAGTCACGCGGCTTGTAAGTGATAGATCCTGGACATGGGCCCAGGCAGTCTGGCCTCCAGGATGTGGGCATTTAATCTTTACACTTTAGCCACCACTTGCAACTATTGGGGTCCCTTCCCTTATCATAAAAAAAATTCCTTTAAAACCCTAATATCTCTGTGTTCTTGTTTGTTTTGCTTTGCTTTGTTTTATTGTCCCTGGGAGGGAAGAGGTAATAGCTGAGATAGAAGCTCCTAAAGGGCAAGGCCCTCACCTGCTTTATTGCCTGCCTGTTCCCCCCAAAGCTGACACACTACTAGGCTCTCAAAGCACATTTGTTAACTGCAAATGATGAATCCATGTGCGCCCGTCGGCGTGTATGACACATATGAATACTAATCCTCACGCAAGACAAAAATGTGTTTTTGTTGGGGAGCTGGCCCTTGTGAGTGGGCCTCCCAGGCACAGAGGAGGGAAAGGCAGAGCAACGGGGGATGGGAGACTAAATCGAAGACACCTCGCATTGCGCTGTTGAAAAACATGATAATAAGAGAATCAAATCAGGAAAGATTTGCCTTCCTTCCTCCCAGTTTTCCCTAAAGCCACAGACTCGTCACGATCACTGGACGTGCCGCTTTCCAAGCTCCTTACACACCTATGGAGTTGCCTGCGGAACGCAGAACCTCTTCAGCGCAGCCCGTGCTTTTGCAGCCTGTGTAGACAGGCTCCGGTCCGCGACCACCAGGATCCGCAGGGTAACCAGGCCACGGCGACATGGGGTGCGGGGGTAAGACGGAGAGAGAGTGGGGCGGAGGGGGGGGTAGATATGGCCCAGTCGCTGCTCTCCCCAGCGCTCCTGCTCAGCCTCCACTCCGCGGTGGGTGGTCCAGGCCGGGAAATCGCGATCTCAAGCGTATCTGAAAGATGATGCTCCAAAGCGAAGCGAGGAAGAAAATAGCCCTGGGCTGATGCTCGAAAATGTCAAGATACATTCAAATTGTTAACCTTCTTACTTGTACATTTTAAAGAAAAGTGTTTTTGCCAAGCCATTTAAATGCTATCTACCTGCCTCCCTGAAAATGTGGTCTAAAGACTCATCATGTCTCTGCTAAAAAAGCTTCTTCTCTTGTGATCTCAAGTTTGTTGTCCTTTTTTCAAGTGCCTCTTGTTCTTTGCTTTTTGGGATGAGAAAAACAGCTTGCATAGCTGGCCAACTCTCATACCTCTGTTATCTTTTTCTTTTGTCTCTTCACTCACCAAGAGTCTTAGCAAACGTCTAGTAGACGTGACAAAAGCAATCACGTTGTGCTGTACAAAATTCTTATATTTTATCTTGATTTATATTCGTTAACAAACCCCGTGAAGTCAGCGTGGAGAACATTAGCCTTCTCCCCCTTTTGCACACATGGAAACTAAGCCCTTCTCTCTAGAGGCGGCACACGACAGCCTAGGTGACCTCCAAGGCTCTGCGTGACCTGGCTGCACCTCCCCTTCCACTCCATCTCGCACCGTCCACCCCTTGCTCACGGAGGTCTGGTCACAGAGGCCTTCTTTCTGCTCCTCAAGCTCACAAGCCCGTTCGTCCAGCTGTTCCCTTCCCCTGGGACATGCTTCCTCGCTTCTTCACGTAGTAGACTCCTTGCCTCTCGGGGCTCAAGCGAAGGGCCACCTCATCAGAGAGGCCTCCCGCAACCGCTCCGTCCAAGGAATCTCCCCGGCCCTCTCATGGTTGCATCATTCTGTGTGTCCCCTTCACGGCCCTCGTCATTATCTGACATCACCTTATGCAGTTATTTGTTTGTTTCCTGTTTACTGTTTCTCACAACCCCTAACATATAAGCTCCATGACAGCAGGGCCATGTCTATCTGGCTCACTCCTGTGTCCCAGCACTTACAGCATATAACTCATCACAACTTCTTTTTTTTTTTTTTAAGATTTTTTATTTATTTATTTATTTATTTATTTATTTATTTATTTATTTATGATAGACATAGAGAGAGAGAGAGGCAGAGACACAGGCAGAGGGAGAAGCAGGCTCCATGTCAGGAACCCGACGCGGGACTCGATCCCAGCACCCCAGGGCCGCACCCCAGGCCAAAGGCAGGTGCTAAACCACTGAGCCACCCAGGGATCCCCAACTCGTCACAACCTCTAATTATATATTTAGGTAATTTTAAAAATGCATCTATTCATCCTCCATCCTATAATCCCTGTAAGAGAAGGAGCCATGTCCACTGTGTTTATTGCTATGCAACACAGATTAGGCATTTAGCCAATGTTCTATTAAATAAAAGAAGGAAAGAAGGAAAGGAAGGGAGGGAGGGAAGAAGGGATGGGAGAAACTCATTTTATTTTGCCTTCTGTAAGGATGGGGCACTCTGCTAAGCAATTATATTCCTGTCTCGTTTGCTCCCCAATTACCTACAGGCATATGCGTTGTCCCTGGCCTTGCAAATGTAAAAACTGAGGCAAGGGGAGATGCTACAACGGGAACAGTTCTCACAGGGAGCAAGCGTAGAACAATGTCTCCAGGCCATGCTCTTTCCAACCATATTACACGCCACCTACGCACACTTAGACTTCATACCCCTACGTAGGAAGAGAGAAGAAGCTGTAAGAGTATGGCTCTAGTTCAGTAGAAGGGAAAAAACCTTCCCTCAGTAAGAGCTGTTCTAGGTTAGAAGGAGCCACCAAAGGAAATAAAAAAATAGGCCACCAGGTTGAGTGGTGAGCAGGTGGGGGTTGGGACCCACACCAGGAAGACAGTCAAATGGGAAGACGGGCAGGTCAGGCAATTGGTGACATACAAAGGGAACGAGCAAACCCATAAACATATTGAGGATAATGGAGCCAGGTTTTTCACCATCAGAGAAGTGAGTCACAAATATGCGAAGGGAGAAAGTTGGAAGGAGTCCTGTGGTTTTGAGCATACCTGGCACGTGGATCTTAATTTCTACATACCTAATTCTCCACTAAAAGGAACCAGAGTTCTTTGTACTATTTTTGTCATATTTCTGTAAGTGTGAAAATATTTATAAAGAGTAAACAAAAATAAAAAGGTAACAGGTTTCATTCTCAGTGGGTATGCAAGCGTAAGGTAAGGCCGGTGTTTCTCAGGCTTTAAAATGCAGACAGCTCACTTGGGAATCTTGCTAAAACGAAGACTCTGATCCAGGAGGTCTGAGGTCAGGCCGAGATTCTACATTTCTAATAAGCTCCCAGGTGATGTTCTGGTCCACAGACCAAACTCTGAATAGCGAGGAATGAAACAACCACGTGATTACTAATAACAACCTAATTACCATCTAGGAAGCAATATTGTCAGGCGTTGTACGGGGTGTTTAATATGCATCACCTCTAATCCCTATGCACGACTGATAGGTATGGCCTGGAAGGCCCCGGAAATGCAAAAAACTTGCCCAGGCCAGAGCGATGGTAGCAACAGTATGCACTGGGCATGGGAGTCAGAGAGATGTGGGATGCAATTCCAAATCAACTACTTACTCAGTGTTCAGCCCTGGCAAGTTATTGAATCTTTCTGTGCTTCGCTCTTCTCCTATCGGATTGCTATGAGAAAGAAATGAAATAGTGGCTATAATTACTAAATGCACGGCCTAAAATATATAGCAACTGTTACCAAGTGGAGCTCACGCTCCAAAAGATGTGCCTTTCCTACGACACTGCAATGACTACTGATTCCAGTAGATGATCTTTAAGATCCTTTCCTCCCAACCGGGAGGTTGTCATCACGGAATGAAGGAGTTTTGGAGGATGTGCATCCAGAGCAAGGCTCCCAGGGAATAATTATGTACCCGGATAGGCCAAGGAGAAGAAAAAGCCTTTTTAGATGAAAGGAAGAGCATCAGCCAAGACACACTGCCTGGAATCAGGCAGACGGGTGCTTTTGGTGGTGAGACCAGTCTGGCTAGAGCAAAGGGACCCAGTGGTCCAAAAGGAGCCAGCGTGTGTGGAATGCTCCGTCCGGGGCAGCCCGTCACCACAGTGCTTCAGAGGAGACTCTGCCAGAGTTTAGCTTGCTTTCTTCTGTAGGTGGCCCAGACAGTTTTGTTGCAAGACAAATCTCTGCTTATTGAACAAATCCTCTTAAACTGTCTGCACATCAACAGACTGCAGCTCTGAAACCCAGATTACAAATTGTAGCACTCGCTGGGCGTATCCGTGATGGCTGAATGAATGCGCCAGCGGTTTCCTCGTGCAAACAATGTGATGGGGCTCATGTAGGACACCTCGCCAGCCAGGCAAAGGCTAGGTCATTAAACACACCTGGCTCACCGGACTTGCTCAACTTCTGACGTCTTCAACCTTGCGGATTTTAACTGCCCACTTTCCTACTTCACGACGGAATCCGTTCTCTTATAAGGCACTCACATTCATTCTTAGACCCCTCAGAATAAAGTGACTTGTCTGCGGTGATGGACATGTACATCCCTTATAGACTCCTCTTTGAGTAAAGCCCTTCCCATCCCACTGCTATTTCTTCAAGATTATTTAATATCTACATTCTATCATTTCACTTTGGAAAAGCTTACTATCACCTACTCAGATTTAAATTTCTGCAGTCCTTTACGAATTGCATCTCCCCACCTGCTCTCCTTGGATGTAAATTGGCTGAACATCGAGAGAAAAATGATTTTGTTGCTCTGGTTCATCCTTCAGTGAACATACCCCAAGAACACTTGCTCCTAAACTATTTCTGTTTGCCAACCAGCAGCCAGCCAGCAACCCACCCACCCACCTGATGGTTGGGGAAAGATGACAGAAGGGAGAGGAAAAGAAACTGGGGAGGGAAGAGAGAGAATCCAATGACCAATATCTTGGCCCCAGTCCAACCTGGATAATGAGTCTGCCTCTATTTCGAACATGTTTTCCATTTGCAGCATGTATGCATGCGTGTGTGTATGTTGAGTAGGGGGAAGGGAACTACATGACAAATTATTTTTTTCCTGTTTCTTCTCAGCCATGGCCCATTAGAAATAACCTTAAAATTATCCATATAATCCTGGAGAGAGAAGCAAATGTCTCAGGGTTCAACCTCAAAAGCGCTCAGAGATAGGTAACCATGCAGAATTTCTAAAGGTCTTGGAAGCTTTTGCCATTTCAGAAAGCAGCGTTTAAAAGCACAGGAAAGGAACATTAAAATAAACAACCCCCATTAACGGGAACAATGTGAGAAGGCAAGGAAGAGGCCTTGCCCCCTACTGATGGCTTCGGACTGACTCATCCATGTTTTGTCCTTGGCCTGTCCCTGCTTTGCTCTTATAAAAGCCATCTCTCCAGGTGACATCAGGGGCACAGATGGGACTTGGGAGGATGGAAACATGAATTCTTGTAGCACAGCCAGCTCCCTCTCTTAGAAAGATTGGGCTTTAGCCATTTGATAAAGATTGAAGATTTCATTTGAGACGAAGGGGAGAATTAAGTCTTAATACGCAGCCAAGCAGCTTAGAATACTTCCCCTAAGCAAGCATTTCTGGACGGCATCTACTGCATGTACCTGATGACAGAAAAGCACCAACAGGTACCCTCAAGGGCCACGCGGAGAGGCTTAAGTAGTCCTCGACGAGCTGGATGCTTTAATTACGGGTGCTACATTGAAATCCAAAGAAAATTTTGAGTTCTGCGTACATATATTCATATGAAATACTCATTTTAATATAAAAATATAATGTTTTAAACAGTTGATTTTTTAAAACAGTCAGTAATATTGATGGCCCACTTGTACTTCTATATCTGCCATCTTTATCCCTTTTTGTCTCCACACTTTGTGGTACATTTCTGGGGGCACAAGAGGAGCCAATGCTCCTGTTGGAGAAGATCATCTCTGTTCCACGTCCAGCTATGTCATGATGCTTTCCCCTTTCACACAGGGGGTGATAAAATTCTGGGAAAGTGACAGGTTTCTCTTTGCTTCAGTCTTCCTATTACCCTGTGATCCATCAGCTTTTGCAAGAGGAATTTCATCACTTTGCAGGGAGGGCAAATACAGAGAACAGCCAGGAAGGCAAAGGAGTCTCTGGATGGATTGTTGGTTTTGATTTGTTTTGCTTTAATTCAGAGCTGAAGGGGATCCCTGGGTGGCTCAGCGGTTTAGCGCCTGCCTGTGGCCCAGGGCACGATCCTGGAGACCCGGGATCGTTGGGTTCCCTACACGGAGCCTGCTTCTCCCTCCTCCTGTGTCTCTGCCTCTCTCTCTCTCTCTATGTCTATCATAAATAAATAAATAAATAAATAATCTTTAAAAAAAATAATTCAGAGCTGGGAAAATAGTTTGAAAGCTGAAGTTGTCTATTCAAGCTAGACTTCAGAGAAAGAAAAGGGGATTTGAACTCTAAAAAGCTAATGGCTTGGAAGACTTAAGAAGAGAAAGTTTATGACATCAGCTACAGAATAGAAACAAATAAATCCTATTGTGAAAGCCCTTTATTTTCCTCAACAAAAAGACACCAAATTTCAAAAAGCTAGTAGAGGGAAGAAAATTAGAAGGAATAAGACTTGGGGCGCCTGGGTGGCTCAGTCAGTTAAGCACCTGACTCGTTTTTGGCTCAGGTCAGGATCTCAGGGTGGCGCACATGCTCTCCCTTTTAAAAAAATAATAAAAATAAGAAGGAATAAGGGCTGATTGTTGGTAGTGGCTATCTCAGGGATCCTTTGGCTTACCTCCAGCTAAGGGCTAGACACAGCTGATAAAACCCCATGTCGGTTTAGGTGTTTCCTGAGCAGAGGCAACCTGTAAGTCCCTGCCAAGTGAAGCCCTCTTCCTAAACCATCACATCCTCCAATATCAAGTATCTACAATCAAGTCAGAGTAGAGTCAAAAGGCTACATTTAGGCAAAGAAAACTAAAGTAACTTCAACCCCTACCCCAAAAAGCCTCCAAGACTCAAGAATAACAAAGGACAGAGATGTCAGAACAGCACAATTACACATGTTCCATGTTTATAAATGTGTCTGATGCCGTCAGCAACGCTACTAAATCATAAAGTGCACACACAAGAACTCCTGCAGCCCAGGAAGGGAAGATACAACAGGAAATGAGCTGTAGTAAGGGACTGCCCCAGTAATGAATAATCAGGTATTAGGATTAATGACACGGTGAAGGTTTAAGTAAATCAGGAATCTATAAGTAAATCAATGATACCACCATGAGCACTACGGAACATGCTGCCGGTAGCCTGACATCTCTACAACATCACGTACATTCTAAAGGTGTATCTTCCATGCCCTGTTATATTAAAGGTCATTTTCATTCACCCCTGGGGAAATTAGATTGTATTCAATAAAGTATTCTGAGACATTTCTACTTATTTTCATGAATGACCATTATAGTGGGAAACATTGATCTCTCCAAATATTTCCATTTCTTCTTTTTTTTAATTTCTTTTTTTTATTGGTGTTCAATTTGCCAACATATAGCATAACACCCAATGCTCATCCCGTCAAGTGCCCCCCTCAGTGCCTGTCACCCAGTCACCCCCACCCCCCGCCCACCTCACCTTCCACCACCCCTAGTTCGTTTCCCAGAGTTAGGAATCTCTCATTAACAAGTTTTTCACATCAAGAAATATCCATTTGTTCAGTAAAGTTTTCTCAAGCACCTATTGTAAACTAAGCACTACGTTAGGGTTAAGATTTGGTGCCAGTGTCTAGCACCATGCTTGTTACATAGGAGACACTTGATATTAATTGAATAATTACATAAAATATAGGTAAGAAACATCCTTGAGAAACATGAGTTTTTAAATGTTTTCCATGTCCCGAAGAAAAATCCAGAAGTACCTGAGGATTGGTCAGGTGGGCTACAGGAAGACTGATCAGCAGACAAGAATGCAAAATGGTCTGCAAGGACGCAGAGACCAGAAACACTGGTGCTGTAGATAATTTAGCAGCAGATAAGGCCTAGAAAGAGATTGACAAGGAGCAAATAGACAAGGTTTAAGAGCACCAGGCAGCAACACAGAAATGAGAAAGCTCAGGAATGAGAAGTAAAGGCTGCCCCCCAGCAACAAGTGGACCGCACCTGAACTCTCCAGAGCTGAGACATCTCGGAAAAGAATGGAAAAAGAAGGAGCAGGGGAGCAATCTTGAATCGAGTAAATTTTATCTAAAAGGGACTGAGGGAGGGCAGCCTGGGTGTCCCATTGGTTTAGCACCGCCTTTAGCCCAGGGCCTGATCCTGGGGCCCCAGGATCAAGTCCCACGTCGGGCTCCCTGCATGGAGCCTACTTCTCCCTCTGCCTGTGTCTCTGCCTCTCTCTCTCTCTCTCTCTCTCTCTCTCTCTCTCTGTCTCTTGTGAATAAATAAATAAAATATTTTAATAAATAAATAAAATAAAAGGGACTGAGGGAAATGTGCTTGAGTCTACCAAGTTTTGGTATGACTAAATTTTCTGCTCTTAAGGAAACAGAGAAGCTTACAAGATAAGCTTAGTTCAGTTATTAGGGGAACAAAGCAAGTTTCATATTTGCACATTTGACCATAAAATCATCCACTACATGCAGATGGAAGAACTAGGATTTTCTTGGTACACACAGTTGGAAAGGAACAGAGCACGTTTCTAGCCCTAAGCTGTGTGGCTCCAGCAATGCTCATTCTCTCTACTGTACCATCCAGTCTCTCTAAAAGATTGGTCTCATTTTGTCAAAGGGCTTTTTCAGTGCGTTATTTACATTTTCAAATCTTAAAAAAAAAAAAGGAGCAGTATGTTTACCTGTGAGTAAACCTCATAATGCCTTGTATTAAACTGTTCTCCCTATTGACAGCATCATTTAATTATCCAACCTCAATAATCCGATGAGAATCTGAAAGGTTCCACTCAGCTCACTAGGTATATATTTAACAGCTGACATCTGTGACCAGCAGCCCTGTGTGCTAGATGCTTCACATACGCTGTCTAGCTCCACCCTTCTCAGTTTGTGGTCTTGAAAGCTGTAGCATCTCCTGGGAACTCACTGGAAACAGAGTCCGTAGATATACTCTGACCTACTGAGTCAGAATCCACATTTTCACAAGGTTCCCTGGCGAGCTGTATATACTTTCACATGTACGATCTTTTCCCTTCTGTATTCCCCGCACCTACAACACTCCCTGCCACCCAGTCGTTGCCTACTTAATTTTGCTTAGTGAAATAACAAATGAAGAGAGAATATGTGAAGCCATAATATTGGAAGAGTGCTCAGAACAGTTGTCAAACTTTCCAAAGATGTCCGAGGGGGCTGAGGTGTAGAGTAAAACGTGAAGCACCTATTAAAACCACAAAGGAAATGAGTGTCTGTCTGGGGAGTTACCAAATAATGGTGGAAATCTCAAGGAACACAAAAAATAGTCACATAGCCTCTAAAAGGAGGCCACAGCTATTAAGTTGGAGACATGATTCTGGGCTCTGTAGCATCTCTGCTATTGGACCAAGTTTCTCTTGTCAAATCCTTAGGGCGAATAAGGAAGATGTTTCAGGATCACCATCTACAGCAACACAGAAGATGCACCTCGTGCTCAGAAGTGTACCACGATTTTACCGAAAGAAAGATCTGTGCCCACCTCTTCCCCAAAGTGAGTTATAAACTCCAAAGCCATCAACAGGAAGAGCACTGGACAGAGCTGGAAAACCCAGATTCAACTTCAGCTCTTCACTTGTTTCATGATTCCAGAGAAGTTGGTTAAAGAAGTTTTTTCATCCCCTCAGACACGTAAGTAGCCTCAAGTAAGGCTACTCAGGTCCACAGAGATTATGCAATTTGCCTGAGGTTACACATCTGGGGAGTTCACGTGAATGCTCGTCTGTCTGACTCTAAAATCCATGCTCCATACTGTTACCATTTGTCACCCGCCCTACTGAGTTGCTGACTATACAAACAGACAACACCAGACAGAACTCTGACCCACAACTTCAGCAGCAACCAGCCCAAGAAATCAAACCACAACCTCTGCAGCAATCTGCCCGCAACAGCCAAGACTTGGTCAACAACTGACAGCTTCCCCGGTTTTTGCCCCACTTCCAAGTTGGACCAACCAGAAAAAGCCAATGATGCTCTATCAACCAATAACATAGCTTGCGTTGCATCTAGATGGTCCACCTCCAGCTTCCCCAAGACAACAGTCTCTGATCAGGGCATAGCTAAAACCTGCTTTCCTCACTGTAAAGCCTTCCCACTCCCCTGCCTGCCACTGAGTTCTACCAAACACAAGTGATGGTGCTGACCCTTCGCTATAGCGAGCTCTGGATTACAACAACAACAACAACAACAACAAAAAAAAAAAAAAAAAAAAAAAAACCTTTGGTTGTTCTCATTTGGATGCTCTTCATTTACGTGTGAAGGGAGTTAAACCCCAGAACCTAGAAGAAGGCACACAGTAGGTGCTCAATAAATGTTCAGTGGCATTGAGCTAAGCTGAATCTACAATAGAGCAGTAAATATAATCATAACCACCTCACAGTGTTACTGTAAGGATCAAATAGATCATCCAAGTAAAAAACATTCTGAAAATTGTAATGGGCTCTGGAATCTTAAGGTCTTATTAAGTTAAAAACAATATATCATCAAAACCACATTGGAGAGTAGTGGTATAATGTTGTTTATTCTGGGGTTTCTTTTTTTAATTTTTGTTTCTATTCCAGTTAGTTAACACAGTGTAATATTAGTTTCAGGTGTACAATATAGGGATTCAGTGCTTCTGTTTAACACCCGGTGCTCATCACATGTGCCCTCCTTCAGCCCTATCACCTATTTAACCCATCCCCCCACCCACCTCCCCTCTGGTAACCATCAGTTTGTTCTCTATAGTTAAGAGTCAGTTCCTTGGTTAGCCTCCCTCTTTTTTCCCCCTTTGCCCATTTGTTTTGTTTCTTAAATTCCACATATGAGCAAAATCATATGGTATTTGTCTTTCTCTGACTTATTCTGCTTAGCATGATACCCTCCAGCTCCATCCATATCATTGCAAATGGCAGGATTTCATTCTTTTTTGATGGCTGTGGAATATTCCATTGCCGGTATATGCACACCACCTCTTCTTTCTCCGTTCATCAGTTGATGAACACTTGGGCTGGTTCCATAATTCGGCTTCTGTAGAGAATGCTTCTATAAGCATTGAGCTTTGAAAACTAAGCTTTGAATTAGTAATCTTATATTCTTTGGATAAATACCTAGTAGTGGGTCCTAGGGTATGAGGAACCTCCACACTGTTTCCCAGAGTGGCCGCATCAGTGTGCAGTCCCACCAGCAGTGCAAGAGGGTCCCCCTTTCTCCACATCCTCTCCAACACCTGTTTCTTGCATTGCTGATTTTAGCCATTACGACAGATGTGAAGTAATATCTCATTGTAGTTTTGATTTGTATTTCCCTGATGATCAGTGATATTGAGCATCTTTTCACGTGTGTGTTGGCCATCTATTTGTCATCTTTGGAAAAGCTTCTATTCGTGTCTTCTACCCATTTTTAAAAAGATTTTATTTATTTGAGAGAGAGAGAAAGAATAAGCAGGGGAAGGGCAGAGGGAGAGCAAGAAGCAGACTCCCCACTAGGTACAGAGCCAGCCTGGGGCTCCATCCCAGGACCCCAACTCGAGATCATAACCTGAGCCCAAAGCAGATGCTTAACTGCCTGAGCCATCCAGGAGCCCCTCGTCTGCCTACTTTTTAATTGGACTATTTGTTTGGGGAGTGCTGAATTTTATAAGTTCTTTATATATTTTGGACACTAACCCTTTATTGAATGATAAGAGATTTTGGGAATTATTTCCTGCTTTTTAACTATGTGATTAAGAATCTAGGATCTTTCTAGATTATTTCAAAACAGCCGTAACTAATCAAGGTCTTAGCAGGACAGATTCTGCAACTCCTAAATCCTCTCCCTGCCTTGACCAGAGTCTCACTATATATTCTCTCAAGCAAAGCAGGGCACTGAAACGAACTTGCAGGCTGTGCAGGGAGAGTCTTCCTCTGTAGCATTTACTAGGCGAAGTCATCATACACCGGGGTCTGTTCATAAGTTTTACAGATCAAGAAACTCAACGGTTCATCTCTCAAGAGATGACCAGTCATTTTAGGACAGCTTGTACCGTACTCAGAAGAAAGCAATAGATAAACTAGAATACCTGCCACTTACTTATTGAACCAGTCAGTGAGCTAAGAGCTGTGTGGACATGAACACCTTCAGTCTTCACAGCAGAGAAAGGAAATGCAATTTAGCCCCATCAGCAGGGAAGGCTCCTCGGGTCCACAGGGACCTTGCCCAAGTTTACACAAGATATTTCCCAAGGTTATACATCTGGTAAGTTTTGAACGCTCATCCATCTGACTCTGAAATCCATCTCTCGGCCACTATTCCAGTCTATATGTCTCCATTCTATGTGTCTTCATTTTCAATAAGAATATAATTAGTAATCGATTGGATCTTGGGATAACAAGGATAGTGAATTTGATCCGTGTAGGAAAGCTACACAGAAAGCCAAACTAACTCAGAACTGACTTGATAGGCTTGAGAAGTGAGCAAGGGAAGTGAGTTGGGGGAAGTAAATGTTTAAATAACTGTGAGCTCCTTGAGGAAAAGGAATTGGGTTTTTATCAGCCCTGTGCTCTGGGAGATTGAAGCTCAGCAACTCCTGCCGACGTAAGTGATGGGCCTCACCATAAGACTTTACTGCGTTTCTACCATAGAAATATGGCTTGGGTAGCAGACACTGATGGTTATTCTCAGTCAGTCTCTATCAGGAAGTTCATGGCATACATACAAATTAGGATGAATTAAAGAGGGTTTAATAAAAGAAGTATTTATTTACAAAATTGTGGGTATGGCCTAGAGAAAGTGCCCGATCCTGAGGCTGTTACAACTCCATGAGCCTAAGAGATTGGGAAGGAAACAGCGACTGGGACCCAGAAAAAAAAGTTTATATAGAGGACCATCTTGGAAGAGTTGTGATGTTCGGTCAAGAACATAGCTACCCCTAGTTTGTCCTTCAAGGAGAGAGCTGAGGAAATACACCATGACCTCCCTTCTTCATTCCCTCCAGCCTCCTGTCTGTGCTCCCATGGGCCAAACCAAACTGGAAGCCAAAGCCCCAGGAACTCAATGATGCAATCCATACAGATCAGCTTCCAGGGCAGAAAGGACGGCAAAGGTTGGAGAGTGGATCTAGGGAGAGAACACTGCTGCACAACCGCATACTCGATATCTACTTCCCAGGCTTCTTCCTTTTTAACAGCTCCCCATGGCACCATTTTGGTCAATGACATATAAGCCAAAGTCTGTTTGGAAGTTTTGGAAAATTTTTCCTTTCTAAATATAGATGCCACTCCTTCTTCCTTATGCCTTCTGCCTTCTTCTTACCTGAATACAGACAGGGGATAGAAGATGAGCAGCCATCCTATTACTATGAGGCAGGCATGAGGATGACAGCCAAGGACAGCAGAGTGGAAACGTGGAAGGAGACAGGATATCCGGTGGTAGCAGTCCAGATGATCTATCGCCAGACTTAATCCAAGAGAAAATTAAATCTTCTATCAGGTTAATTACGGGAGTCAGATTCCTGTTTTATGCAGTCATGCTTACTCTCGAATTGATAAACCCCAAGCACTCAGACAGGAGCAGATAGCCAGGTTAAGTCCTCTTCTCCTCTGGACAGTGCTTGAATGCCTCCACACAAATGCTGCATCTCTAAACTGTTGGGGGTTTTGGTGGGTTTTTTGCTTTTTTCTTTTTTTTTCTTTTTTTTTTTTTATTTATTTATGATAGTCATACAGAGAGAAAGAGAGAGAGGCAGAGACACAGGCAGAGGGAGAAGCAGGCTCCATACACCGGAAGCCTGATGTGGGATTCGATCCCGGGTCTCCAGGATCGCGCCCTGGGCCAAAGGCAGGCGCCAAACCGCTGCGCCACCCAGGGATCCCCTTGGTGGGTTTTTTGTTTGTTTGTTTGTTTGTTTGTTTGTCTGTTTGTTTTTTCCATGCTCATCTTTGCTCTACCATCTCCATACTCATTGGCATCCTACCAATTAAATTATGTCCGGGTTTTGGTGGGCTGGGAATCACTGTTCCTTTAGAGTGCATTACACGGCTCTGTTTTCATCTGTTATACTGTGATTTCATTAGTCAAACTCTCAAAGTTCCAGGACTGACTTCCTATCACTGCCTACAATCAAGTCATCTAGGGATGGATAACAGAATATCTATTGCCAAAATAACAGCTAACATGTGTGGAACATTTACTATGTGCCAGGCACTGTGGCATACTTCATTCTTTTATTCCTAGCTTTATTTTTAATCTCATTTTATAAATCAGAAAATTGAGGCTTTGAGAGATTACATTTCTTGGCCAAGTTTACCCGGTTAGCAAGAGTAGCAGCCAGTATTCTAGCCTCGGTGGTCTAATTTCAGAATCTGTATTCTTGCAGAGCAATGTATTAGAGTGGTTAAGACTCTGTTCTCTAAAGTCGGGCCACCTGAATTCTAAATCAAGCACTGCCATTTAGGGGCTATGTGATTGTGGAGTTAATTAACTTCTCTACCCCTTGGTTTCCATACCTATGAAATAGATATAATAGTGCATTTCATGAGCACTAAATGAATCAATGCACATTGCTTAACCCAGCATCTGGCACAACTATGGCAACCTGATAAGTGTCAATTCTTATTCAACATAGAAGCTATTCGGTGGCCCTGCTCAGGTGGATAACAAGATGGCATCTCTTCAGAGCCAGAGAGGAATGAAAAAAGCACCGGACTATGGGAAGTCATTTACCGTCTCTGACCCTCACTTTTTGCTCTAAAAGAGGAATACAAATCCATACCCACTGCAGTGTTTTAGGAGTATCAGGTGAAATCACCTAGGGAAAGGCTCATAAGCAACAAAGGACGGTATGAATCTAAGTCATTCAATTTCTTACTTACTGAACTAACCCAAGATAATGGGGCACCAGCCAGTGGTGAAGCCTTCTCTGCATGCAGTATGTTAGAATCGCTTCTTTATATTCTTTTGGAGTTGTTCAAACCTTTCACAGAGCTCTTTCAACTAGTCTGATCTCCACTCTGTTGTTAGGCTCAAAACACAGCTCAGAAATAATGACAAGATCTTAAAATTTCATGGATCTTTCATTCTGTCCTTGGGGAGCCCCTTCCAAAGCCAAAGTTTGAAAATCCATGGTTCCCAGTGCAGATCCTTCAAGGTATGAGTAGTTTAGCATTTCAATACAATGTGCCCAGAAGGGAGACCCTGCCAAAAAAAAAAAAAAAGTGAAGGCTTCCAGGGGAGGTGACATATGAGTTGGGTCCTGAAGAAGGACACGTAGAGGACAGACTGGAGGAGAAGGCAGTGCTTTAAGCTGACCTGTACTGAGATGGCACAAGAAATATAGTCTATTATAGGAAGTTTAAGCTTTTTCTGTAGCCTCAGGCCTCATTAGTCTGGTCTTTCTGATGGAGAGAAGGACAGAGAGAAAAATGAGGAGTTAAGGCTAGAAGAGGCAAGGGCAAATGTCCTACCCGATTCAAGCCTGTTCAGAATCCCCCCACCCTATATCATTCAAGGATGGTGTGTGTGAGTGAATGAGTGAGTGAGAGACAGAGACAACTTTGTGTTTGACATTTGCTTTGAATATCTTAGTGTCTTCGTGGATGATTCTTTCTCCCCCACACTCCTCCCATTCACCCCCACTCCCACACTCCAAGTTACCATCTGGATATTTTGGGGGGGTAGGGGGAAAACTTACATGATCTGGTCAGGATTTTTTCCCAACTTTTCTTAACATTTTTTACAAATAGTTTCTAATAACCTTAATAGATGTTAAATAAATCAATGTGTACATCACAAGAAGCCATATTTGTAAAAAAAACAAAAAACAAAAGAACCCTTTAAAGGTCTTTACAACCTGTTGCCCCAATGGTCAGGTGTTTGTTATTAAATTTTAAAGCTGTGACTCCAGGATGTAAGCATCTCCACAGAAACAAGTGCCTTTTCTCAGGCCGCCTTGTTGCTCCTTCCAGCTGTGGGGAGAGTTCACTCAGGAGGGGCCTCATCTGATGAGCAAGAGAAAAACAAGAGATGCAGCCACTCAACAGCTTTCAGGGACCCTCACTAGTTGGGTGCAGGGTAGACCCCTGGATGCAAATATAAGGTGGACACAGACCCTGCACTAGAGGAGATCACAGCCTGGAATCCTGAACAATCTGGGATTTCTGACCCACTGCTCCACCTAAAGATAGTCCTGGGTTCTCCATCTCTAGTCACATCTAAAGCTAGGTTTTCTAGACACTAACACTAAATGACAGTTAAAAGGGCCCGATCTGAGATTAGGAAGATTCACTTTGATCCACTCACCCCATCTTACACTGGGTCTGTATGTTTCAGCAGCACACTAAAGACTTTTTCTGATAAAGAACTGCTTTCCAAAGTCTAATGATTTGGTAAATGTCCTCCAGGCCACCTCCCAGCAGGACCCTGGGCCGTCCCACAGCCTCAGAGAATTGGTCCTCCTCGTCTGCCACTCCAGCTCCATCTGGCCCTGATTAATCGGGGCTTTTCCTGGGGACATGGAGTTCATCCCCCCGTGTTATTTCTGTCTTTGAAATCATCCTGCCCTTTAAAGCTCAGCTCTTTTGCCCATCCCTAGCCCTGTTCACCCAACACAAAATGAACTAGATATCTGGCAATTTTCCATTTCTTTGATCTCGACAGATAGCAAAACTAGATCCTTTGATCCAGGAAACCAACTCTGCAGCATCAGCTATCCCATTTGACCTTATGATTGAAATCTATTAATTAACCACCAAATCTTCAGTACATAATGGGGCTGATTATATGGGTGAGCAATTTCACTTGAGGCAAAGAAGGATTTTATTACAAAGCATTTACATTTTTTAAGTTCAGCACTTTGAGAACTATTATTCACATTTGGAAAATTATGATTTGCCTCATACACGGTAAATTTATATATGTGTGTATATATATATGCATATATATTATATAAAGAAATGAATAATTGAGGGGAAGTTTATATCTTTAAATTCTAATTCTCTGAATTGCTATTTAAGTAGGTCTATAACTTCCAAAATGCTTAAAGCAGGAGAATGACATGGTCAAATTAGTGTTTAAAATGTGTTGCTTTAAGCACATGAAAAAATGTTGCACTCATCATCAGGGAAATACAGATCAAAACCACAATGAGATCCCACCTTACACCAAGGAGAATGGGGAAAATTAACAGGGCAGGAAACCACAAATGTTGGAGAGGATGTGGAGAAAAGGGAACCCTCCTGCACTGTTGGTGGGAATGTGAACTGGTGCAGCCACTCTGGAAAACTGTGGAGGTTCCTCAAAGAGTCAAAAACAGACCTGCCCTACGACCCAGCAATTGCCCTGCTGGGGATTTACCCCAAAGATTCAGATGCAGTGAAACGCCGGGCCACCTACACCCCGATGTTTCTAGCAGCAATGTCCACAATAGCCACACTGTGGGAGGAGCCTCAGTGTCCATCGACAGATGATGGAAAAAGAAGCTGTGGTCTATGTGGGATATTCCTCAGCCATTAGAAATGACAAATACCCACCATTTGCTTCAACGTGGATGGAACTGGAGGGGATGATGCTGAGTGAAGTAAGTCGGTCGGAGAAGGACAAACATTATATGGTCTCATTCCTACAGGGAATATAAGAAATAGTGAAAGAGACTATAAGGGAAGGAGGGAAACTGAGTGGGGAAAAAATAGAGGGTGACAAAACATGAGGGACTCCTAATTCTGGGAAACAAACAAGCAGTAGTAGAAGGGGAGGTAGGTGGGGGGATGGGGTAACCGGGGGATGGGTACTGAGGGGGGCACTTGATGGGATGACCACTGGGTGTTATAGTACATGTTGGCAAATTGACTTTAAATAAATAAAAATGTATTGCTTTTATTTAACCTTCATTGGCTTCCTAAAGGCAATATGTAACACTCTAAAAATCTATAAATCATTAAGTTGGCCAAAGAATTAACTATTCAGATTCAGCCCATCAAAAAAAAAAATCCTACTTTTCTAAACTTAGTATCAGAGACAAGAAAATTAGCACTTGCACTGGCCTCTAAATATCTACCCCTATTCATTTCTCTCTTCCAGGTAGATGGTACAGTTCATGAAAGCAGAGATCTTACTGCCTGATTTTTATCTCCCAATATAGTAGGTACCCATCAGGACCCTCTGGTTGACTATTCATCACATTGACCTGTGTAGCTTACAAACACCTCTCTCGCTGCATCCGTATCTCCCAGATTTGCTCATTCACTGGAGAAACACAGCACCTATCATATCCTAAGGCCTGGGCAAGGGTCCTGGCAATGCAGAGGCTCCTGCTTTCAAAGGACTCACTATGTAGGACAGTGGCTCTCACATTTCACCGTGCAGTTAAGTCCCTTCTGAGGAAAAGACAGAGAATTTGCATTTCTCATACAGGCCCAGGTGAAGCAGATCCTGTACTATGTGGCCACACTTTGAGAACCGCTGGTCTAAGTTTCCTCAAAAAATTAAAAGATAGAAGTGCTATATGGTCCAGAAATCCCACTTTTGGTACATATCTCAAAGAGATACCTGCACCCCCATGTGCTTTGTAGCATTATTAACAGTAGCCAAGATATGGAAACCATCGAAGGGTCCATTGGTGGATGAGTGGATAAAGATGTGGTGTGTGTGTGTGTGTGTGCGTGTGTGTGTAACGGAATACGACTCAGCCACAAGCCAAAACGATATCCTGTCATTTGCTGCAACATGGATGGAACTTGAGGGCATCATGCCAAGTGAAGTAAGCCAGGGAGAGAAATACTATGTGATCTCAATCATATGTGGAATCTAAAAAAAGGCAAACTCATAGAAACATAGATCAGAATGGTGGTTGCTGAGGGCTGTTGGGTAAGGGAAAGGGGGAGATGTCGATGTAAAAACAAAAGTTCTAAGATGAATAAATTAAAGGAATCTAGGGTTTACCATCGTCGTTATGGTTAATAACACCGCATTGTTATTCCCTGCTGTCTTATGGTGTAATAAAGCCGTGTGATAATGGGCTAAGGGCAGATCTTAAGTTCCTCACCACAAAGAAGAAATGGTAATTATGTGCCCAGACGTTAGTGAATGCTGTGGCAGTAATCGTTTTGCAGTGGATACGTGTATCGGATCAACATGTTGTACACCTTAAGCTTACACCCTGTCAGGTGCCAATCATATCTCAATAAAGATGGGGGGGGATCACGGGGAGAGGGGATTCCTAGAAATTCCTGGGAGAAACTGGCAAACCAGATGAGCACGGCAAGAGCCGGGCCGGAAAGGACCCACCACCCTACTGCTCACTCCTCAGGGAAGAACTCACCACCTGCTCACCTCTAAATAACTGTCATTAAAGTCTGGGAAAAAAAAAAAACAAAAAAAAAAAACAAAAAAAATTAAAAATAATAAAATAAAATAAAGTCTGGAAAACATTCCCCCTGAAAAAACTTAAGCAAGCCAGGAATTCTAATCCTTTAACCCCAAAAACATTTTTTTTTAACTTTTTAATGAAAATAGAGTAGAATGTCTGAATCAGAACTGAAAAATCGATGTTACATTTGGGTGTTTTTCTTTGCATCCATAAGTGAACTTGCCAAATCGTACTGATGTTTTACGATGCTTTTATCATTAGGCACGTGCCTGAAAACATGTCCTAGCAGTCAAAAGTGCCATTCTCCTCTTTAAAAATCCTACAAATTGACACCAAAGTTTGTGTAAACTGTTTATCTTTTCAACTTATTAATAATGATACAAAAAAATACATGACTGCCCTCTCCTCATAAATAATTCAAACCATAGAGACCCAGGGAGCCCTCCCTGGGAAGGCATGTCCAACTCCGCCCCGCCCGGCTGGGAAGGAAGGGGGGCAGCGGGGGGTGCACCTCTTCAGTCATTGTTTTCCTACACAATTTCACAGGCTATTGACAGAAATTTACAATTTTCTTTTTTTATTTCTAACACACACATTATGGCAAAATGCATATTTTCCTGCTACTGGCTTTTGTCCTTTACTGGCTTCTGGTGTTCCCGTTGCTCTCCCTTCCCTGTAGGACCAGAGGGCAGGGCAGCACCATTGCCCGGCGCTAGGGCCCGGCCTTGAGCAGGGTCGGGCTGCTGGGGCGCCTTCCGTGGCGGAGCGCGGCCGCGGGCGCCCGTGGGCAGGCCTGTTGGCAAAGCCTCAAGCGTGAGGTCGCCGCGTGTAAGGACCTGTGCACGGCCGCGTGTGACACACACTGCGCAACAGCCTCCCGAGAGGCCACACCGGGCCGCACTCTCCTAAGTGTCCCGACACATCCTTCCCCACGCTCTCACCCACGCTGGACGGTATCGAACTCTCCAAATTCTGCGATATGCCAGATGCTCGAGAGCACTTTCCTGGGAGCTCATGGGCAGTATTCTCCAGAACCAGTGCATCTTTGGAATTTTTACTCTTCTTTTAAAACCCTACCTGCTCCCTCGCTTGCTCGCTCTCCCTCCCTCCCTCCTCGCTCCTCCCTCCCTCCCTCTCTCTCTCTGTAGTTGTCATTTTAATTAACTGATCTTATTTTCCATCTTCTCCCTAAAGAAATTTCCTAAGCAATAGAGAGACCAGCCTTCTCTGGGCTTCCCTGAGTTCACCAGCGTCCTTTTTAAAAGACATGAGCTCCACAAAAATACCCTACCCTAAGATCCAGTAATCACATCACTGGGTATTTACCCCCCCAAAAATCACAGTATTTACCCCCCAAAAAAATGCAATTCAAAGGGACAGCGCGCCCCTGTTTACCGCAGCATTATGTGCAAGAGCCAAGCCGGGAAGCGGCCCAAGCATCCACGAGAGGTGAAGGGACAAAGGAGGTGTGGAGCGTGTGCACAGCGGAGTATCAGCCACAAAGAAGAATGAAATCGTGCCCTTTGCAATGACGGGACTGGAGCTACAGGTAGGACGCTGAGTGACATAAGCCACAGGAGCACGAATACCGCGTGACCTCACTCACAGGTGGAATTCAAGACTCGAAACAAATGCACAAAGGGAAGGAGAGAGGGAGAGACGAGCCGAGAGACAGACTCTTAGCCACGGAGAACACACTGCTGGTCACCAAGGGGGGGGGGGGGTGACAAGGGGATGGGGATCAAAGTGCACACTTCCCAGGATGAGCACGGAACTGTTGAATCACGGTATTGTCCAACCGGGACAAATACAACACTGTAGGGTGACTGTGCCGGAATTAAAATTCTCAACTTAATTTTTAAAACTTAAAAAATAAGTAAATCAGAGATGTGAACTCCAACGGAGATACATCGAAAGATTAGTGGTAATCGCTTTCTGAGTGACAGGTGACATTTTCCTCTTCTCATCAGCACTGTGTTTTCCAAATTTTCTCAAATGGTTACTATCTGCGGGGTGCTTAGTCCTTTCCACGCCCTGTTCTAAGCGCTTTCCATGCTTTATCTCATTTTACCCAAAAACCAAGCCTGAGAAGTACAACCAGTTATCCCTGCCACGCACACGCGGGAGAGAGGTGAAGCGCTTTTCTCGAGCCCCGCAGCTAGCAAGGCGAGCTGATTCCAGGCCCGAACCACTGCACCACGCTGCCTGTGACACGCAGCATTTTTGTCATTTGAGTAAATAAGACCTAAATGTCAGCCGGAAGCACCTGTATTTACTACAGGGCGATGGCTCTCTTCCTCCCCGACCCGACTCCGTACTTCAAGGCCCTCTTCCCTTCCCAGCCGCCCCAAGCTCCTGTCCCCAGCCTCCTCTGTGCCCAAAGGCTTAAAGACACAAGCTCCAACCCACTGGAGGTTTTATGGTCGTTCAATCTCCCTGTAAGTCAATGTATCAGCTTCCCCTGTCTCCGGTGGAGACACCTTGTTCTGTAAAACACACATGGGAAGTTAGTTGTTGGCTCCTCTGTGTGACATTCTTGGCCACTTTCTGCTTCTCTCCGAAGCTCCTTGAGTCTCACTCCGAGCGGACCGTTCACCTTCCCTAACACCAGCGGCTCGGCCACCGCACCCGACAAGGCTCCCCGGCTGGGGGGCAGCGCCTCCGCAGTGGTGGCAACGGCCGCGGATCACCGCGAGGCACATCAACAGACTGGGCCCAAACTGGCCTCTAGAGAAGGAGACTGGCACCTCGTTATGGTAAAGAAGCGCCACCGAGCTTCTGGAATGTGGCAGCGCACGGTGATTTTGTGTGAAATGACGAGTTTCAGCAATTTATTACCCTGCGCTCTGGGACAGTCTTCCCCGCAAGGCCTGGGCCCCATGCGCCCTCCACGGGACGCTGCGATTCGAGCCACCCCCTGTGAGCACCCTCCACGTCGGGGATTCAGCTTTGCGGGCTGACGCACAGACTTATTCCAAAGAGACAAGTATGCGCCTTCTAAATTCTAATTAACAAATTATCTGCCTTCTTCATTTGCCTCATGCCAGCAAGAAAATTAAGGCAGCTTCTTAATAAAACATTTGCGTCAATCTGCCCTGTTAAGCAATAACCTCCTCATCATTTTTCCACACAGAGAGAGTCAACAATGGGACAAAGCAGACAGGCAAAAATAAAAAATAAAAAAAAGACCTGAAAATGTCATCAAAATGGCTACAGTTTGCTGAGCTCTTACCCGGGCCTGGCACTGTGGCTCTGTTTACAAGCGTCACTTCATTAAATCTTCTCAACTGTTCTATGATGTGTTATCATCATCCCCGTGTCACAAAGAAAGAAAATGCTTAGAAATTAAAAGATTTGCACAGTCACACAGCTTTTAAGCAGCGGAGGTAGATTATCAGTTACCATGGCTGCATAACCAGCTACCCCAAGGGGCGCTGGGGGGGCTCAGTTGGTTAAGTGTCTGCCTTCCGCTCAGGTCATGACCTCGCGGTCCTGGGATCGAGCCCCACTTCGGGTTCCCAGCTCAGCGTCAAGTCTGCTTCTTTGTCTCCCTCTGTGATCTCTCTTGCTCTCACACACTCTCTCAAATAAATAAATAAACTAAAAAATAAAAAATAAAAAACTACCCCAAAACTTGATGGCTTAAAATAAGAACCATTTATGGAGTTGATCAAACCGCAGGTCAGAGATTTGGGCGGAGCTCCACAGACCTCCGCTAGGCCTCACGGACGTGACCGCAGTCAGCTACCGGCTCCGTGCCAGGTTCTTACCTGCGGTGGCTCCCCATTCCCCAGGTTAGCTCAGGCTCCTTCGCATGGTAGCCTCGGGGTTCCGTGCACAGAGAGACAAGGACGAGTCCCAATGCATATACACTTTTTGTTCCTCTGCTTGCGTTGTATTTTCTTCTCTCCCATTGGCCAAATCCAGGCCCTAAGTGGCCCAGATTCAAATCCCGAGTAGGACTCCACCTCTTGAGAGACCATTTTTCATCATACCACAAGTTTCCACACACATGGTGATGCCAAAACGCACTGCCTCGTGCCATTCCTGGACTTGTCTGGCCCCGGATCTCCTTACCACCACCCTGCTCCCATCTGCTCTGCTCTGCATCACATGGACACTGACTCCTGTGAGCTGAGTTTGCAGGCACCTGTGAAAGCCGGTGCAAAGGGATGGAAAGAGATTAGAAGACAGAAGGCAAGAGAAGCAGGGGAGACCTCACCCCCTCTCTGCCTCAGGCTGCATCTCTAGCAGCACAGTCCCCTCTGCACAGGTCTGGCATGGTTTCAGTCTCCACCTCTTCCATGTGTCTCTTCCGCCCAGGGGCAGTCATGGCTTCCTGCCATCACTAATCTCAAGGTTCCCACATCATCCTTGGATTTCCTAGCCCCTCCAAAACCCGTGAAACCAATTCTCTGCATTAAATTTCCTCTGTTCTAAATATTTAATGATTTCCGTTGTCTGGTTGAACACTGAGCGCAGCGTATGCTCCCCGGGTCTTTTGAGTGTCCTGGGTGGAATCACTCTGTATTCACTTCTGCAGTACTAGGCACAATGGAAGCAACCATATTCGTCCGCTCAGAAAACACTCATTGAGGGACTATTAGGCCTAAACCCGGAGCTCGAGACTGTAGCTACAAAGTCGAATAATATCTTACAAAGTTGACCCAAAGGAGACAGGTCTACATACCAATGATAACCACATAGTGAAGTTCTTTAATGAAGATATAAGTAGACTTTATTGAAAATGCAGTCAGATGTGTGAGGTCGGTTCACAGGCTCTAGAGTCAGATCATCTAGATAGGAATCTGGGGCACTTTGACTACCAATAAAGCAAGTTATTTATCCTCCTGGCCTCCTGGGTACAATGGGGGGTAATTGGATCAACTTCATAGGATTCCAACCATACCTACACTGGAGCTTTAGGCAGTGCCCTTCTGGCCCATGCTAAGTGATCAACACGCATTAGGCATGACTTTTATGGGAACACAATAGAAGAAACACCCATTTGCTTTGGGGATCAAAGATGCCTTCCCAAAATGAGGCCCTTCAGAGGACCCTTGAAATAAGAGTTAGAGGTCACCAATTGAAATACCACTTCCCCAAAGAACTTTCTCCAAACACCGTCTGAAAATGACTTATCCTCCTTCTGACCACCCTCAGCATGTTGTTTCCATACCCCTAGAACAGCAAAATCTCATCTTAATTTTTGTTACAGCAGCTTCTATCTTCCCTACAAAACCGTAAGCTCCTTGAAGACAAATGCTGTCCTTACCCCTTATCCATCCTGGAAAGTTTATCGCGCTGCTTTGCATATAAGTAGGTGTACCAGGTTTGGTTTGGTTTGTTTTTTAGGTTTTTATTTTGATTCCAGTTAGTTAACACACAGAGTTATGTTAGTTATACTAGTTACACCAGTTTCAGGTGTTCGATACAGGGATTCAACAAGTCCACACATCACCCAGCGCTCATCGTGACAAGTGGACTTCTTCACTCCCATCGCCTCCTTAACCCCTCCTCTACCCATCTCCCTCTGGTGACCATCAGTGTGTCCTCTATAATTATGTTTTGTTTCGTTTCTAACAAATTCCAATGTCTCTGCTGTAGTTGCAAATCTTTAGAAGAAGCCATTATCTTTGGGCGACGAAATCGTGACCTGGTAAAACCTTGATGCAGCGTTTTTAGGGTCATTAGTATATCACAAACGTGCCTGCCATTCATAGAAGACACGAACTTGGAAAATAACATGCGTGTCCCCTTCTCAAGAGATACGTGATGTATCTCTTGAGAACACTATTTATAATGATATTCACTGACATCGATTTTACAATATATTTCAGTAACCCACTGCAAATCATAAGCCTCAGTGAAAGAGTCCTTATTTATACTCAGTGAAGTAACTTATAAGGGGTATAAATCTGTGTTGTCCTGATGGGTGGTTTTTGCTAGCTATTCAGTAAATACTTATCATTTGAGTATCAGTTAATGATGAACAAAAATTTAATGTTTTAAATATAGTAGGTTCCATATATAGTGAATTCTTTAGGATCATAGAAACTATTTCGCCGACCAGTGTGCCAGTTATGAAGCCAAACCCACTCTGCTCACGTACTGTGTGAGGCTGGAACTGAGCAACCAAACTTCTGCTTTGGAGTCCGCGAGAGGGAGGAGAACGGGAGGCTTGGGAGGGAGAGAGCAACTGTTGGTCCTTGAGTGCTTGCTGTAGACGGCCTGTTCCGAGCCCTAGGGGAGCAGCACCGTAGCCAGGCTTCTGCAGCTCTGGCAGGGCCTTCCGGGAAGAGCAGTGGGTGTTTCCCCCGCTGGGAGAAGCAGCCTCATCCGGCCGCCCCAGGACACCAGGACCAGGCAACTCGCACCCCCGTACTGAGGTCAGAGTTTCAAATTAATTTTAAAAGCCTACTCTAATTTTTCTTTCTAATCAACTTCATTGAGGCTTAATTAACACAAAAAAGTTACTATTTTAATTGCATAGTTTTAACATGTACTAATGTAATCATCATTCTAATTAAAATACAAATAATCTTCATCATCCCAAAATGCACCATAGTGCTCCTCTGCCATCAATACCTCTCCACATACAAGGTCCCACAAAAGAAATGATGTATTCTCTAGTTTTGCCTTTACAAAGATTTTAAGTTGAAAGCATGCAGGATGTACTTTTTTGTGTCTGGCTTCATTTTTTCAACATAGTATCTTTAGGATTCATTCATGTGATTGTAAGAATCAATAATTTTTTTATTGCTGGTAAATTTTTTTTTGTATGGATGTAACATAGTTTATATCTACTCACCTATAGAGTTGCTGCTAGTTTGGGGATATTATGAGTGACATTGCTTTGACATTTATGTACAAGTAATTGAATGCACATATGTTTTCCTTTCTCGTGGGTAAATACCTCATAGTGCGCTTGGTGAGTCATAAAGCAGATGTAATGTTTAGATTTATTAAAAAAAAAAAGTCAAACTGTTTTTGAAAGGGGTTGTACCATTTTATATGCTCATCAGCAATGTTTTCGAGTTCTAGATCCTCCACATCCTTGCCAGTACTGGTGTGATCAGTCTTTCAATTTTAGTTATTCCACTTGGTGTGTAGGGGTATTTCATTATGGTTTCATTTGTGCTTCCTAATGACTAACAATTTTTAGCACCTTGTTACGTTAATTGGCTGGTCGGATATCTTCTTTTGTAAAGTGCCTGTTTTGTCCTCCTATTGCTTGTGTGATGTATCCTCTATTGTTGAGTTATAAGGGTTCTTTATATATTCTGGATGCAAGTTCTTTATCAAATTTATGTATTGGAATATTTTCTCCCAGTATATGGCTTCCCCTTTCATTTTACTGTGTCTTTCAAAGAATAGATTTTAATATTAATAAATTCCAAATTATCAGCTTTTTTTTTTCTTTTCTGATTCATGATTGCTGTATCCTAAGTAATTGTTACTTTGCCTGCCCAAGGTCACAAAGAATTGTTTCTGTTTTGCTCTACAAGTTAGCTTTTAAATTTAGATATATTCACCCACCAATAGAACACCAAAACATAAGAAACTGAGAAAGAGAAAGAAAAGAAAGAAAGAAAGAAAGAAAGAAAGAAAGAAAGAAAGAAAGAGAAAAGAAGGTTAACTTTGATCAGACATTTCAGTATCCCTCTCTCAGTAACTGTCAGCGTGGGCTGCTATAACAAAATACCATAGACTAGGTAGTTTAAACAACAGAAATTATTTTTTCATAGTTCTGGAGGCTGGAAGCACAAGATCCACGCATCAGTGTAGTTGGATCCTGGTGAGAGCTCCCCTCCTATTTGCAGATACGACCTTCTAGCTGTGTCCTCACATGGTAGAGACAGAGCTCTCTCTATTGTCTCTTGTTATAAGGTCACTAATCTCATCATGTGAGCCCCACCCTCATGTCATCCAAAACTAATTACCTCCAAAGGCCCATTTCTAAATACACAAGAAGGTTAGGGCTTCAACATATGAATTTGTGGGGAACAAAATTCAGTCCATAGCAATAATGGATAGAATGACTGAACAGAAAATCAGTACAGACGCAGATTTAGGCAGCACTTTCAACCAACGTGACATTAATTGACATTTGTAGAGCACTCCACACAACTTTTTTTTTCAAATGCCTATAGATATGTCCTATTTTGGGTTAATTAAAATTTTTTCAACAAATATAAGAATCTCTTCTCTGACTACAGTGGAATTTCATTAAAACTCAAGAACAAAAACATTTCTCAAGAATGTCTAAATATTTAAAATATAAATAACACACTTCTAATAACCCATGGATCAAAGACCTCAAAAGGGAAATTAGAAAGTATTTTGAACTGAACTGAATGAAAATGATAACATAATATATCAAAGTTTAGGGAATGCCACGAAAGTAGTAATTAAGGAGATATTTAGAGTACTAAATGCCTATCTTAAAAAAAAAAGGAAGGTACTCAAATAAATAAACTTTGCACATTAAGAAACCAGAAAAAAACAAATTAAATCCAAAGTAATTTGCAGAAAAGAAAAAATATCAGAGTAGAAATCAATGAAATAAGAAAACATGGAGACAAACAGATTTTGTTAACATTTTAATTCTCCCTAAGCTAATCTATAGATTCAATGCAATCACAATCAAAATCCAAACAGACTTTTTTTGTAGAAATTTAACAAGCTGATTCTAAAATTCAAGGAAAAATGCAAATGACTCAAAACAGTCAAAACAACTTTGAAAAAGAAGCACAAAGTTGGAAAGCCAACACTGTTTGATTCCATAACATGTTATAAAGCCACAGTAATCAAGAGAGTAGGCTATTGACATAAAGACAAAGAGAACAATGGAAAGAATAAAGAAATAGACCCATTTCAACACAGATACAAATTCAAGTCAGTAGAGAAAGGATATTCTGTTCAATAAGCGCTGCTGGAATAATTAAATATCCATATCTAAACATTAGTTCAAAATGGAAAAAAAAAAATGGATCACATTTGTAAACCTAAAACTATAAAACTTCCAGGAGAAAATCTTTGGAACCTTCGGTTGGGCAAAGGTGTCTCAGATATAGTATCAGAATCACAGTTGATAAAAGAAAGAACCGTTAAGTCGGACCCCGACAGAACTTGAAACTTCTGCTCTTTGAAAGGCCCTGTTAGAAGAACGGAAAGACAAATACAAAATGAGAGGAAATGTTTGCAAGTCATGTATCTGATAAAGGAAGTTATCTAGAATATATAAAGAAATCTAAAAACCCAATAATAAGAAAACAAAAACCCAGTTTAAAAAATGGACCAAAACAACAGACACTTTACCAAAGAACATATACGAGTGACCAAGAAGCCAGCGCGAGGCTAACGACATGAGTCCCCGTATCCACGATGAGATACCACTCGATGCCTGTTAGGAAAGGGCAAGGTAAGAACGACTGGCAGGGGCAAGCACTGGCGAGAGGGTAAAGGAGCCAGAGCTCTCACTCGCGGCTGCTGGAAGTGGAAAATGGCACAATCACTTTGGAAACAGGTTTTGCAGTTTCTTAAAAATCTGAATGTGTCACAGAATCCAGTCACTCCGGCCTGGGTATTTACTCAGAAGATACGAAAGCGTCTGTCCATTCAAAGACCTTAGGCATGAAGGCGCCCAGAAGCTCTCTTTATAACAGCCCGAAACAGGAAACAACCCGAATGTCCCTGAACCAGTGACGGATAAACTGGTACATGGACACAAGAACTAGTATTCAGCGGAAAGGAATTAACTGCTGATACACGCCACAGCACAGATGACTCTCAAAATACATATGACGTAAGAGAGGACAGAGAAGGGGGCCCGGGGGCTCCGTCGGGTGAGGGCCCAACTCCTCGTCTTGGCTCAGGGCATGACCTTCCGTTGTGAAGTCGAGCCCCGAGCTGGGCTCCGCGATCAGAGGGGAGTCTGCCTGAGGTTCTCTCCTTCTCTCCCTCTCCCATCCCCTCTCCCTGTGCCCCTCCCCTGCTCGTGGGCTCCCACTCTCTCCCTCTCTCTCTCTCATAAACAAATTTCAAAAAAAAAGATAGAAAAAAGTAACTCATATTGCACTATTTCATTTATACAAAATTTTAGGAAATGCAAACTGATCCACAACGACAAGAACCAGATCCGCGGTTGCCTGAGAAGGAGGCACTGGGTAGGTGTGAGGAGAGAGGGAGCTTTAGGAAGGTACGCAACGACGCTGTTGGAGGTGACGAAGGTGTTCATTATCTTGATTAGAGGGATGGTTTTGCAGGTGGATGCATATGTCAAAACATCACACTTTACACATTAAATATGCACAGTTTACCGTAAATCAATTATACTTCAATAAATCTTTTAATAATAAATAATGGAATGTTTTCTGCTTCCTAACTGAACCTTGATTGTTATAGTAGGAAGGAAGGAAGGAAGGAAGGAAGGAAGGAAGGAAGGAAGGAAGGAAGGAAGGAAGGAAGGAGAAGAAACTGTAGCATGGAATTAAATGGAATGGAAAAGGAAAGAAACAGATGAAATGGAATGAAATAGGAAGAGTCCACCCCTTTAAAATTCTTCTGCCCAAAAAACTATTTCCATATAAATTAGAAAATTATTCGGGACCTTATCATTGCAACTATTTAAGGAGAAAACACATTAAGGATGCTTTAGTATTTAGTGGCACAGGATTAGAGATAAGAATACATGTATTAATATGCTCTGATAAATCTGTAAACTTTTTTTGTCAAAGCAATATTTCTGAAGGAAGAAAAATACATTCTCTAATTTTTCCTATATATTAGTTTGACAATGTGTTCATTTTTTTCATTGTGAGTAGTTGGTTGGCAGGTTCAGTTGAAGAAGTCGACAGGACATTTCACTGCGTAGCTCGCGGGTCCAGCACCTTACAGCCAGACCTTACAGCCCACACTGGAAGATCTCTATGGCATTTCCTATCCCTCCCTCATAGTCCCTCGTAGGATACCAGTAGCACCTGTGTAGGGCTTACTCCTCGGATCCCCCAAGGAGTCTTACTGTTACACAAAAACATGCGTGCAATAAACACGTGTACGTCTAGGGAAATCAAGAGTAACTGCTTGTGATGGAATCTGCTAGCTGACCCTAATGTCCAGCCTCTCTTTCTTCCCTGTAATATTCCACCCTCACAACAAGGTTTGGCATGGTGTGTAACCAACTAACCAGCAATTACATTTCCCAGATTCCTTTGCAGCTAAAAATGGCAAAGTTCCCACCAATGGAATATAAACAGGAGTGATGTGTGCAGCTTTTATATCACTTCCTTAAATGGGAATCATCTGCCCTTTGTGTCTCTCTTTTCCTCTTCCCAGAAACTGGAACATAAACGTGGCCATAAAATACCAGCATTAAAATTGCAGATGTGGCCAACACCCCCCTCAACAGTGGGGCAGTGTGACTAAACTGACCGACCTTGTGAGGCAGAGTCATCTCTCTGTCTTGGACTAATCCTTCCCTCTGGAACATTAAGTGACAGAGAAAAAAACTTACTCTTGCTTGGGCCTCTGTGGTTTGGGGTCTCCTTGCTAAAGAGTATGATATCTCCCCCGATGGTTGGGGATCCTTGCCCTTGCCCCCCAGACTTGGTATATTTCATAGAACAAAAAAGATGTGGGAAGAGTCATGAGTAAGAGACATAAAAAGGTGATAATACTGGGGCTCCTGGTCGGCATCTGACTTCTGATTTTGGCTCAGGTCATGATCTCAGGATCGTGAGCTCAAGCCCCACATCAGTTTTAGCATTGGGCGAGAAGCCTGCTTAAGATTCTCCCTCTCCAAAAAAAAAAAAAAAAGTGACAATACTGAAGGACTGAAGGTGATAGAAGGAAATTCCTAGCCAGAGGCAAAGAAATCACAGAGAAAGAAGAGCTCTAAGGATGATAGAGGTAGAGGACCTGGCTGATGGAAAGAAGGGTGAGAGGAGAGTCGGCGTAGCACTGAGCCTCTGGATTTAAATCAAAATGAATTTGAAAAACTTCCAGCCAAGAGCATTTCACTCTCCTGCCATGATTGAAAGTCAATGTATTGTTGGCGGTGGTGAGTTCTCTCTCTGATTATACAGGCAAATGTGTTCGTGAAGTGAAGTGGTATCTCTCCCCAAAAAGCAAATGCCCTGTATTGTACAAATATTAAAAATAACATTGAGTTCATCTTTTGAGAAAGTAGATTTTCCTCTAACTTTTCAACTACACAGCAGTAATTAATAATTAGATGCCTATTTATCTTATTTCCCACTTATCCGTATCTAGCCTTCATAACATAGGTAAGAAATGTGCCATTTCAAGACTCCTGGTCTTTTTAAAATAAAAATAATCACCTTTGGAATAAAATATTGCCATCTGAAGCTAAAATGTGTGTCATGAGGACACCACTCAAGTCTAACATGCAAATGTGGCATTTCGCCGGCTTTGCTCTACCGCTGAAATGTAACCCTGAACTCCCACAACTCCTTTTCAAGAAAATACTGCTGACATCACTCCCTATCATCTATACTACCTATTTCTAGCAATAATCCCCTATCAGCAATGTAGAAATAATAAGGATTTAGCTCAGCTGAGCCGTTTTACTGCTCCCACCTAGGCTCACTCACCCATCTGAAGGGTCAAGGGGTCAGCAGATCCGAGACTGGGCTCAACCATAGCAACTAGTCTCCGCTCCACTGATCTATCATCCCGTTCCTGGTAATAAGGAGCAAGCTCAATCATGCAGGCTTTTTGGTCACATCATGCCTGCTATTCCGCTGGCAAAAACATGTGTTTGAGCCCAAAATAAAGAGTAAGGAAATACACTCTGTTTCTTTAATGGGATAAACTGTGAAGCCATATGACAGTGGGCATGGGTATATGCAACCAGTGAAGAATTAGGTCCATTAAAGTATCCTACCAAAACCCACTGTATGGATACTGAAAGGGAAAACTCTCTTTCCATGCTCTCTTCCCAATACTTCTGACATCACCCTGAGGCGGGGGGTGGAGATCCCCCCATCCCAACCATTTCTCCAATACCAGCTGGATGTCCTGTCATTTCAATCCTGACATAACCTGGAAATAGTGTCAGATCCCACAAGGGCTCATTCCTACAAGGCTGCCCCCTCTCTTCAGGCCGGTTGAGAATCCAGGTGGCTACCTGGGGTTACCACTCACGGAGTATAAATCAGAGGTTCTCACGACCTATCCCCCTCCTTAGGTTCAGTAATTTGCAAGAGCAGCTCACAGAACTCAGGGAAACAGCTTACTCATTAGATCACCAATTTATTATAAAAGGATACAATTCAGAAACAGCCAGATAGGAAAAAAGATATATAGGACCAAATATGGGGGATATGACAGAGTTTCCATGTCCTGTCCAAGAGCACCAACCTCCCAGCACCCACATGAAATCTCTCTGAGCCCCATTCTTCAGGGATTTTATGGAGGCTTCAGTTTTATAGTCATGGCTGATTAAACCATGGGCTATTGGTGATTAATTCAACCTCCAGCCCCACACCACTCCCCAGAGGTCAAGGGTTGGGTTTGGAAGTTCCAACCCTCTAATATTATGTGGTTGGTTCCCCTAACAATGAGCCGCCATCCTTAAGGGCTTTCCAAAAATCAGCTCATTAACATAAACAGGTATAGCTGTAAGGGGCTTGTTATGGATTTAAATAGACACTTTCCTTGCTCTTAGCATTTAGGAAATTCCAAGGGTTCTAGAAGCTCTGTGCCAGGAACCAAGAGGAAAACCAAATGTATAGTATTATAAATCACAGTATCCCAGGTACACACACACACGGGCTCTTACATATACACACACATTCTGCCTTGTCTCCTGCTCCTATTTGTCACCTCTCCTTGAGCTGTCCCTCCTAAATACGTCCTGATTCAAATATAGTTGTAGCTACATTGGTACAGTAAAAGCAGAGACTGAGTCAGCCAACATACTCATATTCTGGAAATGTCACTAACCAACTATGTAGCCAATGAGAGCTGTGGAAACCATCTCAAGTTTCTTTCCAAGTCCTAATTCCCAGTTCTGTTTAGTTTTACCTTCCCACCATTCCTTTCCATCCTCCCACAACCATCAGACATTACCCACATTTATTTGTTCAGCAAAGTTCAACTGGGTGCCTGTTATGTATTAGGCTCTTTCCAGAAACTAGGAATTCAGAGAAATATCAAGCCAAATCCTCACGTTGCAGGAACCACAATCCAGTAGATAAAACAGACAACTAAACCAATGATAAGTTGTGACGTAAGTGCCTGCTGTTAAGTTTTTCACTGTCGAGGCATCCATTTCAAAGGCAACCATCTCTAATAATAAGTTGCCAGCTACACAACTAGATACAGAGCCAGGCCACCCCACCCATGAAGTTCCCCCTTTAGGGGCCCCTGAGTGACTTAGATTAAGCCCTTAGCGCCATAAATGACCCTGTGTTTCCCTTCCTGGGCCTTAATTCCCACTCTTGTGTTTTAAATTCACCAATAAGGAGCAAACCCATGAAACCATAGGCCCTTCACCCTCAACCCCAATAAAGGCAGAACCCTAGGTCCACTGTCTCTCTCTCTCTCTCTCTACCCACTCAAGCTAATCTTAAGTGTGGAAGGAAAAATCTGATGGGCTAAACAGGTTCTGTTTTCTCTCCCGAGTCTAAGGTAAATGGTTAAGCCTCATCAGGCCTGCGAATTTCTGATGAAGTGTGCACGTGTCAGCACAAAAACTGTAACAAAGGCAGGTTCACAGACTGCCCCACTCTCTCTTCAGGTGCGAGTTTCCAGAGAGTGCCTGCCTAGCCCTCCTCCTCACTTCCTGAGAGAAGAGTCTTTCCTACTGAAAGGAAAGCTAAGTTGATCTTCCTGATAAAATGCTGAATGGGTGTTGGAAGGAGACAAAGCCTAATAAAGCTGATCGGGCTGGACCTGACTCATAGGAATACATTTTTAGAGAATTGAAGAACGAGTTGAGTGAGCTTGTAGAGATGAGAGAAGAGCAAAGAGGAGGAGAAGGAATTCTAATCAGTATAAAAAAACCACAAGTGTATTATTAGTTTTTCTACTACGACAAACTTGGAAACAACACAAATTTGTTATCTCACAGTTTTCTTGCATCAAGAGTCACAACTAACCTGGATCCTGTGGTTCAGTATCTCACAAAGCTACAAAAGAGTTGTTAGCTGTGCTACCGTTCTCATGGAGCATGCGTGCCTTTCCCAAGCTCCCTCACTCATTCAGTGTTGACTGAATCCAACGGCTTGTGGTTGTAGGGCTGAAAAAGTCCTCCCTTTCCTGCTAGCCGTCAGCGGCTGGGGGTCACAGTCCCTTGCCTCGTATCCTATAGTCAGTTCACAACATGGGTAAATTTGCTTTCTTCCAGGCCACCACTTCTATTCTTCGAAAGGTTCATCTGATTATGCCAGGCCCAGCCAGGACAACTCCTCTTTGATAAATCAAAGTCAATTGATTAGTCTCCTACTCATGGGAATGATATCCCATCATATTCACAGGTCTCCTTCACACTCAAAGGGAAAAGAGATCACATAAAACAAGAGTGGAAACCTCGAGGCCACCTTAATGCCTACCGCACTGTATGTCTGAAACGTCTTAATGTGTTTTAGGAATGACAGTAAAGAATGGAATTCTTTTTCCTTAAATTTGCTTGTCAAATTGCGTTTTGTTAACTGCCAGAAAACCCAATGCTTGGTCTTAGGGTTTATAAAAGAGAAAGTGTTCATGAACACTAGGTCTTGAACCATGGAAAAGACCAAATAACTTGTGACAGCTCCCTGGGTCTCTGAAAGTCTAATTTCAGATATTATAACATTAGATTCACGGAACATGTGCTTTCAAATAAACACAGTAAACTACAGGGGAAAGTATCAATATCTGGATTTAGAAAATACTAAACATTTTCAGGGGCACCTGGGTGGCTCAGTTGGTTGGGTGTCCAACTCTTGATGTCAGTCCAGGTCATGACCTCAGCACTGTCAGTTTGGGCCCCACACTGAGCTCCGTGCTGGGTGTGGAGCCTACTTAAAAAACAAGAAAAGAAAAAAAAAAAGGAACTACAGATTTCTAGATGAATTTAAATTGCCTATGTAGAGCAAAAAAGGAAGACTATCTTGTCCTTAGGAGAGGAAATATTTTTATATATTTTTATATTTACAAAATATTTTATATTTTTTATATTCTACATATATATTCTATTCTATTCATACATATATATATTCTACATATAGAATATGTGGCGACTAGGTTTATTTCCGCTTTAAAGATTTCTTCTAATGGTAATTGGAAATTAACCCTAAGACATATTTCAAAGAACCATTGTAAAAATGGAGGATGTTTAAAGGCACGTTATTAAATAAACCCTTATAAATTCCATGTCAAAAGAAATCCCTAAAATGTACTAATGGCCTAACGTTTTTTTGTATTTGGACGTATTTTACTTCATTCAATATTCACAATGGTATTTGAGCATTTGTTTTACTTTCTCCATTTTTTCAGGTTAAGGGACTTCACCAAGACTACACAGCTGGTGCGCACAGCCAGGAAGGAAACAAACCTAGAATTTTCAACTCCAAAGTCCTTCGTTTTTCCACTCCGCCACAATGGTTTCTCAACCACTCGTCCTTTTATTCATTCATTCAACAAACATATTATTTGGCGCTGGTTGTATTTCAATAGTGGTCATAAGCTCTGGGCAATACAGTAAACAAGTACATTTAAGCTTTGCCTTCGTAGAGCCACTAGGATGGTGCGTTCAAGAAACCCCAGTGTAAGGTTTTCCTCCTCCTCACCCGTGTGAATAAAGCTAATTTCCTCGTCTGTGACTCCAGAGCAGGTTATACTTAGTACTTGGAGGGCACACAGCATTGTATCGTGGTTTACTGTATCCCAGACAATGGGCCACACAAGGTGCCTTCCAGGCTCCCTTCCTAGGACGCCTGCCAAGCTAATGGGGCACGCATCTGTCACAAATCAGAGGATACAGAAGAAAGGAAGGGAAGGAACACACAGCCTCAGTTGATTGTCACTTTAAAGGAGGAAAGGAAGGCCACACCGCTCTAAATCACGGAGACGGCTAAACAGGAAACTCAAATAATACACAACAGAAACACACCAGCTTAAAACACATTAACTCCTAGAAGAAATGGAGTCACTGGCAGATGCTGGCAAGTCCTTTCTTGCAGCAATAACTTCTGCTTCATCGGAATGGCACCCTCAATAAACATTCTTTTAACACGCTATTTTGCTGGCTTCTTGTCACTGGAGTTTAACATTTTTCTCTGTAGCTCAAGAGCTTCTCCTGAGGGAAATATATGAAAGCAGTGGGTTGCCTGCGAAATCCTGGGTAATGTTAATCTAAATCCCCACACGTTCTCTTGTTCCTCTGACTCTGAATTATATCAGCTTTGAAGATTCGGTGTGATGCCGCATCCGTACGGTTCTCAGTTAAAAAAAAAATCTTTGTCACCCCAAATTGATAACTCAATATGGTATAAGACAACACAGCATCACATCACGTAGCGTAACACAGAATTTCAGTAAGAAAAAGATATGCTCGCAGAAAATGCTTGTTTTTTCCCTAAAACTAAATGAGATTTATGGTGATTCGTCCTTGGGGAAAAGACTGACTTGTGGATGACTGAATTTGGTATTAATATAAGAAGTTATTAATAATTGGGTATATATCCCTCACCTACAAGCTCGGGGGTTTGGATAAATCACTTCACCTGTTACCAAGTCAGTTCTCTCACCTGTGGAATGGAGAAAACCACGGAATCTACCTGGCAGAGCTGTTGGAGGAGGAAAGTGGGCAAGGCGTAGGGAGCACGTGGCTCAGCACCTGCGAGAAGCGCCCTCCCAATAAGCGTTCGCGGCTCGAGCGACGCGCGCGCGTGTTAGGCACACACGCCCCTCTGCCTGGAGCACCCGGACTCCTGGAGACTCTGAGATACAAAATTAGGAGAAAGTCCTCCCAAGCTCCCTGCCAAAGAACAATAATATTTCCAGCCGCTGGAGAAATATGTTGCAAATAGTCCTGCTCAAGTCTCTTATTAGATTCTTGCTTGACTAATGGGGCCACTTCTGAATTTGGCATTCAGAGTCCTCCCTAAATACATCCCTTACGGGACTCAGCGACATTCCGTTCTCCATGGCTACATGTTTCCAGCATCTATCACCTATAATTTTTCTTTCTCTTTCTACAAGACTTCTTACTGGTTATGGCCACTAGCTGGGCCTTCTCTTTATTTCTCAACATTTATTTCTTGAGCAAAATATTCTTATGTTGCTTATAAAATTACTCCTCTCACGTGCGGAGTTCCGATGACGCCGCCACCCTTCCTGCCCAAGCCAGCCAGCGACCCAGCCTGACCGCTGCTCGTCGCTTCGTCCTGCCCACTGTTCCAAGGAAATCATTCTTTTCTGCACCATACAAATTTAGAACATAAGTGTTTGATAAACAAGACGTAAGCAAAATATTAAAAAGGCAGAAGAAAATAACAGAGCTTCTGTTAAATGAATTAATGTCACAAATTTTAGGTTGTGAACATATTTTCTTCGAGATTATTCCAGGTGCGGACCAGAAATAGAATTTTGACAAGTATTTGTTAATCTCCAACTTTATGCCAAGCACTCAGTCGACTACTGAGGGCACAGCCGCAAACAAGACAAGCGTGGTCTCTGCCCTCACCGAGCTTAGACTCAGGGAACACACTGGAAAGACAAACGCTAAGCAAAGACTTGAAGTATGAAGGCGAAGGTGAGGCTGTCACCGTGAGGCCAGAGACGGTTAACTGCGTAACAATCCTACAGTCCTGTGTCCCTCCTCAAAACAAAATTCACATTGAGGCTCTAACCCCTGGTGTTATGGTATCAGGAATCTGGGCCTTTGGGAGGCAATGAGGTTCCGATGAGGCCACGAGCGTAGAGCCCCACGATGGGCTTAGCATCCTCAAGAAGAGGTAGAGACCAGGACTCACCTTGTCTTCCCTATTTGAGGACACAGGGAGGAGCGGCTGTCTGCAGGCCAGGAAGAGGGCCCCCACCAAGTCAAACCTGCCAGCACCTTGGTCTTGGACTTCTTAGCCTCCAGAATTATAAGGAACAAATGTTGTTTAAGCCACCCAGTCGGGGTTGCTCTAGTGGTGGCAGCCCCAGCCGACCAGCACGGCTCCCTCCCGCAGCGTAAGGCACCGCTACGCAGACTGCAAACCCCGTTAGTGACCACCTACAAATTATCAACTTCGAACTTTTGGTAAAATACTTTTACGTCTGCTTTGTTTCAAGAATAGGAAATAGATCCCGTGCTTTGTATGTTTTCAAATTCATTTTTAAATACATTTTAATTATTTTTTTTAAAAAAAGTCGTTGGTCTGTGATGGGTTGGTTGTAAATAGAAATACCAGCTCTTCATCACAGGTGGCTTAAGCAGCCATACCCGGCGGACTACATTTTCCATCCCCCCTTGCATCAAGGTGGGGCCTTCGAACAAGTCTTCCCCATTCGTGTGTGAGGAGAAAGAACATGTGCCACCGCTCGGCCAAGGTGGGAGTGAGGTACTGTCCTTCTCCACGATCTCTCTTCCTTCCTAAAAAAAAAAAAAATTTACTTATTTATTTATTTATGAAAGACAGAGAGAGAGAAGGAGGCAGAGGGAGAAGCAGGCTCCCCACTGAGCAGAGAGCCTGACGTGGGACTCGATT
Source organism: Vulpes vulpes (assembly GCF_048418805.1). Taxonomy (NCBI): domain Eukaryota; kingdom Metazoa; phylum Chordata; class Mammalia; order Carnivora; family Canidae; genus Vulpes; species Vulpes vulpes. The sequence continues at coordinate 139,096,039 of NC_132793.1, forward strand.
GCAGGACCCTGGGATCACAACTGGAGCTGAAGGCAGACGCTTAACCAACTGAGCCACCCAAGCATCATCTCTTCCTTCTTTCACCATCAGCTGGATGTGGATGATACCAAAGTGTGAGGGACAGCGAAGCCATAAAGTGGGAGGAGTCTGGTGCCTAATCACCATGGGTAGGGAGGGTGCCCAATGGCCAAAAACATCTACACTGTATAAGTATCATGGGTTGAATCATGTTGAGGTCACAACTCCCAGGACTGTGGCCTCATTTGGAAATAGGTCTTTAGAAAAGTAATCAGTTTTAAAACAGGGTCAGTAGACCGAGCCCCAATCCAGGATGACTGGTGTCCTTCTAAAGAAGGAGGAGTTTGGACACAGAGACACACCCAGAAAAGACAATGTGAAGACACACTTGGGAGGTAAGCGGATCCGGAATGGAGTGATGCATGCACGAGTCAAGGAACACCACGGATTACGGGAAAGCACCAAGAAGGATTCCTCCTCCAGGGAGAGCAACCGACACCTCGATTTAAGGTTTCGAGCCTGTTTTAAGCCACCCGGCTTCGGTACTTCGCCACATCAGCCCTAGGAAACCATATAGGAAAACGTCGAGTTAAACCACTGAAATCTGGGAGTTGAATTAGTTAACATCCTACCAAGTGCAGAGAATCTGTGTAAGCAAGTCCGGTGTGGACGGCGGGTCGAGGGCCATCACGTCCACGGTGGAGGCGTTGACAGGGACCTTAGAAACAGTCGGAATCCGCTAGCACGAGGGGGGCTGCTCTGGCAGGGGAAAGGGTCCATCGCAGCAGAGGAGCTTCTCAGGGACAGCGTGGACGACAGCCCGGGACAGGAGGGTACGTTGGATCCAGGAACTAAGAAAAGTCTGGTGCGGCCGAGCATGGGGAACAGCAGGGACGGAGCGGGGGCAGGGGGCACGTGGCGGCCAGAGCCTATAGGCTCCGACGGCCAGAGGCAGTAGGACTGGGAAGGACAGCAGGGTCCAGGAAGATTACCAGGGGGACTTGCTTCTCGGGTCACACACACGTGCACACACATACACACACACATGCATGCACACACACACATGCGCCAACATGCGTTCACACATGCACACATGCACACACATGCACACACTCACACACACAGGGTCGGGATGATTAATCCTCCCTCGGTGCCGAGTGTGGGGGAGCTGGGGGCAAGGACACAGCCCCATGCAGCAGCTCTGAGAACCCCAAGGAAGAGCAAGAGTGCGGTGGCCACTGTCGCGGCCCAGGCAGGTGGCTGGCTGCCTAACGAGGGTCGGGCCACTTCCCGAAGGCCGGGAGGCCGGGGAGCCCAGGACACGAGGCCCAGTCCCTCGCCCACGGCGCCCTGGCCCGTCGCCCCGCAGAAGGCCGGGGTCCCTGGGCGCCTCCTCCACGCCGAGGGCCTGAAGGTCAGCCCGCAGCCGGCACCCCGAGTTCCGAGGAGGGGACGAGCCGAGCAGGACGCCGGTGCTGCCGCCCGCGCAGCTGGAGGGACAGGCCCCAGATACACAAGGCAGGGGGCACGGCCACCACTCCGCTTCGGGCTCGAAACCCTGCAGAACTGCTAGATGTCTGGTGGAGCTGGTACCCGGACTTCGGGTCAGGGATGCTGGGCTGGGAACAATGACCTGGACGGGGGACACTACAGACAGACGTCTTAGCCCATCAGGCCGCGGGAGCAAAGTGCCACGCCCCGGGTGCTAACGAGCAGCAGCAGCTGCGCCCTTCCCATAGTAAGGGGGGCTGCGAGTCCGGATCCAAGGTGCCTGCTCAGCCGGGTCCCAGGGAGACCCCTCTTCCCCGCCTGCAGCCCTCTCCTCACATCCCCCCCCGGCAGGCGGACGGTGAAGGGCTGAGGTCCCTCGTGTGAAGGCACCGAACCCCCTCCTGAGGGCCCCCCCGACCTAATTGCCCCCAAAGGCCACCAGGCCTCCTAACAATCACCTCGGAATTTGGGGGAGGACACGCAGGCTCAGACCGCAGCAGAACTTCACATCCAACGGCTGAGAAAGCGAAGACTGAGAAGTCCCCAGCGGGTCTTAACCCACCGCTGCACTGGGTCAGGGTCCTTCAGACAGAACCAAGGGGGTGAGCATGGAGGATTTAGTACAGGACCTGGCTCCCACGGCTGACGCTCCCACGTCTGCTGTCGGCAAGCGGGAAAACCAGCAAAGCCAGTGGCATAATCCAGTCCAAGTCCAAAGAGAATCCAGGGTAAATCCCTGAGTCCCAACAACCAAGAACCGGGAGTCCTCGTGTCTGAGGGGAGAATATGGACCTCCCCGCTCCAGTTCACCGTTCACCCCCCCCCCCACCCGTCTGTTCTATTTGGACCTGCAACGGGTTGGGTAATACCTACCAACATTCAAGAAGGTGAATCTTCTTTACTGTCTTCTGAACCAAATGCTCATCGCCCAGACACACTCAGGAATAATGTTTTGCCACGTACCTCAGCACCACGTAGCCCGTCCAGCTGACACGTAACATCACCCATTCCCATACCCACACCCACACCCACACCCACACCCACACCCACACCATGAAACAGCCTTTCCATGACCAACTGGTGCAGGATGTGGATCCACAGAATCTAAAGGAAGAGAGAATCCTAGTCAGCCCAGAACAGGGACCTTTCCTTTGACAATGCAGAGGGCCAAGGGTTGCAGAAGAGACAGGAACATCATTTCTAGTCATTACCTATAATGAACTGAAATGTAATTACGGTTAAGTCTCATACATAGAAAATAAGCTGCACATGGTTCTCACTTGCTGGTGTGGATTCACTCATGACCTTTTAATTATCTTCATAAGGGTTCTCAGTAAAGGACGTCCTCAGACCCTGCTCAAACACCAGGAGTAATAATAATAATATCCAAATGATGCTGACTCCATGAACAAGTGTAAGATTCTGAAGTCCGGAGGAGGCAAAAATGGAAAAGTAATTCTTCCCAGCCCACTCATTAAGATGCTCCAAAATACTGTCCTCTGTAGATGAGCTGCACGCGATGACGGGTCTTAATGTTCATCCTTAGCACATTGTCTTCTTTGCACTTTTTTATGGCTTCATTTGCATGTCTGTCTGCTTTTTTTTCCCCCCACAAACGAGTTAGGTTTTCAAAATCAATATCCCAAAGGCCAACCCTGATGCAAAGGAATTAGTCATTATTTTCAAGCATAGAGAACAAAGTTTCCTTTCCCCCTGACTGTTGGCATAACACTTTCCCCCACACTCCCACCTCAAAACGCACATGCCAAAAATGTTGATCTCACAAATGAGAGGCATTTGCTATAATAAGTGCAACAAACAGAAGAGGTTATTGTGTTTTGAAATTTGGGAATCTGGAACTTTTAAATTCTGCCTCAGAAAATCAGCCAAGGCTGAAGCAAGCTGCGCGTCTGAATTTCTTGGACAGGGACCACCTGTTCTCGGTGAACTCCAACTGATGAATCTGTTCCCGTGAAACTTCTTTTATTGTGCCTTTGTCGTGTACACACACCCCGGGCGTTTCATAGATGTTCGAGGAAGGAAGGAAGGAAGGAAGGAAGGAAGGAAGGAAGGAAGGAAGGGAGGGAGAGGGGGAGGGAGGGAGGGAGAGGGGGAGGGTTTGGGGAGGAAGGGAGGACAGAAAGAAGGGAAGGCAAGCAGGCAAGAAGGAGGAGGGAATAGAAAAGAAACAACAGGTAAGGTAAAGCCCAGCACCTGCTGAGCAGGGCTCCGAGCTCCTGAGTCGCCTGATGGCGGGGGCGGCCACCGGGAGGCATCGAGGCCTGGGCTACGGACAAGGGAGTGACAAAGAGGCAAAATTCTCTCCCCTTCGTGCCACACAGCCAAAAGCCAAACCACACAGCGATCTCTGCACTTCACCCGGATGTGGGGTGGGTACTAGGTCCTAAAAGCAGCTTCCAGTTCTTGGGGGAGAGAAATAAACCCATCCACGTTCTAGAGACTTCCCTTCAGCTTTTCCTCTGCTTGGGTGCTGTTTCCCAATTCTTCACCCACCTGCCTCCTTCTTGCCACTTACGACTCAGATCAAACCTCACATCCTGATGAGACGTTCCCTGACCACCCCCTAGTAAAACGAGCGGCCCCTCTACGGGGTTCTGAGGGCAGCGTTGGTCACTCCAGCTCACACCGCCGCGCAGCATCCGTCCACCGCCGCCGCAGTGTGAGCCTCACGGAGCGGCGACTCTGCTGCTGCGCCCTGACTCCCCAGTACCTGAGAGCACGCTGGAAACAAGGCTCCGAAGGCGTGACTGCTTCAGTAATGAGGTCAGCGCTTCTTTTTCTTTTGTAGAGGATGGTGAAAGTATCTGTGGCCCATGACCACGACTCGCACCATCTCCTCCAAATCGGGTTCAGATCCACCCTGGAATCCAAACTTCATACTGTAATAATGTATTGATTTCTAAGTGATTGCTCTTCTTGTTTTCCCACACATCACCTACCCCTGTTAAATTTCTAAAGGGCTGGGACGCCTGGGGGGCTCAGCATTTGAGTGCCTTCAGCCCAGGGCATGATCCTGGGGTCCTGGGATCGAGTCCCCATCGAGCTCCCTGCATGGAGCCTGCTTCTCCCTCTGCCTGGGTCTCTGCCTCTCTCTCTCTCTGTCTCTCATGAATAAGTAAATAAAAAAAAAAATTCTAAAGGGCTAAACAACATCTTCATATGATTAAATTATTCATGGGATTTTACTGATTCTATAAATAAGAATATGTACATGAGTCCACTTTGTCAAAAAACAGGTACAGTCGACAATTTTAGGCCTTCGAAATAGAGTTGTGATGGTTCTGGTAGGCTTTTCAGACTAATTCAATCAATAGAAGAATTTCAGCACGTGGAGATGAAAAAGATGTTTACCAAACAGATACCTGCCCCACTGGGTAAGAAGTTACGTGTATTATGAACTTAAGGCTGAAAATTCTCAGAAATCCATGAATTATACAAATTTTATGCGACTGTTTTCTTCTACCATCCAATAGTTTCCATAGCAACTTTGGCATCAGGCTGTGTATCCGCTACCTTGAGGACCCACAGCGTCCTCCCTCTGATGTATTTAGAGTGAAGTACCCTGTCATCGCTCGGCGTCATGTCCTGCCCGTTTAGGGAAAAAACTACACCGCGTCCTACACGATGCTGTTGGGCGAGGTTCGCGTCGCTCGGCTTGAGAGAGTTTCCGATTCTCTGCTCTGTTACCATCTTCAGGTTGTTAAGAAGAAGTAGGACAAGCTGATGACAAGGTTAAACTATTTTCTCGTCTGGCGGGCTGGGGGTTAATCAGAGTGGAAGGAGCAGCAAAGACTGAGGCAAGTTTAAAACCTGTTCTCTCAAGACGGCCGTGGGGTGACCAGGAGGGAGCATTCGAAAGAACGAGGCCAGGCCATTCCTCGCCAGCTGGTGCCCGGGACCCGAGGGACACGCCGTCTCTTGAGCTGGTGCTGGTTAAACGGGTGCGGTCGGTGTATGAATTCGTGGGGCAGTACACTTAGGGCTTGTGCTCTATCTAGATGCGGATCGCACGGAAATGAGAATGTTTCTAAAAGTAGCGAATGCCGTTATATTGTGTCTAAGGGACAGCACGATCTTTTCTTTTAAAGAAAAAAACCCGGTAAGTACACAGTGTAGGCGTTGTGAGTCACTATCTCTGTCTTTTGGGGGGTTCTTTGTGTGGTTGGGTGGTTTTGTACGAACTTTTAAAAGTGAAAAAATCCTTACCTTGAGGGCCACACAAAAATCGCTGATGGGTGGCACAGAAAGTCAAGAGAAGGTGGGGGACCAAGGGAGTGAACACAACCGCAACCCGAGGGGAGAGCCACACACTGAGCCGGGGCCTCCGACAGTAAACACCTACTCAAGCTGTTAATATGAAGATTTGTGCCACTGGATTTCCTAGGAAGGCTTTTTCATGTCTGATAAGTACATATATTCATGATGTACCATTCTTCAGTGTTCTACCAAGTTTTCTTTGCTGATGCCTCACTTAGGATTTTTCCGCTTTTCTTTGTAAAGTGAGACCGTTTTATTCTTTTTTATAGATTTTTTTTAGATGCCTCTTTGTTAGCAGCGTTACACTTGAATCACAAGAACTGATTTGGAAGCTTCCTTCTTCTCTGTGCTCTAGAATAGATAAAGTAACGAAGAACTTGCAGGTTTTCGTTAAAGTTTCCAATAACTCTGTCTGAACCAAGTGCTTTGTATTTGCGGAGGGCGGGCGAGTAAACCTTTCTGAGAGCTGAGGGTCTTCATAGGGTTCGCTCTTCAGCAGACCCGTTGTTACATATATTAAACTCGCTTAATCCTCACAACAACCTAATGAGGTTAAGTGCTTTTATCGTTATCATCATGATTATATCATTGTCACCTCCGTTTTACATCTAAGGAAACTGAGGCACCGAGAGGTTAAGCCAGGAGGCAGGAAACACACCGTGTATTTCAACAGACGGAATTTACTGTAAGGAATGGATTGCACGGGTTGCAAAAAGCTGAAGGAGCCAGAAGAGCACACAGAGGCACAGCGGGGCTCCCCACCCCTCCTGAGGTACACACAGGCACAGCAGCACCCAGAAGCAAGCGGGGCGTCCACTGCCCTGACCCCCCTCGGTGCTCCCAGCAGCAGAGGGCAGCAGGCAAACGAGGCCACGGGGCCCTCCACCCCCACCCCACCCCCGGGGCGGAGAACCCTTGAGAAGGGCCAGGAGCGAGGACTCGGGGAGCCGGGCCTGCTCTATTTCTCTCCTTCTTTCGCTATGGAAATTAGTCTGTGGGATTTTCTTTCTCTTCTGGGTCAGTTTTGTCATATTTGACGTATGTTATGGGTCTACATCATATTTTCTTAGAAAATTATTTCATTCAAGCTTTAAAGTTTATTTCCATAGGCGATGTTGCACAAAATAACTTTCTATAATGTTTTAGTTTCCTTTATTTGGCTTTGTTTTTCCCTTCTTGTCATTTCTCTTGTATATATGTATTTTCTTCCCTTTTACTCTTTTTTTTTTTTTTAGAGATTTTATTTATTTATTCATGAGAGTCACAGAGAGAGAGAGGGGCAGAGACATAGGCAGAGGGAGAAGCAGGCTCCATGCAGGGAGCCCGACGTGGGACTCGACCCCGGGACCCCAGGATCACGCCCTGGGCTGAAGGCAGGCGCTAAACCGCTGAGCCACCCAGGCGTCCCCTTCCCTTTTATTCTTAATCAATTTTTTTTTCAAATCACCAAATTTTTATTTTATTTTTTAGTTCTATTCCTAACTCCCTCCACTCTGTTTTTATCTTCATTAATCCTTTCCTTGGACTTTCCTTTGGTTTACCTTGTTCTTCTTTTTCTATCTCTAATGTCATATTTTTATTGTTTCTTCTTACTGTTATAAATATTTAAGGCTCCACATTTTCCTTCAAGCATGGTTAATCCCTAGGACCCACGTGTACAGTATTTTCATACTTTGTCAAGATAGTCTGCATGCTCTGCTCACCTTGCCTTTTTCTTCAAGTCCTTTATTACAACTGTAAAAAAACATTTCACCTTTTTCAAGGTGAAAAAGCTTTTGCATTTGTGCTTTTGCCATTAATTTCTAGTTTTACCATGTTGTAATAATGCTGTTTCATTTTTTCCTTCTTTTTGGAATTATGGCCTAATATATATGGAGGCAATTTTATGACAGTTTCAAAAACATTTCAAAAGAACATGTTCTCTATTTTCACTGTATCAGAGTTTGATATCTACCATACTATACTGCTTTACGATCATATTGTGTAGTCATCTGCCTACTTATTTTTGTCCTCTTGATCCTACACTAGAGAGATGAATGAAAGCTTTCTACTACTGCTGTGTCTTTGTCTACTTTTTATTAACTGCCTCTATTTTCTCCTTCACAAAGTTGTATAATTTCCTGCAAAATTAATGACAACTGCATCTTCATTGTGAATTTTATCCTTCAACATTATGTAACTGTTGTAGTTTCATCGCTGATTTTTCTAATTTCATGTAATGACTTTGGGACTAGATATTTTGAGGTCCTATATTTTAGGCTCCAAACCTCACTTGCTTCTTTTTTGTTGTTGTTGTTTTCATTTGTCTGCATAAGTTTATTCATACTTTTAACATCTCTGGATTACTTTAAGTGTTTTGTTTAATGATCCAGTATGAAGACCTTTTTTCTTTTAATAGGTAAGTTAAGCTCTATAACAATTAATTTATTTACAATAATTTTGGTTTTAGTACTGTCATGTTATAGGGTAGAAGGATGGATAAAAAGAAGTTCTCACTAAGTGGTCTCTTTTCTTTAAATACTTCAGATATTTTTGGAAGATTTGTATTTTGTTACAATGGTTACCCTTAGTCAATGTTGGAAATCTTCAGTGCCACCCCCAGGTTCAATGATTCACTAGGCAAACTCCTAGGACACAGCATACAATTGTCCTTAAACTATGATTTATTATAGTGAAAGATACAAACAAAATCAGCAAAGGGAAACGGCACAGGGAGTGAGGCGTGGAGAACACCAGGCACAAGCTTACACGAGTCCTCTCCCAGTGGAGTCGCACAGGAGGTGCAGAACTTCTTCAGCCACAAGTTGCAACGTCACATGTAAAATACCGTCCACCAGGAGAGCCCACTACGGACTCAGTGCCCGAGATTTTTAGGCGGAGCGAGTCATACAGGTGCCTCTGGCCAACACCTACCAAAATTCCAGAAGGAAAGCAGATGTTTAGCATAAACCATGTTTGCGTGAACAATTTAGACACCAAAAGCCACTCTTTATCACTACTGAATGGTGGAAACACTCGTGAAAATCCCAAATGCCAGCCATTAATCAACCTTCCAAGTGAGCCTTTTGAAAGATAGTAGTCTCAGGGGGCACCCACGTAGCTTAGTTGGTTAAGCATCCAACGTTTGATTTTGTCTCAGGTCAGGACCTCAGGGTCCTGAGATCAAACCCCACATCAGACTCTGAGCTGGGTGTGGAGCCTGCTTCAGATTCTGCCTCTCCCTCTCCCTCTGCCTCTGCCCTCCCTGTCATCTCATTCTGTCTCTCTCAAGAGGAAAAAAAAAAAAAAGATGGTAGTTTCAAGTCTCTTCTCAAACATTTCTGGGACTACATTTTTATATAGCCAGAGCATATAATATGAACATGCTACACTGACACCCTTATCCTACCCATGATTTTATCTCAAAACTGTATTTAAATATATCCAATGTTCACTATTTATTTTTGCTGAAGCTTGCTCTACCACCTCTTAGTAGAGTTTGCTCTATAGTAAGTTCTCTTAAGAAGAGCTGTATGAACAATATACCCTAAACTTTGGCATATTCAAAACTATATACTTGGAAGACAGTCTTTTTTAAAGTTTTTATTTATTTATTTATTTATTTATTTATTTATTTATTTATTTATGAGAGAGACACACAAAGATAGCAATGGAGATAGCACTAGCAGGGGGAGAGGGGGAAGCAGGCTCCCCACTGAGCAGGGAGCCCAACGCAGGGCTCTATCCCAGGATCCCAGGATCATGACCTGAGCCGAAGGCAGATGCGTAAGTGAATGAGCCTCCAAGGTGCCCCCGAGAGACAGTCTTGATTGCACATTTTTCCCTGAGTAACTTGCAGGGGTTGTTCCACTGACATCTGAAATTCGGTGCTACCCTGGGGAAGCTGATACCTGCCTGGCTTTCTTCTGGTCAATGACAATCTTTTAAACCATCTATCCAATAGTCCTTTCCTCGTATTGACAGCCCACCCCGCTATCTGGGCACTGGCCACTCTAGGTCATTTTTCCATGGAACATGATGCACCCCTTCATGGACTACATGTTTGTGTCCCCACAAAATTAGTAAGTTGAATTCTTGAGCTTTAGTGTGGTAATTTAAGGAAGTCGGGCCTTCGGGACGTAATTAGGGTCAACAGAGTAGCGCCCTGGTGGTTGGGTTTAGTGCCTTTATGAAAGGGGCCCCAGCGAGGCCTGTCTGCTGTCCACCACGTAAGGGTACAAGGAGGAGACGGCCACCTGCGGAGGAGGAAGGGAGCCCTCACCAGACACCGCATCTGCCAGCCCCCGGGCCCGGACTTCCCAGCCGCTGCAACTATGGGAAATAAAGGTTTGTTGTTTAAGCCACTCGGTCTGTGATAATTTCTTACAGAAGCCCAAACTAAGATGGCTTTTCAAACTTTCTTATTTTTTTTTCAGGAGAATGTTCATAAAATATATTCTTATATAATTGTTCGATTATGCCGTTTGGGGGCTTTCCCTTCGTAAGCTGCAATTACGCACACACTGCGTTTCCTTTGTCTCTTCTGTCTCCGTCTTTTCTCTCATCATTGTATCTCTTTATGTCTCATCTGCTTGTTTTTCTCATTTCTTTATTCTATGTCCCTTCCCAAGACGTCTGTTCCCTGTTGTTTCCTTGTAATTTAGTCTTCACTTCTAAATTACCGTTTTTCTTTTTCTTCTCTTTCCCGGCTTCTACCCCTTCCCACTTCCAATGCTCCAAGTCTTGCCGACGCCTTCTGTTGACCGCTCACTTCTTTCCTGATCTCTTCTGTTTCTGCTTCATGGTGTTAATCCGCAGCTGCAATTGCTAGAGTAATGTTTTTTATTCAGATTGCAATGTCGGATTATAATTTTCATTCGCTTCATGCAGCGTTTCCTTACAAACTCTATATAGGGGAGTTTGGGTGTTCTGTTGCACGTTTTTCTTATAATATTTTTGTCTGAATGCTGTCTTCAACTCGTTTTTGTCATTCATATTTAAATAAGTTGGATTTTCCTAGACCAGTTATTAGCAAGAGAGTCGGGGGGCAGTTTTCTGTATTTCTCGGTCAAAGCTCCCTCTGGTCCTGCTACCGTAGCGGACGACTTACCTTGTAAGCCACGCACGCTTTGTCTCTTGGTCCTACCCTGGTTCCGAAGCACTTCCACTCCCTAACTGCGATTTCCCTCAGTTCCTCTACTTGTCTCTGAAACCAAAAATCATACTTCCTGCCTTCCCAATTGTTCGCTCCCTTTTGGGACATGAAATTTTCTAAGACAATTCAATCACCTCTTGATTTCCCCAGATACTTTCTGCAACGTTTTTCCACCTTCCTTAGCAATTGCACCTGTTGTACCTCAGTCCGGCGTACAGCACTTCCCATTCAGACACGGGTCTGCTCCTTCTGGGAGTGAACATCTGCTTCTTATTTCCAAGATGTGTGACTACCGGGCCCTTTCCACATTCCCTCATTCTTCATCCCATCTTCAGCCCCCAAAGCCCCATCATTTCTACGCAGTTAATGCTGACTTCATTTGCTTGGGCCACAGTTTCATGTAACTGAGAGCTTGCGAGCACTTTCTGATTTCTAGCTTTGCTGAGAATCTAATTGAGGGTTTTTTCTATTCTCCTTATATATGATTTCCAAGAAAAGTGCAAAGATTTACAACTAAGCTGCCACCATGCTCCCGTCACATCCACTTCAATGATTAATTTATTTCTGCTGAAATTATAGGTGCAGGAAGAATTGCCAATCCTCCTGACAATAAAACTACTGGTCAAAAAGGAAGTCAATGCCCTGGATTTATGCTTGTAAAATTTCCAAAGTATTTTAATGATATCTCGGGGATCCCATCTATATCTAATGTATTTCTAATGCCCTCTGCACATCTGAAGTGTTGACTCTGTAAATATTTTTTATCTGAGCACTGTATAGTAGAATCATAATATCATATTTCATAAGGATAATGCATGTACTAAAAGCTCAGCTAATCATGCAATTCCCCATTTAATTATCTCCTCTGGCATAATATAACCACCTACTTACAATTATTATACTCATCATAATTAAGTCACAGAGACACTCTGTCTCTGAATATGTGAATAATACAATTTGAACAAAGGACATAGAGTCAGAGTACAACTTCAAATGGCTTTCTCATTATTTACCAAAGCATTTTGCTGTTATAAAAAATGCTCTACTTTATATAGATTTTTTTTCATGCAGTAGTAAAGGCAAATTCCAGGAAAGCATTTTAGGTAAGTGCCTACAAATGATTAAAAGTTTTGCAAGGAAGTAGTACAAACCTGAGTTTGAATTCCAGTGTCTTTGCTTATCACCTGTATGACTTTTCAAGGCCTCGCTTTCTTCATATTTATGTAAACCATTTGTCCAGCCTTATTACCCTGAGGTACACAGTGATGTCAATCTTTTAATATCCAAATTAGCACATTTTGAGTCCTACCCTGTGAATCTCAGTATTCCTTCTAAGTAGTCCCTTGGTGACAAGTGCTGCTTTCTCTGTCCCCAGCAACAATCCCATTTACCACTACCAAACAATATCATCAGCCCATGCAAAGGGACCTGTTCCCTGATGCTGATTACCACCTGGCATAGACACTTACCCCAAGCATCCTGGGAAATGCCAACCAAACTCCCAATAATTGCCTTTACCCCTGCCTTTTCCAACAGTTCCCTAGCGGTTAGGATCAAGAAGGATTCTAGAATCAGTGATATGTTAAATCCAGAACAGCCTTCCCTTTCCAATCACTTGAATCATTGGCACAGACTTCTCTCTGGACTCACAAAGTATGCCTCACTGTTATTATCACCATCGTTATGTTTAGTAACATAGTAAGCATCTCATAAACAATTGTTGGGTATGTGGACGCATGGGTAGAAGTTTCAAACTTCCCCTAGAGTTTGAAAATCAGATGAAAGATTGCAAGGCAACTGTCTAGCGCAAAGTACCATGTGACTTAAAAAAAAAATAAAAAGTTAGTTCTCTGTCATTTCTAGTGGTAATGGCAAGTCAAATGAAATCTCTAACACATTTTAAGACATGATTTAAAAAGCAACAGACATCCACTTTTGAAATGAGAGTTAATCCCTCAGAATCAGCAGTCATGGATGTAAGTGAAATCAGCAATTAAATTTTATTTCATATCAACATCCTTGAAACCACACCTTCCAAGTATGTTCAACACCACTTAAATAAATCCATAGACTTTGCCTACTTGGTTTCAACTACTGCAATTAGACATTTTAGCTCTTTTGATGAAAGGCTTGTTTTCAGACTACAGGTTGGTGAAAATTAATAATAATAATAATAATAATAATGCAAGGCAGCAACATTTTTCCATAGCAAGGAGAAAAGCAAAAAGTGGAAATTCTCTGAAAAATTTACTTTTTCTTCTTCTGAAAAGCAGTAAGTATTCCTTGTCATATTCATTTTTATAGCTTTTGAAACAACTGTGAATTTCATTCATGTTTTCATAGGATTTTATCCTTGAGAATAATTTTGTTAATAAACCACTTATGTTATTAATTATTATTAAATTTCTTGATTCTTGATGGTGATTAAATTTTATGACCACTTTATTCCCTGGTTTTCAAATGTAAACAATTTAACTCAGATTTGTCTCATACGCTTCATGGTCTCCAGAGAATCTAAAACTGTGATGACACATTGTAGACATGAAATAAACATTTGTGGAATTAATAAAATGTGATACCACATTTATATCATTTCAATAAACAGAATCACAAAACTATTGCTGAATAAGCTCCAAGCCTGTGCTTGTTCTCTCCTGAGTGCAATTTAAGATAATCCGTGTTAAATAGAGAGTGCTCTAGGATTGGTAGTTATTACTGGCCATCATAAAAATTGGGGAAATTAGGACTTTAAATATTTAGAAAATATAATCTTGAATAAAAAGATAAAAGAGAAATTAATACATTTGCATTTTCTTCCTCATAGGTTCCATGTAAATACCAACTCAGTAAGTCCTTTCATTACCTGTCCATGCATAAGAAGTTGACAGTAAAAATGACCACATAATCCTGATATTCGTATCAGGTTAGTTACTAATTATTTTGTCAGGTCTGTTGAAGCTAGACCACACTCCCAAGGTGGGAGATGAGGAATTCCTTGCCAAGGATGCATCAGGATTAATCCTGAGCCAGAAAACAGAATCTAAAGACAAGAAGACAGAAAAACTTCTTCCTTTCTTTAGAGATAAAAGCAACTGGCCAAAGACTCTGAGGTCCAGAGAGGCCTGAACACTTTGGGTACAGTCTCTTGGCCACAGAAAACCACACAGAGACCAGGCGGCTCCGTGAAGTCTTGGGTTTTTATGGCAACAACAGGAAGAGCCACACAAGTCCTCTGACCTCAAAAGAGTGGGGAGGACTAAGTTCTGGCTGCAGGTGGTAAGAACAGATATGACAAGTTAGACACCAATTAATCCCTCTGGATTATGGGGTTTATCAATAGAGAGGCTCTAAGGAAAAATTGGATAGACACTTGACTGATATAAGGACTTGTACGAATTTGGAATTGTTGTATTTGGAAATATCAACCATTGTATCCCAACCTGAACATACTAATTACATTTGGAAGGTTTTAAATTGAATCTTTGAGAAGGTAGGCTTGAAATCTCAAAACAAAGGAATCTGTGTCATGGGAAATAGTACAGAATAGTGGTATAAATCCTACAGATATGACATGTAGGAAACAATCATTTTTTCTTAAAATTTAAATGCAAACTTTTTTTTTTTAAATTCCAGATCTTTGGGTGCCTGGGTGGATCAGTGCTTGAGCATCTGCTTTTGGCTCAGATCATGATTCTGGGATCCTGGGACTGAGTCCCACACTGGGGTCCCTGCAGGGAGCCTGCTTCTCCCTCTGCCTGTGTCTCTCATGAATAAATAAATAAAATCTTGAAAAAAATAAAATAAAATTCCAGATCTTTGAACACTCATATCAATCTATATAATAACTCTACACACTTTCACTGACCATTGAAATACAATATTCTGAAACTAAAACTCATAAAATCATAGACTCTAAGAGTTGGAAGTGACTTCTGAAGGCATCAGGACCAATTTTCCCTCTAACAATTCAGATTCCCTTCTATAACATCCCATACCGGAGGAACGAAACAAGAAAATATGTTCTTGGATGGTACTGACAATCTGTGTAGGATGAACCAGTCTTCTAAAATTACTGGCTAAACACATATGTTCTCTTAAACCAGGATATCACTATGGGGCTACATGGAGCCTCACTTAGTTATGACAAACCTACTGCAAGGACTCATGAATAGGCTCCCTTACCAGTTACTTACTTCCACTAAAGAAAACATTTTAAGTATCTGCTTAGAAGTCAAGTTCATCCTAAAAAAGAAAAAAATAAAGGTTCTGAATCTGAGGACTTAGCAACGAGCATTTGTTTGTGGGAGGAGAGCACAACCTCCATTAGAATTCAGAAAAAATTCTGGGCTATAATCTTGATGAAGACACACAACAACGTTATTTTCTTAGCCTTACCACTTAACTTCTCATGAACTATAGAATATTTTTAAACCTACAATAAACATTTCTAGTGTGGTAGTATGGCATTATGTTGACTCGGTTATAAATCACTCACACATGAGAAAATAAGGAGGGGGGTGGTCATGAATACTTTGGTCTGTCTTATCCTCCACACTGTAGGGTAAATGTCTCAATAAGGATTTGAAATTTTTCAAAGGAGCTTTTAAGTACTCACATAGTGCTGGCCCTATTTTATATACAGAGAGGGGCACACAAGACATGCAGATGGCTTTTAATTATGCACTGCTCCTGATTACACCATTTGGGGTTGGCTTATTGGCCTTTCTCCTCTGTCAGAAAGGATCAACTCAGAGCATTTGGATCTTCAATGGCTTCCATTTAAGGCACTGCGATTCTTTAAGCTGCCGATACAAGGTTAGGGCAATGCTGAAAAATAAAAATTTCACTCTTACAAAGAACCTTTTAGAAGGTGTTATTAGAACTGTCTTAGATAAAGCGGTGTTGTCTAGACTGGTTCCTGTAACACTGCCTTGGATTCTCTAATTAGAAAACTAACATGGTTTCTCTGAAGATTGCTCCCAGTAGTGTTCCAAAATTTAAGTTGTTTTGCTTAGCTTCCAAAGCAAAACATGTATTTTTGAAGGGACAGAGGCTTTCATATTTTCCATAATGAGTGAGCATGCTTTTTTAAAAGTGTTTTGACAGGACTGCTGTCACAGATATTACTAGAACTCTATTCAATACATAAAATAGTTTTTAGCAGCATAAAAGTCTGGGGAAAAAATTAAATGCTAAATCCCTGAGGAAAAACGTGCTCAGCAATTTTAAAGAGTTAACAAAACGGAGCTCCTTGGGGGAAATTATGACAATGCTTGTCTAGCATCAATTACGTGCCTTTGTGTTGAAGCCTTGCCTTATTTTTTAGTTACCAAACAGAAAATGAGAAATTAAGATGTGGTGAGTTAGAAGATGTAAATTTACAATAAAATATACGTGAGAAATATTTTTAGACAGTTAAATAGAAATCCTTATCAATTGTCAGCAAAGAAGTCACCATTTCCGAATGGAGGAAAAATCATTGAGAGTTCTAACTCTAAACAACACAACATCATTACCAGAGGTCACGAGAAGAAGTTCACTGATGAAAAATACCAAAGAAAAGAATATTGAGCTCATTTTATAGCTTTTTTAGAGCATATGGAAGCCATATATCCAAAAGTGTGCAGAAAAGATTTATGTGGCATAAAGAATTACATGAATTGTATTATTAGAAAAATGTAAATGCACTCTCTCTTGGAATTATTATAGCTGCTTAGCTAGTCACTTTTCTCAGACATTAACCCTCCAAAATGAATGTGAATGTGAATGGGCTTGAGCTCTAGCCCATCTATGTGCAGCATAATCCCCGAAAGTTCAGTGGAGATAAGACCCTTTTCTTAGAAACTCAGGTTTTGACATCAGGTGTATGGCTCCTCTTTTTTGCAGGTCACAGAAATCTGAGGGCAAAATCACCAAAGTAACTTGGTTTTAACTCGTCAGCATAACCTTCTTCCTTGAAATGTATCCTCTGTTCTTTATATGAAATATATTTAAAACCGGTATCACTTATTTCCCTGGGAAGCACAGCTCATGCTTTACAGCTCTAACAGTTATTATACTATTCTAAATATTTGGTATAATTAATCTTTTCCTACGTGTCAACCTATGTTGAACAATTCAACCTCTTCCAATTGAGGAACATCAAACAAATATGACCATCTTAATGTTTCATAAGTCAGTCTAAATCCTTACTAATTTAAAACAGATTGATAGTTGCCAATAATTCTCCTGGGTATTTTCAAATCATGATTGACATGGATGTCACTTGATTACTCCTGCTACAGTAATTTCACTTCTCTTAACAAGAAAGAAAGAAAATGAGATTCTTTTCTGAATTCAAAAAGTTAGTCCTTTGGGGTTGGCTATTAGAAAAGCTCTGACTCAAAGTTGTAGGAAACATGCAAACTCAGGAAAAAATTCACTGTCAAGATTTCATCAGGGTATAAAACAATATAAAATACCATTTGTTCTTATCATATTGGCAAAAAAAAAACCTAAATTTATTTTAACCAATGTGTTGGAAAACTTGATAGAAAAAAATGTAAAATAAATGAATTTGAACCCTACCTCACTT
The DNA here is from genome assembly GCF_048418805.1 of Vulpes vulpes. NCBI lineage: Eukaryota > Metazoa > Chordata > Mammalia > Carnivora > Canidae > Vulpes > Vulpes vulpes. Next base: position 139,113,534 of record NC_132793.1, read on the forward strand.
CAATAATGGAGTTATTTTGAGATGAATCATAAACTGTATTAGAAAAACTAGAACCATGAAGTTTCTAAAAGTAAACATAGGAAAATGTCTTTGTAACCTTGTGGTAGGCAAAAATTTTTTACAATACACACACACATACACACACAAAAAAAAAAAACTATGCATAAAACAAAAAAACTGATATGTTGTACTTCATCTTAGTGAAAATTTCAGCTTAGAAAGCCAAACTTGGAAGAAAAATCCACAACACACGCATCTGATGAAGGACTTGTATAGAGAATATATAAAGATTTCTAAAAATCAATAATAAAAAGAAAACTCAATTTTTAAAAATGGACAAAAGACTTAAATCCTTTACAGAAGATCCATGAGTCACCAATAAACATATACAAAGTTCAACATCATTAGTCAAAAGAAAAATAAATGAACATTTCCACAAATGAACATTTTCCATTCCAGAATGATAGAATGGCTACAATCTCCAAGGCTGGCAATACCAAATATTTGCCACAATGAGAAGCATCCAGAACTCTCATGTGTTGCTGATGGGAACACAATGCTATACAGCCATTTTTTGAGAATTACATGTCAGTTTCTTTAAAAGTTAAATAGGCTCTTCCCTATGACCCAGCAACCCCCCTCTTAGGTATTTACCCAAGAAGAACTAAATGAAAAATGTATGTCCACAAAAAAGTCATATTCATAGTAGCTCCAAGCTGGAAATAACACAATTATTTATCAACAGAAGAGCATTTATTTTAAATGAAGTAACTTGGGAATCCCTGGGTGGCGCAGCGGTTTGGCGCCTGCCTTTGGCCCAGGGCGCGATCCTGGAGACCCGGGATCGAATCCCACGTCGGGCTCCCGGTGCATGGAGCCTGCTTCTCCCTCTGCCTGTGTCTCTGCCTCTCTCTCTCTCTGTGTGTGACTATCATAAATAAATAAAAATAAAAATAAAAAATAAATAAATAAAAAATAAATGAAGTAACTTCACCTAACGACCACTACTGATATTTGCAACAACGTGGGTGCATCTCAAAAATGAAAGCAAAGAAGCTAGAAACCAAAGAATATCTATGGTACGATTCCATCTATATGAAGTCCAACAATAGGCACGATCCGAAATCAAAACAATAGTTGCTTCTGTAAGGCAGAGATTAAGGGAAGGGATCAAATATACCTTTCTGCATAAAGGAAATATTTTATACTCTGTGTGTGTGTACACAATCAGTAAAACTTATACAACTGAACTCTTAAGACCTACACGTATTCCTAGTGGTATGGTAAATTAGTGCAGACATATTGGCAATCAACTTGATAATTAATCTTAAAAGCTTAAAAATGTGAAAGGCCTTGGACCAAGTAATTCCACTTACGGGAATTTATTTAGAGAAACAAGGCAAAGACTTATATACGTACACATACATAGACGTGTTTTCAATGTGTATACATACTTGTATGTACATAAATATATAAAATACAGATAAATTTTAAAATATGTGTATACACATATATATAAAGCAATAGATTTTTTATTCCAGTATTATTTATAACTTAGAAAAATTGGAACCTAAATGCTCAATGATAGCTTAGTTAAATAAATAATGATGCATCTACCCTGCACATTCTGTAGCCAGTAAGATATTTAATGGCAAATGAAATATTTAATGATATATAAAAGCATGTTTCAATAAGATATTAAATTTGAAAAGGAATTTCAATAAACAGTATATATGATATGGATATTAATTTGGCTGCTCTGACAGTCGCAGTGGTTTAAACCAGATAGGCTTATCTTTCCTTCTGAAAACAGCAGCACTTCAGCTCTACAAAGTAATCCAAAGATCCAGATCTTACTATCCAGTTGTCCCGCCAAGCCTGGACTATCACCTCTATGTCGTTAAAGGTGGCTCACTAGCCCATGTCTGCATCCCATCCCACAGAAGGGGTGGAAAGAGAACGTGAAAGGAATGCAGCTTCCTTTTAAGAATGTGACCTGTAAGCTGCACGCACCGCTTCTCCTGTCCTACCGGTCAGAACACAGTCATACCAGGGGTCTTAATCAGCTCTGGGCTGTATAACAAAATACTACAGGCTGGGTGGCTAAAAAACAGCAAAAAAAGAAAAGAAGAAAGAAGAAAGAAAAGAAAAGAAGAAAGAAAAGAGAAGAAGAAGGAGGAGGAGGAGGAGGAGGAGGAGGAGGAGGAGGAGAAAATCATTTCTCACTGTGCTGGAGGCTGGCAGTACGGGATCGTGGTGCCTGCATGGCTGAGCGAGAGCCCTCTCTCGGGCTGCAGAATTCTCCTTGGATCCTCATGTGGCAGAGGGTTAGGGAACAATGCGGGATCTCTTCGAGAAGGGCGCTAATCACGTTCATGAGAGCTCCACCCTCAAGACCTCATTTCTCCTCCCAAAGGCCCTACCTACTGACAACAACTGGCATCAGTTGGGGGGTTAGAACTGCAACATGAATTTTGGGAGGATGGAGACACTTAGACCACAGCCCCACGCTACTACCAGAGAGGCTCAGAAACACCTCTAACTGGGCCACTGACTATGTGCCCACCTAACAGTGGAGAGAGGACACTTCCAACACTAAGGAAGAAAGAAGGGAGGACTTCTGGGATGAGCTTGGATGAAAATCTGGGAGACAATACGAGAGCACTCATTTAAGCGATGCTGCATCATCAATGTTTTTGACAGCACAGGGGTTGAAAGCACTAGGAAAAACACAGATACTGACAACTCTGAAATCAAAAAGTAACACAGGGGCAGCCCCGGTGGTGCAGCAGTTTGGTGCCACCTGCAGCCCGGGGCGTGATCCTGGGGACCCTGGATCGAGTCCTGCGTCGGGCTCGCTGCAAGGAGCCTGCTTCTCCCTCTGCCTGTGTCTCTGACTCTCATTCTCTCTCTGTGTCTCTATGAATAAATAAATAAAATCTTTAAAAAAAAAAAAAGTAACACGGCAGGTTGGACTCTGAATATAAAGAGGTTTTGGAAATACTTTAACCATTTTGTTTTTCCCGTATCTTCCTTTTTTGATATGTTCTAAATCCATCCATGATGAATAGTCTATATCATAACAAGTCTAAAAAGAACTTTCCCAATGAGCATAGGATTTTTCATACAAAAGAAATAGGAGCATAGTAGTCCCTCCTTATTGTGGCTTTGCTTTCTGTAGTTTGAGTTAGCCACCGTCAAACGCAGTCAGAAAGCAGAAGATCCTCCATCTGACGTGTCATCGGGTCAACAGTAGCCTGACTCCTCGTTACAGAGCCTGCCCACTTCATGCGCCTCCCTTCATCTCATCACACAGGCATTCTATCATCACATCATCATCAGAAGAAGGGTGGGTTCCGGACAATAACATTTTTGGAGAGACAGAAAGACCACATTCACCTAAGTTTTCTTACAGTATACACTATATTTTTATAATTGTTCTATTTTATTAGCAGTTACTGTTGTTGATCCCTTACTGTGCCCAATGTATAAATTTGACTTTGTCACATGTTTGAATGTATAAGAAAAAAAACATAGTATATAGAGGGTTTGGTATTAGCCATGGTTTTATGCATCCACTGGGAGTCTTGAAATGTATCTCTCAAGGTAATGGGGGACTATTATATGTCATAGGTAAGTTGACAGCATTTCTTCTTTCTTGGTGATTAAATAAGTGATAAAAAACCAGTTTAAGTCAATGCTGTCTTAGATTTGATTAAATACAGTAAAATGTTAGGAATTATTTGACATTATTTTGCATAGCTAGGATTACAATTGGTCTTTATATCATTCTTTACATTTCTACCTATGTTTTTTGCAATAAACAAAATTAGACAAATAACATAAATTTTAAGTAGGCCAGTGGGATATCCCAGTGTGCTAGGAAGCCTAAATCACAAATTGAAAAAAGGATGGCCTGAGTACATGATCCATCCAAATATTAGTGGGCCAGGCTTGCATATTTGAGTGTGGCCTGCCTGAGTCCTAAAGATGGGATTGGGGGATACCTGCAGGGGCTGGTCTCAGTTGTATGATGAATGGATTGTCTTCATATAAAAGCTAAACATAAATATAACTAAAGAATATATTGCCCTGACTGATTAACAACGAGTAAGTGCCAAACAATTCAGTTATTATATCTGGTAATTTATCTGTGAAGTCAAAACCAAAGCAGTCTCTTTCTCTGCATCCTAATTTATTTCAAAATTAGCAATGCATTATTTGAGTAGATATATTTCTATAATTAGAAGCTTTTGCTCTCTGAGCCGCTTATACCTACCTGGCTCTCGTAATCTGGATAGTGGCTCATCTTATTTAACATGTTTTTAAAACTCGTTCAAATATACAATTGTATCCTGTTATCTCACTATTATTATTATCACCTCTCAACTAATTTTCATCTTAATACATCCTTATCTCACCATCTTGTCCTTCCCTCTAGATAGATAGACAGTTTTAATACAAACCTATTCCAAATGTATATATTATTCAACAACAAAGAAACTGTCTATTCAGAAACAGAGTGCTAACGACCAGATTGATTTTAAATATAAAACAGAACTTACAGAATAATCCTTTATAATCTATGATCGCACAGCAATATCACCTAGTTCTTAACTGGCAACAAGGAGAAAATCAGGTGCTGTATCCAGTTTAGTGTCCACCCTTGCAACTTTTTATGAATCAATAGTACCTGGCAGGAGAATACAGGCATGAAAGCAGTCCTTCCGGCCAATCCATTAAGGACTAATAAAAGTGACCGGAACAGAATTTCAGATAATTTTGTCTGATCCCCCTCTAGGCACAGGGAAGCCCAGAGGCTGAACTCAACATTAATCATGGGGAACAGAACGTATTTTCCCAAAGGCTGTAGTGCATTAAACCAAACCGTATAATCTGATGGTCAAGGTCAAAGATGGACACCAAAAGCAGTCCCTGGCAGACAGCACAAGCAGGTCATCAGTCCAAATGGAAGAGGCTAAATGGGAGAAACAGAAAAGGGCTCAAAGCTGGAAACCAAGGAAACTGAAAACGGCTGACAGTGCCCAACTAGAAAGCGAGAGGTAAAACATAAAAGAATTTCTTGAGATGCAGGGACACAATTTTAGGGAATTTTTATAGACAAATCATCATTCTTACGCATGAACAGGAAAGGTGCCATTAAGGTCACTCCCTACATGGGCACGTGGGCTTTAATTTGCATATCATGTCTTTCATCGAACAGCTCCTTCCCCATGGTGCCCTTCCCTCCTTTAGTTACAGGACTGAGTGTGTGACCCACTCGGCCAGTTAAGGCTCTTCATCCCCCCACTCACAGTGACGGATCCAGAGGATGGACAGGTACCTCAAACCAGACTTGATGAGGGAACACTGAGATAGACAACGTCTTCTATCCACTGTGATAACCATGGGAGCCTGGAGCTCCAATGGCATAGAAGCCATCTGACAATAAAGCCAAAAAGAAAAAAGTGGCGCCCAGCTACAGAGCGAGGGGCAACATCTAATACATCCTGTGAGCCCTGGACCTACTATTGTTTGAGATCAACTCAACTCTAACTTTTCAGTTCCATGAACCAATAAATTTCATACATATATATAGAAAGCATATATTATGCCTAAATCCTTATTTTTAAAATAAATAGGAACATGCACTATTGCCTGTTCTGCATTTTGATTTTTCACTTAATAACTCATTTTGTAGAATGCCCACATTAGCACTTATGGGTGTACATTATTATTCCTTAATAGCTGCATAAAATCCCACTGTGTGGTTGTAACGTGCTATACAGTGACAGTTTCCTTTTGGTCAACATATAGATTGTTTACAATTTCTGCATCGAACTGAACAACAATGAACGCCCTTGGATGTATGTGTTTGTGCAAGTATATCTCTGGGTTTTTAGGGAGCAAATGAAAAGCTGATTCTAAAATTTACATGGAAATTCAAAGGATCTAGAATAGTCAAGACAATTTTAAAAAGCAAGAGTGAACCAATCAAATTATCTGATTTCAGGACGTAGTGTAAAGTTATAGTCATTGAAACGGGGTAGCTCTAGCATGGGAAAGGGTAAATACATCATTGCATCATACTAGAGAATTCAGAAAAAAATTACCTGCATGTGTACAGTTGACTGATTTTCAAAGACACCAAGATATCAATGGAGAAAAAGCCTTTTCAGTAAGTTGAGCTGGAACAACTAGAAAGAATTTTGGAAAATATGAACCTGTACCTTTACCTCACATCATACACAAAAATTAATTTGAGATGGATCATGGACCTACGTGTACGCACTAAACCATACGGCATCCAGAAGAAAATTCAGAATATCTTTACAACCTTAGACAAAAGTTCTGAATAGATGTTTCACTAATGGAGATGTGCGAATGGCCAATAAGCACATTAAAAGGTGCTCAGCATCACCAGACAGCAGAGATCTAGATTAAAACTACAGTTAGGTATCACCTCACACCTAGGAGAATAGCTTAAATTTTAAATTCTGACAACCAAATGTTAGAAGAGAAATGGAGCGACATACAGTAAACAACATACAGGCTGGTGAAAGTATAAAATGGTGTTATCACTTTATAAAAGTATTTAGCAGAGCATTACAACACTAACATACGCTTACCCTGTGACCCAGCAACTTCACTGCATATTTACCCGAGAGAAATGGAAACATATGACAAGTCTTGCACAAAAATGTTCATAACAGCTTTATTCACGGTAGTCAAAAACAACCAAAATACATCATAAGGAAAATAAGTGATAGTACATTCAAAAAATGAAACACTATGGGATCCCTGGGTGGCGCAGCGGTTTAGCGCCTGCCTTTGGCCCAGGGCGCAATCCTGGAGACCAGGGATCGAGTCCCACATCGGGCTCCCGGTGCATGGAGCCTGCTTCTCCCTCCGCCTGTGTCTCTGCCTCTCTCTCTCTCTCTCTCTGTGACTATCATAAATAAATAAAAAACTTTTAAAAAAATGAAACACTACTCAGCAATAAAGGGATAGAAAATATAGGAATAGAGAAGAGTGAGTGTTAATATAATGACAGCATGGAAGGCTTTTCGGAATTACAGTGAATGAAAGAAGCCAGACACAGAAGAACGCACGCCGTGTGATTCTATTTATATGAAGTCCAAGAACAAGCAAAACTAATCTCTGGTAATAGAAAAAACTGAAATACTGTAGAACAGAACAGGAGAACTCTTGGGGGATGGCAATGTTCCCAATCGGGAGCTTGGTAACACACGTATGTACCGTTCTCAAAACTCATCAGACTGGACACTTAACATCTGTGTATTTCTATGTATGCAAATTTTACCTTAATAAAAAAATAATATTTTTACTGCAGTTTTAATGAGACCAAGTGAAATTAAATGTATATTTCAAACCACCTCTGTCTGCAGAAGTTAAGTTGTTACTAACTTTTGACCAATGCAAGTCACTCTGCCGTGAACATAAATCATTAGCTGAAGTCTCAGAAGTAGAATTGCCTTAATAAATTTATTTTAAAAGCTTTGAGACATATTGAAAAACTTCTTTCCATAAATAATGGACCAGCTTATACTCTCATCTACGATGTATGAAAATATCCATTTCCTCCACTAGCCAATAGGAGGTATCATCATTTTATAAACATTTAACAATAATGAGACACTAAACAGTAAGAAAGGAGGAAGGAGGAATTTATAAAACTCACAGAGCAATTATTATATCCCAGGAACTGTCCTAAGCAATTTCCCCATGTTATCAACCACTGATACACGGTACATATATCAACCAATGACACACGTATTACTGTGTCCCCCACTTTAGGGGTCGGGACTGAAGCAAAGAAAGATTAAGTTACTTTCCCAAGAAGAAAATTCAGGAGAATTACTCAGTAAGTTTCAGAGTTAGGTCTTCAAGCTCAAGCATTCTAGCTCCAGAGTTGATGTTCTTATCCACTACAATATTATTTCTCGTTGTTACTGTGAATATTATAGGACTTGCTCATTAGACTCGCTGAGCTTTCTCTGAAGCTACTGATCTCTTGTGAATTGCCTGTTCGGGTTCTGTGCTCATTTTCCTAACAGGGCGCTTGTCAGGGTTTTTACATTTTTCCTATTTGTAAGAATCCTTAGAAATTAAGGATTTTAGCCCTTCATTGGTATTATCTATTGAAATATTTGCCCAGGATATTTTTCTTTTGTTACCTTATTTTTTCATAAATTTTTACTTTATTTTAAAACATTCTAAAATATGTAAATTTTTCCTGGTGAAATACCACCTATGAGATCTTAAGTATGAAAAAAAAAATACCAATGCATTCTATAAATGTCTTGTCTCAAACAAGCACTTTAGAATTCTAAAACGAATTTAAATTTTTAGATGATTAAGTTGAGGATAGGTGTATGTTTTAGACTCTAACAAAAATAGAATAAACTCTATAATGGCAAACTTATTCCTTTCTAATTGTCCTTTATCTCATAGATCAAACACATTTGTAACCCTTAGTACTTTTAATATTTTAACACAGAGGGAAAATAACAATATGGATTCCTTTCTCAGGAACAAAAGCACCGTGCATCTGTTGTGCAAGGCGAGGATCAAAGTGCTGTACTTGATTCCTCTCTTTCTCTGTATTTAATGTTGTTTTGTTTTGTTTTGTTTTGTTTTGTTTTGTTTTGTTTTGTTGAAGTAGGTTCCACACTCAGCATGGAGCCCAACTCGAGGCCTGAATTCACAACCCTGAGGATCAAGACCTGAGCTGAGATCGAGTCAGGTGCTTCACTAAGCCACCCAGGTGCCGCTTTCCTTGTATTTAATACCTAATCTATCCACCAAGTCCTCCAACACTAACTTTGATAGGTTTACTTCTCTTCCTCTCCATCACCACCCTCCCAATTAAACCTACCACCATCCTCCATCAGAAGTAGTGCTATAGCCGCCCTGGATGTCACCTCACTCCCATTCTTGCCTCCCCACCATCCATCGCTACACAGCAACCAGAGTGGCCCTTTTATAATGCCCATAGCACAGCCTCTTGACCCTGTTTAAAACTTCTAATGACTTGACACACAATTAAAATAAAAACCAACTTCTTTCCTCGCTCACAAAGCCCTAGGTAGCCTTCCCCTTGCTTTTCGTTCCATCCCCACCTTGGGCGACTGTCTCCCTCATGTACTACACTCTAGCCATGAAAGCCTTGCGTACGCTCTTCCACTACACAGACGCTCTGGAGAACCTTCAGTCTCTGCACAGCTGTTCCCTAAAGTTAGATCACCACCTCTCCCTCCTGCTCCCTCCAGTCTGCAGTTTGCAAATTACCATCTCAGGGAAATCTTCCCTTGCACCCCCCCCCCCAGTCGCTCCACCTCAAGTCACCTTATTTCATTCTCTCCGTGCTGCTTGTTACTCTCTCCTATTTTTTGTTTGTGTTCACTCTACTTGCATACTTTGTGTTGTCCTGACTAAAACAGAAGTTCCAAGTCTTTAGATCTTGTCTGCCGTGTTAACACTGAATGCCCAGCAACAACAGAAGTGCCTAGAACGTGGCAGGTCCTCAACTAAATATTTATTAAAAGGAGGAATTGTGAGGTATCTGCAAATTACCTAACACCAATGGATAAAATTAAAATACAGATTGGTGTTCAATACATAAGGGAACTTTTCAAAAACGAGAACTACTCCAAAACAGAAAGTCGCATTTCTAAGGCAGTATTCAGAAAGAGTTAGACAACAACCTCTTACGAGAGCTGGATATCTCAGTTCCAAGCAATTTGGCCAACATGCAGCCTTCTTCCCTTTTTTTTTTTTTACATTGCTTCCATTTGCTACTATGAACCTCTGCCCATTCTTTGACCCCTGTCCTCCACACTGTGTCCTCCACGCTCTTGGCTGCCAACTGCCCTTAATCTATGTCTTGGTCCTTGAACCTGACCTGTGCTTTTGGCCTTCCTATCTCCCTGGAATTGTTTTTGTTCCTTAGGAATTAAAAACAAAGGCAATAGCAGAGAAGTCATATAACTTCTTTATCCCCACTCCCTGGCCACCTAGGCATGTACTCCAACAATTCGTAATTTTCAGGTTCTGTTTCCTCTTCGAATTCCCATTACACACGGAAACATGTCTCACATTACCTTTATTCATATGATAGACCCTTAACATTCATGAGAAATATTTTAAAATATGACAACATATAATTTCTCCCATAAAAACGAAGTGTGATTGGAAAATTTCAACTGACTGTCTTCCAATGTATATTCTATAGGGACATAAACGAAATTATTCACAAAGTTATTAACATAAATTCTATGACTAAAACATGCTATATGTGCCTCAGCAAAATGGCAAAGGATTACGTTTCAGGGATTTCCAGTGTCACTCAGAAATAGTAAAAAACACAAAAATTAGAGCCAATAATTCCAAGGCTTTCTCTCCTTGGCATCTTATTCAAAGATGCATTTTTATGCCCCCCTGTGCCATTACTTCTTAGATTATCAAATAATACCATACGTAATTATAACTAGATTATAAACCATTCACTTGAAGACTGTACGTGCCTGCTCTTTTAAATCTAATATTCAGTGCTCCCAAAAGTTTTATAATGCACCAACAATTCACTCTGAACAGCTTTAAAACTGTCCTCCAACACAGACCATTAGCCTTCGCACCTGTTATGGGGACAAAGATGTACATTTTCCTAGTCTTTTCCATAACAATGAATTACAATCTGTTGAAGGCAAAAAAAAAAAAAAAAAACAGTCTGAGGTCAATTCTTTTGAAAATGGGCCTCTGAGAATAATTTAATGTCCTTGGTCCTATTTTTCAAGTGTGAAAAATTTACACATCCACATAAACATTTTAGTCCATTGTTATTTGTTTCTAAAAGAATTGTATATTCACATACCAGCAAGTGTATATGGAGTGACTTATTTGTATAAATTTGTCATTAAGCGTATACCTTAAAAAAAAATAAAAAATAAATGTATGCCTTTCTCCACTTGGAAAGTGAAGTGTTGTGAAGAGCAGGCAGCTTGTCTACACTTACACACCCAACTCCATTACATCAAAGATCCTTCATTTCTAAACACAAGTTAGCACCCAAAGCCCTTTTATTGGTATCAGGAAAAGAAGGATAGAGGTAGGCCCGACTTAGGAGACTGCGCCTCTGGGCATCAAGCCGGGGGACAGGAGCGTGGTAGAGCCCGACGACCCTGAAGTCTTTCCCTAACCTACTGGAATTCTCAGCCGGAGCCGGGAATTTTTAAAAGGCACATGCTTGAGAGTAACACGTAATACTTATGAGAGGTTCTGCTCAACTACGAAATGGGGCAGGTGTTACATCAACATGAACCACCTGGGCCTTTAGTTCTGCCCGCCAGCCCCTCTCCCACCAAAACCCGGTCCATCCACCTGCCCTGGGCCCGACTGGCCAGGGTCCACCTGGCACCTCTGGACGGTTCTCTTCCTTCCCGTGTGTGGACTGTCGCCCACTCACACGCTCCCAACGTGCTCATCCCGCGCTTCTCTACGCGTCCCCCAGGCCTCCCTGTTCTGGTAACCGGTTCCCAGAAGCTCATCCTGCCCTCGTCTTCTAGCCACTGGTCCTTGCACTCCTTCTCTCTCTTCTGCATTGCTCGGTCTAGACGCCACACCTGACTGCCACTGCCCCTTTCGGGTTGAAAATATTCTGTCCTCCAGTGAAGTTGCTGGAAGGACCTTGTCTTTCAGCCTGAATGTCTATACGGGACAGGCCAAGGCCACATGGTCCTGATCCTTTACCACCAATCAGAGTATAACAGAATTGTGAGCCTGAGGGAGACTCGTCAGGACAACGTTCATGGCCACCCCCCTAACTCATGAGCTAGCCAACAACTGGCTTTATTTTCCCAATATTTGCTAAGGTAATGGGCCTGATGAACTCCAAAAGGGAATCTTACGTGGCATAACGTTGGTGTCACACAGCTGAGGGGAATAGGTTCAAAAGATCTATGAAACACGTCAACCACTCTTCCCACATCGGCCTGCCCTGGGCACACTCCCAGAGAAAGCCCTCTCCCTTATGTTACCCCCTTAGGTCCTAGCCACCCTTCAAGATCCACAGTAGTCTGACCTGTTGAGTGCCCCTAAGGACTTCCTGTCTGGCTCTAACAGACCAAGCCACAGGCACTTTAGGAAATGCCCCTGTGGCTACATCCAACACTTCAGGGCACCGCCTGCCTTTTATTCCCATTTGCTTCCTCTGTCTGGGGGTCTCTGATTCCCAACACGTAACTGATTATCTGCCCAGACAACACTTTGGTGATTATCCGCTTGGCTCTCAATTCCAACCTCAACCCTAGACTATTTAACACACCTGGTGTTGACTCCACATTCTCAGGCTCTTTTAGGAAACCAGACTAATAATTCCCTCGTGCCCAAGCTTAATTCTGATTAATATATAAGATAAGAAAACAAAGAAAAATAAAAACACATGCTCTGCGAGGACGTTTGCCCCAACACTGGCCTCCCAGCGCAGACTCACCAACCCGCCACCATTAAAGTAAAACACAAACATTATCCAACTTCCCCTCATTCATTTGCAATTCGGGTTCATAAACTTTGAATCTCCACCTGGCTCCAGACTTTTCATTCTTCATTCCTGTATTTCCAAACCCTGCAGTCCAGACCGGCACTCACGGTACACTCCTTGGCCAAAGAGCCTCAGATTCTTCAGACACACGTCGCTTTGACTCATGCCGTTAGTTCCTCAAACCCCGTGTCACTTCAGGTTGGGTATCTCTGCTCTGGTCTTGTCTTTATAAGCAGTCCTGGAGGCGGAAGAGGGGTGTCTGGGCAATTATCTCATTTTTAATTTCAATTACTTTAGTAATTATAGTTGGTACATTGTAAGAATTTTGAATCCTTGAACTAAGCCCAGGCTTCTTTAAAAAGAAAGAGAGGGGCACCTGGGTGGCATCTGACTCTTGATTTTGGCTCAGGTCATGATCTCAGGGCTGTGAGATGGAGCCCCCTTGGGCTCCACCCTGGGCATGGAGCCTGCTTAAGTCTCTCTCTCTCTCTCTCTCTGCCCCTTCCCTCCCCACCCCACCCCTTCTCCACCCTTTTCTGAAAAAAAAAAAAAAGTAATCTCAGACTTTATTATAGCGCCACTCCAGAGAGGAACTTAAAACCATTAATGGCTACATATCTTCCAGAACATGGCATGTGAAATTTATTCTCATTTAAAAATATATAAAACGTGTCCCAAAGTGGTAAGAATTCTGTGTCAATTAGACAACCTGAAATAAAGCTATTGATTAGGAAGCTTCCAACTACAAGCAGAATGTCTGCAACTTAAAAATTCTTATTGTTCAGTAATTCCCATCAACTCCTTTAATTTTCTCCCACCTTTGATTTCATTTTTATATAAAAAAAGTAAAACTATATTACTTGCCAGTCAATAAAGAGGTCACCAGTTGAAATTCAGCCAACAATTTTAACAACTCTGAACTCTCATTAAAAAAAGAAAAAAAAAGAAAGAAAAGATTTGCTGGTGCTATATGCCAGTTCCCTAGGTAACCAAGACTCTTCAAAAACGGACTGGATAATCAAAAGAAAGCACAACACACACACACACACACACACACACACACACACTGAACCAAACAAAAGGCAATTTTGCTTCATTTGCTAAAATAGATTTGACCAAGTGTTTTTACACAGCGGCAGATGGTAACTGCATTAATATTTATGTTGGACATGGCAAGAGAGGCTCAGGAACAGGACTTTAGATTGAAGATTCATCCTTGGAAAAAGGTAAAAAATCAACATGTCTGTGTAGAATGAGTCCATGCTCCCAAGCATGAGGGTAAATCCCCGCTCGGCCACCCCACAGCTGTCTTGGATCAGTGCTGTGTTCTCTGAACCAGTTTCTCCATGAGTAAGAGCTAAAGTAGAAGATTGTAATGGGGATTAAATCAGATAATGTTGGTGAATCATAATTACAGCTGTCATTTCACACATGCACACCCTGGGCTGGGCACGTAGAACAACTTCATGAGTTAAATATAGGCACCTCCATTGTACAGACGAAGAAAGTAAGATTCTAAGAGTTCAAATAACCTGTTCGTGCCGCACGACATAAGTAGCAGACGTGGAATTCAAACGCAGGATGATCAGACTTCAAACTCCATGCTCTGGACTGTCCCACATCCCGCAGTAGGACAGTACCTGAATCGTGCCAGGCACTCAATAATGCTTTTTCTTATTAATGTTTAAATGCAAGGAGTGCCCTGAGGGCTCCCAAGTTGCACAACTCCAGGGGAACCATTCATCTCAGAGCCTATATGAATGGCACAGGCTGACAAGTTGTGCAGTGCACAGCCAATACTTCTGTGCAAAGCAGCCTCCGGGCACTATTTTTCATGAGTCTTCATAATCAAAAAAAAAGATAGAAATGGATTCAAAAAAGATTTCTATGTGTAGTAGGCCTAGGATGTTCTGGCTCTCCCAGCACTTTCTGAACAGCTTTTATATATTTAAGGAATGCCCTAAACTATGACTTTCAACTCTCCGAGTTAGAGCAGAACCCCATTCCCCGGCCCTACCTGCCTAGACGTTTGCGTGTAAGCACATATGAGCAGGGGATCTGGGGTTCACCTGTATATGTCATTTCAGAGGTGATCTGTGTGGGGCGCTTCTGACTCTCACATCCCCATATTTTTAACTTTCACTTTTGCCATCTCCCTAAACACAACCTTCTTCCAGACCAGTCCCCCAAGCCCCACTTTCTAGACAAAGACTCTCCTTTTCCTAAAACAACTCCTGTGCCATTCTCAGGGCTCAAGACAGTATTTTTAAGTCCTTACTCGGGTGATACACTTGCTATAAGTGGACGGCACTCGGGAAGCGCTGGGTAAATGTTAGTCTCCTTACTGCTTCCCCTCCACATCCCATTACCTCTCCAAGAACAGAAACTGGGCCTTATGCTGCTCCATGTAACCACCGGTGAGCACTGCTGTGTATGAGCAGGGCCGTGTTGTTGGTAGTGCTGGTGGGGATCCAAAAGCACAAAGGTAAAGGGCGCCCATAACCACCTACCATAGACTGTTGATGCTCCCCCCAAAGTTCACTGTGATGGAATTACGAGGTAGGGCCCCTGGGAGGCGAGTCGTCGCGAGGACAGGGCATCTATAAAGGATGCCCCACAGAATTCCCCTGCCCCTCCTGTCCCGGAGGACACGGCAGGACGATGGTTGTCTATGAACCAGGACGCAGGTCCTACCAGACACCACGTCTGACAGCTCAATGGTCAGGGACTTCCGGCCTCAAGAACTGTGAGAAATAGACCTCTGTTGTTAAGTCACTTGATCTATGGTATTTTTGTTATAAATAGCTAAATGGACAAAGTTATCTCCCATCCCTAAAAGTTGTATTTCATTTTACAAGTGTTCCTAGGGAGAAGAAAATCGTTAACTGCATTAACTTTTGTTAATTCCCTTTTCCCTTTTAAATATTGCATTTTTATTTTTTATATTTTTTATTTAAATTCAATTTGCCAACATATAGTGTAACTCCCAGTGCTCATCCCGTCATGTGCCCCCTCAGTGCCCGTCACCCAGTCACCCCCACCCCCCGCCCACCTCCCCTTCCACCACCCCTTGTTCGTTGCCCAATCAGGAGTCTCTCATGTTCTGTCTCCCTCCCTGATATTTCCCACTCATTTTCTCTCCTTTCCCTTTTAATCCCTTTCGCTATTTCTTATATTCCGTGTATGAATGAGACAATATGATGTTTGTCCTTCTCCGATTGACTTACTTCACTCAGCATCATACCCTCCAGGTCCATCCACGTCGAAGCAAACGGTGGGTATTTGTCGTTTCTAACGGCTGAGGAATATCCCACTGTAGACACAGACCACAGCTTCTCTATCCATCATCTGTCGACGGACACCGAGGCTCCTTCCACAGTTTGGCTATTGTGGCCATTGCTGCTAGAAACATCGGGGTGCAGGTGTCCCGGCGTTTCACTGCATCTGAATCTTTGGGGTAAATCCCCAGCAGTGCAATTGCTGGGTCGTAGGGCAGGTCTATTTTTAACTCTTTGAGGAACCTCCACACAGTTTCCCAGAGTGGCTGCCCCAGTTCACATTCCCACCAACAGTGCAGGAGGGTTCCCCTTTGTCCACATCCTCTCCAACATGTGTGGTTTCCTACCCTGTTAATTTTCCCCATTCTCACGGGTGTGAGGTGGGATCTCAGTGTGGGTTTGATCTGTATTTCCCTGGTGGCAGGTGATGCGGAGCCTTTTCTCATGTGCTCGGTGGCCGAGTCTATGTCTTCTGTGGAGAAATGTCTGTTCATGTCTTCTGCCCATTTCATGATTGGATTGTTAGCTTCTTGGTGTCGAGTTTGATAAGTTGCATTTTTACTTCTAACGTAACCCTTCAAGTAGCAGAACCTTCTTTCTATCCTGAACTATTTTCCTTAGATGAACTCCCACTTTTGTTTCCTAAGACAACTCTCACCTGGGCATTCCCAAAGGCTCTTGGCAACGTAAGTTAATTCCTATAGGCTCAAGCATAACCATCTGGTACCAGAACCGTAGTGAAAACATGACCTGCCTTGGGTATCAGGGGCCGCCCAGGCCAACCGAGTTGTAACCATTACTGATGGAGGCACACCCCTCAGCAGACCTTAATCCCTTCTACTCTGTCAGAGGCCTTAATGACTTAATGATTCTCAAAGTATATGACACTGTGAACACAGATTATCATCCTCCCACCCCCTTTCAAACTCTCCCGGATGGCCAGGTTGGCCTCAGTCACCTGTAAACACTAGCTCATAGTTCCTGTTTGTGCATGTGCCTGGTGGTATCGACCCACCCAGCCCTCTTCTGAATTCTGGTGAAAAGCCCCTTCTCCGCTTTCTCCTCCAGCTCGGGCACTTCTTAACTTTTGTAACTACTCAGTCTCTCTGAACATTATATATTTTTTTCATCTGCAGTACGCAGGATGAGAGTGACAACCTGCTTCGAGGGTTGCTCTCTGGGTTAAATGATACCAGGTATGTAAAGTACCTGGCACAGCGCCGGGTACATAACAAAGCTCAATAGAAACAGGTTTCCTGCCCTTCCCCTTCTCCTCTGCTAGCCCCTAATGGGGCTCTCCTTGCCCTGAACTCCTCTAAAACAATGCTTTATTTCTTCTTCCACCCATCTACGTCCTGGTAAACTTTTTTATTTAATTCATTCAATTATTTAATCAACACTGAATTTGCCCAAAATTGTTCTGTGAAGTGAGGATATATGTACAAAATACACTCGGGGCTGGTCCTCAACACACCTTACAACACAGGGTTGTAAGAACAGTACATTTTTGAAATTAAACATAACTGCATACAATGTACTCTCTGCTACAAAGAATTAATGTATAAAGGACAGAGTAACAACCCAGGCTAGAAAATATCAATGAAAACCTCAGCAAAAAGATATCTAAGTTGGGCATTAAAAATTAATAGAACTGTGTCATTAGAATAGGGAGGAAAGAAAATTTGTCAAAAAAAAAACCCCAAAAAAACAGAAAACAATCTCCCCACAGCAAAAACTTATGTAGGCATATTAGACTTATATTATTAATTGTGATTATTGAGACCATACTTTCTAAGGTAAAGAGTAGGATACACAAATACGAAGAAAACTATGGGGACAGTTGAACAAAATAGAAAACTAGGAATGTGTAATTGCCATTTCTAGAAAAGCAAAACAAATGAACAAAAACCTAATTATCAAAAGAACAAGGAAATGGTTAAATAAGTAGTGACTAACCAAATTAGGGAGCTATGCAGACTTTAGTAATGATAATAATGGAGTAAATGTAATGTCATTTCAAAGTTTTAAAATAATATAAAATTGAAAACTTTTATTATACTACGTGAACAAAGACTTTAAAGGAATATGCATAAATAAGATGGCTATTTGGTGTGTTAATGGTGATTATTTTATGTAAATACTTTTGAAATCCTTTTATAATGGGCACTTGGGTGGCTCAGCAGTTGAGCGTCTGCCTCCGGCTCAGGGCGTGACCCTGGGGTCCCGGGATCAAGTCTCACGTCGGGCTCCCGGCAAGGAGCCTGCTTCTCCCTCTGCCTGGGTCTCTGCCTCTCTCTCTCTCTCTCTCTCTCTCTCTGTGACTATCATAAATAAAAAAATTTTTTTTAAAAATCCTTTTATAATAATTTACAGTTTTAAAAAGAAAGGTTGAGGGAGACAAACCATGAGAGACTCTTTTATATGTGTGTGCGTGTGTGTGTGTATAATTTAAATTCAATTTGCCGGCATATAGTGTGACAGCCAGTTCTCGTCCCATCAAGCTCCCTCCTCAGTGCTCACCACCCAGTCACCCCGTACCCCCACCCACCTTCCCTTCTTCAGCCCTTTCTTTGTTTCCCAGAGTTAGGAGTCTCTCGTGGTTTATCTCCGTCTCTGATTTTTCCCGCTCAGTTCCCCTCCTTCCCTTATGGTCCCTTTCACTATTTCTTATATTCCCCATATGGCTGAGACCATATGATTATTGTCCTTCTCCGACTGACTTACTGCACTAAGCACCATACCCTCCCTCTGAGGGTCACTGGAGGGGCAGGGGTGGGGGGATGGGGCTCCCGGGTGATGGGATGAGCACTGGGTGTTATATAAGACTGATGAGTCACTGACCTCTACCTCTGAAACCAATATTACATTATATGCTGATCAATTGAATTCAAATAAAATTTTAGGTATCAAAATTAAATTAAAAATGAAAAGGTTGAGGTTTTTCTATTCAGTGAATGCTTTTATATTCACAAAACTATTTTAAATTGTTTTCCAGCTTAATTTATAACGACCTTTTTATTCCCACCAGGAGCATCACATACTTGAACAAATATTCCCACAATGTTAACTCACACTGTGTCCTGTCTGCCTCTGCCCTCACCCTCACCTGTCTCCAAAACTCACGTTACCCCCATTTAGAAAGGCGGGGGGGGGGGGGGGCGGGGGGGGGCGGGGCGGGGTTCACTGTACAGCAAAAGCACAGAACATTTCATTACTTACAGTGTAAAGATTTTGAACTGAAGCCGCCTCCATGAGAATGCATTTATTTGAAGACAAAATGGATCCTCCCAATCCTTGCCTTTTTCATACAAAAAGATAAGCCAGGAAGATCTTCACGAGACATGTTTTATGTAAACATGAGACTGTCAATCGAACACAGAGTCAAAAGGAAGGACGGGGAAGATCAAAAGTTAAGAAAAAGGAACATGTAAATTTATTATGTTTTTTCTATTTTTATTTCCTAACATTTAAAATCATGAATGCCTTAGCAGTTCATTTTAATGTGCCTAAAAGATTCCTTTTTGAGTTTCCAATTAACTGATTGTTACAGAATTTTACTTTCTCAAATTACGGGATAAATGCACATATTTTTAAGAAAACATCAAAATAACTGGGAGTCATTCAATTTTAAAGAAGCAAAGTGGAATGATTTGCATTATTAGCAGTCCTTTAAGTGTGATAGATGGGCACATGCATTTTATTAAATTTTTAATAAATGTAACAAACTGTACTACAAACAGTAAAATAAGTCTTTCCTTCAGTGCTCAGGATTTTTTTTAATCATGTTGACTACCAC
This sequence comes from Vulpes vulpes, assembly GCF_048418805.1. NCBI lineage: Eukaryota > Metazoa > Chordata > Mammalia > Carnivora > Canidae > Vulpes > Vulpes vulpes. The sequence continues at coordinate 139,133,167 of NC_132793.1, forward strand.
GGTTTCTCTTCCACAAGTGTTATTAATCTTGAAAGGTCAGCTATAAATATCTCTGTGGTCGAGGAAACTGAGCGCCTGCTGCCTGAGCACCCTGCTCGTCGGCCTTGATGTCCCTCCAGCCGCAGGTGATGGGCGACTCGCAGTGCGTGCCCTGCGGTCACCGGGCGCCGCGCCCCTCCAGGCACCTGCTGCAGGACCAAAAGGCCGAGGAGGGCGGTGAGTGCCCCCCAGGCACCTGCTGGGGACAGGCAAGGCCGAGGAGGGCGGGGAGCCCCCCCCCCCAGGCACCTGCTGCGGGACAGGCAAGGCCGAGGAGGGCGGGGAGCCCCCCCAGATGCTCGGAGCCCCGCCGCGGCCCGTCCTCCGCCGGGAGCGCAGGCGGTGCTGACCTTGAGCCCTCTGGAACTGGAAGGGCCGTCGGGCCACACGTGCAGGACACTTAAAACTGTGCCCACGCCCAGCGCGTGCAAAGCGCTCAGTGAGTGCGACGTTCCATCTCCCGACACGCTTCTTAGCCTCCAGCGCCTGCCCGGGCTCCACGCCCTGAGTCTGCTTTCAAGCAGCTGAGCCCCCAGGCTGGCCCCGTCCGTCCTGCTGAAGGACAAGGGTGTCCCCACCGTCCTCGGCCCTGGGCGACCCAGGCCCTCAGCCGGGACCTCAGTGCCGCTAGCGACGCCCGCCCCTGTCCTGACCCCCGAGGAAGGGAAAAGCCCGCAGGTGACACAGGCTGCAGCCGAGGAGACCGACTTGAGCGCAGTAGCCTTCCCCCCTGGTGGCGGGTTCCTTATGGATGGCCCAGACCCCGGGGAAAGGGGCGGGGGACTGCGCCGGGACCCTGGAATTTCACGGCCTCCTACGATCTGTTTAAAAATCAAGGTGAGGGCAGCCCGGGGGGCCCAGGCCATGACCCCGGGGTCCCGGGATCGAGTCCCACGTCGGGCTCCCTGCAGGGAGCCTGCTTCTCCCTCGGCCTGGGTCTCTGCCTCTCTCTGTGTCTCTGTGGGTCTCTCAGTAATAAATAAATAAAATCTTAAAAAAAAAATCAAGGTGAATGAAATCGGGATTTCTAAGACATTTTCCTTTTGCCAAGCTGAGGCATTAAGAAAATGATCTGCCTTGTACCCATGCTACAATCGCTTTAAAGAAATATATTTTTTAGCAGAATAAAAGGCAGGGCCTGGGTGGCTCCATCAGGTAAGCACCTGACCCTTGGTTTCTGCTCAGGCCGTGATCCCGGGGTTGTGAGGTCGAGCCCTGTGCTGGGATCTGCGCTCGGCAGGGAGACTGCTTGACATGCTCTCTCCCCTGAAAAAAAAAATCAGAAAACCAAAAATAAATAAATAAATAAATAAATAACAATTCTCACCAAAAAGGGAACCAACGGTTATGGGGCACAGGTCCGTGTGCCCCCAGGCGCACCCCCGGACTGGCTCGCTCCTCTGCTGCCGAGGCCCGGTGCAGCCCCCCGAATTCGCAGGTGCAGGCCGCCGGCGGGCTGGGGTGCGCGGGGCGAGCGAGCAGGTGTGGGCCAGACCTCCGCTGGCAGAGCCAAGCGAGAATTAGACCGTTTTCCTCAAAACGTTTGGCTTCAATTACTGAAAACAGCTTCTTTTTCTAGCCACCCCCTGCAAGGCCGGCCGCGCTTCCGGGCTGCGTGAGCCGGGGTCCCGCGCCCAAGGGGTGGGGGCCGCGGGGGTTAAACGGAATCAGCGCCGCGGCCGGAGATGAATGGCCAGTGTTCCTAGAAAGAACAGCTCCGTTTTCCAGATTTCCTGAGGAAGGAGCTGCACAAAGTGGCTTATTTGATTTTGCAGACGGAAGCAGGTAGCACAAATCTAGCAGGAAACAGAGCCCTCAAGGGAATGGTCAGGGAATGTTTAAAAGGAAGCATTTTAGAAAAAATTTTAAATGACTCTTAAAGGAAAGTTGGGGTATTATTTAGAGGGACGCGCCCACTGAACCCCCGCGCTGCCGCTCACTGGGGCATCCCATCCTGGGCAGCTCGGTGGCCCCGCGGCGCCTCGGTTTCCGCATCCACGGGGTCGAGAGGGTGACACGCACCAGCAGAGCCAAGGGTTGGGTGACAGCCCTATGCACCGCCCGGTCATCAGCAGGTGTTGGGAATGGGAGCCGCGGTGGGCCCAGGGGAGGCCCGCTCAGGGGCCCCAGGGCTGTGCCTCCAGCCCGCACACGCGGTGGGCGCTGGGCCGCGCTCCTCCAGGCCCGCGGCAGAGACGGGGGGTGCCGGAGGGTGCCGGGAGCCCTGAAGCCTCCACCATAAACACACGGACAGGGCAGCCCAAGGCCTGCAGGAGGACCGGGAGAAACAAACGCACGCACTGTTTTTTGCAAGTTATGAGGGACCCACCGGGCAAAGAATGCGAAGAATGACACTTCAGAACAGGTCTGAAAATGACATTTGGACATTTCAGAGCCACGTCTGCAAACGCGTGGAAATAGGGAGCACCCTGGCGTGTTCAGGGCACTGTAAAGGAAACTGCTTTCTCGAAACCACTCCCAAATGTTTAATTTGTCATGAGAGTTCAAATAGGATATTCAGGCCATTTTATCAAATATAATAAGATCTCACACTCACCAAGGATGGCCATAAAGCAACTGGCAGTTTGCCCCTCTCCGTTCAGCATCCCCACCTGGCACTCGGGAAGGGTCAGCTCTCTTCTGAGGAGAGGTATGGTGTTACAGTGTCCCTTGCCCCATCATTCGGCCCTTTTTCAGTTCAGCATCTAATGTCACACTTGTAACAACCGGTCTATTTCCTATACATCCAACCAGGGAAGAACATGTTTTTCTCCGCACAGTGACTAGAATAATTCTTTCAAAAATATGTATTATTTCTGCTTAACACTACAATAAAGCACCATAATCTTCATGGCTGAATTTTTGAAGCCACCTTGGTCATCATGGACGGAACTATGTTTAAATGCTAAAGTACAAATTATTTTGTACCAACGTAACACATGGACTTAGTGCACAGATGCCTATCAGGCGGATGGAACCTTGCTCGTGCGGACTTCTGAGTTCTTCTACGTTTTTATTAATGTTTCAAAGGATGACATCATAGCTATTTCTGAATCAAAATCTTGGGTTTCAATAAATCTTTCCTAGATCTTATTAGCCTTGAGAATATCAACCATGTGCCAAACGGAAAGAAACACCATACCCAAGAGTAAACTCAAATTGACACCACAGAACATGCATCACCCCTCAGCGTGCTTTGAGAAGACCCTTAAGGATTTCAGGAAGGAATCACGACTAGAGCCACAACAGACTTGAAAAGTCCCTTCATTTTCTAGATTAGGAAATCGTGGGCCTTGAAAACCGAAACCATAGCTTATTCACCTACAGAGTTTTACCAGGCAGGACTGAAAACCCAAACCAAACAGGCCTGAGCAGAGAAACATTTTTACTTGACTAAGTCCAAAGGTAAGGCTGACTTTGGGGTGTGGCTTCGTGGAGGCGCTCACCTACCTGAGTGGCGTTGCCAGCACAGAGTTTCTTTTTTTTAATCCTTATCTGGCATTGCCTTCTGCTCTCTTGGCTTTCGTTTGAAACTCCAGGAGTCGATAAGCAGCTCCAGCCCCACCTCCCCCAAACACCCAGTCTACAAGAAAAGAGGATCTGTTTCCCATGTCTCTCCCTCAAAATCTAGGATTCCTTCCAATGGGCCCATGTCAGTCACTTGCCTACTCTGAACAATCACTGGAGATGGGATTGTCTTAGGCCTTTGACAAGACATAGCCATAAAGTGATGGGTGGAGTCCCATCCGGTCCACACAGTCCCATCCGGGGAAAGGCATGGTGCCCCACGCGAAACTTAGAAGTTATTGCTGAAAGAAAGGGCAAGAGATTCTAAGGAGACACACACCTAATCAGTCCTATTTCTGCTGCTTATTTCAGGCAGACCAGAAAAGAATGATATAAAAGCTCTGTCTACATGGTAAAAACAAAAACAAAAACAAAAAAAAACTGACATAAAAGAAAAACACAAGATTTAAATGTGCCCATGTGAATGCACACGTAGCCCTACGGTACACATGCGCAGAGGCGCTTAAGAGTGTAGACGAGCCACATCAATGACCCAGTCTTCATAAGCCACCAATCAGCCTCCACACACGTTTATTTAGGTGTGACTCACATAGCGAGCACGTGAGACCAAACAGGAAAGGCCTAACAGCGCCACACTTTTTCAGAGCTCTTAATTTCACATGGTATCTAGTTTAGAGGGAGTTTAACTGCTTGTAGGACACAGGATACGCTCCAAAAGGAAACGACTTCGAACGGCAGAGCACGGTCTCCTAGGTAATACCCAGCCTTGAGAGTGTGTGTTTTCTTTACTGCTCCAAACCAGGGTGGACCATACACCTCTTCCCACTTCAGCAATTGTAAGATGCACCTCCCCCCCACCCCCCCCCCACACACACACACAAAAAAATTTGTCAAAAGGTCTTTTCTCTTTGGCACTTGTCATTTCCTGCATTGCTGAGGTTTGTGCAATAGCAAGTCAGAATGGAAATAGCTAATGCAATAGATAAAAAGTAGCTCAATTCCACTGGATGGTCAAAGGCTGAACTCTAACCAATTACGGTTGCTCTATACTGAGAAAAAACATTCCAATACCAAGAAGCAATTAGTCCAGTGGAGGATATCCGTGGGTGAATCAATGTGGAAATAAAAGGGAAATTTGAAAACAAAACCAAACCAAAACTCCAAAGAAATAATCCCTATGTGGCTGAGATCCTGCGACCTCCACCAGCCCCCTTCAGAAGCAAGATGCTTGAAGATAAGAACCACACCCTAGTGACCCTTACATCCACTCCAGTGAGCACACCACAGCTTCCATCGCCTAGTAGGTATTTAATACATATACTTTTTAAAGATTTATTTATTTTAGAGAGAGAAAGAGCATGTGCATGGGCCAGAGAAGGGGGAAGGGGACAGGGAGAGAGAATCTCCAGCCGACTCCCCACTGAGCATAGAGCTGGACTTGGGGCTCGATCTCAAGACCCTGAGATCATGACCTGAGCCAAAAATCAAGAGTCAGATGCTTAACCTACTGAGCCACCCAGGTGCCCCGGTATATATTTTTGAGTTTATTTTACTTAAATGCAGAGCTGAAATGAAATAAGAGACAGTCTGTTACCCGTTCTGACAAAAAGCGTAGCCTGCCAACAAGCACTTTGATAGGTTAAATCCAGACCCAGATCCGTCCTGATCCAATCCATTTATCTTTATAGCATTTGCAGTGTTCCCCGTATATTAACACGGGCTTAGCAAAACGGCATAGTTCATTCTTGACTGTCCGTTCTGTTTCTCAACCAGTTGTTTATCTTTCAAAGCCCTGAGTTAAATGGGGCCCTTCGCAATTATTGTTAGAATAGCAGAAGCCAGTGGACCAAATCCGTATTTTTGAATCAGGTCCTATTGCTCTGAGCAGAAATGGTAAGTAGTCTTCCTAACAGAATGACATATGAATAGTGACTCTTGTTATTTGGTTGAGCAACATCGAACTGGACAAACCCTATTCAAAACAGTTACAGTAAATTAGGATAAATTTTAAAGCCAGACACGGAAGTCAAATATTCTGGGGGGAAAAAAATGCTTCTTTCTAACTATGTATGTGTGGTCTCCTTCCAAGCACATGAGCTCTAAAATCCAAGATACGCAGTCTCCTAGGACCCCATAGGCCCCTGTGCCAAACTCCAGAGAGACTTCCTCCTCTGGTTGGTGGCTCTCGGCACTTCAGGAGGGCTCGTTACTGCAGCCCTTTGACTTGGAGGGTAAGAGCCAGAATCCCGAAGCCTGTTGCTGGCTTTCCATGCACTGTATCAGCCACAAGGACGTTCAAATAAAGCCGATGCGGACTGAGCTCCAGATCAGGAATCTGCGGGAACCCTTTCTGTTGCTCTCGGAGGGCCTTGGGGCCAGGCTGGTAAAGGCCTGGGCACACCATCCCCGCCCCCGCAAACCACAACTACCGCCTCCACGTCCCACATCACTGTAAGCCACGGACCACCGAACCTCTGGCTTTTAGCTCCCTGCTGTCATCAACTTGATCTGGAAGACTCTGGATTCTAGTCCCAGGTTCTGGGCACTAAAGCACCCCCTCTGTAAAATGAGGGGATGAACCGATGATCTCTGAGGATCACCAGCTCTAAAGTGACCTCATGTCTCCTAAACGCCAGGCTGATGTGAACACTGAATGGTGAGGAGTTTAAAATGAACTTTCTAAAATAAATAAATAAATGAATGAATAAATGAATGAATGAATGAATGAATAAATAAATAAATAAATAAAATGAACTTTCTGACTTGGATTAAGCTATGAATGTTCATAATAACTAACATTTATTGGGTGCCTATTAGGTATTAGGCACTTTTCTAAATACTTCGTGTGTCTTTATCTACTTAGTTTTCAGAGTCTGTACGAGGTCGGTACTACGGTCACCCTCGTTTCATAGGATGGAGGCACAGATGCATGAGGTAACTTGTCCCTGGTCAAGCAGCTGATGGGACTGGGATCCAAGTGCCAGACATGGGGGTCCGGAGCTCACACTCCCAAATACTATTTTACACTGACTTTTAAGCTCCCTTTTCTGTTGCTACTATTCCCTCAACCCGGAATACTCGACCTCCCTCATTTCTACATTTAAATCAATATTTACTGACTATCCCGGAACTGTGCCTAGAAACGGAGTTAGAGTGGAGAAGAAAGACAAGAGTCCCTCCCCTCACGGCCCTACCTCTCTGGTGGCAGATACAGGTGAGGAAGCACATGACAGATTAATTGGTTATAATGTAGATTTTTAATTACCGTTCTCCTTACGCTATACCATGGAATTAGCAACGACTGGGTTTTTGTTACTGTTTTTAATATATTATCCTGCGAGAGGAAATATGGAAGATCTTTACCTTGGACGTGGGGAGTCAGAAATCCAAGAGACTCTAAGGGTCATGTGGAGGACGAATATCCAGCCAGATGAAGGACATCACGAGTGGATGCCCTGCAGGAGGAGAGAGGATGGCGGAACCAAGGAACTGAAGACCCTGAATGAGGCTCAGGCCGAGACAGCGAAGGGGAGGAAGTGATGAGCGACCCAGCTGGAGGGGTGAGCAGAGCCCAACCATAAACAGCTACATTAAGACGTTTGGGTGAAGGCACCACAACACTCAAGCTAATGAAGCTTCAGCTTCAAGGTCCCCACTTGCACAAAACCCTCCCAGGGCCCTGGGAGGGGCACTAGCAAGGGGTTCCTACAATCATGTATTTTCAAATATTTTGCGAAAGATACTTGCACTCTCATTTTTACAGACAGCTCCCTATTCTACTCTTTCCTGCCATCAAGCCTCACGACTGGAATGACTAGAGTATTTGGGGATCTAGCAAGTTGACTAGATATTTAGTTTGGGTTTGGTGTGGGCCTTTATTCCCAAATATGGGAAACTTATTGCAAACCATCTCAGCATACGAAAGGCTTTTTTCTTTCTTTTTCTTTTTTATGAGAATGGGAATATTTGATTAAGCTTAAATGCACAAATTTTATTGCCGTTTGGAAAGACATTTCCAAAAAAAAAAAAAAACACGTAAGGAATTAGACTCCTAACTCAGGCACATATAACAGGTATCTTGATTTATCAATTTTAAACAATGTTTTAAATAACTGATAAGTTTCAGATTAAAATAATGAAATATGAAACAGAAGCAGTAAAGGAATGAAATCAATAGAAATGATTCTGAACTTGAAGAACAAATTGTAACAAGAAGCTTTCAGATCATACCAAATGAAATGATTAATCAAGAGGAAGAAATAAATCGTGAAGAGAAGTAATGAATAAGCTCTTGAATATTATGATAATCCAACTCGTGAAGAGGACTGATTCACGAACAAACTGGGAAAAGATGAAAATTTCTTGCTAAGTCGACATGAAATACTTACGCCAAGGTAATACTTACCTATTAACTCTTAATACTCCACTGCAGAGCAGGCATCAAGGGCAAACCGTTTAACCTGTGTCATCGACTCCACTGCTGCTGCCGATTAGTCCTGAACAAGAAAATGTGAAATTCCCTGAAATCTTACAGCTCATATTTGGAAGGAATTTAATCGAAGTCTCCCTGAATTTGGCAAGAGTCTTAAACAGTTACAGAGCATATAAACAATGAGCCATGGAGCTTTTCTAAAAAGGAAACTTTTCTAAAAAATATTTCCAATGTTAAAAATTCAAATTTCGATTGCTATGCAAAAAGAAACAGCTGAATATTAACCTATTCTCTCTGAAAAAGAGATTATAAAATCACTGTCGTGAAAAAAAAAAACGATCAAAACCTCTGCCCCTACCAAGTGAAGAAAGGGCACTCTAGCAGTATGCCAGGTGGACAGTTAATAAAAATAACAGTTTATTTTTCACAATTTTAGGATATTTGTGGTATTTCTCAGATTTTTTTTAATGTGTAATTTGTTGTGGGTTTTTTCATTCTTATTTACTTTTGTTCTTCTGTATTGATAGTGTTGTATTGATGATTTTCCTTAAAAAGGGCCCCAAAGTGGCATAAACACTAAACTCCACCGCTGACTTTGGACATTACTCCAAGGCATTTTCTCCCTCTTCTGTCTTGTCTAGTTTATCCTTTAATCCTCAGCCCAAATGCCGTCTCTACACCACAGCCCTTTGTGCTGATGCCTGTTTTCACAAAGGAAAGAAGAAATCAAAACGTCTCAAGCAACTGCTCTTCTGGGCAAATCATGGCAGGGGCTTTATGACGCTACCTCACTTAATCACAGGGGCTTCCCGAAGGCGAGGTAATTGTCTTTCATATTTCCCAAAATAAAAAACAAATGCTGGTGGTAATCATTCCTGCTCTCTCCGAAAGCTATTACGTTAATGATGTATCCTGACTGGCCTTCCTTCAGCATGTCGACCACAGCTAGCCTTACCCCTTGGGGTCACCCCTTTCACACTTGGACATAGTTTCCCAAAATGCAGCCTCAGGTGAACCGTGGGTTCTCCGTCCCTCCCACAGCCCTTCCGAGGGCTTCCGCGTCCCCCGCGCCCAAGATGACCGCGTGTCTGTAGGTGCATCGGGACACACTTTTCTGTACCTTCCTCTGCCTAAATATATTCCCCTCTGGCTGATCGTCGTCAGGCCCAAACGTCCCCACTGAGAATGAGGCTCTAATCCTCAGGGATTAAGCAAACGCCGCCCCTGGTCTTGGGCATTACATCGCTAATCCATTAGGATTAACAGAAGTACAATTTGAAAAGAACCAGGGAATAATTCCACTGCCCATAATTTAGGATGGCAAAACCAGACCCACGAAGGCTGCCAACATATGATATAATTAACACAGCCATTGTATGGAGGATATTGCAGCACATATGGTACGATATGAAAAACCAAACAATGTTTTTTATAATGTGTGAATATAGATATTACAGAGTTGAAGATCAAGCGGCGATCTCTTCCTTGGCCCCTCCTTGAGCTGCATTTTGAACATGACCCCCGACTCCATCAAGTGTCAATTTCGTGTCTGGTGATGAGATTATCTCTTTAAATCGAAAGTTAGAACCAGCATTTTTTACTTTATATGTCAGGTTCTTAATAGTTTCCTAAATAACAAGGAACACTCTTAGTCAGTTGGCATTTTCCAGTGTTTTAATTGCCTGCTGTGATATAATTATTGTGACATTTTGGGATGTTTTTAACATCCTGAATTAAATATTCTGACATCCCACAGAGCACTTCATGAAAACAGTCAAACTGTATTCAAGTCATTAGCAGTCTACAGCTGTCCTTTAATATTAAAATTATTTTCCGACACAAAACACAGATGAAAATTAAAGTATTTAACAACTTGGAGCTTGGGTCAGGTTGGAGTTCTGTATTCCCCTAATTCGTCAGGTAAAGAGGATCAGGGTGACTGAGACTCTCCCATTAAACCTTCTCTGAAGCAGCAAATGAACGAGGGCCAGCTCACGATCGAAGCAAAGGAACAAAATGCCCTGATTTCCAGGTGCGATCGGCCCCGGACGACGCGGCCGCAGGCCCCCTCGAGGCTCGTCCCCCCGCCACGTCTCCTTCTCCATCGCCTGGAAGCTGGCTCGCTTTATTTCATTCATGTATTTGTTTATGTCCCTGTGTCATATGTGGTCAAATACAACGTGACGCACAGCCCAGGTGACTGAAGCATTTGAAGCGACGCAGCCCACCCTGCAATTTTGTGCCGAGACCCTACAGATCTCCAAAGGGAAGACCTGCCGGCCCGGCCGCCGACTGGCTCGGGGCAGCTCGAGCCCCCACCTTGTCCGCCCACCGCCGCGGCGGCACCGCCGACTCCCTTCCTGCCCCCACCTGTACACCCAAACCCTCAGAAAATCCCCCGGCTCACAGTCGTGATACGTGCAAAGCCCAACACTGCCCACCACCTCCTCCTCTGCCTCTTGGTTCAAGCCACTAGCATCTTTTTTTTTTTTCTTTTGTCCAATTGAAGTAAAATATTCACAAAATTTGCCATGGTCACGAGTTTTAAGTGGGTATTTGGGCAGACGTAGGTGCCTCCACAGTGTTGGGCAACTACCACTATTACCCATTTCCAGAACCTTTTCGTTGTCACAAACGGAAATTCTGCACCCATTAGACGGTGGCTTGCGTGCCTCACCCCCACCCAGGCCCCGGCAACCTCTGCTCCTCTTTCCCCGGGAACCCGATTTTCCTAGGGGCTGCGCCTAGTGGAATCTCGCCGCGTGTCCTTGGGCGTCGGGCTTCTTTCCCCCGCAAAATGCTTCAAAGCTCCATCCGTGTCGCAGCAGGTATCAGATTCCACTTTCTCGTTGTCTGACCGTCGTGTCTATGCCACACTTTATTCATCTTTTTTTTATTATTTACATTCAGTTGGTCAACACGTAGCACGTCATTAGTGCCAGACGGAGTTTTCAAGAACTCATCAGCTGCGTAGAGCACCCAGCACCCCCCAGCACCCCGTCGCGTGGCCTCCTTCGTGCCCGTCGCCCGGTCACACCCTCGGTTTGTCTCCTAGAGTCGAGTCTCCCATTCATCTGCTGACGGACGTTTGGGTTGTTTTCACCTTGGGGCTCCCGTGGCCGAGGCCGCCGTGAACCCTGGTGGACAAGCACCTGGGATCTGCCTTTGCTTCCCTCGCGTGTCCGTCCACAAGTGGAACCGCTGAGCCATACGGTGGTTCACTGCCACCTCTTGATGGGACCCTACGGTCCACACCGGGCTCTCTCTATCCACCTGGTGACCCCATAGCCCATTATCCTCACAGTCATTAGGGTGATCCTTTTACGACGTAAAGCACCCCGTGTCCCTGCTCTGCCCAAGTGCTCCCCCGCCAGCTTCTGCGGACACCGCCAGCTTATGACCTGCAGGACCCTCGGGAATCTGCCCTCCGCGTCCCTCTCTGGCCTAGTCCTGTGGCTCTTCGCCTTTGCTCGGCCCCCAGTCCACCAACCTCCCTCCTGTGCTCAAACCTGGCAGGCACCCTTGTGCCTCAGGACCTTTGCACGCATGACTTCCTCAGCCCAGACTTCAAGGTCTCGGCCCAGATCAAACTTTACCAGAGCTGCCTTCCGTCTCCGCTAACGTAGCCCCCGAGTACACACACGTACGCGTACACACACACGTGCCCTAGTCATTCTCTACTTATCCTGCTATGTTTTTTCCATAGACCTTCTACCATCTGACACATCATTTATTTCTTGGTTTATTTATGAGTTGACTGTCTTCGCTCACTAGGATATAAAATTCCCAATGCCACAGGCATCATATTGTTTAATGCTGTGTCCCAAGAAAGAGCCTAGATGGATACTCGGCACAGACAGGTGCTCACTGCCCTTCCTCCCGCTCCAGAAAGAGGTCCTGGGTGAAGCTGAAGGGTCCTGAGCATCAGGGAGACGGGCCATCTGCGGCCGGTAATGGTCTCACCGGAAACCCCTATCTTCCTAATCACCTCACCTCTTTTTCTATGGGAGTGATGGGGAAGTCAAGGGGGAGGGTCAATTTTTTTTTCAATAACTTATTTGTCCTCATTATAAAAGCCACATGTGCTATGTTCCTTCTAGAAAATGTAGGGAATCTAAGTAAACACAGAAAAGAAATTAAAAATCCACAATGTGCCAACCAAAAGGTAATGACTCCTAATGCTTCCGTGCATATCCTTCCAGTCTTTTTTTTCTATTCATATTCATTTTTCCTAATAATGGAATCCAAGCATATGTTTTTATCTTGTCTTTTTCACTAAGTTTTATGTATCAAAAACACCTTGCTCCTGAAATGTGCTCTGACAACTTACTCCCGATGGCTGGGTAGCATCTACTGTGAGAAGTACCATGATTTAACCCTGTTTACTGGGCATTTAAATAACTTCCCATTTTCTGTAGATTATCAGCAATGTGGCATCTTTTTTTTAAGACTTATTTATGTATTGGGGGGAGTAGAGGGCAAGGGAGAGAGAGTCTCCAGCAGAGTCCACGCCGAGTGTGCAGCCTGATGTGGGGCTCGACCTCACGACCGACATCAGCACCTGAGCTGACAACAAGAGTCCGACGCTTAACCGACTGCAGCACCCGGCACCCAGCAACGCGGCATCTTTAAATCGACATCTTGTGGGCTCTTCTGAAAATGTCCTTTTGGTTAATTCCTAAAAGTGGGATTCTGGGGCTGGTGCCTCCGCACAATCTTCAAGATTTCTCTACGCACCGTGAGTTCCGAGTCCTCCGGTCAGGGCCGGGCGCCTGAGAACTGTCGCCTACAACGGCCACCATTGCTGTGTCCTAAGCAGGAGTGACCTCAGGATTCGGTCCCCGGCTGGATGGGGGTGGGGGGCCTGAGCGGGGGGATCAGCAGGGCAAGGCGAGGGTGGGACCCAGGGACAGGGCAGCACAGCAGGCTTCACGGTGCACCTGTGCCTCCCGGGCCGGGCCAGGAGCTCAGGCCGGGGAAGCGACAGCATCCTTCACTACATTGCTGTGCCCTCAACAAAATAATCATATGAATTTTTATGTAAACAGTGTATTGATCATGCTTAGTTTTCCTAAAAACCTTGGCTCAACACTCTGTGACACTGTGGCCATTTAAAGGTTGCATTTGAGTTCGATGTGTTTCAATACGTGGTTTTAATGGATTTGCAGCTATTTTTATAATTGGAAAATACAGTTTGCAAAAGGCACCACATTCACAGTAGAAAAATGGGACAAGGGGATCTCAGGGGGGCTCCGAGGTTTAGTGCCGCCTTCAGCCCAGGGCGTGACCCCAGGGTCCCGGGATCGAGTCCCACATATCAGGCTCCCCGAATGGACCCTGCTTCTCCCTCTGCCTGTGTCTCTGCCTCTCTCTCTGTGTCTCTCAGGAATAAATAAATAAAATCTTAAAAAAAAAAAAAAAGGAAAGGAAAGAAAAATGGGGCAAAATTTAGTAACAATACTGGATGAGGCTCATATTCCAAGTCACTGAAATTGTTTCAAACGCTTTGGCCAACTTCGGGTCACGTTGAATCCCTGTGTGATACCGTTATGGGACTGACAAAGGACTTGTCCTGGAAACGGATGGGATATTTTCTTCTTCTTTGTAGTTAAATTATTAACATTCTCTTTGATAATGCAGTTTAAGCACAGAACATTTTATTTTTTTACTTTTTAAAGATTTATGTATTTATGATAGACATAGGGAGAAAGGGAGAGAGAGGCAGAGACATAGGAGGAGGGAGAAGCAGGCTCCATGCCGGGAGCCTGACGTGGGACTCGATCCCAGGACCCCAGGATCACACCCTGGGCGAAGGCGGGCGCTGAACCCCTGAGCCACCCGGGGATCCCCACAGGAACATTTTAAAGAAACGCGTCTGCTCTTCCTAAGCCCATTTCCCGGAAGCCTGATACCATAAGCGGGGCAGTGCTTACCCAGCAGGAACTGGACGCGCCCCCTGCCCCCGAAAGTCAGCAAGGCCGAGGGCACCACGGCTGCCCCTGCCCCGGACACCACCGCGCTGTCCCCGGACGCAGCCCCCGCCTGGTCCCCTGCCCCCGGCCACGCTGGGGACACCGTCCACACACCCTCACCCTTCTAACGAAGGCTTCCTTTTGATGGAAAAAAACAAACAAACAAAACAAAAGAGAAACTCCTCAGTCTTCATCGCCCCAATCCCTCCACACCTGTCAAGGTGGCTACTACGCCTTCGTTTTTCTCTTCACAGCTTAGTGAGGTACGATTTCCTTCCCACAAAATTCACCCATTTTAAGTGTAAAATTCAATTCTTTTTAGTGACTTACAGAATCAGGCGATCATTACTGTAGTCCAATTTTAGAACATTTCCATCACTCCGAAAATATCCCTTACGCCCATTCGTGCCTTCTTGTCTTTAAAAATCGCCTTCGCCTGGTCTCGTGACAGCACATGCTTAATTTCCATCTTGGTTTTTCCCCCCTACCCATTCTTTGCTATGTTCCTCGGCCTGTCCCTCCTACTCTATTTAACCTTTAAATATTGGTATTCCTCATAGCCTCGTCCTAGCTCCTCTCCTCTTCCTACCCTGCACCGGTTCCCTAGGCCCCATCCCTTCCGTGGCTTTAACCGCATCCCTTCTACCTCAAAATCTCTTCTCCGTCCAGACTTCTTTTCTGAGCTCCCAGCCTTTGTGTGCTCATCTGAGCACCTGCTGCTCCCATGGGGGTGTCTCATGGGCATCTCCAACCGAACATCCCTGAACATGAACTTAGTATTCTCAGTCTACCCCGAACTTTTCCTCCTCCAGGGTCTCATCTCTCAATGAAGATGCCACTAAACACTTTTCACTTAGTGGCTCATACCAGAAAATCTAGGCATTATTCTTTTTTTTTTTTTTTTTTTTTAGGCATTATTCTTAACCCCTCCCTAGCCTACCACATCCAGCGCATCTCTGCCCTCCAACTCCACACCTACCCAGCCCCAAACACCAACATTTCCCACCTGGACAACTACTGTAGCCTCCTGATTATTTCCCTGCATCCACTCCGCACATTTTCTACACTTTTCTCCCACACTGCTTTCACAGCCAATTAAAAATCTCCTATCAAAAAAATATAAATAAATAAATAAATAAATAAATAAATAAATAAATAAATAAAAATGTCCTATCCTTCAAATCTATGTAAAATGTCTCAACGGTCTCTATAACCCTTAAGGCAGACTCAAAGTTCTTTTGGTTTTCCAGTTTTATTGAAGTCCAACCTAAGTGCCCACTGATGAATAAAGAAAATGTGGTATATATATAATAAGATGGAATATTTTTCAGCCCCCCAAAAAGGAAGGAAATCCTGCCATTTGCCATCACATAGATGAACCCTGAGGGCAGTATGCCAAATGAAGTCAGTAAAAGTCCTTTACCCTAGCCTACAAAGCCCCGCATCATCGGGTCCCTAGTGATCCCCCAGGCTCACATGCATCCCTCTGAGTCTCGCTCACTGAAGTTCCACCGAGTTAGGACAATAACTCCCCTCACGGAAGGTTATTTCCTCTCCCTACAATGGTCTTCCCTGCCTCTCTCGTCTTAGCTTCTCAGGCCTTAGCTTCTATGTCTCCTTCCCAAGGAAAACTTCTTTCCTGACTCCACATTGCGGGTCGGGTTCCCTGAACTACATCCTCCCTTATAGCCCTCACCCCGTTTTTGTTTTTGTTTTTTTACTCTGTAGCACTCATCACAACTGTAAGTCAATAGCGATCTGTATTATTTAATGTCTGTTCCCCTCCCTAGCCTGTAATCTCCATGAAGGCAGGGACCATGTGAGACCTGCTGCATGGCTGTACCCTCAGGAGTTGGCTTGACGCCTGACACACAGGAGGCACCAGGAAATGCTTACCCAAAGACTGCGTGGTTTCATGCAGTTCTCCCTGAAACGCTGAAGGGTAACCACGAACATTTGCCCTGTGTTGGAAAAGACCCTGGGATTCAGAGAAGGTAGGTAACTTGCCCAACAGCAATCACGAAGGATTTTAGAAGCATAAATAGAGTAAGGCATTGAGCAATTCACAATACTTGCTTAATCAAATCTGAGTAATGATTAATGATACTCATTTTCATTAATATTGTTCAACTTTTAAACAAATGTCCCAGTCAAGGAACAAAGGAGCTAGTCAGCCTTAGGAAACAGAGTTACAGCTATGTTTCTAATTTCTAACTCTCAAAAAAAAATGCTTGTGAGTTAGAAATTAACATATATTAAATCACTGCCCCCCCCCCCCCCCCGCCCCACTGCCCCAGGAAGGCCTAACCCACGGCCAGGCTATTATTTGCACACACCATATAGAGATTACTGACAAAAGGAATTCGCAGCTTCTCCCACTTCTATACTCAATCACCACAACCTAAATAAACTGCTATGAACCAAGGACTCACTGGGTGCTAGGTAGTACTGGGCAGCATGGTAGACCGTTCCACACCTATTAATAAGCACTTTGCAAATGTTGGATTGGACATAGGAGTGAGCCAAAGCTTGAAACCCCAACTTTCTAATTCAAATTTTACATGTGACTTATACCTCAATTAAGAAAAAAACATTCATATGATTTCTTGAGCCTCCCTGTGTCTGGGGCTTTATGTGAACTGGCCCTTAATGGTACTACAGTACCCACAGTGAAGAGTCTCTTATGGTTTACCTCCCTCTGTGATTTCATCTTATTTTATTTTTGCCTCCCTTCCTCTATGATTTGTTTCTTAAAACCACATATGCTTTCTAAAAAAAAAAATTTTTTTAAAGGAAAAGAAAAAGGCGGGGGGTACTACACCATCAGTACCAGGCACATTGTCAGAACTCTCTGGAGAGAAAAGGCAACACTTTTGGAAATAAGGTTTGAATGTACAACAGACACAAGCGCCTTTTCTAATAAAACAACTGACAAACCAGTAAAAACTAAGCAAGAAAAACAATGGATATTATTCAACCAATACAACTGAGTACCTGCCATGTGCCACATTGTGTCAAGAATAATGACAGCCTCATCTGTGTAATTATCTAGGGTTTGCAAAACCTTAATACTTACCTTTCCTGGTCCCTCTCAGCAGTGAGCTCTAACACTACCACCTGTGGTCTAACAGCCACTTGCCATCGTTCCAAGCCCTCTAAGACCCAACAACCAACACAGAGACAGTACATTAGTCTGTGAGTTTAGTATTCAGTGCGCTGTAATAAGCCCTGGTCTCTCAGAAGCTCCCCAAACCATGATATTCTCTTAATACTTTGGAAGAAATCCATATAGCTGGTTCCTCCACAAGTCCTCAATAGGATTCCAGTTCTTTCCCTAGACCCGAGGTCTTGCCCTGAACCCCATCTAAATAAAGACTTGATGATCACACTAACACTTGCTGCTCCATTGCCGATGAGGCTGAGACCATATCTGTGAAATTTCCCCCACGTCAGAGCAGAGTAGGCCCAATCAAGCCACCAATCCAGTAGGTCAACTGCAGAAATCGATGTCAGGGCCAGACAAGGCTTGACCAAGGCTCTGTCGACACCAATGTCATCAGAGGCAACAGAGAGAAAAGCCAAGTGTCAAATCATAGAAGCCACAACTTAAATGTAGGCTGAGGATTTTACTTATAACCACAACAGTAGATGATACAGTAAGATCAGGAACTCAGTAAGTGAAGGAAAACAGGTTAAGTCGAGAATCAAAGTGGGTAAAAAGCAAAAGATTCTAAGAATTTAACTTCTGGAGTCCATTCCTATTAGTCCTGAATTAGCGAATGACTAGGTTAAAGGCACAGGAATAAGGGGACCCCGGAACCTACAACCAAAAGAAAACGAGGACAGGTCCTCATAACAAGGTAGGGTGTATTATTCCCATTTTACAGATAGGAAATGGGGGCTTGAAAACTCAAGTGATTTGCTCTAAGAATCTCAGTTGAGGGGTCAGATACACCTAAGCACCAAGCATCCTAATAAACACTGTGTTTGTTGATTAGATACAGGAATGAGCCAACTTGAACCCCTAATTATCTGATTCATATTTTACATGTAACTCTTGAGCCTCACTATAGAGAAAGCCTTACATAAACTAGCTCTTTTTTTAAGATTTTTTATTATTTATTTAAATACATAGAGAGGAGAGAGAGAGAGAGAGAGAGAGATTGGCAGAAGCAGACTCCGTGCAGGGAGCCCGACGCGGGACTCGATCCCGGGACCCCGGGGTCACGCCCTGGGCTGAAGGCGGCGCTAAACCGCTGAGCCACCCGGGCTGCCCATAAACTAGCTCTTTAACGGTGTTTTTCCACCTCCACCCTGCCTCCGTGAGTGCTAAAGGGAAGCCAAATAACTTATGATTAGAGTCAGGCGGGTCTAATGTGAGTCACTTTTACAGCAGAGGCAAGTTTTAAAAGAGAAACATGAATCTGCAGAAAGATCTGCCTTACGGCGGCAAGAGGTGAAGACGTAGAGCCGAGAGCCACCCGTTTGCATCTCCTGAGAGCGACCACGTCTGCCAGGCTGGGGGAGCGCTGCCGTCGACTTCCGAACCCCAGAGGCGAGATCACAGTGGACACACCAGTGCTACGTAGACTTTTCCCCTGTCAACCCTCCCTCTGGTCAAAGCCGGGGTGAGAGTACCTGTATGTTAATGCACCGAATGGATTAATAATGACCACTTGTTTTGGACCCTATTTTAAAGGAGTAATGAGGCTTTTAGACGGGGAGCTCACGGCAGCCTGCGTTTATGACTAATGTTGGCTAATCCCGGAACCGCCCCATGACCTCACCGGGCACCGTATAGAATAAACATGCCCACAGGCCGTCCCTCACGCTCCCCCGTTCCGCAGCTCCTAGCACAGGTCTGCGGGCACGTTCTCGTAAATGAGAGAATAAAGTGTACAAAATCACAATGAGACAAGCCAAAATCTCAACAGATGGAGACATGAAAGGTTAAGGCCGACGTTCCCTCTTTAAAGCCACGGTGACGGGATGAGGGTAGAGAAGTGTCAGACAGAAGGGGGTGAAGCAAATGAAATGCGCCACAGCAGCTGGCTTGTGTCAAAGTCTCAGAGGTGACCAGAAAAGCCTTTCAAGTCTAAATAAAGACGGGAGAATACCAGCAATTCTGCCTTCTATTTACCCCCTTCCAGGAGCTGGAGACACGTTACAAACTTTAACTCCTTAATCCTCACGACAGGGCCGTGGGTCAAGCGGCTGGCAGCTGGTCTACCTCGTTCCACAGAACAGTGATGAGACCCGGGGATGGGATGCGTGGCAGAGCCTCGGCGCCGTGCCCGTGGGGCAGCCCAGGAAGGATTCAAGAGACACTATAGGGACTCGAAAACCCAGACACGAGACGCAAGAACCTGGGGCTCCCAGAAGTCCACTGTGAGAGCCCAAGGCCTAGGACTGGAAGCTGCTCTCTTCTAATTGGCTGCCAGGACTGTACTTGTCTGATCTGCTCCTTCTAGGTGCTAATGAGAACTTTTCATTTTTGGAGAGAGTCTTGATACTGTCGGTAATAATAAATATGGAACCAGAGCTTTAAGGTCATACGTCGTTAGATGCTAAAGATGAGGTCCAGGCGTTATCCCATCGGGCCGAGGCTTGGAAAGGTAGTGACAAATGTTCTTATTTGGTGTCTGTAGGTTTGTTTCCGCTCCTTATACGAGGGGCGTGTTCTAACGTGAGGTCGAACCCTGTGTACACTTGAAGAAAGGAGCATGGAGCCCGTCCACCAGGCTGACACCTACCCCCAGGGGGTCAGCTCCAGCTCTTCACTCCCAGCTGACAACTTCTCAGGTCCACCCTCCTCTTCGGAGAACCTTCCAGCAGCGGTTACTTTCCCCAATCATTAACTCCTCTTTGTGTCTGCTTTTCTCCTCGGGACACAGATATCCGAACTACTGACCGTGGGTTCCGACCCCGATCTGCGACTCCCGGGTCTTCCCCGTGATGGCGATCGGTGCCCCAGTAAGCAGTTGCTCAGAACCCGAATCTGGAGACACCCTTGACTTCCTTCTCTTGCTCACATCCTTCATGGAGCTCTTCGGCGTGTGCGGTCGCTCCATCTCCAAAATGTATTCTACGGCTCACCTGTCACACGGAGCCTCCCCCCCCCCCCCCCCCGCCCCGCAGCGCCCACGCTCCCAGGACCAAGGCGGCAGGTCCTCCTCGCCGGTCTCCCTGCTTCCAGTCTTGATCTCCTGCAAATGCTCCCCACAGAACAGCCAGTGACTCCTCTGAAAGATAAATGGGACCGTGCCCCCCTCCTCCTCCCGACCCCCGAGAGTTGCCTCTCACCCAGCGGTAAGCTGGGCAAGGCTTAAGGACCTGTGTGAAGTCACCGAGCACCAGGTGGGGAGGAGACATTAACAGTCTGAGCTGCAGCAGTTCCAAACGGGCTCCTGGATTCCGTGGTTCCCGCCACACAGTCCAGAATCCTTACTATGACTTCAAAGCCCCACGCGGTCTGTCCCTGCCGCCCCTCAGATCCCACTGTTCTTGTTCACTGTCCTGCAGCCGTACTGGCCTCTTTGTTATTCCTCAAACATCCCAAGCATATGCCCGTCTCAGTGACTGTCCCTCCCGCAGATAAGCACAGCGCCGCCAAACTCGCATCCTGCAAGTCTCTGCTGCAATGTCGTGTCCCCCACACACTCAATGCATTAGGGCCCTTCCTCCTCCCAACCCTCACCCCTGATAGTTTTAACGCTGAGCAACATTCTGCTAAAATTGTATTTATCTGTCTCTAAATCCGCTGGGGATGTAGCTCCTTGCAGCAAAGGACATTGCCTTGCTCACTGCCACATCCCCAGCATCTGGAGAATCTCCTAGAGCATTACACGTGCTCGCCGAGCGGCGGTTCAACGAATATACGAAGGAAGGAAGCAACCAATGAACGAACCAACTAATAATATTTCTCAAAATAAAAATACACAAGTATGACTAGCAGAAAGGAGGATGGGGCAAGGACAAGCAGGGTCCTAATGGAGCCCCCGAATGGCAGTGGGACCCAAGTTATAACCGCCTTGGTCTCCCCAGTGGGAGGAAAAACAAATGACAGAAGTGAAGACCGAATGCAAAAATAATGTGCTAAAGAGAATAGGCAAGTTTCAGTTACAAGGAGCTGGAAGTAGAGTGGTTTTATTTATTTTTTTTTTTTCTGAAGATTTTATTTATCCGTGAGAGACGCAGAGAGAGGCCGAGACCCAGGCAGAGGGAGAAGCAGGCTCCCTGCAGGGAGCCCGATGCGGGACTTGATCCCGGGACCCCGGGGTCACAGCCTGAGCCCAAGGCAGACGTGCCCCAGAGTTGTTTTAAAGAAAGAAAAGAATAAGGACAAATTAAGCGTGACCCTGATCTAGTGAAGAGGGTCCACGAGCGTGGTCGGGATGGTCCGGCACTGACCCAAGCACCGCCGCTTGCGTGCTGAGGGGCCTCAGCCAGGGGATTTCTCCGAGGTTTCTAATCTATGTCTAAAAAAATCTATTAAAGAAAGAAGGGGGGGGCCATGGTAGGTTCCTCCGAGCCCTGTTCGTGCTGGAGGCCACGTGGCGGCAGCAGGACCCGAGCCTGGCTGCTCCAGGTGCGCAGCTTCAGAGGGCGGGTGTCCCGGGCCGGGCGCCGGGGAAGGGCAGCAGCTAAGGCGGCACCAGGTCCTGGGGGGGGGGGGGGGGGCACTGCCCCCGTGAGCAGCTCGGAACATTCACATCTCACACCGGCTTCATGGTCTAACCCACTTAATTTTTCATTTGCACCCAGGCCCCCAGGCTCCGGAGCCTGCTCTGGGCTCCTCGGCTTGGTCCACGACCCCGCTGAAGGGGTCGCCTCTGGGCCTCGGGTCACTTCACCTATTTTCCTGCCCTTGTGCTATTTCACGGGGATGCAAATCCCAGGGGCGGGGGCAGGACTGAAACGGCCCCTTGGCTAAGGGGCGCGTGGGTTCCACGATCTACTCCTGACAACGCAGAAGAGAGGAGAGAGGGACCGTCTTTAAGGGAACTCGGGGGCCACCACCTGCAGGAGTGGACCTCGTGCAGCCAGATGCAGAAGCCTCTCGCTCAGCATTTCATTGAATTCTGTAATTCGGGCTTCTAAGATCTCCAAGACCCCGTCACCGCCCCCCCCCCCCCCATGGGGCTGATTTTCACTAAACCTCCGAGAGTCAGGCAGGAACGGGCACAGGACAAATGAGCTCAGGACGCTGGGGTCCTTCGTGGAAGAAACACGACCAATAAGAAAGAAACTGAGGCCTGATTCCTGACCTTTCGCCGCGCACAGGCGCGCACCGAGCGAACAGCTCCACGCGGAGCCTCAGTCCCCTCGCGGTCAGGGCCCGGCACGCCCGGGAGGACGCGAAGCTCCAAGGTGCGACCGTTCGGCCAGCGTCGCGCAGCCAGCAGCACTGACACTTAAACGCCCGTTTGCCAGATTAGAATGTTAATTTCCTTAATTTATAAGATACCAAGACCTGCTCGGCTGTACAAAAATTCGAGTGGTCTTTTAGGTGACGGGAAAACAATCCTGAGCATACATAATATGCAAATTATTTTATAATAAAAGCCTGAGGCGATTAAATTAAACCATAAATGTGAAAATAGCTTTAAAGCTAAAAGCACCAATTAGACTGAATATATTATGTCATAATTAGTATTAGGGTATGAAAATCACATATTGATTATTGACCCGGTAAAGTAACAAAAAAGAATTTCCTTTATAATAAAAGCATCATAACCTTGAACTTTCCATATAATCGTGCCTATTAGGTGTTGACAGCTCTGTTATCTCCAGCCCAGGGGAGGAGAAAGGAGGGAAAAATGGAGAAAACAATTGAGAAGGGAAAAAGGTTGGCTGTTAATGATGCCTTCCAGTCACCCTCAAATCCAGGGAGTTCGCCATTCAGTTTAACCCGCCACTTCCCTTGAAGGGAAAAAAAATCCGTTTACTCGTAGAGAGGTTTTTGCAGGCAATCACAGCTCAGTGATTTCTAGTTAAGGGAAGATAATGCAGGGAAATGTCTTTTCCTCTCAAAATAGAGAGCGGAAACAGCAAAAAGAGATAGATGCAAATCAATAAATTAATGATTAGTCTTGCGGAGGCTCACGTTTATCTGTCTGTGGCCTGGGGAGGGGGGGGGTCCGTCCCCATCCGTCCCCACCCGTCCCCACCTACACTATCCCTACACTCACAGAATAGAAAGGAACAGGCTGGAACGTTCAGGCCCGACAGAAACCGCAGGTGACGCAGGTTAGGTCACCAACCAATGACACGACCTGGGCAAGTCGCTAGAGGCCCCCTGCCCTCCGGTCCCCCCCCCCCCCAGTTGGGCACGACACAGAGACTCCCTGGAGACCAGATGTCACATCAAAGCCAAGACTTCCTGGAGGCCAGCCTTGCTGACTTCTTTGAAAAGCACGAAATTTAGAAGCGGCTGCAAACCAGTGCCCCGGCGCTCGCTCATTAGCGGCGCAGATGATCCTGGAGGCAAAGAGAGGCCCGTGATGGAGGGTCCGGGAAGGGCGGGAAGGGCCGAAGGGCGGGAAGGGCCGAAGGGCGGCCTCCTGACCACGGGATCCAGTGACAAGTTCGCGTGTTCTTGCAAGTTGTTTTGATGATCACGTTAGACACCGGCGGCCCTTTGCGGAGCAGAACCGCGCGCGGGGCCTCGCAGACCCCACGAGCAGGATCAGCTGCGGAGACCAGCAGGTTCCCCCGCCCAGGCGCCAGCTCATGCCCCTGGCACCGGGGCCTGGAGCCTGGAGGGGGCGGCCAGGGGGGGAGCGCCCATGGGGAGGCCTGGAGCCTGGAGGAGAAGCACATGGCCATGGAGGGGGCCTGGAGCCTGGAGGGGGCACCCAGGAGGGGGGCCTGGAGCCTGGAGGGAGCACCCATGGGGGGGGGGGCTTGGAGGGGGCCGCCCATGAGGGGGACTCATGAGGGGGCCATGGAGGGGGCGCCCATGGGGAGGCCTGGAGCCTGGAGGAGAAGCACATGGCCATGGAGGGGGCCTGGAGCCTGGAGGCGGCGGCCAGGAGGGGGGCCTGGAGCCTGGAGGGGGGACACGGACATGGATGGGGGCCTGGGGCCTGGAGCCTGGAGAGGGGGCACCCATGGGGGGGGCTTGGAGGGGGGGGCGCCCATGAGGGGGACTCATGAGGGGGCCATGGAGGGGGCGCCCGTGGGGGGCCTGGAGCCTGGAGGCGGCGCCCAGGAGGCGGCGGGTGCCGGTGCGCCCGGCTCCAGGCAGCCGCGGGGCGCGGGGCCTGGGGCGGCGGCCGGACGCACGGACACTCGGGACCCACCGGCCCCGGGGGCGGCGGCGCAGGGGGGCCCGGCAGGTGCAGCGGCGCCCGGGCCCAGGCCGCGCCACCCACTGCGCTTCTCTGCGCGTCTCACAAGGAAACAAATAAAACCTCAAGAGAAAAAAAAAGAGGAGGAAGGTCACCCAGGGGAGCCCCGGGGGCACCTGCGGGCCGCCCCCAGCCGCCGCCCGAGGACGAGCCCGGCCCCGGGGACACCCCCCGCCCTGCACAGGGGGCGGCCTCCGCGTACCTGGGCGGGTCCCCGCGTACCTGGGGCGGCCTCCGTGTACCTGGGCTGGGTCTCACCGTACTTGGGCCGGGTCCCCGCATACCTGGGGCGGCCTCCGCGTACCTGGGCGGGTCCCCGCGTACCTGGGCAGCTCTCCGTGTACCTGGGCCGGGTCTCCGTGTACCTGGGCCGGGTCTCCGCGTACCTGGGGCGGCCTCCGCGTACCTGGGCAGCTCTCCGCGTACCTGGGCCGGTCTCCGCGTACCTGGGCCGGGTCTCCGCGTACCTGGGGCGGCCTCCGCGTACCTGGGCAGCTCTCCGCGTACCTGGGCCGGTCTCCGCGTACCTGGGCGGGTCCCCGCGTACCTGGGCCGGGTCCCCGCGTACCTGGGGCGGCCTCCGCGTACCTGGGCAGCTCTCCGCGTACCTGGGTCAGGTCTCCGCGTACCTGGGCGGGTCCCCGCGTACCTGGGCTGGGTCTCAGCGTACTTGGGCCGGGTCTCCGCGTACCTGGGGCGGCCTCCGTATACCTGGGCGGGTCCCAGCGTACCTGGGCTGGGTCTCCTCGTACCTGGGCTGGGTCTCCGCGTACCTGGGGCGGCCTCCGCGTACCTGGGCAGCTCTCCGCGTACCTGGGCTGGGTCTCCGCGTACCTGGGTGGCCTCCGCGTACCTGGGCGGGTCCCCGCGTTCCTGGGGCGGCCTCCGCGTACCTGGGCGGGTCCCCGCGTACCTGGGCTGGGTCTCCGCGTACCTGGGGCGGCCTCCGCCTCTCCGCGGACCGCGCGGCCTGATCTCCCAAGGCAGCCTGACCCCGCGCGCCGCTCCCTGCACCCCGTGGAGTCCCTCCCGCCAGCCCTGGGTCCTGACCTGGGTCGGAAAATGTGTCACTACAAACGACTCACTCTTTTCTGTTGCGTATTCTTTCTTTCTTCTTTTCTTTTTTTTGTTCAACTCGGCTAACCTGTAGTGTATTCCTCGTCTCGGGGGTGGAACCTGGCGGTTCATCCGCTGCGTGGGACACCCAGCTGTGCGCCTGCCGCCCCCCCGCACCCAGCCCCAGCCCCAGCCCACCTCCCCGCCAGCCGCCCTCCGTTTGGTCCCCAGAGTTAAGAGCCCCTGCTGCTTTGCCTCCCTGCTTTTGTTTCTTTTTCCTTCCCTCCCCCCATGCTCATCTCTTTTATTTCTTAAATTGCACACAGGAGTGAGATCCTGCGCTCTTCCCTGCCTGACTCCTTGAGCCTAGCACCCTCCAGGTGCACCAGTTACTGTGGACACTGCTGCTGTGGACATTGGGGTGCAGGTGCCCCTTCAAATCAGGATTCTTGGGGACACCTGGGTGGCTCAGGGGTGGAGCGTTGGCCTTCAGCTCAGGGCGTGACCCCGGGGTCTCCGGATCGAGTCCCACATCGGGCTCCCCACAGGGAGCCTGCTTGTCCCTCTGCCTGTGTCTCTGTCTCTCTGTGTCTCTCATGAACGAATAAATACAGTATTTTTTAAAAATCAGTATTTTTGTGTCCTTTCGATAAATACACCGCAGTGCACCTGCTGGTCGCAGGGCAGCTCTATCGGTAACTTCCTGAGGAGCCTCCGCACGGTTTTCCAGGCGGCCGCACCAGCCCACGTCCCCACCCACCGTGGGAGAGGGCTCCCCTTTCTCGCATCCTCGCCAACACTTGTTGCTTCATGAGTCGTTAGTCTGGGCCCTGCTGATGGATGACAGGTGGTCTCTCACTGTGCTTCGGATTTGCGTTTCCCTGATGCAGAGCGATGTTGCCACATGCTTTAACAACCCTTCAGTTCCTCTTATCTCTCATTTTAGGCACAGATGACCCTGAACTGAGTCTTTTTTTTTTTTTTAACCATTTGCCAAGCTTTTGTTCTTTTCAGTAATTCAATTTAACATTCTTGAGGGCCGGGGACCATCGCGGGACCATACTGGTACATCGAGAGGGCACGATACACGTATCCTGTGGAACGATGCTCTTCTTCAACGAAGCATAGGCTCTCTTTTCCATTTAAGGCAATTATGGATTTGAAGAGTGAGGATTAGGAGATCCTAAGAGGTTGGCCTCTGAGCTCCTTCCTCCCTCCCGCACTTCTCTCCATACTACCTCAACCATGATAAACAGAATCCCAAACAATAGGTGGGTTCCAAGAAGCTGGAAAGTATTCCAAGTAGGCACAGCACCCGGCACCTCCTCTCCTGTTTCTCTCCCTCTGCCTCTCTCTCCACGAGATCATGGCCACGAGAATCAGTGTGGCCAAAGACCCACTAGGAAGATGTGGGAGGTAAAAGGCAGGTGACACATGATAATTATTTTACAATCCCTTACCCTTCATTTTACCAGATTGTCCTAAGGCGCCGATCTGTGTGTGTGCGTGCGTGCGTGCGTGTGTACGCACACTTAATACTACACGCCCATCCCACCACAGCTGGCCCTTACGCTTTCTTCTTCTTTTTCTCCTCCGTTTTTTTAATAGATTTTTTGGAACAATTTCAGATGTAGAGAGAAATGGAGCAAACGGTACGACACTCCCGTATTCCCACAGACCGTCCCTACCCCACAGTGTACCCTATGATTAACATCTTCCACTCGTGTGTTCCAATTGCTAAGCCAATACTGGTAAACTATTATTGTTAAATAATAGTTCATTAAGATTCCCCCAGTTTTTACTAGTGCACTCCTGCTGTTACAGGAGCCCATCCAGGATACCGCACTCAATACACGCACCTGTCATGTCCCTTGAGCCTCGTCTTGGCTGTGACAGCTTCTCAGACTTTCCTCGTTTTAGATGACCTGGACAGTTTTGAGTAGTACTGGCCAGATGTATTGTAGGATGCCCCAAACATTTGTTTGATGTTTTTCTCATGTGTAGGCTGGGCTTGTGGGTGTGAGGGAGGAAGATTACAGAGATTTCACAACCTCCTATCAAGGGTGCTCACCATCGACGCGTCTAATTATTGTGGATGTCAACCTTGATCAGTGCCTGAAATAGAGTTTGTCAGCTCTACCCACCATGAAGTTACTCCTTTCCCACCTTTCTGTGCTATCTGTATTTTGCAAGGAAGCCCGTGTCTGCAGCCCACACCTAAAGACTGAGGAGTCATGTTTCCCTTCCTTCAGGTGGAGTTCCTGCACGACGGATTTGGATGTCTTCTGCGTTGGTGATTTGTCTCTTCTTCCTCACTTATTCATTTATTTGACATTTACCTATGTCAGTGTAGACTCGTGGACATTACTGTATGCTTAGGGTTATAATCCAATACTACTTTTTATTTTTTAATTAAACTACTTAAAATCATTAAAACTAAATGAGTTTGATATAAAGTGGTCCAGCTTTGGTCACTGGCCTCTCCATCCATGGCCTCCTTTGTCCCTCTTGACATACACCTTTCAATGTGGGTATTTGGGGGTGGGGGTTGGCTCTTGCTTACTTTTGGGTACTATTATAAGATGCACCAGGCTCATCTTGTATTATTTCTTGCCCCGGCCCTAGAATCAGAGATTTCTCCCATTATATTTTCATTTTTTACTACCAACTTTAGTTCTTTCAACAACTGAGAGAGGGGCACCTGGGTGGCTCAGTCGGTTAAGCATCTGCCTTCAGCTCAGATCATGATCTCGGCGTCCTGGGATTGAGCCCCACATCGGGCTCCCTGCTCAGCGGGAGCCTCGCCCTCTTCCTCTGCTGCTCTCCCTGCTTGTGCTCACTCTCTCTCTCTCTCTCTCCCAAATAAATAAATAAAATCTTTGAACACACATAGACACACATACACACAATTGAGAGAAATGGTTTCTAACAACAATCAGCAGCCCTGGCAGGCAAGCCCAAAGCAGCACGGGCAGTGGAAGGAATGATGAGAAGCAATCCTGTCCCCATCCTCATCCCTTGCCATAGAGCAGAGCCCTGGACAACTGCTTCAGGACTAGCAGTGAAGAAATAGCCTTCAGCCCACAAGCAGCCTGGCAGGGAAGCTGACCCGTCAGGGGCTCCCATATGGCCAGAGCCTGGCACAGGACACCGAGTGGCATCACCGGCTCCCAGCCTCCCAGCTGAAGCTGAGTATTTGTGGTAGGAATGAATATCTGAGTGCCATATAAATGTACAGGCCCATGAGAAATGGGATATGCGGTGGCACTGCTATATGAAAAGAGCTGGAAATGTCCTGGGCCAAAGGGCAGGTATTCTTTGTTCAATAAAGAAGCATGAGGTGCCTGTTTCCTCTTGCTTCCAACAAAGAGATAAGAAGCAGACACAATAAAGTAAGTTCAAAAGACGCAGATCACCAAGGAAGAGAAGGAAGAAGGGGTTTCGCATCCTCCATTCCATGTAGTTCCCGGGAAGTGAGTCATAATTTCAGCCTGTCAGAGGGGAAAGTCTGTCTGCGGGAGGCAGTCACTGCCTGGACCCTCTCAGAGCATCCCTGGAGTGGACGCTTTCCCTCTAGAAGAAACTCTGCTTCCTGCAGGGAAAAGACTTTGCCTCTTGCCTTGCAAAGAGAGAACACCACAGAGCACATCTGTGTGCCCCAGAGATGGTTCAAACTCTGGTGCCAAAAAAGAGAAGGATGAAAGGAGCCCAGGGAAGAATGTCTGGTAAGGATGGAAATATCCACAAGCCCCTCAAGATATCTAGATACCCATTTTTTTAGGTGAGGAAAAGAAATATTTAATAAACACCAAGTATTAATACTCAAATATACTGGCAGGAATAGGCAGGTTTTGTTCTTTAAGAGGTAAGGCCACCTTTAGGGACAGGCGTGGCCTTCAGAAGTTTCCAGATGAAAGCCTTTATGTCCTATTGATGCAAGTAGCAGGTTTTTATTTTGTCTGCTCAGCAAATATTTCCTCTCCTTCTCATTGGATTCCTTTAGGAGTATGCACCCCACCCTACGTGAAACCAATGGGCTTGACCTAAAACATCCCCTGGTTACTAAAGCATGAACTTATGGCCCAGCCCTGCTCCGTCAGCATAGTCTACCCCTCCTGGTCACTGATTGGTTCAGGGTTGTTCACATGACCCAAGTCTGTGCAATCAGTGCCAAAGTCAGAATGTCTGCAGGTGCCAGTTGTGAGGCCAAGTGGCTAATGGGTCTTTCAGTGAAGAAGCATCCAGTCGGAAGCACTGACTGCCTTTCCTGGAGGAGCTAACAGTATGTTGGTGGGCCCGTCTTGCAGAGAAGGGGACCCAGCCAATTGTGTGCTCCTGGAGGCATCAGTAAATGGATAAAGGAAAGAGATCCAAGACAACTGGCTGGGGTTTCCCCTCTGAGAACCATCAAACTCTCTTTGGTCCCTGGGCTGCCCTGGGCTGGGCCTCTCTAAGCACCTAAGGCTGTGTACTCTCATTCCCTTGTCCACAAATGTTTACTCAGCTCCTAATATGAGTCAAGCACTGAGCTAGGTACCAGGGACACGGCCATGAACTACACCCTGAGGTTCCAACACTTACACACCAGGGCAGGGGAAAGCAGGGTGGGCGATCACAACGTAGCAGGATGTAAGTACAATACCTTCGCCCTGATAGATGATGACAGACAAGACAAAAGAAAAATAATTGCCCAGGCTCGGAGGCAAAGGAAGGCAGTGTGGGTAGGGAGGAACCTAAGCAGAGCCTTAAGGGATGACAACTAATCCTCTAATGCCAGTCCTTCTCCTTTCTTCATATTATCTATTTGAATATTATCATATTCTTCTCTTCCCTTTACTCGGTTCTTTTTCCTATTTAACTTCTCTTATCGACACTCTTCTTACTTGCTCACTATATTAGTCAGGGTTCCACCAGAAAAAAAGAACCAATAGGATATATAAGGAGAAAAGAATATACAGAGATACAGGGAGAAAGAGATTTCTTGCCGGGAATTGGCTTACACCGTGTGGGGCTGGCTGGGCAAGTCCAAAGCCCTTCGGATGGGCTGTGAGCAAGGGCTCGCTGGACACTCCGGGAGCTGACACTGCAGCCCACAGACGGAATCTGTTCTTCCTCCGGTAAACCTCAGTTCTGCTTGTGGGGACTTTCAGGAGTTGGGTCAGGCCCACCCAGATTTTTCAAGATAATGTCTTACTTAGAGTCAACTGGTTATAGATGTTAACCATCTACGAAATATCTTCACAGCAACGCCCAGGTGAGTATCTGATTGTCTATGTGGGGATCATAGCCCAGCCAAGTTGACATACGTACAACTGACCATCTACTGCCCTAGCTCTTCCTACCATCCGCCCCGAGGGCATCACTCACAGGAGAGCACAATGAGGTGGGTTCCCCGGGACCCCACCACATGGCAGGCCTGCCTCTGCAACGGCTCCCCGTCTCTCCTGCCGCACCAGTCCTCACGACACGGCGGCTTCGCCTGGACACAGGTCCGGCCGCGGTTGCCTGTCTAGGCGTGCCTAGTGCACAGATTCCTACTGAACATGTCCTGGATGGACAAACTATTATATTACATGTGAAAGGGGAAATGATGCCACAGAATCGTTTAGAAAGATGGCAGATACAAGGTACATTAGGTTAGAAACTAAAGAAAGATGAAAATATGGGAGTCTTGGACTCCCCCCCCTCCAAAAAAAGAACTTCCATTCCTAGCCCTGCCTTCCTTTCTCCATTGTTAACATGTATAGAACAGAAATTAAGTGCTCAGTTCTTACAGTCACGTAGATTTGAAATCTAGGCTGTGTAACCTTTGGCAATCTCATAACCACTGGGAATCTCAGCCTCTTCACCTAAAGCATGGAAAAATAATAGATCTTACCTCAGAGAGTTGTTCTGAGGATAAAATGGAAAAAAAAATACAAAAGCACTAAGCACAAAGACAAACGTAAAGTGTTTAGGTTGCCTATTCTCATCATTAAACGCCTACTATGTGCCAGATAGAGTAGGGAATACTGAGCTTAGTAAGTTCCCTGACTATGGGGACCATAAAATCCCATGAGAAATGTCAGGCATATAAATAATTCAATGTACTTTGAAAATTCCATAGATGAGTAAGCAGAGAAAGAAAGAAATATCCCAGCCTGGGGATCAGAAAGACTTCACAGTAGAAATTCCAAATGCGCTGAGCTTCCAAGGACCAGTCATGTCTTCCTGAGCAGAAAAGCAGGGAAGGGCATTGCAAGAATAAGGAACAGCACGTGTGTGATGGCAGAGCGATGGGAAAGCAGAATGTGCCTAGAAAAGAGCAAGAAGTCCAGGATGACTGCGGCATTGGGGGGGGGGGGGGTTGGGGGGGGAATAGGGGCAGGTAGAGAAGCGGGAGGATGGCAACAAAGGAAGCCTTCTGATGGAGACTGATACAGTGAGCGGAAGAGTCCGGCCTCTATCCTGAAGGCAGTTAGAGGCAGATTCCAACTCTGCTTTTGGCCACAGAGCGATTGTACTGTAAACTGATAAAGCAGCATTTGTGTTTACTCGTCTACAAGCCAGACATAGCAAACGCACAGATCCCCACGGACATATTCCTCGCCAGGATCTTCAGTCATCGGGGCAGAGCAGGGACAGGGGGATTGCACATTCCAAAAACAAGTCAACCATGGCACCCAACCCAGCCCACCACCTTACGTCATCACACGGCTGGACTTACAGAGGTTTGGGGAGGAAGAAAACTCTCTTTAGCTGAAGCACAGGGACACATGTGCAGATATTTCTGTCTCTCCTCTCCCTTCCACATACACCAGTTCTGGACCATTTTGCTCCTCTGCTCAGCACTGGCTTCTCTCGGCTTCCAGGACACCTCATTCTCCTGGTTGTCTTCCTGCCTCATGGGATGCTCCTTCTCAGTCTCCGTTGCTGGTTCTTGGTGCCCCGGGTTTCCATCCTTGGACCTCTTTCCCATCTTCACTCACCCCGAGGTGCTCTCCTGCAAACATATTACTTTAAAAACCGTCAATATGCTGACAATTTCCAAATTTATATCTCCAGCTCCGACCTCTCCCTTGGATTGTTTAAGGGCCAGCTCAATATTTCTGCTGGAGATGTCAGGCGTCTCAAACGTAAGGCGGATAAAAACTAAATTTTTGGTCTTCCAAGCTACATCGGTTCAGTAAACGTAAATCACATGAATCCTCTTAACATATAAATCTTAGTGCCTCATTCTTCTGCTCAAACTGGTCCCAAAGCTCCTCTGTTCATTTGTAAATGCCCAAGTCCTTAAGTTCTCCTGCAAAGCCTGGACTATTGAATTCCCTCTCCTTTACCTGCCTGACGTCGATCCACGACCCTGCACCTTGATTCTTCCACTCCAATGACACTGGCATCCTCACTTTTTCTCAAATACATTAAATCTACGGTAGCCTCAGAGCCTTTACACTTGCGTCCCCTCTGCTCAAGATACTCCCCAGATGATCGAAGATCAGGTGTCATTTTCTCAGTGAAGTCTTTCCTAACCACATTATTTACAATAACTCAGAGCCTCTGAGTGCCTCAGCTACGCATCCAACTCTTGATTTCAGCTCAGGTCATGATCTCAAGGCCGTGAGACTGAGCCTTGCATCAGACTCCATGCTGGGCGTGGAGCCTACTTGGGATTCTCTCTCTCCCCCCTCTCTAAAAAATATAAATATAAATAGATAAAATATAAAAATATAAATAGATAAAATAAAATGCTAACTCCACCACCATCAACACCCCTTCCGGCACCCCCATCTCCTCTGCTTCATTTTCTCCATGGCACTAGTCACCATGTAATTGGGCATCTCATATACTTTCTCTTATTAATTTATTGTTCTTTTTTGTCTCTTGTGCTGCCAACACTAGAATGTAACAGCACATAAGGATTTTTTTCGGCTTTGTTCACTGCCGTGTCCCTGCTGTATAAAACCGAGCCTGGCACAGAGGAAGTTAATAGATAGTTTCTACATCAGTGAATCAGTCTAGGGAGAAAGCAATGGATTTAGAGCTTGAAGACATGGGTTTGAATCTAGACTCTCTGACTTATTTTTTCTACTTTTGTCAAATGATTTATCCTCTTGGCCTCGAGTTCCTTATCTGCAAGTTGGGGATTATTATCTCTGTTTCATGTGTATGTAGCAAATATTAATATTATATATAAAAATAATATAGTAGGCACTCAACAAATGATTATATATTCACTTACTTTATTCAATTTTTCCGACAAATCAAAAAGCCAAACCTGTCATAAAATAGAGCTTCACCCATTGTTAGCAGGTCTTAGAAAAAGTATGTTTTGTGAAAACTGAGTTTAGGGGCACCTGGGTGGTCAGTCAGTTAAGTGTCTGACTCTTGACTTTGACTCAGGTCATGATCTCAGGGTTGTGAGAGCCAGCCCCACATCAGGCGCCGTGCTGGGCATGGTCTGCTTGAGATTCTCTCTCTCCCTTTCCCTCTGACCTTCCCCTTTCTCTCTAAAAGAAGAAAGAAAGAAAGAAAGAAAGAAAGAAAGAAAGAAAGAAAGAAAGAGAAAGAGAGAGAGAAAGAAGAAAGAAAGAAGAAGAAAGAAAGAAAGAAAAAAGAAAGAAAGAAAGAAAGAAAGAAAACTGAGTTTAAAAATCTACATTTGGGACGCCTGGGTGACTCAGGGGTTGAGCATCTGCCTTTGGCTCAGGGCATGACCCCAGGGTCCCAGGATCGAGTCCCACGTCGGGCTCCCCGCAGGGAGCTGCTTCTCCCTCTGCCTGTGTCTCTGCCTCTCTTTGTCTCTCATGAATAAATAAATAAAATATTTTTAAAAAATAAAAATAAAGAAAATTGCGTGGTGTTCAGTGGGAACACCTAGCTTCCTGGGGCTCTAACTTCCCCTATGCCCGCCCGCCCTCCCGAGCCCCATAGCAGGCTTGAAAACCAACAGGCCTGCAACTGCAGTACTTGGGCCAGTCCCTGCTCCCACCTGACCAAACCCGGTGTTTCCTCTGTGGCTCTGCACGCTGCGGTGGGTCCCCTTCTACCAAGAAATGTAAGCGGGGGATGGGCACTGAGGAGGGCACGTGACGGGATGAGCACTGGGTGTTTCGTGTTGGCAAACTGAACTTAAATAAAAACAAATGTAGGGATCCCTGGGTGGTGCAGCGGTTTGGCGCCTGCCTTTGGCCCAGGGCGCGATCCTGGAGACCCGGGATCGAATCCCACGTCGGGCTCCCGGTGCATGGAGCCTGCTTCTCCCTCTGCCTGTGTCTCTGCCTCTCTCTTTCTCCCTCTCTCTCTCTCTGTGACTATCATAAATAAATAAAAATTAAAAAAAAACAAATGTAAAAAAAAAAGAAATGTAAGTAAAAACTTGTTTCGGTGGCATCGGCCTCTACCCGTCATCGTTCAGTTAATTGTATGAATTAAATCCCGAGTATAATTTTAAAACACCTAGAAACCCCCACTCATAGGACTTATCTTTACTTGACCCAATTCAAGTTCAACCAATGCAAACAGCCTTTTCTAAGGGAACTTATTGGGAAAAAAATCTGTGGCAATTATTTAATATTACAGCTTCCTGGGTTAGGACCAACAGCTGCAGCAAAAAAGGAGCTAACTAAAAAACTTCAAAAAACAATTTTTTGAAACTAAGTGATGAGCCATCCATAGAAGGCTTTGAAAGCTCCCAGAGTTTCCTGGAAACCTAGAGGCAAAGTGCACACGCGGTGCTGCGTGCATGGCTGGGAGAGACCTGAGCACGCCCTCACCTCCAACCTTTGACTAAGCTTGAGACTCTGCGAAGTAGGAAGTGAAGGCTGAGGCAGAGCTGCAACCACCCGAATGTGGAAACGGTGCCAAGTGCGCCCAGAACGCCTTGGCAAAGGCAGGGAGAATTATTGGTTCAAAGCGCTCGAGGAAATGCCTGTGTAACCTTTAGTGGGCCAGTGAGCTAACCGAGCGGAGACTTCAGTGGCCGCACACGGCAACAAAACAGTGACTTTACAGAATTGGTTCAGAAAAATCCCTACAACAAACTTCCGCAACAAACGTAAACAACACAAGCCATGGGGAAGGGGAAATCTGGTTTCCAGAATTACCACATTAATGATTTCAAATGTCTAATTGTCAACAAGAAATCGTGACATTAAAAGAAACAGGAAAGTATGGCCACACACACACACACACACACACACACTCGAGTTAGTAGAAACTGTTTCTGAGCAAATCTGAACATTAGACTTAGATTTTAAAGCAGCTACATGGAGGGTCCTCAAGACCACTCTCCGAGTCATGATTCACTAGAGGGACTCCGGAGAATGCAGAAAAGCTGTTATATACTCATGATTTCATCTTATTATGGAAAGAAACACAGATTAAAATCTGGAATGGGAAAAAAAAAACCATGGGGCAGAGTCCAGGAGAGACAAGCTTCCAGTTGTCTTCCCCAGTGGGATCGCATGAACCATGCTTAACTTTCCCAACAAGGACTGAATACGTGTACTGAGTATTGCCCATCAGAGAAGCTCATCCAGATTTTGGAATCCAAGGCTTTTACTGGGAGTCAGTCATGTCATCTAGACAGGTGTAGAGGAAGCATTTGACAAAATTGGATCTCCAGTTAGGATAAAACACTCAACAAACTAGGAATAGAGAGGAACTCCGCAATCTGACCGTGGAACTCTGAAAAAAAAAAAAAACCCAAAGAGAAGTAATATCATACTTGATAGTAAAAGACTGAATGTCTTTTCCCTTATGATCAGAAATAAGATAAAGATGTGCATTCTCATCATTTAGATTCAACATTGTACTGGAGGTTTGAGCCAAGAACATTAGGCAAGAAAAACAAATAAAAGGTATCATATTGGAAAGAAAGAAGTAAAATTATCTGACTCACACACACACACACACATTACTAGATCTAACAAATGCATTCAACAAGGTTGCAGAACACAAGCTCAGTTTACGAAAATCACTTCTATTTCTATATACTAGCCCTGAACAATACAAATATGAAGTTAAAGAAATAACTCCATGTATAGTAGCATCTAAACAAATAAAATACCTGGGAAAAAATGTTTAACAAAAGAAGTGCGAGACTTACACACTGAAAACTGCGAAACATTGTTCAAAGCAAATAAACAGAGTCTAACCAAGTAGAAAGACACGTTTCTATGGATTTGGAAGTCTTGACATTATTACCATTGTAATGTTCCTCACATTGATCCACACGTTCGGCGCAATCCCTATAGGAACCTCAGCAGCCATCTTTGCAGAAATTGACAAGTCAATTCTAAAATTCACATAAGAGGGCGTCCGGGTGGCTCAGTCAGTCAAGCGTCTGCCTTTGGCTCAGATCATATTAAAAGACTCGCCACACAGGGCTGAGAATTAGATTGGCATCAGAATTGTCACTAATTCTAGATTCTAGAGAACAGTATCTTCAAAATTCTAAGAGGAAGAGATTAAACGAACAAGGACTCTTATTATTCTAAAATGTTCACTCGTAAGAACTTAATATAACACAAACTTCTTAGGGCATACACAGTACAAGACAATACAATTGGGAGTCATTGGAAACCCAAGGGCCACTCTTCCATTCATTCGACACGTACACCTTGAGTTCCTACCATATGGCAGAGGCAGCATCGTAGCTACCAGCAAAGCAAAGGTGAGCTAGATACAGGTCATTCTTATCATTCTTGGGTTCTGTATTTGCGAATTTGATGGCCTGCTAAAATTTGTTTGTAACCCTAAAATCGATGCTCATGGTTATTTGCAGGCAGGCACAGATTGGAAAATTTTGAGTCATCTGATATGCATATTTCCAGTGAGGGCAAACGAGAGAACACTCCCCCTTTTTTTTTTAAGAATTTTTTATTTATTTATTCATTTGAGAGAGACAGCACGAGCAAGAGCACGAGCAAGAACACAAGCGGGCGGGGGGGCGGTCAGAGGGAGAGCGAGAAGCAGACTCCCCACTAAAAAGGGTGCCTGACATGGGGCTAGATCCCAGGACACTGGGATCAAGACCTGAGCCAAAGTCGGACACTAATCCGACTCAGCTACCCTGCGTCCCCCAGACACTGCCTTCTTATTTCATCTTTCATGCCCTAAACAAGCATCTGTTTCATGGTTTACTTAGTACCATATTTTTCTCATTTTTGTGCCGTTTCTTAGGGGGCAGTGCTTGCTGCAGTGCCATGTAGTGTTCCAGAGCGCAGGAAGGCTGCGATGTCCCTTATGGAGAAAATATGGGCGTTAGACGAGCTTCAGGCAAGACGGACAGGGCTGTTGGCTAGGAGTTCAATGCTAATAAATCATGAATATACATTAAATAAAGTGAATTTAAGCGGAAACACACAGTAAAAGCAAGGTTATGTATTGATCAGTTGATGAAAATATTGTGACCAGAGGCTCGCAGGCACAGGATCCTGTATTTCCCTTAGGAGCAAAGCTTCAGTATTCACATGACCTCGTAGAAATAACCACCATGAACTACGAGAGTACACTGAATGTTGTTTGCCCTCAACCACAGCCCAAACATTTAAAAATATACATAGTTTTGCTTAAATATAAAACAACTTAAGTCATCTAAAAGCCTGAAAAAAAACTCCAACTTTATTCTTGAAACTATCCCAGCTGCTTTATCTCTTCTTTCAATATCAAAAATGTTCTAAACAAAATCAACCAGTTCTGGCCTTCTTAAATTCCTAAAAAGATGCTACAGTATATGTATGTGATCGCATTAATCATCTTTTAAAGCCCATTGTATTTCTTCTTTATTTAAAAATAATAAAATAAATACATATCATTATAAACTATTGTTTTGCATGTTTTTAGAATTTCTGTGGAAGTCTCGGTACATCATCCATTTTATGAGGAGAGACGTCTCTAATTTTTAATATTTAATATAGTCAACCGTTTTCATCTTTTTAAATAAATTAGCCAATAATTAACAGGTAAGAAATGGCAACACACAAACAAATAAAATTGATAGAACAAAAAATGGAGTGAAAGAAATGGATCTAATGAACAGAAACTGGGAAAATTTATCTCATGTTAATTTTTACAAAAAAAAATTTTAATTAAATTTGTTTTTTACTCCCTTAAGAAATAGAACACATTCATCAAGAAATAACCTTTTCTTATCATTATTCTCCCTCATTTGCATATTTGACGAGACTCGCTTCAACCACTTACCTGTAGCACTAAGGTTTATAAGGGGGCTAAACACAGAGATTAATGAGAATACGATCTAACACATTTTGAAGATATTGCTGTCTCTCCAGTCTTTGGACAGACTACCACGCTGTGTGCCATTGCTGATACAGGGAGTCAAAGTCAAGTGTGAGGCGGTGGAAAAGGACCCCTGACCTACTTCACCTGTCTCTAGACGTACCTGACGGCTGCGAGAATAAGAGGCCGCGGTTGCCAGTTCGCTGGGGGCGCCTGTCCAGTGTACACCAGGGCTCTTACTACCCCTTCCTTTCCAGGCAACGAGAGACACGTGGAGCAGAAGATGGAACCAACGGGGTGGATGTGACTCTCTCTCTTTCCCAGGGGGAGAAGGGGCAGCAGGAGAGCAAGAGAGAATCTGAAGCAGACTCCCTGCTGTGCAGAGCCCACCAGGAGGCCCCGTCTCACGCCCCTGAGGTCATGACCTGACCCGAAATCAAGAGGCAGACACTTAACCAGCTGAGCCCCCCATGTGCCCCCTTTTCTATTTCACCGGTCTCGCATTTGGTATCCTTCCCAGCGGTCTACCATTGTTTTGGAGATAACACAGATTTTTAAAAACTCAATTCGGAAGCTGCTTCTTTTTACTGGGGAGTTAAATGGAAGGATTTTTATCATTTCATATAACAGTAACAGAACCACTTTTTGGTTTAATCTGATGTAAAATTATAAGATACATTTTTTTTTGTTTTCTGGATCACCCAGTCACAAGTATCATAATACCTCATGAGAACAATTGCAAAGATAAAGGTAGAAACAGACTTCTGTATCCTATCTCATCAACCACTTGATCAAAAGGAAAATTTGGTCATCTGTGTTGATACGAGAATTCCAGGCCTTTGGGTGCAAACTAAAAACAAGCACTTTGGGCTACAAAGAAACCACAGGCTTCCAAAGCATTGACCAGCAGGAAGTTTGAAGAAAAAAAAAAAAAGGTTTCTCTGCACTGTTGTTTGCAGTCTATTTGCATTTTATTTAAATAGTTGGTTATTTTCCTTTTAGAGGAAAGGGCAGCAAGTATTCCTTTTCCATGTTAATAATTTAATAATAAGATACTCCGTATGATAGTTGAAGAAATTCATAAAACAGAGAGATGTGAATCACGTTCTTTTTCTTCTTTTTCTTTTTCTTTTTTAAGATTGTAATTAATCATTCATGAGAGACCCAGAGAGAGGCAGAGCCACAGGCAGAGGGAGAAGCAGGCTCCCCACAGGGACTCAATCCCAGGACCCCGGGATCACGCCCTGAGCCAAAGGCAGATGCTCAACCACTGGGCCACCCGGGCGTCCCATGAATTACATTCTTAAATGAGATTACATTATATTTGTCACCATAATATCTTAACTGCTGGAGAAATAATAGCGAATATATGTGTGAGAATACATTTCTTTAGTATGCAGCTAATATTTGTGTTCTATTTGGATTCACTAATCTCTTGCAATCAATGGGTAGGTAGCTTCTAAGACAGTGAAGCCCAAGAGCTGGGAAACCGCACTCTATAAAAAAGAGCACAGAAGTAGGAACCAATAAACTGTGACTTTATTTTCAAATCCACCTCATTGGCTGAACTTGGGTGAATCACCCAATGACCTTGAGCCTTAGTTTTCTCAAATAGAAATGCCAAATAGAAATGCTATTGCCTATCTTGCCGCATCTAATTGTTACAAGAAACAAATGAGAAAATCGGTGTAAAATCAGATTGAAAGTTAAAAAGTGCTATACAAATTATTCAAGTTGTTATCAGTAGAAATAGCATTAACTGTTTAATGCCTAATTTTAACAAATAAATGTAAAACTTGCTAGAAATACATCCAGAGTGGAGATGTATATGCCTTTGATGTGTTTGGCAGTAAAATAGTTTTTCTTAAGAAATTAGATTCGCTGGCCTAGGTCTTCAGATGCTCATGAGAAGCCATCATTATTTCAGATGAATGAAATTATAAGCTGAAAGTATAGGGTTAAACAGCTCTCCAGGACACTCTCATGATCCTTATTCACTTTCTACTTTATTTTTTTCTTTAAGTTCTATTCATTTAAGTGATTGCCACACCCATGTGGGACTCGAATGCATGACCCTGTGATCAGAGTCGCATGCTCTTTGCACTAAGCCAGCCAGGCACCCCCATCTTCCACTTCCTATCTTGGGTAGAAGTACGTCGCCTGTATCCCATTCAAATCATTAGCTGTTTGAGGACAAAATCCCGTTCGATTCACCTTCGTAACTTTCAGAGCCTTTGTACAGAGTTGAGAGGACAACAGCCGTAAGTCATGGGCACCCAGTGCAAGTGAAGCGGCTTCGTTTCAAACCAGCTCTAGATCGACAATACCAAAGGCTGCGTCCTCTTCTGACGGCATCGGAGTCCCCTAAACTCGTCCCCCACTTGACAGTGTTGAGGGCCCCGGGCAGCAGGTCTCACACGTGTCAGACTGAAGTCAGTCTGCACCCTGGGCTTCAGGTGGGAAATAGCTCAGCTGCCCCAGTCGTGTTCCTGACTCAGCCCCCCCCCCCCATCCCTCACCTTCACCATCTCAAACCTTTGCCTTCTCGGTTCTTTCTTCTCCGCAAAGAACAAGTACGCAGCGCCCTTTAATCGTGTGAGTTCCAAGTAGGCTCCCGGTGGTACCTCCCCACCTCCCGGGGGAGACGCGGCACCCACAGGATCCCTCGGATTAGAACTCAAATCGATGATCAATATTTTAAAAACTTTGAAATACAAATGTTTTCCATCAGTATCCCTGGTGATAGGAAACCATTGAAAGGCTTCACTACTTCAAAGTACTCGTGTGGCATCTCGTCCCCGTCGTCCTGGTGCTGACCTCCCCACGGCCAGGTGCACTCAGAGAACGCGTGCGTGTGAGGTCATCGATCGGGTCATCCTGGCCTTGTTTCTAGCATCTGGACTTCTTAGGGTAAACACGGAAAAAAGTAATATCCAGAGAATCTATTAATAAAAATTGTCATATGTTTTCCCACAGCAAGTTCATCAGAAAAATGGTCCCCAGAGATGCTCGGGTGGGGGGGGGGGGTTGAAGGAAGGAAAGGAAGAAGAAAGGAGGGAGAGAAGAAAGAAGAGCAGAAAAGAGAGAGGGAGGGAGGAAAAAAGAACGAAAGAAGAAAAGATTCTTAGAGTCAAAAAAAATAAGAGAAACTGCATATTTGCAGTTTGCCTGCAGATTGACAGGAGATTTTCACAGCCCTTACTCCCCGAAGGGCAGGAATGAGGCCCTGTGGCCCATGGAAAGTTCTTAACAAATATTTGTTGATAATAAATAAATAAATAAATAAATAAATAAATAAATAAACAATACATTTTTGATCCTAAATACTCAGAGAAGAGCTACAGTTTGAAACATTATTTTTTCAGTTTTGCTTCACTCAAGAGTCACCCAAATATATCGGAACACAGAATCCTTTTTTCGAGGAAATCGTGTCTTGTGGATCACATTCTGAGAAATGTTGATGGGCACAGTAAATGAAACAAAAGAAAACCTATTTTGCTGTAAAGGTTAGGAAATATTTGGTTTGAATTCTCTAGAATCTTGACTAGCCCTGAAGGCTCTCCTACTTGTATTCGATGGTCTGAGTAATTCCCACTAGAGAGGGATGTTCAAGAAGGAAGTAGAAACCTTAAAATCTTTTAAAATTTGCTCAGGTTCCTGACATTCTGGGAAAATTAACCAGCTCAGTTGTATGAGATAGTCCAGCTCTGAGGTCTCCAACGGCCTGCTTGCCTCGGACTGTGTGAATACCGACTTACCATCTTTACCAGATTCTTTACGTAAAAATACAAGTCTCATCCCAATGTCAACATAATTTCTTGAAGTTTAAGAACAACAACAACAAAAATCTTGAACATTACTCAGTGACCTAGTTCTGCAAGCATAGGAGGAACTAAGAATCCCCAAAGAATTTTAGAATTCAAAATTCTGAGTTTTCGGGATCCCTGGGCGGCTCATCGGTTTAGCGCCTGCCTCTGGCCCAGGGCGTGATCCTGGAGTCCTGGGATCGAGTCCCATGTCGGGCTCCTGGCATGGAGCCTGCTTCTCCCTCTGCCTGTGTCTCTGCCTCTCTGTGTGTGTGTGTCTCTCTCATTAATAAATAAATAAAATCTGTTTAAAAAATCTGAGTTTTCTATTTTTAAAAGCTTTTTGAAACCAAATGTTAAAAGACATGAATTGCGTCCTTTCAAAAACGTCCACAGTGATCTTATGCATACAGAAGAGGGTTTTTTTTAATTTACCCAAAGTTTGGTTAGCTCCAATTCCTCAAAGGAGACCTGGGTGCTTTTAGTTTTGGAGTCGTTGTATCAAGAGTATTAGCCCCGGGGTCGCCTGGGGGGCTCGGCGGTGGAGCACCTGCCTTCAGCCCAGGTCGTGACCTGGGGTCCTGGGATTGCGGCCTGTAGCTGGTCTCCCTCTTCTCTCTCTCTCTCTCTCTCTCTCAAGTAAATAAAAAACCTTCCAAGATGAAAGTGGGCACCATGCAAAGATGGAGCAGCTGGTGCAAGGAGGACAAAGCCACCAGGCTTTGA
The DNA here is from genome assembly GCF_048418805.1 of Vulpes vulpes. Classification (NCBI taxonomy): domain Eukaryota; kingdom Metazoa; phylum Chordata; class Mammalia; order Carnivora; family Canidae; genus Vulpes; species Vulpes vulpes. Next base: position 139,176,299 of record NC_132793.1, read on the forward strand.
AGGCCGGGAACCAGCGATGCTCCAGGACCAGCAGGCGTGGTTCCCTGTCTACACCGAGGCCAGGGCCACCTGCAGGGCAGGAACTGGACTCCGACCAGGGGCCGCTGTCACCGCCACCCCACATGCAGGCCCTGAGGACACAGGGACTGGTGCGATTCCCACTCGCAGGCGAGAGAGCAGAGGTGGAGCCGAGACTGTGGCGGTTCACGGCCCAGGCCCCGCTAGGCCGCAATGCAGGGAGGGGGGGATCGCTCCACGGTTTCTTTCCCCCTTTGGAGGCTTAAAATTTAAATGTGTTATTAAAGATGAGAGAGATTTTTCAGAGATGTAAAAATATACACCCGTGTAAATCATTGCATAAACAATTTTTATCAATTTTCTGGTATATTTTAGGGAAACTGTTGAAAGTAGCCCATAACATCTTTTTTTTTTTTTAGTCAAAACAACCAAATCATGTGTGAGACGAGAGGTTTCTGTGTTTTACAAAAGCTCAATCAACTTCCTGGTACAAGGAGTCATGTGAATCCGAAGATCGCAAATAATCACGGCTGGTTTCCAACACCCGGCAGTGGGGGGGGCAGCACGGGCCCAGGTGCGCCGGGGGGGTGGGGGGGGGTCAGCACGGGGCCCAGGTGCGGCCGTGTGGGGGTAGCGGGCGGCCCAGGTGCGGCCGTGGGGGGGGTCAGCACGGGGCCCAGGTGCAGCCGTGGGGGGGCAGCACGTGGCCCAGGTGCGACCATGGGGGTGTAGCGGGCGGCCCAGGTGCGGCCGTGGCGGGGCCAGTGCGTGGCCCAGGTGTGGCCTCGGGCCCGTGGGCCGCGACCCTGGAGCAGGGGGGCAGTCCGGCCGCCTCCTGTGGGCCTGGGCCATCGTCCGCGACCACGGAGCACGTGTGGGCGGCACAGGCCGGGGGCACCTGTCCCAGGGGTTCGGTGCATTCGGGTCCCCAGGTCGCCGTGAGCGGCACGAAGTGTGCAGGTGCTGCGAGGCCGCGCAGCCCTGTCCCCGCCTTGCCCTCCCCTGACCGGGCCTGACCCCTCGACCTCCTCGCCCTCCTCACATTCCACAACGACATGGGCCTCTGCCCCGCGGCCGCCGTTTCACTCCTGCCTTGGCCTGGTCCCTTAGAGCAGCAGCTCTGCCTCTGGCTGACCCCTCTCTCACACCCAGCACCCAGCACCCACCCCCAGCACCCAGCACCCTGCCCCATCCCAGCACCCAGCCCCAGCACTTAGCACCCAGCCCCATCCCCAGCACCCAGCTCCAGCACTTAGCACCCAGCCCCATCCCCAGCACCCAGCCCCAGCACCCAGCCCCATCCCCAGCACCCAGCCCCAGCACTTAGCACCCAGCACCCAGCCCCAGCACCCGGCTGACCTGAGGCATCCGTGCGACCATCTGGCTCCTTGCTTCCTCTGGTCGTGAGTGAAAGGTGGGTCACAGCGGGCTCCGGTGGCCTCTGTGTGGCATCATGCGTGTCTCCCCAGAAAGGGAACAAAGCCCGACAGGTGGAGAACGGCTGGACCGGGAGGCTCCGGAGCGGGCGCCTGGAGACCGGCCTCGGAACTAGGGGTGGCGACAGCCCGGCCCCCCCAGACGAGGCGCCCAGGAGGCCGGCCTCCCGCGGGACCACCCAGCAGCCACCCCCCACGGGGCCGCCGCGGCCCCCAGAATGATCCACCGGCCCGTCCCTGCGGCCTCAAGAACCGGAGGTCCCCGGAGCGGCCGAGGCGCCCACCCCAGGTGACAATTACCCTGCAGCCGGTCCCTGCAGAGCGTACCCACAGACGGCCCTGCTCCCCAACACTCACCTTGGGCGCCCAGGTGCGCTGGGGCCCTGCATCCCTGTCTCACGATCCTCCCAAAACATCAGGAGTGTTCGGCACCGCGCAGCCAAAAGTCACGTAGATCCCATCACCTTCCTACAAAACCAGCTTTCCTACCTGACCGCGTCGCTTCTGTTCTCCTCCCGTGGCCTGGGGTACGCCCACCCCATCACGGACCTGTTCGGGGTGCTGGAAAACCCTCCCCGCGGGGTCTGCCCTCGCCCAATTCCCGCCGCCCCTTTCTGAGCCCGGCTCTAGACTCCGGCATCTCTGCGGCCCGTGCCCCGGCAGCAGCGCCCCGGCTTTCTTCAGGTAATTACTTCTCCTTCATCAGGAGACTCTTGGTCAAGGCGACCTGACCTTCAACCCAGTAGCAGCGCCAAGACCCAACACAGAGCGGCACATGCGTCCTCTCGGGCTGTAGATAGCAGCCAGGTAAGACGCTAATAGGGTCATATCTAATTATTTCAGGTGAGACATTGTAACAGTTCTGGGCGGGGACTCCGTCTGTCTGGACTGCTGCAGTACAGTGGCCCCGTGTTTTCCAAGTCGGATTCTCCAGACTTCGCACCTGTGCACTCCCCCCCCACCACCAAAAAAACAAATGACCTTTGAGTTTAAGTTAGCTTTCAACCACAACTCTCTGATAAAACACTGCTATAAAATCCTTTTTTTCCCTGAATTATCTCTTTAATCATATGACTTCTCCGTTAAAAAAAAAAAAAGCTTTCAACAGCTTCCCACAGAATAACGCAAAATCTTTTCTAATGTTTTCCAAGGCCTTTTACATCAAGGTCTCAAACTACCCGTTACGGGTTGAAAAACGTCCCCCCAGACTCATCTGTTACGGTCTCAATCCCTCATAACGTGACCTTACTTGACAATAGGGTCACTGTGACATAATGAGTTAAGATGAGATAAATACTAGAGCGCAGTCAGCCCACGATCTAATTTGACTATTGTCCTCATGAAAGAACCTCACATAAAGAGACACACATCCAGAAGGAAGACCCTGTGAAGACCTGGGGAGGACGCCGTTCGCAAGGGATGCCCAAGATTGATGGCAAAGCACCTGCAGCTAGGAGAGAAGCATAGAACAGCCTTCGGGAGAAACCAGCCTTGCCAGCACCTTGATCTTAGACACCTGGACTCCACGCTGGACAATTAGTTTAAGCCACTCAGGTTTGTGGTACTTTGTTTCCGTAGCCCTAGCAAACTACCTTCCTAGATTTAAACTCCACAGCCCCTTACAAAAATAATCTTCTCCAATAGAAATGATTAATTATACATTATCTTTATGCACACTTGAAATTTTTATAATAAGAAATTTTTCTCAAGCCCAACAGATTTCTTAAATCTAGGAACTTAAAAAGCAGATTCCAAATTTTGTGGGGTTTTAATTTTTTCTATTGAAGTTTGATTTGCCAACAGTATAACACCCAGGGCTCATCCCATCAAGTGCCCTCCACAGTGCCCGTCACCTGGATTCTAAATTTTGTATGGCCAAAGGCCCAAGCAATCTGGAGAAGAAACACAAAGTGTGGGGAATGGCCCTATCAAATATTAAGATTTATGATGAAGTTATTTTAATTAAGACAGTGTCTTATGAACACAAAGATTAACAAAGTGATCAGTGGAACAGAATTGGAGCTCCAAAACCAGAGCCACACACGCATAGAATCTCAATATCTGGCAGAGACAACTCTACAGGTAACTAGAAGAACAGCTTTTCAAAAGCTGTGATATAGGGGCACCTGGGTAGTTTGGTCAGTTAAGCCTCCAACTCTTGGTTTGGGCTCAGCTCAGGATCTCAGGGTGGGGAGGTCAAGCCCCACGTTGGCTCCTTGCTCACTGGGGTCTGCTGGAGGTTCTCTGCCTCCCCTCCTGCTCCTCCCCCTGCTTTTTCTCAAAAATAAATACATCTTCAAAAAATGATGCTGGGACAGCTGGTAGTCCACATGGAAAAAAATAAATGTAAAATCAAATCCATACCTTATGCCATATATAAAAACCAAATTCTAATGGGTTAAAAACACGTATGTGATGGTAAAACTTTAAAAACTTTTAAAGGAAAATATAGGAGAATGTCTTATGACCTTGGGATAGCAAATGATTTCTTAAATGGGATGCAAACTATTAAGGAAAAGACTTATAAATTCTACTATAATAGGATGAAGAACTTCTTTTCCTCAAAAGACACCATAAAAAAAAAAGTGACAAAAAAATCCCACAAACTATTGAGGACAACTGCAACATAAATAACTGACAAAAGGATTAGTTACCAGGATACACCAAAAATTTCTCTGAATCAATAAGAAAAAGGCCAAAACAACTCAATATAAAAATTTCCAAAATATATGGGACAATCATTGCCCTACAAAGGAAAGCTAATAGTCCAATAAACACGAAAATGCCCTCAACTGCACTAATAACAGAGCAATATGAACTGAGGCCACGATGAAGCGTATGATATGCCTGCTAGATTAACACAAATTAGGAAAGATAACGATAATAAACATTGACAAGAATGCTGCTAAGTGAGGTTACGATTTGGTGCAATTACTTTAGAAAAGAATCTGGTATTCTCTTGTAAAATTGATCATTCACATCTCCGCAATCCAACAATTTAACTCCGAGGTATATATCCTAGAGAAACCAGGAAACATGTTTAAAAATATTCATGGAAGTGTTGTTTCTGAGAGCAAAAAGAGTGGACCTAACAAAAATGTCCAATAACAGAAGGTTGGATAAATTATAACATGTTGACACATTGGGTTATTATGTACCCATAAAATAGAATGAATCACAGCTATGTACAATAGGAATAAAATGTTAAAAACAACCTTGAGTGGGAAAAATGCAGACCACAGAAGGCTACATTGAGTATGATATTTTATAAAGCTCATAAACAAGCAAAAGTGAACAGGATGTCATCTAAGCAAATATACATATATGGGCTTTATCACTAATATACCAAAAGAAGGATGGACATAAGCCTGACGGTAGAATTTACCTGGTTGGGATAGAGAAGGAAAGGCCCAGAATAAGGAGGAAATCATCCTAAAAGAAGGATAGTTGCAGCAGCATTGGTAACATTCTATTTCTTAAATTTAGCGGTGGGCGCAGTAGCGTTCATTCTATGGCTACGTATCAGATCTTACACCGATAATGCATGAATCCTTTTTTTGTACCTAATAGTACATAATTTAAAAAATTAAGTAAAATGTCTTCAAATTCTGAGATGAGATAGGTTAGTTCTATGGTTACATTCTTTGCATTGAAAACAGGAACACGGGGATCCCTGGGTGGCGCAGCGGTTTGGCGCCTGCCTTTGGCCCAGGGCGCGATCCTGGAGACCCGGGATCGAATCCCACGTCGGGCTCCCGGTGCATGGAGCCTGCTTCTCCCTCTGCCTGTGTCTCTGCCTCTCTCTCTCTCTCTGTGACTATCATAAATAAATTTAAAAAAAAAAATTTTTTTTTTTAAAAAAAGAAAGCAGGAACACCTGTGGCACTTATCTTCAGGGATTATGAAGAGCTGAGTCTCTATGTTCATTTTTCCAAGAATATATCTGTTTTCTATTGCTGCGTGACACATTACCACAGCGTAGCCGCCGGAAACGACATCCACCTATTAGCTCACAGGTCTGTAGGTCCAAAGTCTAATCACAACCTAACAAACTCTTCGTTAGGGGTCCCAAAGACCTAAAATCAAGGTGTTGGCTGCAACCCGCTTCCAAATTTTTTCACATTGTTGGCCAAATTCTGGTCTTTGTGGTTGTAGGACTGAGATCCCCAATTACTGTCGGCTGGGGGCCACTCTTAGCTCCAGAAGCCTTCCCACATATGGAGTCAGCAAAGGAGAACCTCCCTCATGTGCAATCCCTCTCACACTTCAAACCTCTTTCCAGAAAGACCTTATGCCTTATCCAGAAAGAGCTTGTCTGATTAGTTCAGGCCCGCCCGTATCATTTCCCTATTTTTAAAGCCAGTTGATATGGGAACTTATTTACATCTGCCAAATCCCTTCACAGCAGCACCTAGATTCATACTTGACTGAATACCTGGGAGAAGGTGTGTCCATACCAGGAGCTACGAATCTTGAGGGTCATCTTCAAATTCTACTTCCCGCTATTCCTAATCATCAAGCTTAATTTATTTAATAATTCCTCTCACTGATACGTAGTTTCTTTATGCCTCATAATATTGCATCTATTTCTTTATATAATTAGATTTTGTTTCTAGTCTACTTATACTTTAATACCAATCAGCTTATCTATTCTTGTAGCATCTCCATGCCATAATTTTTAACTATATTTATATTTAGTATGTGATTGACAGGTGTCCCTGTACTTTATTTTTTCCATACTTTGGCTGTTTTTATATTTTATGTTCCCACAAAATTTTTAAAAACTAAGCTCTTTGGAATTTTTATTACAGTTAGATATTTTTTCAGAACTTGAAAATTAAATTTGACAAAACTGGAAATTTGGTTGGAACCGAATTGGGAAAAATTGACATTTGTATTAATCTGAACTCTCTCCATTGCTGGTGAAAGAAATCCAGTGCAAAGTAGTTGTTCATATTTGTAGATCATATTAAACAGTATCTGATATATGGTCAAAGTGTCTAATACATATATAAACTAACATTTTTGGCCTTGGCTTAAATATTTTCTCATCAGAGAGGCCTCTGCTGACATTCCACACTTCCAATTCCATCACCTCCTTTAATATTAATCACAGCCTTATTTCTACCTAGTATTTTCTTATTTATTTATTTATCGTCTTGTTCCCACCCATTAGAATGAATGTAAGTCTATGAGCATAAGGACACTTGTTCTGTATGTGCTAGATATTCAATAAATGTTACAAAAAAATAAAAACAAAGATGTGGATTTACTGCAAGGATACTGAAGTAACATAGTATGAAAAAAATGGCAATAAAATAAGGAGTAAAATAGCTCTATAGAGCTCAGCCACTAGAACTGGGAACTTGACACCTTCAGGACATCGCTGACCTTAAGGGTTGTCACTGCTTGTCTCTCGGGACTTCATTCTCTGCTACTACACATGAGTTTTCTCCAAGTGGTGGGAAACACGGCTGTCAGCAGTCTGAAATTTATTCTTTCAGCTTCAAGACATGAAAACCAGTGGAGTAACTCTCCCAGGCTCAACTTCTTTAATGCTGAGATGATTTCTGACCATCCCAGTTTGGCGTGAGCACTCAACTGTTGGATCAGCTACCCTAACATGGGAAATGAAATACTACATTTGGCCCAGGCTTAATTAATCGCTCACCTGCGTGCCTCACCAAATCGTGTCTACTACAGCCATCTCATCTATGAATATGGTATATCTCTCTATGTCTTCCTTTTATCATCTCTCAACAGAGTTTTGTAGTTCTCTAGATGTTATACCTTTTAAAAGATTTTATTATTTTTATTATTTTTTTTGCAAAAGATTGAGAGAGAGAGAGAGAGAGAGATATCACAGAGGGAGAGGGAAGAGCAAGCTTGCTGCTGAGCAGACAGGTGGATGCAGGGCTCAAACTCAGGACCCTGACACCATGATCTGAGCTGAAGGCAGATGCTTAACCACCAAGCCACCCAGATGCCCCTTACACTTTCTTGTTAACATAACTGTTATGTTTATTTTCATAAACTTTGTGAATTGTAGTTCTTTTCTTTTTCTCAATAATTATTCCTGGTAATATGGAAAATGCATCGATTAATTTGCATTTTTTAAATTGTTTACCTTGTTGAACTTTCTTATTTGGAATGCCATCATAAAAACCCTCCTGTTTTTAATATTACAAAATAAAGAGTCTGCATTCAAGACCTTATACTTTTACATAGTGGCTATCTCCCCCAGAGTTGTCACCTTGAAAGTTGTGTAATTCTAAAACATATGCTCAGTTCCTGCTCCTGTTCCCTGAGGACCTCTTCCAAGCCCATACAATTTCAGCTAAAGTATTGGGCCTTTGCACTGGGTCAACTCTGTTACCCAATCACAGTCAATTAGACCAGGGTTTGGCCCTGAGACGAGGGGACTACTGAGCTCTCCCTGTTTAGAATTTGTGACTGACGACCTGAGATAAATAAGAAGCACACCTCAGTTATCTGCAGGTACTGAGCTTCTGTACTGACGGCAGAACTCTGGGTTTTGATCAGCCATCTTTTCCCCTCCTCCCCATCACCATGTGCACAGAAGAGTAGAAAAAATAAAAAGGGAGCAGGAATGAGAATTAATGATGCAGGTATGCAAATTACAATCGACTTTGTGGCTCCAGAGGAGGAAAAAGAAAGAGTGAATTTTGATCATTTGTCAAATCCCTCTTTTAGGTATATAAAACATGGTTCTGCTTTGTGTATGTGGATTTCTTCAAGATATTTTTGCTTATTTCAAATAAATTGCCCCTTATGTTAAGCTATTTTTGTGTGGGTTTCTGCTACTTGCAAATAAAGAAACCCTAAGAAAAGAAACTATATCCCATTCTAGTCATTTTTTTCCCTTGTGCAAGACATTTTTGAGAAAATTACTCTAGAATTGTCTTCCAAGACTTGGTCATCATCTTACATGTAATGGCATATCATAATCCTCAAAAAATTCTAACAACGAAAATCTTTCAGAGATGCATAACTTACGCACTTGAGATTTGAAGAACAGTCACTGAATATTCATTGTATGTCAAATAATTGGCTTAATTGTTTCATAGTAATGACTTGTTTCCTGAGCATAAATTCCTGGAGTTAGAGTATAAATGAAGTTATGAAGATAAATTCAGGAGTTAGATTTTCTAGGTTCCAATCCTGGCTCTAAACAGAGTAACTGTGAACAACTTATAAAGTCCTTGTGAGATATACAGAAGATAATCTATAAAAAGACTTAAAACAGTGTCTTTCATGTAGTAAGCGCTTAATAAATATTAACAATTATCACAATTACTACTAATAACACAATTACTGTTCTTAGTATGTGCAATGTGCAAATGTGATACGCTACAAGGAATACCTACTGTATATCACAAGGAATTTCTGCCTTCATGGATGCACAATCTACAAATGATCGCTGGGACTTGAAAGGAATGGAAAATCATGCTCTCCTTCACGGTATAATTATGTGAAATTATACATAGTAATGTTTTAAATGGATTAAATGTAAGTGGCTTATATAATACAATAATTTTCTCAGAAGCATCATGTAATGTAGAAAACATTTGGCCCCCTTTGAGTTAAATACCCTTTTAGTGCTCCTGCCAGTAGAAGTGTTTTATTCATGAATTCTGGTCATTCTCTAGCATTTATTGAGCAGTTACTCTATGCCACATTCTAAGTGCTGCAGATACAGCTATGAAGACAAACAAGGTCCTGTCTGCATGTAGCTTGAGTTTTACTGTATGGCATCAAGCAATAAGCAAATAAATAATGTAATAATTTCGAACACTAAGAAGTGCTATGAAGAAAAGCAAACAGAGCAACAGGAGAATGATGGAGATGGCAGGATGACTCAGTGATTCCCACGTCTCTGGGGAAAGTGAAACTGAGTGAGGTCTAAATGGTGATAGGGACCAGCCTCAAGTCCTGTATGTGTGTCTCACCGTAAAATCTGTTGTGGCCATAAACTTGACCAAAGTTTATGTTTAATTCCTTTTTTTTTTTTTAAGATTTATTTATTTATTTATTTATTTATGATAGACATAGAGAGAGAGGGAGAGAGAGAGAGAGGCAGAGACACAGGCAGAGGGAGAAGCAGGCTCCCTGCAGGGAGCCTGACGTGGGACTCGACCCCAGGACTCCAGGATCGCTCCCTGGGCCAAAGGCAGGCACCAAACTGCTGAGCCACCCAGGGATCCCCTCCTTTTTATTTTTTTTAAGATCTATTTATCTTAGAGAGAGAGAGCACAAGTGGGAGGGGCAGAAGGAGGAGAGAAAAATTCAAGGGACCCCCTGCTGACCACAGAGGCCCACCTGGGGCTTGATCACAGGACACTGATATCATGACCTGAGCCAAAACCAAAAGCTGGACACTTAATCAACTGCACCACTTGGGCTCCCCTCATCCTTATTATTTAATTGCTAATGCTTCAAATCCATTTTTTTTCCTACTAGTATCAGAGCACAGAAAAAACATCTGAATTTAAAGCTCATAGGCAGTTTATACTATTTTTTTATACTATTTTTTTTAAAGTCCATTTTTCTTGTTGCATCTTAGACTGAGCGTGATGATACAAAACTAGAAGGGGGTGCAGTAAACACAAATTCCATTGGTACCCAATATCCTGCCTGGAATGACTGAACCAGCCCTGGAGTCTGAGGGATGGGGAACTTTGTGTGAACATATCAAGCACAAATCCATCCTCGTTTTTTAAAATTGAAGTTTTTTAAACTTTTTTAAAAAGTTTTTTTTAATTTAAAAAATTTTAAAACTAATAACTGACATATTGTATTAGTTTAAGGTGTACAACATAATGGTCGCACATGGGCATGCGCTGTGGACTGATCCCCACGGTGAGTCTGGTTAACATCCATCACCACACGTGGCTGGAGAATTATTTCTCATGACGAGAACTTTTAAGATCTACTTTCTTGGCAACTGTTAAGTATGCAATCCAGTATTATTCACTGTAGCCACCATGCTGTACCTTACACCCCAATGACTTATTTTATAACTGGGAGTTTCTACCTTTAGAGTCCCTTCACCCCCTGTCACCCCCACCTCTAGCGACCACCAGTCTGTTTTCTGTATGTCTGAGCATGGGACGTTTATTTGTTTTTAGATTCCACACATGAGACGGGGCAGCGTTTGTCTTTCCCCAGCTGATCACCTCACTTTGCATGATGCCCTCAAGGCCCATCCAGGTTGCCCCCATGAGAAGCTTCCTTCTTTTTTCATGGCTGGGTCATACCGCAGTGTATACAACTCCAGGTTTGCATCAGAGATTTTGGCGACTGCTTCCAGTCCTGGGAGAATCATCGGGCCTCCTAGGACACCGGGTTTCCGAGGAAATGAAGTCCTTATGTGATGAGGTGACAACTGCTGTAAATTTTCAGCGGCTGATAATGCTAAGTTGAGCCGTAGTTATGAGCTTATTCCCAATAAGTCTACGAGAGCCTCAGCAGAATAATGAATTCTAGAAGTCCTAGGAAATGAGAAGCAATATGAAAAGGCTACACTGAGAAGGACACAACGAACTAGAAAAATCAGTGAGCCCAGGAACCTTTAGGTTGGGGATCTTTGGCGTCCCCTGCAGTGGACTCCACATTATTATTATTATTATTATTATTTTATTTATTTATGATAGAGAGAGAGAGAGGCAGAGACCCAGGCAGAGGGAGAAGCAGGCTCCATGCACCAGGAGCCTGATGTGGGATTCGATCCCGGGTCTCCAGGATCGCGCCCTGGGCCAAGAGCAGGTGCAAAACCGCTGCGCCACCCCGGGGTCCCCCGGGTTCCACCTTAAGCAGCGTCACCGCCCAGGCCTCGCCTTCAGGTCCCGGTTTACATGCGCCCCAGTCGCCCTGGCGCCCACCGGGCTCTGAGCCCCCCCCCCCCCCCGGGACGCGCCGCACCTCCACGAAGCTCCCTGGGCGCACGCGGTCAGCGGGGGGCGCGGCGGGAGCCCGAGCGAGCCGCAGGCAGGGAGCCCCGGCCCGTCTGCACCTCGCGGGGCGTGGGGGGGGGGCCTGCAGGTGGCGGCGCCGCCGAGACCCAGACCCCGACGGAGCAGGAGCGGCCCCTGCGGGGTGGGCCGGTGGGCGATGCTCGGTGTCCCGGCCCGGTCGGTGGAAGCCGCTCTAGGGCGGGCGCGCAGGGAAGGGACCTCGGGGACACCGCAGTCGTGGAGCTGGTGGGGGCGCAGAAAGCTTCCAGGAACCGTGTCTTTATGCTTAGAAATTGGACTTCAAGGCAGCCCGGGGGGCCCAGCGGTTGAGCACCACCTGCAGCCCAGGGCCTGATCCTGGGGCCCGGGGTCGAGTCCTGCACCAGGCTCCCTGCATGGAGCCTGCTCCTCCCTCTGCCTGTGTCTCCCCCCCCCCCTCTCTGTGTGTCTTTCATGAATACATAAATAAATCTTTAAGAAAAAAAAAAAAAAGAAATTGGACTTTATGCAGTGTCCCTGCTCCCTACCGCTAGACCTCCCCGCGCAGGATAAACAGCCATCAGGAAGGACTGTTACTCTGTGTCTTGCCAGACAACGTTAGCAAGCTTGACCCTGCGATCTCAACTCTCAAGGGTAGATGCTTCTTCACCCAAAACATTCCACGACAAAAACAGAACAAAACAAAAAAGATTCACCCCCCAAAATTCTGCGAACTAAAAAGTTAGAATTTCCTTTACCCAACTGTGTGATCTTTCCCCTTCTCTGTCATAGGCACTCTGGGAGAAAAAATAATAATTGGTTGAAAATCAAAGGTATTAATGGCCAAAGGAGCAATGAGATATTCAGAACAAGATGTGAATATACAAATTATGGGTCCTATAACACTAGTCTCCCATCTGCAGATAAACAGAATATTTAGATAGAGCAAGACAGTGAAGTCAAACCCCACACTTTAGAGTGGGTACTCAACCACTGCCGTATAAGCTTGCATTCCATTAACATTATTACGGAGATTACTGAAATACCAAATTGATCATTTTATCCTAAGAACACGTTCAGAAAGAAATCACACCGAGGTTATTAAAGCAGCCATTCAGTTGACCTCATTCATTCTGTGAATGGAATCCATGGTGCTGGCCCAAATGACTCTTTTGTTTTCCATCTTTGCTAAAAAGCTGAATCAAGTAAGTTACTTTTAATAAAATTTACTAGTTGGTAATTGGTTCTTAACTTTTTTGAAAAGAAAACCATATGTGAGTACATTCTAATTCTAGAATGTTTTCAAATCCAGGCTTAGATTGAAGCTGTAGATGTGATCCCACAAAAATGAGGAGGGCAGGATCCCTGGGTGGCGCAGCGGTTTGGCGCCTGCCTTTGGCCCAGGGCGTGATCCTGGAGACCCAGAATCAAATCCCACGTCGGGCTCCCGGTGCATGGAGCCTGCTTCTCCCTCTGCCTATGTCTCTGCCTCTCTCTCTCTCTCTCTCTGTGTGACTATCATAAATAAATAAAAATTAAAAAAAAAAAAAACCCAGATGAAGATCTTTTAAAAAAAAAAAAAATGAGGAGGGCACCTGGGTGGCTCAGTTGGTTAAGTGATTAACTCTGGGCTCAGGTCATGATCCGAGGGTCACGAGATCAAACCCCGTGGTGGGGCTCCAAGCTCAGCAGGGTCTGCTGAAGATTCTCTCCCTCTCCCGCCGCCCCTCCCCCTGCTTGGACGTGCACGCTTGCTCTCCCTCTCTCCGTCTCTCTCTCAAATAAATAAACCTTTAAAAGGAAGATTAGGAAAAGTCACCTTTGTGGCTGGGTTTTTTATATATATATATATATTTCAGGCCTGTCCTTTTTCTATTAAAGTGAGATGGTTGATAAAAATTTATTTTCTGGAACTTTGACAATATGAAATATTTTCCATTTGAATTTTAATGTAGCTATCCCAGGAAATCCTAAATTTTTCAAGTAAATTATACCGCATGGTAGTAGTTTCTTTTAGAGAATTAGACAAATTTAAACTAGTCTTCCATGTATTTTAAAGATGAAAACGAAACATATTCACTGAACAGCTTCAGTTATGAGAAGAGTGACTACACTGAAGGTACATTTTCACGTATAACTCTGAAACTGTCTCAATTATCTGCGAGACAAAAAGATAAATATTTTTTAGACTTCCCTATCCTTCCAAGTGTTCCTTGAAGAATAAAACAACAGGGAACCCTGGGTGGCGCAGCGGTTTGGCGCCTGCCTTTGGCCCAGGGCGCGATCCTGGAGACCCGGGATCGAATCCCACATCAGGCTCCCGGTGCATGGAGCCTGCTTCTCTCTCTGCCTGTGTCTCTGCCTCTCTCTCTGTGTGTGTGACTATCATAAATAAATAAAAATTTTAAAAAAAAGAATAAAACAACAACTAGTTCCTTCTTATTCACTCACTTATTCATTTATTCATTCAAAGATTCACTGAGGGGCTGCTTTATGTAAGGCACCATTAGATGTTTTATAATTCCACATATGTGAGCTTTTTTTTAAATGTATATGATCTTTAACAAAACCAGGTATTTGCATGGAAAAACAAGAACAGTAGTGTTCCTCTCCAAAGGAATTAAGCCAATGATTCAGGGGAAGCTCTGGCGCTTGGCCACAGCCATGGCTCCTGTGGTAGATTGTACGATGGGCTCCAAAGGCTTCTTTCCCTCCCTCAGTTTTGCCGAGGGTCATAAGGGGCAGACTGTACGTCCCATCCCGTTGACTTCGGACTTGACTGTGTGACTTGATTTGACTGATGGCATGTTAGCCAGTGTGACATAGGGGAGGAGTCACATGCTTTCCTGCTCGCTCTCACGCCCTTCTGCTACCTTCGTGATGAGCCGGCCCCCAAGCAGCCCCAGACCCGCGAGTGAGACAGGCGGGTGCACGTGAACCTGACCCGCAACTCTAGCCAAGCCTGCCCCATCCCAGAAAACCCACACGCCTGTCCAGTTCAAGAGACAGACAGGTGGAAGCAGGGAGGGAAGGAGAGGAAGAGAGAAGTAAGTAAACTTAGGGAAAACAAAAAATAAACTTCTGGGCTATTAAGTGAACATCGTCATAACATGTAGATAACTTACTTTGATTATTGATTTTTAGGATCAACCTGTAAAGCACAGAAGATTTCAATATGGTCACAACATAGATTATAAATGTCATCAAACTTGATGTAAAAATACAGATGAAAGAAAGTAGAAACTGAAAGGGACAGAAAGAGCAAATACAAAGGGAAGGGAGCGAAGAGGCTTCATATTGAGAAATAGAGAATCGAGCCCACTGTCTATGATGATGAAACAAGCAGTAGCTGTACGTTATATAGTTTATTTTTTTAATTTTTTTATTGTAGTTCAATTTGCCAACATATAGCATAACACCCAGTGCTCATCCCGCCAAGTGTCCCCCTCAGTGCCTGTCACCCAGTCACCCCAACCCCCTGCCCACCTCCCCTTCCACTATCCCTTGTTCATTTCCCAGAGTTAGGGGTCTCTCATGTTTTGTCACCCTCACTGATATTTCACTCATTTTCTCTCCTTTCCCTTTATTCCCTTTCACCAATTTTTATATCCACAGCAACTTCTTGCAAGATACATCCATGAAGGCAAGAGAAACAAAAGCAAAAATGAATTATTGGGACTTCATCAAGATAAGAAGCTTCTGCACAGCCAAAGAAACAGTCAACAAAACTACGAGACACCCTACAGATGGGAGAAGATACGTGCAAATGACAGATCAGATAAAGGGCTAGTTTCCAAGATCTATAAAGAACTTATTAAACTCAACAGCAAAGAAACAAACAATCCAGTCATGAAATGGGCAAAAGACATGAAGAGAAATCTCACAGAGGAAGACCTAGACATGGCCAACGTGCACATGAGAACATGCTCCGCATCACCTGCCATCAGGGAAATACAAATCAAACCCACCACGAGATCCCACCTCACCCCAGTGGGAATGGGGAAAATTAACAAGGCAGGAAACCACAGATGTTGGAGAGGATGCGGAGCAAGGGGAACCCTGCTGCACTGTTGGTGGGAATGTGAACTGGGGCAGCCACTCTGGAAAACTGTGTGGACGTTCCTCAAAGAGTTAAAAATAGACCTGCCCTATGACCCAGCAATTGCACTGTTGGGGATTTACCCCAAAGATACAGATGCAGTGAAACGCCGGGACACCTGCACCCCGATGTGCACAGCAGCAATGTCCACAGTAACCACACTGTGGAAGGAGCCTCGGTGTCCATCGACAGATGATGGATAGAGAAGCTGTGGTCTGTGTCTACACTGGGATATTCCTCAGCCGTTAGAAACGACAAATACCCACCATTCGCTTCCACGTGGAGGGACCTGGAGGGTATGATGCTGAGTGAAGTAAGTCAATCGGAGAAGGACAGACATTATACGTTACATATTTTAAAGTTTAATCATTGTATTAATCTGCTAGGGCTACCATAGCCAAATACCACAGCCTGAGTAGTCTAAACGACAGATGCCTTCTAGCTCCAGAGCTGGCAGCCCCAGATCAAGAGGCGGGCCGAGCCGATGGCACCCTGACTCCTGTCTCCGCGGCTTGCACACGGCCACCTTCTCACTCTGTCCTCACACGGTCTTTTCTCTTTGCGCATATTACCAACGGCTCTTTGTGTCCAAATTTCCTCTTCTTCTTTTTTTAAAGATTTTATTTATTTATTTGATGGAGAGAAAAAGAGAGACAGCACAAGCAGGGGGAGCAGGAGAGGGAGAACCAGGGCTGGATGCCGGGCTGGATCCCAGAACCCGGTGACCATGACCTGAGCCAAAGGCAGATGCCTAACCAACTGAGTCACCCAGACGCCCCTAAATTTCCTCCTCTTATAAGCACACCAGGGCTGGTCATTTCGACTTAATCACCTCTTGAAGGACCCTGTCTCCAAATACAGTCACATTGTGTACAGGGGGGTTAGGACTTCAACATATGAATTTGGAGAGAATATATTTCAGCCCATAATAATCAAAAAATTTTTTAAGATTTTATTTATTTATTCACAAGAGACACAGAATGAGGCAGAGACACAGGCAGAGGGAGAATCAGGCTCCCTGCGGGGAGCCCGATGTGGGACTCGATCCCAGGACCCCAGGGTCATGCCCTCGGCCAAATGGAGATGCTCAACCGCTGAGCCACCCAGGCGTCCCTCAAATGTATTTAAAAACATAAATTAAAATAGTGGTGTAACTGTAATGAAAGGTAGGAGGAGGGGGAAATGGGTAGTTTGATAGTATCTAAAATTGAAATCAAGAAATAGTGGTGGATACATATTACTTAGAGATGTAGAGGTGATGGAGGGCTGCCACGTAGTCGTGCAAATTCTACAGGGTACGACTGAACATGGCAGCCCTGACTGACCACAAGAATAAATATTAATATTAACAGTTAAAAATTAAAAGTAGTTTGCTCTGGGGAATAGGAATAGGATTGAGGAAGAGCAAAAACCTCTCAGTACTAGTTTACCCTGAAATCACACGCACACATGTATATATATTACTTGGACAAAAAAAAAAAATTAAACTCCAACTGAATAAAATAAAAAAATAAGAATTTCATTACCCCTTTGCCTTCTCCCCATTGTCTATTTCCAAATCTTATTAGCTCCTGAATAGATTGTGGTAAAGTCTTCGAAATGTTTTCCTTGCCTCTCGTACCCTCCAACGCAGCCTGCAATGCCTCTAGAGTGTTCTGTCTCAAATAAAAATACGACCATGTCAATGATCCTTGAACCCCTGTGCGATGTTCCTTGACAGGGGAGCTAGGCTGACTCTCTCCAGTGTCTTCTCTGATAAACTCTCTTGTCGTCACTTTATTTTTTCCCCAGACTAATTGTTTGAGATTTTCCCCATTCATCATGCTCTATCTGCTTTTAGTCTTACGTTATCTGGCTGAAATCCTCTTTCCTTTTCTCAATTCCAACACGCCCCCCACCCTTCTCCAACTCATTGCCTCCATTTGGTTTACTCTCTTCTTCTCATCCTATGGTCCCAGGCGATTGGTTTAGATGGAACTCACTACAGGGCTTGGCTTCCCTCTCTCCTTTGGTGAGCTCTGTTTCTTGGTGTTGGCTTCACTCTTGAATCCAAAATAGCGAACTGCACGGTGCTTGTAGTACATTCAGTGCAGAGCGCAAGGGCCCTCCCAAACCTCATTGTGTCCCATTGGCCTTGGGCAGGTAGTGCGCCTGTATCTGAGCCAATCACTGTGCCAGGGGAACACCCTGTTCTGAGTGGCCAGTTCTGGGTCCCTGTTCACAGGAGATGAACTCAAGGCCATAGGAAGCACATAAACTGAAAATAGGAGGGAGAACGGTCTTCATGGGGAAATCAAGGTGTAACCTCTAAAAGGGAAGTGTATGGGGACGCCTGGGTGGCCCAGTCAGTTGAGCGTCTGCCTTTAGCTCAGGTCGTGATCCCAAGGTCCTGGGATTGAGCCCCGCATAGGGCTCCTGGCTCGGTGGGGAGCCTGTTCCTCCCTCCTTCTCTGCTTGTGCTCCCTCTCTCTCTCTCTCAAATTAAGTAAATAAAAATAAAATCTTGAACAAGGAAGTATACAAATACGGCACATACATACTATACGCATATGCCCTAATCACAGGGGCAGATTCCCGGACTTATCACTGAAGACCCAGCACCTAGTGTAGTAGCACTTGACAAATGTTAGGTGCCCAAAATGCTTATGGAATTCTTATGTGTGAGCTATTGCTTTCTGACTAAAAGATATTTTATGATTAGGTGCATATCTCAAATATTGACATTTTAAAATCAAATCACCCAGTTTATCCAAATGCAAGTTGTTGAAGACATTTCTGTAAATAATAAGCGGTATTTCTGTAGCTGCATGTAAGTTCTAATCCTACTGAATGAGCAAAGTGGAATCCCCCAGAGGAGGGCTGGGGATGATGGACAGAAGGAGAAGGAGAGAATCCCAAGCAGGCTCTATTCCCAGCTCCGACCCAAAGCAGGGCCCGTCTCATGACCCTGAGGTCATGACCTGAGCCAAAATCAAGAGTCAGATGCTTAACTGACTGAGCCTCCCACGTGCCCCTGTCACATTTTTATATACACAGTTGACCCTTGAACAACATGGGTCTGAATGCATGGGTCTCCCTAAACATGAATTTTTAAAATACAGTACAAAAAAAATACACTACAGTATTATAGACCCAGGTTCTCTTCCTTATGGCTTTCCTAACATATTCTTTTCTCTAGCTTTCTTTATTGTAAAAATACAGTAGATGAGATATATGACATACAAACTACGTGTTCATCAAAACTTAACTTACTACCTGTAAGGTCAATAGTAGGCTATTCGTTAAGTTTTTGGGTAGCCAGAAGTTACGCTTGGATCTTCAACTGTGCAAGGAGATCAGCGCCCCTGACACCTGCCTTGTTCAAGAGTCAACTATCTTGCAGTTTTGTCTGGACAAAATCAAATTAAAATTTGATTTTAAAGTAGCTGACAGGGATCCCTGGGTGGCGCAGCGGTTTGGCGCCTGCCTTTGGCCCAGGGCGCAATCCTGGAGACCCGGGATCGAATCCCACATCAGGCTCCCGGCGCATGGAGCCTGCTTCTCCCTCTGCCTGTGTCTCTGCCTCTCTCTTTCTCTCTGTATGACTATCATAAATAAATAAAATTTTAAAAAAAATTAAAAAAAAATAAAAAATAAAAAAAATAAAGTAGCTGACATTTTGGAGGGCTTTTAATTTTATTTCATTTTTTTAAATCTATGTTAACTTAGAGCACTTTACGACAATGCTTTAGAAGAAAATGCTGCTTCGGCATTAAGTTTTTTTTTCTATATATATAAATTTATTTTTTCTCGGCATTAAGTTTTACATAAGCTTTAACGTGCCCCTGAAGAAACCCCTCAGACAGATCAAGAGATTCGTAATAGAAGAGTCTGCTTTTTAAATGGATAAAGAGCACATCTGAAGATTTATTCTTGAAAGTGAGTAAATGCAAACAGACCCCTTGGAGGAACAGAGGTGTGCTAAGGGGCATCCTGTCTTAGCAACTGAGTTTCCCCCAACAGCGTGACGCAACTGCTTCATTAGCTGCATGTGGGCAGCTTGATTCCTCTCCCTCCCCATTCCTTGTAGAACCTATCAGGGCGGCTGTTTAAAGCTACCAGGCCAAATTCCTCCTGCACTTCTTCCTGCCAAATAGAACCATAATTGTCATCAAGACGTGATCATCTGTTTCATATTGCTTTGACTCATGCTGAATGAAAGCACCAGTGTGATTTGCCGTGTCATTTCAGCTCTTTTTCTTGAAAAGTAGAAAATATGTGAACACTTCTTTGTATTCCCTTTTCCAAATCATAAGACTGTGAATAAATTAACATTGTCCTATTTGAGGCATTGTACTATTTGATTAGATTTAAAAATGTCTAGAATGGAAAGAGGAGGGAGGAAATTCGCTGGGGGAGGGAGAGAATAAAGACTCTACTTAATAGAATATAAAAGCTTTCACAGGCCAGAAATGTCCTGCCCAGTATGGTAGCATCTATCCACATGTAACTATGAACTGTGGCTAATCTGAATGGCAATGTCCTGCAAGTGTGAAATACATATAGATTTTTCAAAAATTTAGGACAGAAAAAGAACATAAAACACCTCATTAACGCCTTGTATGTTAATTATCTGTCGAAATGATGTTGTTTAGATGTAATGAACTAAATAAAATATACTCTTAAAATTCATTTCACTTGTACTTTTTAAATGTGGCTACCAGAAAATTTAAAAGTGTGCGTGTGGCTTGCACTGTGTCTCACATCCTATCTCTATTGAACGGAGCTGGTCCCCAATTTACATGCCAAGAAATGAGAATGGTCAGATGAGATAGAAGGAAAAATAAAGTCACATTTAACAAGCATTCTCAAATGTTATTTCTGTTCCAAAAGGCTTATTTGAGGAATATTTGTCTCTCTAATAGAGGTCAGGGTAAAAGCGGGTAAATCTCTTTTCAGTAAAGGAGCTACTTGTTTTTGCCAGTCTGGATATCTATATTCCCTTTTTCTGGTAATAGGGCCCTGGTATCCCTTTGAGGAACCATCTCTCCCTGATTTTGAGTGGATGTGGTTTGGGTGAAGTTGACTCATAATGCTGGAATTCATCATGTAACCCAGGCCTAACCAATCAGAACATCTTACTACTTTGGCCATAATAATTGGCTCAGGAAATTGATAAAAGTTGGTCAACTGTGAAACACCTCTAGATTTTGGGGGAACTACTAAAAAAGAGGTGTTTGGTAATCTGGTGGATTAAGTCTACAACTACTCATGGCCATCTTAGCCAGCATCTGGGGAGAGCTGATCTAAGTATGAAGACAACCAAGAGGAAAGCAGTGGGAAGGGGCAGAAGCAGATTATTTTTTATTTTTTTAATTTTTTAAGATTTTATTTAATTATTCATGAAAGATGAGAGAGAGAGAGTGGGGCAGAGACACAGGCAGAGGGAGAAGCAGGCTCCATGCAGGGAGCCTGACGCGGGACTCGATCCTGGGTCTCTAGAATCAGGCTCTGGGCTGAAGGCGGCGCTAACCCGCTGAGCCACCCGGGCAGCCCCAGATTATTTTTGAGTACCTGGATCCACTCTCTGACTAAAGCTACCATCTTGAATTTTTCTAGAATTTTAATAAATTCCCTTCCTTGATCAAACCTATTTAATTTCTGAATTCAAAACAAAGTAATCTATTGTGAAGGGATTATCAAATGAGTAAACAAACTGCATTCATAAATTCAGTGAACACTCATAGAGGTTTGTCTATGTCCAAGCAACTGTGTTGGGTGCTGATGGAGGAGGGCACAAAGTTGTTTACTCTTAGCACCCATCCATCCACCTATCCGTCTACCGAGGAAGCACTCACTGAGATCCTCTTCCATGCCAGCCACTATTTTAGACATTGGAGAAACAGAAATAAAAATGCAAAGTGACAGACATTGAGTATCTTTTCTATTTTCTAAGTCATCTATGGGCCTACTACTAGTTCTTTTTGCTCTCTCCAACAGCGCTCCAATTTCCAATTTTTCATAAATCAAACCTGTTATATGATTTCTGCTCCATTTTTTTCCCAGGAAATTCTTCCTTGGATTCCTCCATCTGGACTTGCTTTCAGGCTCTGCTGCCAGCTGTCCTCTGTGACTGCCCTTCTTCATCTTAGGAATTCCCTTGACTGCTCTCTTCTGTTGGAGTCCCTGTTTCCTTGTCATGAAGAAGCATATGCAAGTAGCATCCTGAACAGAAGCATATGAGAGGAAAATGCTATGAGACCTTGCAAACCTGAAAAATCTCCAATCTATTCCCATAATTGACTGATAGTCTGATGATTTTAGGATTCTAAGTTGGAGGTCATTTTTAAAGATATGGTTTCATTGTCATCTATTGAGAAGTCCAACAGTATTCTGTTTCTTATCCATTGTATATGGTCTACTTTTGCTCTCTAGAAGTTTTCTTAACTTCCTCATTATTCCTGGGATCCTGAAATTTCATGATTATATGCCTTGGAGTAAAACCTCTCAATATACAGGCTCAACTTCTCTTTTATTATTTCTCTGATAACACCCTTCCCTCAATTTGCTCTGTTCTCTCTTCCTGGAATTCATGTTGGTCAGATCTTGAACTTCCTGGATTGATCTTGAAATTTCCTTATCTCTTATTGTCTGTTTTTTTTTTTTTTTTTAAGATTTTACTTATTTATTCATGAGAGACACAGAGAGAGGCAGAGACACAGGCAGAGGGAGAAGCAGGCTCCACACAGGGACCCCAGGATCATGCCCTGGGCCGAAGGCAGACGCTAACCAGCCGAGCCACCCAGGCATCCCTTATTGTCTGTTTTAATGCGACATTGAAGAAATATTCTATCTCAACACTTCTATTGAATTTCATCTAATTTCCTCTGACATATTTTTAATTTCCAAGAGATTTTTCTTGATTTCTCTGTTTCCATAGCATCTTGTTTCAAAGTAATTCTTGTTTTACTGATGCAATATCTTCTTTTATCTCTTTGAGGATGTTAATTAATTAGAAGTTTTTTTCTAATAAATAACTCTTTTTTTAAAGCTCTCTCTGAATGAATAAATAAGTAAATCTTTTTTAAAAAAAGTTTTTTTCTACTCCCTGAATTTTCTGTTTTTCCTGAATTACTTTTATCTGCTTGTTTTGGTCTCTTTCAAGTTGGACATTTTCCTCAAATGTCTAAGGGCTCTTGGCAGCCAATGCATATTTATGAACAAAACCCTTAATCATTCATTGGATGCTCTGTGTACATGGGTGGGCCGTATGACTGGTGGACTTTACTGAAATGTGATAAGGCAGGAAGCCAGTTTTTCATTGGGGAGATTTTTCAAATGTTCCATCTGTAAGTCTTTCCTATACTTTTGAATTTCTCTTGAGAAGGATCTTTAGTTTCCTGTTAAAAAGTACAAGTCTGGTTATGGGTATTGTAGGAGCAAGTTGGGGGCAATTTAGCAAACTTTTATTTAGTAATCTGTGCTCAGTTTGCAACTTTAACCCCTCTTCTACTATACTTGGTCTCCTCAAATCCATAATCTTTCCAGTCCAATTTCTCCAAAGAACAAATTTCCTATTTCTTGCAGGCATTGGAATAAAGCCTGACTGCACCTGGAGGCGAGGGAATCTAGAGGAGGTAGTTCTCACAGCTCTTCACACAACCTTTCAACTAATCCCGGGCTTTCAGCCCTATTTCCCACCTCAACCTTCTGCCTTGTTAATCTATTTCCTGGGAACAATGGAGAAGGAAATCATGGAAACTAATGATACTCAAAATAGTTGCTGAGTTTTGTATTTAGATTTCTTTTTCTTTCAAGTTTCTGATGTAGAGCTTAATGACTTTAGTGTATAAGAATAAGATCAGGCAATTTGGCCTATTCAGTTTGAAAGCTTATAACAGGATAATATTAGACTATTCTTTACCTTCCATAGTTGCATAAGTAATCATTAATTATAATTTAAATTTTATATTATAATTGAAATTTTCAAATATGATATAATTTTGACATACTTACTAAGCTAAAAGGTGCTAAAGCTATACCAACTACACATTTTTAATTCCATCTCTACTTTATGAAGGTAAATCATAGTATAATTTAACTGCTTCTTTCTTTTCTACCTTTATTTCACATCTATTCTCTAAGTGGATATTAATATGGGCCACTATCATATTCACTGTTTAAATATATATTTTTCTGATAATATTTAAAAATAAACTTCCTCAATCTACTAGAATCACTTTGGAGGTGTACTGATGGCCTCTTTTTTTTTTTTAATATTTTTACTTATTCATGAGAGAGAGAGAGAGAGAGGCAGAGACACAGGCAGAGGGAGAAGCAGGCTCCATGCAGGGAGCCCAACATGGGACTCGATCCCGGGTCTCCAGGATCAGGCCCTGGGCTGAAGGCAGCACTAAACTGCTGAGCTACCCGGGCTGCCCTAGCCTCTTCATGAAATATTGGTATTCTATAATATTTTCATATCAAAATAAATATATTCTATATGTTGAAACTGAGAACTAAATCTCATCTATTGTCAACAGCATGGAAAAACAATTCCAAATTCATAAATTGTTCATATTTCTGTTCATTATGTCATTCCAGTAAGTAAAGTAATGAGATTTATTCATATAAGACATTATGGTTTATTCTGTACCAGGAGTTTCAACATGCAGAAATGCCAAACAATGTTAACTTCTTGGTTCCAAATATAACCCCTGTAAAATGCAATCATGCCATCTCCTTTTGTTACTGCCTTGACATTAAGGATGAAAAATAAATTTGGATTTATGAGTAGGGCTTGAGAATGGTGGTAGTGTGGGGGTGAAAAAAGTCTTGTATCTTTCATTTTTTCTTCTAAAAATCCCAATTTGTTACCATTTCATTTCAAGTCAACAGAAGTCTCTTTGGTACCAACTAAATGTAGAAAACAGGTTTACAGAAATGATGAATACTAGGCCTTGACATCATAATCTACAAGGTGATAGAGTAGAACAATAAGATGCATCCACAAGTAATTATAATACATGGAAGAAAGAGCTAACACCAACGGGAAAAAGTATAAATAAAATATTTCAAGAACATAAAAAGGAGTTATCATGATTTTGCTTGGAGGTATTGAACAAGCTTCATGAGAGCAGATCAGCATGGAAGTGTGAGATGGGGGCCCGTAGAAAGCCTAGTTTGCCTGAATGATATATTAAATGCTGAGGGACCATACTTTTGTGTTTGTTACTACCTTCCTCCAAATCAATAGTAGTCCCTCATGAAAATCAGATAAAGCCTATGTTTCTCAATTTCTGATTCCTTACAAGGCAACTTTATTGACCTTCTTTTCTGCTTTGCCAATGTAAAGTAGTGGTCAAATTTGGAAAGACAGAGCTGGAAATTGCAGTTCCACCACTAACCAGCTAAGTGACATTGGACAAGTTAACTTCACTGAGCCTGTTTATAATTCCTTCTCTGAGATATGGGAATAATAATAACAGTACTTATTTCACAGGGTTATTGTAAAGGTTAAATGAATTAATAATGCAGATAAGTGCTCAAAAAATGGTGGCTATCCTTATAGTAAAAAGAGTCAAGATTAGGACACAGGAAATCTGATCTTTAGGTAGAGTATTGCTACTTATACACTGCGTGACCTACACAAATTGCTTCTGGTCCTCAATTTCCCTATCTGCAAAAATAGGGAATTGACCTATATGACCTGTACTCTTTCGAAACTATAATAGTCTAGGTGATATGGATGACATTTTTCATTTGATTTTGATACTAAACTATGCAATTGGATTAAATTGGATCAAATTGCCATTATATTAAGCATATAATACGTTGAAATTATTAAAAGGCTGAAAATGAAAGTGATAATAATGAGTTAGGCTAGGGGAGTGGTTTCAAGTAGACACAAAAAGAGTAGTGATAAATAGCTCCTATTATCATCTGCCTGGATACAGGAGAAAGTAGATGGTAAATACTATTAAATTCAGATGCCAAGCTCAAAGGTGTATGACTTTGTTTGAAAAAATTAGAAAATGTGCCTATTCTAATTTCATATTGGTTATCCTGACAGTTATAAATGTGCAAAAGAGATGTTGATCACATCTGGAAATGCATCAAGAAGACAAAATCATTCATCTATTTTTAGATATCTCTAATTATTTACTTGAAATATTGAAATTAAATGCACAACATGTATATCTGAGATGATGGTGTCCTTGGAGTCCATACTCTCATATGAAAAAGAATGCTGAGAAATGTTTGGCTCATAAACTCAGATGAGTCTAAGATGCTTGCATAAAATTTAGCATAATATGATTATGTGGCTGATTAGAAATTTTCTGGAAAGGGGCTATGTTCCATGCCTTAAATAACTGGTTGATCAAATTTGTCTTTGATTTTTAGATCTCTGATCAGTGCACTGCATTATAGTTCAGAACTAAAGGAAATATAGTAAATTGTGATATTTTTAAAGCAGCTAATAAAGTTCACTAAAAAAAAGACTTTTCAGAATTATGAAACATTTTATAATTAAGGCATTGAATATTCATGCTTTATAATTATAGATATCGAATTCATACAAAAGTGTTTAGAGTTTATCAAATTAGAAAATGCATATTATGTTTGTATTTACAGGTTGATAATCCATAATTGAGTAGGTATTTTACAATCCTACTAGTATATTGGGGGTTTTTTGCTGCTAAGTAAAAGAACAGCTTTCATTTTTGGTTAGTATCTCAACATGACTCTAGTCATACCCTTCTGTAAATCTTATATTTCTCTGCTATGGAAACATAAATATTTCTAACTACTCCAATTTATTTGTATGTTTACATCATATTCTATGAAAATGTACCCTGATTAAGAATTGCCTGCCCAATGGTCACATAAGTCAAGAAACTATTAATTTTGCCAGCAGATTATACTTTTTTTTTTCAGATTTTATTTATCTATTCATAAGAGACACAGGCAGAGGGAGAAGCAGGCTCCATGCAGGGAGCCCAATGTGGGACTTGATCCCAGGACCCCGGGGTCATGGCCTGAGCCGAAGGTAGACGCTCAACCACTGAGGCACCCAGGTGCCCCTCCGGCAGTTTATATCAATACTTGGTACTATATAAAAACTGTTGACGTGCTGGGAGGCCTGGGTGGCTCAGTTAGGTAGGCTACCAACTCTTGATTTTGGTTCAGGTCATGATCATGGGGTCAGGAGATTGAGGTCCACATTTGGCTCAGCACTGCTGAGTGTGAAGACTGCTTAAGATTCTCTCTCTCTCTCTCTCTCTCTCTCTCTCAGGATCCCTGGGTGGCTCAGCAGTTTGGCACTTGCCTTTGGCCCAGGGCGTGATCTGGAGACCCGGGATCGAGTCCCGTGTTGGGCTCCTGGCCTGGAGTCTGCCTGTGTCTCTGCCCCTCTCTCTCTCTCTCTCTCTCTCTCCCTCTGTGTGTGTGTGTGTGTGTGTGTGTGTCTAACATGAATAAATAAATAAATCTTCAAAAAACAAAGATTCTCTCTCTCTCAAATGGGGAAAAATTAGAGAGGAAGACAAACTATGAGAGACAATTAACTCTGGAAAACAAACTGAGAATTGCTGGAGGGGAGGTGGGTTGGGGGATGGAGTAACTGGGTGACCGACATTAAGGAGGGCACGTGATGTGATGAGCACTGGGTGTTATACCACAGGTTGGCAAGTTGAATTTAAATTAAAAAGCAAAAGAAAGATGCTTTGAAAAAAAAAAAAAAGATCCTCTCTCGCCCTCTGCCCCTTCCCTCTATGCGCTTCTCTCTGTAAAAACAACAACAAACAAACTATCAGTTTTAGGTAGATAAAAAGTGAACTTGGATATTCATGGTGGTTTAATTATTAGTAATGACCCCAATTTACTCACACCTTTCTATACCCATGCTATCTGTTAGTGTCCACTTATTCAGATTTGGTCCTTGGGCATGAGATGTGCCTTGGCCAACGGAACAATGGCAAGCAAGCAACGCAGAGTCTTGAAAAGCAGCTGCACATTAGTCCTCACCGTCTGCTGCTTCACTGGCTGCCACTATGTAAATAAGCTCTAGCTGGCCTCTGAATGATGGGACTCTTGGCTCCGCATTCCCATCACCCCAACAAATAAGGAGCCAAATTCTAGACCAGAGTGAGGCCACCCAGATCATGCAGCTTCCAGGATCAGCAATCCCAGCCAAGATCAGCAGATCCGATCCAGATCAGCAGAACCGGCCGTCTGACTCGTAGACTTTTGAACAGTAACACGTGACAGCTCTTTTATGCCACTGAGTTATGGACTGGTTGTTTCATAGCAATAAATAAATGATATAATACATGTAGGAAATGACAGAACAAAAACATCTTTCCAAAGAACATTAACATTTCCTTGTCATGGATCTGTTGTTAGAGGAAAATTCCTTTGTGGCTAACTAGATTTTCGGTGTAGAGGAACGTCTTGGATATGATCCTTTTCCTACCCTTGGCTTTATAGATATCCTATATATTTGTCAAATCAATAAAAAAACATTAAGTGCCAATTAAGTGCCTCGAACAGCACTAGGTGCTGAGAATACACGAGTGAATCAGCTAGACTCCATCTCTATGTTTATTGAGCTTACGCTAAGATCAAGGTATTGGATTATTATAACATACCTTGGGGTACTTGCCATGGAAAATTCTTTGTTCTTCTAAGTCAAGCTGAGTTCCGAAGTTGGCTCCATTTATGTATTTCATCCCATATGGCCATGCTCTTTCCCCTCTCCCAGAAATTCTTCCCCAGTTATATTCATTAGTTCTGTTCATTGATATCTCTATTTCTCATTCCTTGGGGGAACGGGGTGGCATTGCACTTTCCCATGCGCCAAAGTGGCCACAAACTATTTCTTTCCCCCTGGCAGTGTGTCTACCATCCAATGGCCAAGCCCAACAATGCCTCAGCCATTGGAACTGTAGCAAATGTGACTCTCGCTGAAACTTAAAAAGTGCTCCTGTACACAGTGGGGCTGTCGCTGCTCTTCGCACTCTGCGGATGCAACCATGGGACAAGCCCGGGCTAGCCTGTGACGACGAGGGACACCTGGCCTGATGTCTCCGTGGCTCCGGCTGATCACAGGCACCTGGGTGAGCCTGCCCAGGCCAGCAGAAGTGTCTGGCTGAGCCTGATGCAAACCGCCATCCCATAGAATTATGAGCTGAAGGAATAGCTGGTGTCTAAGCTAGGAAGTTTCGAGTGGTTTGTGACGCCCCGAAAGCTGCTCCTTCCCGCCCTTGAAGGTAGGCATGGCCGCGTGATGCACTTCACCCACTGCACCTTGTCACTCCTGACAGAAGCCTTTAGAGCTGGACTGTGATTCAGCATCTTATCTTTCTTGTCATAGTGATCGGTGCTTCCAGATGGTGGGGCCTCATAAACAGATGTTCTCTCCATCTCCCCGATACTGACTTTTGGAGAACATGTAGTGTAAGTAAGAAATACTCTTTGTTAAGATGAGCCCTGGGTGTTGTATGTAAGTGATGAATCACTAAGTTCTACACCTGAAACCAAATTTACCATGTATGTTACCTAACTAGAACTTAAATAAAAACTTGAAATTAAAAAAAAAAAAATCTTTGTATTAAACCTCTGAGACGGGCACCCCTGGGGGCTCAGCGGTTTAGCGCCGTCTTCAGCCCCGGTGTGTGATCCTACAGACCCGGGATCGAGTCCCACATCGGGCTCCCTGCATGGAGCCTGCTTCTCCCTCTGCCTGGGTCTCTGCCTCTCTCTCTGTGTCTCTCAGGATAAAATCTTAAAAAATAAAAATAAAAAAAATAAGCCTCCGAGACTTGGGGTTACTATTACTCAAGCATAACCCAGTCCATTCTGACTAATGTAGAAGCTGGTACCCAGGAGTACAGTTATGACAGAAAACCTAAAATATGTAGCTGTGACTTAGAAACTCCGTGGGTGGTAGCAAGGAAACTATTGTTAGAGGCTGGAAAGTTGGCAATCCATGCTGGCTGTGGTAAAATATTTGCTAAAACTATTCATGTGTATCTCCCATTCTTCCCCTTTCTAAATAGGAATGTTCACCACGGTTGCTCTGTCCCTGCGGCAGCGCCCTATGTGGAGTGTGCGTGTGGGTTTAAACAGGGAGGAGAGGTACTTTCTCTTCAGTAAGAGAAGTTTTTTCCTGGTCTAATACAGGGACTACCAAGCATCGCCCAGAGATGCTGAACTTTGCAATTAATGCCATAATTACTGAATAAAATGTTTAGATTGCCTCATTTGTGAAAGGGATGAAGGGATTTTATAGTGTTAGTTGAGTGATCCGTAAATTGGTGACTAGAAGAATGGATTGCAATGCTCTTTGGTGCAGCTCACCGGTAAATTTGGGTTAGGTTCCTTCTGGGCAAATAGGATGACGCTTCCCTGCCCCTTTGAAGGTAGCATGCCCATGTGATTTGCTTTCGTCAAAGAAATGCGAGTGGAATTGACTCGTCTAACTTTCAGGAAGAACCAGTTTGCCATCCACGGGTCCTTTGCATATCACGCAAGCAGGGAAGTTCTAGAGATTGGAGCCTTCTGGTTGCTTGGTGAGAACCATCTGTAGTGAAACTCCCCTGCCACTCCCCCACAGCTCCCCATGTCCAGGCAGGGAAGCAGGAAATACCTTTTTTTGTTGTTGTTCTTTTAAGCCCCTACAATTTTTAGATTTTTTTTTTTTTTTTTTTGTTACTGCGCTATAACCCAGCCCATCCTAACTAACGTAGGCCGCTGTAAAAGCCATCAGGAGAACGCCAAAGGCTGGTCATCCTGGCAACTATGAGCGGAACCTGTCACGGAAACCATCCACTCATGATTCCAGAAAGCACCTTCGCTAGCAATTTCACTTGCTTCTCCGATTATGACCATTCTGGAAGAGGTGACTGTGAAATTCAAATGTCATCCTTCTTTCTTTGTGAAAATGTATCTTCACTATTGAGAGGTAATGATGAGCAAGGAAGTGCTTTCTGGTAGGAAAAAAAAAAAAAAAAAAGCAAGTAAGCAAGCGAGCAAGCCAAGAGGGACAAGCCACAAACCAGGAAGGGTAGAGCTGAACGCATACGAGTTTCCAAGAAGAATAAGGCCTATTTCCCCAAAAAGATGTGCATGGATTCCCAGGCATGCACGGCACCTCTCAGCAGACCTTGGGTGTCTAAGCTTTGGGTGCACCCCTGCGCAGGGCCGGAAAGCCCTGCACAACCTCGCTGTTGCAAGAGCAAGAAATGCCTTAGGAGTTTACATCCAATCAAAAGTTTCCCCAAAAAGGGGGGAGGGGGGAAAGCAAAAGAAAAAAAGAAAGTGCAAAAGTTTTCCTTCTCTGTCGAGGAGGAGCAGTCTCTGCAGCAGAGCGTGAGGCTGATCCCAGGTTTGTAAGTGCGGGCCCACGCGCTAACGGGGCGCGCCCTGCAGGCGTCTGCGTCCTGCGGGGCGCAGTTCGCGGTCTGGGGGTGGGGGGGTTCACCGGACACACCCAATCCCGTCGCAGGTAGTTTTGCATGGAGGCCCCCCCCCACCTTTTCCCGCGGTGCTCGCAAATGCTGTTCCCGAGAGCCCTGCGGCCGGGCCGCTGAAGCCGCGGGGGCACCTGTGATGCGGCCCCAGGACCGGCTCGAGCTTCCCCGCGCGGCGGGGCCCCTGGGGACCCCCCCGCCCCCGAAGTTCCCGGCGCTGGGAGCGCGCAGCGCAGCCGGAGCCGGAGCCGGAGCCCGAGCCCTCGTGGGGGGGGGGAGCGCCCTCCCACGGGGAGCCCCGGGGCGCGAAGGCGGCTGCACCGCGAGCCCGCGCGCCGCGCCGCGGCGAGCCCCCCGTGAGAGCCAGGGAGTGCCCGCCCCCTCCCGGCGCGGGACTACAAGGACCGGCATGCACCGCGGCGCGGCGGCCGGCTCCGCTCCGGGACCGCGGCGCAAGGGAGCCTGGGAGGTGAAGTCCCCGGGCGGCCCCGAGTCGCGTCGCCGAGTCGGCGGGGGAGGCGTTGCTCGTGCGCTCCATCGGCGCGCGGGTCCCTGGCCGGGCTCCGCGCTCAGGCTTTTCGCGGGCGGCGGCGGCGGCGGCGGCGGCGGCGGCGGCGGCGGCGGGAGCAGGATGGCGAGCCGGAGCTCAGCCCGCGGGCGGGGGCGGGGCGGGGCGGGGGCGGGGCCGGCGGAAGCGGCAGGTTGCTCCCTCCCCCCGCGCCGCCTCGCGCCCGCCCCGCCGGGAGCGCAGGGAGGGGGCGGGCAGGGCCGAGGGAGGCTAGTGACACGTGTCAATCAACCCCCCCGCGGGGGGCGCGCGCTCCGGGGCTCGCGCCGAGGGCTCGCGCCCCTGCCTCGTGCCTGCGCCGCTCGTATGTAAATGAGGGCGCGTGACGCGGGACGCAGATGGACAAGGGGAGAGAGAGAATGGCCGCTGCCGCCGCTGCTGCCGCCGCCGCTCAGTGCCGGAGCCCGCGGTGCGCGGCGGAGAGGAGAGGCTTCCGGCGGGAGCTCGACTCGTGGCGCCACCGCCTCATGCACTGTGTAGGTAAGACGCCCGCGCCCGCCCGCCCTGCCCGCCGCGGCCCCGGCCCCGGCCCCGGCCCCGGCCCCGGCCCCGCCGCGGCTCGGCTCGGCTCGGCTCGCCGGGGTCCCGCTCCGGGCCGTCCGGGAGCGCGGCGGGAGCGCGGCGGCGGCGGCCCCGGCGCTCGCCTTTTGTCTGCGGCCCCGGGAGCTCGGCCGCCGGCGGCCCGGGGCTGTTGGCCGGAACTCGCGGCGCGCGCTGTCGGCGGCGGGCGGCCCGGGCGGGCGGGAGGCAGGGCGGCCGGTCCGCGCCCCCGCCGTGCGCTCACGCCCCCCGCCCCGCCGCGGCCCCGGCCCCGGCCCCGGCCCCGGCCCCCTCCGCGTCCCCGGCCCCGGGCCGGCACCGGGGGGCTCCGGGGCGCTCGCGGGGCGCGGGGCGGGGGGCGCGGGCGGGCCGGCGGGGGCGTCGCCCGAGGGGCGGGGGCGGCGGCGGGGGCGGGGGCGGCGCGGCGCGGTGTGTGCCCCTTTAAGACGGAGCCGCTCGGGCGCTGACGGTTGGGATTTGAAGTTCTGCCTCCCTGTTTGGAAGTCCGGACGGCCGGGGGGCGTCGCCATGGCGACGGCGCCCGCGCCCCCCCGCCGCGCCCCCTCCCTGTGCGCCCGCGGACGCCGGGGCGACCGGCCCGCGGCTGCTGCCGGGCGATGGGCCGTCCCCGCGCGCCGCCGCCGCCGCCGCCCCCCTGCGCCCGCCTCCCTCGGAGCGGCCCGGGCCCCCCGGCCGCAAACTTCGGGGCTGCGGAGGCCGCGGGTCCGTCGGGGTGAGCCGGGTGCGAGGAGCTGCGACCCGGCGGGTCGGCGTGCGGGCCCGGGGGCATCGTCTGCGGGAGGCGCGGGCCGAGACCCGGGCGCCTGCAGGTGGGAGCGCCCCGCGCGCTCGGGCCCCTGCGCCCGCCGCCCTCGCTGCCCTCGGCTCGCGCGCCGCCCGGCCCCCGCCCCCGCCCGCGCCCCCGCCCGCGCCCGCGCCCCGGCCCCCCGGACTTGTTTGCTCTGCGCCCGGAGATCTGCCTCGTCCCCCGGCGCAGGGGGATCGCGCCGGGATCCTGGGATCCACTGGCCCCGCTCGGGGGATCGCGCCGGGATCCTGGGATCCACTGGCCCCACTCAGCGCCCGAGGACCTGCCTCGTCCCTCGGTGCAGGGCGGATCGCGCCGGGATCGACTGGTCCCGCTCAGCGCCCAAGGATGTGCCTCGTCCCTCGGTGCGGGGGGGGGGGGGGGGATCGCGCTGGGATCGACTGGTCCCGCTCGGGAGATCGCGCCGGGATCCACTGGTCCCGCCCAGCGCCCGAGGATCTGCCTCATCTCCCTCTCCCCCACGCTGCAGGGGGGATCGCGCTGGGATCCACTGGGCCCGCTCGGAGGGACCATGCTGGGATCGCCTGGTCCAGCTCAGCGCCTGAGTATCTTCCTCGTCCCCCCACTCCGGCGCAGGGAGGACCGTGCTGGGATCCACTGGGCCCGCTCAGCGCCCGACGATCTGCCTCGTCCCCCGGGGCAGGGAGGACCGTGCTGGGATCCCCTGGTCCGGCGCCGGCCTGGGGCCCCGCGCTGGGAGCTCGGCGGGTGCAGGCTGCGGGGATTCGCACGGGAAGGAAGGGCGCCCCGCGGGGGCCGTGGGGTTCACTTTACCCAACGAACTGTTCAGCCCTTATGAAACACAGTTTGGTCTCATTTAAGGAAATTTTCTGGGAAATAGGTGTAGTCAAGTTTTTCTAAGCGGTTGTAGTTCCTAGGGAAAGTGAAAAAAAAAAAAAAAAGGAAGAGGTTTTAAACCCTCACGGTATTCTTTTATAAAAATGTTAAGTGCTGCCAGTGCTTCCTGAATACAAAACGGACCCATTTTTAGGATCGCTTCAAGACCCCTCCGCTGACGACCTGTTTAGAAATTGTGGCGCTGGCTCCCTGAGATGGGCGGGAGGACCGCGGGGGACCCTGGCTCAGGACCGGACCGTGCGGGTCTTCCTCGGGGCTTCTGTTTGGGAATACTTCGGGATTTTTCCCTTATCTCCTTGCTTAGACACATTAAGTATGGCTCTATATCAAAAAAAAAAAAAAAAAAAAAGTAGTTTTGAAGAATAGTCAAATTTTAAACAGGACATTGGATTTGATGGAAAAAGGGATTTCAAATATCTTTCTGCCCCATCTATTCAGACATACAGGTAGGATTGGGAGACCCTGAAAACTGAGCTACGTGCTATGTCTAACATGCAAGCTCTATGTTATATTTTTAATGTAATGTAGAGCTGTACTGTATTTGAAAGGAAATTTTTTCCTGGTCTCTAACTATATTTGAGAATTATTTCCCATAGTCCCAGCCAGGAGACCTAGTAAAACCCATCTCATACTTTGTTTTTGTCACTGTTGTTTTTATTTTTTTTAATTTTTTTTAATTTTTATTTATTTATGATAGTCACAGAGAGAGAGAGAGAGGCAGAGACACAGGCAGAGGGAGAAGCAGGCTCCATGCACCGGGAGCCCGATGTGGGACTCGATCTCGGGTCTCCAGGATCGCGCCCTGGGCCAAAGGCAGGCGCCAAACCGCTGCGCCACCCAGGGATCCCTGCCACTGTTGTTTTTAAATAAACAATAAAACTCTTTTAAACGGGACATACACTTGTTGATTGGGTTTTTTCAGTATCGTATATGTGAAGACCTTATTTATAGTGTGAATTAGGATTAAATGTATTTTGTGTGACTATTTTAAATTATTTTTTGCTATTGGCGTGCTTATATTTAATAATTAACTTGGTAAACATATTTACAAAAAAGCCATATTCTCTTTCCTTTTGGGTGTGTGTGAATATTTATATGTGTATATTTCTATATTTAATATATTTAGTGCTTTATTGCTTGAAATCATTTTTATGAATTATACTTTCTACCTTTGGAAAAGAAAATCTTCCAAAAGTCTTATTTTTATATGAGTTTGAAAGCAGTATCTCTTGTAAGCAGTGTCCCTAGGCTTATACAGCAAATTGGTATTGAGCCAGTAGTGAAATTTTAAGTCTCAGTTCTTAACCTAAGTTTTTTTTTTTCTTTTAAGATTTTATTTATTTATTCATGATAGAGAGGCAGAGACAGGCAGAGGGAGAAGCAGGCTCCCATGCCGGGAGCCCGACATGGGACTCGATCCGGGGACTCCAGGATCACGCCCTGGGCCAAAGGCAGGCGCTAAACTGCTGAGCCACCCAGGGATCCCCTTAGCCTAAGTTTTTAAAGTAATCTGATTTTTTTTTTTTAATGACTCCTATATAAATTCTAATTTCAAAGGGGAAAAAGTTCATTTTGGTTGTCATGACTGCCGGTAGTGAGCTAAGATGTTTAACTCAATATGGAAGGTTACGTCCGCTTTCCTCTATTTGTGGAACTCATGTCTTTAGGTTAGATTTGTGACTACTCTGTGATTCCTCGTTTTTCTTTTTTACAATTTAATTGAAAAGTTCTACAGACTCTGTGTCCTAGTTAATAGCTCTATTTATAATGTGCTTTTTATAATTTAATAGTTTTTCTATAATCGTCCTATGCAATGCTATAATGTTGAGTATACTCAGCTAACAAATGTTTGAGTGCTTATTGGGTATAGTAAATAGTATCCTGGTACTCAATATGACATTGAGTGATAACAGTCTTGGGTCTTATGGAATTTATAATACAGTTAGTATCTGACAATACATTAAATTTAAAACAAAGTAGTCAGGCATAAAAGTAATGCATTAGCATATTTTTAAATGTTACCAGGTATTGTATAGTCTATTAGGATATTCAGTCTGGGAGATAGGCCAAGCTTT
Source organism: Vulpes vulpes (assembly GCF_048418805.1). Lineage (NCBI taxonomy): Eukaryota > Metazoa > Chordata > Mammalia > Carnivora > Canidae > Vulpes > Vulpes vulpes. The sequence goes on from NC_132793.1 coordinate 139,212,127, forward strand.
TTGTTTTTCTACTTTTTGCTAACTTTTAATTTTGATGAAATTTCAAATTTACATGAAAAGTTGGAAGAATAGTACAAGGAATTCCTGCATACACTTAACCATATTCACCAATTGTATTATATTTTGCTGCATTTATCATTCTTGCCTTATGTCTATTTTTTCTTCTGAACTATATGAGGATAATTTGGTGACATCATACCTCTCTGCCCTTAAATTCTTCAGTGTATATTTCCTAAGACCAAGGGCATTATCTTGCCTAACTACAGTGTAATTATTAAAACCAGGAGACTTAAAAATGACATAATACAGTTATCTATTTCATAATCTATGCTCAATTTTTAATCTCTTTTATCTCCAAGCACCCTCCTACCTCCCAGTCCTGGATCATGTATTGCATTCAGTAGTACTATCTCCGTAGTCTCTCTTAATCTGGAACACTTCCTCAGCCTTTCTTGTATTTCTTGGCCTTGACATTTTTAAAAGTACAGGATGGTTATTTTGTAGAATGTCCCTAATTTGAATTTGTCTGTTGTTTTCTTGTGACTAGATTGGTTATACATATTTGGCAGGAACACCTCTAAAGAGAGGTTCTTTATCAGTACATCATATCTTGAGGTTCTTGATGTTGCTTTGTCCCAATGTTGGTGATGTTAGCTTTGAAAATTAGCTACGGTGGTATTCTCTGTATTTCTCCCTGGAAGTTATTATTTATCCTTTTGTAATTAATGTGTAATTTGTGGAAAAATATTTTGAGGAACAGAATATTTACATAGTCTCACCAATATTTCACCCACAAGTTTTTAAAAAAAAATTTTTTTTTTTTTTTATGATAGTCACACACAGAGAGAGAGAGAGGCAGAGAGACAGAGAGAGGGAGAAGCAGGCTCCATGTACCGGGAGCCCGACGTGGGATTCGATCCCGGGTCTCCAGGATCGCGCCCTGGGCCAAAGGCAGGCGCCAAACCGCTGCACCACCCAGGGATCCCCTCACCCACAAGTTTTAACATCCACTTGTGATTCTCTAACTTCATCGTTCCTTCTGTAATTAGTACTTGGTATTCCGTCATAAAGCAATCTTTCCCATCTCCTCCACTGTTTACTTATCCAGTTACTTTTATCAGTATGAACTCATGGGTTCTACTTTTATTTAATGGTTCAATCCATTACTGTCATTACTTTGATTCCCAGATTGCCTCAGGTTTGGTCTCTGGGAGCCTCATGAAGCTGCTTCCGGTGTTTGTTGACAAGTCCACCTCTCTACAACCCCTTTCACCCTCATCTCTCAAATGACTTTTTGAGCACACACTTCCTGCCAAGATATTCCAGGTTCATCTTCTGTTTACCCTATCCCAGCCCCCATGTAAGACATTTCTCCAAGGAGCCCTCCATTCTTTTTAGTGGAGGATAGGTGTAGATACCAAAATCTGAACACTAGGTTTTAGGACTCTTTTTTTGTTTTGTTTTGTTTTTTAGAACTGTTTTTAAACCCCATTTTTCTGGGCAGCCTGGGTGGCTCAGCGGTTTGGCACCTGCCTTCAGCCCAAGGCCTGATCCTGGAGACCCGGGATCGAGTCCCACGTCGGGCTCCCTGCATGGAGCCTCCTTCTCCTTCTGCCTGCCTGCCTGTCTGTCTGTCTCTCTCCTCTCTGTGTCTCTCATGAATAAATGAATCTTTAAAAAAACAAAAACAAAAAAAACATTTTTCTGATACAGAAGCTAATACTTAGTGTAACTGATATGTCTAAGGGGGCAACAGCACAACAAAATGGCAAAGATTTGATTAGAATCATTCTATAAACTCCAATTTCCTTCCTACATACCAGTATTGTCCAGTAGAAATATAATGGTAGCCAAATATTTAAAGTTTTTTAATCTCCACATTGGAAAGGCACTTTTTTTAGGCCAATATGTTCAAAATATTTTAAGAATCCATACAAAAATTATTAATGAGTTAGTTTACATTCTTAATACTAAATTTTTGAAGTTAGGTATTTTATACACCTGGCACACCTTAAACTAGACACAATTCAGGTATTTAATAGCCCACGTGTCCAAGTAGCTACCTTCTTGGACAACACAGTTCTGTAGTATAGTAGCTCCGGCCAACTCTTGACACCATGGCACCCCTTATTTCAAATGTGTTGATAATAACCAGATCCACAGCTTAATTTATCTTTCTCCAGATCTTTTATTCGGAGAAAATACAGCAAATAAATAGGCTCTGAAGTTAGATTACCTGTGTTTGAAGCCTAGGGTTACTTCAGTTTCTTATCTGTAAATTGGAGATAATGAAGTGGTTCTGAGAATTAATTATGTTGATATATGTTAATATGTGTCTGCCATATAGAAAGCATTCCATAAATATAAAGTATTGTTATTAGTGATTTACACAGGTTTTTAGCAGCTTTGAGCTTTACGCTTTTGCCAATAGATTCTTTCTGGTGGGAATGCTGATAAGCAGTAAAAGGACCATGAGGCCTATTAGAGGAAAAGATAGTGAGGGCATGCATGATCTGTATTCCAGAGTCAGGGTTTTAGAATCACAGTATATCACTTAGCATAATCCTGTCTTTTCATGTATGGGGAGATCAAAAGAAATGATGCTTCCTACATTTTTAGCGATCTTTTGGCTTTAGAGTACCTGAATATAAGAAATTAGTTTAAATTCATTTTAAAAATCTGTATCGTGCTAGATCATCTTGAAGCTACCCTTTGTCTACTCTCTATTTGTCTCTTTCTATTAAACACATCACTGCCTTAGAGCTTTGCACTCAGCAACTGCTTGTAGAGTAGACTTTCTTTCAAACTACCTGCGCCATTTATAATAGCAGTATTAGTGTCAGAGGATAGTTTCTTCTTCTAATTTTAACCTATGAAGAAGTTATGGGCCAGTTCATAGAACTATGAGTCTTAAAGATAGGACAGTCCAGGTAAATAAAATTCTAGATAATCAACTTGACATTTCTTTCTGGCTGCTTCTTGCCCTCTACTCTTGTCTTTGCACTAACTTCTGCTTCATCTTGTCATTATTGTCAAATAAATTCCAGAAGAGTAGATTTAATTAAAAATCTGAATTTGATGAGGACTGGTATGGATGGATCAGCCATCCAGAAACCTTGGCACTAGGCTGTACTATTTTTTCAAACTAGCAATTTTTTTTTTTTTACCCATTTAAAAAGGTGTAAATTATGGCACTAATAACATACACCAGGCAGATGTACTCTATGATAATGTATAGTTGAGTGGTTAAGACATGTATCCAAATTTGTGTTTATAATAGGCATATCAATGGATTTTACTTGTAAAAGTTGAAATTCTTCGTACTCCTGGATTATTTTATAATTGGAAGAGTAAAATCCTGCCATCCTTAGAACCAAGCAATGTGTGAATTTTGTATTTTTGTAGATGTTAGATATAGGCTACAAGCTGGTCTGTGTATATCATAACGTCCTTCCTGCATCATGCTGTCTCTTCATGCCCATGCTGTTTCCCTCAGCTGGCTGTATGTGTGCACCCCTCTCAGCTTGGCTGTGCACCTTAATACAACGCTGTTACTGTGTATCCTCCATATTCCCCTGACTTGTCAGACTTTCAATCCTGGTCTCTAATTCTACCTCTTGGGAGGAGCAACAAAGGCAGGTAGATTTTTGGATATGCAGTTTTTTCTTCCTTATTAATAAATTCAGTCTTTCAAGTATAATCTACATTTTTTGTATGTGGATTTACTATCTTTTTCTTTTTCGGTAGTATTCCTTCTTTTTGGTGTATGAATATAGCCAGCTTTCATGGGTGATAGATAACAGTTGGTTAGAGCACCAAATTCATAAATTCTAAATTTGAGGTACCCGTTTAACTTTATTAGAGTCCATGCTTAGAGTCCATGCTGACTCTATCATTAAGCAATTCTTTCAATAGTTTTTATTCACCACAAAAAGTAAGATAATGTAAAACTTCATGAAGAATCACTATTCTGTATCTCATCTCATTTTATGCAGTTTTCTCATGGTTGACAGCAAACCTATCCTGTTTACTTCATTCACTTCTCGTTTTTCTTTTTTCTTTATTTGTTGCCACGCTATTATTACCTCCTTTACACTGTCTTGTGGATTCGGTTTTTATAGTAAAGTAAACATGTTGAGCAGATTCAGATAATATTTTGGTTTATGTCAGTATCTGCATTGCTGTTTATTGTGTTTCAGTCTAGTTTATAATCTATAATAAATCATTATTTGAAATACCTGCTTTGGTTTTGTAGTTTACAAAGCAGTAGTATCTCCCATTTGTCTTTCTTCATCAAGTAAAAACTCATAATCTTACTCAATTAGTTGATCATGGTTTACCAGACTGCTTCTTCCCCCATTCATTTGTCTAGCCGCTTCTTGACAGCCCATACATTCTCATCTGCTTTTGCTTCTCTTTTGTACACGTTGCCCCGAATCCTTGACTATCTTTTTAGTTATATCTTCTACCCTGCATCCTCAGTCACTTTTAAAAATCAGTTGCAACCTAGAATCTTTCCTAAAGTATTTATTGAGTAACAAGTTTGAGACCTTTTTTAATTAATTCAGATTGGCCGGTTCTTTTCTGATGATGGACATGTGCGGTGTGTGCATGTAGGAAGTAACTTGTCCAGTAGTCTTCGTATTTAAGTAGTCGACCATTTCGGGACAGTGGACTGTCTTAACAAATGGTAGAAAGGATTAAGAATTGAGAGAATATTATTTCTTTCTTAGCTTTAATCATTATAGCCTTTGGCACAAATTATTTATCTGTACGCTAGGATAATTTCTGTCCTCATATGTTCACTGTTTTTTGTTTGGGGAAAAGGTTCTGTACTATTTATGTAGTAGTAGTTTGTAGGCTAAAGATATAAGTTAAGGTGTTATCAGCATAAAGAGGATATTTAAATCCATGGAAATAGATGACATCACCTAGGGGTAGGGGATAATCAAAGTAGAGAAGAGTAGAGAGTACTCTATACCATGCCTTAAGGAATCTTAACATTCTTTGGACAGATGAAGGGGAGCTCCCAAATACAGCCTCTGAACTTTTATGTTGAAAAGTAAGGCAATTGGCTCTAAGTAGGAAAACCGGGAGACAGTAAGTAGTACTACTTAATGGAGGGAGAGGAGTGTTACAAGAAGAAAGGATTGTTACATTGTTGAGATGTTAAATACCTTCAAACTGGAAAGTATACATTGTTTTTTGGCAACGTGGGGGTTCTAGGTGACATTAACTGGTAAATTTCAGCAGTGTGGTAGGGCAGGTTGTATTAACAGGCTAGAAAATAAGATGTAAGTAAGAGAAGGTAACATTTAGTAGACTTTTAGTCTTTTAGTAGACTACTCATTTGAGAAGCTACATTTTGAGGAAAAATGGATAAATGGAATAGCAATTGGAAGAACCTGGGGTCTAGGGATGTTTGTTACTTAGGTGGGAGATACCATTAAGACGGGGAAATTAATGATTACTTTGTATGTTATTTAATCTAAGACTTGAATGCAACAAGATATTGAGGCAGATACATAGAAAGGGCTTGGTTTCCACTTACTGTGTACTCTAAAAGCATCCCTTTTTCTTTAAAAAATATTTTCCTAATTAAGTTCATCACTAAGATATGTGCAGAATTAGTGTGTTACACAATTTAAAGGAATGCTTTTTTTTTTCCAGTTATTTTACTGTTGTCAGTTAATCATGAAATATCGTGAGTCCTACTTTGTGCTAGTTGATGGGGTATAATTCTGTTTCTTCCTTACTGGGTTCTGAATTGGAAGTAGACTTCAGAATCAGAGATTAAAATATTACCTTTTAAAATGGTAAGGTTGCATGGGAGAACTTGGCTTGGAATTGAGACCAAATCAGACTTCTTTATTCCCTGTGTCCCTGAATTGAGTTTAGCAACCTGTCAAAGATAGAGCGGCTGGCACTGCAGACCTCTTCTAAGTTTACCATGCGATTTGCTTATTGGTAGGTATGACCATTTAGGCAGAGGGAGAGGAGGCTTGGCCATGCATGAAAAATGACCTTTAAAACATTAATTCATCCCACTAGGAGCAGCTATCAGGATGTTGCCAGTATTAGTCATTCCACTTTCCCTTGGGAGAACTGAATAAGGGGTAGAGAACAGGGCAGAAGCTTCTTTCAAAATACTTACCCTAAGAATGAAAATTGTTGGGAGAGGTGGGGACTGTAGGTAGGTGAAAAGCTTATTGTATACACTAGGAATAGGGCTTAGACTTTGCTTTTTTTAAAGTACTCACAGTTATCAGGGATGTTGAGTATTAGAGTTGGTATAATGGAAAGACAGAAGAGGGAGCAATTAATTTTGATTTGAAGGACCTGAAATGAGGCTTCAAAAGATTGAGTGAAAACAGGAGTTGGCAAGCTTTTTTTTATTATTATTATTATTCCTTATGCTGTACTTTTCATCCCCTGACTTATTTTTTAATTTTTTTAGAAGATTTTATTTATTTATTTGACAGAGAAAGAGAGCTGCACGCACACAAGCGGGGGGAGCGGGAAGGAGAGGGAGAAGCAAGCCCCTCACTGAGGAGAGAACCCTTCGTGGGGCTTAATCCCAGGATCCTGGGATCCTGACCAGAGCCGAGTCAAAGGCAGACGCTTAACCAACTGAGCCATCCAGGTGCAAACCTCCCTCCCTCCCCCCACTCCCATTTTATTCATTTTGTAACTGGAAGTTTATACTTCTTTTTTTTTTTTTTTTAAGATTTATTTATTTGTTCATGATAGAGAGAGAGAAAGGCAGAGACACAGGCAGAGGGAGAAGCAGGCTTCATGCAGGGAGCCTGACATGGGACTCGATCCCGGGACTCCAGGATCGCGCTGGGCCAAAGGCAGGCGCTAAACCGCTGAGCCACCCAGGGATCCCGGAAGTTTATACTTCTTAATCCCCTTTACCTGTCTTGCCCATCCTTACACTACCTCCTCTCTGGCAATAACCAATTTGTTCTCTGTATTTAAGAGTTTGAGGGTTTTTGTTATTTTATTTATTTGTTTTGTTTTTTTTGCATTCCTCGCATAAGTGAAATAATGTGGTACTTGTCTTTCTTTGCTTGACTTATTTCACATAGCATAATACCCTCTATGCCTATGGGTGTTGTTGCAAATGGCAAGATCTCATTTTTGTTTTATGGCTGAGTAATACTCGTGTGTGTGTGTGTGTGTGTATCTCACATCTTTATCCATTCATCTATAAATGGATCCTTGGACTGGGTGTTGTAAATAATGCTGCAGTAAGCATAGGGATGCATATAACTTTTTGAATTAGTTTTTTTATTTCCTTTGGCTAAATACCCAGTAGTGGAATTACTGGATCATATGATGTTTCTATTTTTGGTTTTTTGAGAAACCTCCATACTGTTTTCCATAGTGGCTGTACTACTTTACGTTCCCACCAGTCGTGCACAAGCATTCCTTTTACTTTACATCCTCTCCAATACTTATTTCTTGTCTTTTTGATACTAGCCATTCTGACTAGTGTGAAGTAATATCTCATTGTGGTTTGATTTGCATTCCCTTGATGATTAATGATGTTGAACATCTTTTCATGTGTCTGTTGGCCATCTGTGTAGATCTACTTTGGAAAAATGTTTATTCAGGTAATCTGCCTATTTTTAATTGGATTTTATTTGGTGTTGAGTTATATATGTTCTTTATATATTTTGGATATTAACCTCTTATCAGATATATCATTTGAAAATATCTTCTCGCATTCAGTAGGTTGCATTTTTGTTTTGTTGATGAGTTTCCTTGTGCTGTACAAAAGCTTTTTTGTAAAGGGCTGGGTAATAAATACCTTAGGCTTTGTGGATTATATGGTCTCTGTTGCAGCTACTTAACTTTACTGTTACAGTGCAAAAGCAATATATAAATGAATGAGCATGGCTGTATTCCAATAAATTATTTACAAAAATAGCCAGATGTGGCCTACAGACCATAGTTCACTTATTCCTAAGTTAAATAATCCAGTGGGAAAGTAGGGTGGAGGGAAGAGGCAGAGGGATCATGTAAGCAAAAGCATAGAAGCCTAAATAATGATATATTCTGAAAATATTCAGCACTCTTGTGACAATTGGAATATTGGGTGGGAGTAGGGAGTAGGATGGGAAGTATAAATTATGGCTTCTATAAGGAAGAAACTATGAGTCTTGAAGTCTTAAAGTTTGTTTGTTGTTGTTTTTTTTTTTTTTTAAACGGGTAATAAGCATGATCTGATAAATTGGCTTGTGTTCATTTTGAACATCTGCTGGTTTCAGGTTTGAGGGTTTTTTGTTTGTAATAGTTTTGAGAAACTCAAATTGAAGCAGCCCTTTTAAGTCAAAACTGGGAAAATGAGCAATCTCCACTTCAATATATTAATTAAGATGTTGGATGGCTGAAGTACTCGGAAATGGCATCCTTCTTTTCTGCCTGGGCCTTGAACAACTTTAAAAATAAGGAGAGAGATGGAAGCCAAAATACCACCTCTACTGCTGTTGAGGCCAGGTTAGAAGAGTAGCGTGGTGGGAGTCACATGGCCTGGCATAGGCCAACTTATCCACCCAGGCCTAGGCATACTAGGGAAGCAGAGCAAAACAGGAGGTCTCTGCAGGTATGTTTTCCCAGTAGCTTATTCCCGGGGGGAAAAGAAGCAGAACTGAGCCCTGTCTACTCAGTTCTTCTTTACAAAATCACCAATCAGATCAGGCAGTTAGTTCACTTCCCTAGGGGAGAAGAGAGGCTCGTATTGTGCTTGCAAAGCATCCTTGCTCATAGAAACAAACAAGGGGCAAGGAAAAGGTGTTATTCCTCCGACAATCCAGGTTACTTTTTTTGCCAAGTTACACCTGGAGATAAGTGTACTGGAAACAGTTCAACTGTTATTATACTGAAAACAAGTCAAATTTACATATTCTGGATATTTTTTAAAATATTTAATTCTTGTGTTTGAAACAACCATATTTCTTAAACTTTCTCTTTTTTTTTTTTTAAGATTTTATTTATTTACTCATGAGAGACACAGAGAGAGAGAGAGGCAGAGACACAGGCAGGGGGAGAAGCAGGCTCCCTGCGGGGAGCCCGACGCAGGACTTGATCCTGGGACCCCGGGGTCACCCCCTGAGCCAAAGGCAGGCACCAAACCGCTGGGCCACCCGGGCGTCCCAAACTTTCTCTTTTTTAATGAACTAGTTTTTCCATAGACCTGTGTAAGATACTTGAACAAAATTCATGTTTGGTGAGAAAAGAAGGACAACACTAACTTCTTCATCTAGTAACTTTTTAAATTTAGAAAGAATAGAGCACTATTTAAGAGGAAAAAGCAGATACTTTGATAAATTATGCTTTTAATCAGTTCTGATTATGGGTGCTTATGCAGTTTATTCACTGGTATCTCTTTCCTTAAAATGTTATCAATTCTTCCTTATTCTCTCCGTCTTCCCCTTTCTGAACAGTTCAGTACTAAAACCATCAGGTGGGACCAAGCAAGGGTACATATGTACACTGGATGGTATATGTGAGGAGGGTTTCCATGTGGGTTGATAGGTTTTCAAGAGGTGAGGAGTAATCTGCCTAGAAGGGCACACTGGTGCGAATTGTCAGCGCCCGAGCAGGCTGTCTGTGAAGGATAGTAGACCTAGTGAGGGAGGTTGGTTGTTCCTAGTAAGAGGTGTCTGGGCTTTAACAGGGTAAGAGGATAAAGAGGGCATCTACTTGGAGGTGGGATGGGAAAGAAAGACATCCGTGTAGGAAGGTAGCCTGGTGTGGGTGTATTGAGAGTCAGGCTGAGTGAGGAGGGAGTTGATGCGCAGAGGCATCCCAGTATAAGACATCAGAGCCTGAGGGTGGGGATAAGAAGGCATCCCAATAGAGGGTCATCTCAGTATAGGTAGGATGTTAGTGCCTGAGCAGGTGGAGGAAGATATTCTTGTAGGAGGGGTGCCAGGCATGAGGAATAGGGACTTGAATAAAATGAGGAAGTTATATACATGGAGGAGGCTTTGGGGGTATTGGGGCCGAGAAAGGTGAGGGAAGTGTCTATGTACGGAGGGGGAGAGAGCCACAATGGGAGATTGGTTACATAGAGGGAGACTGGTCAAAAAAATAAATATTAAAGATAATGGGAGCCAGGCCTCTCATGGTCTGAAAGGAGAGTTACAAGAATGGAGTAGGAGAAAACTAGAATGCTCTTTGTAGTGTTGGACTGGAAATGAAATACGGGTGTGAACTCATGGCTTTCTTTCATTATATATAGATTGGAAATAGTATACGTAATTTATCATTCTTAATTTACTGATTTTAATGGTTGTATCCTAAGAGAATGCTTTTGTAGGAATTACCTGTTAAAGAATTTAAGGGTGATGGGACATGTAGGTCATTTACTCTCAAATAGGGAAAATAAAAGTTTTTACTGTACTTAAAACATTGTCTATAAATTTAAAATTGTTACAGGAGCCCCTGGGTGGCTCAGTTGGTTAAACATCTGACTTTGGCTCAGATCATGATCTCAGGGTACTGGGATCCAGCCCTGTGTCAGGTTCCCTGCTTATTCCTCTGTGCTTCCCCCTGCTCGTGCTGTTTCTCTCTCTCATACAAATAAATATTCAAAATAAATAAATACATAAAATTATTACAAAGTAAAAGTATTTAAAAGCAGTGTTATGAACTGAAATATTACATTCTCTTGGATTAATCACCCTCAGCTCTTAAAACCACGTAGTTAGTAATGTATAGATTGTCTTACAGGTTTTTCAGCACTAAGAATTGCCCTTTGAAATAATGGTAGCTAATATCATCAATTGAGTGCTCCCCATGTTTCATACACCATGTGTATTAATCACATTTAATTTTCACATGTGACATAGTACAATTTTTATCTTCATTTTACAGGGTAGAAAACCGAGGCTGAGAGAGGCTGCCCAAGACTTTCCGCGGAGGAAATCCGCGGGTGGCATTCACATCCCGGTCTATATGACTCTTAGTCAAACCTGGTGAAGAAATTAACAAGTCTGATCACCCTTAATCAGCTAGTTGTGTCTAGTTGTGTCTAAAGCTTTAGTAAAATAGTGCTGTTCTCTGTTGCATTTCAGAACCCTGTGTTTCAATGGTAGGGAAAATTATTCTGGATTTAAACTACTTCAGCCCTTTGTTCTTGGTGAGAAATTAAAGAGAATAGGGTCTTCTGTTATTTAAACACACATATCTGAGTTAAGGGTTCTGTTAAGGCAGATTAACCAGAAGTAATACATCTAGATTTCTTTCTTGGTCATCTGTTGGGAATGGCAGGTGGTTAGAACATGGAATTATGGGCAAGGATATTATTTCCCAGCACGGATTATCAGTGTTTTTAGTCTGGATATAGAATTTCTGGGATCCCTGGGTGGCGCAGCGGTTTGGCGCCTGCCTTTGGCCCAGGGCGCGATCCTGGAGACCCGGGTTCGAATCCCACATCAGGCTCCCGGTGCATGGAGCCTGCTTCTCCCTCCGCCTGTGTCTCTGCCTCTCTCTCTCTCTCTCTCTCTGTGACTATCATAAATAAATAAAAAATTAAAAAAAAAAAAAAAAAAAAAGAATTTCTGTCTACCCCAGTTCCAAGAATGATGGCCATTTCCTTTCCATCTCTTTTGAACTTTTCCAAAGGATGGTAAATGATCAAATAGAAGGAAGAGCTAATGACAATATATCATTTTAATTCCCCTTTGTTTCTTCCCTATACCCATTTAGAGTATAGGAAAGTAGTACCCTGGCAAATTTTTTTTTAAACACACTAACATTATGGCATCAGTCTAATCATTACCTATTTTTTTCTCCTTTGCTTTATTATTTGACCTTTTAATGTTTCCATTCTGGCATTGGTACAACTTATAAATGGGATAAATGGGATGGAATATCCCTATGAGTATGTATTAGCTTACTTATGTAACTTATCTTACTAAGTCATCTTATTTATCTTCACTCTTCTCATCAGTCTGACCCCACAGATCCTTTTATCTTCTGTCACAGAATGAGTTTTTGCTGACCCTTTCATTCTTTAGACCCATTCAAAAATTGCCCCTTTAATTTATATAAAATATAATAGGATTTTCAATATTGAAGGAAGCATGGTCATCTGCTATGTTCTTTTGTGCATCTCATAATTTTTTTAAAGTAAGTGTTTATGGGGTCAGGCATTGTGTTAGGGGACTCATGCATTAGATGGTTTTCATGAAGCACAGTCTTGTAGGTTACATGAGGTTTTACTATGGTAAGTGCTGTAATTGAAGCATATACAATATTAACATTGTGATACAAAGCAAGAGAGTGATCAGGTTTCCTTATATGGGTCCAAGAATGGCCACAGGATGATTGTGGGACATGAGAAAAGAGAAAGAGAAGATGAACCATGAAGAAACTTGTAAGTGGAATATAATAGTAATTATTGTTATTTTTAATTATTTACTTTGGGTTAGGCATTGAATGTTTACATTCAAGCTCATTTGATTTTCACGAGTTATATAAGTAGGAAATATTTTTATCATCCCCATTAAGTAACTGTCAGGTAGTGGAAAACCATTGATGGGTTTTAAGCATGGAAGTGACATAGTTTCCTTTGTGGTTTTATAAGATTACCAGTAGAGTAATACAGGAACAGGACAGGCAAATCAACCAGGAGGATGTCAAGATAGCCCAACCAAGAAATTATAAGGATCTGAAATAAGAGTAGTAGTGGTCAATGGAAGAGAAGGAAAAACTCAAAAATATAATGCATTGCAATCAACAGATTTTACATATTGATGAGCTATGAGCATACAGAAAAAGGAAAAATAGAAAAAATCATTTTTGGGCTTCTTTTAGGAGGCCTACTTGGATTGTGAAACAGTTATACAAGAGAGGATATAGAACAGCATATTTTTTCATATTTCACAGTTCAGAGGCTCCTGCATCTGCTGCAGGGATGGTGTGGGGCCCCCCGGCATTCTTGTTTTCTTAACATTTGAAGGTCCAGGGTTGGCTTTAGACCTTGACTATTGTGTGTGTAGTATTTTGCTTTTTCCCCTCCCAAATTTGATTCCTTATTATCTGTCAGGAAAATTTAGCCTAGATAGACTAACTTTATTTTGTAATTGTATGTTGTTTGTGAATAATTTTATAATCAACAAGAAGTAATTTGGAAAGACTGTCTCAAATCAGTTTTCCCTAATTGTGTCAAAGTTGCTAGAGTGTAATGTGGTTCACTGTAGGTTTTAGACTGCATAGCTGTGATATATAATGATTCCGTCTTTTTTTAAAAGATTTTATTGATTTATTCATGACAGAGAGAGAGGGAGCCATGGGGACAGAGACACAGGCAGAGGGAGAAGCAGGCTCCATGCAAAGAGCCTGAGGCAGGATGCGATCCCCAGACTCCGGGATCACTCCCTGAGGCAAAGGCAGACACTCAATCACTGAGCCACCCAGGTGTCCCTAATGATTCCATCTTTAAACAAAATCCCAAACACTTCCTTTACCTTCATCTTCTCTGTGTCCTCCCAGTTACTGATCTATCTTAATATTTGATTTACTTGATCTTTCTTCACTTACTTGTGTATCTTTCAGATAACCTAAATGTAGCATATCTAAAACTGAACTTTTAAAAACTATTTATTTATTTATTTAACGGAGGAAGAACAAACAGCAGGGGCAGCAGGAGAGGGAGAGGGAGAAGCAGACTCCCTGCTCAGGGAGGGCTCGATCCCAGGACCCTGAGATCATGACCTCAGCTGAAGGCAGACGTTTAACTGACTGAGCCAACCAGGCACCCCTGAACTTTTTTTTTTTTAAGATTTATTCTAGAGAGAGAGAATGAGAGCCAGCATGCGCCAGCAGCGGGGGGAGGGACAGAGGAAGAGGGAGAGAGACTCTCAAGCAGACTCCCAGCCTAGCTTAGAATCCAATGCAGGGCTTGATCCCTCAACCCTGAGATTATGACCTGAGCTGAAATCAAGAGTCAGATGCTCAACCAATTGAGCCACCTGGGTGCCCTTAAAACTGAATTCTTGGTCTACCTCTGTTTTGTTTTTGTTTTTGTTTTCCCAAAAATTATTATAGCATCCCTGAGGCTTGCAATGTGGCAGAAACCATAAAGTACAAAAATTGGTTTAAGGCCAGAATGTGAATAGTTATATTGGTTTTTAAAATATTGTCCTAAGGGATCCCTGGGTGGCGCAGCGGTTTGGCGCCTGCCTTTGGCCCAGGGCGCGATCCTGGAGACCCGGGATTGAATCCCACGTCGGGCTCCCGGTGCATGGAGCCTGCTTCTCCCTCTGCCTGTGTCTCTGCCCCTCTCTCTCTCTCTCTCTCTCTCTGTGTGTGTGACTATCATAAATAAATAAAAATTTTAAAAAAATAATAAAATAAAATATTGTCCTAAGAAATTAGCCCTTATCTTGATATTTAATTGAAATTTAACTGACATTATTGTTAACTTGCTTTTAAGTTTGGAAGGTTACAGGAATGCCACTTTCCACATTCCATTCAATGAATTCACTGTTAAAATTCTTTTAGACTAACCCTATGCAAACCATGATTACTCTTTCTTTGGGGGAAATCAAAAGGAGCCTTCCTAAGAGAATATTTGAAAACTTGGGCATAATTTATAAAAATCATTATGGGAAGTTTTAACTATGTACAAAAGTAGAAGAAAGCATAATGAATTTCCATATTTCTGTGACCCAGCTTTAGCGGTATTACAAATTCTGGCCTGATTTTTAATATTAAAGAAAAATTTCTTTAAAGATTTATTTATCTACCTGAGAGAGAGAACAAGCAGGAGGGGCAGAAGGAGAAGGCGAGAGAATCCCAAGCCGACTCCACGCTGAGTGCAGAGTCTCCCACTCCATGAGATCATAACCCAAGCTGAAATCAAGAGTCCGATGCTTAACCAACCGTGCCACTCCAGGCACCCCTAATATTAAAATTTTTATTCAGAACAAAACATTTTATATATTGGTTGTCTGAATGGCTATAACCCATTTCTTCCAATGTGAAAAACCCAGCTCACACATTTTGTTGCAAATAATTGTGGATTTATGTAAGAGTTGTGGAAAATAGGACATTTATGACCTCTTACTGCTTGTTTTTGGTTGTATATGCTTTGGTTATGAGCCCCCCCAAAAAATGGATTTAGACCCCAGAAGTTTACTGTTTCTCTATTTTTCCTTTCTCACATACTCTATCTTCTTTCTCCTTCTCTTCCATCTTTGTCCTCTGTTTTTTGAATACCTCTAAAACCAGTAAGAAACCATTGCTGCTTATGTCTTAGATCTGTCTGACATTTTCTATACATCAAGCAAACCAAAGAGAGTACTGCTTATTAATAGGTTCGTTACATATGCTGAAGAGCAGTTCATCGTTTTTGATCTTATAGAGCCACTGAATTAACAGTGGTATAGCTAATGTGTCAAAATCCCTCAGAGCACTCATCTTACTTGATTGTTGTTGAAATAATAATAACATTAAAGTTTTTCACATTAGTGTTATGTCAGCGCTCATGCTAATTTGTTACTTATGTCTTGGGTGTTTATTAAAAGAACCATAGCAAATTATAGCTCAGAAGATATGAACTTTATGAGATATAGATGGATAGGGATATATATATACATACAGATGTATATAGATACCTAGGTATATATAGATATTCATCTATGTGTATAATTTGTCTTTAGTGATAATAATGGTGATAATTCCAGGAGACTTAAAAAAATAAGTATTTTTAGTTTAATTTTAATGAACAATTGAACAGGAGATCCTGTTGTCATATGTGTGCTTAAAGTTACAATTATATAAAAATTATACAATTATACAATTATAAAAAATATTAAACTAAGATTTTTGTAGTAAATTGTAAATTTAGGGTACCTTTTATTCAAGGTGTCAACTGTATGTGGTACAGATTGTTGCATATTGATTTCTTTTTTTTTTATTTTTTTAAAGATTTTATTTATTTATTCATGAGAGACACAGAGAGAGGCAGAGACACAGGCAGAGAAGCAGGCTCCATGCAGGGAGCCCGACGTGGGACTCAATCTCAGAACTCCAGGATCACACCCTGGGCTGAAGGCAGCGCTAAACTGCTGAGCCACCCAGGCTGCCCGCATTTTGGTTTTCAAATCAGTGATTTTTTTTTTCATTGTTCCTTTCTCTATAGTGGACCTCTCTGCAATATTTGTTGACAGTCTCTTCTTGATGTCTTTTTTCTTTTAAAGGTTTATATCTTTCTATGCATAATTGTCCTAAACTCAAATTATATGATTTTCTGTGTAAAAAGCTTAACCACTTTCCTACCAACCTTAGGATAAGGTCTAAATTCATAACATGGCTTGGAAAGCCCAGCGTAATCTGCTGCCTCTACACTACCTTACCCTTTTTGTCATTCTACCTTGGGCACTATCATCAATCAGCTGCATCAGTAGCTCAGTAATAGTAGTATAGAAATAATACCAGCTAATATTTATTGAACCCCAATTAATACTTGTGCCAGGTATGTGCTTTATGTATATTGTATCCCTTAACCCTGAGAATAACTTTGAGTATAGATATTATAGTTAGCATTTTACAGAGGAATCACATTGAACAATTTTGGGGTTCCTAGACACTGAACCTCTGGGCTTTTGCATATTTGTTTTCTTCTTTGGATTACCAATAGCTGCTATTCAGTGCTTCTTTTTATAAACTTTTTTAAAAAGTATAACTACATAGAAAAAAGCATATAAACTATACATTTCAGTGAACAAAATGAATGTATTCATACAACTACCACCAGATCAAGAAATAGAACCCCTTCCCAAAAAGTCCCCTCGTATCCTCTCCCAATCACTAATCTCACCCTCCTCTCCAAATAGTAGATAGTATTCTGACACAACTTAATACCATGGATTATTTTTGCCTGTTTTGGGGAACTCTGTTTCAGTGGAATTATATAGCATTATTCTTTTGTGTCTAGCTTCTGAAACTCAACTTTGTATCTGTAAGATTCATTCATGCGGTTGCCTTCAGATACAGTTTATTCATTTTCACTGCTTTATAATATTCTGGTACATAAATATGTGTAACATCTCTTCTCATTTTGAAGGATAATTGTGTTGTTTCCAGTCTACATTATTGCAAACAATAGTTAACATTCTTATACATTATACATTTTTAAAATAATTTTATTTGAGAGAGAGGGAGAGTAAGTGTATGCGCACACCTGCACGCAATAGAACACAAGTGGGGGGGGGGGGGCGGAGAGGGAGAAACAGACCCTGCTGAGTAGGGAGCCAGAAGCAACATGGGGGCTTGATCCTGCAACCCCGGGATCACGACCTTGCTGAAGGCAGATGCTTAACCTACTGAGCCAACCCAGGTGTACCACATTATACATTTTTAATTTTGGTTCAACTCCTAGGTTATTTTTTACCTCGTCTTAGCTGACTATAGTTTTCCCAAGAAGCCTTCTTAGCCTCTCCAGGTTTCGATTTGGTGCCCTTTTCTGTGCACTGATACGATGCTCACCTTCCTCTAGCATAAACATTTATGTTTATATATTCCATCACATTCAAAGTATGTGTGTGTGTGTTGCATGCAAAGAAAAAAACATGTTTTCTCTTTCTCTGTCTTCTTAGCACTCACTGAGTACTTAAGTAATTGTTGAGTAAATGAGTTTTTTCAGTACACTTGCTTTTCCGTTGCTAAGAAAATAAACATAAATCTAATGGAAATTGAACAATATGATTAATACTCTCTACCTTTGTTTTATTCTCTTTAGATATACAGTTCCTTTAAAAAGTTATGTAAAAATTTGTAAGTCATCAGGCATCTGTCTTGTCCCTTTTGTACTTTTCTGCCATACAGCTATTTATGTAAAATATTTTTGGAAAATGCTTTTATCAGTTGTGGCATATCTAATAACCCCATTTGTGGCAAGTAATATTTGTCCTTCGAGGGTGGTCTTGAATTTTGAAAATAGCCAAAAGACATTTGGAGCCAAGACAAGAATTTTATGAATGATAAACTATATTAAAAGTAAGCTGAGATTTCAAGAAATATAGACTCTCCTTTCCTGCCGCCTTCCCCTTCTGGGCTTAAAAACCTATTTATTTTTACAGAATTAAGTCACTAAATTCGAATAGAGTCAAGCCGCTGAGATAAGCCAGAGTTAATAGTATATTTTGCTTTTGAGTTTCTTGGCCCTTAAAAACTGGTTTCCTTTGTAAGTTACTTATGTTATACCTGAGTATCATTTCTTTCATTTGTAAGAGTATTTGCTTTTCATCTTGAATTTATCTTCTCTGATATTAAAATTATCATCTTTACTTTAACCATCATGTTCTTACACTCATTTCTCCCCTCCTCTAATTAAATAATAATGATAGTATACCTTCCACTATTTTATTTCTCCCACTTTCTCTTAGAGTTCAGCTCTCTAGTCTTGCTCATCTCACACATTTTATGTAATATTTATAGATCGTGTCTGCTGCTTTGCCTTCTTCCCCAGTAAACTGTGACCTTAAGGCAAGTGTTTATTAGGAGTTTAACAAAAATGTTTTTTGAAAAATTGAAGACTTTGTCACCTGTTTTCATCTTCTCTAAAGTCCTGTCATTTGCTACAAATGCTTGTTTTTATATTAATCACCTCACTATTTTACTTTTTTTAATTTTTATTTATTTATGATAGTCACACAGAGAGAGAGAGAGGCAGAGACACAGGCAGAGGGAGAAGCAGGCCCCATGCACCGGGAGCCCGATGTGGGATTCGATCCTGGGTCTCCAGGATCGCGCCCTGGGCCAAAGGCAGGCGCCAAACCGCTGTGCCACCCAGGGATCCCCACCTTACTATTTTAAATCTCTTCTACCTCTTTACTGAAAAAGTGTTAAGTATAGATGGTCCCTCTCTCCCTCTAGCCAAATCCTAGAGTCCATGAAATTTAAAGCTACAATATTATTATTTTTTTTTTTAAATGGGCCTTGAACTCACAACCCTGAGATCAAGACCTGACCTGAGATCAAGAGCTGGACACTTAACCAACTGAGCCACTCAGGTTCCCCTCAACTACATTTTATTAGATGAATCATTATGACAGATCCTGGGGATAATACAACAAAGGCGGTAAAGTTGTCCCTATTGTCAAGGGACTAGTAAATATTCTAGCTCCCTTAACAACAACGACGAGAAGAAAAAGACAGAAATGTCTCAAATTAGGCTATGAACATACTTGGAGAATGTGGTGCTGACAAAAATAAATTCTGACAAATAAGATTAGAAAAGACTGTGTGGTACCATTTAGACAGTCCTTGGATACAGCTCTATGTTCTACACATAAACTGCTGCTTAATATGGTTACTCAGCTAGTTGTAAAGCTGAAAGGAAATGTTTTAGGTTAGTTTGGAAGACAGGATACTTGATAGATGAACAAAGATGATAGGGGGAAAGGATTTCAGATATACAACATGTGCAAAAAGCTCAGATGTGTAAACATAAGGAGTTGTTTCTTATGAGTGACATGTAATTTAATTATGATGAAGTTATATAAAATGAGGTGGGACAATAGGCAGAGAGTAGATCAGAGAGGCCCTATATGCTCTTTTAGGACATCTGTAATTCATCCTGTAAGGAGTAGGGACCAATTAGAGAGTTTTAAGTAGAATTAATAAAGTCTTATGCTCTTTTAAATGATGAAAGTTGATTCGAATAACGATTCTGATACCTGTTATAAGAGCATTATAATCAGAGAGATACTCCAGTAAACTTCACATTTTCTGTATTGCTGAGAATAATGCTCAATAGAGGTGAATCTTTAAAGCTTCACTGTTTGGAATTATAAATTTTTTTTCAGTTATGAACTGTATCAGGCCTCCAGAAAATTTATAGAGTATAATATTATGTATATCCAAGTGCCTTCCATCTTAAAGGAATAAAATGTGACAGATGAAATTGAAATTCCCATCTATTGTTTGCCTGTGTTGCATTCCGTTTCCTTCATCCTGGATGTATATATTTTTCTCTTCTTTAAAGATAATCTACTTTCTACAAATGATTTCAAAGTAAGAGTCAGATGTATTTTATGTACTAAGGTGTCTTTTGTAAAAGTTGCACATTGAATTTTTCTGTGCTGGATTATTTTAAATACTCCTCAACCTTCTTATTTAAATTAATATAAATTTCTTCCTAGAGCATATTATTACCCCATATTTTGTCTTTTCATTTGTGCATAAATCTAGTTGTTTCACTTATTAGTCTTGTTTACAGTCAGACATCATCACTGCTATAGATCATGAATATTCTAGTATTATACCTCTATAAAAATAATTTACAAACAGTAAAAGATAAAAGGAAAAAATATGGACACAGAGTGATCAGAATGTATTTCTTGAGTTTGTCCATATGTATTCTGGTAGGAATAAAGTCTAGTTCAGATACCTGTGTGTATTTCTGGTTTGTGAATAGTGTTTACCTTTTGTTTATTGCTTTACGTTTCACTAAAAATTCTATACAAATGGACTCTGTATCTGAGATATATGAGTTATTAAGTGTTTGATTATAATAAATAAATCAACATATGAAATATTGATAACATTCCAGTCTTACAGAAGAAAGATTCATGATTTAGGTAAGTTAGGTCGTTTGTCCAAGACCATATAGGTGATAAGATGGGAAATATGGGGCTCCAGCCTGGATTTTAACTCCATATCCATTATCATCCTATACTTATGAGAGAGCAAAACAGACTCTGATATAAAAGTCAGGGAATGCTAATAGTTTTAATGAGAGGATGAGATCAGTTTTTATAGCAATAACTAAATTCAGCATTTAAATTCAGTGAAATAATTTTTATTGTATCAGATCAACTGTGTTTAAGTCTTGTACAGTGTAACCATTTATTTTATATATATGTTTATTCCTCTGTAGTTCTTCATGACTACTTTGATTTACACTTGCTGCATGAATGTAAATCAGAAAGAAGTGGATAGTTAAGATATTCTTTGAGTTTTTCTCTTTTAGTGTGTATTCAGACATATTTACCAAATTTGCCTAACCCTGAGTTTTGAAACAACCTTGGCACTATTGACATTTTGGGATGGAAAATTCCTTGTGTGGAGTTTTGTCCTATGCATTGTAGGATATTTGGCAGCATCCTTGATATTAGTAGATACCAGTAGTTCCAATCATATGCTCATGTTTGGGAATTAGGGAGACTTCAAGACCTTGTAATAGAGACATGTTTATTAATAGAGGCATCACAACTCTTAAGTTATATGCTTACAGAAAGACCAGAATCATAAGACAGCTTAAGAAAGAGGCAGTGGTTACATTGAAACTCATATCTTAGGTTCTAAGAAGTAGAAAAAGCACTAAATATGGGTCTTTCTTCTTAGAACAAGATAGGATATAAGTAAATAAATGGCTGTGTATTTCAGAAAGAGACTTAATGTAAAGATAATTATTAAGAACAGGTAGTTTTTAACTTATAATTGGGCTGTGTTCTAAAAGTTCTTTTGAGGATTAATGTCTTTGGTCTCAGAGTTAAATTTTTTCCTCAAACATTTGTTCAACAATATTTGAGTGCCCTGTGTGGGCTAGACACTAGGGCTAGCATAACAAGCAAGATGGCATGATACTTTACTTCTTGGAGCTTATAAAATTTTCATGGTATTTATCAAATAATTTTTTTTAAAGATTTTATTTATTTATTCATGAGAGACACACTCACAGAGAGAGAGAGAGAGAGAGAGGAGAGAGGAGAGAGGCAGAGACCCAGGCAGAGGGAGAAGCAGGCTCCTTGCAGGGAGCCCGACGTGGGACTCAATCCCAGGTCTGCAGAATCAGGCCCTGGGCCAAAGGTGGCGCTCAACCACTGAGCCACCCGGGTGTCCCTATCAAATAAAAATATTAAATATTTATGTGAATTTTTCCTCCTCTTACTCCCCTTCTCCCAGTTTGAGTTGAGGGGAGAATACTTGTCTCTTCTTACTGATATACCCCAGCTTCTAGAACGCCTGGTAGGTGTGTAAATATTTGCCAAATGAATAATTGATTACTTGGGAAGAGACGTTTTAAAAATTACACACGATTAATTAGAATTGTGATAAGTGCTCCAAAGAGAATAATACAGGTATTATATAATATGAAACATGAAACAATGGGTCTAATGTAGTCTAAAGCTAGATTAGATTAGACAAAGCTTTAAATTGAGGCAGTGTTTTTCCCAGCTTTACTGAGGTATAATTGGCAAATAAAATTGTATATTTTAAACCATACAATGTGATGATTTGACATATGTACCCTTTGTGCAGTAATTACCATAATAGAGTTAACACACCATTACCTCACATAGTTACCTTTTCGTGTATATATGATGTAAAAGCTTAAAACCTGCTCTTAGCAAATTTCAAGTACACAACACAGTATTACTGTGCTCTTAATTAGATCCCCAGAGCTTATTCATCTTATAACTGAAGGCTTGTTCTCCTTGACCAGCATCTCTCCATCTCCCCACCCCCAGCCCCTGGTAACCACCATTCTGCTGTTTCTAGGAGTTTGACTTTTCTTTTTTTTTCTTTTCTTTTCGTTTTCTTTTCTTTCTTTTTTTTTTTTTTTTAAGATTCCACATAAAAGATTTGTCTTTCTCTGTCTGGCTAATTTTTTTAAGATTCCACATACAGATTTGTCTTTCTCTGTCTGGCTAATTTCATTTAGCAGGAGGTCTTCTAGCTTCATCCATATTGTTATAAATGGCAAGGTTTCTTTCTCATGGCTGAATGATAATTCTGTTTTCTGTATATGCCATTATCCTCTTTATCCATTCATTCATTGTTGGACATTTAAGTTGTTTCTATGTCTTAGCTATTATAAATAATACTGCAGTGAAGTAGGGAGGGGCAGATACCTCTTCAAGACGGTGATTTTGTTACCCTCAGATGTATACTCATAAGTGAAATTGCTGGGTATATGGTCATTCCATTTTTAATGTTTTGAGGAGTCTCTATACTGTTTTCTTTTTTTTTTTCTATACTGTTTTCTATAGTGGCTGCACCACTTTACATTTCCAACAATAGTGCACAAGGGTTTCCTTTTCTCCACATCCTCACCAGCACTTGTTATCTCTTATCTTTTTTTTTTTTCTTGTCTTTTTGATTACAGCAATCCTAACAGGTGTAAGATGATAGCTCATTGCAGTTTTGATATGCATCTCCCTGGTTTGTGATGGTCAGTACCTTTTCATGTACCTATTGGCCATTTGTATGTCTTTGGAAAGATGTCTGTTCAGTTCCCCTGCCTCTTTTTAATTAGATTGTTTTTTGCTGCTCAATTGTGTGAATTCTTTATATATTTTAGATATTAACTCCTTATCATACGAAACTGGACCACTTGATTTGTAAATACTTTTTTGTAGGTTGCTTTTTTATTTTGTTGGTTATTTCCTTTCCTGTGCAGAAGCTTTTTAGTTTGATATAGTTCCAAATGGCTACTTTTACTTTTGTGGCCAGTGCTTTTGGTATCATATAAAAGAAAAAAAATCATTGCCAAGACTAATGTCAAGGAATATTTTCTGTATGTTTTCTTCTAGGAGCTTTATGGTTTTAGTAATTCTTAGTACCAAGATTTTAAGAATTAGTAGGAGGTATCGAGACATGTTTTAGGAGTAAGACTGGGGATTGGAGTGTATTGTAGGTTGAAGGAACAGCTTTGTGTGCATGTCTGAGGTGGGATATAATGTGGCATTTTTAGAGCTTGAGAGTTGGCAGGGATGGGGGGGGAGGTCAGGGGGGTAGCGTGGTACCAGATGGTATATTGATTTTTTGTCTATTGTGTACTGAAATACCGAACATTTGTAGTAAAAAAAACAATAATAACATTACTGTATTAGCAATTACATAGGGAAAAGCTTTTAAGTGGTAATTAAATTTTTAAAAATTCTGATACTTGAGAAAAGTCTGTTTTAATGGATTAGAAAATGGGACTCCTATCTTACATCTATGTACTCATGACCTCTAAATCTATGTTTCTACCTCTGGATGTTTTTTGTCTGATTTATGCTCACATATCCAAGTAAACATATCCAAATGTGAATTCTTTCCATATCTACCAATTACGTAAAACAAAAACAAAACAGAACCGTTTCGTGGCTTTTCTGTCCCAGTGAATGTTTTATTCACTCAATTTCTCAAGCTAGAAACCTTTACTCCTCTTAATTTCCACCTTAAGATAATGAAGCTGTGTCACCATTTAATTATTATTTCTACTTAATTGTATTATATCACTCAAAACTTTCCTCTTTCTCTTAGGTAAACTGCTGCCTAAACTTAGGTTCTTGTTTCTTCTTCGCTGTATTTCTGCAAGTTTTCTAGCCATCTGTCTTTGTTCTTTTCCCATTTAGTCTATATGCCCCTTGCCGCTTGAGTGATCTTTTCTGAATGTAAAGCTAATCCTGCCTCTTGACTACCTACAGGCCTAGCATGGCTCATTATGACTTTCAAGATAAAAATTAACTAGGCAAAATGCACTAGGCCTTTCAGAATCTGCATTGTGCTCATCTCACCAGCCCTTTATACTTGCCCTTTCATCACATTCTTTATTTTTTGCCATACTTTTTCAATTCTAGGCATTTATTTTTAAATTTAAATCAATTAAAACTAAATAAAAATACTAAAATCTGTTCCTGAATTGGACAGCAGAGATATAGAACATCTCTATCATCAAATAACAACTCTGTTGGATTATGCTATTCTTGAGTATATTCTCCTTTCCCTATGTCTTTATGTATACTACTGTCCTTTTCTGTATGTGTAATGTGCCCTTCCTTGTTTTGCTTAATTCCCTTCTCCCATTGAGACTCAGTTTGGGGGGCCCCTGGGTGGCTCAGTCGGTTAAGCATCTGCCTTCGGCTCAGGTTATGATCCTGGAGTCCTGGGATCAAGCCCCACATTGGGCTCCCTGCTCAGTAGGGAGTCTGCTCCTCCCTCTGCCCCTCCCTCTGCTCATGCGTGTGCACTCTCTCTCTCTGTCTCTCTCTCTCTCTCACTCGCGCTTTCTCTCAAATAAATAAAAATCTTTAAAAAATGCTCAGTTTGAGTGTCATCCATTTCTGGAAGATCTTACCCAACACCATCTTTTTCTGTCTCCTCCAACCCTGAAGTCCGAATTCTTGCCTTTTGCTTTAATGTCTATTATATTTAAGTCCAGGAGTCAGTGTTTAGTAGCGAGATTTTAGAAGATAAATAAGATTGAAATTTTGTGTAAACTATAGTTTTACTCAGTATAGTTTTATGTTGAGTGTAGTGCATGGATTTACCACCATGAAGTAAAGATACACTTAAATGGATTTAGCATCTGAGTACTGACTAAAGAAGCTTTTCATTAAATAATCATGGTTTATGTTATAGAGGTCAAAGTTACTAGACTTGCTACATTTAATAAGACTTTAAAACATAGAATTGAATCTAGCAACTCAAGAATCTGTCTGAAGGTAACTTTACAGATAGAAAGCATTGTAATCAGGTGTGTTTTCATTACAAAAATACAGTATTAGATTTGTAATCTTAGGTCAACTTTAATAAGCATTATGATAAGCAGAATGGGGAATGAAGAAAGCATCAGCATAGTACCTACCCTCAAGTTTATAATATAGTTACTTATTATCAGCAAGTTTTACTTCTGCTCTATTGTAGTTACCCACTACTTCCCGTATCCCACCATCACTTGGTATATTTCACTTCAGTAATTTTAGGTTGTTGGTGGTTTTTTAAAGTAGTTTTTCTCTGTATACTCTGTATCATGCTTTTGCTTTCAAATCATCATTCTACTCCATACAGAAGGCTCTTTATTTTTGAGGATCATGGGATTTTTGGTATGCTGCGAACATGTGGGAAGCTAAGTTACCTTTCCACATCATAATGACTTTGACATCTTATTTTCAGTCTTCCATCTTTACTTTAAACATCATTTGTGGTTGGCTTTATTGTTCTTAAGGATAACCCATTAAACCATCTAGCCTCACAATTCTTTTAATTCTCAGTAATGACCTTCAGCTTTCTCTGCTTTAAATTTCTCATGTTATATTTAGAAAATTTAACAAGGTTGATTAAAATATAATTTACAGAGAACATTTTATGAATTCTAACACACAAGCAGTTGGATAGCCAACTCTTCAACAGTCAAGATAATAGAGCAGTTCTGTCATCCCCAGAAGTTGTTTTTTTTCCTTCAAGATTTATTTGTTTACAAAAAAAAAAAAAAGATTTATTTGTTTACTTGAGAGAGAGAATGCATGAACAGGAGGGACAGAGGAAGAGGGAGAGAAAATCTCAAGTGGACTCTGCCCTGGGCTGAGCGCAGAGCTGGACGTGGGGCTCCATCCCCACAACCTGAGATCATGACCTGAGCCAGAGGCACAACTGACTATGCCACCCACACACCCCATCCTCAGGTTTTCTTTTGTGCTCCTTGGCAGTCATCTCCTTAACCTATACTCTGGCACTGGCAACCATTGATCTGCTTTTTGACCTTACAGTTTTGCTTTTTTTCAGAGTGTTATATAAATGGAATCATACAGTATGTACTTTTGAGTCTGGCTTCCTTCACCTAACAGTATACATTTGAGATCTAGCCATATTGTCGCATGTATCAGTAGTTTGTTCTTTTTCCTGAGTAGTATTCTTTTGTAGCATGGTTTATCCGTTTAACACCTGAAGAACATTGGGTTATTTCCAGTGTTGGGTAATTGTGAATGAAACCCTGTGAACACTTTGCTTACAAGTTTGTGTGAATGTAGTTTTCATTTTTCTTGAGTAAATGTCTAGGGGATTGTTGATCATGTGGCAGTGTATTTTTAGCTTTCTAGAAATTGTCAAACTGTTTTCTAAAGTTATTGTATTATTTTCATTCCTGTCAGCAATTAATGGGAAATCTAGTTGCACATCCTTACCAGCAGTTTCTTTTCAGCCATTCTAATAGGTGTGTGGTGATCTTTTATTGGCATTTTGGTTTGCATATCAATGATAAATGATGTTAGACACATTTTCATGTGCTTATTTGTAATCCATATGTCTTCTTGGTGATTGTATTTAAATCTTTTATCCATTTTCTTTAAATTTGAATGTTTTCTTATTGTACTTTGAGAGTATTTAGTCTAGATACAAGTCTGTTATCAGTTATATGATTTGCAAAAATTTTATATATGCTACTAACCAGCATCACTACTATTTTTACTTTAGTTGATTATCTTTTAGAGTTACTGAAAATGGGCAATTGTCTTTTATATTTACCTTTATCTTAACAATTTTTGAGGAATCTTCTTCCTTTTTTTGTATAGATCCAAGGGTTTGTATTTCTTCTGCCAGAAATAATTCTTCTGGCTGAATAATTTCCTTTAATATTTCTTGTATTGTGGGTCTCCTGATGATTTTCTCAGGGTTGTTTTTTGGTGGGGGGAGTCTGAAATGTCTTTATTTCACCTTTATTTTTGAAAGATATTTTTACTGAGTATAGAATTCTGGGTTGATAGTTTCTTTTAGTACTTAAAAATGTCACTCCATTGTCTTCTGGCTTGCACAATTTTAGATGGGAAATGTGCTTTTAATTCTTACCTTTGTTCTTGTGTATGTAATTAAAGTATTACCAATCTTGTTGAACGTTAACTGGAGCCTTAGCCAAAACAATAGAATTAGGGGTGAAGAAAAGCACAATGATTTGAAAGAGGAAATACATTTGTGGCTTTCTATAGGTATTTATATAGAAAACTGTAAGAGAGTCAATAGATATTAAAAGGGGTAGTAAAAGTTTAGCAAGTTTACTGGATATAAGTTGGCCATATCCATTGGGTACACCAAAAGAATATTTCAAGTTAAAATTTTTGGTGTCCATAAAGGTAAGCAAGCATAACCTCAACAAATTGTATGTTACACTTTTTTAAGAAAATAATTAAATGTTATCAGGAATATTTTTTAAAACTCTGGTAATGCCTAACACATTGTGGTATTTGCTTATTAGTAGACAAACAGATTAATGGAGAGCCTAAAAACAGATCCACAAAGAAAAGTTGATAAACTGGACTTAATCAAAGTTACCAATTTTTGTGCTTCAAAAGACATCATTAAGAAAGTGAAAAGAGCCCATTGAGGGGAGAAAATATTTGCAGATAACGTACCTGATAAGTGACCTATATCCATAAGAACTTTTACAACTCAATAATGAAAAGACAAATAACCCAGTTGCAGTTTAAGCAAAGGATTTGACTAGATATTTTTTACTGAAGCACTACAGATTATTAGTAAGCACATAAAAAGATGTCCAACATTATTAGTTACTAGGTAAATGAGATACCAGTTCATACTTAGCAGCATGGCTGTAATAAAAAAAAAACAAGTGTTGTTAAGAATGTAGAGAAATCACGGTAGGAATATAAAATGGCCCAGCTACTTTAGAAGAGTTTGGTAATTTCTTTCTTTTTTTTTTTCATTTTGGTAATTTCTTAAAATGTTAAAACAACATTATCATTTGACCTAGCAATTCCAATTCTATTTCTCTGTACCAACCCAATAGAAATGAAAATATATGTCTACACTTTGGATACAAATGTTCATAGCAGCATTACTGACAATGGCCTAAAAGTGGAAACAACCCAAAGTTCTATCAACTGATAAATGGTTATACAATTGTATTGAAGTAGTAATATATGCTACAATATGGATGGGTCTGAAAGACATTATGCTCAGTAAAAGAAGCCAGACACAAAAAAAGCACATCATCGCATGACTTTATTTATGTGAAATATCCAGAAAAGGCAAATCTATAGACACAAAAGGAGACTCTTAAACGGGCACAATATTTCTTTTGGAAGTGATAGAATGTGCTAAAATTAGATTGCTGTGATGATTATATAACTCTATATGAAAATCACCGGATTGTGTATTTACAATGAATAAATTTTATGGTGGTAAATTATATTTCAGTATAGCTATTAATTTAAAAAAATATAGACATGTTTTAGAACTTCAGGAGCATAAGGGTAGCCTTACTAATCATTAGAGATGGTATTTTTAAATTTTTATTTGTTTTTAAATTCAATTTAAAAATTTTCTTTAGAGAGCCTGAGTGAAGAGAGGGCAGAGGGAGAAAGAGAGAGAGAGAGGGAGAGGGAGAGGGAGAATCTTAAGCAGACTCCAGGCTGAGCGTGGAGCTTGATGGTGGGGTCTGATCCCAGGACCCTTAGGTCATGACCTGAGTCTGACAACCAATTGAGCCACTCCGGTACCCTCATTTTGAGATAGTTTAATAGTTGGGATACAATTGGGGTTCTATATTAGATGTTGCTAAAAAATGAACTCTGGTGGATTTAAGAACTACATATATTAAGCAAAACTTAAGAATTTTATACATACACATATGCATGTAAGATAGTTGTCTTTGTCAAAAACTTTTTACCCAAGAGAAAATGTACAAGCCGTAAACAAAATACAACAAAAAAATGTCTGTGCTGTATTAAAACAAAACAAACTTCTGTGTGAAAGAACAAAATGAAAAGCCATTGTTGGGGGATGAATGCAGTTCATAAAATTGACAATTAGCATCCAGGATGCATAAAACTATGACTGAATTTTAAAAGGCCAACAATCAATTGAAAAGTGGCAAAAGGGCAATTGGAACATAGAATATTTCAAAATATGTCAAATCTCAGTAATAACTAAACAACTGCAAATTAAAATGATAAATGATTTTATTTTTATGTATTTGACAAATATAAAGCCTGATAATACCAAGTTTTGGTTATTTGGGGGAAAACAGGAACTCTTAAACATTGCTGATAGACTTTATAAAATAATGTAACTGTATAATACAATAAATAATTTGACAAAGTTGAAAATGTGCATTCTGTAGGGCCACATAATTCCACTTATAGATTTCTATCGAGAAGAAACTAAATAACACTTGGACAGGATGACACATTTATCAAGATTTTTAATGCAGCATTGTGCATAATAACAAAAAGTGAAAAGTCACATAGCTCTCAGTAGAGAAATGGATAAACTGCATGTATTTATATAAATGAACTCTATATTATAGTCAAACTGAAGGCACAAGGAATTTTGGTCTTTTGGTAAGGTTGATCTCAATTATGTAGATAAATCCTTATGCTGAAAGCAATGAAAAAAAAAATGTGAGATTTTTTTAAAAAGATTAAAGAGAGCTGGAAAGACAGTTGGGAATACCCAGGCTAACGTTAGAGGTAAGTAGAAGATTTGAGGCAAAAGCTGCTTTAGCTTGAAGTCCTTTGTTAATATTGTTTATTTTATTTTCCTGACTAACTAGGCAAAAGGATCAAAATTATGGCCTCAGGGTTTGTTCAAGATACACATTCTTATAGGAGATCTTCTGCAAATTAAGCTAGATTTCAAAAGGCCATGCCTTCAGGGTAAAAGCAACCAGATCTAAAATCATCTTTCCTCTCTGTAGTTCCAAAATGTTGCCTGATAAGCAGAGCAGGAAAAGGAATGTAAAAGGAGAAAAATATCTGAGATTGAATTTGTCACAGATTGGCTTTATAGCAGATCTGTATCTTGACAATCAAGGAACCTCAGACTGTAATATTGATTTGAAGTGTTGCTATGGTCTGAGTTTTTGTGTTCCCCCAAAATTCGTATGGTGAAAACTTAATGCCCAAAGTAATGGTATTAGGAGTTGGGGCCTTCAGGGGGTGATTAGGTCATGAGGGTGGAGCTCTCATGGGATTAGGATTAGTGGGATTAGTACCCTTTTAAAGGTGACCCAAGAGAGCTAACTCACTCCATCCACTGTGTAAAGGACACATAGTGAAGATGGCATTCTGTAACCCAGATGAGAGCCTTCACCAGAGTCAGACCATGCTGGCACTCTGATCTTGAATATGTATTCTCCAGAACTGTGAGAGATAAATGTTTGTTGTTTATAAGCTACTTAAGTTTCTGTTATTTTGTTTTAACCACCTTCATGTATTAAGAAATGTATATTAGTTTCCTACTGTTGCTGTAACAAATTAACCCAGATTTAGTGGTTTAAGATAACACCAATTTATTATCTTATAGTTCTGAGGGTCAGAAGTGTGAAGTGAGCCTCAGTGGGCTAAAATCAAGTTGTTGGCAGTACTGTATTCCTTTATGAAAGCTTCATGACAGGGTACATTTCTTGCATTTTCCAACTTTTAGAGGTTGCCAGCATTCTATGGCATGTGGCTCCTTTCTGTCTTCAAAGCCAGCAATGACCAGTTGAGTCTTTCTAATGATACCATCTCATTCTGACTCTTCTGCCCCTTTTCCCATTTTAAATATTTTTGTGATTATAGTGGGCCAACCAGTATGATCTTACTTTAAGGTCAACTGATTAGCAACCTTAATTCCATTTGTAACCTTAATGCCTTCTTACCATGTAACATAATTTATTCATGGTTAGCGGGTATTGGAACATGAGCATTTCTGTGAGGCCATTCATTCTACCCACCACAAGACGGTTTCCAACTGATAGTGCCTTTAGGTGCCTTCTGGAAGCAGACAGGAAGCATCTCCGGAGGAGGCTACATCCATCCTAGGTCTTGGAATTTTTAATCTTTTGAGGGCAGAAGCCAGTAAGTACTGAATTAAGTGCACAAAGAAATAGGCAAGCTGAGTAAGAACCATGAGACAGCAGAAACGACTCCTACACTAGAAGATATTGGAATGATCAGATACTGATTTTTAAAATGGTTGTGCTGAGGGCGCCTGGGTGGCTCATTATTAAGTGTCTGCCTTCTGATCAGGTCATGATCCCAGGGTCCTGGGATCCAGCCCCACACTGAACTCCCTGCTCAGTGAGGAGGAGCCTGCTTCTCCCACTGCATCTCCCACTGCATCTCCCCCTGCTCATGCTTTCTGTCTCTCTCAAATAAAATCTTTAAAAAAATAAATGGTTGTGCTTATCATATTTTTAAAAAGGACAGACTTCAATATCTACAAGGAATGAGGAGGGAAAAAATGATGTTAAATATTTGAAAAATAACATAGTAAAACATGTACAAATAAAATTATTAAACTAACAAGCCAGCAGATAAACTTCCATCTCTAACCATGAAGAAGTAAGAAGGTTTGGATTTATCTTCAAGTGTAGACAGCTAGGAAACTGGAGTCTATATTTAAAAGAAATTTGTTTCAGCATTGGAAAATAGGACTGTAGTCCCTGAGAAAAATGAAATTAATGATATAGGCCTTATGATCACTCCACCATTTTGCTTGGAGGTCATTTCCAGACTATACCACAGGCAGGATGAGCCAAAAAGAGCCCAGGGGTCTCACTGACTTGAGAAGACAGAAATCAGCATTCAGAGTATTTTAAGTGGCTAAAATTTGTGGAGGCAGAAAAGAGGTAGCTACACAGAAAAAGAGCTCAAGAAACCAGCACATCTTACCCTTGAATCTTTGAAAAAAAGTTAATGCATATGTAGAATGAACATCCCATAAGGGCTGATAAATAACACTTTTAGGAAAGAATACCAGTGAGCTGTAATCTGAACAATGGCTAGAACTCCCACAGTCTGAGAGTCATTCAGGTTCCCACCAGCCAGAGTAAGAGCAGTCATGGAATACAAGAGTTATTCAGTGGAGATCCATGAAAGCCAAACATAGTGGTGGGAAGACTTTAGTACTTTTGTTCTAAAAACCTTTTTTAAAAAGCCTCAAAATGATCTTCAAGTGTTTTTAACTTTTTGAATAAAGTATGATACTCTTTAAAAAAAATCCAGCACTCATAATGTCTGACATCCACAT
Organism: Vulpes vulpes; assembly: GCF_048418805.1. Classification (NCBI taxonomy): domain Eukaryota; kingdom Metazoa; phylum Chordata; class Mammalia; order Carnivora; family Canidae; genus Vulpes; species Vulpes vulpes. The sequence continues at coordinate 139,244,890 of NC_132793.1, forward strand.
AAAATTACTAAATGTGCAAAAAAATCAGGAAAATATTTCATCATCAAGAGAAATATCAGTTAGTGGATTAGAAATAATACATAATGAAATTAGCAGATAAGGATGTTAAAAATGCTATTGAAATTTGCTCAGTGTGGTCAAGGACCAAGGGATAACATAAACATAATGAAGAGGTAAATGGAGAATGAATAAAGGAAACAAATCATTCAACAAATGGTGCTGGATCAAATAGATGTCAATATAGAACAAAAGAACATTAACCCTATCACCTCATTCACAAATCAAAATGGACTGTAGGCTTAAATGTAAAACTCAATCTCTAAAACTTTTAAGAGAAAAACGTTTGCATCCCTATAGCAGCACTAAAAATCTAAAGGGAGATAGCTGATAAACTAATAATGGTGGCAGTAAAATAGAATAAGTAATAAGAATATTATGGGAGATGAGAATGGGAAGAAGGAACATATATAATAGATATGACAGAAAACAGGTAACAAGATGGTAGATATAAATCCAGCTATCCCAATAATTACATTAAATGTTAATGGTCTAAACACTTTAATTAAAAAGTAGAGACTTAGAGTCTGGATAAAAATGGAAGATTTAACTGTGTGTTGTCCAGAAGAAACTCTAAGCATAAAGACATAGATTAAAAGAGGTTAGAAAGAGATATAGGACAAAAAACATAAGAATGTTGGTGTGGCTGATACAACATCAAATTCCTATTCAAGGAATAGGGCTTTAGAACACGGCAAAGGGGAACATTTTTTAATGATAAGATCAATTCACAAAGGAGACCTAATAAAAAATATATGTACCTAATAACATAGCTTCAAAATACATGAAGGAAAAACTGAACTTAAAAAAGAAAGATCTATAGAAATGTAGAACACATAAAAAAAAATTATAGAAGACTTAACACTATCAATTAACTAGGCCTAACTGACATTTATGGTACAATCTACTCAATAAATGCGGATACATTATTTTCAAGTGTACGTGGAATGTTCACCAGCATACATCATATGTTACTTGTAAATAAAATTCCAGTAAATTTAAAATGATTATAATCTTCAGAATATTGTTTTATGATCACAGGGATTCAGTCAGATTTAGTAACAGATTTCTGGAAAGTGACCATTTGGAAATTTAACAATGTATTTATGGCCTATGTGTAAGCGAAGACATCATAAGGGAAATTGCAAACATTTTGAACTGAATGAAAATGGAAAGACAGCATAATTTATGAGATGGAGCTAATGTAGTGAATATAGAGAAACTTACAGTTTAATGTTTTTATTAGAAAGGGGCAATGAGCAAAATCAATGCTATAAGCTTCCACCTGGAAAGCTTAGAGAAAAATAAGTGCAAATGAAAAAAAAAAGTAATTAGAAGGAGGAATATAATAAAGGTAGGACAGAAATCAAAATCACAGAAATGGATGGACAATTAAGAAAATAATTGAAACCATAAGTGGTATCTTGATAAGATCAATAAAATTGCTAATTGCTAACATTTTAGCTGGACTGATTGATGAAAAAGGAGAGGAGATACTTAAACCAGTATTGGGAATGAAAGGGGGATATCACTACAGATTCTACAGACATTAAAGGCAAATATGAAAATTTTTTGAACAGCTTTATGGAAATAGTATAATTTAAAAGATATGAATGGCCAAAAGTGACTTAGTTAAGAATTAGATAACCTGAATGTTTTATATTGATTTAAAAACCCAATTCATAATTTAAAACCTTGCCATCAAGAAGACTCCAGGCCTGGTTTATAGTTAATAAATAAATAGTAAAATATGCAAACTCAGAAAATAGAGAATAGCTCACTTCTCACTTTGCTCTTTGAGGCCACCATTACTGTTAGCATAAAAAAACAAAATAGAGACATTTCAATAGAAAGGATGCTAACAGTCATTAATCATCAAAGAATTGAAAATTACAACAACTATGAGATACCCATTCATTAGAGTGCTAAAGCTAAAAAAAAAAGATTGACAGTGTCATGCGTTGATAAGGCTCTGGTGCAACTGGACTTCTTGTATATTACTAGTGGAAATGTAAAAATCTAAAAAAAAAATGTAAAAGACTACAGCCATTTTGCAAAACAACTCTTTCATTTCTTAAAATTTTAACGACAAACCAAAACAACTCTACCACTAAACCCAGCGATTACACTCTTACATACTTATTAGGGAGAAGTGATAGCGTATTTATAAAATAAAACTTATACATGCATGTACATATCAGCTTTATTTATAATAGCCACACATCCTAAACAACCCACATGTCCATCAACATGAGAATTGATAAACAATTTGTCATGTATCCATATAAGAGAATACATCTCCACAATTAAAATGAAAATACTAACCGATATGTGTAACAACATGAATGAATCTCAGACTGTTTGCTGGTAAAAGAAGCGAGATACAAAAGAGTATATGTTTTGTGATTCCATTTAGACACAGCTCTAGAAAAGACAAATCCTTTGACAGCTAAATAAATTTGATTGGCAGTAAGCCTGTTTAGAAAGACTTTATTTCCAGGTGGCATCCCTGGCATTTTCTACCAAATATTCAAGCAAGACATCCTATATTTTTCATTTTTCCCAGGTGTTAAAGAAAAAGAACATTATCATTCATTTTATGAGGGTAGCACAACATTAATATAAGAACCTGATAAGTACAAAAGAAATTTATAGACCAGTTTCATTGGTGACCATAGATGCAGTAATTTTAAAGAAACTGTCAGGACAGGAAACCACCAAAAATACCTCATGATAATGTTGGCTTTTCCTAAAGACGGGAAAAGTTTGGTTTAACATATATTAGATAAAGGAAAAAATGATGCAATTATTGGAATAGATGCAAAATAAATTTGATAAAATTCATCATTTGTTGATAGTAATAAAAACTCTTTTGCAAGCTAGATGTTGAAGGAACTTCCGTAAGGTGATAAGTGGTGTTTATATTTTTTAAGATTTATTCATTTATTTGAGAGCATGCATACATACTTGTGTGCATGTGCAAGTAGGGGAGGGGCAGAGAGAGAGAATCTCCAGCAGACTCACCACTGATCATGGAGCCCAACATGGGGCTGGATCCCATGACCATGATGAGATTATTGCCTGAACTGAAATCAAGAGTCTAGCTTAACCAACTGAGCCATCCAGACAACCCAAGTGCTGTTTATTTTCAAAAGAATATAGCAAACATTGTATTTAATGATGAAATTTTGAATGCCTTCCCATTTAGTTTGAGCGTATATAGTTAAAGCTTAAAAATAAAACTGCCAGTTATTTTACCAGCAAAAGATAGATTTATTCAGGAGTAGTAGAAAACTGCCATCCTGGACAAGCAGGCTATGGAAAACCATAGGCAAGTCCCCTAAGCAAGTTTCTTTATAAAAGGAGGGAAGTTGGGTGGGCTCTTGTAAACAAAAGTCCATTGGTTATGCTATATGTTGCAAATCGAATTTCAATAAAAACAAATGGAAAAAAAAGTCCATTGGAACAAACTAGTTCAAAGTGTAGTGGTCTTTCATTGGCAGAGTGACAGCCTCTCATTGGCTGAACTGCTGCCCCTTAGGAGGAAAGCCTTTTTTCCTCCTCCTGGGATAGTCAGGTAGTATCCTCATGCAAGGTCCCTGTCTTCCTTTGGGTCAACAACTGACGACTCTTGGTAGGATGTGAGAGCTCCCCCTGCCGGCCTCCCGACTCCAAAAAAGAGATTTTCTTTTATTTTCACAAAGTCAAGGATATCTGCTGTCCTCACTAATTTTCAGCATAATATGGAGATCCTAACCAAGGCAGTAAGGCAAGAACAGAAAAAAAAAAAAAAGAAAGCAGTAAGGATTGGAAAGGGAAAAACAGAACCACCATATCTATACATGATATATTTGTGTATGTAAAGAATATCAAGATAAATTATTAGAGAATTTAGCAATGTTGCTAGATACAGAGTCAATATACAAATTAGTTATGTTTCTGTTAACCTACAAGAAACAATTAAAGATACCATTTACAGTAGCACCAATACTATATACTATGAATAAATCTTAACGGGATATATGTTAAGACCTTGATCATATCTAAGGAGGAGCTGAGAAGCCCAGTAGAACAAACATGTAAGTCCTTGTTTGCTGCCTCTTTTCACACTTAAATCTAGGAAATGTGCAGCATTTAAATTCAGTAGGCTTATATAGGGTGGGGCTATATGTTTTGTCCAATATAAAACAGAATAACATCTTAAAATAGTTGTTTACAGTATTTTTGGAGCACATTGATAAATAGAATGTCTTAGTAATAGAGATTTGGGACTCTTTCAGTCTGTCTTTACCTAATATGAGTCTTATGTAAAAAAATATAGCGTTCTTGAAAGCTCTCTCTGATGATGGTTCATTCACTTTTCTGCCTGAAATTTCCACTCTAGGAACTAGTACTGATTCACTTCACAAAGATTTTTATTAAATACATATTTACCAAGTACCATGATAATAAGTACCTTATTTTGTCAAAGCTAAGACATCATTAATTTTAAGTTGCATCATTTCATGTTCTGCTAACTGAAAAAATATTGCCACTCTTTGGCTATAACACACCATTGATTTTATTTTTTTTATTTTATATACATATTTTTTAAGATTTTATTTATTTATTCTTGAGAGACACAGAAAGTGAGAGGGGCAGAGACCCAGGCAGAGGGAGAAGCAGGCTCCATGCAGGGAGCCCAATGCGGGACTTGATCCCAGGACCCCGGGGTCACACCCTGGGCGGAAGGTGGTGATAAACCGCTGAGCCACCCAGGGATCCCCACCGTTGATTTTAATATGCATCTTGATTTCAAAGATGTTAAAATGTTTTTTTAAAGCATTTTATGATTTATTAAACATTTCTGTAGAAGTATTTCTACTGTTTTACAATTTAGGAACACCACTAAAAAACAAACTACTTTACCTTTAATTTTTCATACCTGTTGTGCTACCTTTTTTTTCTTCCCTCATTTAAGCATTCTTAAATTAGTTCCTTTTTTTGGTTTCCTAGTTATTTTGCCATCCTGGTCATTTTTCTTGGAATGCCTTTTACTTTATCTGTAAGCTGCTTAAAACTGAATAAGATACAGGCTTCAAAAAGAAGACAGTAAAATATTCAAATCTGTATATCCAGAAGGTAGAACACTTTTGCAAATTCATGATTCTTGTTAACTTGACAAGATTTTCAGTATTTTTTTCCTTAACACAAAGTAGTCCATAGCCATGAACAAATTGTGTTTTAATTTTTATAAGTACGTAGGACTAAATTTGTACGTCATACTGGTCACAGCAAGATTTTCTCCCCATTGATACTCATTTACTCATCTTATAATTAGATTTAAAGATGCTTCTTTCTTTTAACGTTTTTTGTTACAAATGTAAACTGGAATGTAATACGTGTCTTTTTTCATTCTTCTCCTCTACAAAGTTATTACCCAAAAAAATCAGTCTATAACATTTCAACCTCGGAATATTCTAAATAACAAAGCTATTTACTTGTTTAGTAGTGAATATTTATGCTTGAATATTTTAAATTCTTCACAATCACATAATTTCTGATAGTCATTGTATGATTGTTTACTGTTTTGTGTATTGCCTAGTTCAGCTTAAATAACCTAAAAGAAAAATGACCCCTCCTAGTTAAATTTAAAATTCTCTAATTCATTTGGATATATGGTTTTAATTTGATTATTATAAAATTAAACTTTTCCCGTAGGTTATATACTTTTCTCTCTTTTACAACACAGGTTTTGAGAGTATTTTAGAAGGGCTTTATGGACCACGGCTACGAAGAGACCTCAGTTTATTTGAAGGTAATGCTTTTTAAATTGTATTTTAAAATTCTGACTTTCCATCCCATTTAATAAATGAAAGGTGGTGGTTCTGTGCTAACTTTATATTAAACATGAATTTGTGGTCTTGTTTAATTAGTAACTTTTTAACTAAATAAAGTGATCCAAATATTGTTTTTGTTATTACATAATGTTATCATAACCTTTTAAAATACTTAATACATTGATCAAAAAGGAATGTGAAACTTCTTTTTGACTTAATGGTGAAATTTAATTTTTGTTATATATTACATACCCTCATTTATTCTTAAAGAAGTTTTAAAAGGGTTCAGTTAAGTAAATATTTCCTGTTGTTCATGAGACAGGCAGCCTGGAAACCTCAGATTGTCACTCTGAGAAATCCTACCATGTGTGCTCAGAGTCTTCTATTTATATACAATACTATTTGTTATTTATTAGCCACTTCTTTCAAATGCTATAGCATAAATCCTAGTGGAAGATTTTGATTTGTCATATAATTTCTATGATATCATAGTTTAGTTGTTTTATTGCTTGCTGGGAAATATATAATAGTAGGAGAACGTTTTTGTAGACATCTAAAATTTTATACTCCAGTTTATTTACAGAGTAAGTAATGGTAGTATAAATTTTTACTTTGATTTTGATTGAATTATTTCTGAATCTTGTATCTGGTCAGTTTTATGTCCTAACTCTAGTACCTTCTATTCGACTGTGTACCTTCCATTCTACCAAGACCCCACGTCTCTAAAGGTCCTTATTTTTCTGTATAAATACATCTTTGAGTTGAGGGAAAGATGATGGGAGTTAAGGGAGTGATGGTGGAGTAGACAACAGTTTTCTGGCCATTCTTTATTAATATTGAGCAGGATAATTGAGTTATGAATCAGATCTGAAAGTATCTATGCAAGATCATTTGTCCCAACCACCTCTCTTCACTGAGATGAATTGATATCCAGGTAGAACATGACTTTAAGAATGGAGACTCCAAAATGTGCTTGTTCTAGGGTTTTATCATTCGTATAGCTAAGATCATTTTTTATTTCTCTTAACTTTATTCATTTCTCATCTTACCATAATTCAGCACTGAATTAAGTATTTTTACCTGATACATTTTTAGCAATACTGATCAATTGTAGTTCCACCTATTTTTCTGAGCTTAAAAATGAACAGAGGAAAAATATTTTTAAAAAAACAAGAATTTAATCTAAGCCTGACATTTCTTCAGACTTCCTTTCTTAACCTGCTGCCCTCATTCATGTCAGAAGTCAGCATTATATTTGCCTTCTGACAACCCAAATTATAGCTTGTGACTCAGCCTGTTGTTCCCCCACTTTTGTTTATTTATATAGTTGCATATATATGTATATACCTATGTTCCTTCAAAAATTGTTTATTATACAAACAGCAGAATGTTCTAAGGAAATAAATGCTTTGTATTTTGTTTTTAGACTAGCATTTCTTTAGTATACAAGTTGTACATGTTTATTTTAGGAAATTCACAAATAGAGATAAACCAGAAAGAAAAAATTATCCCTGTTCACACGATCCATAAATAATTTTCAAACAATTTTATATGATGTAAGGTATATGTGTGTATTCTTTTATTATAGTAGTATGTAGTATATACACACTATGTACAATTTCTTTGTCTGCCTTGTTCACTGGTATATCATTTGGGTTTATAAAGTCTAGATCATCTTTCTTAATGGCTGCACAGTATTTCATTGTAGATCTATTTATAATTAATTTACTTAATTTAACAACCCATTGCCATATATGTCATTCCATTTATTTAAGTTCAGATAGGTCTTGTACTTTATGTCCTTTTGAAAAAGTGCTTTTTTTGTTTGTTTGTTTGTTTTTGGTGGAGAGAGCTAACAAAATTAGCTAAGCTTTGAAACTTCCATATAGACACATATCTGTTCCCTTTTTTCACCCCGAATATTCTTTCTCCAGGTTTCTCGGGTAAATTGTTTCTCCAGTTTCTTAGGTAAATTCTTCCTCCTTTTAGTTCCTTTTTTGAATTTAAGAAAAGCTTCTAATTAAATTGTAGACTTAAGTATGATGATATTAATTATAGCAATAAATCTATAGCTATGCAAAGATGAAGACAGCTCTACATTTTGAAGAAAAATTAAATCAGTGCTATCAAAGTGTAGAACCTCTTGAAAAGGCATGTAGAAACTACCCATTATCTCCAGCTTCTCTCTTATCCTCTTATAAATAAGTGTGCTTTCTTTGTTGTTGTTATTGTTAAAAATGGTTTAATGTTTAGATGCTTGGGACTCTAAGTATAGGTGTTTCTCACTATACAAGTCTGTATGCAAGAATCAAATAGATTACTGTATATTTTTAGATAAATCATTGGAAGTCTGAACTCTCGTTAACTGACTTTCCAAAACTCAGAAACTAGTATATTGCATAGCAAAGGATCCCCGTATATTACTCTAAATTATTTTTTGTTATAAAATTAAATGCATAGTATTTTAATTTTATAATACTTAATTTTGCATAGTATTTTAATTTTATAATACATTAATTTATTTAAATAGACTACATTGCATACCTATTACTGTTTCTGTGGAAATTAATATTCTAAATTTCGTACTGCTACCTTAAAAACTCAAGTGTGGCACAGAGCATGTTTTTAAGACTTTTATATCATATACATTAGTGTCTTGAGACGTATTTTAATTCCTGAATTTGATTCAGAACCACCTCCAGGTTGAATAGTTTGAAGGAAGCTTTTGAGTGGTGCTAATTTTTATTTTGTTGGAAACTAAACAGAGCCCTAGTTTTCTATTTCTTTGATATGTTTCATGACTTTCTCTCCTTTTGGGGAAAATATAACTATTATTTTTGGGAGGGGGCAGGTCTCCAAAGAAGGTTTGAATGTCATAAATTTCAAACTTTTATGTATGCCCAGAAAAGTTCCTCATACTCTTTGTCTCTCTTCCTCTGTCTTTCCAAAATTTATTTTTCCTCCTGCTACAGAACTTTTAAGCAAATATTCCCTCTTTTTTTTCCTGCTTTAGCCAGTCCTTCTTCATATCTTATTTGTGACTGGTTTCTTTCACCTGTAGGATCATCTGATACTTGCCATGACTGTAGATTTTTATAAAAATTGGAAAAGAGTGCAGTAGGCCTGTGTAAACTGACTGTTAGATCCAAAGGAAGATTATATCAGAGGTCTGCAAGCTATAGCGTGTGGGCCAGATCCAGCTTGTTTACTGTTTCTGAATGGCCTGTGAGCTAAAAATAATTTTTACATTTTTAAATAGTTGAAAAAAATCAAAAGAAGATTAATATTTTGTGACATATGAAAATTATGTGAAGTTCAAATTTAATTGTCCAGTTAAGAAGGTTTTATTGAAAACAGCCCCTCTCATTTGTTGAGACATTGTCAATGGCTGCTTCATACTGCAGCAGTAGAGTTGAGTGGTGTAGCAGATAGTATGGCCAGCGAAACCTAAAATACCTACTATTTGGCTGTTAATAGAAAGATTTGCTGACCCCTGAGAGTACCACTGACTGAAATTTAATATTTTTTAACTTAGTATCTTTTTTCAACTGTAAACACTATGGATAGAGACAACAAAACTACTTTTTACATAAGATTTATTAGGTAAAACATTATAAACAATTTTTTATGAGTATGGTGACACACAATGTTCCATTGGTTTCAGGTGTGCAGCATAGTGATTCAACTTCAGTACATATTATGCTGTGCTCACCACAAGTGTAGCTGTCATCTGTCACCATACAATGCTACTACAATGTCATTAACTATATGCCCTATGCTGTGCCTTTTTTATTCCTGCGACTTACTCATTCCATAACTGGAAGCCTATTATCTTCCATTTCTCTTTGTCCATTTTGCCCATCCTCTCACCCATTCCCCCTTCCCTCTGGCAACCATCAGTTTATTCTGTGTATTTATAGGTCCAAGTCAGCTTTTAGTTTACTCATTTGATTTTTTTTTTTAGATTCCACATAAATGAAATCATTTGATATTTGTCTTTCTCAGTCTGACTTATTTCACTACATTAAACTATACTGTCCATCTATACTGTCACAAATGTCACAGGCTCTCTCTTTTTTTTTTAGGCTTTGTGATATTCCATTGTGTGTGCATGGGTGTATATCATCTTGCATCTTCTTCATTCATCTATTGATGAATACTGAGGCACTTTCTATATCTTGGTTATTGTAAATAATGCTGCAACAAACATAGAGGTGCATGTATCTTTTTGAATTAGTGTTTTTGTTTTCTTTGGTTAAGTGCCCAGTAGTGGATTTGTTGGATCATATGATATTTCTATTTTTAATTTTTTGAGGAACCTCCATACTACTTTTCACACTGGTGTACCAATTTGTCTTCCCACTAACAGCAAGCATACAAGGGTTTCTTTTTCTCTGCATGCTCTCCAACTCTTTTTTTTTTTCTTTTTTTTTTTTCCAAGTTTTTATTTAGATTCTAGTTAGTTAACATAGAGTATAATATTAGTTTCAGGTATAGAATTTAGTGATTTATCACTTACATACAATAACCAGTGCTCATCACAAGTGCTCTCCTTAATACCCATCACTTACTTGCCTTTTTGATGTTAGCCATGCTGATAGAATAAAGTGATATCTAATTGTGGTTTTCATTTGCATTTCCCTGATGATGAGTGATATTGAACATCTTTTCATGTGCCTGTTGGCCATCTGTATTTCTTCTTTGGAAAAATATCTATTTCGGTCCTCTGCTCATTTTTTAGTTGGTTTTTGTGTGTGTGTGTGTGCGTGCGCGGGTTTTTTGTTTTGTTTTTTGTATTGCGTTGAATAAGTTCTTTATATATTTCGATTGTTAACCTCCTATCAGATATATTATTTACAAATATATTTTCCCATTCAGTAGGTTGCGTTTTTGCTTTGTTGAAGGTTTTCTTTGCTCTGCAGAAGCTTTTTATTTTGATGTAGTCCCAGTCGTTTATTTTTGCTTTTGTTTCCTTTGCCCTAGGGGACATATCTAGAAAAATACTGCTACCACTAATATCAGAGAAATTGCTGCCTATATTCTCTTTTAGGATCTTTATCATTTAAGGTCTTACATTGAGGTCTATAACCCATTTTAAGTTTATTCATTTGTATGATGTGAGAAAGTGGTCCAGTTTCATCCTTTACGTGTAGCTGCCCAGTTTTCCCAGCATTTATTGAAGAGACTGTCTTTTCCCTATTGTGTATTTTTGCCTCTTTTGTTAGATGAAATATTTTGAATGCTTATTTTGTGTCAGGAACTGTAATGAGCAGTGAGGAAGGAAAACTGAATAAGTAGAATCTCTTCTAGAAATTCATGGCCTAGTATTGTCAGGAGTTTTCCAATATCGATTGATTATTTATCTTGAAACCAGAGAATCTAATACTGCTCTATTTTATAGTTTTATAAATTATATTAGCTCTTATCGTTGTGCACACAAAAACTTATCTGAGCGTATTCATCATGCTATTTAGAATACCAAGATTAGAGAAACAGGCTAAATATCCAATAATAGGATAGTGATTAAATAAGTTCTGAAACATCGGTTTGATGGACCATGCTTATTTATTAAAATGATTTAGAGGTATTTGAGCATAGAAAATATTTGTGACAATTAAGCATGTGTGTAATATCCTAATTTTTAAAATAAAAATTTTATTTTTCAGAACAGATTAAATTTACAGAAAAAAATAGAAAATACAGATTTCCCATAGACCCTCTCACCCCCAAGGTTTCTCTTTCATTAGTGTTATACATTTGTTAAAATTGTTGAGCCAATATTGATATATTTTATTAGTTAAAGCCCCCATAGTTTACATTAACTACGTCTTTGTGTGTTGTACAGTAGTGCATTTTGGCAAATTCACAGTCATGTGTCCACATTACAGTATCCTACACAATAATTCACTACCCAAAAAATCACCTGTATTCCACCTTTAAAGTTCTTCCCTCATCTCCAACCCATGTCAAACACTACTCTTTTTTGCTATCTTTTTTTCTTCTTCATAATGCCAATCATACTGTATTTTGTTTTTTCAGACTCACTTTTTTCACTGAATAATATGCATGTAAGATTTCCTCTATGTCTTTTCATCATGGATCATTTCTTTTTATTACTGAATAATACTGCCTTGGGTGGATGTACCATAGTTTTCTTATCCATTGACCTACTTGAAAGACATCTGGTTGCTTCGAGTTTTGGTAATTATTAATAAGGCTGCTATAAGCATTTGTGTGCAAGGTTTTGTATAGACCTAACTTCTCAACTCATTTTCCTAAATACCTAGGAGCACTGTTGCTAGATAGTATGGAAAGATTAATTGTATTTGCTCTGCATCCACACCAGCATATGATGTCATCCATGTTTCAGACTTAAATCATTCTAGTAGGTGTGGAGGGGTAGCTCATCTTAATTCTCTAATGGGATATGATATTGATATCATAAGCTTATTTGCTATCTGTATATCTTCTTGGGTGAGGTGTCTCTTCAGACTGTTTATGGTACTTGGGTAATAATGGTAGATAATGATAGAATCAGAAAATACTTGATCTTGTGTTTATTTTCTGGAACAGATTGTAGAGAAACCATCTGAGTCGGAGCATTCTGTTTTGGAAGGTTATTAATTATTGATTTAATTTCTTTAATAGCTAGAGTCTTATTGAGATTATCTATTATTGTGTGAGATTTGGTAGATGTGTCTTTCAAGGAGTTTGTCCATTTCATCTGAAGTTACCATATTCATGGGCAACTAATATGATTCATAATATTTTTATTATCTTTTTATTAATCATAGAATCAGTAATGATGGCCCATTTTTCATTTCTGAATGAATGAATTTTTTTTTTTACTTGGGTAGGCTGGGTAGAGGTTTGTTGATTTTATTGATATTTTCAAAGAATTGGATAATGCTAATTTTTAAAAAGGCATAGAATATGTTAATCATTACCTCAGAATAATTGGGATTATGGATAGTTTTTATTTTCTTCTTCATAGTTTTTAGTATAGTTAGTATATAGTTTCATGATGAAAAATTATTCTTTAATAACATTGTTCATTGTCTTTCCTCAAGATCAACAACATAGTTATAACCACTTTTTCATGACCTTCATGAGAAATCTAGTTCATAGCCTCCTTTTCACTTTTCATTGAGCTTTGTCTTTGGAAACTTAAAATTTACTTCTTACGGTTAAAGGGTACTGAAGAGAATAAAAGCATTCAAAAGATTTGTGAATATCTAAAAGGAAATGAAAGTAACACCAACTGAACTTGTTAGGTGTTCTGCATATGTTCTTATTTAATTTTTACTACAGCCGTAAGATGCAATCATTATCCTCATTTTAACAGATAAGGAAATTGAACCCCAAAGAAAGTAACTTGCCAAAGGCCACATCCAGTATTTGGAAAGCTATCTCAGTACCAAGGCTCTTTAATTTCAAAGTCTGTTAACTTTCTAAGGTAGATTAGGTAAAATGATTGGAACCAGACTTTGTGAATATATATCCATGGTGAAAAGGTTGCTCTTTTGTTAGTCATTTACTATTAGTTTTTGTTATAACATTGCCTTTTATTAATAAGGCTATTTCTGTAAGATATATAATTTCACCGTTTTGAGTTTATACAACTTCATGTATTCAAAATGAGAGACATCTTATTTTAGGGATATCTGATTTATTTTATTGTCATATTTTGTTTGAGAAATCTTTGTTAACTTTTATGACATGAAAAGATTAACTTGGAGAAATCTGGCCTAGAGTTGCTTTTTCAAATTTTGTTTTCCAATAAATAAAAAATATATATCTCATCATTTATTTGGACTCAAAACCAAAAGTTTTTGTAGAAAGAGTAGTTATTCAATATTTGTGAGTAAAGTAGTTTTTTTTTTCCCCAGCAAAATTTAATGGCATTTATATAATTGTTGATTATTTGATACCATTTACTTAACTACATAGGCATTTATTTTAATTAACATTTCTTTGAAGAACTTCTAAAATAACTGAAATAAATGAGATAAGCTCAGCATGCCCAATTTTATCTTACAACTGATAATTGTTTTAATTATTCCAAAGTTGTTCCTCAATTCAACATATTTATCACTAAAACTTCATGAAACCTTACAGTGATTTTTCAAAAATACCTCTTCTCCAGGAATACTGCTATTTAAAAAAAATTCTAATGCTAGATATCTTTCATATTTTTTATTCATGAAGCCATAATGAAAAACAGTAAGATTTCCTTAATCTATCAGAATTGTTATGCTTAGCATATGAGTCAAGTTTTCACACAGTAATACTGCATAACAAATAGCTCTTAAATCTGTTGCATCCTTATGGATGATGTGATTCACTGGCCTTCAGGGATCACTTCTGGTGACTGCAAGTCCCAATCCGAAGGAGTAGTGAGTGTGTTTGGGCAAGTTCTTCTCATGTTGGATGGTGGAAACTCAAGAGAACTGGGGAAACTTGCCATACCTTTTAAAGCCTCAGCTTGGAATATATACTATCACTTTTCCCACATTGGTTCCCACTGATCAGAAAGCTCTGCCTCCCTAGTGAGAGACATGGCACCGTTCCACATTCAAGAGTATGAAATGAATGTATTCCTCTGTTATAGTGACAGGTCTTTCTACAAAGGGTTGAAAAAAATAATAAACCTATATAACTACAATTCTGGGTTTTTAATTGTATAGATTGTTTAAACTTTTTGATTTATCGGGTTGTTTGCAGAAAGTGATCCATTTTCTTAAACTGATGTATTAAAATTATCTGTTTTACGAACTAGCCTTATTAAGAACATTTGTGATTGTGCAGGATTTAAAAAAATAATGACTGATAATCCTGCTTTGTTAGTAACTACCCTTTGCATCGTGTTTTGTAGTTTATAAAATATTTTCACATTTTTTCATTTAATCCACAAATAAGTTAGGTGATGGGATCTTTATTTTACAGATATGGAAATTAAAACAAAAACTCTATAACTTGACAAGGTTACAAGTAAGTTCATTCCAGAAGGAAACTTGAAATCTAATTATCTTTCCATTACCCTATACTGGGTCTCATGCTCCCATTTCCTACCACTTCTAAGTGTAGATAAATATTAGGAATATTTCTGGACCACTGCTAAAGCCAAAGGGAACTATCACTACACTCTTTATACTCCAACAGATTACATTATCTTCTATTCTGACTTGTATATCTCGATTGACACAAGAATTTCTTGGGGGCTCATCCTAACTGGTATTTATTTATTACCATTCCCAAAAGGTAAACTTATTTTCTATGTAGTTTAACAGAAACCTATATTTGACTTTGTTATGTATTTCAAAAGTATGAGCTAGAATTACTGTGTTACCCCCAGTGCTTTTCAGATTAGTACCAGTATGATTGCCTCAGATGATAATTGTTTCATATATTGGAGGTTCTATATAGGAATTTATTTGGGAAAGGAAATTGAAAGGAGTTTTACTGTAAGAAATAAGTTTGAAAAATCACTGTCTGTACCAAATATAGTTAGGATGGCGGTGTTGTTATATCTTCATAAAATTTCTTCATCATAAAATGTTTGTTTTACACAAACTTTCTAATATATTACAATAGTTGGATTATATGAAACATTCTTGTGAAAAAAATTCATGTTTTGTATTGAATAATACAGCTTGTTTACCTGCCTTTTACTTGAGCTCTTGCAACAACACCATTACACAATGTAATAAAAATCTGACCTTTTTAGCGATAGATTTCTACTTTTTTTTTTTAACATTCCATTTTCTCAAATCTTTGGGCTTTTCTGATGCTTTACTCCCTTTCTCTGTTTTATGTTGCTTTCATGATGTGTAAAATTTATTTTTCCCCACACCTTCCTGTTTTGATTTCTTTCACAGTGAAAATTAAAAATTAATAGGTAATGATAAATTGAATCTTCTAGAAGGTTAGATGATACTTAAAACCCTATTGTTAGAAAATTAAATTATAACCAGTACATTGTTCTTGCTACTTTGTCCCATAATAGTGCAAAATTACTCTCCTTACAGCCTTCTTTATTTCTTTCTAGATGTCATCACTTTAATTTTAAAGTTACGCCTTCTCCCCTTACTATCAGTAGTTAGCTTTTTATATGAGACATTGCTGTGGAGAGTGGTAATTTTATTTGTATTAATAAAGTTAGTGTATTTAATGAATATTTTTCCCTCTTTTAAAGACTGTGAACCAGAAGAGCTGACTGACTGGTCTATGGATGAAAAATGTTCATTTTGTAACCTACAGAGAGAAGCAGTCAGTGTAAGTTTTAGTGCTATGAAATTATTTCTAAACTAATTGCACAATTGTAACACAATTTTTTTAACTTAATTTGTTCTGAAAATTGGTGACTTACAGTGGAAATTTAAATATTTGATTTTGGTAATGAGAAGACTTTTTTTAAAGTCTTTTGTTAAAAGTCTAACATTTAGCTTAACTTGCAAGTGAAATCACCGAAACACTCATCTTTTTTGCTTATTTCACATTTCTTCCTTATAGCTCCCTGACTCATGAAGTTCAGTTTAGATCTGTTTTGTATTTGGTAGAGGACAGTGAGCTTGGAGGTTTGGTTTGGTTTGGTTTGAGACCACCCTATAATCTGATTTCTTAGGAATCTGTAGTTGGAGGATAACGTGATACTACTATTTAGCCTTTTATTCTCTTGAATTCGTTTGGATATCAGAGTTATTTCCTGTGTAAATGATTAAATATTTAGTGTCTACTATAAACAGGGCATAAACTAGGCAAGCAGCATCTTCTTGTATGTTGGGAATGTCCTAATTCTTTACTATTGTGAGAAAGGCTAAGAAGAAATGAGAACTTGAGAACTTGTACCCATTTGGGTCAGGTTAGTGGGTAAACATACCTGCTTTGTTGTTAAACTCTCATTACTGGAATGCTTTATTATAGTAAATTTATTCAGCAATGTATTTTATCTACAGTCGCCACCTCCCTTTTGACTACAGTTTTGCAAAGAAATAAAATTAATTTGGTATCAGAACTAAATTTCTTTTCTCCTGACTCCTGTCCCAAATTTTATGTTCTCCCTATGTAATTTGATATACAGAATAAATTAGCATTTAGAAAAATTTTTTCTTGCTATTTTTAATGGAATCACATGTGTAATGAAAATGATTTTTTCAATGTTTCTTTCTTATAATTTTAGGATTGTA
Source organism: Vulpes vulpes (assembly GCF_048418805.1). NCBI lineage: Eukaryota > Metazoa > Chordata > Mammalia > Carnivora > Canidae > Vulpes > Vulpes vulpes. The sequence goes on from NC_132793.1 coordinate 139,261,952, forward strand.
TACCATCTCTTGATTCTTCACAGTCAACACCAACGGAGGAACTATCATCTCAGGGCCAGTCCAACACTGAAAAGATTGAATGCCAAGCAGAAAATTACCTAAATGCACTCTTTCGAAAGAAAGGTAATATTGGTATACCTTGTCATCTAAAATTAGCAGTAGAAATATAGAATGTTTGTATTTTTCTTACACAAATTATTTTTTTTATGTGCCAGTCTTTACTCCATTTTTTATTATCCTTAGTTTTTCTTCATATTTTGGGGACATTAGGATTCGCAATTACTGTAGTGCTAGTCTTCCTTTCACCACCCTTTTCTCAGTTCTCTCCTTGACTTTATCAGACATTTTCCTCACCTATTGAAATTTTTTTTATGCTTCTGGTCTTCCTTATTTTGTTGCTGTTCTCAAAACTTCAAAAGTTCTTTCATGTTCAATAAGTGGTAGATTACTACAAAGCTGTCTTTAGAAATGTAACAGTTAAATCATTTATCAGCCAGGTTGGAGTTTATTTGCTGGCTTCGGGCTTCACTGTTTCTTTGGTAGCTTGAATATGCTTACTTGACATTAAATGTCAAATGTTCTTTTTTGCTTCCTGTCTAAACTATTTAAACTAAATGAGGCTTGTTTCACTTGTTCACTTGATACATATGTATCAGAGAGAAGCAGTTTTTTTTTTATCTTAGTTACTTGAGAAAAATATAGAACCTTCCATTTTTTGTTCTTGGTAATTTCTGCAGTAATGGAGTGTCTTAATTTTTACCATGTAGATCCTTGGAATGAGTCATGGTGTAGGGGGAATGCAGGGTGGGAGGGGTTATCATTCCACTTCCCACTTTCCAGAGATCGAGAAAAACATTATTTCATCTAGGTGTTGAGCCTGCTGCTGTATTCTTCTTTGAAATTAGGTTAATATTGGATATTTTTCTATTAAATGGATAACCTTTAGATTTTAATCAGTAATGTTGAAAATAGTCTTCACTTTTGAGCAAGGAAGCTTTTGTTTAGTCGTCAGTGTTATGAGTTCTTTTGTGTGTTGAAATATAAGACTCCTCTGATTAGAAGCATCATTAGTACATTAAAAAGCTTAAAGTTAAAGGGCACCTGGGTGGCTCAGTCAGTTAAGCATCTGACTCTTGATTTCAACTAAGGTCATGATCTCAGGGTTATGAGACAGCACCCCTTGTCAGGCTCCATGCAGAGTGGGGAGTCTGCCTGAGATTTTTTCCTACCCTCTCTCTCTTCCCCTCTCCACATACACACATGTGTTCTCCTTCTATCTTTCTCTCTCTTAATAAAAAAACTTAAAACCAAAGAATAAAAAACAAAAACCTAAAGTTAAGAACTATTTTTTAAGTGCAGAGGACTTAAAATCTTTTCCTGTGTGTTACTGAAGTGCTAAATGTTCAGAAATTGGCATTTGTCTTTAAAAAACATGTTCTTGGGTAGCCCGGGTGGCTCAGGGATTTAGTGCTGTCTTCAGACCAGGGCGTGATCCTGGAGTCCCGGGATCGAGTCCCACTTCAGGCTCCCTGCATGGAGCCTGCTTCTCCCTCTGCCTGTGTCTCTGCCTCTCTATCTCTCTCTCCCTATCTCTCATGAATAAATAAATAAAATTTAAATAAATAAATAAACAAACAAATAAATAAATAAATAAAATAAAATAAACCACATTCTTCTGGGGCACCTCAGTTGGTTAAATGTCTGCCTTCGGTTTAGGTCATGATCCTAGGGTCCTCGGATGGAGCCCCAACATCAGGCTCCCTGCTCGGTGGGGAGCCTGCTTCTTCATCTTTCCTACTTATGCTCTCTTGCTCTCTCTCCTTCTCCCTCTCAAATAAATAAATCTCTTTAAAAAAAAAAAAGTTCTTTCATAATTTTCAAAGAGATTAACTTATTTGAAAGAGAGAGAGAGTGTGCACACAAGCCAGCAGAGGGGCAGAGGGAGAGGAAGAAGGAGAATCTTACGTGGGCTCCACACTCAGCAGAGAGCCTGGTAGGGGAACTCGATCTCACAACCCTGACATCATGACCTGAGCCGCAATCAAGAGTCAGATGGTTAAACAACTGAGCTACCCAGACACCCCTAGAAATTTTTTATCTGAACCAATCTTAAAAATATTTTTACAGGGATCCCTGGATGGCTCAGCAGTTTAGCGCTGCCTTCGGCCCAGGGCGTGATCCTGGAGACCCGGGATCGAGTCCCATGTCGGGCTCCCAGCATGGAGCCCGCTTCTTTCTCTGCCTGTGTCTCTGCCTCTCTCTCTCTCTCTCTCTCTCTCTCTCTCTCTCTGCGTCTCTCATGAATAAATAAATAAATAAATAAATCTTTAAAAATATTTTTTTACATACTTTAAGAACTTTATAGCATATTAATTTAGAGAATTTTATTCTGCCAATGTATTTACATTCACGAGAAGAATTATGTAATAGACTTCTATCACTAAGAATGGGAAGAAATGTACACATTAACATACATGCACACAGTAAGTTTCATTCACCTTAGAACTCATTACACAATCTCCTTTTTCTAGAGTAATTTATAATGGTAGTAGCTAGAATTATCAGTAATAATAATGACCTATAATTTTTGATAGTGTGGAGTAACCTGTGCTCCGTTGCCCTATTAAGAGTAATCAGAAAACACTTGGTACTATTTCAGCTGATTCAAGCATCTGGGTCTTCAAGAGGTCTCCTACCAAAGGTTGGGTGAGTGTTCATGGATATTTAGTGACCTCTCCATTTGGGGATAATCTTGGTGATGTCTGAGGTCTTTGAAGGATTGCAGAGTTTTTAAGTGGAAGATTCTTACTAGTTTTTTTTGCTTTACTTCAGGTCTTACCTTTGTTAATTCCTTTATTTGTAGTCCAGCATGATTATCCAGATTTAATTAAACAAGGATTTTTCTACTCATTTACTTGGTTTTGATTTTGTTCTTTATTTTTAAATTTTCTTTGAATAAAATCATTTTAGAGGTTTCCAGTATGGTCCAATTAGGATAAAGGCCAGAAGATAATAATAGCAGTATCTTTAAGTGATAACAAACTCCTTCATTTGTTAATCCTTCTGTTAACTTTACATGGAAATAAAAGGTATAAACATGTTTTTAAAGATAAGAAACACTTCTGAGTCTTTGGTGTAACAAATATATTGTTGATAAAGCATATTGTTTGTGAAGTTTTATTTGATTCCTGAAAAGTTCCCAAATTACAGCCATTTTCAGGAATTCTGGATACTCTTAACATCAGTGTTACTAATACTTTACATATACTGATCTTTTGCTCAGTTTGAGAAACATGTATGTTAATTATCTTGCCAAAACACAAAGAAATCTTTTAATAGCTTTATTGTAGCCTGTTTATTATTTTTCCTAACTATGGTTTTGAGACAATTATAATGATAATGCAATCTGTTATTAAGAACCCACTGCACAGGATAATGATAATTGATGTCATCAGTTCTGATTGAGCACTAAAACCTTTTTGTGCCTTGATCTCCTTTAATCCAAAAACAATGTTGAGGTGTAGGTACTGTTATCATTTTAACAGGTAGAGACAATGAAACACAGAGAAGTTAACTAATGTCTTTTAGTTCTGTTGTAAACATTTGAGTCCTCAAGAAGTTTAAAAAGAGTTAAAAAGTGTTCTGTGTGAGAAGTACCAAGATTCTTTTATGTACTAAATAGGAAAACTTTTCTGTTATCTACTACTTGGCCACCTAGGATTAGAATTATCTTAATTGCATTAGGCAGACTACAGAAGACCTATGAGAAATGCTATATTTCTCATACATTTCCATTTTTCCTTTAAATGAACTATAAACAGTTTTTATGATTAGTTTCCTAATGAAGTTTAATAATAGATTGAGGAAACTGAAATACTAAATACAGTTTGGTCAATCCCTTGTAATTAGAAGCTAGTCAAAAATACGTTTTCAGGAATAAATAGAATGGGGAGGTGGGGGTTAGCATTTAGTCCAGAGCCGAACTTCAACTAGTTTTGAATATTTTTGAGAAATTTTTCAAAATTGAATTCCTTCTAGGGGGTAACCTTAAAATTCTCTAGAGAATAAATTAGAATGAAGGCTCCATGATAGTAGGCACTTTGTTTTATTAATTGCAGTATCATCAGTATTTAGAACAGTACTTTTCATATCCTCAGTAAATATTTCTTGAACACAGAAATGAATACTAATAAACTGTCCAGTATCTTCCAGCTTCTCTACATACTCTGGTATTAGTACTTGTTTTATTTGGAGAAAGAAGTTAAATTAGCATGCACGTATAATTTACCTTTCCCAACTTTGTACTTAAGTTTATTACTGTGTATATCAGTCAGTTTGTTTTGAAGTGTGTAGAAACATAGGCACAGAGATATAAAATGCCTTTTTCAAAGTATCCCCATGATATGTAAGCTAAATTATTCTAACTTATAGCTTCACATTGTCTGATTACCTGAAACAGTGTAAGTTCCTGGCTTATGATTCAGGAAGATGTCTCATCTTTTATTTTTAAATTAAAGAAGGCTACTTGACTAAATTGAAAAGATAGTATACACATAGTGGTTGAATGAATCATATTGCTAAATATATGATGAAATGAAATCTTTCTTCATCTAATATGTTTCTCCTGCTTTATCTTTTATCCTCACACACGTTTAGCATTCATGTAACTGCTATTATGGGTTTTTTTGTTTTCAGAGAGCTTTCCTGATGGATTTGATCCAGTTAGTTGAAAGCTGCTATTAACCAGCCTTTTCCCCTTAAATTAATTGGTAGCCAGGTTTTATTTAAACTCTTTCAACCTTTTCTCAATACAGATCCTTTTCCTTTTAAACTCTTAATTTTCTAGTTTTATACTATATCAAATAAATATTAATATAGCTCACTAATCAATTGGTTATGACTGATAATAAGGCATTTGATTTCTTAGAAACAGGGGTGTTGATCTTTTAGATTGCTTTTCTTTAAATGCAGGCATCCTTGAGTGACTATGTAGATTTGACCTGATTCATTCAAGCCCTGAATGTTTCTTACAGACATTGCCTTTATGGGGTCATGTGGGTCATACATGGAATTAATTTCTCATATATGGGCTGCCTTTTGGAACTCTCAGGAAATTGTATATTAGTGCCATAAAATAATTCACATACTGTTACAGACCACATTCAAAGGTGTTTATGAAAAGATTTTTCTTGTTTTGTCATATACCTGGAAGATATGAATGGAATCCTAAGAAAATACATTTAAAATTATAACCGGGTTTTTTGCATTTCCGGTAAAATCACCTTTCTACTGCAGTACCATCCATAACAGGAATTAGAGGCCAACTATCAGGTCACTCCTTATTATCTAGATTTTTATCTCCTTTTATCTTTTTTATTCTTGAGTTTGAGTCAGCTATCTTTTACAAGCACCTGAATTTCTGTTTTGTCTTCTGGAACTTGTCTTTCATCCGCAAAATCTCCTGTGTCCTCAGTCTTTTAATGTTCCCTTTATTTTATTTCTGTAACTCATCTACATATTCATAAAAGATGTTTTTGTAGCCCTCTCCCTTTCTGGCTGTTTTTAATTCTTTGCTTTATGTAATATAGGGTGATACCATTGGCAGGCAACCTCTAATATCTTTATAGCTGCTTTCCCATCGTTTATTGGCTCTTCTTAAAACCCTGAGCTCCTTGGAAGCACAGAACACCAAAACCATTTCATCTACATTATCATGTTGTGGACCTCTACCAGCATTTTCACTTTCTTTCTCCCAAATATTATTCCCATCACAATTCTTAGTGACTTCAAATTTTATTTAGATGCTACATTAAACACTCTGGCCTCTCAGTTATTTGATCTCTTAATTTCCAATGATATTTTCCTCCATTCCCCTCAAGCCATCTTTACCCATTTTTATTCCTAGACTTGCCACCTCTCAAATCTTATTTCAACCATCTCTTTCTTTGTCTACAATTTTATTCCAATACTCTTCTTCCTTCCTCCTTTTCTTAACCTCATTATAACTTCCAGTCTATTGACCACACGGATTTTCACTCTTCATTGTCTCCTGGACATGACTTAAGATTTCACTTCTGTCCTTACTCAGCTTAGGTACTGTGCTTGATCACTGTGATCATCTTTCATATAAAATCTTAACTCTATTGCCTCTCTCTTCCTTTGTCATATTTGCTTGTTAGAACTTTCTCTGTGTCCAATTCCTCATTTATTACACACTTGCCCTGGACCAGCTGAACATGACTGGAATAAAGAACCCAATTATGCTGACCTTCTCAGTCTCATTTAGTCCATTTCCTCTCTTTCAGGTAGTTATTTTATGTCTTTTTTTTTTAATCTCTCCAACAACTAATAATCACGCTTGCTTTTTATAGCATCATTACCTTCTAACATATATAATTTACTTATTTTATTTATTGTTCATTGTCTTTCTTCTGCTGCTAGAATATAAGCACCATGAGGAATTAGATTTTGTATTTTTGTTGACCAGTATCTCAAGCATCTGACACATAGCAGATGCTTAGTAAATACTTATCATCTATACTTTTACTGTCTTTACTTCTCAATTCTCCTACTCTTTTCAACCTGTTCCAATTAGAGTTTCTTTCTTACCACATCTCTAATTGTTTTATCAATTTCATTGGCAGTTCCATCTTGTACTGTTTAAAGGGAAGTTACCAGTTCTCATTTTACTTAACCTTTCAGCATCATTTGACAGAGTTGATCACTTCCTTATTCTGATTTCTATTCTTTTAATATTATTAGAATTAAAAGAATAATTTTTTTTAATTTTTTCCTATTTTTCCCACAAATTGCTGCTTTCACATGCTCCTTGCTGGTTCTTAACTTCTTGACCTCTAAGTGTTGAATAGTCCCAGAAGTTAATCCTTAGCTGTATTCTGTTCTGGATATACCTTAACTACATCATGGCCTCATTTCATCTTACAGCATTATGTGTGTGTTGATGACACCTAAACATTATATCTAAACTAACCTTTTCTCTAGTTTTACCCTTTTATATGTAGCTGCCTAACTGATATACTCTTCATAAGATTATCTAAAGGCATCTCAAAAAATAAAAAAATAAAGGCATCTCAGAATGACCTATCTAAAACAGAACACTTGGTTTTATGCCCCTAAAACCTTCCTCCACCCCAGACTTTCCCATCTTAGTAAACCATATCATTCTTAGCCTAGTTGGTCAGCTTCAAAAGCTACAAGCCTTCCTGATTCCTCAGTGTCCTTCATACCCACATATAACCTAACATCAAGTCTCATTGGCTCTGTCTTCAAAATTTACCCTAAATCTGGCCATGTTTTGCCACTTCTGTTGCTACCACCCTAATTCAAGATACATCTTCTCTGGTATATACTATTAAAGAGCCTCCTAACTCATGTCTCTGCTTCTACTTTTCCCTTCCCAACAATTCATTTTTATACAGAGAAGGCTAATTGATGTATCTAAAGCCTAAACCATGGGGCACATGGGTGGTCAGTCATCCAAGTGTCCAGCTCTTGATTTCAGCTCAGGTCATCATCTCAGGGTTGTGAAATCGAGCCTCACATTGGGATCTGCGCTCAGTGGAGAGTCTGCTGAAGATTCTCTCTCTCTCTTTCTCTCTCTCTCTCTCTCAAGTAAATAGATATTAAAAAGAACAAAGCCTAAACCAGATCATTAATTTCTCTGCCCAAAAACTTCCAGTGACTTTGAATGTCACTTAGGATAAAATACGTCAAGGACTCTAGTTGTGCCTCCTTTTTTTTTTTTTTCTTTTAAGATTTTATTTATTTATTCATGACAGAGAGAGAAAGAGGGAGAGGGAGAGACACAGGCAGAGAGAGAAGTAGGCTCCATGCAGGAAGCTTGACGTGGGACTCAATCCCGGGTCTCCACGACCACACCCTGGGCCAAAGGCAGCACTAAACTGCTGCACCACTGGGGCTGCCCTTTTTGATCACATTTCTTATTGCCCATTCTTTTGCAGACTGATGGCTTTTTGCTTTTCCTCAAATGTGCTAACCTTATTCCTATGTCAGGGTCTTCATACTTGCCTCATACTTGCCATCTAGAATCCTGTTTCCACAGTGAGCATTGCTCACTCCTTTATATCACCAGACTCCTGGCTTTGACCATCCATGCTCCACTCATTTATTTATGATAACTCATCTCAGTCATTCTCTTTTCAATTATTCTGCTTTTTTGTTTGTTTGTTTCCCCAGACTTTATTTTAAAGTCTGTTACCTGCTACTTCTAGAATGTAAAGACCAATAAGACAGGGATTTTGTCTGTTTTGGTATATCCCCAGCACCTAAAATAGTATCTAATACAGTTAATGCTCAGTAACTTAATGGAGTGCATGTAAATCATTTAGAAAAGGAATGTTTTAAAGATCAAAAGCAATCTTTAAAATCATGATTCTCTATCCACAGTGTTTTAAAATGTGATTCACAGCAATAGTAGGTAGACCTTTACAAAATTTGTAGTGAGGGATCCCTGGGTGGCGCAGCGGTTTGGCGCCTGCCTTTGGCCCAGGGCCCGATCCTGGAGACCCGGGATCGAATCCCACATCGGGCTCTCAGTGCATGGAGCCTGCTTCTCCCTCTGCCTGTGTCTCTGCCTCTCTCTCTCTCTCTCTCTGTGACTATCATAAATAAATAAAAATTTTTAAAAAAGAAAAGATTTAAAAAAAAAAAAAGAAAAAAGACCCAACTATATTAAAAAAAAAAAAAAATTTGTAGTGAGATCTTGAAGTAACAAGCAAGTACCAATATCCTAAGATATGCTAGGAATCAGCCTAAAATACTAAAAATATAAGTGATTCTAAATTTCTCTCAGCAATATTTAGTCAATGAATTATTCTTTAAGTGGTTTGCACAATCCTAATAACATTTTGAGGAAATTATTTAAATTTTGGAGAAGCAACGGTTCTTCCATTTATCTTTATATAATTCTTTGCGAATTTATCTAAATTATTTCTTTGCATATTCTCCTTCAATTGAGAAAATATAGTTCACTAGGTGAAAAGGAAGACCTAATTCTCAGCAGAGGTATAATTCTAGTTGGCGCTCTATTTTTTTAATTACCATCTGTCCTTGGGTATTATTTCTTCCCTATGCTCTGTCTCTAATATGTCAGATAATTAAACCAGCTTGTATCAAATATGTGTAGTAATCTATGTGTGCTATTCAAAACACTTTATAACCAGAGTCCTACTAACCAGAGTATAACAAGAAAAAGCACTTTTATGTGGAAGTAACAGAAGAACCAATATGTGCTGTTTAACTATTGAGGATTAACACGTTATTTTTTAAATCTTTGTGTAATATCTTTATGGTTTTCTTGAGTGACTCATAAACTCACCAACTGTATATCACCTGTGTGTTCTTTTATAGAATACTACCATTTTAGTTCTTGTTTTCCCCTGAGTATGGCTTTTCCCAAAGCAAGACTGGCATGTTGGGCTTTATAAAACACATTTCTGTGCATGTTTAGAGAAATTCATCTATTCAGCAAAGATCTGGTAAGCTTCTTTCTACATGCGGGTACCATACCAATTAACAGAAGACCAAAAACTATCCCAGTCCTCATGGGCTCTTATAGTCTAGTGAGGGAAAGCAGATAATAAACAGGTGAGTTGTATTTGTGGTTGAATGTGCATGTGTGTGTACACATACACACATATCTCTAATATACATGGACACATATGAATATATATACACATATATATGTGTATAAGTGCTCTGGAGACAAAGCAGATAGAGCAGCTTAGGAAATGCCAGGAGAGAAGTGATGATCACAGTTTTACAAAGGGCAGTCAGATGACATTTGAGCGAAGATGTAAAAACAGAACAGGGTAGCGAACTACTGAAATCCTAGGGGAAATGCATTTCAAAAGTTAAAGATAATATCAGTTTTGAAAAATTATAGATGAATCATGTGGTGGTGATTGCCACTCCCATTCCTCAGTTTTAAAGATTATTTTGCTTTTACTTATTCTTTTTATTAAACTTTTTTTAAGATTTTTTATTTATTCATAGAGATGCAGGGAGAGAGAGAGGCAGAGACACAGGCAGAGGGAGAAGCAGGCTCCATGCAGGGAGCCTGACGTGGGACTCCATCCAGGGTCTCCAGGATCACGCCCTGGGCTGCAGGTGGCGCTAAACTGCTGCGCCACCGGGGCTGCCCGATTATTTTGCTTTTAAAGACCAATCTAAAATAAGAGCATTTTAGAGGGATCCCTGGGTGGCGCAGCGGTTTAGCGCCTGCCTTTGACTCAGGGCGCAATCCTGGAGACCCGGGATCGAATCCCACGTCAGGCTCCCGGTGCATGGAGCCTGCTTCTCCCTCTGCCTGTGTCTCTGCCTCTCTCTCTCTCTCTGTGACTATCATAAATAAAAATAAAAATTAAAAAAAAAATAAAATAAAATAAGAGCATTTTAAAGCAGGCAGAAGATTTACAGATTGTTTCTGTTCCTTTACATACAAAGAAATCACAGTTATATAAGTTGACCAAGGAACATGTGCTAAGTTAATAATGAAATAATGTAAGATAATTAGTTATTACCAGTAGCACTTAGTGAAATTTTTTAAAAGGCAATTGTTTGTTTGTTTGTTTGTTTGTTTGTTTTTCATGAGAGACACACAGAGAGAGAGTGAGGCAGAGACACAGGCAGAGGGAGAAGCAGGCTCCCTCCATGGAGCTTGATATAGGACTTGATTGATCCCAGGACCCCGGTATCACAACCTGAGTCAAAGGCAGATGCTCAACCTCTGAGCCACCCAGGTGCCCCTAAAAAAGGCATTTATAAAAATGTTCAACTAATGTATTATAGAGTTGCCTGAGTGAGGTTTTATGGAAAGAGATAGAAGCTTTAGTCCCTGTTGCTGCTTGGGTGGTGAGTAATGTAAGCCAGAGTGAGCCGGTGAAGTAGTAAACAGGTAAATTCAAATGCCTGAAGTTCATCAATGTCTGAATCCCTGGAAAAAGCAACAGTATTTAAAAAAAAAAAAAATTAAAAACTATCAATGGATGAACTATTTAAGTTCCTTTCACTACCAGTGTTTCATCTCCTGGTCACCTAAGATTTTCCTTGCAGTTTCATTTTTTCACATGTGGAGTCTTCTATCATAATCAAATTCAGTTGTAGCCATAAACATTTTATCTGTTATGATTCAAACTGATGATGAGCATCAAGTTGAAAGATTTTCTCAATCATGAACTCCTCACTGTGTGGTGTTAGCAGTTCTTTAACATTTTCACTGTCTAGTTCATTAAATCTAGCCTCCTTGACAAGATGGAGGACTCTTTGTTTTATATTCAGCATTTCCTTTAACTTCTAGAGTTAACAAAAAAAAATGCTGGTTTCTTTCGTGCATCTTATATTCTTTGTTGTGATACTTCTTCTGAATTCTCATTCACTTAAGACTATCTTTTTACCAAAACTTTTATGAATCCTGTATCTAGAAATGTCAAATGTATTAGCACCCCGCAGCAGATACTCACACTCAAATGTGAAAAATAAAAATCTGTATCATGTGGGCATAGCTACACTGATCTACTTTGTCAGAATATAGCCCACCATAGGGGACAACCATGAGATGGAACATAAATGAATTTACTATTGTTTTAATAGCGTCTAGTTTCTACATACCTCCTGTACTTCAAAAACATCTCTGCAGTTAGAGCATGATTCTCGTATTTAAAATGATGTGTGATTCATAATACATCAGTGTATGAGACTGTAGACCTTACCCATTGGCTATTTAAGAGATTTTAAAGGATAATTTTGATTCTGCAAAATGATTTTTTGTCAATTTTTGAAAACTCTACCATATTCCCTAAATACTCTTAAAAACTTGATTTTCATATGTTTGAACTCTGGAGGCAAGGAGTATCTTGATTTCTTTGTTTTTCCTTTTCAGTTCCTTATAAATACTGTTTTTTTGAATTGTTTTGGCTAAAGATATAAAAAACACAGAAGACACTCTTTAACATGTGGTACCATTCAATTTATGAACAGTTGATTATGCATTTAGAAAATGATGAAAATAGGAGATCCCTGGCTGGCTCAGTGGTTTAGCACCTGCCTTTGGTCCAGGGTGTGATCCTGGAGTCCTGGGATCAAGTCCCATGTTGAGCTCCTGGCATGGAGCCTGATTCTCCCTCCTCCTGTGTCTCTGGCTCTCTCTCTCTCTCTCTATGTCTATCATAAATAAATAAATAAATAAATACTTTTTAAAAAAAATGATGAAAATGTATCTTTTAAAATGCATCTATTAAAGAATGCATGTTCATGCACACTGCCTTTATGTTATGATGGAATAACATGGCTCAGCTGTCTATGAGTTTTTAAGTTTTTAAGATACCATAAGCAGGGCACTTGATGGGATGAGCACTGGGTGTTATGCCATATATTGGCAAATTGAACTCCAATTAAAAAAAAATATGTAGGGGATCCCTGGGTGGCGCAGCGGTTTGGTGCCTGCCTTTGGCCCAGGGCGTGATCCTGGAGACCCGGGATCGAATCCCACATCAGGCTCCCGGTGCATGGAGCCTGCTTCTCCCTCTGCCTGTGTCTCTGCCTCTCTCTCTCTCTGTGACTATCATAAGTAAATTAAAAAAAAAAAAAATTTTTTTAATGTAATAAATAAATAAATAAATAAATAAATAAATAAAGTTTACATAGAGGGAAAAAAAAAAAAGATACCATAAGGCAGTTTGGTTCAGGCATATTGCCACATGTCTAGGCAAATACAGGAGGAGCCTACACAAAAGATGATGCAAAAGTGGTTTCCTAGTCAGCTTTCACCTTCTCAGTTGCTGTATTTCAGGTGTCTTTAGATTTTAGTGTATGAAATAATACATCTTTAAGATTTTTTATAAGAACTGATATGTATAAATTTATTCATAAATTCTCCTGCCACAAATTTTATGTCTGTGTTAGATGCTGTGACAATAAAGGTTTGGTTTTTAAAAACTTTTTGGAAGAATCTATATATCTTAGAGGTCTGCTTTTCTCTGGTTTTTTTCTTTTTAAATTTTGTCTCTAAGTTTTCAAGTTCTTCATGGTATTTTAAGCTACAACATTTATAAAATAAATAAGATTTATTTATTTAAAGCATTTATGTATTTGAGAGAGAGCAAGCAAGCACCAGCAGGGGGAAGGAACAGAGAAGCAGACTCCCCATGGGGATCCCTGGGTGGCTCAGCGGTTTAGTGCCACCTTCAGCCCAGGGCGTGATCCTGGAGTCCCGGGATCAAGTCCCACATCGGGCTCCCTGCATGGAGCCTGCTTCTCCCTCTGCCTGTGTCTCCGCCTCTCTCTCTCCTCTTCTCTCTCTCTCTCTCTCTCTCTCTCTCATCTCTCATGAATAAATAAAGTCTTAAAAAAAAAAAAAAACAACTTTAAAAAAAAAAAGAAGCAAATTCCCCACTGAGCAGGGAGCCTGACCTGGGACTCAATCCCAGGATCCTGGGATCATAACCTGAGCCGAAGATAGACACTTAACCAACTGAGCCACCCAAGCACCCCTAGTTTGTATAATTTTAAAACAGCAATTATCTCTGTGTTACGTACCTAAAGATAGCAGGTTGTTAGGTGAGTTTAGAGTAAAAACTACTGACAAATTTTTTGTCCATTTTTTTTTAAGAGATGTCATTTTTAAAGTGTAAATATAGAAAAATGTCATTACGCTTGTAACTAACATGTCTGAAACTTTAATCAATAATACTTAAATTATCTATTTCCTCTTGATATCTTAAAGGTTAAACATGATTGCAGTCTCCCTGGAAATTTAAGACAGCCCAACATACTAAATTGCGTGGTATTAGAATCTCAGGATCAGAGCCTTCTAAGGGAAAAAGTAAACTTTTAATGGCCAGAGAAATTAGCCAAGGACTGAAGTATTTCATATGTCCCGAACTGGCATAAAAAGGAGAAAGAGGGGATCCCTGGGTGGCGCAGCGGTTTGGCGCCTGCCTTTGGCCCAGGGCGCGATCCTGGAGACCCGGGATCGAATCCCACATCAGGCTCCCGGTGCATGGAGCCTGCTTCTCCCTCCGCCTGTGTCTCTGCCTCTCTCTCTCTCTCTCTGTGACTATCATAAATTAATTAATTAATTAATTAATTAAAAAAAAAAAAGGAGAAAGAGTATGCTGCTATTCAGCTAATTTTTTCCAGATAATTTTCTCCATAAACTGTAGCTTTATGAATGAGAAAATCTAGTGTAAAAACTACCTTAATTATAGGCCAGATACTGAATCAGTCTACTATCTCTTGCTGTTTTATAAAATGTTGAAGTTTTGTCTTCTCATAATTTTGAGTCTGATATTTTCAGTTTCTTAATCTCACATAAAGATCATTTTTAAATGTAATTTTATAGCAGTTATTAAACATGCTCTAACACATGAGCTTTCATTTCTGTCTCATTTAATATGGTATGTAATTCTGTTTTAACGAATCACCTATTCCCTGTGGTACTTTGGAACCTCGTTTTTTCTGAATTTCTCTTACCAACATACAGGGAGTATAGGATTCTAGCAGAGAATCAGATACCATACTTGTGAAATGTGATAAGTCAGTTTATAAATTGCCATCTTGCCATTTTTAGCTTACATATAATTTGAACTGTCCGTTACAGTTTACTACTTGCTCTTGGCTAGTTGTGCATTATATCCACAGCAAGCTCACGCTGTTTTATAAGGCTTATTAGTTAGTAATATTGATTTTTTAGTAATAATTAGCAGTTACCCCTGCCTTTTTCCATATAAATCCATACTTTTATGGACATGTGTGAGTTTTCCTCCTTCAAATGTTTTGAGTGAAGTCTTCTAAAATGTTTCTATCCTTGATAGAAGGAGCAAAGCATAAGCTTTACAATGAACAGCTATGGATTCAAATCTTCCCCACCGTGTGTTATGTGATTCTGACAGATGTCATACCCTTTTTGTGATTTATCTTTCTCATCTGCAGAAAAGGCACAATAATTACAGCTGTTTATACTCTATTGTCTGTCCTCACCTACCAAAAATATAGTTTTGCTAAAATAGAAGATATTAGTTTAGATTTTAAAGTTTTAGTCATTGATATGTATACTGTGTGTTCATTAGTAGCTTCTGGTAGAAAGACTGTGGGCTATGGAGGCAAATCTAGATGTGTTGCGTATAGTTTTTTTTTTCCCATTAAATTAGCTGTGATAAAAAAATTAGCTGTGATATTGGACAAGTTATATAATACTCTATCATTGTGAAGATTAATACAAGGTAAATGAAACATTCAGCTTAGTGCCATATTGTAATGGGCATCCAGTGAGAATAACTCCATGGTGGATTGCACTAATTTGGCATCTAAATGACCTGCTCTAATCATTTGTGGGCATAGTAGTTAAAAGGTCAGATTTTGGATTAGACCTAGAGTCTAGTCCTGGCTGAACTGCTTATTCAGCCTTGTGTGACCTCAGACAAACTTTCTAACATTCTTCAGACTTGTTTCCATTTTTTATAGAACAGGAATAATTCTAGCTTTTTCAAGATGATTATTGTGATGATTAAGAGAGCTTGATGCAAACTCACCAAATTGTATATATTAATTATGTGCAGTTTTTGTATACCAGTTATACTTCAATAAGTTGGAGAAGCAGAGATAATATATGTAAGGACACAATAATCTAAAACTGCTGTTACTGTTATTTATTAGTCATTATCGTCATTACTTGGAATGACACTAAATCACCAAAGGGAGATCATTGGAGCTTAGCTGCCACATTAAATCTTCTAATTGTTTAGAATATCGTCCTTAGGATTCCATGAATTAATAGCTAACATCAAGACCATACAGTCTCAAAAGTGAGTAAATAATGCTTCAAAACTGTCAGCAGTAAATGTCATATTCTTTGGATGCTCTGAGGAAGTAGAATTGTCAGCAAAATAGCATACAAATTACAGTGTTCTTTGTGTGTATTTTGTACAAATAAGTCACTTTTGTGCTTCAATTTCTTAGTTGAAAAAAAAATTTCTTAGTTGATAAATGGAAAACTTTTTGCTAAAGTGTGTTGATATAGTTAGCCTTCAATAATCATTGAAGAGTGAGGCACTCTGAGGGAAAATTTCAGCATAAATAATTTGCAAAGCTGGCCAATTCTGGTAGCTATTTTTCTAATTCTTTCCATATTCTGAATGCTCAGAGAACCAAAAGTAATTTTAAAATATTAATAATAAAGTAAAAATCTCATATGAATATGTTTCTGTAACAAAAGGACACATTTTCTAAACCAAAATAAAAATTTTGGAGGGCTGTTTATTATGTCAGATTGCTTTTTACTTTAGGTATGGGTAATGGAGAGTATGCTTTAACTAAGAAATGTTAAAATGCAGGGTGCCTGGGTGGCTCAGTAGGCTAAGCATCTGCCTTTGGTTCAGGTCATGATCCCAGAGTCCCCGGATCCAGCCCCAAATGCTCAGTGGAGAGCCTGTTCTCCCTCTCCCTCTGCCCCTCCTTTTGCTTATGCTCTCTCTCCCTCTCTCTCAAATCAATAAATAAAGTCTTTAAAAAAAAGAAATGTTTAAATGCTTTTGTATATATTTTTTAAAATTTATTTTTTATTTAAGCCATCAAGATGTTAAAGTGGTTTGCTCTAAAGTTACTTCTGTTGTGAAAACACTAAATTGGGCTGCCAGTGTTTCTGATGAGCAACTGGAACCATGGTGCTAGCCAAACATGCTAGTGAGTGTGATCATATGTTCTAATTATCTGATATTGTTTGAGCTCCAAAGCCTTTGGGTGTGGTATGCCATACTGGCTCTTGATTTACTTTGCACATACCTCGTTCCTTCAACTTAAAATACTCTAGAGTTCTACAAAACCATCTGTGAGCCCATATTAAATGCTAGCTTTTTTTTTCATGTCAGTCTTTATCCATACTTGTTTTTCTAAAAGGCACACTTACTGTTCTGACAATACTGATTGAAGGTGTTTGTAAAAAGAAACACTCTGTCTTTGGTAGAATAATGTTCAGTGCCTACCCAGACTGAAGTATGTTTATGGACCTCTTGAAATCATCATTTCTTGTAGTTATTGGAGCTCAGAGTTATAGGCTTTACATGTATATAAAGTATAGAGAAAAAACTGCAGATCTCATTGACAGGTCTGGGGTTCTTCCTATTGCATCCATTTCTTTGACTTAATTCTTACTAACCCTGGAAATGTTTTAGACTATTAATAGAGGGTGTTCCTTCATTAATGCTGAGTGTTTTGCTAGAGCAAAAAAATATTTATCATCATGGAGCAATGCTATAGAACAGAGCTTTCCAAAATCATTTGTGCATGAAGACAGGGATTAAATAAGATGATCCACTGGCGTACAGGAATTCTGTTTACATCAATATGCATCCTTAATAAAATAAAACTTCTGCAGTGAAGGGAACCAAGATTCTTGGAGAAATGGTTGCTTCCATTGCTGGGATTGGGAAAATAGAAAAAGAGTTCAGAGCATTTTGTGGTGCCAGCAGTAAGGAAGTACTCAGAAAAGGATAGGAATATGTTGGGTGAGACATGGGAGCCAGTGTGAAAGAGCTCCCAATGGCCCAAATAGTTCCACTATTTGAACAAAATAAGTAACAATATAATTCATATAAAATCAACGGCAACTTGACCGAGTGATCAAGGGTTAACATAACCATTAACAAAACATGTTAAATCTTATTGGTACACTGATATGATGCACCCGAAAAGGCACATTGCTTCTGCAGTAGATTGCCAAAATGCGTTACTTGAAGTTAATCATGAAAAGATTTCACACATATTAAGGAACATTCTTCCAAGTAACTGAACAGAACTCCTCCAAAATGTCAGGATAATAAAAGACAAGGAAAGACTGAGGAGCTTTCACTAATTAGAGGAGACTAGGGAAACATGACAACTAAGTGCATTATGGGATCCTGGATTGGATTCTGGAACAGAAAAAGAATGTTAGTGGGAAAACTAATAAATTCAAATAAAGTCTGTGGTTTAGTTAATAGTATTATACCAGTGTTAACTTCTGAGTATTGATCATTGGTTATATAGGATGTTGATTAACATTAGGAAAAAGTTGAGAGAAAAATATATGTCAATTCTTCCCTGCTTTTGAAACTGTTCTGTAGTCTAAAATGACTTCAAAATTTAAAGTATTTTTTAAAACCATGATAAAAATAAGGTAACATTTCCTATCTTTGATAAATGGACCAGCAGTGGAACCCTTACTTGGGGCTTATATCTGAAGGTCCTGAGAGTTCAGTTCCTCATATAAGAAGGGATTGATAATGGAGCCTTATTCTTTGGTTTGCATTCTGAGTATTATGATATATTGCAGTTTACATGGTCTAGTTAAATGGACATACATATACTGCTATGTAGTTTTATCTGATTTACATCCAAAAAAATATATAAGTGGCCTTAAAAGATTGTATCATTGATGAACCTTTCTCCGAGCGCATGCTGTGCTTTGAGATGTTTGGCTCATGATAAGAATGTGACTGTGTAACTTATAAATAATACACATATTTTAAAGGCACATTCTCAAGTTTGTTAATTGGTGTGGTTAAACAGTCAACAAAATTTGAAAACTTTGCTCTGAAGTATATTTTAGAGATTGATGGATTATTTCTAAGTCCGGAATTGGTGAGCTGACTTAATTACTAAAAGATCTAAGAGGGAAACTTGTAGTCATAGCAGAGTTGGACTTTTGCTTTAACAAGGTTAGGAGATTCACAGATAATAGTTGTTACTTTATGGCATTAATGAGGCAAAAACACAGGGAGCAGGATGGATAAGAAGGAGCAAAATAATTTAGGACTAAAAGATAATACCATGTCCATATCCTTTTTTAAGGAAAGCTGTATAGGTAAGTAGCCACATTAAGCTGTGGTGGGCCATGGCTTTTACTAAGACCTCAAGTGGTTCTACTTGGAAGTAGGACTGCAGGAATATCCTTTTACAATAATGGTGTGAATTCTTATGATCACATTTTTCTATTCTCCTTTCTCCCTCCACATCCCCCTAAAAAATGTAGAGATTTTATAGTTCTGTGTTCTCTATGTTCCTCTGACCTGGCGGATTCCTCGTTCTACATGGGCAATTAAGACCATTAAATCTGTGGAATGAAGAGAAGCTTCAGGAAGCCCATGTCTATTCATTTGACTTTGACTTTGTATTTATCTTTTGTAGTACATGTTTAGTAGGGACACAGGAAACAAGCCGACAGTGACATACCCACGTCCCCTCCAGCAACCATCAGTTTGTCTCCTGGAGTTAAGAGCCTCTTGTGGTTTTTCTCCCTCTCAGTTTTGTCTTCTTTTATTTTTCCTTCCCTTGCCTATGTTTATCTGTTCTGTTTCTTAAATTCCACATTCTTATTTTTCTATGTCCTGTAAATTAACAGAACAGGTTAGCTTATTGCTGAATTGTTTATGCAGTCCTTACTCCCTTTAAAGAATAAAGAGTCTGGGGGCACCTGGGTGGCTCAATTGGCTAAGTGTCTGCCTTCGGCTCAGGTCATGGTCCCAGGGTCCTGAGGTCGAGTCCCGAGTCAAGCTCCCTGCTCAGTGGGGAGCCTGCTTCTCCCTCTCCTTCCCACTCGTGCTCTTTCCCTATCTTTGTGTCTCTCAAATAAGTAAATAAAATCCTTTAAAAAATTATTAAAGAGTTAAGAGTCATTTATTTATGAAATTTATTGAATTACCACGTGTGTGGTACCATGGTAGATTACTGTGAATAGGTAAGGGAGTAAGATTCAGTGCTTAGTCTCAAGGAGGACACTGGCAGGTTATAGTAGGGTAAGTGGAGGTAAAACAGAAGAGTTCACATGCTCTTGATTTGCATGTCATCTTTAACCTCCTGTACTCTACTCACCAATGTTGAAATTGACCAAATGAGCCTTGATGCCCCTCCAAGATCTATATAAGATCTTTACATTGTATCTTTAAAAAAAAAAAAAAGATTTTATCTATTTATTCATGAGAGACACAGAGAGAGAGAGGCAGAGACATAGGTGGAGGGAGAAGCAGGCCCCATGCAGGGAGCCCGACGCGGGACTCGATCCCGGGTCTCCAGGATCACGCCCTGGGCCGAAGGCGGCGCTAAACCGCTGAGCCACCCAGGGATCCCACATTGTATCTTTCCATACTAGATTGCTCACACCTAGAGAACAGAAAATATGTATTCTTTCTCAGTGTCTCTTTTATTACTATGCTTCTAACAAAGTAAAGTGATCTTCAGCTAAAATACACCTCTGTGCCTCTGTAGCTATCCCATTATTTTCTAGATAGTGTTTTTAAAGTACTTTTTAATAGTAACGTACTTGCATTTTGTTTAGAGTCTCATTCCATTTAAAATAAAATGTAAAACAACATTTGGGAAGGTCTTTTATGACTCATATTCAATAGACAGGAAAGGGCAATAATAGTAGTTCTGCCAATTGAGTATTAAACCCCACGCCTCAGTTTAAGTTTCTGCTTGTTACTGAAAATTAGATACTTTACCTGCTCTTGTCACGTCGAGTACAATACATTTAAATCCTACTGTAGGATTAAAAGACGGAATGATACGTGTACTATGTAGTACATACGGTAGTACTTATCAACTTTACTGTTTTATTTTTTTTAATATTTTTTTTTAATTTTTATTTATTTATGACAGCCACACAGAGAGAGAGAGAGAGGCAGAGACACAGGCAGAGGGAGAAGCAGGCTCCATGCACCGGGAGCCTGATGTGGGATTCGATCCCGGGTCTCCAGGATCACGCCCTGGGCCAAAGGCAGGCGCCAAACCGCTGCGCCACCCAGGGATCCCAACTTTACTGTTTTAGAATAGTTTTTGAAACTACTAAAAAACCTTGTTTTGACTTCACTCTATTGTAAAGTATTAGGTTTTCTTTGACAGGGAGTCTGCTTTATAGTACTTTTACTTTTCTAGTTGTTTCTATTTGTTTTGTTTGTTCCTGAGAATTGCCCCACGCCCCAGCTTTAGCAGATCTAAAAGCTTATCTGGAGGGGCACCCAGCAGACTCAGCCAGTAGAGCAGGCGACTCTTGACCTTGGGATTGTGAGTTGGGAGTCTCACGTTAGGCACAGAGATTAAAATAAAAACAACAGGGACGCCTGGGTGGCTCAGCGGTTGAGCGCCTGCCTTTGGCCCAGGGCGTGATCCTGGAGACCCGGGATCGAGTCCCACATCGGGCTCCCTGCAGGGAGCCTGCTTCTCCCTCTGCCTGTGTCTCTGCCCCTGTCTCTGTGTCTCTCATGAATAAGTAAATAAAATCTTTTTTAAAAATAATAAAATAAAAAATCAATAAAAGCTTGTCTGGAGATACTGGTGTCTGTCTGGGTGCCGCAGCAGAGAGTTCTCCAGCAGGTGTCTTCTGCAGCACATGTGCCATTCCCAGCCATAATTCCCCGCCAGTAAGTAGCCTCCGAACACTTCGCCCCGAAGCTCTGTTGAAGGTGCCGGTGGGAGGAAGGAGGTATTCTGTAAACAACGACTTTGTTGGGTCAGAGATGGATACGACTTAATAGCAAGTGCCATAGCTGCTGAGAGGCAGAACAAAACAGCCTATCCTGAGAAATGACTCGGCATTCCAGATAATTCTAGTCATATTTTTCTATAATACAGACTCCTCCGTAGAGAAATATGAGCGGTAAGATAAAGTACCTGGAGTAACGTGTCTGACTGCATCCCTAAAAGAAGGAAATGGTTTACCCCTCCTGTTCAGGGCCATGATGAATGGTTTCCTGTGCCTAGGGTAGCAGTTGGGCCAGCCGAAAAGACTCAGGCCGTTACTATTCATCTGTTTTGACCCTGGTTGCATAGCAGAGCATATCAGTAGATTTTGGTAAGATTTGGAAGCTGGGTGAAGGAGGATGGGAGTGGAATGTGTGGTACATAGAATGATTGTTGTATTGGCACTCTGTGGTTATGGTGGCTTATGAAGTGATTCCTAATAGGGTACATATTTTAAAATCAGTTTAAATACTGTTGTGATGTATTTTACTGTAAATAACTCAAAAACCTCTGCACCTTTTCTACCTTACTGTGCTTAACAATACTGTTCCCTGATCTTTCTCATTCTGCTTCACAATTGTAAGAAATGAAGCAGAAACTGTGGGTACAGGATTTTATCATTACAGATTAAAACCAGCATTTGCTATTTTGCTGCTGTAATTTCCATGATACTGTTTCATTGAGGTTTTATGTCTGTTTAATTTTACGTCCTAACTCTGTGGTTCTAAACCTGGGATACTCCTCCAAAAATTCATGGATAGGATTTCATGGGAGAAAAAAAAATGACATCTTTATTTTCACTAACCTCTAACTAAAATTTAATTTTTCCTTCAAATATAAATATTGACAATAAACAACAGTAGTAGTAATACCCGTTCCAGCAATAAAAGTCCTAGCTGTTTCCTTGACATATCTTAAATTATTGTTTATAATTTTCACTATTTCAAAATTGTAGGTATTAGACTTGCTACTTAATCTTATATTTTAATGCATTAAGAAAACACATATAACAGTATCTCACTTTAAAATTTTTTTGACAGTTGTATTTCAATATAGTTGGTTTCTTTTCTAATCCTATATATTTGTACTTTTAAAACATGACTGAGTAGGATCCCATAGTTTTGACCATACTACTGAAGATGTCTCATACAGAAAAATGAATTGTCTTCCTCCTTTACTGTTTGATCTTCATGCTGCCCCCAGAATGTTATACCTTAACGATAATAACTTATCCTTATAATAAATATGTCCTTATAATTTATATGTACACATATATGTTTATGAAAATAAATGTATTCATTTTTCCCCTTTCCAGATCTCCTCCCCTTTCCCAGCGTCAACATTTAACTTCTATTTAGATGAGCCACAGCACCTCACCACGTTCCGTGCTCTTTTCTAGACTTCTTCACATATGTATTATGGGAGGAATTTTAAGTTAGCGAATCTAAACTAATTTTCCTTTTTAAGCCTTCTCTTTTTCTTTCTGTGCTCTCCATTAGTTAGTGCTATTGACATCTTCTCACTCAGGATTAACATGTAAGAATCATTTTGTATTCTTTGTTCTTTCTTACTATCCTCTGAAAAGGGTTATTAATAAGTAGCTAGGGATTATTGATAAGGCTGCTATGAACATTTTAATAATTTTTGGACATCTGTTTTATTTCTCTTGGGAGAATCTATAAGAGAAGAATTGCTGGGTCATAATGTCATTGTATATTTCTATACTAGAAACTGTTATACCATTCTCCAAAATTAATCATTTTACAGGCTCATTAGAAATGCATGAGAATTCTAGTTACTCCAGGTCCCGGTTAGAACACAACTACTATTAATCAGTCTTTGTTACTAGCTAATCTAGTAGGTGTGAAATGGTGTCTCATTTTGCTTTAAATTGCATTTTCCTGATAACTAGTAATGTTTAATGCCTTTCCAAGTTCTTACAGGCAGTTTGCATATCTTCTCTTTTAAAGGATCTCTTCCAAGTCATTTGCCCCTTTTTTATAGGGTTCTTTGCTTTCTCTTGTTGATTTGTACATACTTTTTATAAATTCTAGAGTCAGGTCATTAACAGGTCATTCATGATGTTTGAATAGTGCTTAAACCTTGTTGAAGTGCATTTTTATCTCCTAATCCGTTCAACCTTGTGAGATTAAAGGCATAGTTTCAATATACTCCTTGTGGGAGCTGAAGAAACTAGACAAATGAAACTAAGCTGAGACTAAGAAAACTAAGAAAATAAAAAGGGGATCTCTGAAAAGTTGAGAGAGGCTTAGTAACTTTACCTTTTTGAGGTGGGCAAATTATTGTGTATCTAAAATGTTTTGTGTAACAGATTAAGCCTTTAAACACATTTATAAAATGAAATAAAATCGTATTTACAAGGTCATTATTAGGGTTATAAAGTGCATTAATTTGTAATATCCAATATTAATTCGTAATTTCCAGGAATGGAAATTTGAAGTTGTAAGGTTAAAGCTTTTTTTTAGTTCTGTCATATATAAATATAAATACATAACCTCATTCAAAGATAATATTAAAATTCTACATGTGTAGCAAATTTGTAAATGTAAGAACCAGGTCAGATGACTCTCCTGGCTACTTCCGTGATTTATATAAGACTAGACCAGACTTTGTTTCACTTTATCACTCTAGTTCTTTTTCTCATTTGAGAAATATGTAGCTAGGCTTATCAGTGGGTAAATTGATAATACAACGACTTAGAAATTTTTTATATATGTCTTAGCTGTGCCTTTTAATTGTGTGAGCAAGAGTGTGTGCTGCTGTTTGTCCTCTGGTGTTCTTGTCAACATCTTTTCCTGGAGAATAACTAGGAAAGGGAGAGGAAATCTAAGTCTGTAAGATTTTCCTGTTTATGGCTTCTGTCACAAGAGATTTTGGGTAAAGTAAGGATGAAATCATTAATGAAAATCAGGTGGGTTTTTTTTTTTTAATTGAGAGATTCAGTTAGCCATGTTCTTCTTAAATTTTCTTACAAATGCTTTAAAAAGTTAGATATAAGGCAACCCCTGTGGCTAAGCGGTTTAGCTCCCTCTTCAGCCCAGGGCCTGATCCTGGAGACCTGTGTTCGAGTCCCACGTTGGGCTCCCTGCATGGAGCCTGCTTCTCTTTCTGCCTGTGTCTCTGCACACCTCCCCACACTCTGTCTTTCATAAATAAATAAATAAATCTTTTAAAAAGAAAAAAGAGCCTTGATGGCACCTTAAAAAAAATTAGATGTATTAATAACTACTCTTTATATTGTGGAATTACCGTTTCCTCATAATATAGTGCAGTGATTCCGGATGTTAACATTTATATATTTATAAATGTTTCTTTTCAAATATTTTTTTCTAGTTTGGTACCGTATGGATGCTAGAACTTGTTGAATCATATATAGAAGTGTGTTACAGTATGCTAGGAAAATGATGGTGACATAGTGTTGGGAAAATGTGTCTGAAAAACTTTAAAATGATTAGAATATTATCCTATAGCAATGTTAGTTTGACATTAAGGAATATGTGGGAGGAATAGAGGCCCAACTTAAAATGAGGATAAATACCTCTGAATTGTTTATGGGGACTAAAAAGGTATCACATATTTAGAAATTCTTTAACCCTGTATATAAATTATATGATTATAAAATGTATATAATAAATTATGAGATTATTACAAAGTAATGTAAACTGACCCATGCGTACCGAGCATGTTGATCTGTACCATATTTGTTCAGTTTAATCTATTTAATCTGTCTATATTTCTGCTTGTAGTAATAGGGAAACTTCTATAATTACTGTATGTGAAGGGAGCTTTGGAGTTGAGGAGAAACTACAGTCCTCTTCTCTAATTAAACCAAATATTACCCTAAGAAAAATAGACATTTCAGTAGCAATGACTCCTGAGACGTGGTGGGGTAGAGTTAGAAACACATGCACAAAGAGAAAAGACATGGATCAAGTCTTTCTTCCCCATCTTCTTACAAAATAGGTCTCCTTCTTTATTTGAACTCTCATTACCTGAACTCAGAAACTGAATAAATTCAGATAAATTTTCAAATAAATTTCTCTCTATTGAAAATTTGGAATCAAATAGGTTCTAATGACTGCAAACATCCCTTGCTACCTGACCTTGCTCTTTAAACTGTGAATTCAAGAACCAAATAAATTTGAGTGATACTTGTATTACTGTAAGAAGACCATATAGTTAAGTAAAGAGTACAGTTTGGAGATTAGAAAACTGATGTTCTAAACTCTACAACTTGCTCTTTCTGGATTTTTGTTTCCTTTCTGTACAATTATGAGATTAGATTAGATTTTGTCTCTCATCCTGGTGGAGCCTAAAGTCTAATGGTCCTGAAAGTTTGTAAAAAGTCATATAATTACTTGTAATAAGACTGTAAGCCAAACAAACGTTTCCTTTATATTTGGTTCAAATTCATACTACTGTTTCTTCATAAAATTTGCCAGACAGAACAATATTAGCATTGCTTTGAATTAAACTCAATAGGGAATTGAGTTATAAAAGATTGGGAATCACCATGCTATATATTGTCCAAGGTATATTTCCCAAGGTGTAGGTGACTACAGTTTTCTCTTACAGATTAAGATTAATACATTTATTGTGGACAAATCAGAGATCCATCAGTGTCTATAATTTTATATTAACTAGTAATGTATAGTAGACTTTCAGGGGATTTACTTCCAAGACTGGTTTTCAATTACTGTGCTCTTAGACTTACTCTCATGTTGTTCCACCACTGCAGTTAAACCGTTTTCTAAAAATGTATTGATCAGTTTGGTTGGAACTCTAATATTTTTTTTCTTAGAAATAAATGTTAAATAGTAATTCTCAAGTACAAAGAATGGTATTACCATTATGGTAATTGAGGTATAATATACTACTTTATGTTACTATTGTAGTCACATGCTGCCATTGTTGATCATTTGTGTTCTGAAAATTGGATTCTAAATTTGGAAATAAGAGAATACATTTTACTCTTCTCTCCAGGATGATTCTTTGGTTCCTTCTTACCTTATATCTCCTCTCTCCTACCTCCATCAAAGCAGAAGTATATAATATTTGGCTCCATTAATAGGTAATGTACTTAATAGCTAGATGCCTGTATAATATCACTTTAAAGTGATATAAATTAAGAGAGGAGAAGAGATTGTTTTTTGCAACTCACGGCTACTTCATTTGTTCTCTACAAAACTGCATATTATTTCAGCTTGAATGCCAGGGGGTGGATAGACGATAGTTGCCTGGTGGGTAATTAACATGTTTTTACCCTCTGCTTTTTAGAAAGACATAATACTTGTTTTCTGTCTCAGTTTGAGGAGAAAATGAATTTTAAAATGCCTTGATGCTACAATTAGTGAATGCTTTTAGTCTATGGAGAAAGACAATTTACTAATGAGATACTTGCTCACTAGTAGTCAAGAAGTGTCAAATGGATGTGCTATATAGTTGTCAAATGTGAACTGGAATTTGGTTTTTAAATAGCTTAATGTAGCACCTTTTTTATTTACCCATAATGTAGAATTACTATTGCTCCATAATTTTTTAAATCCGCATTCCTAGATTTTCATGATTATTTACTTATGGGATGATATAATTTACATCTAAATGTAGCTGTCTGTAATACTTTTTTTTGTTTAAAAGTCAATTGTATTATTCAATGAATAAATACAATTGCAAAGCATGTATCAACAACATCAAATCTAAGCCTTATGAATAGTGCATCTTGCAATTCCTTATTCTAAAGGATCTCTGGTGCCATCTACTGCATAGTTTGTTAGTGGAAGAGAAGTGTGTGATATCAGGCGGATGTTTCTGTTAATCTGATTTTTTGGGTTTTTAATTAATAGACTTTATTTTTTAGAGCAGTTTTAGGTTTTACAGAAAAATTGAACATAAATAATGGTGTTCCCATACTCCCCTGCAGTTTCCCCTGTTATCTTTTATTGTTGTGGTACATTTATTACAACTGATAACCAATATTGATACATTATAATTAAACAGAGCCCCTAGTTTAGGGCAGCCCGGGTGGCTCAGCGGTTTAGCGCTGCCTTCAATCAAGGGCCTGATCCTGGAGACTCGGGATCGAGTCCCACATTGGACTCCCCGCAGGGAGCCTGCTTCTCCCTCTGCCTGTGTCTCTGCCTCTCTCTGTATGTCTCTCATGAATAAATAAATAAAATATTTTTTTAAAAAAGAGCCCCTGGTTTATATTAGGTTTACTCTGTGTATGTTGTAAAGTTGTGTGGGTCTTGCAAAGTGTACAATTTTACGTGTCCACCGTTACAGTGTCATACTCAGTAGTTTCACCACCCCAAGAAATGCCCTCCTGTGTCAAAACACTGATCTTTTTACTGTCTCCATAGCTTTGCCTTTTCTAAAATGCCATTAGTTGGAATCAGAGAGTATGTAGTCTTTTTAGATACACACTTTAGATTCATTTCTTTTACTTAGGAATATGTGTGTAAGGTTACTCTGTGTCTTTTCGTAGCTTGATAGCTCATTTCTTTTTATTATTGAGTAATATTCCATGCTAGTGATGTACCAGTTTGTTTATCTCTTCACCTGTTGAAGGACATCTTGGTTTTTTCCAGTTTTTAGCAATTATAAATAAAGGTGCTATTAAACATTCACAGGTTTATATGTAAATATAAGTTTTCAACTCATTTGTGTAAATACCCAGGGCTGCATTTCCGAGAGCTTATGGTAAAACTGTTTAGCTTTGCAAGAAACTGCCAGACTGGCTTCCAGTGTGGCTGCATCATTTTTACACTACCAGCAGCAAAGAATGAGAATTCCTGTTTCACTGTATCCTCACCAGCATTTGTTGTGAGTGTTTTGGTATATTGTGTCTTTTAGGAAATTGTTCTGTTTCAGGTAAGTTATCAACTTTTTAGGTACAAAGTTGTTCATGATATTCCTCCATTACCCTTTTAATGTCTAGGAGATAAAAATCTTTTATTTCTGCATTTTTGATTTGTGTCTTCCCTTTCTGTCTTGGTATCCTGTCTAGGGGTTATCAGTTTTATTGATCTTTTCAAAGAACCAGTGGATTTTAACTTTTAAAAAGGCATAGAATACAAGCTGAACTCTTTTATTCTGAAATATCTCTAGTATCATCTACTGAATGGCTTTTTTTAAGGAAGGAAAAATTCTGAAAGCATATCATGGATCTTTTCCTTAATCTGATTTTTCATTTAATTATTGCCATAAATTGTTTAGACCGTGTTTAGCATTGGAGCATAGAGACATGCCAGAAATGTAGCAGAGTTGCTTTTTATCAGGGTGAGTAACTGCCCCAAGGAGAGCTTTCTTGTAAGGATTTAGCCATTTTTACCCTTTCCTATGAGATTCAACACTGAATCTGCAAGAATTGTCATGAGATCATGACAGCATTAAAAATTATTAGCTCTTTTACTTATTATTCTACATTTAGACTTTTAAAATTTTCCCACAGGGTTAGGACTGCTTATAGTGGTCCCATAGGGAAGTTTAAATGTCTCACTATATTATTAAACTTTAATTATTTAAGATAGATTTCATAAGTCACTTTAGTATACTTACACTGTCTAAAGAGATAATTCTGAATTTTTAAGTGAGTTATGTCTTTTAAAAATAAGGCATATGAATAACTTGGTTTTTAAATAAATAGTTTAAAAAGTATTTATTTTGAAAAAAGTATTTATTTTGAAAATTTGTGTAATTAGTTACAAATGACCATTGATGTAAATGGAAATTTATAAGCATGGAAGCTCTGATCTCTTGTTTCTAGAAATAGAAAAGACTCAAAACTCTCATTAAACAATGAAAAATGCTAGAATGAAAAAATGTAATATAAATAGAAAATAAGAACCTATATCTATATGCAAAAAGAAGAAATCTCCTCTAGTAATTTTTAGCTGTTTGACACAGAAGTTAGGAATCTGAATTCATACTAATGCATAATTTTAAAATCATCTTGGGTTGGAAACAACTCAAATGTCCCTGGACAGATGAATGGATAAGTAGAATGTGATGTATCCATAGAATAGAATTTTATTCAGCCCCAAAAGGAAGGAAATTCTGACATACGGTACAGTATGGAGGAAGCTTAAGGACATTACCCTAAGTAAAATAAGCCAGTCACAAAAAGACATATACTGTATGCTTCTGCTTATATGAGGTACTTGGAGTAGTCAAAATCATAGAGACAGAAAGTAGAATTATGGTTGCCAGTGGTGAAAGGGGTACAGTGAGGGGTTATTTAATGGGTATGGAGTTTCAGTTTTACAAGATGAAAAGAGGTCTGGAGATGGATTGTAATCACAACATTATGAATATATATAATACCACTGAATCACACTTAAAATGCTAAATTTTATGTTAGGCGTATTTTACTGTGATAAAAAAATTTTTTTTAAAGATTTTATTTATTCATTCATGAGAAACACAGAGAGGAGAGAGAGAGAGAGAGGCAGAGGGAGAAGCAGGCTCCATGCAGAGAGCCCAACATGGGACTCGATCCCAGGACTCCAGGATCACGTCCTGGCTGAAGGCAGCACTAAACCACTGAGCCACACGGGCTGCCCTAAATTTTTTTTTTTTTTTAATCATCTTGGTTTGGTAGCTCCTCCAGGCACCTAGAAGAACCAAAGGCACAGACTTTCTGAAAACATATCCAAAACTTAAATCTCAAAACAGTCTCAAATATAAAGATCCTTTAAAAATGAACTCATTTCCCCCCAAAATAAACAAATTATAAAATACACAAGCAAACAAGGAACTGTTTGCAATTATTGGCAAAAATAACAAAAATAGGACCCTGCCTTCAAAGACTGGATTTTGTAATTAAAAGATAAGAATATAAAGAGTATATTTTAGGGCCAACAGATCCATGAAAAAATGTTCAGCATCACTCAGCATCAGGGAAATACAAATCAAAACCACAGTGAGAAAAAAAAAAAAACCCCACAGTGAGATACCACCACACACCAGTGAAAATGGCTAAAATTAACAAGTCATGGGGTGCCTGAGTGTCTCAGTCCGTTAGGCAGGCATCTGCCTTTGGCTTCAGGTCATGATCCTGGAGTCCTGCATTGAGTCCCACATCAGGCTCCCTACTCATTGCAGAGTCTGCTTCTCCTTCTGCCCCTCACCCTTCTCATGCTCTCACTCACTCGCTCTCTCTCTCGCTCTCTCACTCTCTCACTCACTCACTCTGTCAAGTATATAAGTAAAATATTTTTTAAAAATTAAATTAACAGGTCAGGAAACAACAGATGTTGGCGAGGATGCTGAGAAAGGGGAACCCTCTTAGAGTGTTGGTGGGAACACAAGCTGATGCAGCCACTCTGGAAAACTGTGGAGGTTGCTCAAAAAGTTGAAAATAGAGCTACCCTACAACCCAGCAATTGCACTACTGGGTATTTACCTCAAAGATACAAATGTAGTGATCCTAAGGGGCACCTGCACCCTAATGTTTATAGCAGCAGTGACCACAATAGCCAAACTATGGAAAGAGCCCATGTCCATCAACAGATGAAAGGATAAAGAAGTGGGGTGTGTGTGTGTGTGTGTGTGTGTGTGTAATAATATATATATACAGACACACATCTTAGAATATATATATATGAATTTCTTAGAATTCATGAAAGAATAAGAATCATATTATGGGATGCTAGTGTTACTTAACAGGATGAAAGAAAATGAATTCACATCAGACTTATTTATTGAAAACTGAAACAAGACAAACAAACAAAAAGACCGAGGGAAAGAGAAAATGTTGAAAACAGCCAGAACTAAAGGACTGATTACTTACAGTCAAACAATAGACTAACCTCTGGCTTCTAAACAAAATGGACCCCTACAAGAGAAAATGACTATCAACTTAGGATTTTATATTATAGTAAAAGATCTTTCAAGGATTAGATTTATTTGCAGGTTAAAAAAAAAATAGAGGCTTTACTCCAGCAGATTTGCTTTTAAAAAAAACAAAAAACAAAAAAACTTTGAGGTTTATACTTGAGGAAGAAACAAAACAATCCTGGAAAGAAAGTCTGAGATGCAAGGAGTGAAAATAAAAATTGACAATCATTGGGGTAAATCTAAAGAAAAACTGATTGCATAAAGTAATAAAAATAATATTTACTTGTGTGATTAAAGATCCTGTAATACTTGACAATAGGAACATGTAAGCAGTGCTTTTAAATAGGGCATATATATTAATTGACTTTAGGTTTTACAAGGAAAAGTATGTATGTGAAAATTTCTCAGCTAAGTAATAGATCTAGAGATACTAGTTTCAAACCAGTAGAAAAGGGGAAATTTTATGGAAAAAAAATAACTTCAAAAGATGAAGTGGGACTTATAAAAGCAAAAAATAAGAGTAAATGGAAGTATCAGTTCTAGAGTGTGAGCTCTCCAATTAAAACAGATGACCAGATAGAATGAAAATTCAAATCCACCTACGTGTTTGTCCTAAGACTCCTTGAAAAGGTAAAAGCCTGAGAAAAGATATATGCTAGTGAAAGCCTGACCAGATACATATAACATATAAAATCATTATATTTTATAAAGTCAAAGAGAAGTATTAGAAATTGATAGGATTTTTATATCATGATAAAAGGTGCTCACCAAGAAACCATGACATTTCTGACTACACATACCAGAATAACATAGCTCGAAAATACAAAGCAGAAGTCAGTAAAGGTATAAGGAGAACATCACCGAAGGAGAGTTTGTCTTAATTAAGTCAATAAACTTAAAATTAATGAAAAGAAAGAATATTTGAAAAACACAATTAACAAGTTTGAACAAATGGACATATATAGAGCCCTGAACCCAACCAATTGGGTTGGGAAACA
Source organism: Vulpes vulpes (assembly GCF_048418805.1). Taxonomy (NCBI): domain Eukaryota; kingdom Metazoa; phylum Chordata; class Mammalia; order Carnivora; family Canidae; genus Vulpes; species Vulpes vulpes. Next base: position 139,294,339 of record NC_132793.1, read on the forward strand.
ATATAAACATTTTTTCAAGTGTACTTGAAATTTTATAAAAATTGACTGTATTCTGTGCATTATAAGTAAAAAGTGATATCATATGGACCATATGCCTTGATACTGTTCAGTTAAGATGCTGATCAGTAATAAGTTTAAATAAATAAACATGGAAATTTTAAGACATTTCTAAGTAATTCAGGGAATAAAGAAGAACTAATAGCCATTAGAATACATTTAGCATTGGATGATTTTAAAAAGACATTTTAAAAATTATTGGACAAGCTGATTTGGTAAAAGAAAATTTATAAACTTAAATTCTTAGAAAGAAAAAGAAATGTAATGAGTGAACCATACATCTAACTGAAGGAGTTAAAAAAAAGTAACCCTAAATAAGTTGGAGTAAAGCAAATGAAGATATGAACAAAATTAGTGAAAGAGAGTGCAAAGATAAAATAGAGAAGATAGGGGAACCTGGGTGGCACATTTCATTGAGCATCTGATGCTTGGGTTTCTGCTCAGGTCCTGATCTCAGGAACATGAGATCCAGCCCTGCGTTAGGCTCCACATGCAGCGCAGTCTGCTTCAGATTCTCTCTCCCCCTCTGCACTCTCTTTCTCTTGTGCACTCTCTCTCTCTTTCTAAGATAAATAAATCTTTAAAAGAAAAAAAATAGAGAAGATAGACAAGGTTAAAAGTTCAGTGTTTTAAAAAAAAAAGGCTTTCAAATGTTACAAAATGCCATTATTGAAATTTTATATTCTAAAATTTTAGTAATCGGGATCCCTGGGTGGCACAGCGGTTTGGCGCCTGCCTTTGGCCCAGGGCCTGATCCTGGAGACCCGGGATCGAATCCCACATCGGGCTCCCGGTGCATGGAGCCTGCTTCTCCCTCTGCCTGTGTCTCTGCCTCTCTTTCTCTCTCTCTCTCTCTCTGTGTGTGACTATCAGAAATAAATAAAAAAAAAAAATAAATTGCAGTATTTCTTAAAAAATAAAAAAATAAATAAATAAATAAATAAAATAAAATTTTAGTAATCTAGTATTTCAAAGGTTTTGCTCATTTTTTAAGCTTTTGATTTAGAGAAACTACCCAAATTACTGTCTTTGATTTTTCTTCTCTTGATACAGGGATTGTTAGAAAATAGCTGTATTGTATAAAAATTAAATAATTATAGGCTAGTGCTTTCTGAGGGCAATGTAATAGGCACTGGCTATACACGCTCTGTATGTATTAGTTCATTTTGTCCTTGGAGTAACTCCTTTAGATGCTATTAGTAGAATCACTTTACAGATAAACAGATTATGGCTTATAAAGTTACTTGCCCGAAGTTACAAAGCCTGTAATCAACACAGCTGAAATTTGATTCCAGGTGTATCTGACCACAAGGATATATTTCCTGGACCCCTGCGTGGCTCAGTGGTTGAGCGTCTGCCTTGGCTCAGGTCATGATCCCGGGATCGGGATCCAGTCCCGCATTGGGCGCCCCGCAGGGAGCCTGCTTCCCCTCTGCCTGTGTCTCTGCCTCTCTCTGTCTCTCAGGAATAAATAAATAAGATCTTAAAAAAAAAAAAAAGATGTATTTCCAACCATTCTTCTATGTTACCTTCCCAGTATACTATTTATTATGGGATAAAAATATATCAGGTTTTCATAGGATTGTGGTTCTCCAAGCATGATACATGCAACCCTGGAGTCCCTGAGACTCATTCAAGGAATCTGCAAGGTCAAAGTATTTTTTTTTTTAATAATCTAAAATGTTATTTTCCACTTGTGCCATGTTGACATTTGCACTGATGGCACAAAAGCAACATGGGTTAAAATTGCTGGCACCTTAGCATGAATCAAGTCAGTGGCAATAAATTATACCTAGTAGTCCTTGTGTTCTTCAGCACCACTCACATTGTAGTAAAAAAGGACCATTACACTTAATACCCTTGATGAAGGGTATTTTTTTTAATTTATGAAATTTTAAACTTTGGGCTAGACATTTTTTAAAAATATCCTGTACAAAAAAAAAAAATATCCTGTACAATTAAATATGAAGTACTCAAAATATTTGTTACATACCAAATTACATTGGTTCTCTTGAGGACTTGAGGACTTTGTCTTGAGGACAAAAGACTTTGTTAAAGGTCCTAAGTCATAATGTAAAAAGGACATTTATTAATATCTGTGTACCAAATAACATAGCAACTACCTTCATAAATTAAGACTTACAGAAACTTTAGAGGAAAGAACGAACAAATAGGGTTATTAACATGTCACTTTGAGTCCAACATAGGTGAAATGAATTTAAGTGAAGATATAAAGGTCTTAAAAGAATAGTAAGGGATAGTTAAGGAGTATATATTGAAGTCTCTACTCAGATAATATAAAATACACTTTCAAGTATACAGAGAACATTCACCAAAAAATTTATATACTAAGTCAAAAAAATCCTTAAAAAGTTCTGTAAAGTAGAAATAACACATAAAAACATTTCAACCATAATACGATAAAGATAGAAATGAATAACAAAATTTAAAGGCCTGTACACCTGCAATGTAAAACATTCTTTGAAACAACCTTAAGGTGAAAGGGAAGAAAACAAAATTGTTTATCTATTTTCCACAACTTAAATGAAATAGATCATTACTTAGGAAAATCCCATTTACCAGAATTCTTATCTCAGAAAAGATAGATTTCTGTCTATCAGAGGAGATAGAAAGGTTAAGCAAGCCTTTCTTTTTTTTAGTAGGAAAAAGTATCAAAAAGCTCAACAAAACATCAGCTCAGAAGATTTTAAAGTTCTATTTTACCAAAACTAAGATTAGCCAATTTTAATGCTCCATAAATTTTTCCAGAACATAAAAAAGAAAATATCCTAATTATTTTAACCTGAGTATGAAACTGATATAGATAAAAATCTCATAAAGATAATTAACATATATATATACAACTACAGAACAGTCTCCTCTCAATGCAAAAATGTCAAACAGAATTCTGTGCTACAGTAAGAAAATAATACACCATAGTCAAATGAGATTTGTTCCAATAATGCAAGAATGGTTGTGTTTTAGAATACCAACTAATATAATTCACCTGTTAATCTAAGGGGAAACAAAAAGTTCATTTCCACTGTTGCTGAAAAGGCCTTTGGCAAAATTCAGCCTGTGTTCATGATAAAAATAATCAATAAAAAAGGAATTGGTGCATATTTCTTTAATAAAACACATATACCCTATTTTTAAATACAGCATAATGTGGAAACACTGGCAACATTCCCATTAAAGTTGGAACAAGGCAAGATTGTTCTCTGGACAATTAGACAAGAGAGAACTGCCTTAGATTCATACAAATTGGAAAAGAAGAAATACAACTAGTTCTCTTTGCATATGATAATAGAAAACCAAGAGCATTGATGCTAATATCAACTCAAGTAGTAAAAGAATTCAGTGCAGTGTCAAGATACATAAAATGAATAGTCAATGACTTTCATATACACATAATCAGATAACACAATGCCATTTACAAAAGCAAAAAAGACTATTTTGGAATAAACATACAAATAATTTGTTTTTCCTAAAGTAATAGGAAATCATAAATTTCATATGATCCCTTAAAGTTCTCCTTTCCCCCACCCCCCACTTTTCCTTGGAGCTAATATATAGAATACAAGTACATAGAACAGATTTTTTTTGTTTGTTTTAAAGGTTTTTATTTATTCAAAGGAGACCCAGAGAGAGAGGCAGAGACACAGGCAGAGGGAGAAGCAGGCTCCATGCAAAGAGCCCAATGTGGGACTCGATCCCGGAACCCCGGGATCACACCCTGAGCTGAAGGCAGATGCTCAACCGCTGAGCCACCCAGACATCCCTAGAATAGATTTTTTTAAAGTGCTGACACTGGGTCTTCCAGGTATTAAAACATCTATAATTAAAATTATAGTACTGTCACCCAAATGGACAAACAGCTCATTAAGAGATAGATTCAGATACTCAGGGATATTCTCATATGATGCAGGTGGTATTACAAATAGTAAGGAAAATGATGGACTATTTAATAAATGGTCTTAGGACAACTAGAAAATTAATTGGAAAAAGATAAAATTAGATCCACACCTCATGTGTACTTGAATAAGTTTCAAATTGAATAAGAGATTTAAATGCAAAATGATGTAACCATGTATAAACTGGAAGAAAGTATCAGTAGAATTCTCTAGTAACCCAGATATAGGGCAAAGGCTTTCTCTGTTACTTAAGGTGAAATAAAATGAAATATTGACATTTAAGAGTCATTTATATCAAAAAAGAAAAATAATAATTTTCCCAGGAATAAAACTTCATAGAATTGAGAGACAAAGACAAACTGGGAGGAAATCTTTATATCATCACAAAGAGTTAATCTCTATTATATAAGTTATGTAAGTTTTTTTAAATTAAGGGGAGAAAAAAGGTGAGACGCTCTTAGAAAAATTGACAAAAAGCATGAACAGAGTATTAAACACAGAAAAATAAGACATTCAAATGGCCCTTGAACTGCAAATTAAAACAATAGTGAGTTTCCATTTCTCATATATTTGGCCAAAATTCAAAAGCCTTATAAGCACCCTGTTAGGGTGCCTATGAAACACTTTCATCCATCGTTGTGGAAAGTACAAAGTGATACACTTCCTACAAGGAGTATAAGGCAGTATCTATTAAAACTACATATGGGGGACCCCTGGGTGGCTCAGCGGTTTAGTGCCGCCTTCGGCCCAGGGCGTGATCCTGGGGTCCTAGGATTGAGTCCCACGTCGGGCTCCCTGCATGGGGCCTGCTTCTCCCTCTGCCTGTGTCTCTGCCTCTCTCTCTCTCTGTCTCTCACAAATAAATAAATAATCTTTTAAAAAAAAAACTACATATGTATTTACCCCTTGATCTAGTAATCTCACTTTTTAGAATTTACCTAAGGTACTTGTTTAACAACATGCACAGAATTCATTTCAGTATTATTTCTAATAGCAAAATATTAGAAATCACTTACATGCCTATCCTTAGGATCCTAACATGGTGACTGTTCTGTGATAGAAACGTAGAATAGGGCAGCCTGGGTGCCTCCGGTTTAGCACTGCCTTCAGCCCAGGTTGTGATCATAGAGACCTGGGATCAAGTCCCACATCGGGCTCCCTCATGGAACCTGCTTCTCCCTCTGCTTGTGTCTCTGCCTCTCTCTCTCTCTCTCTCTCTCTCTGTGTGTGTGTGTGTGTGTGTGTGTGTGTGTGTCATGAATAAATAAAATCTTAAAAAAAAAAAAAACATAGAATAGACACGAAACTAGAGAATAAAGAACACCTCTTTTCTGTGAACTGATAAGAATGATTAATTCCCTGGGTGTGTGTGGTTTTTTTTGAGAGAGTGACACAGCAGGAGGAGGGGCAGAGGGAAAAGGAGAGTATCTCAAGCAGGCACATCACTGAGGGGAGCAGGATGTGGATCTTAATCTCAACACCCTGAGGTCATGACCTGAGCTGATATCAAGAGTTGGACACTTAACCAACTGAGCCACTCAGGTGACCCTGGGTGTATATTTTTTAAGTGGAAAAAGCAAGGAAAAAAGTATACTGCATGTTATATGTAGTATGTTCACTTTTAAGAGAGAAGAGGGAAAAATATATGAGTATTTATTTATGATAGTCACACAGAGAGAGAGAGAGAGAGGCAGAGACACAGGCAGAGGGAGAAGCAGGCTCCATGCACCGGGAGCCTGATGTGGGATTCGATCCCGGGTCTCCAGGATCGCGCCCTGGGCCAAAGGCAGGCGCCAAACCGCTGCGCCACCCAGGGATCCCTCAGTCTTTATTTTTAAACAAAAACACAAAAGGATAAACTAGAAGCTAATGAAATTGGTTACTTTGGGAGTGAAAGAAAAATAAGTGAAACTTATTTGAGTTTGTATAGTTTTGACTTTTGAAACGTTAATTTTTTACATTTTTTTAAGTGGGGGTGTGGAGAGGGAAAGGGAGAAAGAATCTTAAGCATTTTTTAAAAATAAAATTAAATCGGAAGGGATGGGGGAGTGAACCCTGTGATTGAGTACAAACAACAACAAGGAAACACATCTGTGTCATATTGATAATACAGAACACAGGAAGAAATTAAATAAATAACCTAGGACATATTTTAAGGATTAAAATTTTTCAGCAGTGGTATGGGTGTAGTAATTCTAAGATTTTTTTCATTTGGAGAAAGGAGTAAATTACAGAATGGGGGAAGAAAAAAAACAGAGCTATGTTATTAAAGGTGTATGAATTCAAGATCTAAATATATTTATATTTTATAAATATAATTTAACATATATAAATTTTATGTAAAATAACAATATATAATAAAATGTGTATGTATATATATATATCTAATATATATAGTATTTATTAGTTTGGCCTACTGTAAGATTCTAGAAGCAGTGACACCACAGTAGCAATAACCACACCTAGCATCCAGATCTTGATGCCTCAGTAGCACTCTATACCACAAAAAAAGGAAAAATAGGATATTTATAATATTGATTGATTCTAAGTCAGGGACAAGAAAAGTAGAAAGGGGACGTGGAGTATCTCCTTATTTGCCAAAAAATAAAGACGTCCCCATAAACAGGAGGTATATCAAAAGAATACAAGAACCAACTTGAAGGTTTCCACTGGCTAAATTTGGAACAACTTGTGCATTAAAATGAATAATGATGTCATGGATGATAACATTGGATAACAAGAAACAATCCACGAGTCCATAGTGGTAAAAACAAAAGATAAGGGTCTTCTCTTCACAGAAGAGAAGGCACTTTTTTTTTAAGAACGCTACATAAAAATAGAGAATGAATAATGGAATTACAAAATTACCATTTTGCAAACACTAGTGTAATAATTGATTAGGCAGGAATCATCAATCAATGCTAAAACAATTGAGTAAAGAATGCTAGGGAACAGGATAATCCCATTCAAGTATGACTCCGCCGATTACTAATTATAAAGGAGAAAATGTAACTTCACAATGGAGAGATTTGTTGAATATCACCTTAAAGCAAGTGATATATGGCATCACTGATACCAGGCCAACTGTTATACTCCAAGGAGGCATATCATCTATGGTGCTATTCCTGCAAAAAATGATCAATCAGTCTGAACCCAAATGATGAGGAATGTAACCCAGATTGTGGAACATGCTACCAAATGAATGGCATGAAAGAAAAAAAGACTGGAGACACATGACAGTCAAATACAACATGTGATTCTTGATTGCATCTTGAGACTGGGGAGAAAAAAGACTGTAAAGGACATAATTGGGAAAATTGAAGGCATTATTGTTTGTGCTAAATTTCTTGAAAGGAATAATGGTATTATAGCTATATATGGTGATGTTCTTTATTACCCAGCATTTCAGGTTAAGGATTCATGACATCTGCGAATGCTTCCCCCCCCCCCCCAAATAACTTGTGTGTATGTACAGAAAATGATACAGAATGTCAACCGTTGTTGAATCTATAGAGGCAAAATTTTGTGGAAGTACATTGTATTCTTCTTTCAATTTTTTCATAGATTGAAATGTTTAGAAGTAAAATACTTGGGAAAAAATAAAAGGCAAGGGCAAAAACTGTGTACTGTAAACGGTTCCATAAGACTTTGCTTCCCTTTTTACTTTTCATTACATTACTATCTGTGCTAATATGATCCTTGACATTAAATGATATCAGAGTCCTTGTTCTGTAAAGTGTAAACCAGGGTTAATTGTTAATACAGCTATCAAATATGGAGAGGAGGGAAATGGGGATGCGGGGAAGGTGATGACAAAAATGATCCTGGCCTTTAAGACACTTTGTTGGACTCAATATTCCTCATTGATGATCTCATAATTGAGATAACCCATCAGTATTTTTAGAATGATTTCGAGAGCAGCTGTTCCTCCCAGGTAAACAATGGTATGATACGCCAGCCATCAGTTGGGAGAATACGAAACAAAGGTGTGCATACAAGGAAGTTGGGATCGGTCTGTCCCCAGTGATTCACATCTCTCTTTATTTGCAAAATATACTCATCTTTGCCCAAGACTTTCAAAAGTCTTATTGTTATTACACTGTTATCTCACAATACTAATTTAGGTCCAGGTGCAAACTGGGTTCTTTGTGTGCAGCTCTTTACAGCACTTCAGGTACAATTCCTCTTGATTTATTGACCTTTAAAAGTAAGAAAAACAAGCTACCTGCCCATACACACCCAACAGAGTGGTGAATAACCACAGTAAACACTCTGTTCCGCATTGGAGAAAAGGGGAGCACACAGAGGTCACCATTCATAGCAAATCTGAAATCCAGCTGGGCAAGAGTTGGGAGTTCTTTGATTAGATCTTAAGGTCTAAGAACAATTCTTTATGGCTCTTGGATCTGTCATATTCTACTCCTCAGAGTTATATCCTTCCTTTCCTTTTTTACTATGAAATTAACTTTTTTAAAAGTATACAATTTTTAGTGGGTTTCAGTATGCTCGTTGACCAAGTTTTACAACCCTCACTGCTATCTGATTCTGGAACATTTTTGTCATCCTAAAAAAGAAACCCATTAGCAGATTAGCACTCACTCCTCCTTTACCTATCCTCCCCCAGCCTCTGGCAACCACTAAGAGGGGGTGTGGAGAGGGAAAAGGAGAAAGATTTGCCTGTTTCAGACATTTCATATAATGGAATCGTATAATGTGCAGCCCTCATTGAGCCTAATGTTTTCAAGGTTCATCCTTATAGTGTGTACCAGTTCTTCATTCCTTTTTATGATTGAATAATACTCTGTTGTATGGATATATGACTTCTTATCTATACATTCACCAGTTGATGTTCATTTGGGTTGTTTCTACTTTTTGGCTGTTACGAATAATGCTCCATGAATTTTCATGCACTCATTACGCAATAATGCTACCATGGATATTCAAACTCATTGATACGTGTTTTCAGTTTTCTTGGGTATATACCTGGGAGTGGAATTTCCTGGATCACGTGTTTACATTTTTTAAGAACTGCCAATGTGTTTTCCAAAGTGGCTACACTATTTTCACATTCTCACCTGCAGTGTTTGAGGGTTCAGATTTCTTCACATCCTCATGAGTACTTTATCTGCATTTTTTTTTTATTATAATGCTCCTTTTGGGTGTGAAATGATATCTCATTGTCGTTTTGATTTGCATTTCCCTAATGAGCAATGATGTTAAGAATCTTTTTCATGTGCTTATTGGCCATTAGTAATGTATTCTTTGGAGAAATATCTATTCAAATCATTTTCCATTTTGGTGGGGGGGGGGCATTTGTTTTTTTGTTGATTTGTAAAAGTTCTTATAAAGAATTCTTGGATGCTGAACTTTTATCAAACATTTATAAATATTAACACCCATTGTGTGGACTGTCTTTCACTTCTTGTGTCCTTTGAAGTACTTTTTAATTTTCGTCGTCTAATCTGTTTTTTTCTTTTGTTGCTTGTGTTTTTGGTGTCATATATAAGGAATTGTTGCCTTAATCCAAGGTTATAAAGATTTATGCATGTGTTTTCTTTTAAGATTTTTCAGGTTTGAGTGCCTCTGTTGAGGCCTTTGATCCATTTTCAATTAATTATTATATATTGTATGAGGTAGAGATCCAGCTTCATTTTCTGTGTAAGTATCTAGTTGTCCCAGCATCATTGAAAAGACTGTTCTTTCTCTCATCGAATTGTCTAGGTTTAAAAAAAAAAAAAAAAAAGAATTGTCTAGGTGCTCTTACCAAAAATCAATTAACTATAAATGTAAGGGTTTATTTTGGGGCTCAGTTCTTCCCCATTAATCTATATGTCTAATCTTTGTCTTGATTATTGCACTTGATAGTAATTTTCAAAATCAGGACATGCTGATCCTTCAATTTAGTTGTTCTCTTTTCAAGATTTTTTTTTTTCTATCTTGGATTCCTTGCATTTCCATATGAGTTTTAGATCAAGCTGCCAATTTCTATGAAAATGCCAGCTGGGATTTTGATGGGGATTGTGTTGAATCTCTTTGGGGAGTATTACCATCTTAAAATATTACATCTTCCAGTTCATGAACACAAAATATATTTCTATTTATTTAGGTTGTCTTTAAGTTTCATCATTTTTAATATAATACGTTATGAATCACTATATTGTCCACCCAATAAATTCTTGGTGCATAGTTCTTTTTAGGTGTTGCTGAATTCTGTTTGATAGTATTTCATTTAGGATTTTTGCATCTCTTCATAATTGATAGTTTTCACTTGGCATGATAGTTTTCTTTTCATGTGATTTCTTTTCTCTATTGCTGACATAAAATGAATTGGGAAATATTCCTTCCTCTTTCTTAGAATTTGTGAAGGATTTGGTGTTAATTTTTTTAATGTCTAATATAGAATTCACTGGTAAATCGGTCCCTGGGCCTTTCTTCATGGCAAGTTTTTTAGTTATTCAATGTTTTTACTTACTATAGGTCTATTTATGTTTTCTATTACATCTTTGAGTCAGTTTGATAATTTATATCTTTCTAGAATTTAGCCATTTCATATAGGATATCTAATTTGTTTTTTTCATTTTGAAATTTTATTATTTTTATTTTAATTACATTGTAGTTAACATACAGTATTATATGTTAGAATATTTAGCTTGTTGATGTATAATTTTTTATAGTATTTTCTGATACTCTTTTGTGTTTCTTTAAGATTAGAAGTAACATCTCTTCTTTTGTTCCTGATTTTAGCAACTTAAATCTTCTCTAGTTTCTTTTCTTGGTTAGTCTAGCTAAAGGTTTGTAACTTTGTTGACTTTTCAGAGAACCAAGTTTTGATTTCATTGATCTTCTCTGTTGTTTTTCTTTAATTTTTCTGCTCTAACCTTGGGTTGTTGGTTGGAATTGCTTTTAAAAAATATGTTTTTACAGCTACAAATTGTCCTCTAAGTACTGCTTTAGCAGCATCTCATACCAATTGGTGTGTTGTATTTTCCTTTTCAGTAAACTTTTGGTATATTCTGATGTCCTTTGTTTTTTGGGGTTTTTTTTTGGGGGGGGGGTTGTTGTTGTTGTTTTTAAGATTTATTTATTTATTTATTTGTTTATTTATTTATTCATGATAGACATAGAGAGAGAAAGGCAGAGACACAGGCAGAGGGAGAAGCAGGCTCCATGCCGGGAGCCTGACCCTGGACTGGATCCCAGGACTCCAGGATCACGCCCTGGGCTAAAGGCAGGCCCTAAACCGCTGAGCCACCCAGGGATCCCCTCTGATGTCCTTTGTGACTCAATCTTTTACTCCTTACATGTTTAGGAATATTTTTTTTTATTTTTACACTTGTAAATTTCCCATATTTTCTTTTTCTACTTTTTTTATTCTTTTGACTTTGGAGAACATACCTTTTATGTTTTTAATCTATTTGTTTTGTGTCCTAACGTATGGTCTGTCATAGAGAATCCCTATATACATTTGACAAAAATATGCATTGTGCTGTTTTGGGATGGAGTGCTGCATATGTTTGTTAGATATAATTAATTTAGTGTTGTTAAAGTCTTCTATTAGTTTATATTCTTTCTGGTTTTTCTGTGTATTACTGAAAATGGTTTAGGGGCACCCGGGTGCCTCAGTCAGTTAGTGCCCAACTCTTGATTTGGCTCAGGTTATGAGATTGAGCCCTGAGGTTTTCTCTCTCCCTCTCCCGATGCCCCTCCCCCACTCATGTGTTTGCTAAAGAAAGAAAGAAAGAATAAATAAATAAATAAATAAATAAATAAATAAATAAATAAACGTATTTTTTAAAGTGGTTTATTGAGTAATTTCCAACTGTTAGTATTGAGTGTTTTATTTCTCTCTTTAATTCTGTTATTTCATCATGTATTTTGGGGCTATGTTGTGAGGTATATGTATGTTTATAATTAGTATGTCTTCTTAATAGATTGAACCTTTATTGTTATAAAGTGACCTTATCTGTTTTTATTGACAATTTTTATCTTAGAATCAATTTTGCCTGATATTAGTAGAATCACCCCAGCTTCCTTTTGGTTACTGTTTACATAATGTCTTTTATTTCCCTATCCTCTTTCTTTCAACATATTTGGATATTTAAATTTAAAATGTCTCTTTTGGGACACCTGGGTGACTCGGTTGGTTAAGTATCTACGTTCTGCTCAAGTCATGATCTCGGGGTCCTGGGATCGATCCTCATGTTGGGCTCCCTGCTCAGTAGGGAGTCTGCTTGTCCCTCTCCTTGTGCCCCTCTCCCACTCGTACTTTCTCTCTCTCTCTCTCTCTCAAATAAATAAGATCTTTCAAAAAAAAATTCAAATGTCTCTTTTGACAGTGTGTAGTTGGCTTGTTCTTTTTAATACATTTTGCCAATCTCTGCCTTTCCATTTACATTTAATATAATTACTGATAAGGTAAGATTTACATCTGTCATTTTGCTATTTTCAATATGTCTTATTTCTTTTTGTTTTCTCTACATTTCTATTATTACTTTCTTTTAAGGAGATATTTTCTGGTATACCATTTTAAGTCCTTTGTTCTGTCTTTTATTATATTTTTCAGATGTTTTCTTAGTTGGTTGTCCTGGGGATTACAATTAACATCCTAATAGACAACAGTCTAGTTCAAATTAATACCAATTTAATTTCAGTAGTTTAGAAAAACTTTGATCCTGTATATCTCCATTTCATTTCCCTCCTCGCTGTGTTTTGTCCTCCATACTACTACATTATCCACTGAGAGATTTATAATTATTGCTTTATCAGCTGTCTTCTAAATTAAATAGGAAAAAAGTTACAAACAAAAAATACATTTGGTCATTTATTAAAAAAATACATTTATACTGTATTTTACCTATGTAGTTACTGTACTGATGCTTATTATTTCTTTGTGTGGATTTGAGTTACTCTCCAGTGTCCTTTTATTAGGTAAGGTCTGCTTGCAGCAACTTTTCTGTTTTTATTTATTTGAGAATGTCTAAATTTCTTGTGTGTTTTTAAAGGATACTTTTGCTGAATGTAAAATTCTTAATTGACAATCTTTTTTCTTTCAGTTCCTTGAATATGTCATCTCACTGCCTTCTGGCCTTCACAGGTTCTCGTGTGATATTGGCTATTAATCTCATTGAGGATCTTGTATGTGATGAATTGAGGGGTTTTCCTTGCTGCTTTCAGGACTTGCTCTTTGTCTTTGGCTTCTGATCATTTGATTAGGATGCATCTAAATGTGGCTTTCTTTGAGTTTATCCTTCTTGGATATGTACGTAAAGGTTTTTCATCAAATTTGAGACATTGTCATTTCTTCAGCTATCCTTTGTGCCTCTTTCTCTCCTCTCTTCTAGGACAACCATTGTGAATGTTGGTGCACTTGATGATATTCCATAGATCTCTGAGACTCTTATTTTTCTTTTTTTCCTTCTTTCTCCCCTCTTGTCCCCTCCCCTTACCTACATGTGTGCCTGCTTGCCTGTCTGCCTGCCTTCTGTCCCTCCTTCCCTCCTTCCTACTCTCCCTTCCTTCTTTCTCTCTCTCCTCAGAATGGATAATCCCAATGGGCCTATCTTCAAATTCACTGATTGATTGATTGATTTTTGCCAGTACAAATCTTTTGCTGTATCCATCATGGTGAATTTTGGATTTTAATTAGTGTACTTTTCAACTCTAGAATTTCTAGTTGGTTCTTTTAAAAAACTTTATTTTTTATTTGCTGAAATATTCTCCTGATACTTCCCTTTAGTTCTTTATACATAATTTCCTATAGCTCTTTGAACATATTTAAAATGTCTGATTAAAGTTTTTATCTGGGAAATTCAATATCTGAGCCTCTTCAGAGACATTATCTGTTGACTTTTTTCTTCCTGTATATGTGCCATACATTCTTATTTTTTTGCATTTCTTGTGATGTTTTAAAAGACTGGATATTTTAAATAATACAGTGTGACACTGGTAGAAATCAGATTATCCCCCACCTCAGGTTTTGTTGTTACTATTTGTTGTTGCTATGTTGTTTGTTTGTTTAATGACTTTTCTGATGTAATTCCATGAAGTCAGTATTCTTTGTATTGTGTAGCTATTAACATCTCTGCTTAGTTAGCTTAGTGGTAAACTACTGAATGGACAGAGATTTCCTTAAATATCTAGAACCCTAACATTGTTGGGGTTTGCCTTAGGAAGGCTTCCTCAAAAGTAGTGAGGGGGGATGGGAATAAAGCAATTTAAAACACCTTGAAACACTATACAGCTTACTATTCTTAAGGAAATTTAGCCAGTGTTCTTGAATGGATACTTCCTGTAAAGATTTGGTTAACTCCAGTGTTCTTTTGTTTAAAGGAATGACAACAATAAATAAATAAATAAATAAATAAATAAATAAATAAATAAATAAGGAATGACACCCCACACGCAAAAAAATAAAATTTAAAATTCACATAGGTCCCACAACATATTCTCCATAACTCTGGAGAAAAAAAACATCACCTTTTTGAAGCTGTTTTCCTGGTTGTTCCCCTGATTTGGTCTTAGCTCAGCCTTTCTTAATTTTAGCCTCATTTGCTATCTGTATATCTGAAATTTTTCAAAATAATCAAGATCTGGTTTCTTTTTATTTAACAGCTCTTCCTTTAGTATATCTCCCTTCCTACATTTTACTATAATTACAAGAAGAAACTGGAGGGCATCTCAACACTTTGCTTAGAAATTTCTCTAGATAAATCACCCAATTTATTAGGCACATTTTCTACTTTCCAAGTTATTGCAAACAGTGGTTATTATAAAACTTTCTACCACTATAAAATAAGTATATTCTTTCCTCTACTTTCCAATAACATTTATCTTACCGTCCTACAAATCTTCGCCCTACACATCTTATCAAAGACCACAGGTTCCTATTAACAACTTCTTCAAAGTTCTTTTTGTCTTACAATGTTAATTCACCCCAAGAGCCCACTGCTTGGTTATTTTGGGGTTTTTTTCAATATAACAACTCTTTTTATTTTTAATTAGCAAAAAAATTATTTTAGAACTAGAATATTTATTTATTCATTTATTTAAATTCAGTTTGCCAATATGTATAATACCCAGTGCTCATCTCTGCCTGGTCCTAAAACCAAATCACAATTTCAGATTTTTATTACAGCAACATCCCACTAACATGTACCAAAATTTTTAATTTATTATCATTATTATTTAGCAAATTATCCCCAAAATTTAGCAGTTTAAAATAAACATTTATTGTCTCACTTTTTCTCTGAGCTATGAATCTTATACTAGCATACTTGGATGTTTGGCTGCAGTCAGGGGATCAGCTGGGATTATGATCATCTGGGATTTCATTGATCTGGAATATCTTCTTTCAAGTTCACTCACTGGTTGTTTGCAAGGGACTTCAGTTCTTCTCCATGTGAGCCTCCCCAAAGAGCTTTTAACAGTATGACCTCCAGAGTGAGTAATAGAGTATGGGGGAGGGGGTGACAGCAAACACTAACATTCAAGAGTATCCAAGATAGAAACTGAATTCTATAACTTATCTTGGAAGTGACACGCTTCTTTAGAATGCTCTAAATCACCCATACCACCAACCAGTGCAACATGGAAGGGGCTACACAACAGACTGAAGCCAGGAGGTTGGAATCATTGAGAACTATCTTGAAACTGGCTGTTACAAAAGCTTGTTAAACATTTGAATTAGTTAAATTTAAAGAATTAAGAGGGCAAAAAACAAGTTATTTTTGTCTTCCTGGGGACAATGGACACTATTTCTGTGTGGCAGCATTCTCTCTTCCAGCCAAATATTTATTGCTTCCCTGACCTTTGGAAACATTACAATTCCTGGTCTGTATCTCTAGTTAACTCATTTGCTTTTTTATAGTTATAACAGCTTGTACACATAACCTAGAAGGCTCCCTAGCTAATCAGCATTTCCTTTGTCACTGTCTTTCTCTTTTCTTAAATACACATGTATTACCCAATATAAAAGACCAAAAACTGAGTACATGAAAAAAAATAGAGTAGCACAATGTATTCAGCTTTAAACTTAGCTTTAAACTCTAACCCTAAAATTATAAACCCCAGTCAGTTGATATAAATCCAAATGTTTCTATTCTTTTTTTTTTTTGGTAAATTTAATTTTTTTAATATATAAGGTGACATTTGTCAATAAATTTTCAGACAGTTAAACAAAATACCAAGAAGTAAATTTAATATCTCCTATTAACACATAATACAAAGGAAAATCAGGCTTGG
Source organism: Vulpes vulpes (assembly GCF_048418805.1). Taxonomy (NCBI): domain Eukaryota; kingdom Metazoa; phylum Chordata; class Mammalia; order Carnivora; family Canidae; genus Vulpes; species Vulpes vulpes. The sequence goes on from NC_132793.1 coordinate 139,310,550, forward strand.
AAAAAGCTGGAGCAGAATATTCACAAGAAGCCTTCAAAGATGCTTGGAGGTAATAATTTTAAAATGATATAAATTGAGAGTTTATGTACAACTTGGAAATTTCTTGTTTTGGTAAGCTATGTCATTTAGGGTACATGTGCTAATACTGTCTATTCTGGACCAAAAAGTATCGCATGTACTTAGAGGTTAGGTCTTTTGTATTTTCCCAGTTAGCTAATAATTTAATATTAACCTAGTTAATATTTTTACTTATTTGCCGTTTTGTGACTTAAATAAAATATAAGTGTTCAGTCTGTATCTTAATGGCTAATGTTTACTAGACTGTTAAAATGCCAAGTATAGGAATTGCAGTATTTTACCTACAGTCTTACATAACCTTAAAATATCCTGTGATCAAGCCCTATTATGATTTCAGAAGTTCGTTTATCATTTCCATTTTTTTGAACGGAAAAACTAAAACCTAGAGGGGATATGTAACTACCCTAAGCTCTTAAAGATGGCTAAGATTCCAACCTGTAGTTAAGTCCTTTTTTTTCCAGTACCTAAAGACAGTAGTGCCTCTCTTCCCTACTGGGCTCTAAATGAAGAGTAAATGTAAAGGCTAAAGTGTTACTTTTATATTGGCCCACAGTTCCTTCTCTCAGATGTTATGTTTGCTATGTGACATCTCCAAAACAACACCCTGTAGTCAAATATATTGATACTTCTGCAAGACCATAAATAAATAGATTCATCTCAGCCTAGATCACGTTTTGTTACCAAATTTGGTAGTGGTCAAGGTGGAAGTAGTTTGTTGCCTCTCCTCACTTCCAAATATCATATATTCCCAAACCATCTTGCATTTTAGAGTCTTGTATCTATAACTGTAGATGTTAGTTGGGGAACTTGCCCTCAGATTTCTAAGACATGTGCTCCAGCTAATATTTAAACCCAAAACAAAAGAGACTCAATCCTCCAGTCTCAGACAGCCGTGGATCACAGCAGGCCTATGTATATAACACTGATCGGCCTTGGTAAGAGTTGAGGTTTTTAAGGAGCAAAGAAGTATCTCTAGGTTAACTTCTGTGAGGAAAAACTGTGGAGCCTAGTCATGTTTGCATAGTCATCTTTCCCAAGTTATCAGTAGTTCTGCCTCTGATGGAACAAAATAAAAGGATTGGGGTGAGGCCAGAAGTATGGGTGAAAAAATTACCACCACCCACCCTCCCTAATACCAAAACTTCTTATCACTGTTATATACTGTGTTTACAAGTTGTCTCTCCTCATTCCATACTTCTATAAAATCATTCAGGTATTTTATCTCCTGTGCAAGTTTCAAACAAAATTGTGTATCACTTCTGATCTTTATTGTAGTTGTAGCTGATCTACATGTTTTGGGGTCAAGGATTAAGACCCTCAATAATTGTATTGCCATTTTTATAGGAGGGTCTTAGTAGATGCATACTGAAATAGTAGTGAAATGTCATAATTCTACAATATACTTTCAGTGGTTCTGCAAACAAAAAAAGTTTTAAAAGTGAATGTGGGGAATCCCTGGGTGGCGTGGCAGTTTGGCGCCTGCCTTTGGCCCAGGGCGCGATCCTGAGACTCGGGATCGAATCCCACGTCGGGCTCCCAGTGCATGGAGCCTGCTTCTCCCTCTGCCTATATCTCTGCCTGTCTCTCTCTCTCTCTGTGTGTGTGTGTGACTCTCATAAGTAAATAAAAATTAAAAAAAAAAAAGTGAATGTGGAAAGATACTAACAATTCTTGAATCTTGGTAGAGGCTGCCTATATCACTGTATATTTCTTTATTTTTTCATTATGATTGAAATTTTTCCATATAAGTTGAGGAAAGGAAAATTTTTGATGATGACATTCAGGTTATTTATGGAATACACATTTGACAGAATTGAAGAATTTAATGGTAATAAGTATAAGAGTGTAGATGTTTTATTAAATAGTTAATGTATACATTTACTTGTATATTAGCAATTGCTTAGTTATAGTTTGTTTGCATTCTAAGTGTTTCAATATCTAGTAGAATTCATTTGAATTAAAACTCTGAAAATAAGCTGTTCCACTTCTGTGTCTAATTTGTATTTTAGTTTGGGACTGAAGATGTTTGGTTTTTTTGTTGTTGTTATTTGAAGATTTTATTTATTTATTTATTTATTTATTTATTTATTTATTTATTTATTTATTTACGAGAACACAGGTGCATGTGATGGGAGGGAGAGGGAGAATTTCAGACTATGCATTTAGCACAGAGCACTTCTTGGGGGTCCGTCTCACAACCCTGAGATCATGACCTGAGCCAAAACCAAGAGTGGGACGCTCAACCAACTGAGCACCCGAGCACCCTGGAAAATGTTTATAAGGAATGATTAAATATGCCAAGTTTGGATTGATGTAATACTAATTAAATCTACAAGGTTTCTACTGCTAAGTCCTAGAAACCATTAGCAATGTGGACTGAACTGAAGACTTCTGAATCCATTAATTTTTAATAAAAATAAGTGTAAGTATTGGTATTTTGCATTTCTCTTTTTTAATGCCTATCATATTTATTTCTTCCCTAGATCTTCCTCAGAACTGTGATCCTAACATTCCCTTAGTTGCTCAGGAATTAATGAAAAAGATGATACGTCAGTTTGCAATTGAGTATATTTCAAAAAGTGGTAAAATTCAAGAAAATAGAAATGGTTCAATTGGACCAAGTCTAATATGTAAAAGTATCCAAATGAATCAAGCAGAAAACTCGCTTCAGGAAGAGCAGGAAGGCCCCTTAGACCTCACTGTGAATCGAATGCAAGAACAAAATACTCAGCAAGGTAAGATTTTGTGTACATGTGTGTGTAATTCATAATTTTATGTTTTAGTATTTAATATACATAAAACCTTACATTCATAAAGAAATTTATTTTAGAAGTAATATTACTTGCAATTACCTAGCCTATGGGATGAACTAGAGAGAAGTGCTGAATTTTGTATTGTTTTTTACTTTGTTTTTGAAAGAGAATTTGAGGTGCTCTTGGTCTCTTTTCACAATTAAATATATGGTGAGAAAATCCTAACAAGCAGCTTAAAAACAAAGAATACAAATAAAGAGATGTATTTAATGAGAAATTGTTTTTAAAACATACAGCTGAGAACATTAAGCACTTGCTGTTCAGTTTTTTTATACTTAGATGAAAAATAAAAAAAAATAGGTGATTTTTCTTCAATTATTTATGGGGAAATAATGGGAGAAAAAGAAAAGTTAATATATGTGATAAATATAATCATGCAACTAAGAATATAGAGATACATTTTTCATAAGAAGCCTAAATGATGAAGTCTGTGGTGGACTGATCTAATAGTTAATTGAAGAAGAGCCATAATTCACAGAGGAAAGGAAGGAAGGGCCTTTTAAGTGCTTGTGGAGGATGCCAAATAAGTGTTTGCCTGGAGAAGAGAGAACAGGTATCTTTTGTTAACACAAGTTAGGAATAGTGTTGTCAGTCCTTGAAGCCAGGAAAATACCAGCATTAGGTTTGCTTATAGAAGGAAGTGTGTGTTTGGGCTCTAATGAAGAGTACCTAGTTAATGTTTAAAGAAGATGGTCTTTTCATTGTATAACATTAAAATTGAGAGGGGATGAATTAGGGAAATGATTTTCTCTTTTTGCTTCCCTAATTTTAGGTCGTGGGAGTTTACTTACGTAGAAAGATCTGAGAAATATTAAGATAATAATTAGTTTATAAGACAGAAATGTCAAAGATGACTACAATATAAGGCTTGAGGAAAAAATACATCAACACATAGAATTTTGGAAGTTAGCATGGAATTTTTAGAATTTTGCTTGGTTGTTGTTTTGTTTTGTTTTCCATGTTTCATACCCTCTTAGAGCTCTTTGTCGAAGGCAGGTCAGTGTCCTAATGAGACTAAAACATAGGCTTTCTTTAGTACCTGGCAGACTTGTGGTTGACCAGCTCTGCTGCTTAATTACTCGAACAAGTAACTTTACCTGTGGGAGTTTTAAGTTTCCTCATTTATTTTTTGGCATTAATAATAATAGCAAATTCATTAAAGCAATGTGAAGATTAAATATGAAGTAACCAACTCATAAAAGATAGTCAGACACTAGTCTCCATACTGTGTTTCTCCTTTTCCTTACTATCACCGAAGAAAGTCTTACGGTAACATTATAGTGACGATCAAGTATCTGTGTGGTCATTACACTAAATGTGGCAGAACTTTCTTTGAATAGCCCAGTGACTAGAATAATTTCTAGGATCTAGAAATTAGAGGAAAACAGATTTCAGGTCATATGAAAAAGAATGTTTTTTAAGCATCACACATTTCTCCAAGTGGAAAATGGTTGCCTTGTCATTAGAGGTATTCAAAAGCATCAGACGAGTGGTTGGAATAAGTGACATTTTAAAAGTAAATTTCCAGTCCTTAAATTCTGTGATTCTATGAATGTAAGTGATAGAGCAGACCCACGTATATGTGGAAAACAAGTAATGTAAATTATTTAAATTACTGTGATATTCTCTGCAAAGTGCACAGATATGTATGTGAACAAACTTTTTGTTGTTGTTTTTTTTTTTTGTGAACAAACTTTTCATCTGAAGATTAAAAGAGTAACAATAGTAGATATAAATCTATACCTTAAATCTTGATTTTGGGGGATTACTTCTTATCTTACACGATTATAGGAATCATTTAGTCTAGTGTGGCTTATAGTGTAGAGAGCAAGGGGGAGAATGTTAATAGATTAAGCCAAAAAAAATAGAGACCAGATTATGAGAAAACTACACAGGAAATATTGAAGATTTTGACTTTCTTATGGCCACAGAAAACTCCTAGATTGCTTCAAGCAGAGAGTAATAAAATTAGGTTGTTTTTTTGTTTTTTGTTTTTTGTTTTTTTTATAAAGCCTACTGCTCTGGTATAAATTGGTAGGTTTTAAGTTTGCACACTTGTACACCAAATCTTAAAAAAAAAAAAATAGAGGATGTATCCTTTGATGCATGTGTGTGTGTATGTATACATCCAATATCTGTACTAATGTTTCCATAAATTAAAAATTTTAAGGTTAAAATAAAGATGATTTTTAAGTGTCTTGCTAATCACAACTTCACTGCTAGTATCTTATTACACACTATAAACTTTGAGAGAATTTTATTAATAATGATAGAAGGTATAAATCCACATTTCAGATGGTTTTCTTTTTAAAGATTTTATTGAGATAAAGCGAGAGACAGCATGAGCAGGAGGGAGGGGCAGAGCGAGAGGAAGAAGCAGGCTCCCCAACTGAACAGGGAGCCTGATGTGGGGTTGGATCCCAGGATCCTAGGATCATGATCTGAGCTGAAGGCAGATGCTTAACTGACTGAGCCACCCAGGAGCCCCTCAAATGTTTTTTTTTAAGAATCAAAATTTAGTGGGGGTGGGGGCACATGGGGGCTCAGTCAGTTAAACATCTGTCTTCACCTCAGGTCGTCATCTTGGGGTCCTGGGATCGAGCTCCCGAGTCAGGAGTCTGCTCCTCCCTCATCTATGCGCACATGCTCTCTCTCACTCTCAAATAAATAAAATCTTTTTTAAAAAAGATTTAAAATTTTTGCCCTGATTATACTGCTCTTACCTATAATCATTAAAGTGCTTAAACTAGCGTGGCAATGTTCTGCCTTTGTTTATTTGTTAGTGCTGGTATCTTCCATAGTATGCTCACTTATAATGTCTTAACAGTACTCACTTAAGACCATTGTTCATTTTGTGAGTTTCTTTATTCAAATTAGATGATGTAATCCATAAATCTAATAGTTAATCTAACCATTAATAATGTGAATAACTTATGGGTAGTCTAACTTCTAAATCTTTAAATTATTAATCACAAATGGTTTTATAGGTAAACTTCATATAACGGTAAAGCAACAGACAATTTCTGTCTTTTCTATTCTAAAGAATAGAAAAGAGAAATATTGGTATAATTTTTATATCTAAACCAGACCAAAAAAGCAAAAGAAAAAAAGTTACAAACCAGTTTTACTTACAGACATAGGTGCAAAAAATCCTAAATATGTATTAGCAAGTTAAATATAGTGAGTATAAAAACATAGTAAATAATGACAGTGAGGCATGTATGATTCCACAGTTGAAAAACCTCTATGATTTTCCACATTGCCAAAACAGAAAAGAAACATATCATCTTGATAGAGAAAAATTCTACAAAAGCTGACACATTTATAATAAACATTTATAATAAAAAAATGTTTATCAAATTAAATGAGCACTGCCACTACCAAAAATATCACATCCTGATGATTTAAAGTAATGAACAAGACAACAGTGCACACTATCACCAATTTATATATCACCAGACCGTAAGAGGGCCTGACTTAAGTAGCATGATGAGAAAAAAAATAGAAGTATGAAATTAAGCAATAATATCTTACAAGGAAAGAATGAATAAATAAAATTGTGGTTGCTTACAAACAATGTGGTTGTGTATGTAGAAAGTATGAAAGAATAGGTAAACTTTTAGAACTGGTAAAAAGTTCAGAAAAGGTACTGCTCACAAGATCAGTATATATCACTGCAAATCAGCAACCACCCAGCTAGACCATCCAGTTTTTTAAAAAATCTCGACAGTAGCAACAAAAGCAGGAAATGCACCAAAACACCAAAAATGAAACTAATAAACTATTCCAAACCTTACGGAAAACATGATACTTTTGAAGGCTACAAAATGAGACTCTCAAAATAAGCAATTATATTTTAAATGAACGGGCAGGCTCTAAAAGATAGCATTTCATCCTTAATATGCTTATAGATTTAGTGTCATTCCAGTCAAATTCTCAGTGGGTTTATTGTGAAAAATGACCTGCCAATCCTAAAATTTATGAGCAATTCTGAAAGAGCTAAGCATTAGTAAGTCGAGGTGTTTGAGGGAGTCACTCTAGACATATCAAGACTTAATGCAGTACAATTAAAACACGGTGCTATTGGCCATATACATATCAGTAGAACATATGAGCAAGCTGGAAGCTCTCCAGACATTAGTGGAATCTAGTATAAGGTAGAGATGTCATTCTATATCACTGGGAAGGATGGCCTCTTGAATAAATGGTTCCAGGGCAACTGGTTAATCATGTGGGACCAAAGGGAAAAAAAAAGATTCCTACGTCACACCACTCACAAAAGTAATTCCAGTGGGTTAAAGAGCAGCTAAATGTGAAAGGAAAAACTTACAGAAAAGATCTAGGATTAAATCCTAACGAACTCAAAATAAGGAAGACTTTCTTAAGATGCAAGAATAACAATCTGTACAACAATTTTGTGAATTTGACCCTATTGGGATAAGCTTAAGTATTATGAAAATCACTATGAACAGAGTGAAAATTCAAGGCTAAAATGAAGACAGTATTTATAACTGATAACACCTGGCAACCATTTATAATAAAAAATGTTTATCAAATTAAATGAGCAAATAGAAACTAACAGAACAAAACTAAAGTGAATGAGAAAAATACAACCATGTAGAAAAATAGGCAAAAACACTTGTCAGAACAGAATTAGCTATATAAACCAAGAAAAAGATACTCAAAAGAATATCCTACCCAGTCTCTGCCCCAATATAGGGTTCTTTTGGTCTATCATATAGGAGATGGTAAGTCAGTCGCTGATTGATAATAAGTACTTGCCAAAAATCTTTGAGAGCTCTGATAATTAAGCTCATATCTCTGAAACATCTGCCTTTTGTTTTATATTTTTTCTGTCTGCAACAATATTTTACTTAACAGTACTATAAAAATGTGTAGAAATTATTAACCCTAAGACCTCTCTTTTCCATGCTAATCTTTAGGGGACTTTTCCTCTCTGCAGCAATATGAGAAAATTTACTCCTTCTACTAGTGCTGTAAATATTTATTGAAACTATTATGTTGGGATCCCCGGGTGGCGCAGCGGTTTGGCGCCTGCCTTTGGCCCAGGGCGCGATACTGGAGACCCGAGATCAGGTCCCACATCGGGCTCCCGGTGCATGGAGCCTGCTTCTCCCTCTGCCTGTGTCTCTGCCTCTCTCTCTCTCTCTCTCTTTCTCTCTCTCTCTCTCTCTGTGACTATCATAAATTAAAAAAAAAAAAAAAAAGAAAGAAACTATTATGTCTTTCTAAACTTCTGTTTTCCATGCAAATCTTTTCATCTTTAATTGTTTTTTCAAAGTCAATTTCCATATTCCTCATTTTCCTTTCCTTCTCTTCTACAAACTCTAGACAAGCTTAAAATGTAGTTACCCAGAGGGGAACATTCCCATTTACCTCTCCATTGTACTTTCTAACCACGTGTTTCAAAGAGTAGAAATATTTCTTGGTGCACTTTCATTTATACAGATTTGTATAAATACTCTGAGCCTCAGAATCTGGGAGGAAGTAAGTCATGCATTGCTTGTACTAAGGATTCTTTTTTGCCCTGGCACACTGAGTTAAAAATGTCATTCACGTGTCTTTTTAAAAAATTTTTCAGTTTTAATCTAGGGCCAAACTAAAAACTTCTCCTAAATTCTAAAGTACAGGAAGAAATACGCAACCTACAGACTTTATCATTATTGTGATACTCATGAAGATCTTACCAGTCCTATACAAAAGATCAGATGTGGGCAGAGATGAAACAGCATGTCATTGGCCCAGCTGGTGTAGATTTCTGTAATGAGGTTCAGTGAATATTCTCCTAGAGCTTTCTTTATAGCAAATTTCTCACTGCATTGCAGTTGTTTCCATGTTTATCTTTCTTTCCCCTATACTATACCTTTGACATGTTGGTTTTATTGGCTTAAAAATCTTCATTGTTTTCAAATATTACTGATAACTAAAATGGGACTTGAGACTTGATCATTGGATTTATGATTTTTTTAGCAGTGAAATTTTTTATTTTAAACATTTTAAATGGAAAATATGTTAATACTTTCTTAAACAACATATGAAACATTAAGTGTCATGATGAACATTAGTTATTGCACTGCCTTGTAATATCTTCACATTTCCCCTCAAGCTAATTGGCAACAGATAAGTAAAAAAAAAATTCAGAAATTACTACTACAACTGCTACCGGCAGGCTAACCTTTGGAAATCACATCTCCTAATTTGAGTAAGATTTTTAAAAAATCAAAATTATGTGTGAAACTAATATCAGATAGGCTTCAAGTGAGCATTTGGGAGACTGCATTGAATAACTTCTATGACTTTCAGTGATATGTTTAGTATTACTAAGTATCCTTTGCCTCTGCTACTGTCACTACTAGTCTGGTTTCTTGGCTGAGATTACAGTAGGTGAAGTTGTCAGCTGAGATGTTAAACTGTAATTAAGAGAGCCAATTATAGTTTTATGATGTTATGTTTATGCCATTTATAAATGGAGCCTGTTGTTACTCTGTTAGGAAAATACTGAACAGTTTCTATAGTTCAGTTCAGAAGGTATTTATGTATTCACTAATGAAGTCAATAAAATTATCTATCTTGTTTTTTAGTGCTAAGCTTTCGTTTTTGAAAGCTAAAGACATGGAAGAAATGTTATGTTCTATGCTTAATATAATACCATATTTTATTAAACCTGAAGAATAAAACATATCTATCTAGATTACTCCATGTGCCTTTCAATCTAATATTCTCCGACTGTAGGGATAGAAGAAACAGGTGATACTTAAAAATCCCAAATCAAGGCATACCACTCATCCGCTTTGAAACCTTTTAATGGGGGGATCCCTGGGTGGCTCAGCAGTTTAGCACCTGCCTTCAGCCCAGATTGTGATCCTGGAGGCCCAGGATCGAGTCCCACATCGGGCTCCCAGCATGGAGCCTGCTTCTCCCTCTCCCTGTGTCTCTGCCTCTCTCTGTCTCTCATGAATAAATAAGTAAAATCTTTTTTAAAAATTTAATAAATAAATAAGACCTTTTAATGGCTTCTCATTGTCCTTAGGATAAAATCTAAAATCCTGAACAAGATCCAGCTGCTGTCTACCAGCCACATCCTGTGGCTCTCGTTTTGGTCCTCATGCTCGCTATCCCTCATTTTCTTCAATATGTTGTATAGCCTGGCCTTAGAACATTCACACGTGCAGGTGCCTCTCTGTAGAAGCCACTTTCTACCTCCACCAATTTATTCTACATAAAACATAACTCTTTTTTTTCCAGGTGGTTTAAACATCACTTCTCTAAGAAAACCTCCCCATACCTCCTAAATTGCATGTACATACATGTACATGTACACATGTGAGCACGTTTCTATTAATTCCCACCAAAATTTAGTTTGGGTCTCTTATTATATTTTCTCATAGCATCATTTGTTTCCATCATCTTATTTTGTGCATCTTGTGTGTTAAAACTTTTCCCCCTACATTATTTTATTTTAGGTTGTGTTTTTCCCTTTACTTCTTTTTTTTCTTTGCTGATTTTGAAGTTATATACTTTATTGCTGTTCCGTTAGTTGGTTACGTTAGAAATTAAGTGTGTAATTAGCTGAACAGTTAATATACAGAATTTAGAGCATTTTAAGTTGCCATCTATCCCAACGCATAGAGCTGTTTTATCAGTGCTTTGGTTCTCTTTTTATGACACCACAGTTTAAGCATTTTAACTATTTATTTCATATCATCAATTTTTGTTTAGATTTACATATATGATGACCTTTTCCTTTGCCCACTATTCCTTCCTATAGCTCAGATTTTCCTTTGGGAACAGAAATTCTTTTAATAAACAGAATTCTCTTAATTTTATTGATAATAAATTCCCAGGTTTTCTTCAGTTTCTCATTCTTTTTTTTTTAATGTATGTTCTTAAAAGATAATTTTTCTGGGTATACAAGTTTAGGCTGACAATTATCGTTTTGTCAGAACTACTCTCAAGAATGTCTTGGCTTCCATTGTTGCTATAACTGCAAGTAATAAGCTTTCCTTTATAGGTGATCTTCATACTGTGTACTTTCAGCAGCTCTCTTTCTCTTTGTGTGTTTTGTTTATAGTGTTCTGCAGGTTGTCTTGAATATGTTTGGGTATAGATTTATTTATTCTGATGGGTAATCATGATTTCTATGACTTAGGACAAATGTCTTTCATCAGTTGTGATTTTCTTAGCCATTATCTTTTCAAATTACTATACCTCTCACTTTATCACCTGTCAGAATCTAATAAGACATATTTTGGATCCTCTCATTCTATCCTCTGTATCACCTATATTCTCTTATATTTTCCACCTCTTTGTCTCCTTTTCTTGCATCCTGATTAGGGTATTTAGAACAATTTCCAAATTCACTAATTCTCTCCTGAGCTATTCTAATTACTGCTTAAGTATCTTGAGTTTCTAATTTGTTATTACGTTTTGCATTTCCAGAATTAGTTGTAACATTTTTGAAATATGCCTGTCTGTTTGCCCCTAATTTTACAAAAGAATCGATAAGCAAGATATCAAGAGTGACTGGGAGGATTATTTTAGGTAAGATGGTCAGGAAGGTCTCCCTGAGGAAATGAGTTTGAGCATATGAAGACCTGAGGGCAAGGCATTCCAGGCAGAAAAAATATCAAAGACAAAAGTACCAGAAATCAAAAGAAGCAGGAACAAATCAGTTATGTTTGAGGAATTGTATGAAGATTGCCTCAGTTACTTAAAAATCAGGAGACTATTCAAAGCTTTTTCTATAAAGTCAGATTATAGAGTGTCAAGAAATATAATTGTCACAGAATGTGTGAACTGGATTTTTTTTGGTTTTCTGTCTTATAAGGAATATCACAAACAAATAGCCATGCACTTTACAGTCAGATGTTCCTTAATGTTCCCATGTAAACAAACCGTCACTTGACTAACGTAATTAGCTGTATGAAGCCTAAAAAAGAAGGAAAGGAAGAGAGTGGGGAGCAAGAGAAAGAAAAGATTAACTTCTTTCTAACCGTTACATTTTTTCTGAATATTTGTTAGAGTTTGGTATAAAATTGGCCACTGTAGCACCACATGGTTTCTAAGTGACAATACAGTGGACTTTAGTTTTCTCTGTAATTTTCTTCTATTTTCCCTCTAAAGAGATATCTTTCATAATGTATACCTTAATACAACTTTTGAAGTTATCAGTTTGACAAAATTGTGTTCTCATTCTCAGATTGAATAAAAGTAAAACTTACATTACTTCTATATTTAAAATCTTCCTCTTAGTTTTCTAATATATGAAAAACAAAATTTAAATTTATTTCCATGACTTGTATGGCTTCTCTAAGATCTTGTCCCTGCCCACCTCTCTGTCTCTCTGTTTTACGTATTGTATTCAAGATTATACACTTGAGCACATTCTTTATAATAGCAAAGGGTTGGAAATATATTCTCATTTGCAAAAAAAGCAGTAAGGGATAAAAATTAAAAGCATGGTTACCTATAAAGGGATGAAGTAGGATGAGGCAGACGGGACGGGATGAAAATGCTGTGAATGGACCTTATTATATTGTTTATGTAAATATCCTACATATTCCAAAGAATATACATTTTTTAAAATAAAGCAATCCTTAAAATTTGAGAAAGAATGTAGCAAACAAATCCTGGCTGCATTATATTAGTAACATATTGGCACTGAGGAAAGAATTTATGTCTATAATTCTTATATGTCTATAAGCCATATTTTGACTGTGCATTCTTAGTAGAGGATATTTTAAGGACAGAGTGCTTTAAAGAAATCCTTTTGGTAATATTAGTAATAATATTGCCCGTTTGTTCTTTAAACGATAAATATATAATCATGTAACATTGTTAGGGAAACAAGATTTCTAGGGTAAGAAAAGAAAAACGAATAAAATCAGAGTAGTAAAAACCCTGTAATATTACATGTGGTTTGGAAATGTCAATGCAAATTCACAAATTTTTTTTCTCTTCAAAAATATGTATTTCCTAGTCTGACTGCTGAAGTACCCTAAAAGCAGTGACATTTCAATTGAACCTATACCTGGATCATGATCTCTAAACACTATTTTCCTTTAAAAGGAATCTGGCCTCCTTGCAATCCTGGTCTGGATCAGAAAATGTACAAAATGAGCCTAGAACATCTTGTGCCAGCAAGCAAGGAAGCTCCAAAGACTAATTTGTCAACAGAATACAGAAGCCAATGTTAAGGGTTCCCCATTGGCCAATAAGAGAACATTTGAGCATCAAAACGAAGAACAATTGTAACTGAAGCATGCTGAATGTTTTAAAATCCATTAGTTTATAATAATCAAAGTCTTTAGTCCACACTGAAGGTACACAGTGTACCAACTCCTTACTGTGCAAATGAGCAATTAAAGGAAAAAGTTAAGCATTCATCTTTCTTTCTTTTTAAACAAATCGTATTTCAGGACCAAATAGCCATCATTTAAGGAAGATTCTTAAAGAAGAATTCCAGCTAATAAATATGGAAGACTAAAAATACTAATATTTTGCAGCTCCTAATAAGAGAATTGCATCAAACATCATCATCAGAAAATAAAACTTATTAGACGAGAGGTCATTTCGGGAACTGTACAATGGAGGCAGGGTCAAATTATCACCATCAGAACACACTGATCGCTTGAGCATTATTGAGATTAGATTTTATGTGCCACATCATATGTCGTATCACTTTTGAAGTACTCTTGCCAAAAACATTGAAAAGGAATCCAAGCAGTTCTTTAGGCCAGTGGTTCTCTAATATGGTTCAGAAAGCTCTTGGAGCCCCTGAAACTTTTTCAGATACCCTGGGTCACACTAATACTAATATTATTTGTCCTTTTCACTCTCATTCTCTCACAAGTATATAATGAAGTCCACCAGAGACTACTAGTATATCTAAATATATTGAATAGAGAAGCATATATGACAATATGGCTATCTTATATTAAGCTAGACATTATATAGATATGCAAAATTATTTTAAAATCTATTTTACTTTGAAAATGTTATTCTTTAAAATGTTTTTAAAAACATTAACAAAGTTATTGTTATCAAGAATATTTTTTAAATTTATCTATTTAATTTCTATATAATATGGTAATATCAATGGATGTAACTCATCTAAACAAAAGCTTTTTGTGATCCATAGTATTTCTTAAGAGTAAAAAGAAATGAAATCCAAAAGTTTGAGAACCATTTGCTTTACAGTTAATTCCAAGTTTATCAGAGTTATTGGGACATAGAACAAAGGAAAGGACACCACAGGAAACAGAACAAACCGTAATGTAAAATGTTATCCATTAGTACCCATGACCTAGCTTCTTCAAAAAGTCAGTGTTGGGGCACCTGGGTGGCTCAGTTGCAAGACCACGTGACTTCTAATGTCAGGGTTTTGAGTTTGAGCCTCACGTTGGGTGTAGAGATTACTTAAGTAATAATAAGTAAATAATAAGTAATAAACTTAAAAAACAAAGTCAGTGTCCTGAAGACTCACTGGAGGGAATTTCAGTACAAACCAAGTTTTAGACCATAGCAAAGAATTGGTATGGTTATATGTGGAAATGTTTATGTTTTAAAGTTTCATGCCACAGAAATGACGTAACATCTGGAATTAGCTATAAAATACTTAATAGGGATAAATGGAGCAAGTATAGCAAAAATCTAGGTAATTGATCAAACTGAAGAGAGGATATAAGGGGGAATCATTCTATATTCTTACATGTTTGAATTTATCTTAATAAAATTTATTTTTTTAAAAAGAGTGGATCACCTTTTCAGAGGCTTTGCCCCATCATTTGTTCCAGCATAGTAACTTCCACTTGCCATTGTTATTACTGTGTCCTATTACTGTGTTTTATTTTCATTATAAGTCCTAACACCTTGTGACTTTTTTTTATTGATTTGTTTATCTTTTCTTTGTCTTCCCCTCTAGAATGTAAGTTCCATGAAAGCAGAACATTTTCTATCGTATTCCCTTACCTGTTTCCTGTGTGCCTTAAAAAAGGACTGGCATATTGTATCCATTCAATAAGTATTAATTGAATAAATGAATTATAAAAGCCAAGTGTTATAGGAAAACTAGAAAATAAATAAGCAAATGAAGAAAATAAAAATTATCCTTTCTTACCTACCCAGCAGTCACTGCTCCTGTTAAATTTTCAATCCAGTTTCTTCTGGGAGGAAATACATACACTCACTCTCTCTTTGTCTTCCCAGAGCTCACTCCCACAAATCATACGCTTCACAATCCTCTGCAACTTGTGTTTTTTCAAAATAATATTTTTAAACATCCTTGTTACTAAATACTTTAATACAGAATCACTTAGCTGAATAGTATTATATTTTGTGGAACGATCACATATTTCATTCTGTCTTTAGATATGTAAGTAAGCCTGCTTGAGCTAAGACCTTGTACTCGATTTCTACTTCACATGTATTCCTAGAAGTAAAGTTGCTGCAACAAGGTGCGCATGCATAAAGCTGTTAGAAGTCAAGATAGTGGGGATGGTAGTGAGTTAGTGATCAGAGGCAGATAGGGTGGGGGGGGGTGTCTCTTGGTTGATGGTCATAATTAGATGCTGTTTATATAGGACTATAGTTTATGAAAATTCATTAAACTGTATACTTGTGTTTTTATTACGAATGTCATATTTCAATAAAAAGTTTTTAAAAATATAAATCATTTTTGAATATACATGATAGAGACTATCAAATGTATGGTTAACAAATGTAAAGTCTTCCAGTGTGATATTGTTGTAATAAGTAAATATCGCACATTTTAGTAAAATGTTTGGTTAAAATTTGAACTTATAGAATAAGGTAGTGCAATACATGGGGTAAAAAAGAGAACTTGTTTTTGAAAATGTTTCTTAAGTATCGACTTGAAGCCTTATGAAATTTTGTTTCAATTCAGTATTTGGTGGAAGTACTGAGACCTTAATTAATTTTTGCATCCTAAATTCACGATAAGCACTTTAATTTATATTGCCTTTTATTACTAATAAATAGTAAATTAATGAATTCTATGGGTTTCAGCTATATATGCACTAAGTAAACCATTTTGGGAAGGCTATAACTTTCCCTTTTAAAAACATGCTTGCTTGTAGAAGGAGGCAAATAAGGGAAGGAAAAACCAAAACCAATGTTAAAACTTAATTGATATGCTACTCTGATATTTTATTGGTTATTTCCCCCAGGACTCTGGAACTTCAACTCAGTGGTTAAATCAGTAACATCAAAAACAATTTAAAAATAAAATTTGGGTAATCCAAGGGAATCTTATACTTTGGTATTACTGTGTTAATAAGTTTTTATAGTAAATTTGAGTTAATAAGTTATATGTATGCAGGTATGTGCCCACACACATATTTTACTAATCAGATCCTCATCAAAGATCAGCACTGTTGTCATGTGGTATATTTACTTCCAGGTTTTATTCTATATTTGATTTTTTGGCTTTTTTTTATGGTTCATTTTCTATATTTTTATTCAAGTTTATATCCTCCTTTTTAAAAACTTTGTAATAGCAGTTGCACAATGTTCAGTGTTTTATTAATTACCTTAACTGATACGTAGACTTAATTCTCAAGTGAAACTACTATGATTTACATAACCATTTTTTAATTATATGGGGCTGTAAAAATTGTATTGATCAGTAATATTAAAATCTTTGGTATATCTTTGTACATGACATTTTCATGTTAAATATTTTCTTCAAAGTGTGAACATTTAAGAAAAGTATGAACATTCTTAAGATTTGTGATGACATATTGCTGTAATGTTTCCAAAAGGGTTGTATTCCTGAACTAGTAATGTTTGACCATGCTATGTTTATTGCACCATTACCAACATTGTGATTTTTCTTTTCAAAACATCGCAGATTAGAATTGTAGTTAAAATGTAGTTTCTGGTACAGGGCTGTCTGAGTTTGAATGGCATTTTTGCTACTTACAACTGTGTGACCGTGGGCAGGATAGTTAACCTCTCTTTCACTTTCAGTTGTGTCATTAAAGTTTGCAAATTAGGGAAACGTATTTATGTATTGGGTTGTATAAGCACTAAATGGGTTAAGATACCTAATACTCTTAGGTAGTGCTTCACACTTTATGTGTACTATAGAAAAATACTATTTTTATGTATTTAGATTGTTTGTGAGTTACTAATATTTTCTAGAAATCAGCCAAATATAAATGAATTAATAATTTACAGCATAGGAATCTCCTAAAGGGTACAGTTAAGACCAGAAAGAGTCTGACTCCACAGAGGCTGACTAGGACATTGAGGGCATAAAAGAAAGACAAGACCTGCGGCGCCTGGGTGGCTCAGTCTGTCGAGCGTCCGACCTGTGGTTTCCTTGGGTCGTGGTCTCTAGTCATGGGATCAAGCCCCACATGAGGCTCCACACTCAGCAGAGTCTGCTTGTGATTCTCACTCTTCCTCCTCCTCTGCCCCTCCCCACCTGTGCACACTCACGCACGTGTGCACTCTCTCTTTCATAAACCTTTTTTTTTTTTTAAAGACAAGACCCATTTAAAAAGGTAGAAATAGCTTTAAGGTATTTATTAAGGCTGTTAACATAAGTTTGCAGTTTGCATAAAAAATTACTAACTTTTAAGTAGCGTTGATTTTGATTAAAGCTTTATTGCTAGTAATTGCCATTTCTATGAAATTTAATTTGGAATATTCTTCCCTTCTAGATAACAAAATGTATGTGATATTTTCTCCTCATTAAAATTTACTTGCTTTCATGTAGTGACTCTTACTAATATTTACATATTTAATATTGATGAGAGATAATGTAGTTTCAAAGACCTTTTATCTCAGACTCATGCTGCTGTATGGACTGAGCTTCATTATTTATCTTGAACAGCAACTGAAGGCCAATAGTATTGTGAGGAGTTAATATGTTTGTAATATAGTTAATATTCATAATTGATTAGTGATCATCAGTCTTGACAATTTCTGAAGAAAAATCTATATGATTATTAAAACCTAAAAAAAATATAGAAACCATTCTTGAGCAGAATTTTTCTGTGTGAAACTAACCCTCTCTCCCATATAGATGTCAGCATTTTGACTGTGTTGTTATTTCTGACTAGCGGAACAAAGTTCATTGATTGCATGACTGTTTGAGTCTGTTGTATGCAATGCTGACTGTTGTGACAAACAGAGCAAGTCATTGATGAGTCACTGAATAAATCTGTATTGAGGTACTGTTCCTTCCAGGCCCTGGCTTAGGGAGGGAGTCTGGTGAGAAGATCGGCCAGGTAGTTATGCTTAATTACATATAAATCTTAAATGGATTTTAAAAATAGTTACTAACTCTCCCATTAGACTTTAGGTACTAAACTAATAACACATCTTAATATACAGCATAGAAGAATATAAAGGGTATTGTGGGGAAAATTAGGAAAGCATTTGATGGGATGGATGGTCCTGAAAGATGTGTAGAAATTAACTTGTCAGGCCAAGAGAACAGAGAGCATACTTTAAAGAATGGACAAAGGCCATAAGATGAGAGATGAGAAAGAATGGTCCCCTTGGAGGGGTGAAAAAACAACTCTGTGTTGTGACAATTGCACTTGTCTGCTTTGAATAGATCCTTGGTCGGGAATTTACATGAAAATATGGAACTGAAAAATCTGTAAATGAAAATTCAAATCTTGATTTTAACAGAAGGTGAATTCTAAATATAAAACTAACCCAATAAAGCTTTGGTATCAAGAAATTGCCCAGCTTATTAGGCATGGTTTTGGTTTTTCAAAGATCAGTCCATTTTAAGTTCTGTCTGGTAGTGTAATATATACAATTGCCTGACCTCGTTGAAAGGCCTCTCTTTGATTCTATACATTTTAGGGGGATCCCTGGGTGGCTCAGTGGTTTAGCGCCTGCCTTCGGTCCAGGGCGTGATCCCGGAGTCCCGGGATCAAGTCCCGCGTCAGGCTCCCTCCATGGAGCCTGCTTCTCCCTCTGCCTGTGTCTCTGCCTCTCTCTGTGTCTCTCATGAATAAATAAATAAAATCATTAAAAATAATAATAATAATTGTATGCATTCTGCATTAGTGTTTGATCAAAAATAAGTAAATTGTAGTGTTAAGACCAAGTCTATTAACAAGTAAATGGGAATAATTTGTATTTATTATTAGGTAATTTCCAAGTATGTAGAAATAGTAATGTTCCTGTCACTATTTGATCATGTTTGCCTCTGATGTGCTTTCTCTTAAGGAACTATCAAATCCTTTTGTTTACATCTTAGAAGCAACCTTTGATAAAACCTATTATGCATTTATAAGTAAAATAATTTTGTGTGCTTTAAAAATTCACATTAATGCATACTAAGTGCACTCTTGTTAATTTATTCCTATAATTTGCTTTTCTTACCAGATTAGCAAAAATTTAAAATCTCAACAATACCAAATGTCATCAAGGATATGGTAAAGAAGTTTGGTAGTATCTACTAAATTCCAAAATGTAAATCCAGCATTTACACTACTAGGTGTATATTTAAAAAAAAAAAAAATTCTTATACATGAGCACAAGACGACATTTAAATAGACTTTCATTTCAGAATTGCTTGTAATAGTGTAAAACACAAATAACCTAAGTACCTACCAGTAGTTGAATAGTAAATAAATTTCAGTCTCTTTGTCTTCTACTTACTTTATATTGTCCTGGAACATAATAAGTGTTCAGTTTTGGGGGCGCCTTGGTGGCTCAGTTGGTCAAGCGTCTGACTTTGGTTCAGGTCATGATCTCAGAGTCCTAGGATCAAGCCTTGAGTTAGGCTCCCTCCTCCTCGGGGAGTCTGCTTGTCTCTCTTTCTCTGTCCCCCACCCCCGCTCATATATTCTCTCTCTCTCTCTCTCTCTCTCTCTCTCTCTCTCTCTCTCGTAAATAAAATCCTTAAAAAGGGGGCACCAGAGTGGTTAAGTATTGCCTTTGGCTCAGGTCGTGATTCCACAGTCCTGGGACTGAGCCCTGTGTTGGTTTCCCGGCTTGGTCAGGAGCCTGCGTCTCCCTCTCCCTCTGCCCTCCCTGCCCCCGCTTATGCTCACTCACTTGCTCTCTCTCCCTGTCTTTCTCAGATGAATGAATAAAATCTTTTAAAAATATGCTTAGTTATCCATTAGGTTAATCATTAGTACTTTGGAAGTATATGCACGCAAAACAATCTAGTTATGATGTGCTGTCTCCAGTGTGAAGGAGTGATGCTCGTAGAGGTAATCACTTCAGCTAGATCTAAATCAGCAGGAGCAAGAAAATGCCCATTAAGCCCATTACTGATCTTTCTTTTTCTCAAGCCTTCCCAGGCTGTCTCTCCCCTTCTCTTACTGGTTTTGCTTTTCTAATTTGGACAGCCCTAGAAATAACTCTGTGATTTTTCTAGCTCTTGAGCTCAAGCTTTTATGGTGTATAAAGAAGTAAGGATATCAGCAAAATACTTTACTATAGGCCAAAGCACTGCTAACAGAAAGTGAGATTTTCTGTGACAACTAAAATTTCTTTTAAAGTTCTTTATTTATATATTTATGTATCTTGTATTCACTACACAAATGTTCATTGATTACATAATTTTACTGTGTGGTAGAAATATGTTGAAGGGGTATATTTTCTGTCTTCACTAGATAACGATAGTGTGTTATTTAAGTTAGCAAATATTTCTAGAGCAAAGCTTTTAACATAGGTAGCCTAGATATGGAGACAAGGCTGTGGGGAAAAAGTGAAAGCATCTCTCACCTCGGTCACTGTTTAGCGTTCTGAAAGAAAAGAAATCAGGAGTATAAACCTGATTTGGGTAGCTCTCTTAAAGATGGAATAAGACTTAGGTTTAGTTCATCCTTAAGATTAAAATTATCCCTAACCAGGGCCATGTGTCTAAGAATGGCCCCAAAAGGACAAGAATGCCTTTACTGCCCTAACTAGAGAGCAATAGACAAGTAGGCATAGTTAATGTAAAGGAGAGAGAGGAGTTGTTCCCTGTACCTCCTTTTCTTATTTCTGGTCTGTGGACTAATTAACTTTAAATTATATCAAAAGTCTAAAAGAGTATAGAATTGGAGAAATTTGGGATCCCTGTGTGGCGCAGCGGTTTGGCGCCTGCCTTTGGCCCAGGGCACAATCCTGGAGACCTGGGATCGAATCCCACGTCGGGCTCCCGGTGCATGGAGCCTGCTTCTCCCTCTGCCTGTCTCTCTCTCTCTCTCTCTCTCTCTCTCTCTGTGTGACTATCATAAATAAAAAAATAAAAAATAAAAAATAAAAAAAAAGAATTGGAGAAATTTCATTAATTCATTTTGTAACATTGACTAGGAATAACAGATTTATGGACAGTGTGTTTTATGTGCTATATACTATGTAAAATATGAGCAGGATCAAAACTGGTAAATCTGGGGCACCTCGGTGGCTCAGTAGTTGAGCATCTGCCTTTGGCTCAGGGTTGTAATCCCCCAGGGTCCCGGGATCAAGTCCCGCATCGGGCTCCCCACAGGGAGCCTGCTTCTCCCTCTGCCTGTGTCTTTGCCCCTCTCTCTGTGGCTCATGAATAAATAAATAAAATCTTTAAAAAAAAAACTGGTAAATCTGAATATGGATTAGGTAGTAATGGTTTTTAAAGAAGATGATCTTATAAAGTCTTGAAATAATAAAGTTTTTAATTGTTGAAGGAGAGAAATGAGATAGTAAAGGAGAAGACAATATTCATTTCTTTTAGTAGGTTACAGCACTCTACTACTTATGAAATACAAATAAATAATATCCTTGACCTGAAGGATTCAGTTTTGTGGGATAAAAAGATGTGTGTGTGTGTGTGTGTGTGTGTGTGTGTGTGTGTGTGTGTATATATATATATATATATATATATAAAATCAGTAATTCAAGACAGTGTCACAAGTGTCATTAAGTGTTATAAATGTCAACACAAGGGAAACAATAATCAGCTTTGCTTGGGGGCATATGGATCTTTAAGGATGAGTAGGAGTTTGACAAGTTGAAAAGGTAGAGCATTCTAGGCAGAGGGAACCACGTACTGCAGTTTGAGAGTAGCATGTTTGAGGGACTGCAAGTGATTGGATCCATGGGAAACCTGAGGGGCTGAGCTGAGTTGGAGACAAAACATAAAAAATTGAGCTGAGGGATCCCTGGGTGGCGCAGCGGTTTGGCGCCTTCCTTTGGCCCAGGGCGTGATCCTGGAGACCCGGGATCGAATCCCACGTCGGGCTCCCGGTGCATGGAGCCTGCTTCTCCCTCTGCCTGTGTCTCTGCCTCTCTCTCTCTCTCTCTCTCTGTGACTATCATAAATAAATTTTTAAAAAATTGAGCTGAACAGATAACCTGGGGCAAGATGCTTCATTTAACAATTTTTCAAGGTACTATGTACCTTATGCTTATCCAGTCTCCTTTTTTAATTCTTCAAAATTCTATTCAGCAAATATTTACTCTACACTTACTGTATGCCAGGCACTCTTCTAGGCGGTGGGGATACACGGGTGAATAAAATGGACATGGTCTTTGCCTTCTCATAGTTTATAGTCTGCATGGCTAACACTAGTAAATATATAAGCAACTAGAATATAGCATGCTTAATGCCAAATATTATAGGTAAGTGTTGCAAGTGTAGGAACCTAGAATAGTGACAGTCACCCAAATCCAAGTTGTGGCCTGAATGACTGAATAAGTAAGTAATGACCAGTAAGATTTGGTGAGAATTAGGATGAGTGTGAGGATAGAAGGAAAGAATGAAGAGTCTTCTAACAGGGGCAACTTAACAAAGTATGAAAGCCCAGAGTTTAGGAATACCCTAGTCCTTTCCCAACAGGTTTCTCCACTCCACCTTTACCCCCTTGCCAGAAAACAGATTGATCCTTTAAAAGCATAAATTAAAATTGTGTCAGTCTAATGCTTAGAATCCTCCGGGGGTTTCCTGTCTCTCTTAAAATAAAATTCAGGGATGCCCGGGTGGCTCAGCGGTTGAGCATCTGCCTTCAGCTCAGGGCATGACTCCAGGGTCCTGGATTGAATCCTGCATCGGGCTCCCTGCGTGGAGCCTGCTTCTCCCTCTGCCTGTGTCTCTGCCTGTGTGTGTGTGTGTGTGTGTGTGTGTGTGTGTGTGTGTCTGTCATGAATAAATAAAATCTTTTAAAAACTAAAATAAATAAATTTAAATTTAAATTTCTCACCATGACCTTCAAGGCCTAATGTGATCTGCCTTCCTACATTTCTGATCTTTTTCACTCAGCCTGGCTTCCAGCCACCTGGGCCTCGTTGCTATTCCTCAGACATTTCAAAAATGATTCCATATCACAGTCTTTGCACAAACTGTTCCTGATAGAAGCTTTCCCCCAGATAACATGCTTGATTGGTCATGGTTGGCACCATGACAAAAGGTACTTTTTACGCCTTCATTACTGCTGCTTCCAAATTCCTAAAATAGTGCTTTGCACATAGTAGGCACTCAATAAAATCATTGAATTACACATAGCAAGTTATGAGTGAGGCATTTTATTTTTGTCTTTGTATCTTGCCAGGCCACCTAAGTGTTGGGTAAATTTGCACGGTAACAATAAAACCCAGTTGAGTTTTTTTAAGCCAACTTGAATTTTTATATTTTTTAAACCTGTTTTCTTATAATGATTCTTTATAACTTAAATTTCCAAATTTTTAGCTATCAGTAAAGAAATAGTATTATTTAGTGCTCTGTTTCAAATTCATAGTATATTTTTATTCTTTTCCATCCTTAAGTTTGTCAGATTAACATGTTTTATTTATGTAAATTCAATATTATAATAGTAATAAAAATAACTACATTTTAATAAATACTTAGGCAGTTGTTTTCTAACAAGCTATTTTTCCTAAAATGTTATATTGTTATAGGTAATGTCTTCATCCAATCACAGATATAAACACAGTATATTACAAAGGCAATGATGCAATTGTTATACATTTCAGCTATGTAAAATAGTAAAATTTTATAGTGAGTTCTAAAAAGAAATAGATTGGTTATATGTGGAGTCACAGTTTACCTAAATATATGTTCCACATATTGCCAGTCCTAGTAAATGCTAATAATTGTTCTCTTATTCATCATCATTTTTTCTGTGATCTCTGTTTTGTACAACTTACATCATTCCTATTTTCTCGAAGCATCCTCTGAGCAGCCTTGAGTAGAAAAAAGTCATGAATAAGCAGTTAATGGCTGTTCACAGCAGAACAATGGGAAAAGTGACCAACGGTTGATTTTAAACAGATTTTATATCACAGCCTGTTTGTTTCTTCATATCATTTGGCAGTGCCAGCTCCTCCTCGATTCTTTTTTCCTATGTAGTGCCTTCCCAGTCATGTCCTGTTGCTAAAACCACAAGATGAGTTGGTAACGGCCACATGTCAAATACAAATGTTAATTTTTAGGTCATGGATTAGTAGATCAGCGAAATATGAAATGTTAAAATGTAAGGATTACCTACCTGTCACAAATATAAAGTTTTTTCTCTTGCAAAAATTATAGGGGATGGAGTGTTAGATCTCTCTACAAAGAAAACCAGCATAAAATCTGAAGAGTCATCCATATGTGATCCTTCTTCTGAAAATTCAATGGCTGGGTAAGCAATATCTAGGAAACATGATTTAATATTAATATACAATTATCTCTACAGAGAACTCTTAATACTACTTTGAGTAGATTGACATATATAGCTTTCCTCCAGAATTTTTGTCACTCATATGTGTGTCTCTCATACCTTTCATTTGTCCTTTCTCTTTCTTTTTTATTCTTTCTGTTAAAGAAAAGTTATCAGAACAATCACCAAACTTTAGTTCATGTTACTAAAATGAACTACCAACTTAATCATCCTCTTAAGAAGCAGGACGAGTCGAGAAAATTTAAAATTCAGTATTCAGGAGGCAATTTTAAGGAAAATATGTGATTTCACTATTTAATTTTATAAACAATCAGCAAATTTTAAAAGTACCATACTTAATAATTCTTACAGCTTGTAGTATTTACATTTTTTTCACTGTGCTTTAGGTGTGGTGGCAAACTTTATATAATATATACAATGATATATATCGAGGAAACACCACAAAAAGTCCTTTCATACTTTGAAGGCTCTCTTTAAATTAATTTAAAAGTCGGCAGTAAGATGCTATTCTGTTGGATTTTTGGATTTTTATTTAGTAACTTTTGCATCTTCCCATTAACAGACTGCATAGGAAGCTTTTTTGTCACATTTAAATCTTAGCTGGAGAGTGTAATTTGTTTCAACTAAGGCTGTACTAGCTTTTGAGTCATAAGGTACAGTTAGCTTCTCTTTGAGAAAATTACAGTGATATATTTGAAACAGAAATAACATAGTAGTATCAAATTATTTTACCCAAATATAACTGATCTACTTGTTTCAAATTTTAAGTTTTTGTCTAGAGAAAAATTAGTCTTGTGGAAATACGGGGTGTTTGTGTTTGGAAATATTCTTGCTGCTACAATTTTCCTTTAAAGGGGTTGACTCTTTTATTACTTGTTTAGCGGTAACGTCACGTTTCTACTAACAAAAACTCCTTTAGGATTTGGGTATTTTTTATAATGGAACTCTAATTGTACAAATAAAAATTATAAGTGTTGCTCTGCAAGCATCTGTCAGAGGAATAGCAACATCATGAGAATATTTTTACAAATACTGAGTTAGGATTTTATGTTCTTGGAAGGTCTGCCCGTTGAGGCCACCGTATGATTGACACATTGTCCTACCAGGACTGTAGCGTTTGCTTTGATAAGGAGTAACTACTACATCTCACAGACTTAAAAAGAGTCATAAGCAGTGATGTTACCTAAGCAAGGAGTATAATAAAGGAGTGGACCCTCCCCTTCCATAGCTGTGTGAGAGTCTCTCATGCATCAGTTTACCATCGTTTCATTCCATCCATCCAGGAGACTACACAGAAACAGAGAGGACTATGTGGAAAGAAGTGCTGAGTTTGCAGATGGTTTGCTCTCAAAAGCTTTGAAAGACATTCAGTCTGGAGCACTGGACATAAATAAAGCAGGCATACTTTATGGCATACCTCAAAAAACTTTACTTCTCCACTTAGAAGCCTTACCAGCAGGGAAGCCTGCGTCTTTTAAAAACAAAACTCGAGATTTCAATGATAGTTACTCATATAAAGACAGTAAAGAAACTTGTGCAGTACTGCAAAAAGTAGCCTTGTGGGCAAGAGCTCAAGCAGAGCGCACAGAAAAAAGTAAACTCAATCTACTTGAAACCTCAGAATTAAAATTCCCAACAGCTTCCAGTTACCTCCATCAGTTAACTCTACAGAAAATGGTTACTCAATTTAAAGAAAAAAATGAAAGCCTACAATACGAAACTTCACATCCTACTGTACAGTTAAAAATTCCTCAGCTCCGAGTAAGTTCTGTTTCAAAACCACAACCTGATGGTCCTGGTCTGCTGGATGTTATGTATCAAGTTTCCAAAACCTCTCCAGTCCTAGAAGGATCAGCTCTCCAAAAACTGAAAAATATACTCCCTAAACAGAACAAAATAGAATGTTCTGGGCCTGTAACTCACTCAAGTGTTGACTCTTATTTTCTACATGGGGACCTCTCTCCTTTGTGTCTTAATTCTAAAAATGGAACAGTTGATGGAACCTCTGAAAATACTGAAGATGGATTGGATCGAAAAGATAGTAAGCAGCCCAGGAAAAAACGTGGCCGTTATCGCCAATACGATCATGAAATAATGGAAGAGGCTATTGCAATGGTAATGAGCGGAAAAATGAGTGTTTCCAAAGCACAAGGAATTTATGGGGTACCTCACAGCACTTTAGAATACAAGGTAAAAGAAAGATCTGGAACACTGAAGACTCCTCCGAAGAAGAAACTCCGATTACCAGACACTGGGTTATATAATATGACAGATTCAGGGACTGGCAGCTGCAAAAACAGCAAGCCTGTGTAGATTACTTGTTAGGAAAATGTTTGTATGTGTGTATGTGCGTGTGTGTATGTGTGTTGGCGTGTGTGTGTATGTGCACAGGTGTGTGTTTGTGTGTCTATATACACACATGTGGGAATTACAGATGCTCACTCTGACAGGAGACATGAAATTTTACAGTTCAAAAACCACTTACATGCCTTTTGAAAAAAGTTTTATTCAGGGTTTTCACTGTGGACAGAATTATATAGTTGCTTACTTAATTCTGATAGTTTGTATTTAATCCTTGTATAAATAGGTGAAAAAGATTCAGGTTTTCTTTAGTAGTCAATAGCATAAAGCGTTGTGGAAAAACAAGTAATTGTCAAGTGAAACATTTTTATTGGTGAGAGACCACTCCAGCCATTCAGTTGAACCATCTTATAATGGAAGTATGATATGAATAGTTTGTGAACATTTTTACCTAATACACTTACAGCTGTTGTAAGTACATCAAACAACCAATCAAAGTTTAAATAGACCACTATCTCCATACTAAGAAAAATTAATATATACAGTATTAGTACACTACAGTGTATTCTATGAAATATGAAATGCACTCAAGTGCATCCACCAGGAATAGAAAAGAAAACCTTAAATGATATGTATAATGAAATTTAATATTTATCATTTAATAGTTGATTTACAGGAAGTTGGGGTTTATAAGGTATATACTTAAAAAAAAAAACTGACACATATTTAACCCCAGCAGCCATAGAATCCTTTAATATAAGATGGAATACTAAGAACAAAAAGTAATTTAAATTTAATTATTAAAATAATTTAATTTTGTTTTTCATTTGAAAAATAAGCTAATGTGTAAGGTTAGAAAAGAAAGTTGGAATGCAACTTAGAGCATGTTTATAATGTGCACAGAAAAAGCTTGAGAATGATAATTTTGGTTTAAATGTGCTGGTTAGTTGATGTTATGACTACTTTAAATTTTAAGGATTGTGACACACTCCTACTATTGAAAAACCTCAGTGTAACTTTAATATATTTGCTGCTGTGACATTTCAAAACATTTTCAGTTTATCAAAATGAATTACAGATTTCATTTTGGTGGGCGATACATTATCATTTTGCTAATAACCAAATTTGCAGTTTGTTCAGGGTCTTGAATAGATTTACAGATGTTTAACACTGAAGCTGTTTTGAACTTTCAGTAATGTAAACTCTCTACTAATTGGGTAGTTAGAAGCTGGGCAGTGCATTTTAACTTTTACTAGACTCATAAGAGAGACCAATAATTTTTATATAGCAGTTTTAAAATGTGGTTCAGAGTATCCATGTTGGATTTATGGAGTATGCAGTTTTAGTGGTAAAATGTTATAAAGCATGTGCCTCCATATAAAGAATGGGGATTTGCTTCATATATTCAGAATTCTCCGAGTGCCCCTTTTCTCTGTTAAAATTCAGGTTCCGATCACTTTTCTAAGCCAATTTTCCTAAGTCCAAAAGGAATACTTAAAGCTGAATTTAAAAAATAAGTGCACCTTGTCAAATACTTGTGTTTTTACACTTGTGTTTGTGTGTATCTAATAATCACATATATATGTAATACTAAAGAGATTTTCAGCTATTACATTTAAAAACTGCTTACATTATGTTTAAAGAAACTGAAGAGTGGGAAACTACACAACCAGGTAGTTATTTGGTCTCTTAGATCTATACTGAACCCTCTTCAGCTTAACGTTACCTGCATACTAGGGTATGAATCCTCTTGCTCTTTTTTTTTTCCCCCCAAGTAAATATACATAATAGATTGCAAAACAGCAGATGTCAGGGTCATCTTTCTTTTTAAAGAATTAAGCCATATTTTGTGAGGGCCAGAACTTGGATTATTTAATATATTTCCCCTCCTCCCCCATTGAAAAACAAATTTAAAAAACAAAGTAAATGTTTCACCACGATTTTATTAACCTCTTTATACAGAATTTTACTTGCAAAAATTTGGGGGCCTGAATGCATTACATAATATTTATATTGAGCTTTTTTATTCCTCACACTATATTTACATTAATAAATTGATTGAGAAGTTTATAGTAAAGGGATACTTACAGAACACTTTTATATCATTTAAAAGATGACCTGACCAAAAACTTTACAGGATTCATAAAATCAGGGATCATTTTGCTATTGACTTCACAGTGATCAGTAGTTTTATAGGTAATATTATAGTTAATTTGCAGCATTTAGTATTTGTATTATTTATTTTTGGTCAGAAATAGTAAATTAAATATTTTTTGATAGTTTATAGGTAATGATCAACCCATAACTTTTAAAAGAAACAAAATGTTTCTAATTATTGAGTTAACTTTTGATTATACAAACTAGGAAAGGCAGGGAAATTTATGGGTTCCCCTTCTCCCCAGTGATTCTATAAAGATGTTCTTTATGTTAAACTTTCAAAGTACTTTATAAATTTAGTTACCAGTTACTACTTATTAATTGACAGTTTTCTGAAAAATCCAGTTTCAGCAGACTTTTAATGAAGGTGAAAGCAACCCTTATATGCTTTCTACTTATTTGAATGTTCCTCAAGTATTTTATATTTAAAAAAAAAAAAAAAGAAGGAAAAGAAAAAACAGTGCCTCTGTTTTTAGAAAACTACTGCTCAGTAAAGTTGTTTAAACCATTTCTGGTAGCTAATGACAATTTTATATTAAATTGTATACTAACTTTAGTGAGACTGATTTTTTTAGTTGTTTACAGTACAAATACTTGTATTTGTTTTTTAATTGCAGTATTTCCATTGTCGCAGTAATTTAGTAAAACTCTGTGGCTGCCTTGATTTTGACAGATTTTGTTAATATAAACTGATTGTTAGGCAATTAGTTATATTTATGCATAAATCAATTGCACTATAATTCATGAATTATTTATTACAATATTTTCTAATGAATTCATGTATCTGTCTTGTGTTGTAAATGTACTGTAATTCTGTTCCTACTTTGTGTTGTTATATATCTAAATCTGATTGTATGAATTTTAATTGTTCAGTTAACGTGTTTCTAGGTTGTAATTTGTAGTAAAGCACTTCAATGCTTTTGCACTTAAATTTACAACACTGTTGGTGTGTGATTGATTTACTCATTCAGTAAAAAAAACAAAAGAAAAGAAAAGAAAAAAACTGACTACACTGACTTTTTTGATTCACTATAGGAATTATTTATATTAATATGAAAAACTGACTTCTCCAAAGAACTATTTCAACAACAAAACCTGTAATGAGCAAACCCCATAGTAACATACAAAAAAAAAAAAAAAAAAATAGGATGTTTTCATTTATAAATCATCCTGGAAAAACTTAGAAAAAAATTTAACATTAAAAACAAGGGAGCTATGAAAAATATAGAAACTTGACATAATCACTTGACAATAAATTCTAGATTGGAGACTTGTATGTATTCAACTATTATTTACTCATATTAGGTTTCTCTTTGAGATTCTAACATGCAAGAAATATAGAAAAGAAAATTTTTGGACCCAAATAAACATTATGGAATTTTGTAATTTGAGAATTTTGTTATCTAATATCTTGATATGTGTGTATTAGATATAATCTAATACCTGAATATCCAGCTAGTCACTTTATGAAGCTATTCTTCATATACCATTTCATGGAAATTACCACTATGGTATTATGGAAGTTCCATTATTAAAAGTAATAAACTGAAAAAAAAAGTAATAAACTGAATAAGAAACTTTTTAGAAGTATAGACTTCCTTGAAATCTCAGAAGACAGTTGTAAAAAACTTGGGGTGGTTTTCAGAATAGTTAACACTAATCATTCATTTTAATTATTTCTACTTTATACTTGACATTACTAACAAAAAACATGTAAGCATTTTTGAAACTTATGAAAGGAAAATAATCTTTAAAATATGATGCGGTGAATTTTTATAAGAAACAAAATCTCTGTTTATTCACAGATATATTTAATAGGCCGTAACATGACTTTAAAGAAATGCATCTTTCAGAACTCTTTTGGGTTTTTTAGTGCTTATGTGAAAATTATAATTTTTAATTTGCTGGAAAAAGTATAAAATCACTTAAATCTTCATATTTGATAATTAACATTTCCTTATGTCTTTGTTCTCCATATAGTTTTTGAATTATTTAATAGTGAATCTTGGGAATCCATTCCATCATTGACTTCCACTTGCGATAAAATTTACCAAAAGAAAAAAATTTTTTTCAGAAAGGAAGGGGTATCGGGGTCATGTCTGTGGACTTGAAATGTTTTATTGTTAATTTCATATCTTATCACTTTGATGACTGCTTTTGTCAAATCACATGTTAGTCTTGGTGAAATATTGGTTGAATCTAGTAAAGTTATCATTTTTCTAGAAAATTTTTATCTAATGTTCAGAATTTACTTCAGTGTTTTTGCTACTCAAATAACATAATATTTATAAAATGTAGTTAAATATTTGCATACTTATCTGTGAAACAGGTTAAGCCATTTTAGAGAGCAAAATAAAATTAATTTCACTTTTCATTTTAAAATAAAAATCCTTTATTTTTAATACACATGAATATAATAACCCTTTAAACAAGATAACAGTCTTTTGTAGCAATTCATAATCAATATATCCCAATTCCAACCCTAAATAAAATTTCTATAAAGCAGAGCTACTACTAATAATAGCAAATATAAGAAATCATGAATGGGAGGTTATTTTCATGTACAGAGTTTGGTGATATGTTTAATTTAAATAGATACTTTTCTGAAACAGAATTCTTTTAATATATTTTATTCTTGCTGCTGGTATTGGATTAAAAAAATTTTTTTGTACACTTGTGCCTTGGTTGCTAAGTAATCTTGGGTATTAGTTAAATTTAGATGTATATTAGCTTCTTCAGTGGGACATTTTCCAGCATTTGAAATTAAATAATTAGGTAAGTAATGCCTTTAGTCTTCATGTAATTACTTTAGTATTTAAAATCAATTAAAAATAGATTTTATTTTTAAATAGCTTAAATTTTTTATTATTAGGTTAAAATGCCTGCAGCTTAATCTTAGAAAAAATACTGTAATTTACATGAAATCTAAATTCCTTAATTTTCCTTGTGAGTATGCAAAGCTGTCTTTTATTAATTTTTATTTTCACTACCTTGAAAAAATATCTATTTTAAATAAAGAATTTCTCCTACATCTTATTTTTCTTATTTGCACTAATACGGATTGACAATTATCAAAATAACTTATAAAATGTATACTTTCAAAAATGTAACTCATGAAGCACTTTCCATTAAATATTCTTAATACCTCCAAAGCACTAAACATTAGCAATCTATAAATATAATCATATCTCTACTCAGGTCTTCTACAAAACTAGGGCTTTCCTTTGACTATTATCCTTGCCATAGGAAATTAATTATCATCAGTGCTTCATTATATTGTGGCTGAACAATAATCAAGATGTCACTGTTGCGGCTCTGTAGGAGTTAGGAGTCCAGCGATACCAAAATTTCTTTTGTTCAAACTCTGTTAAAATTATAACTCCTTATAATACTGGTATTTTTGCTGTAATTCATTTTTTGTTTGATTTTTATTTTTAGTTCAACTGTTGATGCAAAATCAGAGGAAGCTACTAAAATGGAAAAAGGAAAATCAGCATTAAGCAAAGTTTTGGAATCTTTGTGCATACATCACCAGCAACAAGTTTTGGCCATGTTGAAATTTCTAGTCCAAGAGCAGAATGCTGCTTCTCTTTGCTATTGTAATACATCATATACTGTGTCTTCAGAATCTCAAAAGCCCCTAACTGAAGATAATTTACATGGTCTATTCTGTAGTTGTGAATATAGGCTGGCAGAAAGAGGGGGTCTACAAAGTGAAAGGCAAAGCCCTGGTTTTGTGCCTCTGCCAGTCTGTATTAAAGATTTACGTTGTTTAACTTGCCAAACTGTAACTATTGAGCACATTAAGACAGTGGTGAATAGAGGAATTGCCAACAGTTATAGTTCTCACAGGTGCTGTTCTGGACCGTTACCAAACCTTCACTCTACAAAATCGACCTTCCAAGCTCCTCTTTCATCAAGGGAAGTATGCGACGTTTCAGTCCGACTCGAGGGTGTTTGTAGATCACGAAGTCCGTCACCCCCACCATTATCACCTGTACAGACTGAAGGATTTGAAAAACTGAAAGATGTCGTCTCGGAGCTTTCAGCCTTAGAAAATAACAGACTTGAAATAAACATTAACCAGCCTCCATCTCTCATACCAGCAGAAATAAACAGTGACAAGGGTGATCACGAAGGTAAAATACAAAAAGCTAAGAAATGCAGTAACTCTGATTATTTGCTCCTGGAAGACAGCGATAATTGTGCTACGAATCATGAAAAAGGTGAAACTACTATAATTTTTCAAGATTTAATGGATCGTATTAATGAAAAATTAAAATCAATAGAAACTACAGATATGACAAACCTTATAAAATTATCTAGCAGTGATTGCACTACAGATAATGATTTAAAATTGAGAGATTTAATAGCCTCACTCTTGCATAACGCTAAGGCCAGTGATTACAGTTTTATGGAATTGCTGAGCCAACATGATAAAAAGGTAGAAAATAAAATTATTCAGACAAGATTTCGAAAGCGTCAAGAAACCTTATTTTCAATGCACAACTCTCCTGATTCACCCATGTTTAGAAGGCACTCTTTACAAATAAAAAGAGAACTTGCTAGTCTTGATGAAAATTTTGTAAGAAAAAAATATACTGAAAAAAATTCAAGGAAGTTGACACGCAATGATGAGATATTTTCAACAGACAAACAATTCTATCATTGCCAAGGGTCTTTACAAAATTCTAAAAGCTTGCAAGATAATAATCATGTAGAAACATCATTTTCACCAGATTGTGCATTACAATCATTGCAACTACCTCTTCATAGTTTAGAGACTAACTTGGCTTTTGATGCATTTTCAGAAAGCTTTAAAACAACTTCCCCTGGGAAAATGAGCATAAGAAAATCACGGGAGAGATCTGCAGCTGGAAAAAAACTTTTGCAAAATCACAAGGAGAATCCAAAACTGGAGAATACTGAAACGCCTCTGAAGAGTGATGTTCCTGGACTTCTGAGCAGAACTAAACGAAATATTGTGCCCCCAGGGTGGTACTCTATATATGTTACAAATAATTATGTTTTCAAAAAGTCCCCTAAGGCCAAAAAAGTTTCTGAATCTACAAAAAGAAAAGATCCAGTAAAAAATACTCAAGTTGAAAGCTCACACAACATAGATCTAAACAAAATTGCAATGAATTCTAACTTACAAGTTGTTGTGGAGCGTTTGGAAGACACGATAAATATGGCCAAAAAGTCTTGGAATAATCACTCATCTGAAGGATGCAGGGCATCCAAGAAGTTGATAGAAATTGATGGTAAAGATCAAAATGCAGGTAGAAATATGACCCTTACTGTAAGCAGAATGACATGCAAAGAGCAGAGTTTATCAAAATCCGTGGTAGCGGCCGGCAATATCAAAAACAGTCATACGCCTACAATAGAGTGGAATAGCAAAAAACGTGTTAATCTGGAAAAGTCATCAATTTTAGATACAAGTAGCTTGGTTTCCAGTGTTACAAGTGTGCCAACAAAGTATGAGGGCTTTGGAAGCTCTTCTTTTTCCAGCTATTCTAGTCCCATCAAACTCATGTTTCTATCTGAGGTTAAAAGCAGTGAAGGAGTCAAATATACTTTAACTTCAGTTGGTACTTCCAAGTCCAATACTGATCTTCCTTCTGAAAAATGTCCAACTCCTCACGTAACTGAAAAAAAGCCAGAAACAAATGAGGACGTCCCAAACCCTAACTTGGAAAATCATAGTTCTAATCTTAATGACAGTGACACTCTTCAGGGAGAACTAAATAAATTGAATTGTGCAAGTGAAACTACAGAATCCTCTGCAATGTTTATAGATGATATTAATAGTGAAAAGCCACAAGTCGAACCGAAGGAAAATCCAAGCAGTGGTATGGATTCATCTTTCAAACGAAAGCCAGGCAGACCTAAAAAAATAGGTCCCCAGGTTGTGAAGCAAACTAAGCGGCCAATTGGAAGACCCCCGAAAGCTAAGGCCGAGCAAACAGACTTCACCGTTTGCCAGAATGAGTCCTCTAGTGCTGGAAAGAAAAGTCCCGAATCTCTCGTATCAGAAGTAAAAGAAGGTATCTGTAAAAAGAGTATTACCGTAACTGTTATTTATGGAAGGTCAAGAAGAGCTAAGAGACACGTTTCTGAAGGAGCTGGAAACATAAGCAGCGGTAGGTCTGGCGGCAATAAGGTCGCAGACTTTCCGGCTGAGGGTAGTGGCCTCAGAAACCCTCGAGAACACAAGCCTGACTCGGGTGAGAGGGGAAGTGCTGTTTCAAGTTCGACTACTGAGGGCGAGATCTTGGGGTCTGGCTTTGAACACGTTCGGCCCATCAAGGACAAGTCTGTGGTCCCTCAACCTTCCAAGAACGTTGCTCGGCCCAACCAGAAGCCTTTTGCGGTAACTAGGAGGCCTGGTCGGCCCGCAAAGGTGAAGGTCTCTGGCATATCTGTGACCATCAATAGAGTCTCCCCTCAGGAGAGGGAAGTAAGCATCAGCAGCTGCTTGCCCCCTTTAGAACAAGAAAACATGTTAGAAAAACACGGAG
Organism: Vulpes vulpes; assembly: GCF_048418805.1. Classification (NCBI taxonomy): domain Eukaryota; kingdom Metazoa; phylum Chordata; class Mammalia; order Carnivora; family Canidae; genus Vulpes; species Vulpes vulpes. The sequence goes on from NC_132793.1 coordinate 139,346,067, forward strand.
CTGAAGAGAAGCGTGACCACCGGTGCAGTAAGGTGGGTGCAAGGCTCCCCGGCGCTGGCGCGGACGTGTTTGACAATGGGCCGAAAAGTGTGGTGGCCGCTGTGCCTTTGACACATGCTGTTAGGGACAGAAAACCATCCCTCCATTTCCTACATCCATTCGCATCTTCCAGCTCACTCATTTACAGAAATGCTCTGCTCCGGAAGTCCTATAGACTCCATTTGCAGAAAGGTAAAAGTCAGAAGGAAAAACATAGGCCGTCAAGGATAAAAACAGCTTCGAAAGGGGCCCCGGGAACTAGGGACTCCAGGAACGCAAAAATGCGTTTGGAAGATAACAAATTAACGCCCGTTTCCGAAGTGTCTTTGGACCCTATCATCTCATCAAACCCCTTGCTCAGGTGGTGGGCTGCTTCTGCTTCAAACGATTCCTTATTAGAAGAATTAAACAATAGATTTGAGCAAATAACAAATGCTTGGGTGCAAGTGAGTGGAGATGAAGCTGAAAACTGTGTTCATAAAAAAAGAGAACGCGTCGAAAATGATAATTTCAAAATAGCCAACCCTTTGGAAACCTGTCTTTTAGAACTTGAAGTTTCACCTGTAAAAATGCTTTTTCGGAAAAAGTACGATTTGAACGAACTCTGCATCTGGTTTATGCAAACAACAGAAACACAGTCTCTTTCACTAGTTAGAAAGGCAAATGCTCGAAACCCTTTGGAAGTAATAAATACCAGAGGAACCAAACTAGGAACCAAATATTCTCATTTTAATACCAGCCCCTTCAGAAAGCACTTTAAAAAATTTGCACTATCTTCTCCTTCCAAATCAGCAGGGAAGTTGCATATACTGCATAAAATGGTTAGCTCTCCACTGTTAAATGTGAAAAGTAATTTAACCTTAGCTAGATTAAAAAGAACTGAGTTTAAGAGGTTACAACATGAAAGGTGGAAAAGAGAGGGGAAGTTGCACAACCATGGAACAGTTGATTGGATCTCTAAAAGGAGGAACTTGAGATTTTTCTGCCGGAACCAATTTTTAAATAAGACTGAGGGAAGAACAAATGCTGACACCCCCCTCGAAGGAAAAAACACCGTAGAAAATCAGTTTATTTTGCCACCTGAGGTCAGGGATGACTCTTTGCAACGGAAGGTGGCAATGCCTGACTTGAAAACATGTGCTAGTCTAGAGAATAATTTTAAGTCAGAAGCAAAGGAGAATGGAACAAATTGCAGCCAAAAAGATTTTGAAAAGGGACCAAGACCAGGAAATGTATGTCCAAATAATTGGAAGTCAAAAACCCTAAAAGATTGTAGAATATTTTTGAGGAAGATCAACTATCTTGAACACAGAAATACTTTTAAGCTAAATACAATCATTTACTCTCCTGAATCTGTTGACAGTGGAAGTAATCATCAGACTCGCGTAGAAGCAGCAAAGCGCTTTACCCTGAGATCCCATTCTGCTAGGCAGAACTCCTTTAAAAAGCAATCTAAAGAAATAGAAAATGCCAAAACAGATAGTCCTTCGACCGATAAATTTCCTGGCCAACTTGACAATAGTAAATTAAATAAATGTGTTAACTATGACAAGAATCCTGATAGTTCTGACGTTCTTAGCAAATTGAACAAAAGAAAAAGACCACCGTGGAAGACCACAGAAATGTCAACAAAAAGACATAAACGACAGTCTTGCAACAGTGGACAAATGGCAAACTATTATTCAAAATCCCAACTAGGTAAGTTTTTCTCTGCTTAATTTGAAAGTTTCATTGTAGGTGCCTTGAGTAAAGTAGGAGATCATGGGGAGAAGAGGAACAGCTGATTTGGTTTCAGTTTATTTCCAAAATACTTGGACAACCTAATTTCTTGGCACCTAGTATGAAACTCCTGAAATTAGGTTCTGCTCAGTGTAGCAGTGCGCGTCCCTACACCTTACTGTATCCGGGATTTTAAGCAAATTAAAATCTATTCAGTAGAGACATAGAAGGCTTCTAAACGTATATCATTAATGTACAAGTTATATTATCTGTGTTTGCATTTTATCTAATAAAAGATATGGAAAATAGTTTGGTAAATATGCCCAAGGAGCTATCTAAGAATCAACTGCTACGCTACAGGATAATGCATTTTCATTGTCTTGATAAATTAATAGCTTTGAGACCACGTGGGCAGAAGTAAAGACTGTCTCGTTGCTAAATTGCTGAGGTCCGTTCACATACGTAATAATCGCGGCCTTTACCGCCTCCCGAGCACCGTCCAGTGGCTGCGACCTCTGCTGCTTCGGGGACCACGTTAAGACTCTGCTCTTTACAGAGCGTCCAGGAACGAGATATTTTCTTCAGTAAATAAGCAAACTTGTTGAATAGGCTTTTGCAGGGGAGACTTGAACTAGATTGCACAGACACAAAGAGGAGGCTCTTTCCAGGGACCACCTGTACAGCGGAGCGAGGGCCGAGTCCCGCACAGGTCAGTGGCAGGTAGCGCTGGATCTAGGATGCGAACTGGGATCGGCGGCGGTGCGCTGGCTGCTCGTGCAGGCCTGGCAGGGCAGCCCGGGGAGCCCCTGGCGCGAGACCGTGGCAAGACAGGGTGTGAACGCCTCTGCTTGTCGGAAAGTAGACGCTTGAGGACGTGTGGCAAGTGCCAGGTGCTCGTCTCCTTACTTCCCAGACACGAAAGAGGGCCAGGTTACGTTGGTGAATCTGAGGGTATTGTGTTGTGTGGTTGGTTGTTGCATTGTGTGTTTTAGGGGCTTACACCGGTACTGATGGATTTATTTGTGTTACCTTTTGTAAAACCTCTTTAAAAGCTAAAAAACGATTAAATCTTCTATTAAAATATTAAAAGTAATAATTAAACTCAAGTTTTAATAGGTTAGATGATTACAATGGCCCCCAAAATTCAATTAATTGACTTTAAAATACCTATTTGAGTAATATTTAACATGCATTCATTAAAAACTTTAACTTCGTAACATGTGATGATTAAAGCTTTAATGTTGATCAAATTAGAGTCTCCATTATGAAAGATGAATCAAATCTAAAAGTAATGTCCTTTGTTTCTTGTCCTCAGGATAACTAAAAATAGCATAACAGATATGTCAGGAAAAAAGAGTGATGAAGCCTGATTTAAAAAAAAATGTATAATTCACCTAAAAATATACACACATATTTTTAAAAGACTGTCATGAATGGAGTATAAAGTGCAGCGTTTCATTTCTAATTCTTTATGCCATTCTCATTTCGTGCTGTTAGTTTACCAAACGCAGTTTGCATTGACTCACTTTACAACAGAACCGTAGTTTGTTCTTCTAGCTTCTTAGCCATTGTATCTTCCTCAGGTATAAATATAAATTTATTTTAGTATGATTCTCTATCTCGCTAAGTATCCTGGAAAAATAAAATGGAAGATGCCTTAGTATTATTTTTTCAAGTTAATCTCAAAATCCTTTTGTGATATTTTTTTAAAATTTAGTATCATAGTAAGAGTTGTTTTTCACCTTTTCTCATTTTTAAAATTACTAGTACTATTTCCTGTTCTGCTTGAAGTTTTATTTACCTTTTACTGATAACTTTCCTTCTATATTTAACATTCTTTTTTTTTTTAATCAAGGACATTATTTTTTACAAATTTGTATTTATAACAGTATTTGTTATATTTATCTGATTTTAAAATGTTTCTTAAAGTGTTATTTTTTCTCATTATTCCTGGTATTCCATACTTCTTAATGCCTTTTTGGAAATGACAGTAAAATTCATTATTAGTTTTATATGTGTTTTTCTTCATCATAGTATAATCAGTGACTGGAGATTTGAGAGATTTTTAACAAGGACTTTTATAGAAGAATTCATAGGGCAATGTGTATAGTGAATTATGGAATATTTCTCTTGCTGAAAAGTCTTGCTTCTACCATAAACGTCTCATTTTTGTACATTCCAAGATTAACTGTCCAGGTGTAGTTTAATACATGGGAGTTTTAAAACTTAATTCTTTGCTACATCTGTACTGCTGTATGTCAAATGTAGACATGAAAGGAAAGATGAAATGCGATTCTGGTCTTAATATCCTCTTAATGCCTACAGCGTGCTCCTAGACACCGTAGAAAGTTGAGAAAGTTCCCTTTCCAGCTTAAGAAAGAAAACAAGGCCTGTATCACGTGTTTATTCAATCAATAGAGTATATTTTATGTGTTAGGTGGGATATTCCATTACTAATCCCATCAGTTAAGGGGATGGATGGGCCAAGTCATAGTCTGTGTTTCGCGAGCCCGTGAACAGGCCGTTCCGTAGAAGGCGGCAGAAGGCGGCAGAAGGCCGCAGAAGGCGGCAGAAGGCGGCCTGCTGTGCCCGGGAGGGGGCTCGTGGGAGCCGGCGGGGGGATTAGAGAGTGAGGCAGGGGGGTGCTCACCGGCCACCCAGGCCGGGCCCTGGCCCAGGGAGGAGGCCGCGGGCAGAGCACACTGCGTGGGGAGGTGCGGCCGGGAAGGCCTGCGGGAGCGGAGCTGTCACCTGTGGGGCACAGCGGGAGTCGGGGCCGGAGCTGCCACCTGTGGGGCACAGCGGGAGTCGGGGCCGGAGCTGCCACCTGTGGGGCACAGCGGGAGTCAGGGCCGGAGCTGTCACCTGTGGGGCACAGCGGGAGTCGGGGCCGGAGCTGCCACCTGTGGGGCACAGCGGGAGTCAGGGCCGGAGCTGCCACCTGTGGGGCACAGCGGGAGTCAGGGCCGGAGCTGCCACCTGTGGGGCACAGCGGGAGTCGGGGCCGGAGCTGTCACCTGTGGGGCACAGCGGGAGTCAGGGCCGCTGCGGGGCCGGCATCAGTCCCGGAACCAAGTCTGGGCCGGCAGCGGCAATGAGGGAAGAACAGGCTGTTTGACGGGGCCCGGGGGTGGGGTCCGCTATGTCAGAGGAGGAGGAGTGAAGGGAAATGTCCGGGCTTGGGCTCGAACGTCTGGATCCCTGAGATCCGAGAGAACAGTCAGGCACGGGGCGTTTGGGTTTCCGAGGAAAGACGCGTATGAGGCGGTCACCTCGGCCCGGGCACTGCGGTGTGGGGCGCCGGCCCCGGTGCTAGAGACTCCGCGACACCTCAGCGCCGGTGGCCTGTGGGCCGGGGTGGACGGTCGGCGGGTGTTTCCGTCGCGTGCCCTGTGCCGTGTTCTCATGGTGGAGCTGGAGAAAAGAGAATTTTAATAAGAAAATCATGAGGGAGAAAAAGTACATTTACAGTGTCGTTCGGGGGTTTATGGGGGAAGCTGCGCCTAAGCGGACGCGGGCATCTTGGACGTGTCCTGTCGAACCAGCTGCAGCTAATCCGGGTTTGCTGCCGGCACGAGGCCGAGATCTTGGGGCCCACAAGTCCCTGAACCCACGAGAGCGGAACAGGCGGCTCCGTGTGACAGGGGAAGGGCCTGGGATCGCGCGGCCCCAAGGACGGGGGGAAAGGGGCGCAGGGGCCTGGGTCGCTGCTCGGTTCAGCGGCGGCTCTTGGCCTGGGCTCGGGTCCCGCGGGGCTGCCCGACGGCCGTGCCTCTGCGCTCAGGGCCGCGTCCCCCAAACAAACGGTGAAATCCTCAAAAGAAAACCAAAACGGGGGGGGGGGGCACAGAAGCGCAGTGAGGCGGAGAGAGGAAGGCGGGAGGGGGTGGCCCGGAAGCGGGTTCCAAGAAGGGATGGGACAGCGGGGCGGGGGCTGGAGGCGGGCCCGAGGGGGGCGGGGAGGAGGGGGCCAGGAGGGGGCCACGTGGCTGGGACGGGCCGCGAGGGTGCGAGGGTGACGGGAGCGGGGGGGGCGCCCCGGAGGGGGAGGGGGAGGGGGAGTGGAGGGGGAGAAGGGGGAGGAGAGGGAAGGGGCAGGGGGGAAGGGTGGGGGGAGGGGGAGGAGGGGTGGGGGAGGGGCCCGAGAACCGTCCCTGGCGGCGGCCCGCGGAGGTGGGGGGAAGGGCGGGCTCCGGAGGTGGCCGGTGACCGTCGGAAACGCTGAGGCGGAACCTCGGAGCGTCCGCGCCCTCGAGTCCAGGAGCAGCCCCGGGAGGTTCCCTGCGTGGCCGCGGGCTGGGTCGGGGCCGCGAGGGAGGCCTGAGCCGAGGGCGCGCCGGGGACAGCGCAGGACCCAGGTTGCTGCTCCGAGCTGGACTCGGGCGACGGTCGGGCCCCTCTGTCTCCTGCCCCCGAAGGCCTGACGACAGCCGGTTCCACCCCGGACTCGGGCCCACGCGCGGGGCTGCTCCGCGGCCAGCGGCACCGCCGGCCCCGCCCGGCCCGGCCCGCCCGGCGCCCGCCCGAGCCCGGGAAAGGAAGTTGGGCCGCGGCAGGACCGCGTGGCGGCGGCGCAGGGCGGGGGGTGGCGGGCGGCGGGACCCCGGGGGCGGCCGCGGTAGGAAACCTCCTGGACGACGCGCTGTCCCCGCAGGGCAGTTCCTGCGCAAGATGCGCGGGGCGACGCCGCCGAGAGCCCGCCCCCCGCCCCCCCCGCCCCCCCCGCCCCCCCGCAGCACCCCCGCCCCCCCCCCCGCCCCCCCCCGGCCCCCCGCAGCACCCCCGCCCCCCCCCCGCCCCTGCACGGCGGCTTCCTGGCCCCACACTGGGGAGCATCCCCCGGAGCGCGGCTCCGTGCGGGGTCCCGCTGGGGCTGCCCCACGGTCCCTGCGCCCCCCCCAGCCCCGCAGACAGCGCCAGGACCCAAACCACAGGCCCCTGTACGCACCAGATGCGCCCCGGGACCCGGTCGCCGTGGCCGAGGCCAACGAGCAGGTGTCGCCGTTGAGGACAGCGCCGCGCACCTGCCGCCCGGTGACCGCCGCCCGCCTGGGTTGCGCGTCTCATCCTCGGGTCAGGTTTGGGGGGCTCAGCGCAGGGGGCCCTGGGCAGGGCCGTGGGAGCCCAGCAGGGCCCTGGCGCACCCTGACCTCCCGCGGAGCCGGGGCCCCTCAAGCCTCAGCCCCGCCTGGTGGCCCCGCGGCCGCTGCACACGCGCGCTCGCAGGGGAAAATGACTCCGCTCCTCGGCGTCTTTTCTGCCTGGACCTCGTGGTGCCGCCTCGCTAAGCGCCAGGGCCCGGCGGGACTGCGGAGACTTGGGGTCGCTTGAAGTCTTGTGAGGAAATCAGGAATCTTTGACGAAGACCCGTCCTGTGAGCGAGATTTCCTGCCTAGGGCCGGAGTCAGGGGAAGGCCTCGGCCTGGAAGCAACCCTAGGCCCCGTGGGGCTTTATCAAAATACGGAGCAGCCACTTGGACGACCCCAAGTTTGGTGCTTTTTTCTTGAAATTTTCTTGGATGTGCTCTTGCTTTGTCAGCCGTTACCGCGTTTTCACAATATTCTACTTCACCAGTTGTCCCTCGTCTTTCATGGAAAAGCATCCAGCGTATTCCACAGACTTGTGGTCCAACAAGCGGGATGCGCTTTGCGTTGATCCCCGAGGCTTTGTGTTGGACGTTAGAGTCGCCGGGGACCTCGGGGAACCTGTGAAACTAATACGGCTTCTTGTTTTGCTTTGGCGACACGCTCTGACTTGACAGAGTGGTCGCGTCTCCTCCTAGAGGAAGGGCGTGCTGCAGAGCTGGTTTCGCACACAGAACCAGTTCTCTAAACTGGGCCGCCTGGCCCGGCCGCGCGTCCCTCACTTCCCTGGACAGAGCGGGAGTACCCCGTGGCCTTTGTGGGGAAAGTTCGTGACCCCGTCGGTAGAAGGGGGGGGGAGCCCCGGGAGCCCCCAGCCGCAGTGCAGGGTCCTCCTGGCTCCTGGTGTTCCAGCTCCCTGGACCCGGACCTGCGGAGGGAGGGCAGCGCGGGGGATGCTGGGGGAGCAGAGCAGGGGGGAGCCGGGATGCTGGGGGCACCGGGGGTGCTGGGGAGGAGCCGGGGAGCATAGAGGTGCAGAGGGTGCAGGGCGGCCGGGATGTTGGGGGAGCAGGGGGATGCTGGGACGCAGGGGGTGCCAGGGGCGCTGGGGGAGCTGGGGGTGCAGGGGAGCGGGAGGGGTGCGGGGGGACCATGGGGCTCTGGGGGTGCTGGGGGTGTAGCAGGCATCATGGGTGCTGTTCCGGCATGGGGGGGGGCGCATCTGTAAGGGCGGTCCGGTCTCCGCACAACTGGGGTTTGCCCACCGCGGCCAAGCCCAGGCTCTTCAGGTGTCGCAGCCTTGCAGGCCCCCCACCCCCCGCCCCCCCACGTCGCACTGTTTTCCGCAGGGGGCACACCCACCGGGAGTAGCAAGGCTCGCCCTTTCCCCACATCTTCACCAACACTTGTTATTGCTTGTCTTTTTGATGACAGCCACCCCACTCTCTACTTTCTATTCGTCCCATCTATTATCTACTTCCTGCTTTTTTATTCTATTTCATCCCTCAATTGGTTTCTTAAGAAGTTCTCGCGTGGGCTTGCCCTGCACGTCTGAGCTCCGGTGGCCACACCACCTCACCTTTAGTCCAAGAACTTACAGGACATTTGCATGGCCTCCCCCCAGGCCTCTGCACTCTTCTTACTGACATATATTTTGCTTCTATAAATGGTATAATCTTCCCAATATGTTGTTGCTGTTTCTCCTTTTCATAGTTGTTCAAAGAGATTCTTAAAATAGGAAAAGTGGGGATCCCTGGGTGGCTCAGCAGTTCAGCGCCTGCCTTTGGCCAAGAGCACGATCCTGGGGTCCCAGGATCGAGTCCCACGTCGGGCTCCCTGCATGGAGCCTGCTCCTCCCTCCTCCTGTGTCTCTGCCTCTCTCTCTCTCTCTCTGTCTATCATAAATAAATAAATAAATCTTTAAAAAAAATAGAATAGGAAAAGTATTTTCCACATGAATTTCTCATTTCTGGTACTTTTCACCGTTTTGTACAAATCCAGGTTTCTATCGGATGCCGTTCTACTTCTGCCTGAGTAACTTCCTTTAGCACCTCTGTGGTGTGGGCTTGCTGTTCAATCCACCCAGCATTGCCATTTTTTGTGAAAGTCTTTATTTCACTTTCCCCCCCAACTTTTGTGTTTGAAAACTATTTTAGCTGGATATGAAATTCAGATTTGACCATAGGTTTCTTCTAGGACTTTGCAGCTGTTGCTCCACCGTCGTGCAGAGAAGTCCGCGGGCACTATTATACTTGCTACTCTACGTCCTGGGTTTTTCTTCCTCCTCCAGTTGCTTATAAGATTTTATCACTGGTTATCAGCACTTTGATTATAAATGGGTTTGGCATTGTTGCCTTCATGTTTTTTCTATTTGGAGTTTTTTTTTTTTTTTTTAACTACTTGGCTATGAGGGGATTGTTTTTATCACATATGGAAACCTTTCAGCCCTGTTTTCTTAAAATGTTTCTGTCCCTCTTTCCCCTCCCGACGGGATTCCAACCACATGTATTTTGTCACGTGGATCACTGGTACCTATTCATTTTTGTTTGCTTTGCTGTTTCATTTTGGATTATGCTATTTCTGCTTTTAAGTTTGATAACCTTTTCTTTGGATTGTCTAGTATGCTGTTAATAACACCCATGATATTTTCATTTCAGAAATTAGATTTTCATCTTGAGATTTAAGTTTAGTCTCTTGGGAAATTATTGTATTTCTCCTCCTCATGCTCATGCTTTCCTCAGCTTTTCGAAAGCACCTGGGTAAACATCCTGGTGTGCTAGTTTTACAATCTGTGTTATTTACCAGTTCCTATTGATTGGTTTTTCTCATTTTTTATGTTTTCCTGTTTTTTGCAGACCCGGTAATTTTAGATTGGATGCTAGACATTGTAGATTTTACATTGTGTGCTGGGGGTGGGGGCTTGCTTGTTTTTGCAAGGCCTTCAGTGTTTTGTGGCTCTGTTCTGAGACACCATTAGCTTATTAAGAAAACTTTTTAGGGATCCCTGGGTGGCGCAGCGGTTTGGCGCCTGCCTTTGGCCCGGGGCGCGATCCTGGAGGCCCGGGATCGAGTCCCATGTCGGGCTCCCGGTGCAGGGAGCCTGTATCTCTGCCTCTCTCTCTCTCTCTGTGTGACTATCATAAATAAATAAAAATCAAAAAAAAAATTTAAAAAAAAAAAAAAAAAGAAAACTTTTTATTCTTTCAAATTTTGTTTTGGGCATTGGTAGGCAGAGTTGGAACAGCCTTTAGCGTAGGACAGTAGTTCTCAACTGGTGATGTCCAGTGGAGGATTTTCGGTGATGCACAGACACCTTGGACCGTCACACTTGGTGGGTAGAGGTCGGGGACCCCACTAAACCTTCTACGTGTGTGGCTCCCCACGATAATCACTAGGCCCCGACGTCAGTGGTGCTGAGGAGGAGAGGTCTTGCCGTAGGGCTGATTTGGCCCCAAGGTGAGGCCCTCCCGATGATTAGTTCCTGCCGTGTGTCAGGGGTCTTCCCATTCTTGCTGGTGGGAACACAGACCCTATCCCGTCCCACGCGGCTTCTAGCGAGTGTCTGCCTAGTCCTGTTCAGGGGTGGTTTTCACGGCCTTGGAAACATTCACGCACTGATCAGGATTTATCTACAGATTTGGGGAAACCAGTGCAGATCCGTGGAGCCTTCTCTGTGTGTCTCCTGTGGTCCGAGCCACGGCTTCTGGTTGCCTTGGGCTCCCTCACCCACAAACTGTCCTGTCACCCCTGGAAGGTTTCCAAGCCCCTTTGGGGCCCTCTCTCTACTGCGGCCTCGAAACTCTTTGGCAGTAAGCAGAGCGACTCTCCGGGCTTCCCTCCTTTCAGGGATCCTTATCACCCTGCACGGTCTTTTGTCCCTGGTCTTAATATTTCAGGGGCCCTTGGGGCGCTTGGTCAGTTAAGCATCTGACTCCATCTCAGCTCAGGTCTTGATCCTCAGGGTCATGAGTTCAAGCCCGGCATTGGGCTCCGCAGTATAGTGTTTATGGATCCATCTGTGCATCCCATGGATTTTTGTCTACTTTTTAAGTTGTGTAAAGTGGGAGGCGCGTCTGGTCCCGGTTCCCTCAGGGCCAGGGGCAGGTCTGTTCGGCCTCCTGGCAGCTGTGCAGGAGCCGGAGGGCGGGCGTGGAGGGGGCCAGTGGGCTGTGCCCCCGGCAGCTCGTGCTTTAGCGGGAGGAGGGAAGGCGGGCGACCTCGCTCTGGGGTGATGCAGCCCGGGACCTGGGGCGGCCCCGCCGGGACATCGTGTCCGAAAGGGGTGCGGCGAGCATGGGGTCCCCGGCCGCAGGCGCGGGTGACCTGGGCCCAAGGAGGGGGAGGGAGGCGGTGGGGCCTCTGGTCTCACGAGCACAGCGACGGGGTTTGGAGGGGGGCGGGGGGCGGGGGACCCCGATGGGCCGAGGGCGGTTCCGGGGCCGGAGGGCGGGGCCGGGTCAGGGGGGTCGGGGGCTCCGGCGCCAGGTGCGCCCCAGCACCTCGACCTGCGGGCAGCGGGAGCGCCAGGTCCTGCCTCCACCTGCCGGCCCGGGCGACTTCACCTGGACGCGGGATGGGCCGGGGCGGGGGTGGGGCGGGGGGCACACGGGCCCGCAGCCGCCCTGCTCGGGAGCCCGAAGGGGCAGAGCCCCGCGCCCGTGGGAAGGTGGGAAGGGCACGGCGGGGGCCCTGGGGGTACTGGGGGTGGGGGGTGCGGGGGCCTTGCCGGTGCCGGGGTCAGGGGAGCTAGAGCCATTACTTGTCCACAGGTGGGGTGCATTTACGGGGGGGGGGGAGGGGGAGGAGGGGATAGGAGGGGGAGGGGATGGGAGGGGGAGGAGGGAGGGGGAGGAGGGGATAGGAGGGGGAGGGGATGGGAGGGGGAGGGGGGAGGGGGAGGAGGGGATAGGAGGGGGAGGGGATGGGAGGGGAGGGGGAGGGGAGGGGAGGAGGGAGGGGAAAGGAGGGGGAGGGGTAGGAGGGGAGGGAGGGAGAGGGGAGGAGGGGGAGGGGAGGAGGCGGAGAGGGGAGGGGAGGAGGGGGAGGAGGGGGGAGGCGGAGGGGAGGAGGGAGGGGGAGAGGGGAGGGGGAGGAGGGGATAGGAGGGGGAGGGGAGGAGGGAGGGGAAAGGAGAGGGAGGGGTAGGAGGGGAGGGGAAAGGAGGGGGGAGGGGAGGGGGAGGAGGCGGAGGGAGAAGGGAGGGGGAGGGGGGAGGGGGAGGAGGGGATAGGAGGGGGAGGGGAGGGGAGGGGGAGGGGAGGAGGGAGGGGAAAGGAGGGGGAGGGGTAGGAGGGGAGGGGTAGGAGGGGAGGGGAAAGGAGGGGGGAGGGGAGGGGGAGGAGGCGGAGAGGGGAGGGGAGGAGGGGGAGGAGGGGGGAGGCGGAGGGGAGGAGGGGCAGGGGGCCACTGGTCGCGGTCACTCGGGGCCTCCGCGGGTCAGCGCCGGACCCCGCCGTTGGGGTCGCGGAAATGCGCGGGGTCCGAGCGCGGCGGTGCGAGCGCCCCTGTGCCCCGCCCCCCGGGCCGCCGCCGCCGTAGGGGCCGTGACGGAAGCGGGGGCAGGAGCCGTCTCGGGCGCCGCTGGGCGGAGCGTGGGGCGCGCGGAGCCCCCAGAGCGAGTCGCGGTCGACGTCTGTCAAAATGTGAAAAGCGCCCGTGACTCAGTTTCCCTCTCCCGGCCGGCAGCCCTACACGCACCGTCGGCTACACAGACGCATCCCGGAGTCGTGGACTTTGGTTTAAAACCCGCAAAATAAAATTCGGCGAAGCGCATCCAGACCCTTCCGGGGCGGCCCCGCTGCCCTGGACGGCGACCTGGAGCCGCGGGACGTCCCTGCCTCCACGTGGCACCTGCTCCGCGCCCCCCCACCCCCCCCCAGCAGGTGCGCGGCCCCCACACCCCCGCAGGCCGAGCCCGGAGCGGCGGGAACCTCCCCCAGCAGGTTGCGCGCTGGTCAGGCCCACGTGCCCCCGCGCGTCCGGAGCCAGCTCTGTGCTTGGCCGGAGGGTCCCGGGGAGGGTCGCGGGGAGGGACGCGGGGCGGGGGGCGGGGGGGGAGGGGCGCCCCCGGCGGACGCGGCGCGGGCGGAGCGCGGGGTCGGGCGTCGGGGCCGCGAGGTGCCCGCGAGGTGCCCGCGAGGTGCCCGCGCTCCGCCCTCTGCCGCCGCCGCAGGCCGGGCCGTGACCTGAACTTTGACGAGGTGGATCCTGCCTTTGAGGTCGTGGAACTAAAACGCTGTGCGCTTTGTCTTCCAGCCTGCGACAAATGAGAACCGATGAGCACTTGAATGTGTCCGATGGCAGCACAGCAAGTGGCCCCCTGAGCCCCATTAAGATGTGCCTTACTCGTCCCCTTGAATGGAACCTGAGTCTGACAGCAGCGTCCCTAGCGAGCTGCGCGGTCCATAACCAAAATCTCAAAAGCGAAGAGAAGTAGATCGCAGCTCCTCTTGCACTGTCCTTATTTTGTACATCAATATCCTGCATCTATCACTTGATCTTGAACTATTTCTAGTCCTGTGATGTCTTTATATTAAATCATTAGCATTAATCATTTTGATTACATTCCTTGTATTTTTTTTTTGCCGTTTACATCAGACCGTTGTGGAATTTTGCAGTACAAATGGATTTTTGATGTTTCTCTTTTTAATGGTATTTTGTGGATTTTTTATGCCCTCGGTTTAAATACATAATTGTCCCTGGTTTTATCTCTGTGCACAAACCCTAATATATACTGCATCATGTGATTTAGAAAGCTGGTATGTAAACATGCGTGCTGATGACCTGACCCATGAACAGTGTACACAGGCGGGTACCAACTACCTCGAAGCAAACTGGTAAAAGGCAAAGGTACCGCCCAGACGTCTCTTTGCAAGTCCCACACGTGCAGCGGACCCAGCACAGCTCACCGGCAAGCAGCAGGTTTCCACTGACCCGCCGTCTGCGCCCTTCAACCCCCGGGACCCGCGGGCTGCGAGGTCAGCGGCGCGGCTGCAGGTTTGCCCCCCGGCAAGGCTGGGCCCCCGCACACGTCACTGGGCCGTGTAAGTGACCAGTTTTGAATGAAAAATGGTAAATGGATTTACATCTGTTGATTTTATTGTACTTTAGCCATTTAAGTGTAAAATGTCCTCCTCCATCAGGACACCTCTCCTTACCTTAAACTACGATAGTGCAAAAGCACAGCTTCAGCAACAGCTACGCGACTGTGTCTAACGTGGGCAGTGAGAAGACTAAAGGTTCGGTGCTTAGCTTCATTCTTCCCGGGCCGAGAACAACAGCTCTGGTACGTTGGCCCACCGGGCGCACGAGCGCGGCCCGGTCCCTCGGCGCCCCGGCTGCGGGGTCAGGGACGTAGTTGGCGGGGCTTCCAAACCCGTGGTCCCAGCACATTCCGTGGACACTCTGGGTCCTGGTTCTCCCACCCCCACCCCCAAAAGGTATTTTTAAAGTGACAGGGATTTAACAAAAGGAGACTTACACGAGGAATCTGAAGCACAGGACGACACAGAGCCAACAGGATGAAAGACAAGCATCTGTGTTTTATTGTTTTACGCCACCACATCTGCCTTTTCCTTTGCTTAACAAGCGTTCTTACTTGGTATCGCTCAGACTCCTTTTGTATTTCCGGGTTTTACAAAGCACATATGTGTATGTAATACAGCAATTTGATTCTAAAAAGCACAAACGATCCTAATTTAGCTCTATCTTAGAACATCACCTCAAATAAATGGCCTAAATCGTAAAAAGCACAATTACTACGAAAACAGATCCAATGTTAGGACATTTCTATTCTGGATAATCCAAGAGAAAAGGTAATGAAAGGGGTAAGAAAACATGTTTTGCTGAGTGTTGCAGAAGGACAGAGGACGGAGTTCGTAGGCGGACTTCCACCAGTCAGGGGAGTGCCAACTGGGGGAGAAAGACGAAACTGACAGTGAAGACCGCGCTCCTAAGCCAGTTCATAAAGGGCTTCCTGTCACACGGTCCCGCTAGAACTGTCCTGTTATCCACAGCAAGTACTGTCACGCCAGAAACAAAGCAAGCAACCCCATAATGAATATATATTTATGTGGGGGCGCCCGGCTGGCTCAGTCAGGAGCGCCTGAGACTCTTGATCTTGGGGTCATGAGTTCAAGCCCCACACTGGTGTAGAGATTACTAAAATTAATATATATGTATATGTATATGTGAACATCTCCCTAACCCAAGAAACACCATCAGAAACTTAAGCAAACGAGGGCTCCTGTATGCAGATATGGTGAGAAGAGAAATTACCCGTTCAGGTAGCACAGCCAAAATGTTCTTAGTTCTTAACCACAAAAATCATCAAAAGAACCATTCAACTTAGATGGCTGGCGACTCTGGGTCCACTGTCCTACCCCCCTCCCTGACAGCCCCTTCGAGCCAGTGTGTGCTACGTCGTTTGCCCTGGAGACAGATGTCCCTTTCTAAACGTGCCCTGAAGCGTGTCCATCTATGCTGGGTACACGCGCCCCCTCGAAGTCGCGAGCTTCTCAGATGCAGCTACTAGAGCTAGCGACACCGAGAGGCGGTCCAGAACGTGAGGGCGCGCGCATGGCCTGAGCAGCGGGTCCGGAGCAGGTTCCTAGGCCCACCCCACATGTGGCTGCTCCCACGGCACTGACACAGGCTTCCGGTTGCTCAGGGCCAGGCGCTGTCCTGCTTCAGTACAGGCCACCGTGATGTGGACTCACACCGCACAAAATCTTACAAGGCATCAGAAATACATTTTCTAATTTTGATACAAGGGTAACTTAAGTAGAGACCTGAACATACTTTGAAAGGACACGGTTAAAAGGACTTCACCTCCATCATCTCTAACTTATTTCTTCATTGAGAAACTGCTCAAGGTTCAGTTTACTTTTTTCTAGTGCTGCTGTTTTGGCTCGTCTTGGCAATCTCATCTTCATTTCTGATTCTGGCTCTGGAATTTCAGGATCACTAAATAGATGTTGAAAATACACCAATTTAAATACAAGCTTTAAAACAAGTTTATCAATAAAACTTTTTGTTTCTGTCATTTATCAGCGTGTAATTGAATCCTGATTCTATTAAGTTTAAAACGAAAACCAAAAAAAAAAAAAAAAAGACTAACTATCTTGCTATCCTGCCAAGTAAATCACGGAAAACCTAGCTAACTGCTTTGTCTATCTATATGGAACCTGGTGTTATAAGGCAAAACAACAAAATCTTGTAATGAGGTGTGTGATTAAACAGGAACAACTGCCCAAAAGAATTCTGGAGGACAACTCCAAGTGAAAAAACATTTTAAGTTCTCTTATTTTAAGCAACATATTCTTAAGACACTGTTTATAAACAGCAAGTTCCCCAAACATTTTAAATTTAGTCAAAACTTAACCTAAAGCTACATACGGAAAATACAGTACGATTTTTCCAATAGACGAATGAAAGAGAGCTATAAACTTAGAGCTCACAGCAGTGGCTTACTTGGCAGAACCTAAAACTAACACTATGCCACAAATATAATCAAGTTACAATGGTAGAATAATCCTACTTATAAAGGTCAAGAACCCAAATCTAAATCCTAAGAGTTTGCTAATTCAAGAAGGGAGGAGCCGTACATACAACCACATGATTAGATCAGGAAATATAAACTGAAAGGACATATTCAAGACGACCACCCAGGACTAAGGGCTGCCCACCTGGAAAAGCACACAAGCCATGGGAGGTCAAAGGCTCTTGATAATGGAATTTTAGACTCTATATACCCACGACCTTGCTCTTTACAGTTTTCACTGAGTCTCTTACTACATAGGAGTTTCACTCTTTGGCAGTAGAAGCAAACTACAATTTCTTCGCTATTTACTAGAACAACAACGACAAAAAGCCTCCACATTTTCTAGATGTGCACGGCATACCTCTCAGAGTCCACCTCCGCAGCCCGGCGCCTCCTGTTCCTAGTCGAGGCTGTCCTTTTTCTCTGCCCTTCAAGACAGTGTATAATTCATGATCAAAATTTATCCGCAATTGCTTAGTGTTTCTAATCTACGTTCTGGGCTACCCAAATCCTTTCTTTTCCCTCTGCAACACATTTCTCCCTAGTTTCTTTTTTTTCTTTTTTCCTAGTTTCTAACCAACTATTCATTTCGTTTGTAAACTTGGATAACAGGCAAGGGAAAATATGGACAAAAATTATAAGGAGGCAAAAAAAAAAAATTATAAGGAGGCAAATTTTAGTTAAATATATTTGGGAGAAAGAAGAATGTGAAAAACATGGTATGGAAAGAGAAGTACTTCTATTACAGCTATAGCACATGGTGTATGGAGAAACTAATGAAAATTAAGGTGAGAAAGGCGGGGAAAGCCCATCAATAGGCCCGGAAGAAAGAACTGTAATCAGTTAGGTAATGGCTTCTTGTAAAATATTCAAACACATACGTGGCCAATTCAAATATGTGTCGTAAAACATCATTTGTATAAAAGCTACACCTTTTAACAATATGCTGAAGGTTATAAAAATTCTACTTGCTAGAAACTTCCAAAATTAAGACAAATTTAGCCCGTGATGCTCCTCATTTATGTTAAGAACCTGATCAAATTTCTCAGAAGGAACATTTGGTTGAAATTTACATAACCTATGGATTCATGTGAAACTTACTGTTTTTCTCCAAAATCTTACATATTTGCTTATAATGCAGCTAGCCCCAGGAAAACATCCAACAATATGGGACTAACCTGTAACAATACCCGACAATAAGCATTTAAATAAGTGATTGGCTACAAAAATATTATGGCCAGATTCCATTTAGAAAAAAATTAAATCTGCACAGGAAAGGGCCTCAAAATTGTTTTCTAAGAATTAAAATAATGGGTGGCTTGTGGGTGGGATTATTAACGTTCTTTATATTAGTTTGCTTGCATGTATTTTCTGATTCTTCTGTAATAAGCATGAACTGCTTTTGTAATAATAATAAAACAATAAAAAGATGTTGAATTTCAGATTTTTTTCCAAGTGATCCCCTAATAGTCAACATTTACTTTATTCCAACAAATCCCCTATTGTTGGATATCCCTTGGGAAATAGATGATGTTGAGAAATTATGAAAGAAAATGGGGAAAAGGGAAAACAGAAGCCCAGACAAGCATTACAGGGATAAAAGGTTTTTCAAAAATGCTTAATCATATAAGGGACAGAATACAAACGATAATATAAAATCATCACTGATCATCTGATTAAAAAAAAAATCTTAATTCAACCCAAACAGTACTTGGCAATATGATACACTGCGTCGTTATCACTTTCAATCAAAAGCACTCGGAGCAACACTGGTACTAGAATCTTTTAGACACAAAGCGAAACACAGTATCAGCTTAAAGAATTGAAAATAAAGTTAAAGATACTGAGAAATTTAAAAATCTTTATCTACAAGGACACTTGCAAAATCAGTATTTCATTGGAAAACAAAATTGAAAAGTTTTATTATAAAGATCCATACACTACCTCTGTCAGTCTTTTGCTGAGTGGATTTTGATGCTCGGGTTGCTTTTCCATCCCTGAGAGAAGTTTTACATGCTTCTTTACTTTTTTCTATTAAAGGAAATAATGCAACAATGTAAATTTTTAAAAGCTGCATTAAATATTTTAAATGGTCTTTCCAAGTTGATTTTTCATAAAACAGGACAATCAGTATCATTAGCAGCTATTGAAAATTATCATAGATCAGTGTTCCAAGAAATGTGAATATTGGAAAGCAAATGAAACTAAGACAGTATGTATGCGTGGTTATATGGTGAAAAATGTACACATAAAAAAGACCTATGAAAGAATAAACACTTATCAGCAATATGTTTTCCAAGGCAATTATTTTTTTTTTTTTTTAATTTTTATTTATTTATGATAGTCACACAGAGAGAGAGAGAGAGAGAGGGGCAGAGACACAGGCAGAGGGAGAAGCAGGCTCCATGCACCGGGAGCCCGACGTGGGACTCGATCCCGGGTCTCCAGGATCGCGCCCTGGGCCAAAGGCAGGCGCCAAACCGCTGCGCCACCCAGGGATCCCTTCCAAGGCAATTAAATTAGAAACATTTTTCTTTCATTTCTGAAATCCAACCACCACATGTGAGAGGAAAAAATAATGTGCCTCATTAAGATGAAAAGGACAGAATCTTAAAATCCTCAGGTTAGTATGCAATTACCATCTTCAACTTGGAAAGGAGTCATAGTCACGTTGTCATCCTGTGCTGCTCCTGCCTGGTCATCAAACTCTTTATTTCCTTTTTCAAACTGAATCTTGATTTTCTCCAGAGCTCTCAGACATGTCCTATCTTTTACTTGCTATAAAAGAAAAAAAATATCATTAACATTTTTAATGTAGCATTTTCCAATCTTCTTTCAAAAATGCTCTATATGGTATCACATTATTTTAAAACTCTTAAAAAATTCTATTTAATTTGTAAAATATTTACTTTTTTTTTTTAATGATTTTATTTATTTCTGAGAGAAGCAGAGACACAGGCAGAAGTAGAAGCAGGCTCCATGCAGGGAGCCCGATGTGGGACTCGATCCCAGGACCCCGGGGTCACGACCTGAGTCCAAGGCAGATGCTCAACTGCTGAGGCACCCAGGGGTCCCTGTTTGCTTCAACTAAGCAATTTGCCAACATATGTATAATTTAATACAACCATGTAATGTATTTAATACAACCACATAAATTCTACTTTGATAAAAAATTCATGCAGCATTTATACAGAGTATTTAGAAACTACTTTACCTCCAGAATTTCATTCAACAGAACCAAAAGATCTTGACCAAGATTACTACTGAGTTCTAAAGAACTCAAGGCTTTCGTATAGACTCGAATTTCTGGTGAACATGGACATGTTAAGATCTCATTGCAAATTTTTATAGCCAAATTGTCATGAACAGATAAAGCCTAGAAAAGTCAAGAGAAAATTGAAATATTGTAAATTGGAATATTGGAATATCCACCATTACAATATAGTTCCTACACATCTAACAAACATTTCCAACTTTCTTGCCATCATCTCAAACGCAAGATGTCTAGGACCAAATTTAACATATTCCTCCCAAACTGAACTCTCCCTCTTCTTACAGAGGCTCCTGTGGTACAAGGTCCAGACCCGCCCCCTTCACGACGGAGTTCTGGAGGCTAAAAGTTCTCAGGTGCAGAACTGATCCAGGCCGAAGACAGCAGGGCCCCGTCATATTCCTAGTCCACGTTCAATGGCTGGAAAAGATGCAGGTTTAACAGCCCAGCCTTGTCTTGGCTCTGGACGACTCAAAGCACCATCCCGGTTCAAGAACTTCCTGGGGATGACTTGGGGCCCAGGTTCCTCCCCTGCCTCAGCCTACTTCCCTCGCTCCTGCAGGATGCCGATCGTGAGAAAACTCTGCAATTGAACGATGTCAGCAGCTTCTTCGGAGTCTTCTCTGACCCATACTCAGGACCTTAGGGTTATCCTGGTTGGACTCTATCCTTCTTGCCTCTCTGGGCTCTTTCTGCGTGTCTTTTATACTCGTGATTTTTTTCCATGTCAACACCTACTATTCTTTTCTTTCTAATTTCTTTTGCTGCTATTATTCTTTTTCTACAAGCTTTTATCTCTTAAAAATCTTAAAGATTTCCAATTCCTCTCTTTATTAATATTCTCTATTCCCCTCACCAGTTCACCTCATCTAACAATAGTGATCAAATTGATCTTCCTAATAGGTAACTTTCATCCCATTAAGCCTTTCAATATATATTCCCTACATCGTTATGGCAAATATGGCCAACTCCCCGTTCCCTACTACCTTAATGCTCTGTCCCTCAACAGGGCCATCCTGGCTCCTCAGCCAGAATGATTCCTCCACAACTCCCACCATGAATTGGGCAACCAGCTACATTTAATCACTTTTATCTGGTCTTTCTTGCTCTACCCAAACCACTGTCCAAATCCCAACAAGACTGAACTGAATTTTACTACTAATGCTGTACTCTTCACCCCCCACCCACCCCATGATACCTGCCTTCTTCAAAAGTCCTAAAGCACTTAGTCACCCTATCACCTACCCTTACTATACTTTGCCTTAATAACCTTTGTAATCTTCTTTCCAAGAACATATAACATAATGATGTGAAAGGAGTATGAAGTCACTAAATATCAATTCAAATTAAAAAGCAATACTTTCAACTTAATTAGCTAGCATCTGAAATCATTAACAACACATTAACTTTCAATATGGTAACAAGTCTGATTTAATTATATTAAAGGATTAAAAACCTAGCTTAAATTTAATTTACGGGAAAGTTTGCCGCTAATTTATCTTCTTTGAATTAAAAACAAAAATAAGCTTGAGGTGAGCTTCATTCTTTCAATTCTCCTTCCTTGTATCAGAAATATAGCAGGTATAACCCAACATTTGAAGACTCAATGAGTCCTAAATAAATACAGGACATTTTTCAGACTGTTTAACAGCCAGCGCTAGGTCGGGAAGGGGTAGTGAAAGTGATTTATTTTTGGCAAGTTCTGAATTTCAGTAGCAAAAACGCTAGCATTGACTACTTCTATCTTTATAGGATTATCACATTTCCCAAAAGGTCTTTTTCTTACTTTGTGTTTATATGCCACCATATACACCAGAAATCTCAAGATCAAAATGTGGCTTCTTTCTGTTTCAAAGAACCTATGAAAAGGATTATTTCATCAAAAACAGTTACCTCCATGACAGGCATCATCCTTACTATCCATAGACTAACTTCCTCACCCACCTGGTAATCCTGTGAATTCTTGGCCTGAGGATTTAATCCACTTGGTCTTGTCAAATCTACAAATAACTCAGCAACATTAGTGATATCTACTTCAGCTAAAGGAGAAGATGCAGGAGCACTGGCCAGTGTTTGCAGAGTTGGAAGAAAGGCTTCTTCAAAACATTCCTGATTAGTCCTATTGAAAAACAATTTGAAAAATTTGTGAGCAAAGAAAAGGCATATGATTCTCAAAAAAACAAACAAACAAACAAAAAACAAACAACAAAAAAGTATAAAATTCACCCCATCAAGATAACAGTATATTCTCATCGAGGAAAGAGACAAATAATTCAGGTAAATAAAATCTAATTAAGTTCTCATTTTTATCACTAACCACTGAAAAAAAGAAACTTGTATTTATAGATAGGACTCATGGGGAGCCTGAATTGAACTTCAACTCAGATTCTGATTGATCAATATAACCAAATACCTGCTCGCATAAGCAAACATGGGGAAGAACACGCCCAGGCAATGTCGAAGTCGAACGTCCTCTTCAGTCACAGGATTGTACCATAACAAGATAAGACGAGAAAGAATCCTGCTGCTGACCAAAAGCCCCGAGAACATCAGCTTGGCTAGTCCTTCTGCAGCTCCTGTCCTGAGTTCAGACACCTATTAAAAATGACTTTCATTAAAAGAAATTTTAATTTGTATTTCCTTTTTAAGCCTTACAAGGCAGCCTGTCGTATAATATTTTTCTATGAACTATCAAAAAATCACTCATACTGTGAATTCGTTAAAGACACATAAAAAGATTTTAGGTTAAGGCTATGTGATAAATTATTAGTCTAGCTAAGAAAACTATAACTCCCTTAAAATTCTTTAGAAGAACCAAACGGAAAAAAAACAAACAAAAAAAAACGGGAAAAAAAAAAAAGAAGAAGAACCAAACGGCCTTTTAAGTACCGTGAAAACAAAAGTCAAAGAGCCTGTATTACATGCTTCTCATGATGTAAGATCCAGAAAACACTAGTAACGACCCCTGCCGTCAGAGGGAGGTGGCCTGTAAAGGGAAGCTCCGGAGGGGGGGGGACAATGTGTATGAATAAAGGGGAACTGTGAGCAGGTGTTCCCGCGCACGGTTATTCTCAGAAAGACTAATCAAAGCAAACCTTAGAGAAGAAAATGGAGAGAAGATACAGTGACATTCAAATGGAGGCACAGGCCTAAAGGCAGGTAACTGAAAGTACTAGTCATTGTGACCGAATGAATTATTAAAGTCAAGCCTCTAACACTTCCTGGCTGCATGATCCTGTGCATATTAACTTTGTACCCCAGTTTTTTCTTGAAGATTCACATATTTTAGAGAGAGTGCACGCGTGAATGGTGTAAGGGGCGGAGGGAGGGAATCTCAAGCAGACTCCCTGCTGACTGTGGCATCCCAACTTGGGGCTCGATCCCGTGATCCTGAGACCATGACCTGAGCCGAAATCAAAACTCAGATGCTCAACTGACTGAGCCACCCAGGTGCCCCATGTATCTCACTTTTTTATTAAAAAAAAAAGATGATAAAATTACAGTTACAAGGATAAAGAAATACTACAAATAATAACTCTTACAAGTTCTATCCACATAGAGGCGCATGGGTGGCTCAGTCAGTTAAGCACCTGACTCTTGGGTTTCAGCTCAGGTCATGATCTTAGGGTCCTGAGATCAAGCCCCATATCCACCTTGGTGCTCACCAGGAGTCTGCTTATCCCTCTCTCTCCTCCTGCTCTCTTGCTCTCTCTTGAATAAATAAAATCTTTTTTTCTAAAGTGCTATCCATTTAGTAAATCCTCAACAAATATCAGTTATTGGGGATCCCTGGGTGGCTCAGCGGTTTAGCGCCTGCCTTTGGCCCAGGGCGCGATCCTGGAGTCCTGGGATCGAGTCCCGTATCCGGCTCCCGGCATGGAGCCTGCTTCTCCCTCCTCCTGTGTCTCTGCCTCTCTCTCTCTCTCTCTCTCTCTCTCTGTCTATCATAAATAAATAAATAAATCTTAAAAAAAAAAACAAGTATCAGTTATTATTTATATTGTTACTGATAAACGGCAAATTTGTTCAATGATCACATGACAGAGATCCTGAAAATCCGGCAAAGAAATTCAACTGTAGTGAAGCAGGATGTGGAACCACTTAAGGTTTTAGAAATGGTAGAGAAATTAATACTTAAATGAGATTTAAGGAAAATTATCTTTGCAGATTATAATCTACGAATGTAAAATAAAAGTCTAAATAGAAGTAAAAACAACGGAATGAGAAAATACAAGAACTATTTCAAAATTTTTTTCAAAACAAAGATTTAGAGGTCAACAAGATTAATAAGCGCTGGGCACTGGCACTAACTATTTGTAGCTCACAACAACCATGAGGGCAGAAACTTTGTTCCACTCAGTGCTGTACCCTCAACATAAAGTGACTGGCACATAATTTGCCTTCAAATATTTGTTCACTTAACTGAAGAACCATCCAGTGAATAGGCATCAACATCCCCATTTGGCAGATAAGGAAAAAGCCAGAGACCATAAACACCTTATTGAAAATTCACACAAATGCGACCAGAACACAAATGTACCAGTCTGTAACTCCCAAGGTTGCATGCTCCCCATCTTTTTAAAATGTTTACGACATACTTTCCTGATAGCAATAGTGATCCATCTCAAGTTGAATGTGAGGAATATGAAGTGAGAACTGCAAGTCTTTAAAGCATATAAAAAAAATTCTTATTGTGGCCCAAAGGGCAGTAAAGTAAGTCAGATTTTGTTTAGTAGTGATAACAAAAATGAAGTCAAAATCACAGAATCCAGTTTAGCCAGAAAGAGATTAAGGTACCAGCACTATTGGAAACCTTCATTCCTTTGTCACACAGTTTTACTATTCATTCATTTTCTACCAATGGTGTGTTAGCAAGCCCATCGCACTGGGTAATTCCCAACAGGAGATTAGTATATCGCTTAAATATTAAAATTTAAAAAGCCAACATCTGCCTTTTGACTGGTGAGGTTTTTGTTTTGTTTTTTTTAAGATTTATTTATTCATGAGAGACACAGAGAGAGAGAGCAGCAGAGACACAGGAAGAGGGAGAAGCAGGCTCCCTGCAGGGAGCCTGATATGGGACTCATCCAGGGTCTCCAGGATCACACCCTGAGCCAAGGGCAGACGCTTTAACCACTGAGCCACCCAGGCGTCCCTTGACTGGTGAGTTTAATTTATTTACACTTAAATCGCTGATAAGGACCGATCACCATAATTTTGCAATCAAAATGTGATTAAGTAAAAAACTGTTAAAAGAGACAAAGAACAATAAATACGTATATTAAAAAGGTTAATTCATCAAAAAGACAATTAAAAGTACAAACAACAAAGCCTCAAAATACATAAAACAAGCTTTGGCAGAAATGCAGGAAGAAATAGCTCAATAATAATAATAACTGAAGAGCTCTGCGTAATGGACAGAACACCCAGGCAGATCAGTAAGGAAACAGAGGACTTGAACAACACTGCAGACCAACCAGACCCGCCAAACATGCCGTCCACTCCACCTCACTATAGAATACACTTTCTTCTCCAGGGTACGTGGAACATCCTCATGGATTGACACTATGTTAGGCCAAAAACAACTCAAAATAAATTTTTTAAAAATGAAAACATCAAAGTATCTTCTCTAACCACAAGAGATTATACCTAGACAGCAATACCAGAAGACTGTAAAATTCAAATATGTGTAAACAATATACTTGTTATATACCAACAAACCAAAGACAATATCAAACAAAAGGAAATATAGAAAACACTTAGAAAATGAACTAAAATGAAAAATACAAAACCCCAAAATTACGAAGTGCAACAAAAGCACCATTCACAGGGAAATTTATAGCAGTAAATGCCCACATTAAAACAAAACAAAACAAAAAACCTTGGGAAATTTATAGCAGTAAATGCCCACATTAAAACAAAACAAAACAAAAAACCTTGGGAAATTTATAGCAGTAAATGCCCACATTAAAACAAAACAAAACAAAAAACCTTGGACTTCCAGGAAGATGGAGGAGGAGTACCCTGAGCTCATCTCCTCCCATGGATGTACCTAGGGTAACACCCACATCAGTGTAAATAACCCAGGACAGACTCTCCACAGACACACGAGACTGTCCACAGGAAGAAGGGGCACTGCAGCCACTGGACAGAGGAGAGGGGCAGACCATCCCCCCCCCCCCCCCCCCCCCCCAGGCACAGGAGAGACCTGCACTGCGAAGATGAATCCCTGGAACATACGGTTTTGAAAACCAGAAGGCTTAACACTGTGAATTCTTATCATCGGTGGGGCTTGACACCCAGAGCTTTAAGAAAATCAGCCAATGATGCTCTGGGAAAGACACATGGAGATAGGAAACTCGGTCCCTGCCCTTAAGGAGACAGCTTAACAAACAATCCTGCAAAGATACAGCACAGAGGTGGTCCTTTGAAAAAGGCCAGGAGTATACGGGAAGATTTATTTACTAATCTGAGAATGTGTGCTAGAAGGACGGGGATCTTTAGGAGACTTCTCCAAGAACAAAAGACCTGGCAGGTGCCCTTGCCCTCCCCGGCTCCCCAACTTATATACCCAACACTTCAGGGAATCAGCCCAGGATGAACACTTTCCACCTACCTTGCCAACAGCACAGCCCACTCCTGAATTCTCCAGAGCTGCCCCCTCCAACCCGGACACAGCAGGAATTCCCCAAAGCAACCAAAGCAGTGGGGTGAAGGCAAGACACCTAATCTGACAGCCAGTCCTGCCTACCAATGAAAGCTTCCCAGGGGGCAACACCAAAAGAGCCCTTTCAGTTTGTTGTGACCACATCTCCGACACTCAGTCTGACCCAATCAAGCCTAAAGTGGCCCTCCCTAGACTGGCCCACTAAAATATAGGGACTAAAGCTTGCCAACAACAGGCAAAGTGAGCCACTGCAGATGACTGGACTAAAGGCAAACACAGCTCAGCCACGAAAGGAAGGTGCATAACACGCATAGGAGATGCCATCAGCATGATACCATTTGCATTACAGGGACCTCAAAAGAAGAGAGAGAAAAGAGGAAAGAAATCTCATTTGAAGAAATAGCAGCTGAAAACTTCCCGAAACTGGAAAAGGGAAAAGGAAATAGAAATCTGAACCCAGGAGGCACAGAAAGCCCCTAGCAGAATCAACCCAGGGAGGTCCACACCAAGACGTGGGGTAATTAAATCGGCAAGAAGTAGTGGGGCACCTGGGTGGCTCAGTCAGTTGAGTGCCTGACTCTTGGTTTTCAGCTCAGGTCAGGATCTCAGGGCTGTGGAATCAAGCCCTGCATCTGGCTCTCCGCTTAGCGGGGGTGTCTGCCTGAGATCCTCTGCCTTTCCCTACGCCCTTCCCCTCCCTCTCGTGCTCTCTTTCTGAAATAAACAAACAAATAAATAAATATGAGAAATGTTACAGGGGATTCTTTTAGTAGAAAAGAAACACTGTAAGCAGGAGTAAGAAAACTAGGGAACACAAAGAAGTAAAATGAAGCATACCTATAAAACTCAGTCAAGGAATTCACAGAAGTAAAAGATAAAAAGTATAACATCATATACCTAAATTATACAGGGAGAGGAGGGGAAATTTAGTACTTTTAAAATTATTGGGGGATCCCTGGGTGGCTCAGCGGTTTAGCGCCTGCCTTCGGCCCAGGGCGTGATCCTGGAGGCCCGGGATCGAGTCCTGCGTCGGGCTCCCTGCATGGAGCCTGCTTCTCCCTCTGCCTGTGTCTCTGCCTCTCTGTCTATCATGAATAAATAAATAAATCTAAAAAAATAAAATAAAATTATTCAAACTTAAGTGGCAATCAACTTAACATAAATTGCTTTGTCCATGTTATATATAAATCTGATGGTTACAAGACAAAAATCGGTAACAGATACGCAGTAAGTAAAGAGGAAGGAATCCAGGTGTATCACTAAAGAAAGCCAGCAAACTGAATGAAAAGACCAAGAAAGGAACAGAGAACTACAGAAACAACCACAAAAACAGTAACAGAAGAGCAGTAAGTACATGCCTATCAATAATTACTTTGAATGTAAGTGGACTAAATGCTCCAATCAAAAGACACAGTGACAGAATGGATTTAAAAAAAAAAAAAATGCTGGTGGGAAGCCTAGGTGGCTCACGGTGGAGCATCTGTCTGCCTTGGGCTCAGGGCATGATCCCAGAGTCCGCAGGGAGCCTGCTTCTCCCTCTGCCTGTGTCTCTGCTTCTCTCTCATGAATAAATACATAAATAAATTCTAAAAAAAAAAAAAAAAAAAAAAGCTGGCTACAGGAGACTCACTTAAGACCTAAAGCACATGCAGAGTGACAGTGAGGGACAGAAAAACGTTCTTCTGTAAATGGAAGTGGGAAGAAGGGTGAGGTAGAAACAAGTATCAGACAAAACAGACTTTAAAACAAAGAATTAAGTGGAGACAAAAACAATACATAATCATAAGGGAACAATCCAACAAGAAGATATAACAACTGTAAATAGTTCAATGACGCATTAAATGAAATGGATCTAACATGTATTCAGAACATTCTGTCCTAAAACAGCAGAATATACATTGTTAGCCCCGGGGGCTCAGCTGGTTAGCGCTGCCTCCGGCCCAAGGCCTGATTCTGAGGCCCCAGGATCGAGTCCCACGTTGGGCTCCCTGCATGGTGCCTGCTTCTCCCTCTGCCTGTGTCTCTGCCCCTCTCTCTGTGTGTCTCATGAATAAATAAATAAAATCTTTAAAAAAAAAATAATTATCAAATGCACATGGAACGTTCTCAAGAATAGGCCACCAGTAAGGGGGTTCCTCAAAAAGTTAAAAATAGAACTATCCTACAATCCAGCAATTGCACTACTAGGTATTTATCCAAAGAATACAAAATTACTAATTCAAAGGCATACATGCACCTCAATGCTTAGAGCAGCATTATCTATACTGGCCAAATTCTAGAAACAGTCCGAGTGTCCATCAACTGATGAGTGGATAAAGAAAATGCTTTGTACACACACACACACACACACACACACACACACTATATTGGAAGTAAGAAAAAGAAATCCTATCATCTGCAATATGGTAGGACAATGCAACCTTGTGGACACTGTGCTAAGTGAAATCGCCAGACAAAAACAAATACTGCATGGTATCACTTTATATGTAGAACCTTATGGAAAATGGAGTAGAAAAGTAGCTGCCAGGATTGGGGAGTGGGGAGAAATGCAGAGACCATGGTAAAAGGATACAAACTTTGTTACAAATTCTTTAAAAATAAATTCTGGAGACCTAATAATGTAAAACACGGTGATTTTAGTTAACACTATATTTAGCTAACACTATACTGTATAACTGAACTTTGCTAGGAGAGTAGAACTAAATGTTCTCACTAAAATAAGTAAATAGGTGAATTTTTGGGATATGTTAATTAACTGGATTGGGGGTGAATCATTAAAAAAAAAACTTCCATATGGCCCAGTAACCCCTTCCTAGGTATATACCCCAAAGAACAGACAACTACACGTCCATGCATGTTCCTAACAGCACTATACCCAACAGACAAAAGACGGAAACAGCCCAAATATCTCTCAATGGATCAGTGGCTAAACAAGTTGTGATCTATACACAAAATGAGAGATCCTGCTGCCATAAGAAGGAAAAAGTACTGATAAAAGCTACAACATGAATGAGCCTCGAAAATAAGCTAAGTGAAACAAAGCAGACACGACGTCACATACTATATGACTGTATTTGTGTGAAACATCCAGAATAGTTAAATCCACAGAAACAAAAGGCATACTGGTCACTGTCAGAAGCAGGCAGCAGGGGAAGTAGGGAGCAACTGCTCAATGGATACAGTTCTTCCTTTGGGGATAAGGGAAATGTTTTCAAATTAGAGGTGGCAGTTACATTACATGGTGAGGGTACTAAATGCCAATTGTCCACTTCAAAAATGTTTGTATCAATTTCACCTCAAGAAAAAAAAAGTCAAGATAAAGATTTTTTAATTGTTTACATATGCTATAAAAATATAGCTCAAGAGTACTTTGAGGAAAAAAAAAATCTAATCTCATATCCTATCTCAGACCTTCCACCAACCCAATGTAAAATTATTTTAAATTGTTTCTTCAGACTCCTGAAGGGGATGCATGGGGGGGGGGGGCGGGGGGGCGGCTCAGAGGTTGAACATCTGCCTTCGGCCCAGGTCATGACCCCAGGGTCCTGAGACTGAGTCCCAGATCAGACTCCTCACACGGAGCCTGGAGCCTGCTTCTCCCTCTGCCTGTGTCTCTGCCTCTCTCTCTGGGTCTCTCGTGAATAAATAAATTAAATCTTTAAAAAAAAAAAAAAAAAAAGTTGATAATTTTTAAATCATAAATCACAAAGACATGAGAAAAAATGAAAAAAAAAAAAGGAACAGGGACCCTGGGGTGGCTCAGTGGTTGAGCATCTGCCTTTGGCCCAGGGCATGATCCTGGAGTCCTGGGATCAAGTCCCACATCGGGCTCCGTGCATGGAGCCTGCTTCTCCCTCTGCCTGTGTCTCTGCCTCTCTCTCTCTCTCTCTGTGTGTCTCTCATGAATAAATAAATAAAATCTTAAAAAAAAAAAAAAAAATGAACAGCCTCCAATAGTCATTTTTGTTTACATTTCAATTTTCTGCACATGCAATATGGCAGTGAGAAACAAAGTATATTAAAGATGAAAGAGGAATTTAATTATATTTAAAAGACAATCTTCAAATGTTGGTCAAACTTAAACTTCAGCCTAAAAAAGAATAGAGCATAAAAATAAACAATAAAAAGAAATTTCGTAACAACAGGGCTGTGATTATTTCTTACCTCACTATCTAGGAAATCAGAAAGAAGTTTCAGAACATTCTTGACTGTGGCAGTCTCTTCTTCAGCTTCTTTGAACTCTTGGTCTCCATCATTGTTTACTTCTGCATCTTCACTTTGAAGGGCTTTGATTTTTTTAGTTTTAAATGGCTCAATCCCAAATGCCATTAGTTGGTCAAAGATTGCCTTTAAAGCACTTATTTTTATTGTCACATCATCAATTTGTAAGACCTAAATTCAAACATCCCCCACCAAAAAAAAAGTAAATTCAGTAAACTTTTCATTCTGTGTATACGGCATAAAATTAACACACATCTTATTTTCTTATTCTATTTCCAACAGTCAAGTCCACATGAAACATTTTTCAGAAATTAAAATTTGTTTTAAAGTTATTATTTTTATTTATTTGTACCATTATATTTACACTTATATTTCATTCAGAAAAAGTTCACCTTTAGTACAAAAAAATTCCTAGAACTAGAGTCAGACTGAATTATATTATTTGTTCCTTTTATTTGAAAAAGAATGAATATATTGGCTATGATTCTTTTGAAGATCTAGAAAAACTGTTCAATTATATGGAAATTGTTTCTCGCCATCTTATCAAGACAAAAACATTACATTCTAATCAATTAGGGCAGCCCCAGTGGCGCAGCGGTTTGGCACCGCCTGCAGCCTGGGGTGTGATCCTGGAGTCCCGGGACCGAGTCCCACATCGGGCTCCCTGCATGGAGCCTGCTTCTCCCTCTGCCTGTGTCTCTGCCTCTCTCTCTGTGTGTCTATGAATAAATAAAATCTTTAAAAAAAAAAAAAAAGAATTTCCCTCTCGACTTTCTAACAAGTTATTGTGAATACATGTCTTGAATCAATTTTTATTACTAAAACTTGATTTACAAAAGAACTGATATCTTACTTCCCCCCAAAGATAGCTATTTTCCCTTAATCTAAAATCTGATAGGCCTAAAAATAACTTTATAAACAACTTAAGTTGTTCAGTGGTTAACTTTTTTGATCGTGAACCTTTCAAGGAACTGAAAAGACCTTAAAACCCCACTGCAGAATAACATACAAAAAAAAAAAAAAAAAAGAAAAGAAAAAGCAAATTTTACATATATTTCACATTTGAACCTGATATCATTCACAAACATTTTTTTTTAATTTTTTATTTTATTTATTTATGATAGTCACACGGGGGGGGTGGGGGGGAAGAGATATAGGCAGAGGGAGAAGCAGGCTCCATGCACCGGGAGCCCGACGTGGGATTCGATCCCAGGTCTCCAGGATTGCGCCCTGGGCCAAAGGCAGGCACTAAACCGCTGTGCCACCCAGGGATCCCTCACAAACATTTTTAATTTACAAAACAATTTTTATCAAGGGGCACCTGGGTGGCTCAGTTAAGCATCTGACTCTTGATGTCAGCTCAGGTCATGAGTTTGAGCCCCACACTGGGCTCCATGCTCAGCATGGAGCCTAGTTTAAAAAAAAAAAATCTAGCTGTTTTTTTCAGGCAAATATTAGTAGCTAGTCCCTGAAAAAAGTTTAATGATCTCAATTGTTTATACTACAAAAAAGGGGGGGGGGACTGGGGGGAGGACAAACTTCAATTCTTTAAAACTTGAATTCCATGACAAGGCTGCTTTTCTATTGATTCATTTGATTTGGAAGAGAGTAAAATTGTGGAATAGTTGGGATAAGAAACATCATTTATCTTTCACATCTGCTTGAATTTGACAATTCCTTTCCACAACAGAAAAGTACATATATAAAAACAAAGACCAAAAAAAATAGAAAAAATAAAAATATAAACAACCAGCATCAAGGCTCCTATAAGCTCTGTCAAGTGGAGCATGAGTTAGCATTAAATGCTTCAGGACACTTTTAAACACTACAGTCATTCTGTCTTTCTTTTGGCTAAAATGACCACAGCATTTTTTTAAAATATTTTATTTATGCATGAAAAGACAGACAGAGATCCAGACACAGGCAGAGAGAGAAGCAGGCTCCTCATAGGGAGGACCCCAGGATCACGCCCTGAGCCAAAAGCGGATGCTCAACTGCTAAGCCACTGGGGCGTCCCCACGGCACTTATTATTGATGTTATGGCCACCAAGAATTAAAAGGATCAAAATCCATATTTCATCTTTAAAGGTTAAGTGAACTTAATTATCTTTTGGGAAAATCCTATGGTATTTCCTTCGTTGCAATACTAGAAATATTATGTACTGTCTACCTTTAATCTTCCTATTAGAGTTCCAACCTGACTGTAACTCACAATTTTTCAGCAACATTCTTAATGGTATATAGAACATCTTAATGAATGTTTTATCCCATTTTTAGAGAAAAAAAAAATACTACTGAAGCTAGACATAAATGAATCCTTCACTATCGAATGTTCTAATAAGATTCTTCTTCCACTTAAAAAAAAAGTAATGACCAGAGATCAATCTAGCACTTCAAGACCCATCTTCTCGGAAGACAGGAAATAGAAGTAGAAAGCTTACTGTACACTAATTCCTTAGCAAAACTTCTTTGAAAATACAGAATTTTATTCTCTGGACTCCTATATTAAGCCAAAAAATTTTAAAATAGTGAACAAGACTTTCTTTAGAATTACTAACAGAATCATTTGTCCCAATACCTGCTGGCTTCAAAAGGACTCTCTATAACACATGCAGATTCACTCTACATCTTGGAGCAAAACCGATGTATGGCCAAGCACTCTACATGATTCGCCTGGACAAACTACCAAAATATTTCTTTCAGTTTCTTTGAGAGAGGAACTTCACATTATTTTAAAGATAATTCTGACATTTCAAGTTTCCAAAAGAATATAATTGTAACAGAAATTTTTCTGTGACATCAGCAGCATAGGATAAATATAAACAAAGCATCAACAGGAACTCCATCACTACACATTAAAGTAAGTTGATTAGATGCCAAATGCTCCAAAAGAGGAAACTAAAACAAAACCCTGAAATTCCTTATTCCTTATGAAATTCTTTTGATGTAAGTATGAGTTTAATTTTCTTCCTCTGATATAAGCCACAAGCAATTTGGCCATTTCTAGAACATGTGACTTCCCCAAGGTTTTCTCTAATTATATGCTTTCTTTTTCTTGGTAATGTGTTTGCAACATTAAAGGATGCTCCAAGATAAAGGTTTCATGCTGAGGGAATATTCTATTATTGGTTGAGTTCAACTTTTTCTTTTAAGATTTATTAATTTGAGAGAAAGAGCATGTACAAGTTGGGGTGGGTCAGTGGGAGAGAGAATCTCCAACAGACTTCCATGGAGCCCGATACCGACAGATCTCAGGACCCTGACTAAGATCATGACCTGAGCCTGAATCAAGAGTTGGATCCTTAACCAACTAAGCCACCCAGCACCCCAGAGTTGTCTTTTAATTTTTTCATGAAAATGATGTCTGTGTTGTCATATGTTATTTTCAAATTGAGCACACAAAGCACTCCCATTTACCTGCTCGCAAACAATTTGCACTAAAACTCCCTTGCAGCTTTTTTTATACCATTACATTTGGCAACACCAGATGCTACATGAATCACATTGTCTTTTTATATGGAGAAGTAGAGGGAAGTTTTTTTTTTTTTTGAAGTTAAGCCAGGCCCAAATGTTAAAGACAGATATCCAAAGGAGTTAAAAGGTCAAATACATTCCACTGGTTACACCAGATTTCATCCTTCTTTATTCAGTAGCACTCTAGCCAAGTGTCTTCTCTTCCTATATTATCAATTTTTTTTCCTTTCAACAGGGCCAATGAGTTAGTCTTTAGTATTTATCACAAACATGGTATAACATTCTCTATCATTAAAAAAAAAAAAAAAAGTAAAACAAAATCAAAAGGCTCTTCTCTTTATCCCAAGCCCTTCTCTTGCTACCTCCCCATTTCTATTATTCCTAACAAAAATAAAATCTTAAAAGAATAGTCTGTACTGGCTATCTCCAATTCCTCTCTCATAATTCTCTCTCCAGCCCATTCTCACGAAAGCCACAACACTTCCTTATTTGTCCCAAATGGTCAATTATAAATCCTTATCAACCTGTCACCAGCATTGGACAGTCAGATGATGCTAGCCCTTATAAAATATCATCTTCAATTGCCTTCTAGGACATCACACTCCCCTTACTGTCTATTCCACCTTAGTCTTTACTAGTTCTTCATCTCCCCTTCTTTTTATTTTTTTAATGTTTTTTTTTTTTAAAGACTTTTACATTGGGATCCCTGGGTGGCGCAGCGGTTTGGCGCCTGCCTTTGGCCCAGGGCGCGATCCTGGAGACCCGGGATCGAATCCCACATCAGGCTCCCAGTGCATGGAGCCTGCTTCTCCCTCTGCCTATGTCTCTGCCTCTCTCTCTCTCTCTCTCTCTCTGTAACTATCATAAAAAAAAAAAATAAATAAAAATCTTAAAAAAAAAAAATAAAGACTTTTACATTTATTCATAGAGACACAGAGAGAGACAGAGAGGCAGAGACACAGGCAGAGAGAGAGAAGCAGGCACCATGCAAAGAGCCTGACATGGGACTCGATCCCAGGTCTCCAGGATCACGCCCTGGGCTGCAGGCGCTAAACCGCTGCGCTACCGAGGCTGCCCTCTCCCCTTCTTTTTAAATGTTGCCTAAGCCCTAGGGAACTACAAAGTTGAGATCTCAATCTACACTCATCCCTCAGGTAACATCCAGTCTCGAAGCACTGGATACTATCATAAAGACAGGTTCATCTCTCCAATTTGCACTTCCCTCCTATCTCCAAACTCACAAATGCCTACTCGATGTATCTACTTGGAACACAAACTTCGAACTTACCATGCCCAAAACTGAACTCCTTATCTCATCCACCCACCATGAAACCTGTTCCTCTATTTTCCCCATCACAGGAAAGGGCAAGTCTCTTTCCAGTTACTTTGGCTATAATTCTTCATTACCTTCAATTTATTTCTCTCAGATGCCACATCAGATTATCAAATTCTATAGATGTCATCTTCAAACTTAGATTACCGCCCCTTCTTGCAACCCCATTAGTCACTTGAATACTGGTCCGAGTCATCATCATCTCTTTCCTGGATTACTGCATATCATGAGTAAATCTGCTTCCATTCTTATACCCCTACAGTTAACATTAGGGACTGTAAACTATGGCTAAGGGGCCAAATCCAATCTGCTGCCTGTTTGCACAACTTTCAAGTTAAGAAGAATTATCTTTATGTAGTTAAGAAAAATAATTTCATTACATGTGAAAATTATATGAAATTCAAATTTTAGTGTCCATAAATATTAAACTACAGCCACACTAATTCACTTATATATTGTCATGGGTCTTTTCACACTTGCACCTAAGAGTAGTACTTGAGACACAGGATACAGTCTGCAAAGTCAAAAATATTTACTCTCTAGCCCTTTACTGGAAAAAAAAAAAAAAAAAAAACTTATTTGTTTATTTGAGAGAAAGTGAGAGCGAGAGAGAGAGCATAGGCAGGGGGAAGGGGAGGGACAGAGAGAAAGGGAGGAGCAGACTCCCTGCTGAGCAGGGAGCACAACGTGGGGCTCGACATGGGGCTCAATCCCGGGGACTCTGGGATCATGATCCCAGCCAAAGGCAGACGCCCAACAGACTAGCCACCCAGGCACCCCCCTCTCTAGCACCTTACAGAAAAGGTTTGCCAGTCCCTGGTCTACATCAACTCTATACCCAGTCAGATCATAATAATCCTCTACTCAAAATCTTCCAATTTTTTCCCATTTCCTTCACTGTGAAGTCTGTTAAGTCCCTAAAGATATGGACATCCTGTTGCCTGCAATTCCTTTCTCCTACTATTCTCCCTCGCGCTCAGTCTGCCCTAGCCATAGTTGCCCTGCTCCTTGAACATTTGAGACAAAGTTCTACTTCAGGGCCCCTTCCCATGTTCTTCCCTCTCCTCAGAAACATCTTACCCAGATATCTACATAGTTCATTCCCCCACTTTCCTCTGGTATTGGCCCAAATACCAAAACCAACTTATCAGTGAGACTTTTGACAAAACAGATCCTTCTCCATTATTTCCACTTCCTACTCCTCTTCTTTGCTTTATCTATTCAATCGGACATAAAAGATAAAAATCCCTAAAAGTCATCCATAAGAGTCACCATCATTAATAAACCCTGGAATAAATTAAATTTAGAGCACTCATTGTATCATCACAGATTCTATGTACTTATTTCAGAAAATACAATCAAGATTTTTGTCATAAGATAAATCCTACCTGCAACAATAATACGAAGTGTTTACTTGCAAAATCCAGATTCTGTAGTCCACAGCATCCCAAGCATAAAACAGCCAGGTTTCTTAGTACAGGATGAACACTTACTATTCCAGGAAGAATCTAAATTAAATAAAATAATTTTGATCAGGATAATAAATGTATAACAGCATATTAAAAACATGGTTAAAAATAAAACTTCTGTATATTATAGATCTACTTCTTATCCATATTGTCTAACTCAATTTTTAGTTACAAAAAAAAAAAAAAAAAAAGGTATGTATTAAATTGCTAAAACAGAGGAATAAAGCCAGAGTGAAATACAGTCTGATCATGAGACATCCCTTTCTACCTGCTAAAGTGACTCAATGGCTCCCAATGCTCACAGGACAAAGATAAAACACCTTTACACGGCATATCTCTCATTTGTGTAGGCTTTCTCGTATCATCTTATACCATGCTATCCCCTGCTCTTTGCTCATAAAATCATCTGACCTTGATCCCTTCCATTCAGTACTGTTCAACAGAAATATAATGTAAGTCATAGGTCATTTTAAATTTTCTAGTAGGCACATTCAAAGAAACATGTAAAGCTAATTTTAATACACTTTATTGTACCCAATATAACCAAAATATTAACATCACAACATGTAATCAATATTAAAAAATTAAGATAATCTACATTGTGTTGTTTGTACTAAGCTTTCAAAACCCAATGTATTTTGACACTTCAAGTACATCTCAGTTTGCTCTAGTTGTTAATAGGCACAAGTTTTTAATAGCCACGTGTGGATGTGGCAACCGTACTGGAGAGAGCAAATACAGAACATTCTTCCTTCCCTTTTTCACACAGCTAATGTCAAAAACCAGATCAAGGTCATCTTCCCTGCACAGAGCAACTCCCACTATTATAAGTTCAC
The DNA here is from genome assembly GCF_048418805.1 of Vulpes vulpes. Lineage (NCBI taxonomy): Eukaryota > Metazoa > Chordata > Mammalia > Carnivora > Canidae > Vulpes > Vulpes vulpes. The sequence continues at coordinate 139,383,722 of NC_132793.1, forward strand.
ATATGACCATATAACTCTTCTTCATAGCAGTTATGAATGGCATATTCTTCTACTTGTTTATTTGATTGGTGTCCCTCTCATTTGACCAGAAGATCCACAAGGATAGTCTATATGTTTTGTATAGCATGTACACTCTATCACTGGCATTTAGTATACAGTAGATGTTCAAGAAGTATTTGTTCAATTAGTAACTTATGATTTTTATTTTAAAATGGTAATTCCATTAAAATACTATAACTCTTCCATCAAAATACCCTATACTCATTTACGTCTAATATCTTTCAATCTTTAGACATAAATTGTTTTTGTACACTTAAATTATGACTATTCAATTTTGTGTTTTCTTCACTCAAACTTGTATATCTTTTCCAGTATGTGTAGTCTTCAAATTTACTACTTCCATTGTGTAATTGTACCAGTTTACCATTCTCTTGCAATAGGACCAGGCATAAAGTATGCAAATACAACTTTAAAAGTAACTACTTTTCACTAAAGACATTTGCTTCACTAAGAATGAAGCTAAATTCTAATGGTTTAGTAAAACCTACTTTTAATCAGAAGCTCTACATGGTCATAAAAGCTAATTGGTCTTCTTTACTGCCTTTATAAACTCATGACAATCCAAGGAACTTGATTTTAGATTATATCCATTGGCTATTTTTCATTAATCTTAAGTAAAAACAATTGGAGGAGAATCCTGGAAGAGTCCGGACACATTCAACACTTGAAATGTGACTATGCCAGACTGAGATGTGCTTCTGTTAAGGACTTAATATGGGGATGCCTGGATGGCTCAGTTAAGCATCCAACTCCTGATTTCAGCTCAGGTCTTGATCTCAAGGCCAAGAATTCAAGTAAGCCCCATAAGCATGGAGCCTACTTAAAAAAAAAAAAAAAAAAAGACAGTATGAAGAACTGAATGTAAAATATCTCAATAGTTTAATATTGAGTAAATGATGCCATCAAAACATTTTGGGTATATTGGGTTAAAGATATTAAAATTAATTTCACTTGTTTCTTTTTAATTTTTAAATGTGGCTACAGAAAATATAAAGTTACAAGTGGTTTGCATTATATTGCTATCAGACAATGTTATTTTACTAGAGTCTTGTAGTATTTATGTCCCTATGCTCACTAATGTGGAAATTACCTTTGAAGAGCTACTTAATTACATATTCCTTTAAATTCATAGGAAAAAACAAATTCCTTTCATGGGACTCACAATGTAACAGTCTCAGTCTATACAGCAAGATTCTAATACATACAGCAAGATTCTAATACTTAAATATTTCCTAATACTTAAATATTTCCTTACGTGTTTCAATACCTCCTCTTACTATTCAAAGAATGAAGATATTCTACATCTCTTGGTAACATAATTTTTTCAAACTTTTTAAAGGAATAAGTATAACTTATGTATCATTATCTTAATTTATATATATCATCTTAATTTTATATACATTATACATTATCTTAATTTAACCTTCACAACATGAAGTAGCCACTATATAATTTCTTTTTTTTTTTTTACCAATTATATTTATCAGGTGTTTAAGATGGTTATCTTTTTCTTCTTTGGAACTCCAAGGAACATATAATTTATGAAATGAGAAAGGAGTGGGCTAAAATAAAGCCTCAAAGCCGCCAACATACCAAAGATTCAATGATGCCATTCATGGTTGCACCTATACCTGCTGAAATAGACACCTGCTTCAACAATTCATAGCACAAAATAAGACACTTCTGTAGGGTTTCGACATCATTCTAAAATGAAACACAAAATATTCCCCATTAGTAAGAATATCTTCTGCCCATCCCTTAAATGTTAGCTTTTTCAGGGCTTTGTCTAAGCATATTGTCTGTATGTACACTCTCTGGGCAATCTTATCCAATCATCCAACTCCATTTACCATCGATGAGCTAACCCAGCTATTTCTTAAGTTTCAGATCATATATACAATTACTACGTTTCCTCTTGTATGTTCCACAGGCTTCTCAAACTCAAAATGTCCAAAAGAGAACTAACTCGTTATTACCCCAGGCCCTCCTCCTCTTCTTGTGCTATCTCCATAAATTAACACTGCCATCTACCCAAATGTCCAAACCAAAAGACCTATGATATATTCTTGACTCTTCTCCCTGTTACTAATTCCTAAATAAATCTCATCCTACCACTTAACACTTTTAGTGGTTCACCATGATCCTTGGCTAAGGCAGAAAGTTTCAAATATTGCTTATACGACGACTTACAAGACCTGGCCCTTAATTTTTCCACTTGATTTACCTCTCCCTCCTCAATTCTCTAGTTATGTGGACCTAAAGTTTCACATTACTCTGGGTCTTCACACACGCCTTCCTTCTGCCTGCATTCCTTTAACAATTCATCAAGGAGAGATAACAGAGTACATTAAAAGCACAAATCTAAAGCCACTTGCCTGACTTGCCTGGATTTTAATCCTGCCTCTACAATTTACTATCTGTGTGTCTTTGGGCAAGTTACTTTTCCTCTATAAGATGAAAATAGGACCAACCCCATAAAGTTATGTAGTGAGAATCAAACACTTGCAAAGTGCATGAAGTAGTAACCACCACAGAAAAAGCATTCTATAAATGTTGGCTTACAGTATTATTTTTACTCAAATGTCAAGTGAAAACATTTCTTCCCCTGGGGAATCCAACAACACCCTACCTGGGTTAGATGCCTCTCCATAAAACCCCTATAACTTCCTTGCCTATACAATTTATTATGTTATGCTATAACTGCACTATTTATAATAGATTTATAACTCTTAAATAGGACAAATGAACACATAAAAGATCAAAGAAAGTCCAGTTAAACAGATGATATAAATCACGATAGAGGGATCCCTGGGTGGCGCAGCGGTTTGGCGCCTGCCTTTGGCCCAGGGCGCGATCCTGGAGACCCAGGATCGAATCCCACATCGGGCTCCCGGTGCATGGAGCCTGCTTCTCCCTCTGCCTGTGTCTCTGCCTCTCTCTCTCTCTATGTGACTATTATAAATAAATAAAAAATTAAAAAAAAAAATCACGATAGACCATTTTTATTCATATTTTCCCAATTCAGACTTGAAGTTTATATTTTCATTTGTCACTTTAAATATGCTCCTCAAAGTTAGAACCTATAATGATCCATACTTTATCAAACAAAATAAGATACTAGCTAGAAAAATAAAATTCAAAAGTGGAGTGTTGGAGCAGAGATGTCTACAGCTAGAGAGCTCAAGGACATAGCATAACTTACAAAATGTTCCTACAGAGTAAATTCTTCCCCACCCAGCATTCTTCTTATGAGCATACTCCAACCAGCACTTCCTAAACTTGAAGTAAAATAATCATGTTTACTACAAAAGGCAAAATTCTAAAAGACCTCCTGAAAGTTAATATCAAACACAGTAATTGATATTATTCTATCTTATGTTAAAAAATGACAAATGTTTTATCAAACACAAGGAAGTTTTAAAAAAATACGACTGCTGAAACTCAGCTTTAAATGTTACTAAATAAAATGCTTAGTGTTTCATTTAAAACAACAAAATTCCTTAGCTCTTTCTAAAAACAAAAGTGTGGTTAAGCTTTAAAAATTACATGTATAATGGTATAGTTACCACAGAAATTCTTTTTCTAGCTCAGAAAAGTCTGGAGTCTTCCACAAAAGAGAAAGATGGATAAAGCTTTCACACACACACACACAGAAGGAAAATACTAGAGGGTTAAGTTTCCTTAGCAAGGAAGAAGATAGAGTACAGAGATGACAGAGATTATTTTATAAAGCTAATTTAGGTCTTTCAAAGTCTAAAATAAAAAGGAAGACAAAAAAAATATTTTCATGTTAATTCATGATACTGCTAAAAAGCACTCCAACTCCAAAGTAAATATATCTGTCAGCATTGAGTTAAGAAAGAAAATATAGTTGAGATGATTAATAACAGCTGAAAATTAGTATGAGAAAAGTTATTTATACCTTCTCTATGTGGACTTCTTTGATTTCAAGTTGCTCTATCTCTTTCATTAGATTTATTTTGGCATCTTCTAATGTTTTTATTTCTTCTTTTAATTCTGATGCTTGATTAAAATCCTGTAAGTTAATGCAATTTTCCAAAGCTTCTTTTGTCTCAATAAGCTTAACTTTTATTTCAGCCATCTAAGGAAAGATATAAATTGCTTTAACAAAAACTATTATGGGGACACCAGGGTGGCCCTCCCTTCAGCTCAAGGTGTGACCCCGGGGTCCTGGATGGAGTCCCACGTCAGGCTCCCTGTATGGAGCCTACTTCTCCCTCTGCCTGCCTGCCTGTCTCTCTCTCTCTCTCTCGCTCTCGTTCTCTGTGTGTCTCTCATGAATAAAATCTTAAAAATATATATATACTATGAACATCTGTAGCAAACTTAAGAGTAATATTTTTTTTTTAAAAAAAGTAATATTTAACATCTTGACAAACAGAAGTTAAGCAGAGTCAGGCATATACAAAAAAAAAGGCACAGCCTTCCTGATCCAAAGAGGGCAAACCTTTCAAACTCCATCACCTGGTAATATCTGAGATACTCTTACACTTCAACAGTTAACCAATAATATGACTCTGTGAGAACAATTTTGAAATCATACAGGAAGAGGAATTAAAAGACTTGCACAGCTACATTATAGTCAAGCATTTATTCAATTTAGAGGAAATTTACCTTGAGTTCCTTCTTTCTTACATCAGCTGGATCAGCAGCACCAACAGTAACAATGGGTGCCCGAACCTCTGAGATGATTTCTGTAACCTGGTAAGTTATAATTCAGAGTACATGCTTTAATATATGTTCTATGTCATAAAATGAAATCAAATTGCTACACATAACTTCAAATAGTATCCACAATCTCTTTAAAAATGGAGCAAAATACACAAGTAAAAACAGCACACATTCTGCTTGCCAGCAACTTTGGGGGGGGAAATGACCAAACAATATATGACTAAAAACTCTAAGATCATGAGATGGTAAACAGGCATGTATTCTAAAACAAATATAGTATCTAATTTTAAGCACCAAAAACTAAAATTCTGTCTACAATCAACTCCCTCCCTTGTTCAGCTCTGAGGGAGTTAAATATAGAAAAACAGAATACTCTTTTATTCTTCCTTTGCATATACAATACATAACTAAAGTGGCTTCCTTTCAGAGCCACTGGGACACAGGAGTTGGCTGATTTAGGAAAAGGCTACAGCCTAAATGAAGGTACTTAAGCAGACGTGGGATAACTACTAACTGGGAATACTTGTACACTGTAGAAATGATTTATGTGTAAGTATGTATAAGGAGGCATTGGGAAAGACAACCCCTGAATTAACCTGTAACTCAGAAATTGTATCAATTTATGAAAAGCACCGATACAGGCCTGTCTTTTTTGGCTACCCCAGAAAAAATATTGGCAATAGTATTACAATAGATAGCATTTATTTCTGTATTTACCAAGCACATGATGCACACTATATCATTGAACAAGGCAGGCTTTATTGGTATTCTCATTTTGCAGACAAGTAAAAAGGTTAATAAGTTAAATAACTTGCTCAAAGTCACAAAGCAGCAGAAGGGATCTGAACCTAAATATGTATAACTTGAGTAACCTCTCAAACACTCTAGTGACAAAGACCAATGTGTCCCCTATTCCCTAACCTCTTTTATTTCAATCTGATTCAACAAAATGATAGGAAGGAAGGAGATAACTTTTTAAATGTGTGTGTGGGAGAGATTTAGTTTTAAGAAGTTTAAAAAATAAACATGACTAAAACAAAAAGCAATTAAAGATAAATAAAAAAATACTGAAAAGAAAATAAGATAATCCTCAATACCACTGACCACAATCTTTTAACCTTTATCAACAATGAGGAAAATTACTTACAATTTGTATTCTTTTATTATCATCTACAATGATGCAAAGCAATCTCTCAACAAGAAAAGAAAGTAGGGATATTGGGGTTGTGGGTAGAGTAAGAATCTCCTGTAAAATTGCCAGTAGTCGTTTCCTGCATTCAAAAAGAACTATGTTCATTTAAACATGACAGTAGAAACCTATCTTATCTCTAACATTTATTCTGAAGATTTAATTACATTTGTCTCACTTCTTTTTTTAATACTATAGGTACAAAAAAACACGTACAGACTACGTAAAAATTTCCTATCTGCAAAAAAAAAAAAAAAAAAAAAAAAAACTTTATAAATGACCTTACAACCTTTCATAAATCAACATGATGAAACGACAAAATATTAGAAGTGAATCAAATCTTTAACGGTATTTACTAACTCTCTGTAATAGAGGTTTTTAAGCAAAATCTGTAATTTTATTGATTTATTCTGAAAAAACTGAATAAGGAACTTGTGTTTCCATATATATGAACAACATGGACTGCACAGGTCCACCTATATGCATCCTTTTTGCCCATACAGTACAATACCATAAATACAAAATTGTACTTTATTTTCTTATGATTTTCTTAATAACAGGTTTTCTCTAGCTTACTTTAAGAATATAGTATATAACACATACAATATAAAAAATATATGTTAACTATTTATGTCGATTTTTATGTTTATGCTTATTGGTAAGGCTCTTAGTCAATAGGCTATTAATAACTTGTTTTTTGAGGAGTCAAAAGTTATATATGGATTTCTGACTCCAAGAAGGGGGGACAGAGGATCAGCACCCTTACTCCCTACCCCTGTGTTGCTCGAGTCAACTATATATATGTGTATATATACATATATACACACACATATATACACGCACACATGTGTGTACATATAGTACATATATAAACATATATGTATGTATACACCCACATACCCACACCGAGTATATCTCCTACTAGATACTGTATGCATAAGAGGAAAAAGAAAACTTTATTGCACTTAAGAGAGCTAGGTTAAATATATTTAATCATACTGTAATAAGACTGTGTTTGAATACAGGATATTAGAAAAGCAAAATAGGACAAGCGCCAAAATTTAGACATACCTTCCTCCTTCTTCGCTTGTATCCAAAGACTTGATAATTAGAATCAGCTGTTGACCTATAAACTCTTTTGACATCAAATTTCCAATATAGGAAAAATCACTTTTCTTTTCATTGCTGACAACTGGGATACTCTGAATATAACTGAAACAAGCAGAATAAATAAAATGTACAATCTGTTAAAAAACATTAAACAGTTCCCCATGTGGTCAGAAAAGGGTCTTTTTCAGTTCCTATCACTTCAAATATATGGATGTTTATACCACATTATACTAACTTGGCCTAAAGAATAAGTTTATTCTTAAACTCGCCCAGTGTGGGGAGGGTTACACCTACTGCACCAGATCTCCAGGACCGGGCCAGGGACAGGGTAGAGAAAGCCCACCCCTGACACGCTGGGACCCCCAGCAGGTGCTCACCACAGGTGCCCCCACACAGGCAGGCACACTGCAGGGACACGCTCTCATACCCGGGGCGGGGCCCTCTGCTTGTGACCTCAGATTCCTGCACCCCAGAATTGAGGGGGCTGGTACTGACCACCCCTCCCTCATTCAGCCGAGGGACCTTTGTGGAGGCAGCCTCTGCCTTTGCTCAATCTGGACTTTTTAAATAAAAAAAGTGGAATTTGAAAAAAATAAAATAAACTTAAGTTTATTCTATGCTATTAGGAACTTTTGCAAACAAATTTATGGGCTTGAATCAAAAAGAATTTGGAAAATATACTCAATTAAGGATTCAAATTTCTTATCGGAAATTTTCAAAAGGCAAATATTTATATCTCTCAAATTGGTAACATTACTTCAGTATCATCAGTATCTGACCCCCTTAACAAAAACCCAATTTTCAGAAAGAGCTAGTCTTCACACTCATCATCCCTAACTGATCATTATTCTTTTGTTTAGAAGAAAAGTAGGAATAATTTTTTTTAATTATGCAAGTAAGCCATGAATACAATGACCTTTTAAAAAATCAGAAAAATAGAGCTTCATGAATTTCTATTATCCTGGCTTGGGGGCTCTACTAATATCTGCATTGTTCTTATTTCATTGTAGGTATTCCTAAATAAGCATCAACTACCCTTTTATGCTTATTACCTCTGCCCAAATTAAAGCCTTTTACAACCCTCATCTAGATAAAAATTCAATAGCCTACCAAGAGTTCTCTTTTTTGTGTGAACAAAAAAAACCTAGGTAAAGGCAGAATTAAGAGTTAAAGCTTAGACAACTAGGTGCCTTTAGGTTGAAAGTAATATGAAACAATCCTGATGAAAATGTCATTTTTAAATTGTCAACAAAAATCAAGTTATAAGAACTGCAGAATTATGTACGAGTCCTTAATAAACTGACTCGTCTTTAAAATAACAACCAAGAGTAAATAAAAGCTCACAAATCTCTGGCCATGAGATAGGACTTTCAATGGGCATCAGCGCTCTTTGGGTTCTAGTAGAAAACTAAAGGAAAGAAACTAGTAATTATCAAAATCATTAGCTTAGTAGAGTTGCTGGTTTCTAACAGGCTAAAAAAAACCTTCACTCATCTTTGAAGATTTTTTTTTTTTTAATTTATTTATTCACGAGAGACAGAGAGAGGCAGAGACACAGGCAGAGGGAGAAGCAGGCTCCATGCAGGGAGCCGGATGTGGGACTCGATCCCGGGTCTCCAGGATCACACCCTGAGTGGAAGGCAGGAGCTAAACCACTGAGCCACCCAGGGATCCCCTCATCTTTGAATCCTTCCCTACTCTTCCACTCCAGCTTTAGCACAATGCATAGCATCAAGACTGAGGGTATTTTTTAAAATAAATTCAGAGTAATAACTTCATTCATAGATTAAGAATCTCAAACTGCATAAATACAACCTAAAATGTACCCACCAATTTTAATTACCATGAAATCATCTCTTTTTAACCATTTTTAAACACATTCATTACAATGAGGAGAACACTCAAGAAAGAAAGCCTTTTTCTAAAGCTCTCTCCAAGAATTTATATTTAAGGTTGTTTTCTAAAATTGTGTTCACATCTCTTTTTCTTCCTCAAATTTGACAAGCCAAATTTAATATCCCTGATTTCTTCCTTTATGTGAATACTTCAGTTAACAGGAAACCTTGTTTCATATCAGAATTCTGGGTCACTACCTCTTTCTGCTACCAAATGCCTGAAAATATATTTCTGAGATTTTTCAGGAAGCAATTTTTCCATTTAATTTTGTTTCAGTACCGGAATAAGCTAATCCTATCTAGTGATGTTGCTCCAAAAAGAAAACTATTCTCTTTCTAAACTGTTCTTTCAATAATAATTAAGATACAATTTTTAAAGTTTTGTTCTTTTTATTTTTTTTTTTAAACATTTTTATTTTTTATTTTTTATTTTTTTTATTTATTTATGATAGTCACAGAGAGAGAGAGAGGCAGAGACACAGGCAGAGGGAGAAACAGGCTCCATGCACCGGGAGCCCGATGTGGGATTCGATCCCGGGTCTCCAGGATCGCGCCCTGGGCCAAAGGCAGGCGCCAAACCGCTGCGCCACCCAGGGATCCCCAAGTTTTGTTCTTTTTAAATAAAAAGTTGATTAAAGTTACCTATTTCAGAACTCACAGATTAAGTGACAATGGAAATATAAGAATCCCTAACTTCTCAGAGCCAGGGGAACCAAGCTCCTTACCTGTTGATTTCAGTAACTAAGAATTAATCTGTGAAACAATCCCTTATTTTCTATAAGTATTTATTACTTCTATATTAATTCATATTATTAAGCACTACATCAAACTCATTGGTTTTGGAAATACTGCAACATGGCCCAAACAGCAATATGATGAATACTCTAATTATATTGAAGCTTGAAACAATTACTATTGAAACAGTAGATTCACTCATATTTTTTATGATGTTAATGAATTCAGGCTGTAAGTTTCCATTTTGGCTCAAATTTTAGATATTTATCCTTAGTTCAATATTTTGCATACAAATGAAAATGCATTTATAGTTTTGCTTCCTAACTTACATGGAATCATTCATCATAAGCAAAATATTACATTCTATACAAAAAGAACTCAGGCCTATAATTCATATTATATGGAAGAAGCTTTTTCAAAACTGCATTGAAAGTATAAAGTTAGGGGATCCCTGTGTGGCTCAGCAGTTTAGCACCCGCCTTCGGCCCAGGTCATGATCCTGGAGACCCGGGATCGAGTCCCACGTCGGGCTCCCTGCATGGAGTCTGCTTCTCCCTCTGCCTGTGTCTCTGTCTCTCTCTCTCCCTCTCTGTGTCTCTCATGAATAAATAAAATATTTTTTTAAAAAAGCATAAAGTTAAAAATCTATCCACCAAAATCTATGAAAATACATATAACCTTTGACCCAGCAATTCCACTTCTAGGAATCAACCCCACAAAATCCCAAACATATAAAAATGTATGGTTTAATACAACCTTATCAGTAAAAAACCAGAATCACGCTAAATGTCCATTAACAGAGAAGTAAATTAAGTATTGCCATCATACCATGGAATGATATGTTAAGAGTGTGATAAGTTTATATGCACCAACATATAATGACCACAGATATAAGTAGTTGGGGGGAAAAAAAAAACAAAAACATGTATTGTGCTATGTTTAAAATTTTTGTGTATTTTAATATATATATGTAGAGAAAGAGGGCCAAAAGTGTACATTCCACAAATTGTTAATTGTAAGATAAATGGAATTGAAGAATTAGGAAATGAAAGAAAAATTCTACGTTTTTCTTCTACATTACATATTTCTGTATTTGAATTTTGACCAGAATTGCATTCATGTTTTACTTGTACAATTTTAAAGTGAAATTAGAATAACTAATAAAAAAGTGTATATTGAAAAATCCTTTTAGAAAACAAAAAGCCAAATAGTGCAGGTTTAATTAATACTAAAGTAGCCACAAAGGTTCACCTTGTCAGTTGGAAAAGTATGGCCCGTGCACCAGATACAGCCTGCTGCTTGTTTTCAGTTTGCAGGATAAGAGTTATACACTTTTAAATGGAAGTTTGTTTATACATGGATATAAACATAATTTGAAAATATATACAGATGAAAATCATATGAAATTCAAATTTTAGTATCCATAAAAGTTAAAAGAAGTTTTATTGGAAAATAGTTACAATCATTCATCCCATATTTCTTTGGCTGCTTTTGCACCAACACAGCAGAACTGTCACTGTGACACAGGTCTACAAACTAAAATATTTATGCTCTGACCCTTAGAAAAGGTTTGCCAACCAATTTCAAGGAGTAACACATCATCATCATTATCAACTTTATGGAGAAATGTTCATAAGCACATCCTAACAGTTTTAAGGAAATCTCCCTAAACACACTGACTTTTTGCACTTTATCCATCCAGCACAGAACATTCTTCAGAAAGACTCAATATACATTGCTATCTATCTCTGCCTTGTCAAAAAAAATGGTTTTTCACAAAGTCATCAAACATGGCTTTGAGGGAAGGGGCTAGAGGCTTAACACAGCAACAAAAGTACAATCCGAATAATAAGAAAAAATTTTACCTTAGTAAATACTCTGCATATACTACAGGCTCCGGCAAAATCTGCTCCAAAACTGCTTCACCTTCATCTCCTTTTGATTTCACATATTCACAAAGGACACGCCAATACAAAGCATTTTCAGGAGTTAATGTTTCCAATGGAATCAGTTGCCTTCAATTAAAAGGGAGAGAATAAGAGAAAGCATAATCTTAAAGTTAAAAATTTGAACTGAGTATAAAAAATAGGAATAAAAAGCAAGCCTGATTTATAACCAGCATCCTTTTAATTGCAAAGTCATTGATTTATCCAGACACATTCACAAACGAAAATATTTAGAGCAAGAGAAAAAAAAGAGTCATACAATGGGGAAGCATGTTGCAGGACTTTCCATGGTAAGCTAATGCACACATCAAAGTAACAAAATGGGGGGGGAAAAAGAATGCAGCTAAAGTAGTCCGTGATAAGGTAGCGAGTTCTTCCCCAAAGGGGATAAAAAAGAAAAGACACTCACCATGCCACAGTAAAGAAAACACAGGTGAGTTAGATAAAAGCTATTAAAACCATCTGAAGTCATCAGAAAAGGACCAGAAGGGGACTGATTCTAATTGTAGAAGTTCACGAGAATCACATTTCAAGTAAGGAACATGTACCTGCCATCGTCACTTTTACAGATTTCTGCCAGTTCGTTAAGAGGAGTCACTGAAAATAAGGCGTTGAGAACAGAGACTGCCACTTCAGAAGAATTTTCCACATCTAACCGATGGAGCAACTCTAATATATTTCCTTCAGTGAAACGTAACCAGCTTTGGAGAAGATGCTTTTGCACCGCCTGTTTCACTGCATCTGTTAAGTCATTTGAAATATAAGTGAACAGGGGCTCCCTCTAGCTTCCATTTTCTATATTTTGTCTGTATTAATTAAATATCATCAGATCAATGCTAACATGAAATGGACATTTACAATAACAATGAGAAGAGACTAAGAAGAACAAAGAAAAATACGGAAGAAAAAATAAAACTACAATAATATTGCAAGAGTCACTATGCTGCTCACTTCCAATAAAAATGGAAAAGGCCCAAACCAAATACCCACCCACTCTCGCAGCCTACAAAAATATCTGCACTCCTTTTCCCCTGGGTTCACTGGGCTTCAGCATTAGTCCTGACATTATGATAACGATTATTTCACCTGATGCCTGACTTCATCTATTACATGACTGCTATATTCGCAGTAGTGAATCATACCAGCATGTATAACTGAACAAACTTTAACTGTTAAATTCATCCTCCTAGTCATTGGTCCTCTGACAATGTTTTGAATCTCAAGTTTTATTGCTACAGCAAAACTAAGCTGTCTTAGCCTTTTCATGGGGACTGGAAATTTAAAATATATCATTCCTCATGATGCCTGTAAGCAGTCTCTAGTTTTAACAGAGAAAAAAAAAAAAGGGTAGGAAAACTATACTAGCCTGATTATTTTTATTTTTTTTTATTTATTTTTTTTTTATGAGAGAGAGAGAAAGAGAGAGAGAGAGAGAGAGAGAGGCAGAGACACAGGCAGAGGGAGAAACAGGCTCCATCCACCAGGAGCCCGACGTGGGATTCGATCCCGGGTCTCCAGGATCGCGCCCTGGGCCGAAGGCAGGCGCCAAACCCTGCGCCACCCAGGGATCCCTAGCCTGATTATTTTTAATTGGTTTCTGTAGCACAGCACACATCACCACCAAGACATACACAAAGGGGACAGACAGCACTTCTTTGGAAGAGAGAGAGTTGAAAAAGATCCTGCCCTACCTCTGATATAAATTAGCTAGATAGCCTTCACACAGTTCCTTCAACTGTAAAACACAGCAAAATTAAAACAAACACTGTTCCTTTAACTACCAGGACTTTTAACCCTTTGAAATGTTTTCTACATGATGTACCAAGCTAAATTTTGACAGGCTGTGTCAGTGACAGACTTCCTGGACATAATTAAGGACACATGTTTTCTAAATCTTCTAAGCCTACTAAACCAAAACCTACTGATTTTTTTTAAAAGATTTTATTCTTGAGAGGCACACAGAGAGAGGCAGAGACACGGACAGAGGGAGAAGCAGGGTCCCTGCAGGGAGCCCGATACAGGACTCGATCCTGGGACCCTGGGGGTCATGCCCTGAGCTGAAGGCAGAGGCTCAACCACTGAGCCCCCCACGTGTCCCCTACTGATGTTTTGTATATAGAAGTCTATCTTACCTGATCTGTCATTAAGACCTTGTTGAAGGAGCATTACTCTCTGAGCAATGGTCATAGCTCTCATATGAACCTTTTCAGCTAAAACCTTAAGGAGAAAGTAAAAATAGTAAGTCATTAAACTCCATAGTCTATATATTTCATAACTAGTAATAACTCCTTCATCTAAGAAAATAACCCAGAATTTCCAAAACAAATTAATATTTGGTAACACATTTAATGCAGTAAGAGTCTACCTCAATTATCTATATACTCCCTGTCCATAAAAATCCACAAAAATTGAAGAAATCGTTATTATATGCCAAATATTTTTCAAAATAATTTTAAGAATATGTCTACACAAATCATTAGACTTATTTACCTGATAAGCCAGTTTTCTGACAGCCTCTTTCACATCCTTTGTGCGCCCTACGATTTTTGGCAAAGTCTTTGCTGATGGCGCAATACATGATAACACTGCCCGCCTAACTTCTGGATTTGAATCATTTTCAATCAAAGTAGTATATGCTAAAAATAGAGCAATACATTTCAGTACACTAAGGAACTATTATTTACTTAACCACAGTCATAAGATAACTCACATTTTGATATTTAACAATATTTTTAAACGATAAAGTTTTTTAGTCTTACACATTTGATTTTAGTGAAATTTTTTTTCCTATCAAGTTCTCTTAATAAGTAGGAATTTGTCAATGGACTAGGCACAAAGGCTAAACCTAAAAAACAAAAAGCCCTAAAGATTGTGGAAAATCCATCATTAAGATTATGTCTTTGCGACTCTTCAAGATCTAAAAGAAAATCCAGTAAAGCAGGCAGATGACTTTAATGTAAAGGGCTCATTATTTTGACTTTTAATGAGTCCTGAAAAAGGAAGTAACTTCTCATTTTACTCCCTGAAACAAAATCCATTTCCTAAAAAAAAAAAAAAAAAAAATCCATTTCCTGTATTTAAGTATTTATTCACCTCTGCTTCTCAAATTTTCCCCAGCTTTATAATTAAGTACATGTTGACTACTAAATATTTGTTTTATACAATATATTTTATAAAGATTTAATTTATTTATTCATGAGAGACAGAGAGAGAGAGAGAGAAAGAGAGAGAGAGAGAGGCAGAGACACAGGCAGAGGGAGAAGCAGGCTCCATGTGGGGAGCCCGATGCGGGACTAGATCCCAGGACTACTCAACTGCTGAGCCACCCAGGCGTCCCTGTTTTATACAGTATTATGTGTACCATTTAACACCAAATATTTTAACTATCATCGGTTACCAAAACTGATAATAAAGCTAGTAGCAGGGACAAAGAAAAAAATGAAAATGTGGCCAAAACATAGTTAGGCATATATGGACAAGTGGAATATAACTATCTTTACAAGGCCAGAGATAGAGAAAAATTTCTTAAAGATAGAAAGCACAGATCATGAAGAAGAAGAGGAGGAGGAGGAGGAGAAGGAGGTCATAAAGGCAGAGACTGATTAATTTTGACATCAGGAATTTCTGTCCAGCAGAAGACATCCTAAAAAAAGTAAAACAAAGAGCTATCTATCTAAAGGTGAAAGATACCTACAATTCACAAGATCCAAAATTTCTTTCCAGAACAAAGAACTTCAGTAAATCAATAAGACAAACCAACAGAAAAATGAGAACACATTAATAGGCATTATATAGAAGAAATACAATTGACTGTTAAATATATGGAAAGATGCATAAAAAGGAAATGTATCACACACACGACCAGATAAACAATTTTAAAATCTGACAATATCAAACACTGGAAAGAATATGACCGATGAATGCTTTTCTGCACTGTTCCTGGGAATATTAATTGGTAAACTGTTTTGTAGAACACTTGTACCTTACCTAATAAAGCTGAAATGTACACATATCCTAACATGATCCTAACAAGTCCCCCTTAGGTATATACCCTAGAAAAGCTCTTTAACCTGTGTACCAGAAGTCATGATAAGGAAATTCGCAGTAACACCATTTTTTTCAGAGTAAAATAACTAGAAACCAGACGGTCAATATTAGAAATAATTAACTGTGCTATATTCGTACAACAGAATGCTGTAAGACAGTAAATATCAACATGGATGAATGTTACAATTAGAAATAATGATCCGAAAGTGCAAACAAATACAACTCATATAGCGCATAAATGACAGGAGATACATACATGTGTCTAAAGACAAGAGAATAATTAACTCAAAATTCAGAATAATCGTGAACTCTGACGGAGGGTAGGATGGGAGGTAGGGCAGACTTCAAAGGCACTGGTGAATGATGCTCTTTGGCCTACTTTTTAAGTTTGGTAGGGACTACTTGGGTATTTTTTTTTAAGTCATATATGTACCCTATACCTTTCCCCACAAAGAGAGAATCTTTTAGAAACCCTGTCTACCAAGAGTTTAACAAAGTCAAGGAAACCGAAAAAGAGTTTAGGAAGCTACACATACCATTAACCACGGGACAGTCATCATCTTTGGGATCCTGAAGTCGTGAAAGAGCCAGAACTGCCTGTATCCTCACATTTGGAATTTTATCTTTCAACCTAATCAGCATGGCTTCATTAATTTGATCAAACAAATCATCATCAATCTGGGCATTTTCTGGCATGCTTCCCAAGAACTTGCTTATGAGCTGGCACGCTCTAAATCTCACTGCATTGCTGTTGGCTTCGTGAGACTGTAACGGGAACAAATTAAAATCTATTTACAATCACAGGAGTCCTGTTCGGAATTCGGGAAGTTACAGAGTCATTCGCTACTTGCAGAGAAAGCGCCCTGCTGCCTTGATCCGCCGGCACACAGTGAGGCTCCCCGTACACACAGTCCAAAGGAAGCCTGAACCAAATTACCAGGGCACACTCCCCTCTGTAGGAACCCTCATTTTATTTCTAAAATAGGCAACTTGGGGCAGCCCGGGTGGCTCAGCGGGTTAGCACCTGCCTTCAGCCCAGGGTGTGATCCTGGAGACCCAGGATCGAGTACCATGTGGGACTCCCTGCATGGAGCCTGCTCCTCCCTCTGCCTGTGTCTCTGCCTCTCTTTCTCTCTCTCTCTCTCATGAATAAATAAATAAAATCTTCAAAAAAACAAATAAAATAATAAAATAAAACAAAACAAAACAGGCAACTCGTTTGAAGCCAGGTGAGAACTGGCTAAGACCATCAAAGCTTAACGCTGGAGTTAAAGTCCGTTTTTCTCATCTCAAGGACAGTCCCAACACTTCCTACAAAAGGCAGGCTCATTCACAGACATCTCCTCCTCTAAAGCATGCAAACTCTTTTGGCTGTGCAAAAGCTTCTTATCTTGATGAAGTCCCAATAGTTCATTTTTGCTTTTGTTTCTCTTGCCTTCGTGGATGTGTCTTGCAAGAAGTTACTGTGGCCGAGTTCAAAAAGGGGTGTTGCCTGTGTCCTCCTCTAGGATTTTGATGGCCAACTCCCATGGCCCTTTTAATACGGCAAGACTTTCTACGATACCCCCACACACACCCCCCAAAGTCTCAGCCTCGTACCTTTAGAAGAAAGGTAAACAAGTAATTCAAGATGCCCCCGTCCTCCTCCTCCTCCTCCGCCGCCGCCGCCGCCGCCTCCTCCGCCTCCTCGTCCGCATCCGACTGGTGAAACGAGGTGACAAACTTGGCTGCGAATTCCAGGACCCTCTCGACGGCGGGCTCCCGCTTATACACCACCATGGCGCACCGCAGGCGGCGAGCGAACTCCTCGTGGAAGGCGGCCTTGTCGTCCACCTGGAGGGCAGAGCGGCAGGTCGCGACCCCCGCGCCCCCCGACGGCTGCGGGGCCCGAGCGCAGCCCAGACGGACTCTCGGGGAGGCGGGGGGGGGGGGGCAAGCCGGCCAAGGGGGGGGGAAATAAATGTTTTTGTTATTGTTGTTGCACAAATGTCTCTGCAGAGACCAGGACTTCGGGGAGGAAAAGGGACGCGAAGGCGCAGGGTGCGAGGAGGCGGCCCCGCCGGCCCCGCCGCCCCCGCCGCCGCGACACCGTGCGAGGGGGAGGAGCCATGGGATCCCCGGGGGCTCCCGGTACCCCCGAGGCCGCCGCGGGGGGCGGGGGGAACGTCACCGGCCGGTGGAGGAGGAGGCCGCGGCCCCGGGAGGCTGGACCCGCTTACCGCGCGGTAGGTGCGGCTCAGCGCCATCACCAGCTTCGCCTGGTTCTGGTGCGGCTGCTGCGCCAGCTGGAAGGCCTCCTTCACCGGCAGCAGCGCCTTCTCCGCCCCCATGGCGCCGCGACCCGGGGGGGCGAGCCCCGCCGCTCAGGGACGCAGGGGCGCGCCGGCCTCCGACGGTCCGGGGCGCCGTTCCCGCCACCGCGTTCAAATAACTCCCGCGGGATGAGGAGGTACCGCGAGACTGCTGCGAGGGCGGGAACAGAGGGGCGGGCCCGTCCGCGCTGACGGAGGCGCGGGCGCATGCGCCTGGGGCACGGGCTGCGGCGCTCCGAGCGGGAAGTGGCGTTGCGAGGGGCGCGGCGCCGGGCCGCCCGGAAGTGGCGTAGGGCCGCCCGGAAGTGATGTAAGCCGCGCGACTAGGCGGACGGCGGAGCCGCTGTGCGGGCGTCGCTGGTTCGGTGCGGCCCGGCGGGGCGAGGAGGAGGAGAGCATCCCGCAGGGTGAGCGCAGGGGTCTGCCGAGGGCGCCGCGGCCGCTCGGGCTCTAGGGGGGCGGTGCGAGAAGGGAAAGGCCGGGCGCTGGAGGCTGCGCGCCGCCCCCCCTCCCGAGGCGCGGGCGCCCGGCCTGCCGCGGGGCCTTGGAGGCGCCCTGGAGCCGCGGGCGGGGCCGCGGAGGCCGCCCCTGCACCTCTCCGGCCGACTCACCTGCTCTCCACGGCTGACGGCTTCTCTGCCCCCGCTGTGGTTCCGTGTTAACGGCTGGGGGGAAGCCTCCGAGTAAATGCACCGAGCTGCTCTCGCTTTCCAACCTACAAGTTCCTACAAGTCATCGTTTGCAGAAATGATAATAATAATCCTTTGCAATTTGCTTTTAAAAAAAAAAAATCAGTGTGGTCTTTGAGGTTCACTGATGTGGGTCCTTTAATAGTACTGACTTGCACCCTTCGGACCCTCGTTTGCCGGACACTGTTCTGAGCGCTTCACTTAGGCCCTTGCAAACGACCCGGGCCAGGTAACCTCCAGACGAGGAAACTGAGGCACAGACAGGCTGTCCCGGCATTCTGTCGTGTGAACGTTCGATGGTTTATTCATCCGGCTCTCTTGCTTCCTGTTACACACGCAGCACGAAGTATTCAATGCCGGTTAAAGTAATGGCAGCGGTAGCTTTTGGGTTGCCTGGAATCGCAAAATCGTCAAGAGGTCTAGTTCTGAGAAGGCGAAGAAGGGGTGAGTGTTTTAGGTCAACCAGCTGGAGCAAGAGCATAGAGGCCCAGGAATTCCTAGAATATACAACCAGTATAATCTCCCTGTGGCTGAAATGAGGATGGCTGCAGGGCTGTGGGGAAAGAAACCCAGAAAGGGCATTAGCGTCTTAACCAAGTATATCCAAAATGTTATTTCAGCGTGTAACCAACAAATTACTAATGGTCTGCATTCTCTTTTCTTTTTTTTTTCCCTACCACGTTTTTGAAATTTGATGTTATTTTACAGGAACCGCACTTTGGGTGCTCCGTAGACACTTGGGGCTGGTGTCTACAGTATTGGACAGTGTGAAACTGTTCTTAGTGTGAGAACCACTGTATATCCCATGTGTTTTTCATGTAAAATTGGTAAACTAGAACAGACTAATATTTGGAGACATTTTTCTTATTTTGTGGCCTTTAATTGCTGAGCTCTTTTTATGCTTTCGGTGCATGCTACCTTTGGTTCCTTTTACTGTGAAGTTTCTAACAATATTATTTCCTTTACTGTATTTTTTTTAAGGTTTTATTTATTCAGGGGGATCCCTGGGTGGCTCAGCAGTTTGACGCCTGCCTTTGGCTCAGGGCGCGATCCTGGAGTCCCGGGATCGAGTCCTGTGTCGGGCTCCCGGTGCATGGAGCCTGCTTCTTCCTCCTCCTGTTTCTCTGCCTCTCTCTCTCTCTCTCCCTCTCTCTCTGTCTCTCTCATGAATAAATAAATCTTTAAAAAAAGATTAGTTCAGTTTTGATGTGGGATTTTATTTATTCATGAGAGAGACAGAGAGAGGCAGAGACACAGGCAGAGGGAGAAGCAGGCTCCTTGCAGGGACCCCGATGGAGGACTCGGTCCCAGGACCCCAGGGTCATGCCCTGGGCTGAAGGCGGCACTGAGCGACCCAGGGATCCCCCTTTACTGTATTTTAATTGGGGGTCTCTGCAGATGAGAGATTTGTCAGTTACTGAAGGATGAGGCATCTGGCCACCAGAGGTCAGCCTAACTATTTCGATTAGCTTTTTTAAGGATTTAATAACATGTTTTTATTTAGTATTTTTTGAACATTATAATCCGAAAGATAAAAAGAGATGGATTACAAAACGAAAAGGCAGCCTTTAGAATGGGAGAAAATATTTGCAAACTATGTTTCACATAAGGGGTTAATACCCAAACTATATAAGAAACTCTTACAATAGCAAAAAAGCAAATAACCCAATTTTAAAAATGAGCAAAAAAGCTAAATAGACATTTTTCCACAGAAGACATACAGCCAGCACGTATTTGAAGACGTGTTCAACATCACTGATCATCAGAGAAATGCAATCAAAACCTCAGTAAGAGGGCAGCCCAGGTGGATCAGTGGTTTAGCGCTGCCTTCAGCCCAGGGCGTGGTCTCGGGGTCATGGGATCAAGTCCCACATTGGGCTCCCTGCATGGAGCCTGCTTCTCCCTCTGCCTTTGTCTCTGCCTCTCTCTCCCTCTGTGTCTCTCATGAATAAATAAAATCTTCAAAAAAATAAAAAATAAAAACAACCTCAGTAAGATATCACTTCACACCTGATAGGATGACTATAATCAAAAAATTAAAAGATACCGGGATCCCTGGGTGGCGCTGCGGTTTGGCGCCTGCCTTTGGCCCAGGGCACGATCCTGGAGACTCGGGATCGAATCCCACGTCAGGCTCCCGGTGCATGGAGCCTGCTTCTCCCTCTGGCTGTGTCTCTGCCTCTCTCTCTCTCTCACTGTGTGCCTATCATAAATAAATAAAATAAAATTTAAAGAAAAAAAAATTAAAAGATACCCAGTGTTAGTGAGGATGTGGAGAAGAGAGAATCCTTATACATGTTGGTGGGAATGTAAATTGATACAGCGATTATATAGAAAACAATCTGGAGTTTTCTCAAAAAATTAAAAAATACCAGTGTGGTCCAGCAACCCTATTTCTAGGCGTATATCCATGGGAAATGAAAGCACAGCCTCCAAGATGCATCTGCAGTCCCTTGTTGATTGCAGTGGTGGTCCCAGGAGCCAAGACAGGGAACCCATGTAAGTGTCCGTCCATGGATAAATGATAAAGATGTGATTTTTATATAATTGAATACTCTTCAGTCTTAAAAAGGAAAGAGGTCCTGCAATTTGCTACAACACGGGTCAGCCCGGAGGACATTTTGCCAAGGGAAATAAGCCAGGCACAGAAAGGCAATGGCTGTATAATCCTACTTCTTCTTTTTTTTTTTTTTTTTTTTTTTTTTTTTTTTTTTTTTTTTGTATAATCCTACTTCTATGTGGAATCTAAAACAGTCAAACTCGTAGTAACAGAGTAGGATGGAAGTTATCACTGGCTTGGGGGATGGAGGAAATTGGGAGATGCTGGACAAGTACAAACTTTGCGTTAGATAAATTCTGGAGACCTAACGTATAGCCTGGTGATAGTTAGTAATTACGTATACCTGGAATGCTGAGGGTTAATCTCAAGTGTTCTCACCACACACAGGAAAATGGTAACTGGGGTGATGAATGTATTAATTAGCTTGTTTGCTGTAATCATTTCACAGTATATACGTGTATCAAAACATCACATTGTACATGTTAAATACAAATTGTCGGTCATACCTCAATAAAGTTGATAATGGTAAAAAATAATAATAAATGGTAGTAAAAAATCCTAGTCTCACTGCCTTAAAGCTTTCCTTTTTCTTGAGTTTTGCTTTTAGTTTTATGGGAAAAAAGAACAAGTATTAGCAACTATGGGAATAAATTTCTTCCTGTCCTTGGTAAACTTAGTTTAGTTGAAGAAATAACAAAACTAAAAATTTTGGAAGGTAAGCCTGTTTAGTTCTGAAATTATGGTAAAATCATTCTTTAAAGGTAAATTAGACACAAGTAAATGGAATAATAGATCCAGTTAGTTCAGTTTTGATGTGGGAAAATTGTACGCATGGACTGTAAAGGAGTAACAGTGACGAGTTCACTCTAGAATTTACATATGCCCCCGACGAGACTTTGTCTTATTTCTGCTAAAAAAGTAGAAGGGTACCTCAGTGGGTTGGGCATCTGCCTTCAGCTCTGGTCATGATCCCAGAACCCCGAGATCAGGATCGAGCCCCAGGTCAGGGTCCCTCTCCCTCTGCCCCTCCCCCTGCTCCTTGTTTTGCTCACTCTCAAATAGAATCTTTTTTTTTTTTTTTAAGATTCTATTTATTTATGATAGAGAGACAGAGACACAGGCAGAGGGAGAAGCAGGCTCCATGCAGAGAGCCTGATGCGGGACTTGATCCCAGGACTCCAGGATCACGCCCTGGGCCAAAGGCAGGCACTAAACCACTGAGCCACCCAGGGATCCCCCAGATACAATCTTTAAAAAAAAAAAAAAAGTGGGCGTTTTAAAGAATACTTTAACACAATAACAAGTACAGCCCAATAATAATCTTGCAGATAAAAATCTAGTAAAAATGAAAAAAAAAAAATCTAGTAAAAATGTAACAGGACAGGAGAATTAAAAGTCAACAGCTTCTCCTGTCTCAATAAACTGAAGACTTACGGTATGTTTACAATTTTGTTTCTGTTTTCATGTTGAACTAGGTAATAATATAAACTTGAAAGTATTTGCAGTCATGTTTCTTAAAGACGAAGTTTTACGTAGTTTCTTCATATTGCTTTAGGAGCAACGTTGGTCCTGCTTTAAAAACTTTTCATTTGTTCTTGTGCCCTGTAGTCCCAGATCACTTGAATATAATTTGAGAATTTTTGTCTTCATAGAATAAAAACAGAACATGCTTGTACAGTTACTTACAGCTGACCTTTGTCATTCTCTCATTTTCTTTCAAAAAAACCTAACAAGCCGTAATGTATGCCAGACGTTTTGGGGGAACAGAATGTGTGGAAGCCAGAGAAATGTTCTTCACAGGAATATTGACCTGAAGCCATAGCATATGACGTTATTAGCACAACTCAGTGTATATTTGAAACTAGAGATGTTTACTGATTTTGGAAATCACTCCTACAGAGTAGCATAGATGAAATGTTATTTTGGTTTTTTGCCTTTTTCATTTAGAGTTGTGCCTTTAGTACACCCGTGTTGCTATGTATACCTCTAGTGTGCTTTCCCCACATTTTGCGTATCCACTCCTCCCGTGATGGAAACCTAGAACACTTCTAATTCCTTACCATCAAAGAGGAAGCGTCAGAGTACGTGCAGGTCTTACGGAGAATTTCTTTATATACACAAGAGTAGAATTGCTGGATCATGAGATGTGCAAATAGTTTGGCTAAGTAGTGCGGCCAGACTTCTCTTCAGAAAAATTACCCCGGACTGTAATATCACCAGCAGGACTGGTTCCTACAGGGCTTGTTCGTTTGTCTCCTCACTGACCCATGGCATGGTCTCCGGCTTTCTAACTTTTACCAAATAGAATAATGTGATAATAACTCTTTCCTCATCATATAGCTAATGTCCTGTTGATTTTCTCTCATGTAAGTTGAATATTTTTGTCCTTAGCCATTTCTTTATTGAGGTTGCTGTCTTTTTGTTGTGGATTTGTAGTTAACTTAGTTCTTGATATCTTTAGTTCAGTTCAGAAATAATGAATTTTGATGTAATTGAATTCATTTTTTGGTCTCATGCTTTATGTTGTTTTTATTTAAGAGTCTCTGGGGAGGGGTCCTTGGGTGGCCTAGTCGGTTGGGCATCCAACTCTTGATTTTTAACTCAAGTCATGATCTTGGGATCATGGAATTAAGCCCCCTGTCAGGCTCTGTGCTCAGTGTGGGGTGTGCTTGTCCCTCTACCTCTGCTCCCCGCCCTTAAATAAATAAAATCTTAGATAAAGATAATAATAAAAGTCTCCCTGGCCCCAAGTCACAAGGATACTCTATATTCGTGTATTATATTCTATTAACTACATAGTTTTACATTCTCACGTAGATCTTTCATTGAACACGGAGCCAGCTTTGCCAATATTTTGTACTAACTGCGTCCGATCCCCCTTGATTTACGTGCTAACTTTATTTTGTGCTACATTCCACAACTTTGTGTGGCTGTGTTTCTGAGTTTTGTTCTGTACAGTTGGACTATTTGTCCAATATACTAACTCTACCATATTTTAATTTCTGTGACTTTTGTAATATGTGTTAATATCTTGTAGGCCAAGAATCCCCTTCAGTCTTCAGTTTAAATAATTGGGGTCGCTGCATGGGGAATTTTATTCTCTCCATATTGAGATTGTATAAATCAATTTGGAAAATTTTTTTATAATATTCATTTGTTCCATCCAAGATGTTTAAATCATTTTCTGTGTCCTTCATTAGAATTTTCCATTCTTCATAGAGGTCTTATATATTATTAAATAATTTCTAGATCCTTGATAGGTTTGATGTTGTTGGATTTTTTTCCTCATTGTGAAAGATTTATATGTAATGCTTTTTTCAGTTAGTATTGTTTGTGTAGAAGTTTTTAACTTAAAAGTACCTGTGTTCAAATCCACACTCTCACTTAGTAGAAATATGGCCTTGGGCACGTAGCTTAAATTTCATGTGTAAATTGAGGGCAGTTAAAGTACCTCTCTTGTAGGATTATTAGGAGAATTTTAAATAAATTAACATTGGCAGTTCCTATATACTATATGATAATGAATATCCATAGATTAATCTCAAATCAAGAACTTTGTTGAGCTCTTTTAGTAACTCTAATTGTTTCTTTTTTTTTTTTTTTTTACCTTATTTATTTATTTATTTCTGAGAGACACACAGAGAGAGAGGGAGGCAGGCTCCATGCAGGGAGCCTGATGTGAGACTAGATCCCAAGACTCGAGGATCACACCCTGAGCCGAAGGCAGGCGCTAAACCACTGAGCCACCCGGGGGTCCCCTAACTCTAATTGTTTCAATGTCAGGTTTCTTAAATTAGATTACTGTATTATTTGTAAATAATAATGGGGACCTGATGCGGGACTCGATCCCGGGGTCACAACCTGGGCCGAAGGCGGGCACCCAGCGGGCGCCCAACTGCTGAGCCCCTCCAGGCGTCCCTATAAATTTCTTTGAGGTTGAGGTGTTCTTCCGTTCCTGGGGATAAGCTCTATACGCATATTCTTTACCTTTTATTTGATCTACTATTGGATTTTATTACGTAATATTGGAATTTTTGCAAGTGAAATGAGCCTGTACTTTTTCATTTGGTTCCTCTCTAGGTTTGTAATTAATATTTTATTATCATCATAAAAGGAGCTTGTCAGCTTATATGATTTTTTTTTTCTGGAACAACTTAAATAGGTATTAATTTTCTTGGAAGTTTAGTGGAACTCATTTATAAAATTATATGGGCCTGGTGCTTTTAAAAGGAGGTTGGTGCCTTTTCATTTTCTTTAACACATACTGACTTGTTCTAGTCAAGTTATCTATTTCCTCCTATGTGAGTTTTGGTATTTTATTCCAGAATTCAGCCATTTCATTTAGGTTTTCACATTTAGTATATATTTGTCATATTTTTTATTTTTAAACACTTTTTGTGTTTTTAAGTCACTTGATCAGTATCACTAGTCACTTTTTCTTCTATCTTTAAAAAATTTTTCAGTCTTCTGTTATTCTCGTATGTATGCTATTTCATTTCTGCTTTTATTTCCTTTCTGCTTATTTTGCTATTGCTCTTTTCCATTATTTTTTTTTTAAGATTTTATTCATTTGTTCATGAGAGATACACAGAGAGAGAGGCAGAGACACAGGCAGAGGGAGAAGCAGGCTCCCTGCGGGGATCCCAATGAGGGACTCGATCCCGGGACTCCGGGATCACGACCTGAGCCAAAGGCAGATGCTCAACCGCTGAGCCACCCAGGCGTCCTCTTTTCCGTTATTTTGAATTGAATGCTTAACTTGTAGATACTTAAATTTCCTCATCGGTGTATTCAGAGCTGTAACTTCCCTTAAGTACTATTTTGGCTGCCTCCCACAAATTTTGCTTTGTATAGTTTATATTATTCGGTTTTAGTATTTAATATCCTTTTCAATTTCCATTTTAACCCATGAGTTAACTAGCTTCCCAACATAGAGTTGCTTTTAAATAACCTTTAATACCTACTTTTATTGCATTTTGGTCAGAGAATTTCATCTGAATGAAATAGACCCTTTGGAATCTATAACCTAATACGTGATCTATTTTCACGTGCGTGTATGTGTACTCTCAGATGTCTAACCTGTTTGGCATAGAGTCCTGACAACTGATGTAATACCTAAAGTACATTAATATTTTGACTGTTTTTCAGGCTTCTTATATCCCCTGCTTATATAGTTCTGTCAGTTGTTACCTGAAAAATTTTGAGGTTGTGCTTTCAGGGTCATACGTGTATATGATGAGTACTATAATTTTATTCTGTTCCTTTCACTGGTGTAATTGTCCATCTTTGTCCCTTATATCTTTTGGCTTGAAATCTTTTTTGTTGGGTATTAAGATTGCTATCTCAGCTTTATTTTGGTCCACAGTTGCCTGTTACATCTTTTTTCATTCTTTTATTTTTTTTTACCTTTTTCTTTTTTTTTTTTTTTGAAGTATCTTCTGTTGCATTATTATTGAATCTTGTTTTTTTAATCCAGTCTGTCTGTTTTTTAACTGTGAGTTTTTAACCTGTTTACATTCATTGTAATTTCTACTATATTAAGAATTACACCTGGAAAAAAAAAAAAAGATTTATACCTGCCATTTTCTCTCGTATCTATAGATTATGGTTATAATGACCACAGCCTTTGGGTCCCAGCAAGAGCCCTAACGTCTAGCAGCTCTACAGCCAGGACAGGTCCCCTAAAACTAATCCCAACAAGCATATCTAAAGGGAAAGAACTACCTCTTATAGCTCTCTATCTGGAGTTTGGGTCATCAAGGAACTGCTTTTGCAGAAGTAATTTTCTGGGCTAGAACAGTATACTAAAGAATAAACTGACCCAGCTATGTACCAAGAAGTGATTAAAATGACCTCAGGCTCTGCTTCCCAGGAGTCATTCCCAATAGAAAATTCTGCCTGAGTCTATGAGAAAGAAATGGGAAAGCCCAGTAAGGGTTCTTATTTAGCATCTGTGTTCTTAGATACTCAATAAAGTTAGATGGACAGTAATGTTACTCATTGCTTTCAGACTTTAATATCATTTCTCTAGTCTTCTCATTCACAGGTTAAAGCTACCTTTCCAGATAGTTCAACAACTAAGTCACCAGTTTCCAAGGGCATTTGCACCATCCATGGAAAGCATCGGATCTGTGTACACCAGATGTCCTTGACAACTCATCCCGCCGTCTCCCTGCACAAAATTTGCACCACCAGTGGACAACAAAGGCAACCATTGTTTCTTTTCTTTACCAAGTAGATATAATATCTCTACCAACAAAACAGAATACACAAAGTGTCTCTTCCCAGTATCAAGACCAGTTGAGACCACTAAGAAAATCAGCTTTCCTAGATGAGGACCCCTTCTCTTCTTGGGTAGCCAGGATTTGAAGGAGAGACTCTGACCTGTACAACTGGTAAGTGACTTAACACTTTTACACACTGAACTGGTCCTGAGAACCGAGATGTCTTCTTTGTAAGTGAAGAATATACAACATAATCTCGAAGAACTGCACAGTGGTATGAGCCAGAGACATGCCATGTGTGCATAACGGACTGTCACACAGATTAAGCTTGCTGAAGGATTTTTCATCTTTTGTTTCTGTTTGCTAGTATTAGTCAGTCTTTTGCTGGCTTAGATTGTTACCCTTTTCTGGTTTCTTCTTCTGTTCTAATGGGTCCCAGAAATCCCTCTCCTGACCCCATATCAGAATCAGAAAGTGAGGAAGAAGAAAACGCTAACTACCTAAATGAGAGTTCTGGGCAAGAGTGGGATTCCTCTGAAGAAGAAGACCCTGTGGTGCCCAACCTAACACCCCTTGAGAGTCTTGCTTGGCAGGTTAAGTGCCTTTTAAAATATTCTACAACTTGGAAACCTTTAAATCCTAATTCCTGGTTATATCATGCTAAACTCTTGGATCCAAGCACACCAGTCCATATACTTCGAGAGATAGGCCTAAGACTCTCCCATTGCTCCCATTGTGTACCCAAACTGGAACCAATTCCTGAGTGGCCTCCTCTGGCTTCTTGTGGAGTACCCCCTTTTCAGAAGCCCCTTAAAAATGCCAGCCGGCTGTCTAGAGATCATGCCACTCTAAATGGAGCACTACAGCTTGCCACCAAACAGTTAAGCCGAACGTTGAGTAGAGCCACTCCCATACCTGAATACCTAAAACAGATCCCTAATTCATGTGTTTCTGGTTGTTGCTGTGGCTGGTTAACTAAAACAGTTAAGGAAACAACCCGCACTGAACCCATCAACACGACTTACTCATACACTGACTTCCAAAAGGCAGTTAACAGACTCCTAACTGCATCACTATAAAGAGCTACCATTTGTTCTGGTATCTGTCCTATTGCTGATTGAGAAGGAAGTCACACACACACACCGCAGTTAAGAAACACATGCCTTCTCAATGAACGATGCCCTGTCCTGACAAG
Organism: Vulpes vulpes; assembly: GCF_048418805.1. NCBI lineage: Eukaryota > Metazoa > Chordata > Mammalia > Carnivora > Canidae > Vulpes > Vulpes vulpes. Next base: position 139,412,376 of record NC_132793.1, read on the forward strand.
CCCTTAAGTACTGCCACTACAGTAGCACCGTAACTCTGCTACAGAAAATGCATGATGAGCTTGCCCTTTGACAGACCCTGTGGATAAAATGAAAACTTCAGTAGAGAATTGGACAAAACGGACCATATTACAGAAGTTGACTATTGTTCACACTCAGCCCCTGCCCCCCAATTTATTGTGCCTCACTGAATGGAGAGGAAGTAGTAACGGGCCCCTACCCCTCTTGTTACCTAACCTTCAAAATAGCCAGTGGGGAAAGTGGGAACTTAGCTACTCCCAATAACACCTTTCTGAGCATATGCTTTTCTAACGTTAATTTCTACATGCTAGTTAAATTAATTTGAATTACCTAGACAAAAGAAAATGATGGGGCTAAGGATTTATCTCCCACCTTTTATACAGATAGGCCTATAGATGACACCCTTTAGGGTTCTTATTTTGGCGGGAGGGAGTGCAGTTTCAAACCTAGACTGCACTGCTTCAGACCTGTTACAGTATCTGCAGTTACAGTATAAACCTTTATATCCTAGGCTCCCAGCAGGCCGTCTCTAGCTACGTTGGCCTAAAAAAATTGAAACCGGGGGTTAAACAGACACCTGTTCTGCAGGGAATGTGTTTCATGCATCTTGGCATTCAGAGGTTAGTCAAGAGCAGATTGTATTTTAAAAGACCAGTAGGAAAGGATTAAGAGCATTTACACTTTCAGTATTAACTACTAGTGAATTAAAATATTTCATCTGTATAATCTCAGCAGTACTTTATGCACTGTTTACATCTATTGCAAACTTTTCAGGAACTCTTCTAACTTTAAAGACCTTATTACTACTACAGAAAAATCTCAACCTAGTACAATTTGAAGTTGGGGTTTGTAGCATCATTGTTTTTCTAGATAGATTAGCTTTAGATTTTTTTCTAGCTCAACAAGGAAGAGTATGTACCCTTGTGAATTAATCTTGCTGTATTTATTTAAATAAGTCAAAACCTAGAAGTCTACATAAAAGAAGATGCATGTGACCATTAAATCTTTTCACACACCTACAATAGAGTGAAACCTGTGTGTGTGATCCTGGCTGACCAGGCATCAAAAAGCCATCAGAAAATGGATTGTGAAAAATATGTCACATACACTTTCATTTTAGTCTTAATTTTTCCTGTTCTCCATAATTAACTACTGCATATGATGTGGCATCAAAGAAAGGGAAGCATCAGTGGAATCACAAATTCTATACACGTATAGCAACTTTAAGGAGAGAGGGAAATGTTTATAATCTGATGAGTTTTTCTGCTAAGCCTTAGTTGTCATATCTTAAGGAAAAAAGAGGGACCTGTAATAGGAAAAAATATTTGTTAGTGGAAAATTGCTGAACTGAAACCATATCATACTGTTAGTATAACTGAATGTATCAGAAACTGTTCCTATGTAGATGTTCTGTGAAACTGGGTTTTTAAAATGTTGTAAGAACCTGTTTTCCTTTTTTTTTTTTTTTTTTTTAAGCGGGAGGTGGGAAGAGGTAGGGAGATCTGAAAATTAAAATATATTGATGTTTATGTAACCATAATTTGTTCCTTTTTCTGTATGTGTGTATAAAAGTGCCTTGCTCATGAAGCATTTTTGCTATTCACTCCAAAAAGAAGCCTTTCCCCAGCTCTGCAGCTGAATAAACCGACAGCTTTATACATGCTGAACAGAGTATGGTCATTTGTTCTCAACAAATGAAATAGATCCTGCTTTGCTTAAGGCCTATCCAACATTCACTAAGTGCTGAATAGAGTCAACTGACTGATACGGATACAGATAAATAGTATCTATACAGCGTGTCTGATAGGAGGTGACTTGGCAGCTCTAGAAAATGAAACATCCTCATAAAAGAAAATGTCAACTATTCAGTCAAGACCTGTATTTGAACCCATTTGTTAGTATATGTTAAGTAATTACAGGTTACACAGAGTGATAGGTTCCTGGAAAAGACTTAAGCCTTTACTTCTTTTTGTGTGCCACGGACACGGGGCTGTAGGGGAGGACTTACCACTTTCCCACTCTCCCCTACAAGAGATTGGGAGAAATGACAAATTTATTATGTATTCAGAGGAATATTTATCAAAGGAAACAGGACTTCTAAACCAACAGACATTAATGTTATTAAAGGTATTACTCTCTTGCCATGCAGATCGGCAGCCTCTTTTTGTTGAAGCAGTCCAGATACTTTGAGCACAGAAGACCGTAATCATGTCTTTTAAACCCATCAGCGTTCCCAAGAGAAGGAAGAAAATTGATACATGTCTGCTGTTAGGGAATTTAGAGATCGCTTGGGTTATTTTTTTACCAATACATAAATTCTCTCTTCTGTCTCTAATAAATAATTTTCTACTTTTGGCTTCAGTATTAGAGAACTTCATGCCTTTTGGAGTATCCCATTACTTTTAAATGTCTCTTGTTAGAAGTTTAGCCATTCATCTAATAACATACGGTGTATCTACTATAATCCAGACACTGGGAGTACAAAATTAGATACTACACATAAAAAATTAATTGTTGTTGTTTTTTAAGATGTATTTATTTATTCATGAGAGAGAGGGGGGGACGGAGACACAGGCAGAGGGAGAAGCAGGCCCCCCTCAGGGAGCCCAATGCGGGACTCGATCCTGGATCCAGGGACCGCGCCCTGAACCGAAGGTGGACACTCAACCGCTGAGCCACCCAGGCGTCCCAGAAATTAATTTTAAAATACATCGAACCAGGGCACCTGGGTGATTGACTCGGTTAAGCATCTGATTTCAGCTCAGGTCATGATCTCAGGGTCCTGGGATGCAGCTGAGCCCTGCATCTGGCTCCTTGCTCAGCGGGGAGTCTGCTTGTTCCTCTCCGTCTGCACCTCCCCCTGCTTGTGCTCTCTGTCTCAAATCTTTTTTTTAAATAATTTTAAAAATAAAATATATTGAACCAATATAATTGCCCTGAAGCTTTTGGCCATTGATATTTTTGCTCTCCGGGATCACATTAAATAAGCCTGCCTGATCCTTACACAGACCCGTAGATATTTGTAAATGTGCAAGTGTAGTGGAAGTTCACATGGAGGGCACAATTAAACCCCAAAAGGGGTAGTCAGCTAAGGGAATAAAGAGGTCTTTTATACACAGATAAAAGTTGTATTTGATAAGTTCAAGAGGCAATGGCACCCAAAGATTGGGGCCAGGAGTGTTTTGCTTGTATGGCTGGGGCATATGGAAAAGCCCAGAAACTCTGGATAAGTTGTCAGACTGCCTGATACAAGCCTGTGCAGAGGTCCTGGCCTGAGTCCCCAGTGAGCAGTACCCACTGGACTGGGACATTGAGAGGGCCATACCAGCCAGCACCACCCACCGGTGTCAACTTGCTCTTGTCGAAAAGAAAATCTCTAGCATATCTTTGCCAATTTTAAACAAAATTCAGTTAACAGTTACATATTTGAGTCTATCGCTGTATACAATCCTCTGAATTCTTTCAATTGGTGACAACAGTGGGATTAAATAACAGTTTTGGACGTGAGACCAAGAAAACGGAAAGGATACAGGTAACGCCATGACCTGGCACTTGCTGGCTACCCAACTGCTGTTAGCTGTGAGAACTATGACCGGCTCTTCTCAGGGAGATGTGGGAAAGGAAGGCCTGATTCTAAAATCCCAGAGTTCTTGCTTCCAAACAGCATGGACTTAGCTTAAATTGCTAGTGACGGGTTAGGGTTGGATCCTTAAAAAAAAAGAAAGAAAGAAAAGAAAAGGTTGGCTGGAGTTTGGGCGATTTCTTTGGGAAGACATGGGTGACCCTGACACATAATATGAAAATTCCTGGATCCATTAGGAATTGATGTCCCTGGAGTAGGACATGATCTGTGGTCACCCAGGAGACCTGGGATCCCAGTCGGCCCAACAAGATTAAAACTAGGTTCCGAGTATACATAGAAACCCAGGCGATGTGGTATCCGATGAGATTTCAGCAGAAACCAGATGAAACGGTGTCAGAGTCAGTGTTGCAGTTTGTAAACTCAGCAGCTCCTTCTTCGGGGAAAGTCACATTTGGGTGAACTGCCGAACCCTGAACACTGACGTGCCGCCCGTAGTGTCAGTGGGGGACCCGAGGCTCCAGTGTGTCAACTGGTGTTTTACAGTGTTCTGGTTAGGCAGGCGTCTGGAAGGGACAACTTCCTTGGGGAGGCTCCCCAGCTTTTGGAACAGTCCAAGGGTATGGCCAGTCCTCGTGAAAGAAAACCCTAGATTGGCTTTATGATTGCACCCCGAACTACCAGAAAGACTTGATTCGGCACCAGTGGCAGAGCTCTGGTGACACGGGGCCAACACCTAGAGAACTAAATTCTTTATTAATTGAAAGCATTACTGCTGGCCACAACCGGCGTGCGCCCCGGGAATTCATCACGAAGCGGGCTGTGTGGTGTCGGCCCCCAGCTACCTGCCCCGGAGTAATGTGGACTCCCAGGCCCCTGAATGCCTTGGTCCAGATGCCACCTTCCCTCTTTAATGTTGGCCACTTTTCTATGAAGTTTCCTTAAATCTGTTGGGTTACTGATTTAGCAAATGTAAAATACAGGATGCCCAAATGAATTTCTGATAAACAATGAAATATGGGACATACTTATACCAGGAAAAATCTAATTACTTATCTGAAATCCACATTAAATTTTTTTTAATCTGGCAGCCCTATAGATATGTTAGCAGCATTGATTAATTGGGTTGTAATCATGGAGTTGTTCCTGGAGGCGGTGGGCTCTTCCCATGTGTGGCTTACCTGCCTCCAAATACGTGATGGGCAGGGGAGCGGGAGGCGAACACATGCTTGAGCCAAGATTAGAGGCGTGAGGTGGAAGGGGAAGCCCAATTGCTGGTATGAGAGTTTTGTAGGAGACACATTTTATAGGTTAAAATAATCACATAACCATTAAAACCTTTCCAGACACATTTTTAAAATGCTGTCACGATAATAGGTGGTTCGGGTTTGCTGCTGTCTGTCCTGTTTGGGTTCACTGCTAAATCCTAAGCCGTGTTTTAAGCAGTTAACGTCTCACTTCGCTTTACTATGGAGGAAAGCTCCAGTATTACTCAAAACAAAACCTGGGAGGTAGCACGGTTGTGGCAGCCGCTCTGCATTTGCAGAAACGGTCCACACGCTTGGAACCCTCATCTCTTCCTTCCAGAACCCCCAGAAGGCCCAGGTCACCCGGGAGATGGGGGGTGAGGAGCAAAGTTGAAAACACGGATCTGAACGTTTATTTTTGTCTCCGTTTGTAACCAGGTCACTCATCCCACTTTGCAGCCGAAGCTGGGAGGCTTATCCCCTGGACAGATCAAACCGAGCAGATTAGAGCCGGGCCTCGGGGAGGGCAGTGGCGGTGTGAGGTGCCCCGCCGAAAACCGGGGTTGAGAGGACGCGGCGTTCTGATCACGGCCCGCAGCCCCCTCCAGCCGGCCTCGGATGGCAGCTGGGCTCAGGCGCGGCCCTGCCCGCCCCACCCCCCCACCCGGAGAGAGGAGCAGTTCTACAAGCAACGGGCCGCCCGATGGTCTGTTACAGTGAAACCCGGAGTCACAGGCCTGCCCGCTCCTGTGCGGCTCTGAGTCTCTCGTAATCATGCTAAACTGATAGCCAAGGATCAATACATATTTGAGGACAACTTCAAGAATGAGATATGGAGACTAAAACAACTAAAATAACCTAAAACAAACAAACCCAAAACCCGGAAATAACGCAAGGGCCATAAAACTCCCCAGAGAAGCTATAATACTCCCAGACACAGGAGAATATACTGCATCCGTGAAGTAAGAACAGGATGCTGGGGGAAAAATGAACAATCACAAAATACAAATATTGGAAAAATAGGGCTTGAATTAAGCATTCAGTAGGTGTATTGGAAGATAAGGTGAAGAAATTTCAGAAAGTAGAACAAAAAGACGGAGGTGGAAAATAGGAGAGAAGGAAAAAAAATCAGAAGATCAGAACGGCATGCAGCATCTGATTAGTAAGAGCTCCAAAATGAGACGAGAGCAGGGGGGTGAAAAGAGAACAAAATTAAAGAACATTTCTCCAAAATGTAGGATACGGGTCACGTAAATTAAGAGGATCCACCAAGTCCCCGGCACAATGAATCAAACACACAGAAGCATATCCTGAGACTTCAGGACACCGAGAATAAAGACCCTAACCGCTTCCGAAGGAGATGAATCAAGAGTCACAAGAAAGGTATTTTTCGTGAGGCGCCTGGGTGGCCCAGGCAGTTAAGCCCCAGCTCTGGATTTTGGCTCAGGCCATGATCTCAGGGTCTTGGGATCAAGCCCCACATCAGGCTCGGTGCTCAGTGGGGAGTCTGCTTGAGATTCTCTCTCTGCCCCTCCCCCTGCTTGCTCTCGGCCCCCCTTCCCCCCAATAAATCTCAAAAGAAACAGAAATCTTTGCAATCTGGTTTAGATTTCTTGGAAGCAACACTGGTCGAAGGAAGACTATGAAAACAAGGCCTTCAAATAGAAGAGGAAAAATTCCAACGTGGAATTCCGCTCTTCCACGTACAGGGCTAACATAACGTTTGGGCTTGTGTGGTCTCAACATTGCATCTTACCGTGTTCCTTTTTTTAGGAGGCCCCTGGAGAATGTGCTTCACCAAAACAAAGGAGTCCATCTCCTTGGGAGTCCCCAAGAAGGCTTGGGGTCCTGATAACGTAAGGTCTCACAGAGGAACGCAAAGAGGAAAAGTCCTGGGATGGCCACTATGTCAAGTAAGCAGGATGCGGGCCTGGGGAAGCGGGTCTCTGGACACTGGGAACAGTGTGTACCTGGGAAACCAGGGGGAGACAGATGCCCGGACACTACGGGGCCGGCGGTGGGGAGGGGGATGTACAGGGGACAGTGGGTTAATGTTAAAACGAGGCAGTTAGAAGTACAACAAATAGACATTTTTGGATTTGGGGTTATGGACACATTCTGGAGTGTCACGAATATAAACCTCAAATTTTACTTCAATTTTATTATTTTGCTACAACCAGAGTAGTCAGATTTTAGAAGTTTGACATTAAAAATATAGTAAAATTGTAGTCATGTCAGCGATTAGGTTGCTTCTTCAGGTGCCATTCTCCACAACTGCAGTGGATGCTCAGTAAGATGTGCACTGCAGAAGGCTTTTTTAGAAAAAAAATATATGACTTTTTTTAGTAAAAGGAATTTTGTCCCTTGCTTAGGCAAATCTCTAAATTTTCTTATTTACAGAAATGATGCATAGTCTATAGCAGTAGAGTCAACAGCATTTTTATTTAAATTTTAGCCTCTGTTCATTTAAAAGCATAAGGAATTACCTCCTTTAAAAATAATATTTTAAAATTTCACACTATTTTTCGCCTTCTGTAGTGTTTTTGCTATCAAGATATAGTTAAATCCAGTGACAGCTCCATGGTATATGCCCCTGTAATGCTTTAGGGTTTTTTCTGAGTCGTGATTGAGGATTTTCCCCATAATTTGTATTATCACTATATAATCAAATAAAATATTATTTAATCACAAATGATTATGTGTGGTGATGTGTGTTTTCTCTTTCATCAAAGTATGGAGAAAACTCAATTCGTCTAGCTGACTTTTTTTTTTTTTAAGTAAAGGATAACATACCTACCGTAAAGTACAACAAGTACACCGATCGTTAAGTGTAACTTTCCACATGTATACACGTATCAGGATGTATACGCTTAAAGTACAAAAAAAAAATTCTGAGCCCTAGTTTCCTTTCCCAGCTACACCTCCTGGAGGAAGAACCACTCTTCTCTTCTAAATTTGGTTACTTAGGCCTGTTCTCAGCCTCTTGAGAATGGGATCGTGCAGTGTGTACGGTTTACGCGTGGCTTCCTGTGTGGGAGTAACGGCTGGGATTCACAGCCGCGTGCACATACCACCGGTTGGGTTTTCTCTTGCTGTGGACTATTCCCTGTATGGACATACCGTGACTCATCGATCCATTCATGGCCTTCGAGTTCTTTCCAAATGGAGGCTGTTACAAATAAAGCTGCAGTATACATTTTTGTGCCTGTGTTTTTGGTGGGTATGTGCACTCATTCTTCTTGGGTTTATACCCAAGAGTCGAACTGCTGTGTCATAAGATAGGTGTGTGCTTGTTTTAGCAAAACTGGCAGTTTCCAAACGCTCTCCGAAGCGAGTTTATCATTTTACACTGTCACCGGCGAACTACAAAAGTTTCCATTGCTACACATCCTTACCAACACTCATTATTGTCATTCTTTAATTTTACCCATTCTGATCTGTAATCGTGTCTCGTTGCGGCTTTAATTAACATTGATCAGCAACAGTACCTCTTGGTATGCCCGTAGCTATTCATATACTTTTTTTTAAAAGATTTATTTATTTATTTATGAGAGAGAGAGAGAGGGAGAGAGAAGCAGAGACACAGGAGGAGGGAGAAGCAGGCTCCATGCCGGGAGCCCAACGTGGGACTCGATCCCAGGACTCCAGGATCGCGCCCTGGGCCAAAGGCAGGCGCTAAACCGCTGAGCCACCCAGGGATCCCCTATTCATATACTTATTAAAGTATTTGTTCAAGTCTTTTGCCCACTTGTAAATGATATTATCGTCTTATTATTGATTTCTACAAGTTCTTTATACACTTTTTATACAAGTTGCCAAAGATCCTGTTGACCCTTGAGAAATGGAAGGAGAAGGGGTGTCGGAGCCCCCGGTCCCTGTGTAGGCAACAATCCACATGTGACCCTTGACCCCCCAAAGTCTTCAATACTAATAGCCTACTGTTGACCAGAAGCCTTACTGATAACACACTTGTCGGTTAACATATATTTTATGTTACATGTTTTATGTACAGTATTCTTACCATCAAGTATGCCAGAGAAAAGAAAGTGTTATTAAGAAAATCATAAGGGAGAGAGAAATGCATTTACAGTACTGTCCTCTAGCGGAAAACATCCGTGTGTAAGTGGAGCCGTGCAGTTCGAAGGTCAACTGCACGTGTGTGTTTTGAATATCTCTGCCAGGCTAGGCCTTGCCTTTTAGTTTTATTTTTTATTTTTTATTATTCATGAGAGACACAGAGAGAGAGGCAGAGACCCAGGCAGAGGGAGAAGCAGGCTCCATGCAGGGAGCCCAACATGGGACTCGATCCCGGGACCCCGGGGTCACACCCTGAGCCAAAGGCAGATGCTCAACCACTGAGCCACCCGGGCATCCCTAGGCCTTGCCTTTTAGTGGTATATTCCAATGAGTGGAAGTTTTTCATTTTGATGAAATCCAGTTTATCTTTTTTTCAGTATGGTTAGTGCTTTGACAGATCTTTGCCATCCTGAATGTTACCAAGGGGCTCTCTTTTTTTAGAAGCTTTATAGTTTTAGCTTTTAAGTCTATGATCCATCTCAGATTAATTCTCTATATAAGGTAGAAGGGGAATTGTCTTTATTAAAGTATTCTTACTGCAGCTATTTTTAAAATGTGATCCCTGAGAACAGAATATTAGAGGCACCTCTGTTTCCTTTAATACTTTCTATTATTCAGTTTTATCCGGGTCAAAGGTGATTTATCTAGATGTGGTTTATACATCTTTGGAGTTGGTCCTTTTCATGAACTTTGAGGTAGGAAAGTTGACATTCGGTTTTTAAGTAAGTTGTGCTAGGGATCCCTGGGTGGTGCAGCGGTTTGGCGCCTGCCTTTGGCCCAGGGCGCGATCCTGGAGACCCGGGATCGAATCCCACATCGGGCTCCCGGTGCATGGAGCCTGCTTCTCCCTCTGCCTATGTCTCTGCCTCTATCTCTCTCTCTCTCTCTGTGTGGCTATCATAAATAAATAAAATTTAAAAAAAAAAGTAAATTGTGCTCAAAATACTGAAAAATTCCGAAATTAAAATTTTTCTTGAAAATCTATTATCTAAGTGGCATAAAATAACTTCAAATTTAATGCAGTTATTTGTTTAAAATTTTGGATATTAGTATACCAATTCTATAACCATTGGAGTCACAAAAATTGTATTTGTTACTCTGCCGTGTACTGTTATTTTAAATGTTTTTATGCATGTAAGGTATTCTCCTAGATATTATCTAGCCTAATTAATATTCCCACTATCCATTGATTTTCCTATTATCCAACTCTAAGAAATTTCTCAATGTCGTCTTTTTTTTTTTTTTTAAGATCTTATTTATTTTCAAGAGAGGTAGAGAGTAGGCGGTGGATCAGAGGGAGAGGGACGAGCTGACTTCATGCTGAGCGAGGAGCCCAGCACGGGGCTCAACCCCAGGACCTCAGGGTTAGATCATAACGTAGGCCGAAACCAAGAGCTGGACGGACGTTCAACCAACTGAGCCGCCCAGCCATGATCTGCTTCTATATGTAAAATTAATAGTTTTCCCAGTCAATTACTTATAACTCTTTTTAAATCCATTCCCATAAATATTTTGGCTTATCGGTAATTCCAGCACATACGGCATATTCATTCAGTTGGTCCTTCGGCAAATACTTAGCACCTATGGAGTGCCAAGTGCTGGCCTAAGCACTGGGACTTCAACGTTTAGCAAAACAGGCAAAACTTCCTACTTTCATGGAGCTTATATTTTAGTGAGATTTTTTTTTCACTTCAATTTATATCCCAATTATTTACCTTTATTTACCAGTGATGTTCAGATTATTAACAACACGTCTGAATTATTCGCAGTAGATTATATGCCCGTCAGATTGTGTGCTCCCTGTTCATAGTACAGAGCTCTTTTGAGAAGTTGCTACCCAGCCTGGAATTTTCGTCCCCAGACCCTCACATCGCTGGTAGTGCCTTTGGTCTCAGCTCTCGCCCGTGGAATGGCACAGAATTGGTGTGTCACTTCCAGGCCAAGGGACCGGAGAAGCGCTGTGTTCTTTTCACCTTCTGCGGGCTGAATGTGGATGACCGTGAGGTCCTAGGGGATGGTGGAGCCGAGGGAAAGAGCCAATCCCAGAGTCTCCTTAGAAAGGAGGTCTAAGGACCAATAACTCCGAGTTTCTTGTGAGCAAAAAAATAAACTTTACTATGTGAAGCTAGTGAAATGTAAGGTTTATTTATTTCAGCAGTGAGCATCACCCTGACTACTACAGTCGCCTGGTTAATGCTGCAGACGTTGCTCGTGTGTATAGATACGATGTTTACCTGAAAACAGAACCATTATCGTTGCTCGAGTACAGTCTGGGGGTTGCCAAAAATGGTATTAAAGAAGGCAGTCGGGGGCGCCTGGGGGGCTCAGTCAGTCAAGCGTCTGCCTTCGGCTCAGGCCATGATCCTGGGGTCCTGGGATCGAATCCCACATCAGGCCCCCTGCATGGAGCCTGCTTTTCCCTCTGCTCTCTCTCTCTCTCTCTCTCTTTTTCTCTCTCTCTCTCTCTCTCTCTCCCCCTCTCTCTCTTGGTGTCTCTCATGAATAAATAAATCTTAAAAAAAAAAAAAAGGTGGGGAGGGGTGTAAAAGAAAGTAGGAGTAATCCTGAGCACTAGGCATCCCCAGGCCTTGCCTTTTAATGGTAAATTCCAATGAGTGGAAGTTTTTCATTGGAATTCTGATAAAATTCCTTAGGAATAAGGGATGTGGGGACACAGTGTAGGAAAACGATGTTCTTCTTCAATCATATAGTAGCAAGTATAAAATGGGTCAGAAAATAATACTTTATGTGTTCATATAAAAATAGAATTTGTTGCCTCTGTGGAAGTTGAACCAATGACTAGAAATGAGTGGGAGAGAAACTTCATTTTTTTCATTTTTGAATATTGTACTGTATAAATAATCACCTATTTAAAAATACATTTTTAAAAAATGCAACATTCTGTGATTAACTTGTGAGAATTAATTGGTGTCAGGGAAGATATAATTTTACTGAATTTCAACAAAATCCTTTATGAAAATCTATGGATGGGTTTGCAAAAGTGATACCATAATTCAGTGAGCAGCCTTGGTGAGACCGTTTGCTTAGATCTACCAAGTTACAGAGGCTTCCACTTATAACAGCTATTGGGTCAGTGTTGAAAGAAACTGAATTTAGAATTAAGCCTCTGAATCACAAGGTCCTAAAGAGATAAATACGTATTTTTTATTATGTCGAAACATATTTGACTCTATTTTTTTATTTAAAATTTTCTAATGTATCATAATATATAATATCCCGAGGTTTTCATCCAATGAACTCTTAAAAACAAAACCGCCAGTTTATTTTATCAGCGAAAGATGCGTTTATTTGGGAATAAGAGAGACTTACAATTCGGGACAAGCAAGCTCCAGCAAAATCATAGCCCCCAGGCGCCCTGTTCTTGAATCCATCTGTTGGCTTACGTGGGTGCTACAGTGTATGTAACATTAGCCCGTAGACAGAATCCTGGGTGAGAAGCGCGGTATTGGGAACGCGCGCCCTGAAAGCTCCTGCTGGCGGCGCCTGGGGGGCTCCTGGGGGGCTCCTGGGGGGCTCCTGGGGGGCTGCCTGCAGCTCTGCTCATGATCCGGCCGGGATGGAGCTGTGGGGCGTCTGCCTCTCCCTCTCCCCCTGCTCGTGCTCGCCACTCGCTCGCTCGCTCGCTCTGTGTCAGATAATTAAAATCTTTAAAATAATAAAATAAAATAAAAATAAAGGTTCCTGCTGATGCATTGCTTGGTCAGAGCTGGGGGAGGTCCCTGGGGTACGGCTCGCCGCGGCCGCCCGGGAGAGCATCTCTGACGGAGTAGGTCACCTCGGCCTCGGAAGCTGCTGGGAGCTGACACCTGGCAGCGGCCAGGCCTGGGGTGGGGCGACAGGGAGGACATGAGGGAGCGGCCGGCCGGGGGACAGCTGTCCTGGAGCCACTGAAACGGTTTCCGAGTGGGGCCTGGTAGCAGCACAGCAGCGTCAGTGAAGCGGTTGCCTAAGTGCCTCGCTCCTGCCTCCCAGAGCTAAGCCTGTCACGGGGGGGCTGAAGTGCTGGTTTTTATGAAGCTCCCGAGAATTCCTAAACTAACCAGGATTTAAGGAGGTCTAAGTGGGGGGCCGGGCTGGCGCAGCCCCTGGAGCGGGCGGCCCTGGGTCTCCGCGGCCGAGCCGGGCTCGTGTGGTGCAGAGCTACTTAATAGGGGGGCAGCCCGGGGGGCTCCGCGGGGTAGCACCTGCCTTCGGCCCAGGGCCTGACGCTGGGGTCCCGGGATCGAGTCCCACGTCGGGCTCCCTGCCCGGAGCCTGCTCCTCCCTCTGCCTCTCTCTCTCTCTCTCTCTGTCTCTCTGTCTCTCTGTCTCTCTCTCTGTCTGTCTGTCTCTCTGTCTCTCTGTCTCTCTCTCTCTCTCTCATAAATAAATAAAATGTATTTTTTAAGTCATGAGTGCACGCATACACTCTGGACGACGCGTGGGTTGGTACCGTGGAGAAAGGTGACGGAGCGGCCACTCGGAGACACGCGGCCGGGTCGCCAACCCCCGGTGAGGATGCTGTGCTTCCCGGAGCCCTGTGGGGTGTCGGGGTCGCAGGGGGTGGGCCGTGAAGGAACCCACGCGGGGCGCCACGAAGACAGGCGCACTGTCAGCTGCGAGGGCGGGAGGGCAGGACGAGGGCGGCCGCGGGCCGGGGTGCGGGCCAGGGTCGTGGGGCGGCGAGGAGACCCGGGACCCTGTGCGTCCTGCCCTCTGTTGAGAGCTGCACGGGCTGTGCCTGCCCGTTGGGGCCTGTGGCTGGGGTCACCTCGGGCCTGCGTGTGTCCAGCTCGGGGCCCTGTGACCCCCCAGAGGTCCGCCCTGCACTGGCCGGCGGGGCCCGGGCCGGAGCGGGGTGAGGGGCTCAGGGGCGGCGCCGGCCTGGGCTGCGGTCCCCGTCGCTCTTCGCTTTCAGCGGTGGCGCAGGTGCCCCCGGGACGCAGGGCCCCAAGGCCTGTCAGGGACCTGCCGAGCCGTCGGGAGGACGCGCTGTCGGGCCAGCAGCATCCTGCCCAGCCGAGGGGGCCCCCAGGAGGCGGCACAAGTGGAGGGCGCCAAGGGGCCGGAGGGCAGCAAGGACGTCCTCGGCCAAAGAAGGGGAGGACGCGACTGGGCAAGGCCGCCTTCCCCCCCGCGGTGTCCCCCGCAGGTCCCCGGTCCCCCCTCTCAGGCTGCCTTACCCGCTCCCGCAGGAGTGTCCCCACTGAGCAGCTGGGACCACACTTGCGGGACAGGCTGGCACCCGGCTCCTCGGGCCCTGCGGAGGGCTGGGGACCTGGCCCGGGCGGCGCCACCGTGGGTCCGAGGTCCTGCTCCTACCCGCACGACCAGGCCTCCGTGCAGGGGTCGCGAGCCGCACACTCAGGAATGTGCTGGCCTCGGACGGCGGTGGGAGGCCCCGGCAGCGGTGCACGGTGTCCCCTGCGCTGCCCCCTGTGCTGTCCCTGGCGCTGTACCCTGCGCCGTCCCCTCGGTGTCACCCTCGCCGCCACCCTCGCCGTCCACTGTGCTGTCCCCCTCGCTGTCCCCTCGGTGTCCCCCTCGCCGTCCCCTCGCTGTCCCCCTCGCCGTCCCCCTCGCCGTCCCCTCGCCGTCCCCCTCGCCGTCCCCCACGCCGTCCCCTCGCCGTCCCCCTCGCCGTCCCCTCGCTGTCCCCCTCGCCGTCCCCCTCGCCGTCCCCCTCGCCGTCCCCCTCGCCGTCCCCCACGCCGTCCCCTCGCCGTCCCCCTCGCCGTCCCCCTCGCCGTCCCCCTCGCCGTCCCCCTCGCCGTCCCCCACGCCGTCCCCTCGCCGTCCCCCTCGCCGTCCCCCACGCCGTCCCCTCGCCGTCCCCCTCGCCGTCCCCTCGCCGTCCCCCTCGCCGTCCCCCACGCCGTCCCCTCGCCGTCCCCCTCGCCGTCCCCCTCGCCGTCCCCCACGCCGTCCCCTCGCCGTCCCCCTCGCCATCCCCCGCGCTGTCCCCCTCGCCGTCCCCCTCGCCGTCCCCTCGCTGTCCCCCTCGCCGTCCCCCTCGCGGTCCCCCTCGCCGTCCCCCACGCCGTCCCCTCGCCGTCCCCCTCGCCGTCCCCCGCGCTGTCCCCCACGCGGGCGGGCTGCTCCTACAGAGGTCACCGAGGTCAGCAGCGCGACAGGAACCACCTGCCGCCTCCCCCTCCGGGAAATCAGGCCTGCGCCCGCCCCAGCCCGTTTAGCACCGCGGCCCCCCCGGGGCGACCGAAGGTGTAAACGGGAAAGAGAAACAGCAGCGGCGGGAGCCTGACGGGTGGGCGCGCCCCTCGGAGCAGGACGCAGGAGCCCGAGAAGGCAAAAGACTGGAGCTGCTGAGGCGCGTGTCCGCCCAGAAAAGAACTCGCGGAAGACTCGAGCAAACGGTCACCGGCGGTCAGAGAGCCGGGCCCGCGGGGGGGGCCGCACCTGCGCGCGGGGGGCGGGCGTGGGGGGGCGATGCCCAGAGCCCAGCGCCCTGTCGGTGTCCCCAGCAGCGGCCCGCGGGGCCAGGTCGCAGGTGCACAGCCACGGCCGCGGGTTCCTGCCGCTGGCGCGCGTGGGGAGCTCCTGAGGCCCGCAGTGTGCGGACTCGCTCCTCCCTGCGCTTCTCCCACCTCCTCCCTATGCTCCTCCCTGCGCTCCTCCCACCTCCTCCCTGGGCTCCTCCCACCTCCTCCCTGGGCTCCTCCCACCTCCTCCCTGCGCTCCTCCCACCTCCTCCCTGCGCTCCTCCCACCTCCTCCCTGGGCTCCTCCCTGCGCTCCTCCCACCTCCTCCCTGCGCTCCTCCCTGTGCTCCTCCCACCCCCTCCCTGCGCTCCTCCCACCTCCTCCCACCTCCTCCCACCCATGTGTCGTAGCTCACAGGCCCTTTTCTGTGTGTGTGGCCCCAGGAAGAGCCTACAGAGCCCTGGCATTGGCACGAGCCCCTTCCCGGCCCCGCCACCCGCGTCCCTTGTCGTCGCCAGCCCAGCTCCCGCGGTCCCTCTGGTCAAGGACGGAAGAAGGGCGCGCACACCCCTCCCCCCCCACCCCCCGCCTTGGCGACCTGCTGGCCCCTCCCGTCCGACCCACCCCACGGAAGGTATTGGCCGCGGCGCCGAGGCATCCTCTGCTGCAGTGGTGCCACCTGCACCCCCAGGGTTCCCTGCAGGACCCGGCCCAGAACCGGGGCGGGGGGGGCGGGGGGCGTTCCGTGGGTCCGGGGAGCGTGGCTTTGGGCGGCGCAGCACAGTCCCCAGCGGGGCAGGCCGCCACCGCGCTCACCTGCCGCGCTCACCTGCCGCGCTCACCTGCCGCGCTCACCTGCCGCCAGGCCCGGACACGGCGCGGCGCCCAGCAGGCTGCTCCCCGAAGGCCCTTCGGATTGCAAGTCAGGACGGTCCTCACCGCGCGGCGCCTCGCTTCGCGGCCTTCGGGTAACCGCTTATGTTGGACGTTTTAATATCTGATCAATATTCGACTTTTCTTTCCGCTAATGTTCGTGTGTCACATATTTTGCATCTTCTTATATTGAATCTTCCTGTAAGTTCTCTTCCAGGTGTATTTCGGAGAAGCGAGTTCAAGCCCTGGACTCTGATGGGGATCGCTTAGATATTGGGGCTCGTTCTTTTTATCACATTGTTATGTTTTTCATTGACCTTCCTTTCCCGTTCTTCCTTTTTCTCCATCCCTGCCCTCTGTTGGGTCAATAAAATGGTCTCGACTCCCTCATTCCCCACCTAACAGCTTTATTTCTGTTCTTCTCAGAACTATCTCTTATTTTTCAACATATATACTTATCAATATTTTTTTCTAAGAAAGTTATCATGTAATTCTTTCTTCCTGCAAAAGATTTTTTTTTTTTTTAAGATTCGTTTACTTATTTTAGAGAGAGACAGTGAGCAGGGGAGGGGGAAGGGGCAGAGGGAGAGACAGTATCTTAAGCAGACTCCCTGGGGCTCCACGCAGGACTCCGTGTCACGACCCTGAGATCATGACCTGATCCGAAACCAAGACTTGGACGCTCAACCCTCTGAGCCACCCAGGTGCCCCATTCCTGCAAAGGATTTTTTGTGCACTTTACCCATTTAACAGCCCTATCCTTTCCCATCTTGCCATTGTTGTCCAGGGCATTTGGCTTTTTTTTAATTAAAAAAATCATTTTTATAGGGGCACCTGGGTGGCTCAGTTGGTTCTGCCTTCAGCTCAGGTCCCGGTCACAGGGTCCTGGGATCCGCGGATAATCTGCTCATGCTCGATCTCTCTCTCTCTCTCTCTCTCTAGTAAATAAATAATCTTTTAAAGAATCATTTTTATAATCAAGCATTAATTAAATCCACTGACATTTCATCACGTCTCATTATGTTTTCTTGAATCCAAAGCCTTCTGTTGGGGTTCACTTTTCTTCCAGCTGAAGTTCACTTATTAAAAATCTTCCCTGTTGAGGTCTGGGTGGGGGAAGGACTTCTGCGTATTTGACACTGTCTTGATTTTGCCCTCGGTGGTGGGTGGTAATTCATTTGGGGACAGAATTCCAGTGAGCGGTTCCTTGCCCAGAGCAGCGAGGAAGGCACCAGCCGTTTTCTGGCACCGGCTGTTTCGGGTAAAAATTCCACTGCGCGTCCAAGCTTCATTGCTCCGTGGTCGTCCGCCTTTCTCTTGATAGGGTCTAAACTTCGTGTTTAGTTTGGTTGCTCAGCACTTTCACCAGAACTTTCTAGATGTCTTTCTGTATTGTTTGTTCATCTGTTTGGTTTTTAGATTCTGCATAGGAGGGGATCCCTGACTGGCTCAGCGGTTTAGCGCCGCCTTCGGACCAGGGCGTGACCCTGGAGACCCGGGATCGAGTCCCGCGTCAGGTTCCCTGCATGGGGCCTGCTTCTCCCTCTGCCTGTGTCTCTGCCTCTCTCTCTCTCTGTCTCTCATGAATAAATAGAATCTTAAAAAAAAAAAAAAAAAGATTTTGCATACGAGTGACCTCATACAGTATTTGTCTTTGTCTTATTTCACTTACCTGGTGCCCTCTCGTGCGTCTGGGTTGTGACCAGTGGCAAGGTTTCATTTATTTACTCATTCGAGAGGGAGTGAGCAGGTGAGAGCGCGAACAGCGGGGAGGGCCAGAGGCAGAGGGAGAAGCAACCTCCCTGCCAATCAGGACCCCGGGATCCTGACCTGAGCCGAAGGCAGACGCATCGACGGAGCCCCTCAGGCGCCCCAGAACAATTATAATATTGACTCAAAGTCATCTTTTAAATTTGATATAATTTAAACTTGATTTATTTCTCGAGGAATACTACTTACTCTTACTTATATTAATAAATACAAATGAAAATAAACACGAAGACACCTGAGAGCGACGGAACAATTTTGGGGTTGGCCCTGGGCTGACCTCCCTCCCGGGCCTTACACCGCCAGCGGCTAAAACCCCATGTCTTTAGAGGCCCTTTGTGAGGTTCCAGTGCAAGGGGCCGACTCCCCTCGTCTCTCATCGGAAAAAGTGAGTCTTTCTTCCTGGGCGATTGGACAGGGGAGGTTTGGCTGGTGTCCGGGGCGTCTCTGGGGGGGGGGGGTGGCCGGGAGCAGGACAGGTGCTGGTTCTGTCCCCTCCTGAAGGAGGACCCGCCGAGGGGGCTGGGAGCAAGGGGTCGTCGGGGCCTCGCCTCGCGGCCCGGCCTGTTCTCCCAGCTCCGGGGGTGGGCGTCCTGTTGGCCCCGCGGACCCCGAACGCGTGACAATAGGGTCCTCGCAGCGGCAGGTGACCCAAGCTCCATTCCCAGCCACGAGTGGGGACAGCCCTCGGGGGGCCGCTTGGAGGGTGTGGAGCCCCTACAGGTGCCCCCGGAGCAGCATGGCCGGGCTGGGTGGTGGCCCGACACGCGGTGAGGGACCGGGGGCTGGGCACCTGCAGCCCAACAGCGGCCCTGCCCCCCGCAGCCTGCGGCCTTCGGGCTGGTGTCGCCAGCTCACGCTGGGGGAGGGGACGGCATCGCGGGGCAGCCCTGACCTGACCCCGACCCCAACCCTGACCCCGACTCCGACCCGACCCCGGCCCTGACTGCAACCCCGACCTGACACCGACCCCGACCCCGAGGTCCCCGAGCCCGTGGACCAGGCGGCAGGTGCGGCAGGTGCAGCAGGTGCATGGCTCACTGGAAGCCCGCGAGGTGCGGCCCATCAACGGGGGCTCAAAGGCCGCAGGAAAGAAACCCCCGCAGACCCAGGCCCGCCTCCCTCCCGGTAGAGACCGAGTCCCGAGCAAGTCCCGCCACAGAGAACCAGGTGCCCGGCCCCCAGGCGCCCCTCTGCCCCCCACCCCGCAACCTCACACCTCGGCGGCAACAATGAGCTTTTAAAGTATAAACCAGGGGCGCCTGGGGGGGCAGAGGGGAGCGCTGCCTGCGGCTCAGGCGTGACCCCGGGTCCCGGGATCAAGTCCCACCTCGGGCTCCCTGTGTGGGGCCTGCTTCTCCCTCTGCCTGTGTCTCTGCCTCTGTGTGTGTGTCTCATGAATAAATAAATAAAATGTTAAAAATAAATAAAATATAAACCAGAAGGTGTCGTTCTGCTTAAAACCCACCTGTGGCTTCCGGCCGTGTCTGAGGTCCCCGGCTCCGTGGGCTCCGTGGGCTCCGTGGGCCACCATCACTTTCCCACTCACCGGTTGCTGCTTCCTGCTCTCCCCGAGGAAGCTCCCTCAGGCCCCGACGGCTGCCTCCTGCCGGAGCGGCACCTGCCTGGTGACCGGTGCCCACAGTGCCCGCTGCTGGGCAACAGGCACAAACCTCCCCCTGGACCTCCCTCTGCTCCTAGGATCAACTATCCAACTTCAACCACCACCTGCATACATTTCCTGGGAAAGCGGGGAAGCTTTTCCCAAGGTCAGAACTCAAGAGGCGCTAATCTCGAATTTTCTGAGTAGCGTAGAGAACTGGTCACAGCTGACAAGCCTGTGGGCCTCCCCGACCCCTCCCAGCCCGCATCTGACTTGGTCCCTCCAAGCCCCTGACCACACACACACAGGGTCTGGCCAAACCTGTGCCTCCGTGGCTGAGGTTGAAGTTCCTTCAGGACGCCAGCATTACAAGGTGGAATAAAACAGCAATGACCAATCATACACCATTTTAGAAAAATCAAAATTACAAGCAAAAAAAAAAAAAAAAGATTTTAAAACATCCCCAAACCTGTAATAACTACAGTGATATAATTAATAATATTCTTCTATGTCCTACTATATGATTCCCCATACCAATATGCACGTATAATTTCTAAATAGAGTTCCAACACACATAACTATTGTATTACCGGGGCTTTTATACCCTGCACAATAGACCTTGAGCTCTCCCACGTAATTTTCCGCGGCTGCGTCAGTATTCCATTGCATACGTGTTGTAAAACGTCTTTCATCTAGGAAACATTTACTGAGCTCCTGCTATGTGCCAGGTAAAAGCCCTTATCTCATGGCCCTTACACACAAGAGAAATAGAAAGAATGTAGAGAAACTCAATAGAAACCCTTTTATTCAATGTTATTTGAGCATTTTGAATAATTGAAAAATGAAAACCATGAAGGAAAAATCTAACACATCCATAACATTACATATTTTTTTAAAAAACTTAAAACTATGAGGCCAAATGAGCCCACTGCCCA
This sequence comes from Vulpes vulpes, assembly GCF_048418805.1. Taxonomy (NCBI): domain Eukaryota; kingdom Metazoa; phylum Chordata; class Mammalia; order Carnivora; family Canidae; genus Vulpes; species Vulpes vulpes. The sequence continues at coordinate 139,432,917 of NC_132793.1, forward strand.
TTTTTGTATGGTTTGTGAATCAAGAAGGGTTCTTACATTTTTAAATGCTTGAAAAAAATGTAAAAATAACAAAATTTTGTGACATGTGAAAATTATATGAAATTCAAATGTAGTGTCCAAAATAAAGTTTTATTGGAACACAGCAGTGCACATGCATTTCTGGGTCATCCAGGGAAGCTTCTGTTTGGCACAAAAACGATGGCAGATTTCAATAGTTGGGACGGAGCCTGACTAAAGCCTAAAATAACTACTATGTAGACCTTTCCAGAAAAAGTTCGAGGACCCTAACTGAAAGCATGCATGTGAACACTCATTCACTAACCACCCGTGTGGCTCAGTTTCCATTCTTCGGGCTGGCCTGCTGGCTGGCGTTACACCTTCGTCTCACACAAACTACGCCCGAGTTAGCGGGACCTCCTGTTACCACCCAGAGCGGACGGTTCGGAGGCCGGAAGGGGCAGGGAAGCAGGTAGGGCCCTGGAACCACAGGGACTGCGCTGGACGGCCTGTACGTGGGCTCAGCCCGCCCACAGAGCACCTGGCCTGCTGCCCACAGCGCACCTGTACTGGTGCCCACAGAGCATCTGGCCTATTTCCCACCGTGCACCTGTAGTTTTCCTTATTGGGTGTCTTAAAGTGAAGAGAATCTAGAACTTTTCACGTCTCTGTGTTACATAATTTGAAAATAGTTTTTTTTCCTTAGCAGCATTTCTTTTTTTTTTTTAATTTTTTTTATTGGAGTTCAATTTGCCAACATATAGCATAACACCCAGTGCTCATCCTGCCAAGTGCCCCCCTCAGTGCCCGTCACCCAGTCACCCCCACCCCTGCACCCCTCCCCTTCCACCACCCCTAGTTCGTTTCCCAGAGTTAGGAGTCTCTCATGGTCTGTCTCCCTCCCTGATATTTCCCACTCATTTTCTCTCCTTTCCCCTTTATTCCCTTTCACTAATTTTTATATTCCCCAAATGAATGAGACCATATATGTTTGTCCTTCTCCGGTTGACTTACTTCACTCAGCATCATACCCTCCAGGTCCCTCCACGTCGAAGCTTAGCAGCATTTCTTTACTGAATCTGTCCAAAGTGTTCAACCTAGTTTTCATAGGAACAGCTCACTTTCCCCTTCATATCTTTTTTTAAAGATTTTATTTAGGGATGCCTGGGTGGCGCAGTGGTTTGGCGCCTGCCTTTGGCCCAGGGCACGATCCTGGAGACCCGGGATCGAATCCCACATCGGGCTCCCGGTGCATGGAGCCTGCTTCTCCCTCTGCCTGTGTCTCTGCCTCTCTCTCTCTCTCTCTCTGTATGACTATCATAAATAAATAAATAAATAAATAAATAAATAAATAAATAATAATAAAAAAGATTTTATTTATTTATTCATGAGAGACTCAGAGAGAGAGAGAGAGACCTGATCCCGGCCACAGGCCAGGTGTTTTCCTCAGTTACATTTCTATGAGCAAAACTAACGTTAGCTACGGGCAGACTCTAGGAGGAGCTCTCAGGGAGATTGGAAGGGAGAGGCTGGGGGCAGGGGTACTTAGTAATTGGTTGAAAACAAGGCGCTCACCCTACTTATTAGAAAGCCGGCCTTGGGCAGCCCCAGCGGCCCAGCGGTTTAGTGCTGCCTGCAGCCCAGGGCATGACCCCCGGGGTCCTGGGATCGAGTCCCACGTCGGGCTCCCTGCATGGAGCCTGCTTCTCCCTCTGCCTGTGTCTCTGCCTCTCTTTCGCTCTCTCTGAATAAATAAATAAATAAATCTTTAAAAAAAAAAAAAGAAAAAGAAAGCCTGCCTTAAAACGAACTATTTGGTTTGCGAGACCGCGCACCTGCCAGAGGGGCCGGGGGCCGCGGGCCATGGGCATGTCAAGCAGGCCCCTGGGGGGAGTGGGCTTGGCATGGGGAGCGGGCTTGGCATGGGCCTTGCTCTCAGTCAGGCCCTGAGCTGATGACGAGCTACAAGCACACGCTTACCCAGCCAAGCCCCCAGGGCTTTGGGATTTTTTTTTTTAATTTTTATTTATTTATGATAGTCACAGAGAGAGAGAGAGGCAGAGACACAGGCAGAGGGAGAGAAGCAGGCTCCATGCACTGGGAGCCCGACGTAGGACTCGATCCCGGGTCTCCAGGATCGCGCCCTGGGCCAAAGGCAGGCGCCCAACCGCTGCGCCACCCAGGGATCCCTCTTTTTTTTTTTTTTAAGATTTATTTATTCATTTATTCATGATAGACATAGAGAGAGAGAGAGAGAGAGAGAGAGACAGACAGACAGACACACAGGCAGAGGGAGAAGCAGGCTCCATGCCAGGAGCCTGATGCGGGACTCAATCCCAGGACTCCAGGATTGTGCCCTGGGCCAAAGGCAGGCACCAACCCGCTGAGCCACCCAGGGATCCCGGCTTTGGGATTCTTTTTTTTTTTTTTTTTTTTATGATAGTCACAGAGAGAGAGAGAGAGGCAGAGACACAGGCAGAGGGAGAAGCAGGCTCCATGCACCGGGAGCCCGATGTGGGATTCGATCCCGGGTCTCCAGGATCGCGCCCTGGGCCAAAGGCAGGCGCCAAACCACTGCACCACCCAGGGATCCCGGCTTTGGGATTCTTAAGGGCGGTTATTAGGACGGGCTGCCTGTGCCCAATGGGAGGGCTGCGTGGGAACAGCATCACGGGGCGAGGACAGGTGGGCAGCCTGGACACGCAGGCGATCCTGCAGAGGGGCCACGGTGTAGACGGCGCCTCGTCACTAGCAGGAGGGCAAGCCGAGAAAACCCTCAAGGGGGATGCATCCACAGGGCCTTCACAGCGCCACGTCGGGGTGCCTCGGGGGCTGGTCCATGTGGTGAGACCCCGGGGTGCGCAGGCGACAGAGGCTGCCCTGGGCCAGTCCGTGGGGGCTCGCGGGGTCCCCGGCACTGGGTCACGTTCAACGCAGGGGGATGTGATGGGAGGTGCAGACTGTGCCCGCGCCCTGGAGCCCTCTGACCCCTGGAGTCTGGGTGGCCCGGGGCATCCGAGGACAGGCACCCCTGGGGGTGGAACCTTCCCGCAGAGCGGTGCCCTGCCTGCCGGGCCTCAGCAGCCGCTGCAGCGACTGGGCCCCTTGAACCTCAGGCTCTCGCTGGGCTGGGAAGCAGGCCCGAGGCCCGCTCCAGCCTTACTGCTCGCTGCTGCCACCGGCCGCCGCTGTGGTCGCCTGGCGCTGGCTGTGTGTGGGGCGACTTGGACCGTCCCCGGTAGACACGGAAGCCCTGGGCCCATGAGTCCGGCCTCGTCCAGGCTCCCACGGGCTCGGGCACGGGCAGGGGCACAGACACGGACATGGGCAGGGCGGCCGCGTGAGGCCCCGGCTTCTCCCCGCCGAGGCTGGCGGCGCGTCCTAACCAAAATCCGCACCAGCGAACGAAAGCTGTTGGGTGGGGCTCAGGCAACTGTGCATTTTTAAAACTCCACTGGTGGCTGTGACTTCAGCCTGACGCTGACCACGGCCGGTGGCCTGGGTGACAGGTCCCGGTCCTCGCCAGCCCTGCGCTTGCCCCGCCTGGTGGCCCAGGGATCGGGCGCCGTCTAATTTCCTGCACTTCTCCTGAAGCCCTTCAGGCCTGTGCTCCTCAAACGTTAGTATGAAACACAAGTGGCTTGAGGCTCCTGGTGGCCCAGGGCGTGACCCCAGGGTCCCGGGATCGAGTCCCACGTCGGGCTCCCCCCACGGAGCCTGCTTCTCCATCTGCCTGGGTCTCTGCCTCTCCCTGCATCTCTCAGGAATAAGTAAATAAAATCTTAAAAATAAGTGAGTACATGCATACACACAGTGGCCAGGCCTCCCTGCGGCATTGCACAGCCAGTCCACGGCGAGGCCTGCCAACGGGCACTTTATTTTTATGTTAATTTTTAAATTTTTTATTTAAATTGAATTTGATTAACCTACACTGTGTTATTAGTTTTGGGGGTAGACTTCAGTGACTCGTCAGTCGTACACAACACCCGGTGCTCATCACTTCGAGTGCCCTCCTGCACGCCGTCCCCCGGTCATCCCATCCGCCAGCCCCTCCCCTCCAGCGACCCTCAGTTTGTTCCCCAGAGTTAAGAGTCTCTTGTGATCTGTCTCCCTCTATTTTTGTCTTATTTTATTCCCCCCTTTCCCCTATGTTCATCTGTCTTGTTTCTTAAATTCCACATGTGAGTGAACTCATGGTATTTGTTTTTCTCTCACTTATTTCACTCAGCATAACACCCTCCAGTTCCATCCAGGTCGTTAAATTGGCAAGATTTCCTTCTTTTTGATAGCCGAGGATTTTCCTATCTATCTCTCTCTATCTATCATCTATCCCTCAATCATCTATCTCCATCCTCTTTATCCATCCTCTGCCCGAGGGCACCGAGGCTCCGCCCACAGTGTGGCTGCTGTGGACCCGGCAGCCGTGCACATCGGGGCGCAGGTGCCCCGGCGTCTCCCCGCGTCTCTATCTCCCAGTGAGCTCCAGGCCGCGCACCTGCCGGTCGCAGGGCGGCTCTAGCGGGAACTCCCCGAGCAGCCTCCGCGCTGTCTCCAGGGCGGCCGCCCGCAGTGGGAGAGGGCTCCCCTTTCTCCGCATCCTCGCCAACAGCTGCTGTCCTTTCCTGAGTTGTTCCGTGTAGCCACTCTGACAGGTGTGAGGTGGGATCACATTTTAAATCCGCTCAGGTGATGCTTAAGCTGAGCAAGCACTTACGAAACGTGAGGCTCCCCGTTTTATCTTCCTCATTTTGGAACTTCCAACAGCTCCTAGCATAGTGCCCCGCTCCCAGTGACATTCAGGAATATGGGTTGGGTTACTTTGACCCATTCAACCCTTGAGGACCAGGACCTCATCTTATACCTTATCTATGTATGTGTAGCACCTCCACGAGGGAGCGCCAGCAGGAGGCGCGGGAAGGGGTGTGCGTCCCAGCAAATCTCCCCGCGTGCAGGTGTCGGCACATCACAGGAAGCGCCGAGGGATCCCGAAGTAGCAGAAGCCCCCCTCACTAACAGAGGCACTGCATCGTTGGGGACCATCATCAAGACGTGACCCCCAGCTGACCTGTGAGCTGGACCAGGTAAGGAGCTCGGGGACTCCTTCCCCCTCTCCTGTCCTCGGAATGTGGGCCCCACTTGCCTTTCCCGCTCCCAGAGGCTGCTCCAAGGACAGAGCCTGGGGGTGGTGATGTCAGGCTGAAGACACCGACATGATATGAATGACCGCACCCAGGTAGGGCCTTTGTAAACCTTAGGATTTGGAGGGCAGGTGTGGGGATCCGTTGCCCCGCTGCCACCCAAGACAAGCCTCCTATGAAAGCTCCCTTTGCTATCATTAAGGCTGCCAGCTACCAGGCGGAGCGGCCTGCCTCCTTCGGTCCGCTCAGGGCGTGCTCAGGCTCCAGAACGGGCACTGACCTATTCCGAAGGTTTTGAAGGAATGACAGGTATCATGCGCCTAGCTTACCCATGTCTCGGTCTCACTTCACGCGCTGCTGACATTCTGTTACGATGACGGTGACGAGCACTCGGGCGACATCAGAATAAGGGGCCTCCAGGTAGGATGTTGGGGGTGGGTAAGGGTGAGACCTTGCAGACAAAGTTTGTCTAGATCGTAGTTTTGTTAGGCCAACCCAGTTCCAAGACAGTGAGAAGGAACCTGTTTTCTGTTTTTTTGTTTTGTTTTGTTTTAAGATTTTATTTATTTATTCATGAGAGACACAGAGAGAGAGGCAGACACACAGGCAGAGGGAGAAGCAGGCTCCATGCAGGGAGCCCGACGTGGGACTCGATCCGGGGACCCCGGGGTCACGCTCTGGGCCAAAGGAAGAGCCAACCACCACGGAGCCACCCAGACGTCCCTGTTTTCTGGGGTTTTGCTCATCATCTTGCCAGGGTAGCCTGCCCTTGAGAAGCGTGCCCCCGAAGCATCTGCTTTTCCTTGCACTTGCAAGCTCATTAATGGCATTTTCTCAGAGACCCAGAAATAGCAAATTCCATTAAAAGGCTTATCATTAAACACAATACGGCTCTTTATGTGGGAGAAGGGTGGCCTCTGAATAAGAGTCCATTAGGGTTGTGGGCTGGAAAAAATGGGTCAGCTTTCTTTTAAAGGAGAAATTAATACAGCGGGCAAGAGCCAGCAGTCCTGGCGACATTCATCTTGCAGAGCTTTACCCTCGTCCTGCTGCCGACGTGCGCCTGTCCAGACTTGCTTTTCCTGTCCTCAGCCCCCCGGAGCGGGGCCCATTCGTCCTAAGGAAGCTTGTCGAATAGTCCGGTGATGCCCTAAATAAATATGAGTGGGGAGATTCGAACTGAGCATAGGGTTACGTGCGTGTGAGCAGACGTCATCTAAACCAGGCCTCCGCAAAGCCAAGGCTAATCAGCAGCTCTCTCCCCTTTGGGGGGTCCTGATGTCGGTTCCATGAACAGCGGTTCACGGCCACCATCAGGTGCTGTCCCCAGAGAAGAGCTGATACAGAGAAGCTTGTTTCCACTCTAAGTGGTGAGCTCCCAAAAGGGCCGTGCGGGGTGCAGGCTCCTCGTTGCGGCGTAAGCAAGCTGAGACCCCTGGGGGGGCCTTGGGAGCCCGAGGTGACAGGCAGGGCAAGAACTAGCGCTGGACAGTGGGAGCTGGGCAGTGAACATCCCATTGGGAACCAGGGACGCAGCGTCTGAAAACCCGCAGACAACCCAAGACAGTCGGGCACACGTCTGCAGGGGGAGCTCTTCAGCTGTGCGGGCCCACGGGGGTGGGGGTGGGAGTGTTCTAGAAGGCGGGTGATCCAGAACTCAGAGGGGCTGGCTGTTGGAGGTGGGTGTTCGGGTTCTGTCCCAGTGCCGCAGGACCCCCTGCCGGCGGGACACGGCCAAGGAGACCCCGCTGTACGGGGGGAGGATGTGGCAGAGCCAGGTTCTGAGCCAACAAATGGAGACTCTCAGGAGTCCGTAGGATATTCAAGGCAGAGGTACCTGGCAGGAAATCCGACGTCCGGCCCGTTTGCCCGTTTGCACGTTTGCATTATTGTTCAGCAAGTGTTGGCTCAGTCCTACCCCCCGCCGGCGGGGCCCACCTCCTCAGCCCCTGAGCGCTGTGCTCCCCGAGACTTGCTCCGGTCCGAGGAACGCCGGGGCGCTGAGCGCGGCCTCCTCGTCGTGCTGGCACCCTTTGGAGACCTCCTCGTCGTGCTGGCACCCTTTGGAGACCTCCTCGTCGTGCTGGCACCCTTTGGAGACCTCCTCGTCGTGCTGGCACCCTTTGGAGACCGCCGTGGGACGGCCTGGTGCTGAGCGGCCACTGTCGCGAGCGGAGCCCCAAGAGCGCAGACCTGAATCCGACGCCCACAGCCTGAGCCAAAGCCAGAGGATTCAAAGTCTGAGGCCAGGCCCAGCCTGCATCAGCTCAGCCACGCTTAGCCCGCTCGGAGGGAGAGAGGCGCCTTGCTCCAAGCCGCTGGGTCGGGGGTAGTTTGGGCGGCAGCCCCGGAGTCCCAAGGCGGGAGGGCTGCCGCCCAGGAAACCAGCCCGACGAGGGGCTGTCAGGGGCTGTCGGCGGGGACGCGATGGGTGGTCCGTCTACTCCCCCGCGGTGAGTGCTCAGCCCCAGCCGGCGCCGTGCGGGTGCGGCGTCCTCCCAAGTCCTCGGAGAAGCGGGTCTCCGGGCAGCTTCCCGGGGACACCCTGCAGCCGGAGCACAGGGCTGGCAGACACGGAAGCTTTAAGACCCTGCCCCGTGCCAGAGGCCCGTGGGACACGCATCGGGAGGCCCGGGTGAGGCTGGTGCTTCACTGGGGAGGAGACGCCTCAGGAGGGAGCGTGGGCTGCGGCCGGCGGTGCGAAGACGGACGTGGTCATGGTCCGAGGAAGAAGCCACGGTCCGTGGCCATTGGTGACCCGGCTGCGTTAGAATGAAGGGCCGTGGTTGGGAGAGGCTGCTGCAGGGAGCCAGATGTCGGCATCTGTGTTCGTCGGCTCAGGCTGCCAACACAAAATACTATACCCGCGTGGCTTCAACAGAATGGGAGTTTTTCCTAATTTTAAAAGAAGATTTTGTTTATTCTTGAGAGAGGCAGAGACCGAGGCAGGGGGTGAAGCAGGCTCCCTGCGGGGAGCCGACCTGGGCCTCAATCCCGGGACCCCGGGGTCACGCCCTGAGCGGAAGGCAGACGCCCAACCACTGAGCCACCCGGGGGTCCCCAAAACGAGCATTTTAATCCCCACTTGCTCCATTGCACCGTTGCTGGGCTGGGGTGAGAATGCCTACATGAGGTGCTCACAAACTAAGCATGTTATGAAATCCGAGCCGTTTAGGGACGCAAAGTGATGCAGGGACAGAGCCTGAGGCAGGCCGGCCAGAGTCGGCCCCACCGGTGTGCCAGGGACCGGCCGCAGCCTCCCCAGCTACCCACCAGCTTCCCCAGAGCCCGCGCCGACAAGTGCCTGAAGCGGCACCAGGGTGCGGTGGTGCCTACAGACGGCATCGGGGTGACCCGGCCAATGCCTGCCGGGAACGGGGCCGGTGGACGCGGGCATGCGGACCAGTGGGACCCGGAGAAGCAGAAGCAGCCCCTGGAAACCCAAAGGATGGGCGCTGCGGAGGTTCCCCCACAGGCCCCGGGCCCTCACCGGGGGCAGCAGGCGCCAGGGGACCTCAGGCCTACCAGGGCCTCTGCGGAGGGATAGCGAGCGCAGTTTCGGGTGCGTCGTTTTTTGTATGTGGGGAAAGTCCTGGATGGGCCAAGAGGCTGATCCACCTTTCCTCCGCCTTTCCCCAGTTCTCTCCTATTCCCACTGGGTCTGGGCTTCCCTGGCTTCTTAACCCCTTCAGTCACGTAAACCATCCGAATGGAGACACCGTGAAGTCAAACACCCGGCCAGCGTCCCGGGAAGAGTGCCACACAGGGGCCCCGGGGCAGGGTCGCTCCGCGCTGTCACTCGGCCACCCTCCCGCTAAGTGCCCTTTAGCAGCCTCAAGAATCCTACTTACCACCCCTTTGGCTCTGCTGTGGGAGCACCCTCCCTTATGCAATAAAATGACAAGTCGCCCGGAAAGCTGTGGGGGAGGGGGTGACACGCAGGGACACTCTGCTGCCCTCAAAGGCCCTGCTGCAGGCTTCCCCTCGTGAGACCCTCTCCAGTGGGGGACCCACGGGCAGCCACACCCCGGCCAGAGCCGTGGGGTACCTGGGCGCAGTCAACCCAGAATCAGGTGTGCCCGTGGGGCCAGCGTTGGGGTCGTGGCACAGAACCGAGACTCAGGCTGTGGAGGAGTGTGGGGGAGGGCCGGTCTCTGCCCCCTGCCGCTTCCTGTGTCTGTGCCCACAGCCAATATCAGCAGCCTGCAGCCCCCCACTACCCCGCACCCGGGCCCCACCCGGGTTATGACCCGACCCCGACCCGAACCCCAACCTGAGCCCTGACCTGAGCCTGACCCGACCCTGACCCCAGCCGACCCGGGACTCAGACCCAAGCTCCGACCCGACCCGACCCCGACATGAGCCCTGACCCGACCCTGACCTGAGCCCGGCCGGGTCCCAGCGCCGTGGAGAGCAGAGGAAGCAGGAGGGCCGGGCCCCCTCCCATGGGGCGGAGACGGCAGGGACAAGAGGGCAACCAGGGTGCTGTCCCCCCGCACCCCGCCGGCCGGTCCACCCACCCCACCCCTGTCTGGCCCCCGCCTCCTGCCCCCGCCCAGCCCGAGGGTGGTCTGCAGCGGCTCAAGCCCACCCGGAGTGAGCCCCCCGCCTGCAGCCCGGCCCGGTCCCACTAGCGGTGCCGACCCTGTGTCCCCGCGACCTGGACCCCGCCAGCAGCGCCGACGCCAGCCTCCTTCCCGGGCCCTGGAGACCCTGACCCCGGGACCCAGCTCCATGCGGGCGCTCCTCCTCCCCTGAGCTGCCACCCACATCCCTGGACCTGGGGGGAGCTGGACAGGACCTTCCTCCTCTCTGTGCCTTCCTCCCGCACTCTCAGCTCGGGCTACACTCCCACCTGTCACCCGCAGGGAGGGAGGGAGGTCGGGGTCCCAGCTCTGCCAGGTCTGGGGCCAGACGGGTTTGTGCAGAAACCCCTGCTTTGCTTTGTTCTCAGCGGGACGCCGGCCCCTGTGGCTGGCCGGGGGCTCTCCGGAGCCCTGAAGGGTGCACATGGGCCAGGCGGGGTGCAGGTCAGCCCCTGCCCTTCCGGGTCAGCATCCCCCCACCCGGCCAGGCCCTCCTCCAGAAGCGATGTCCAGGGGACTCCCACACCCCGCAGGACCTCTGCTCAGCCAGGGGCTGTGCTGGCAGGAATTCCTGGTCAGTGGAGTGTCTGGGGGACTCTTGTGCCCTGTGCTGGGGGGTCCGAGGGCTCCAGCTGCCTAGGGTCCTATGGGTGGGGACACTCGCCCTGTGTTGGGGGGGGGTCCAAGGGCGCCAGCTGCCCAGGGGTCCCGTGGGAGCATGTGCCCTGTGCTGGGGGGGGGGGGGGTGTCTGCCCCGTGGGCTGTGCTTCCAGGACTCCTTTGCCCTCTGCTGGCTTGTTTGCAGGCCCAGGTCAGAGCCCGCCGCCCCCCCATCAGCCTGTTGCCATGGCTCTGGTTTGAGCTGAGCGGACCTGGGGTGCTGCCACTTGGTCAGGTGTCCTGAGGACCCCATCCTGTGCTGGGCCTGGTTGTGGGGTTGCTGGTCTGAGTGTCCCTGGGACTCCTTTTCCCTGAGCTGAGCTGCTCGGAGGGCCCCCCGGGCACTTGTTCTCACGGGCTGGTTGGGTCAGAAGGCGGCTGCGGTGGGAGGCTCCTGATTGGCTGCTTGTCTGTGGGGCTGTCACTGTGTGCCGACATGGGTAGGAGGGTCCCGCTCCCAGGCATCAGGGCGTCTGGGGACTGGTTTCCTGTGCTCAGCCAGGTGGTGGCCCTGGAAGTCTCGGAGGGTCTCTCCCTGGCTGGGTGGGGAGCCCTCGAACCTGATCTCAGGGCCCTACTCCCACCTGCTGAGTAGGAGCCTGTCGCTGAGCAACCTGGCAGTCCCACGTGGGGCTCGGGTCCAAGAGGCACCAGGTGCAGGGACGCGGACTGCCAGGAACAGGGGTTGAGGTGGGGTGCAGGGTGTCAGGGACCGGACTGTAGGGACAGGACTGAAGACTGCAGGGAGGCGCTCCCCCTCAAGGGCCATCTCTCCGGTCACTGTGGGCTCACCGGTGACCGGCTTCTCCTCCCAAAGTCACCACTGCACGTCCCACCCAGGCCCCCCTGACAGCATTACTGGGGTGCCACCCTGGAAGCCCTACTAGCCCTACTAGACCAATGCCCTTGCTGGCCCTCTATCCCGGCAGCCGCACCCCCGCCTCCCCGTGGCAGAGCCGCTGTCACAAGTGAGCACTCCGGATCCAAGAAGCCGGGGTCCTGATACTGGGGATACTGGGGGTGGCTGCCCTTCCCCAAACCACGGCCCCAGCTTGAGCAGCTCCCAGGGGGCTGGCGTGGGGTCTGGGGCCTTCAGAATAAAGCAGGCAAGATTGGGGGGCGGGACCATTTCTTTCCCCCACAAGGGCCCTAGAACTATCTCTGGGGGCCTCCCTTGTGTACCCCAACCCTTCCCCCTTCCCCGCCCCAGGAGGGAGGAGCCCCTGCACGCCCCCTTCCCCACCTCACGTATGTCCTCCTGTTGGACTCTTGTAAACAGTGAGAAATAAAAGCAAGTGGACGCAGCAAAAAAAAAACAAAAACAAAAACAAAAAAACAAAACAAAACAAAAAAACACCCACGGTGAGCACCTGCAGTGGGGGTGGGGCAGGGAATTGTCCAGGTGAAAATTAGGAAGGAGCTTCAGTTAGATGGAGTCTGCAGGCAGGGAGCTCCGGGCCCGACCACTCCCGGCCACCTGCAGACCCAACAGGAGCTGCACCTGCACCTGGATGTCACCTTAGGGACCGGACCACTTTACTATCCCAGCAGGAGAAGGACGGTTTCCTCCTCCCCAGCAACAGTCCGGCCAATGGGACACGGTCCCGCCCTGCATCTCGTGCTGGTTGCTGTGGCTCCTTCGTTGGCGCCCATGGCTCAGCCGGACCTGCGCACGGCTTGATGCTCCGCATCCAGAGGTGTCCCATCGGCAGGTGCTCCACCACCCAGCACCGAGCCCAAGGCGGTTCTTGGACTCACGGCCCTGAGATCAGGACCTGAGCTGACATCAGTGTCGGACAGGAACTGAATGGACCCCAGGTGCCCCAAAGATATCTTCTGATGAGCGACTTGTTGCTACACGTTCAAGGTCCAAAGCTGCAGGAGTCACAGCTCCTTGGCCACAGACAGGCCGCGGCGTCTCCCAGCGGCACCGGCTCTGGGGCACCCGTGCTGAGAGGGACAGGAGTGCAGCCGCGGATCCTTCTAGACCGCGAGGCCAGCACTCCTGACACGGATCCCAGGAGCTCATGCTCACCCTCTCGGATGTGAGAGGTGCAGGCGGAGAGAAGAAAACCGGATCCGCTCGAAGCAGCGGAGAGCAAGCCACTCACCCGGGACTGAGGCCGGTTAGCGGCCGCTCGGCTTTAACAATAAGGCTTTTTAAACAACCGTCTGTAACTTGTAACGGTCTTGGTTTTCATAATCATGATTTTTAAATGATATCAACCGAGAAGGGGCCTGTGAGCAGAGGTCGTTGGGGACACCCTTGCGGTGGCCCATCCCGCCTGTGACCCCTGCGGTGGTGAGGTGACCCGGTGTGGCCTCTCTACCAGCTCCAACCTAGAGCTCTGGAGGACGGGCGAGCTGTGCAAGTGAGCAGGGAGTCTGCATATCTGCCCCCAAACTGGGGTTGGGGACTGGATAGGTGGACGTCGTCACTCCCAGGATCTCAGTGACTAGTGTCACTAGTTGAGACGGGGCCACGATGGTACAGGGCACCCTGAGCCCATGACTCGTGTCCTCGTAGGAAGATGACACACAGGAGGAGAGGAGGCCACGTGGGACGGAGGCAGGGGCTGGAGGCCTGCGCCCAGGAACCCCAGGTCCCCGAGGGCAGCCGCTCCGCCCCTGGAACCGTGAGACCACCCTCTCTGCGGTCCTAAGCCACCTGGTTTGCTACGGGAGCCCCAGGAAACCAATACAGCAGGCAAAGGTGGTTTTCTCTCAGGGTTCCGGACTCATGTTACAGAATGACACTCACCGTGGGGAGAGGGGCCTGACCGGCCTTTGCGGCGCCGAGCTCACGCCCTTCAAATCTGCGAAAACCGCAGTTTCTACGAAAACGTGCAGTCTTATGTAACAAGAAACAACTGTAAAAGCGACCAAACGTTGACTGTCCTGTCCGCTGTCCGCAGGCCACTCTGGTGGCCGTCCTGGTGGCTGTCCTGGTGGAGACATGAGCAGGGGGCATGGGGGCTAAAGCTCCGTACTTTTAACAGAAGCAGCAGAAACGAGCAGCCTGGGAGGGAGGGCAGGTGACCGGGGGTTCTCGCGCAAGAGCTGCTTGGTCCTGAGTCACCCCCACCGTCAGGAACACGACTGTGACGGCCACTGAGCAGTGACCATCCCTATCATTCCGTGGCCGCAGCCGCACGGGTTGGCTTCAAACCACAGAAACACCCCCTGGGGCCCAGAGGCGCGAGGTTGAGGTTGGGGGGCGGGGGGCTCCCGCCACAGAGCCGCCGAGCCTCCAGGGACGCACTGCCCGGCCCGACAGGTGCGCGGCCCGGCTCTGCCCCCCTCCTCGGGGCCCCTGGCCCGGTGGTGCCTCGTGTCCCTCCTGGGAGGAGCCGGGTGCCGTGTGCACCGGGGCCGGATGACCAGGCCGCATCCACCGGCTCGGGAGCTCGGACCTGGGCAAGCCGTAGGGGCCCCTGGACCCGCTCTGAGTGGTCGGTACCTCCTGGCCGCGGGGACCGGCCAGCCCGTGGCCTCTGCTCCGTGTAAGCCTCACGCGAGGGTTTGTCGGGCTGCCGGTGCTCCGGGGAGACCGCGAGCAGCCGGCGGGATCAGGCCTGGGGGTGCCTGCCTTCAGCGGGGGCTGAGCGGACCCCGGGTGTGTGGCGGGGAGAGGACTTCGGGGTGCAGGGGTGCACCTGCACGCTGAGAGAGGGGAGCCTGCACCGCGCATCCGGCCTCGCTCCCTGCAGAGGCAGTTGTCCGCTCGCAGGTGGCCTGAAATAGCTCTGCTGAGCTGTGGGGTTTGTCCTGGGGGGGGGGCAGCGAACTGCTGCCGAGGTGATGGCTGTGGGCCCCCCCGCCTTTCCACTCGCGGCCCCCCAGGGGTTTGCTGCACTTTGACCCCCGCCCCACCGGCAGTTGGAATGTTTGCTAAATTGCGTTTCCAGAGACAGGTGCCTGGAGCTCTGCCACCCAGGCTTCTGCTGCGGGGGCAGAGACGGGGACAGCAGGGACCCGGCCAGGGCCGGGGCCGGGGCCGGGACTGGGACCGGCAGGCGTCACGCGGCCTTGAGGGCTTTCAGCCCTTGGGGCTGGACTCGAGCTTTCGGCCGTTTTCCTTTCGGTGCCAGGCTGTTTGTCCCGGATTCGAGTGACCCTCTGTGGTCAGGACTTGGCGTCCAGCGCCGGGCAGGTGCACCAGATGACCCCTTGCCCTCCCACCCGCGCAGGGCCCAGGGACCCTCACAGCTCGGGGCGGCACTCCTGCTGGGTCGCCATCCCTGAACAAGGGCCGAGCCTCGGTCCGTCCACACAGCTCTGCCGGCGGCGGTGGGACTGCTCGTCGCGCCCCGGCCACGCGCGGCCGCTTTCCTGCGCCGCCGAAGGGTGTTTTCCAAGGATCAATGACAATCAGTAGGCAGGTTGTGTTGCGGTAGCCGAAGCCCCAACAGCCGTGGCTCGAGAGGGAAGGAGGGCCCCCCGGGCCTGCCCTTGCCACCCCCACCCCAGGGCCAGGGCCAGCCCCTCCGTGCCCGCCTGGCGGAGCCGTGGCCACATGTTGCCTGCATAGCCGCCCACTCAGCGACTTGTCGCGTGATTCTGGCAGTTTCCGTGTGCTCCTCGGATCCATTCACCCGCAGGTGGTGGCCCGGGCCTCTGCTTCCTGCTGGCTGTCAGCTGGAGGCCACCCTCCACAGTTGCCAGCAGATCTTCCCAAAGCCAGCGAGGGGGAGAGTCACGTGGCTGGGGGGGGCATTAAAATCTCATCAAAATGGGGATCGTGGAAGTGGCACCCCTCGTTTTTGCATGTGTCACTGGCTAAAACACAGTGCAGGGTCCCACTTGTGCTCCGAGGGGACTGTGAGGGCTTGAGCACAGGGACACGCAGTCCAGGCCCCATGACCACGTGGTCAGGAGAGCGCCGAGGGTCCTGCCCCAGCTCTGCGGTTTTATCTCAGGAGTGACCCGTGTCGCCCGTCCAGCTCCCCAGCCCGCACTCATGCCTTGGGCTGACCCCAGCATACGAGTCCGGGCTGGCGAAACCCTTGGTGTGAAGGAAAGCAGAGCAGAACCGGACGCAGGCGCATGGAAGGCCTGCCCACTGTATCACTTGTCAAAAGGTTTCTTTTCTAAGTGTTTCTCTTCTTTTTTTCAAAAAAGATTATATTTATTTATTCCTGAGAGACACAGAGAGAGAGAGAGGCAGAGACACAGGCAGAGGGAGCAGCAGGCCCCATGCAGGGAGCCCGACTTGGGATCCGATCCCAGGTCTCCAGGATCATTCCCTGAGCTGAAGGCAGCGCTAAACTGCTGAGCCACCCAGGGATCCCCCTCTAAGTGTTTCTATAGTTTTATATTTTGATTTTTAAAGGTGTTTTACTGGTGCTAACGTCTGGCCTGCAGACTCCTGATTTTCCGCATAGGTTTTCGCTCGACCCACATCAGTTGTAAGGGTCCCTTGTGCTGCTTTGGCTCAGAAACCCAGCGCGATGTCGCAGCAAAGGCAGGTGCGTTGTCGTTGTTCCCGACAGTATCTGTGATGCTTTACTCCTTTTTTCTTTTTTTTTTTAAGATTTTATTTATTTATTCATGAGAGACACAGAGAGAGAGAGAGGCAGAGACACAGGCAGAGGGAGAAGCAGACTCCATGCAGGGAGCCCAACACAGGACCCGATCCCAGGACCCCAGGGTCACGCCCTGAGCCAAAGGCAGACGCTCAACCCCTGAGCCCCCCAGGCGTCCCTGCTTTACTTCTTTTAAATGGTAACAGGACTCAGGTGGTCGTTCATGTCCTAAAATACGCACAACAGAAGATCGCCCTGTAACTGTTGTAAGCGCGCAGCGTGGGGCCACCATCACCACGGCGTGACTGATGACGCTTGCTGTTGACTCTGGCTGATATTCTTTACCACCTTGAGAGATTTTCCTTCTACTTATCATTTTCTGACAGGGTTTTACAAAAAAAATGTTTTTTTACACGGTGACATCAGTGAGAATGGTGGAGAAAGGAAATTCAAAAGCCCCCAAATAAACTGGCAAAAAATATGAGAATCAGCTTGATTGAAACTCTGGAAAATGGTCAGAGACTTCTAGCAACTGGTTAATGCCTGATGGAGGAAAGGCAGCTCGATCACGGTCTGGGCCTCTGGGCATTTGCACCTGCCCTTGGCCTGCCCCACCCGCCCCCTTGCTTGGTAGGCAGTCATGAAAGCAGATGTGGGTGCCCGGGGCCAGAGAGGGCAGAGTGGGCCCTGTGTCCAAAGAACTCTCCATCCTTGTTCTGATGACCTGGGTGCCCCTGAACGACTGTTGCAAAAGAGCCTTGCCTCTGTTTGACCCAACTAGGGACCCTCCAGGATGGAGAAGTAGCTAGCTAGGGGGGCGATCCTGGGAAACATTTAAAGGCAAGTGTATCCTCCTGGGGCAAACAGCAGACACGCTGAAAGCTCGGGAGGAAAGGCTGGGGCGGGCACCACTGGGGGTCTAGAGCTGCCCACGCCTTCCCTGAGCCGGCGCATCCTCAGAGTGGCCCAGGGGGCCTCATCTCTCCACCCGAGTGACACTTGGATGAGTGTTGAAAGCGTGCCCCAATCCACGCACATGGCCCATCTGCAAAGACTGGGAGCTTTTATGGTTCGAGGGGGAGGGTATTGCTGTTCTAGACTTTTATAGAAGTCTTTGTCGGATCACTAACTGACCACTAAGCTAGCTGAACAAAGACGTCAGTGGCCACATGACAAATGATGTAGACTTTGCAAACTTGGTTAAGAAAAGTCACTAAACAAACAACAGCAACCACGAGAAGTGATAACAAGTCCTGGGGAAGGAGGAGAATCTGATTTCCAAAGATGCCACACTGTAAAATTCACAATGCCCAGTTTTCAACAATGATAAAGGTTATGAGTCATACAAATGGAGCGTGTGGTCCACACAAGGACAAAGAGAAATGTATAGAAACTGTCCCTAAAAAGGGGGGAGGACAGTCCAGGTGGCTCAGTGGTTTAGCGCTGCCTTCCGTCCAGAGCATGATCCTAGAGACCCGGGATGGAGTCCCATGTCGGGCTCCCTGCAGGGAGCCTGCTTCTCCCTCTGCCTGTGCCTCTGCCTCTCTCTCTCTCTCTCTGTCTCTCTTTCTGTGTCTCTCATGAATAAATAAATAAATAATAAATAAATAAATAAATAAATAAATAAATAAATAAATCTTTTTTTTAAATTAAAAAAAAGCCTATACAGTGCATTAATCACACAAAGACTTAAATAAATGAATTAAACATGCTCAAAGAGCAAAGGAAACCATGTACAACCAACCAAAGGAAACCATGGAAACATTGTCTAACAAAATGGAGAATATCAGTAAAAATATAGAAACAATGAAAAGGAACCAAATAGATATTCTGGAGTTGAAAAGTACAATGATGAAATGAAAAAAATTCACCAGAGGTGTTTCAAATGCAGATCTGAGCAGCATAAGGACTCTGTGTGCCCGACTATAGGTCAATAGGCATTAGACCATCTGAGAAGGAAACCAGAAGAAACATGAGCAGAGCCTGAGAGCCCCGTGGAATTCCACCCGGGGAGCCGGCACATGCACCCGGGCGGAGGGACAGAGTGCAGAGAAGAGTTGGAGAAATAATGACCAAAAACTTTCCAAATTCCGTGAATATCGTGAACGTACCCATCCAAGAAGCTTCACAAACTCCAAGTAGGAAAACTCCTGAAGTGGATCCACAACAAGACATGTGGTGATCAAACTGCTGAAAAGCACGTACGCCGCGACGATGTGTAAGGAGGCCCCGCTCCTGCCGGCTGGGTCGCCTGCTCCTGCTCCTGGGGGCCTGTCCTGTGCGGCCCCGAGGCCCGTCCGCCCCCAGGACGGGGCTGGGCCTCTGCCCCCCAGCTCCCAAGGCTCCTGGTCCCCACCACATCCCTGACTTCCTGGGAGCTCAGGCTGCTGTTTCCATCCGGCGCTTGCAGGTCCTGCAGGGACGGGGTCTCGCCAGCGAGGGGTGGGGGTGGGGGTGTCCGTGGAGGGGGTCCACCTCGGCTTTACTTGCGGGGACATTCTCTAGTCGTCCCCAGAGTGCTCCTCGTCCCTCCTGCGCCAGCCCGGTGTGGCTACCATAACCACGGCCACACCCCGGTGGCTTTACTGCAGCACGACTTACTGCCTCTCAGTTCTTGGTGCCGGGAGACCAGGGTCAAGCTGTGGGCCAGGTGTTTCCGCCCGAGGGCGCCGTGAGGGGTCTGTCCCCCGCGCTGCCCTCACACCTGGGCTTTGCCGCCAGTTGCTGGTGCCTTTGGCTTGTCGGTGCGCCCCTCACACCTGGCATCCTGGGTCTCTGCCCCTCGGCCCCTTCCCAGGACAGCAGCCGTGGGTGTAGGGCCCACCCAAAGCACCCCACTCCAACTAGACTGTTTGCAAGGACCCTATTTCTAAATAAGGTCACATCCTAGGACACCTGGGCATTCTTCGCTGTCGCTAGATGATGGAGGAAGCTGGGACCTGGAGGGGTGCAGCAAGGCCTGCGGCCCCCAACCTCCCGCAAGTGGGTGCTTCCCCCCACCTCCCCACCAAGTCTTACGGGAGTTACGTGGTTGGAGCAGCTACACTCTGATGAAGGCTGCAGGACTTGCCCATTTTTATTTTATTTATTTGAGAAAGTGAGGGAGGGAGAGGGAGGGAGGAAGCACACGGGTGCAGGGGGAGGGACAGAGGCAGCGGCAGCGGGGGAAGCAGGCCCTGCAGAGCGCAGGGCCCAGGAGGGATCCGGGGACCCTGAGGTCAGCCCCTCCACGCTGCGCCCACTGCGCCCCGGGCGCCCCCGTGTGCCCACTTGTTTGAAGCGCACCTGCGGTCACGGCCTCGCACTTCCCCGGGGAATTACCCCGCAGCACCGGAGCCGAGCCGGAGCTGGGGCTGCCCAGTCACCTACACCCGGTGCCTCGGGCCGTTGTGCCTCAGCCTGGGGCGCAGACACGCTCACACAGATGCCGTGGGCCTCGAGGCCCGACACGGAGCGTGAAGGAGCTGTGGGTCAGTGCACATGTCCCTGGTCCTTGTGCATCTGCCCCCCCCCACCCTGGGTGAGGCTGCTGCTCCCAGAGAGGCCCCCACCCAGTGGGCCCTGGCCTCCCACCGCCGGGCGGACCTGGGTGCAGCAGCAGGCGCGGGCCGGACGCGGGCCTGGGGATGCAGGGTGGAGGGAAGAGAGGCAGGCAGGGCGGGAATCACTGCAGATCTAGGGACCCTCAGAGGAGGCAGGGGCCAGGGGCCAGGGGGTTGGGAGTTGGGGCCTTGGCTCTGACAAGGTCTGCGGGGGGGGGGCTGCAGAGTGGTGCTGGGGCACCCAATCGGTGGGTCACCTTCCTCTCTCACTTTCAGATGCACCTGTGACCTCCCTGGCGTTCTGCTCCAGCTCCAGAACCAAACTGGGGGTGACCTGGACCCCAGAAAAAGCCTTGAGTCCTGACCGGGAAGTGCCTGCTTCCAGGGAGCCCTGCCTGCTGGCGTCCCAAGCCCCAGTCAGTCGGCGAGTCCCACAGGAGCTGTGGGCATCTCCTGGGCTGGCCCACCTGCCCTCGCCATCCCTGTGCCCAGTGGCAAGTGCTTCAGGCCCGCCACCAGCCCCTTCCACGCGCAGGAGTAGTGCCCCAGTCTCCAACCCTCTACCCACGTCAGGACTTTGAATTCGCTGCTCCCTTTCTGGAATGTTCCTCTCCCAGAAGTCTGCATGTCTGCAGGGCTGCCCACCCGGTCCCCCCGATGCAACCACTCACAAGACGCCTCCGAGGTCTCCTGTCCAGCAGCCGGGGATGCAGAGTGGCCAGCTCCCTGCCCCCCCTGCATACCCCGGCCTCGGGTGCAGGGAGGGAAGCCCGCGAGCCCGCCTGACGTCCTGAGAAGTGGTGGCCACGGGCATCTGGGGCCTCAGGCCGCCTCTGGATGCCTGCAGGAGAGACGGGCTCATGTGGCCCTCAGCGCGCCCCGAACCACTGGTGGGCCCAGGGGCTGCCCCGGCAGCTGGTGGGGCTGGGGCCTTGCTTCCCGTCCACACCGGCATCGGTGTGAGGGCTCAGAGTCCGCAGAGTCAGTAAGAGACAAGGGATTGTTGTCTGCCGACCGACGTCAATGACCGGTGCACAGTGCACGGCCTTAGAAACATTCTGGACCTCCTCGAGGACCCGGCCGCAGGGTGCCACCTCTGGGCGCCACCTCCGGGCAGGCTGTGTCCCGGGCCAGCAGGGGTTGGGTTTGCGTCAACAGAAGGTGGGGCTGAGATGCCAGGATGTGCTCAGAGGCAAATCCCGGGGTCGCTGGAGAGCAAGGGGCGACGCTCCTCCCTGGGATCCTGCCCTTCAGGCCATGCGCTGTCTGGGGAGGGGCCGCTCCGCCTGGAGGGGACTGTGGCACGGGGCCGGGGGCCACCCTGTGGGCAGCAGAAAGCTTCCCTTGGGCTTTCCCCCCTGCCCGCCGCAGGCCAGGCCTCTGCAGGTAACTCGGGGCCTCCAGGGCCTGGGCACAGGTGGGTGGGTTGGGGGGTGGACTCAGGGCGGCGGGCTCCTCGGGGCAGAATCCTGTGGCCTTGGCGCCTTTGGCAGTCCTAGGACGGGGAGGCGTGCATGGCCCGGCCACGTTCAGAAGAGTGCATCGATTCTTCTCACATCTCCACTGAGCAGGTTCCCACCTCAAATACATGGGGGGTGAGGGAGCAGAAGCCCCGAGGAGCAGGCCGTGTGGCAGGGAGAAGGTCCAGACCTTCGGTACCAGGCGTGAGGGCAGGGAGGGAAGAGCAGGGGAAGGCAGCAGAAATAGCACATGCAAAGGTCCTGTGCTCGGTGGCTGGAGTGCTAGGCAGAGGGGGACTCCTGGCTGGGCGACAGAAGGGAGATTAGGGGAAGGTTAGGTGGCCCAGGCCCAGGGCTGTTGATAAGATGCTTGGATTTCCTCTTTGGTGCAGGAGAAGCCACAAAGGGATTCGAGCAGGTGACAGCATCTGATTTACATTCTCAGGCCACTCTCCGGGGCGAAGTCACGCCCAGGGCCCCGGTCTGGGTGGTGGGGAGGTGGGCGGGGTGGGCATGAAGGGGCAGCATGGGTCTTGGCACTGGAGGCGCCGCGACAGGACAGGGGGAGCCAGGGGAGGCGGTCCAGGCCACGGCGGGGCTCCGGTCCCCAACACTGTCAAACGAGTATCCGCTCTGAGAAGGGCTGTGTGGGTGACGCGTGCACCGGGGCTGCAGTTTTGATCTTTCCCTTGTGACTCATTTTGCGCCTGCGTTTAGGTGAGTTCTCTGCGACGTCTGCTAAGTGTGCACTTACGCCCTGCTTTCTCATTCCCCCGCGCGTTCTAATTAATCCAATTTGGGAGGTATGTTCACGGGTGAGTACTAAGTGAGGCTTTGAAAGCATTTGTTTTGCAAATAGATACCCAGTTCGCTATTCCCCTTGATTGAATCCACCCACACTTTGTCACCAGTTTATGAATTTTAGAAACAACAGCAGGACTGATAACAGGATTTCAGGATTGCCACCATGTCCCAGGGAGCCAGCTGTGCAGCCGTCGTGTGTTGCTGAGGCTTTTTACCTAAGAGGACAGATACATGGTCTAGCCTCACTGCCACCTGAGGACATTCCAACTCCCAGGACCAGGGTCTCCCAGGGTGGGCCTCAGGCCCTTTCCCGGCACCGGATCGTCTCACCCTTGGGGAACCCTCATGACCCTCCCGCGGGTGCCTCTCTGGAACTAAGTATAGGCTGCTCACAGGGGGCACTGGGTACCCCGCTTCAGCCACGTCTGGCCAGCTCCCAGGTACCCCTGGGCCCAGGAAGTCCCTGCTCAGGCTTCTGGATGCCGATTTCTGGCCTCTGTGCTCTCTGCAGGATCAGGAGGTTCTCCCTGGGGCCTGCCATCCAGGCTGCACCTCCTCCTGGGTCCCAGGGACCCAAGCATAAGGCCAAGTTTGCCCAGGGAAACTCCCAGGGATGCCTGCCTCGGACTCCTGCAACCCTGTAGGGGCCCAGAGCCGGAAGGCCGGCAGTGGCACACCTGCAGTGCCTCCTTGCAGTGGCCCCGGAACATTCAAATGATCCCTGCCTAGGAGCGCCTGAGGTGCGGGGGTAGGTGCGGTCACGCTCCACTGTCAGGATGCGGGTGGGGGCAGGTGCGGCCTGGCGAATGCGTGTGCTTGGAAAGTGTGTAGATGGCTGTGGCTGTGCCGGTGTGAGGCAGGTACCTGTGTAGGACAGGTTGGGGGGGCGTGTGCGCGTGCGCAGATGCAGGACAGGTGTATGCGCGGAGGTGGAACAGGTGGGGCCTGGTGAGTGCCAAGCAGGTGCATGAGTGTGTGTGTGTGTGTGTGTGTGTGCAGGGCAGATGGGGCCGGGTGGGTGCGGGGCAGGTGCATATGCGGGTGCAGGGCAGGTGCGTTGGGTGGGCGCGGGGCAGGTGCGGGTGCGACGCAGGTGAGTGTGCGTGTGTGAGCGCGCCCGCGGGGCAGGTGGGGTCCGGGGGCTGCGGGGCAGGTGCGTGCGTGCGCGCGCGGGGGTGCGGGGCGGGACCTGTGCGGATGCAGGCAGGTGTGAGCAGGCGCGGCGGGCGGGAGGGCCGGGCGGCGCGGGCGGGCCCGGCCTGCAGCCGCCCGCGTGGTGCTGCGCGGCGCTCGCGCCTGGAAACAGGAGGCCGCCGGGCCGGAAGCCCCGCCCGCGCGCGCGCCGCCTGTCCCCGCCCGGTGGAGCGGCTGCTGGCGCGGCGCGGCGCGGCTCGGCACGGCGGCGCCCGGGCGCAGGCGAGCGGGCGGAGCAGCGGACGGCGCCCAGGCCGCCCCACGCGCCGGGCTCGCGGCGGAGCGCGCCGGACTCGTCGGGGCCCGCGGCCGCCCGCGCCTTTCAATGGGCAGCTCGCACTTGCTCAACAAGGGCCTGCCGCTCGGTAAGGCCGCGCGCGCGCATTTCCGGCCGCGGGGGCGGGGCGGCGGGCGGGGCGGGCGGGCGCGCGCGGGCCCCGGCTTTGTGTGCGAGTGCGCGTGCGCGCCGGCCTCCGCGCGCCGCCGGGGGCGGGGCCGGGGCGCCGTGCGCGTGCGCGAGCCGCAGCGTGCGAGTGCGCGTGCGCAGGCGCCGCCGTCACGCCCGCCCCGCCCGCTGCCGCCGCCGCCGCCGCCGCCGCCTCCTCCTCCTCCTCCTCCTCCTCCTCCTCCTCCGCCGCCGCCGCCACCGCCGCCGCCGCCGCCCGCGCAGGTGACACAAAGGGGCGCCGCGCTCGGCCCCCCGACCCCCCAGGCCGGGCCCCGCCACACCCGCGGCGCGCCCGGCGTCCGGCCCCGGCAGCCCCACGGCCCCCCCGCCGGCCCGGCCCCCTGCGTCCGGCCCGCGTGCGCCCTGCGTGGGGCCGGCCCGGCCTCCTGGTCGCGTGGGCTCGCCCCGCCCGGGCCCTGGGGCCTCGCCGCGCCCGCCCCCGGCGCCCCCGCCCCCGCCCCCGCCCGCCCAGGACGAGGACGAGGACGAGGACGGCCGCCGGCAGCCGCGCCACCTGCCCGCGCCACCTGCCCGCGTCCGAGCGCCGCCGGCCCCGGGGGGGGGGGGTCACGGCTCGGCCCCTGCAGCCGCGCGGCGGAGGGCCCCGGGGCCGCGCTGTCCCCTGAGCCCGAGCCCGCGCCGCGGGAGCGCCTGCCCTGGCCGCCCTCCTGCCGGCCTCCCCTCGGGCCTCCCCTCGGGCCTCCGCGGGCGCCGTGGACGGGCCCACCTGCCGGGAGGAAGCCCGGGCCGAACGCGGTGGTGGCTGCGCGGGCCTGGACGAGCAGCCAAGGACCTGCTGCCCTCGGCCGGCGCCCGCTTGGGCAGCTGCACGGGCAGGCGGCAGGCGGGGGGCTCCACGCCGCGCTCTCCCAGGACCGCCTCCCAGCTGCCAGGGCAGCGGTTCCGTCGGTGCAGATCACGCAGAAGAGCTCGGCAGCCGCCGGGCTCCAGCAGGGCGCACCCCGCGGGCAGTGCGGGCGCCCCCGGCTGGGTGACCCCGTGTCCCGGCTTTGTGCGTGCCCCGAGGTGAGGATGCGGCGCGAGGACGAGGGCGCTGCTCCGGGCACGCGGGCACCCTGGCCTTCCCCGCGCCCTGGGAGCTCAGGGTGAGCCGCACCCGCACCCGCCCGCGGTCTGCCGCCTCCTGCGGCTCCGGCGCTGCCTGCCGGGCGCTCTGCCCCGTTGCCTTTCTGGGCTTCTTTTCACCGGGTTTTGTCACCGTCTTTGAGCGCGTGCTTCCTTGTGGGCCTCTGCGAGGCCTCGTGGGGGACACGCTCGGGCTTACGTCTGTGCCTGCCGTGTGCAGGCGCGTCCTCCTCAGCCTCCGTGGGGCTGTTTCTGCAGTTCCAGCCTGTCCCACCCTGACGGCTTGCTCTTCCCTCTGCGTTTCTGAGAAATGGACTCGTGGCTAGGGTGACCTGTCTCAGCCCTTGGCCCTCTCTCCTGGCTGCATTTGGGGTTTCCCTTTCGGTCCTTTCAGCTTGAGGACACACGCCGGGGTGCTGGGGGCACAGCAGGCTGCGACCCCAAGCTCTGGGAGGCTGGAGCAGCCCCTTCTTAGTACCCGAGGTTGGGCCATCGGGTGAGCTGTCAGAGGTTGGCCGGTGGAACCCTAGTGCAGGGGACGCACCTCGGCAGGAGAAGGGCCCTTGGGCTTCAGAGGTGGCCTGGCCTTGGCTCCCCAGCAGCCTGGTGGAAGGGGCCAGCAGGCCATGAGCAGAGAGCTGGGCCGTGATGGGGCTTTCTCTGCCACAATCTCGCCTGCCCCTGGAGCGCCCTATGCCACTGTCCTTGGGGCCTTGCCCCGTCTGAGTAGCTGGAGGGCAGCTTGCTGCTGGCCGCCCGCAGCTCCTGGGCGCGGAGGACCCAGTCAAAGGCTTGTGCAGGCTTTTTATCCTGTGGCAACAGCCTCCTCGAAGACTCCTGGCTCCCGCGACCAGGGGCATGAAGGAGGACCCATGGCAGGCTCGGGGGGCAGTCCACAACACACCTGCCTCGGGTTCCCAGAGGGGACTCCAGGAGCTCACTGCGGATCAGCCACGGGCTGCGCACTGGCCCGGGGCCCTCGCCTGTCTGCCCAGACGAGCTGCAGGACACCTGGCGAGGGGGGGGGGGGTGGCAGGCATTTTCCATCCAACCACAGAGCTCAGAGGTGCTCTTAGTGCTGAGTTGTTTCTGTCTGTGTCACCCTCAGGGTGGGGGTCCCTCACATCCCTGTCAGCCCTGCAGCCTGGCCATAGACGGGCTGGGAGGACGGTGGGCACCTGGCAGGACTGGAACCTGGGTCCTTGGAGAAGAAATCCCAGGGGGTCAGCGGGTGGGGCGGGGGCTGCTTTCTGGACCCTCCCCAGGCTTGGACTCTGGCCTGTCGGGAGGCAGCCTCGGTGCCCACGGCAGCCTCGTCCGGCCGCCAGTCCTTCTTGAGTCTGATGTGCGAGGCCTGCCCTAGAAGACGTGTCCCCATATGGGGTCACCCTGCAGCAGTTGCTGAACGTCGCGTGCGGGAGGGCAGGGAGGTGACATTCCTTGGGTCCCCAGCCAGTGTTCTCTGCACGAGGACGGGGTTCTTGTTTGTGGGATCCTGGAGCATCACAGAGAGAGCAGGACACGTGTCAGGGCGCGAGAGAGGACTGTGTGGGAGGCAGAGTCTCGGTGACGAGAACGTGCCTTTGCAGCACGTGTGGGGGAGCGGGCGCCTGTTTGGTTTACAGTGAGTTGGGGGACCACACGGTGTGTGGGTCTGTCCTGCTGGGGTCAGTGTGGCCGCTGGCCTCGGGGTGCCTGGCACTCACGCAGACCCTGCCCCCTGGAGGCCTCCAGACCACAGCAGCCGAGGGGAGCCTCACTGCCACCAGCTGGCTGTGCTGGGCCCGAGTGGGGAAGGGCTGCTTAAGTACAGTGGGGGGCGGGAGGGAGCTCCTGGGGAGGTGGTGGTCGGGGCTGGATATGCACAGCCTGCTGGGGCGGGGGGCCTTGGGGTGTGACGGGCTCCGGGCCACGTTTCTGAAGCCCTGGCTGTGTTGGGGAGGGCTGCGGTGTCCTGGGGGGGCCCCGGGCAGGCGGGAGGTGGCCTAGCGCGTGCGCCTGGAGAGGCGGCAGGGAGCACTCACGGAGAGCTCTGGGCTGAGGGTGGGATGATGGTCAGCCATAGGGGGTGGCGTGAGCGCCAGCAGCTCGGGTGGCCAGGATCTCAGACCCCGCCCCTGGCTTCCTGCTGTCCCGGATGCCAGGAAGCTGCTGTGAGGGGCCCGGGGTGTCCCCAGAGCGTGCCAGCAGCACCCTGTCCTGGGCCCTGGGGGAGCAGGAGGCCGGCCTAGTGGTCGGTGGGCCGACGGGAGCCAAGGAGACCCTGCCCCGACGCCTGTCGGCTCCGAGGTCCCTTCAGCTCCGTTCTGGACTCCCGGGGAGATGGCCAAGGCGGTGCCGAGAGGGTCACGGCCTGCTGCAGGGCCCTGTGCTGCGGGTGATGGCTGTGGTGCCCTCGGGCCTGCCAACTGCCCACCTGGAATTACGCGAGCCACCCGGGCTGGCCAGTGCCCTTTGTGCGGGGCCCGTGGGGTGGCGGCCGCTGCAGCCCAGTGGGTCCTGGTGCCCCGTGCCCCCAGGCCGTGCTGACTGCCGTGTCCCCCACCGTCTCACTGAGTTGCGGGGATGCCACCCCTGTGTGGCACCCCAGCCCGAGCCGCCACCTCTTGGAGCAGTGTATCACCGGGGACGGAGCAGACGTGTGCGCCGGGGTGGTTGTCGGGGTTCCGTCCGCACCGGGTGGGGGGTGTGCCCACGGGAGCCCCTCTGAGCTGGCCTGCTCACCCTCCTGCTGACGACAGCAGTGGGACATCGGGAGGGACGCAGAAGCCTGGAGTGCTCAGCACTGGCAAGTGCGGGGGCAGTGCCGCGGTCAGGCCCCTGGAGCCCCGTGTGCTCTGGGGAGGGGGAGGCCGAGACCCCACCCCAGCCCCACCCCGATGCTCCGGAGCCTCGTGTGGGTCATCGTGGGGCAGGGCGGAGGAGCGCGGGCGGCCCTGGGTTCCGCGGGAGCACCTCCGCCGGGGAAGCCCTGGCCGTGAACGAGCAGGAGATGGCTGGACACGCTTTCTCGGTGTCCTCGCGTGGGTGACGGGGGGTTTCGTTGCCCAGGAGGAGGAGCGCCCCCTCGCTGTCCCGTGACTGGTCGTCCTGGTGGCCGGGCACACGCTGACCCGGCCTCACTGCCACCTGCCGCCCCCGGGCTGTTCGCCAGGACGCCCTGGACCTGCGCTGGGCGGTTCAAGCGGGTTCAGCGGTTCAAGCGGGTTTACGTCTTGCAGTGACATCTCCGTTTCACCGTCTTTTCTGTTTTACTGCGTCCTGACGAGCGCCTTTTAGCTCGCGTGGGTTAACGTTTCCCGGCAGAGCCGTCAGGGATGACGAGGGGAGCCCTGCCGCTGGCGGACGCTGTGCCGGAGTCCGGGCCCCGACCCCACCGTGCCTGCGTGTTCTCGCCCGCCCTCTGCCGCCGCCCCCTGCCCCCCGTTGTCCGTGTGGCCTCTGCACTCCTTCTGGGCATTGAGGTCACTCAGCGGGGCTCCCACGTGGCGTTTCCAGGAACGAGATGGAGTTTGGGGTTTCCACGGCGCGGGTGCCCCCCAGCCTGGGCCTGGCGGCGTCTGGGGGTCCCTCCCTGGGGGCTTTTCCCCGTCGCGCTGCTGCTGCTGGCCTGGGCTCCGGCTCCCCCTGCGTCCAGCCCGGGCCTGCAGTCGCCGCGCGTGTGCAGCCTGGAGCCTGGGACCCGCGGCCTGGCCTTTGAGCCCCGCGCCTGCGGACGCTCCCCTGGGTGGGCACATGCCGCCCCGGCCCCTCTAGGCGTCTGAACCTCGGCCAGGTGTGGGCAAAGCGGGGCCTCCGCGAAACATCGTTTTCACGGAAGAGCTGAGCCTGGGCCGCTCGGAGCACCTGAGGGTCCCGTCCCCTTGGCGGGGCTGCGGGGCTGCAGGGACCCGCATGGACACAGGGTGCCGGGCCGCGGCCGAGGCATGCGGGAGTGTAGTCTGCCCAGGGCCTCGCCACCCGGGACGGTCCCACTGGGGACGCAGACTGGCCACAGCAGCAGGCCCGGGACCCCTGCTCACTCGGCGGCCCCCACCCTCGGGCCCTGCCCCCCACCCTTGGTGGCTGCTGGCTGGAGTCTGCGTGGACTGCACCTTGGGCTGTGAGGGAACGCGACGGGGGATCGGACCTGGGCTGCGGAGTCACGGCCCCAGGGCACAAGTCACTCTCGCCGGCAGTGGGCACCACGCTGGGGAGCCGGGTGGCCCCTGGCCTGCACCCAGCTGCTCGCCCCCTGCTCCTCTCGTGAAGGTCAAGGTCGCAGGGGAGGCTCGTGTCTGGGGGAGGGGGGCCGCGCAGCCCCACCCCTGACGGGGCCTGCCCCCCCCCCCACCATGGAGAGAAGCAGGGCGTGGTCACCGAGGGTCCCTGAGTGTTCTCGGTGCCACCCTCCGGCTTGTAAGGGGAGAGCAACACCTCGTTCTGTGGCTCAGTGAGTATGTTCCTTACGGAGCAGAACGTGGGGGGTCACGTGTGGTTTCCTTTGGGGGTCGTGAGGCTGCGAGCCAGTGACGAGGTTCAGGTGCTCTGGGCCTGCAGCCCCGGGTGGGCCTGGCCGGGGGGAGTGTGTCCCTGTTCCTTCCTGCCTGCCACCTCCTGGCCCCCCAGCCCCCTGCCCCGGGTCCCTGGTCCCCTGCCCACCACCCCCAGCCCCCTGCCCCGGGTCCCCGGCCCCCTGCGCCAGGTCCCCGGCCCCCAGCCCACCACCCCCAGGCCCCTGTCCTGGGTCCCCAGTCCTCAGCCCACCACCTCCTGGCCCCCACCCCCCCTACCCCAGGTCCCCGGCCCCCAACCCCAGGTCTCTGGCCCTCAGCCCACCACCCCTTGTCCCTGCCCCGGGTCCCCAGCCCACCACCCCCATCCCCTGTCCCGGGTCCCCGGTCCCCTGCCCACCACCCCCTATCCCCTGCCCCGGGTCCCCAGCCGCCAGCCCACCACCCACTATCCTCTGCCCCGGTCCCTGGCCCCCAGCCTGTCACCCCCTGTCCCCTGCCCCGGGTCCCCAGCCCCCTGCCTGTCACCCCCTGTCCCCTGCCCCGGGTCCCCAGCCCCCTGCCTACCACCCCCTGTCCCCTGCCCTGAGTCCCCGGCCCCCTGCCCCGGTCCCTGGCCCCCAACCCACCACCCCCCAGGTCCCTGGCCCCCAGCCTGTCACCCCCTGTCCCCTGCCCCGGGTCCCCAGCCCCCTGCCTGTCACCCCCTGTCCCCTGCCCCGGGTCCCCAGCCCCCTGCCTACCACCCCCTGTCCCCTGCCCTGAGTCCCCGGCCCCCTGCCCCGGTCCCTGGCCCCCAACCCACCACCCCCCAGGTCCCTGGCCCCCAGCCTGTCACCCCCTGTCCCCTGCCCCGGGTCCCCAGCCCCCTGCCTGTCACCCCCTGTCCCCTGCCCCGGGTCCCCAGCCCCCTGCCTACCACCCCCTGTCCCCTGCCCTGAGTCCCCGGCCCCCTGCCCCGGTCCCTGGCCCCCAACCCACCACCCCCCAGGTCCCTGGCCCCCAGCCTGTCACCCCTGGCCCCTGCCCCGGGTCCCCAGCCCTCTGCCCACCACCCCCTGTCCCCTGCCCTGAGTCCCTGGCCCCCTGCCCCAGGTCCCCAGCCCCCTGCTCACGGTACCCAGTCCCCTGCCTGCCACCCCTGAGCCCCTGCCCGCCATTCCCACTGCCTCAAGCAGGACTCTGAGCTGAGCCTGGAGGGCCAGGGAGAAAGGGGCCCTGGTGCCGTCGCCAGGGGCAGCTCTGTCCCCCACAGCAGAGACAGGTGTGGCTTGGCCAGGGCCTGTCCTCGGGGAGCAGATTCCTGGCACGGGCAGTGGCCGGCGTGGGCGAGGGCTCCAGGTAGATGCCTCTCGGGACTAAGGAGACTCGGCTCCATGTGGGCCTCAGGTCAGCCTGGGCCCGTGGTCATCACGACCCTGACCTCCCACCTTGTGGCATCAGCACTCTCTGACCAGGGGCCCCCCATTTCCCTGGCGGAGAGCCTGTGTTCCCCAGGCTCAGTGTCCCTGCGACCTGGGAGCTGGTCATGCGGGGTCAGCGTGTGGGCTTGAAACCCGCAGAGGGGATCGGCGGCGTGGCGTTCAGTCCATGAGGCCCCGGCGGTGGACTGTCCCAGCCCGTCCACTCACAGCAGGCCTGCCCAGCCCTGGCCTGGCCGCGGCTTCAGGGAGGCCAGGCCACCACTCGGCAGGGACGGAGGTCCGCACCCCGAGGGGAGCATGGCCGGCTGGCGCAGCCCAGGCCCACGGACAGGATGCAGGACGCCTGCCCTCGCTGTGCAGGCATCTGGAAGGGGGAGCCACCACGGGTTCCAGGGGCCACAGGCCATCCCTGCAACAGGCCCGTCCCCCATGGCCCCACCCCCTGGAGCTCCTGCTCTGCGCTGGGCCTTCCGAGCGCCGGATGATGTCAAGGGCGTGGTGTGCGGCCTGGCCATGCCTCCGGACAGCCCCACTGTGGTCCCCGCGCGCAGAGGCCACGCGCTCGGGGTGGGACCAGCGCTCCCGGGGCCTGAGACCTCGGCCTGTCCTAGAAAGGTGTGCGACCTACGCACGTGACCTCAAGTCTCACGGGAGCTGTGTCGGGTCAACTGCCAGTCCCCAGATGTGCCTGTGGGGCCCGCATGCGGGGGCGGGGAAGTGGTGTCCGTGTCCCAGCCAGCATCCCCGGGCCTTGCCTCCTGGCAGCCTCGTCACGGAGGCCGGGGAGGCTGTCAGCAGCGTGAGTAGGAGCTGGCATGGCGGCCCGAGGACGCGGAGGGACCTCCAGAGTCAGCCTCCCGCTGCACCTGCGTCCCCGCTGCGCCCAGCCGTCCCCTCTGCCGGCCGCGCACCCGCCTGCAGGCAGGTCCCCCCAGGGGCAAGGATGCGGGGAGAAGCCTCGACTGTGGGCCTCTGGCATCTGTGAGCTGTAGCTGGTCCTCGATGGTGTTTTAACGTGTCTCTTGTGTTTAATTTTTAGTCAGACTTTGACCCCGGCACAGGCTTCAGTGGTCGCCAAGGATCAGGAGCCTAGGAGCTTTGGTTCAAGACAATTAAAGACGTGGGATGAGGATCCAGTGACAGACGCGGTTCTGCCTGGGGATTCTGAAGATAAAACGCTTTGAAAAGTCGAATTCATGGTCGTGGAAGCCGAGCCCATATTAAGAAATGTCAGGTTGGTAGGGGCTCCCGGAGCGCGCAGCAGCTGGACGCCCGTCCCTCGGTGCCCGCGGAGCGGCTGTCCGTTCCGGCTGGGATGGCCCAGGTGCCCCGGCCGGTGCGGCGCATCAGGACAGCGACACCCCACGGTGTGCAGCCTCCGTGAAGCCCCACGGGCGGCGGAACCCGGGGGGCCTCGGGGTTCCCAGGTGGGCAGGCCTCAGGTCAGCGCTGGGCTGGTTCTGGTCGTCCTCCCGTGAACTCCGTGCCAGGCTAGGGTGTTACCACGCAAACCCAAGTCCCGTTCCGGCGCCGGCCACGGGTCGGGAGGCGAGTGCCTCCCTGGGCAAGGGGGTGTCAGCGAGCTGGGGCCCCGGCGCTGCTGCCGGGCAGGCCCGCGGACGGCATCCCCTCCCTGCTGCCCGCGGGCCCTGGTGTGCTCCTGCGGGAGGCGCCGTCGCGTCGGCACTCCACAGCCTGCCTTGTCGCCTCGGGAACTTGGAGGGCGGGAGCTTGGCTCGCGGCGTGACAGCCCGTCCCTTAGAAACAAGCGCGGGGTGCCGACGGCCGTGACCATAAGCCCCTTGGCGCAGGTACATAAGGGCCCTGGGGCCTCGCCGTCCTCTGGGTAAAACTGGAGAGGTGAGCCGCGCCGTGGCACCCTGCGGGCGGCAGGAAGCAGCTCACGGGGGACTGCGGGGAGCGCCAGGGAGGGGTTGGGGCCTCACAGACCCTGCCCTGCGCCCAGCGGGGCTGCTGCGTCTTGGCTGCTTGCGTGGGCAGTGGAGCAGTGCGCCCGTGGGCATGGCTCCCTCCTGGGCTCTGTGCCCCGGGCGGCCCAGCCCCACCCCTGGTTCTCATCCTGCGCCGGAGCTGCCCGTGCACCGGTCGGGGTGGGTCTTGTCGAGGCCGTTGGGGCTGGGGGGTGGATGGGGCCACTGGCGGCTGCCATGGTTGTCACCTGGAGGCCCCCGTGTCCGCCTCAGCCCAGGATGAGGCCCGGTGACCTGTATGGAAGGAGCTTTTAGTGATTCTAAGTCGTCTTGTCGTGAGACGGTCAGGGGCTCTGGCTGCGTTCAGTGCTTCACCCCTTCCCTGCCTCTGTGTCTCCTTTCAAATCTGCAAATAAGGTGATGCCGGGCATGGGGGATGGTGCTGGCAGGGTTTCCGGGCGGTCTCAGTGCTGCCGTGGACTGGGAGCCGTGGGTGTTGTCGTGACACCTGTTACATTGCAGTCTGCGTGTTCCGGGGTCAGATGGTGGAGGCCCTGATGCCTCCACATGTGCCTGGGACCCCGAGGCCCTGGGGGTGATGCTGCTCGGCAGGGGTCCACTTTCGTTTGGGGGTCAGCGAGCTGTAGCAAACACTGGTTTGCTTTTTATGGAGATTTTTTTTTTACTCAGGATTGACAAAATCCAGGTGCGTGGACACGTAGAATTCTCAGGGCCTGCCTGCGTCAGGCTGCGGGCGGTGGGTGGCAGGGGAAGTGAGGTCTGAGTCGTGGCCACCGTGGGAGCTGAGCGTGCACTCCTGTCTCCACAGGCGTCCGACCCCCGATCATGAATGGGCCCATGCATCCCCGGCCCCTGGTGGCACTGCTCGACGGCCGGGACTGCACGGTGGAGATGCCCATCCTGAAGGACGTGGCCACAGTGGCCTTCTGTGACGCCCAGTCCACGCAGGAGATCCACGAGAAGGTAACGGTGTGGGGTGCTTGTGGGAGCGAGGAGGGCAGGAGGGTCCCTCAGCTGTACGCCTCCGTGGCGCCCGAGCCCCAGGCTGTGGCCATCATTGCCCGCAGCGTCAGAGGTGGGGACAGGGTTCCTCCGCGGCACCTTGAGCCGCTGCCGTTGTAACCAGTCGTTGCCAGGAAGTGGAGCCTGGGGCCGTGGATGTGGCCGATGAGCTGCATTGCCCGGGGCCCATGTTGCCCAGCGAGGGCATCGCAGGCTGGGCCACGCAGCTGCGCCCTCCCAGCGCCGGCGTCCAGCCCGCTAGCGGCATCGCCAGGCCTGCCCGGGGATGGCGCAGACGTCTCAGGGTCCCAGGACCAGCCGGGAGAGAAGCCAGAGCTTGGAGCCTCGTGGAGGGATGCGGCAGCCGCAGGAGCGTCCAGAAGACCAGAGGGCTCGACGCTGAGGCCCAGACGGCTCCCGGGGACCGAAGTCTCTGGCCGGGTGCCGCTGGGGGAGGGGGACACGAGCACGTGTCGCAAGTCCCAGAGGCGCGAAGCCCGCACGCTCCCCACATCCTGTGCGTGCACGTGGCAGGCGCCCTCCTGGCGGCCCTGGGCGCGGGTGGCGGGTGCGGGGGTCAGCTCTGCAGGCCGCCCTGCACGGGGCGGGGCTGGGTGACCGGAGCCCTCTGTGCCCTGGAGCAGGGCTGAGAGGGCAGCTTCTGGCCATTCGTTGTGGATCTTAAAGGGTTTCAAAGTAAAAATATTAAAAACCCAGCAATATCGGGAGCGAGAGACTGGCAGACGGAAGTGTTGAAGCAGCCTGAGCGATATTAAAGTAGGTTCTGAGAATAAATCTGAAAAGTGACACTAAACGGATGTTTTCCTTTAAGATCGTAACTGATCAAAATGATTGGAGGTTAGCTAAGAGCCAGATGCGCAGTCCGACCCCGGGGAGGGTCGGGCTGGGCCTCCGCGTGGCGGCGACTGCCACCCCCCCCCCCCAGGCACGCTGAGAAAACCCGCGGTGCCAGAGGCTCCCGAGGGATGGGACGGAGCGCCCTGGCCACCCAAGGGGCATGCGGAAGAGCAGCGCGGCGGGGGAAGGCGCCCTCCCAGCACTGGGGGGCACTCGCAGGTGCAAACAGGCAACTGGAAACAGTAAACTGACAGGAAGCTTGGAAGCCACAGTCCAGGCCGCCGGGCAAAGATGTGGAGCTGCGCAGATCCAGGAGCTCGGGCCTGGTGCGCCGTGCGGCCCATTTCCCCAGCCTGGCTGTCAGGTGTGGCCAAGTGACCGAGTCCAACCAGGAAGAGCCACCAGGCTTTGTGTGCAGAGCCACCTCTCTTTCTGCTGGCTGGAAACCAAACGCAATGGCTGGAGCCTGGGCAGCCACCTGGAACCCAAGAGAAATCGTGTTTGGGAATAGCTGAAAAACAGGATGGGAGCCCTGGGCCCTGCTGGCTGTGGAGCTGACACAGGCCCCGGACCACTTGTCTGCAGGCTTCATCTCGGGGAGAGACAGCACATCACCATGGATCAGGGATTTCTGCCTTGTAACTAGCTGGATGCCAGGCGCTAAGTGTGGAGGAGACGCCATGCTATTACCATGGCCACGTGGTGAAGGAACCTTCCAGAGCTCAGTGGACACTGGCTCTCCCGGTGTGAACCCAGGACGCGTGTCGGGCCCACAGGATGCTCTGCTGTTCAAGGAGCACGTTACCCTGATGCCGGCCGTTAGCTACAAAGAGTCGCGGGCTGCTTCACATCTCCCAGGGGAAGCAGTTCTCGGCGCGGCGCTGTGTATCTGACCAAAGTGCAGGAGCCCTGAAGACAGGCACCTGCGGAGGAAGGGGTGCTCGTGAGAACAGGGGCTTGTGGGTGGGATGGCGCTGAGAGCCGGCCCGGAGCAGGGGCCCCCAGGGCCAGGGGACAGTAAGGCAGCACTGGGGACACGTCTGGGAAGATAGGAAGGACGTGGGAAATACAGCTGCAAGGTGCCCAGTCCCAGGAGGGAGGTGCTCGGGCCAGGAGATGTGAGGGGAACATGCAGACAAGATTTGACCCGCACGACAGTGGCACGGGGTGGCAGCAGGGTCAGTGTG
The DNA here is from genome assembly GCF_048418805.1 of Vulpes vulpes. Lineage (NCBI taxonomy): Eukaryota > Metazoa > Chordata > Mammalia > Carnivora > Canidae > Vulpes > Vulpes vulpes. Next base: position 139,468,273 of record NC_132793.1, read on the forward strand.
ACTCCGAGCAGAGGGTCGGGCCAGGGTCGGCCTTACCAGGGCCGTGAGCAGGTGGAGAGGGGAGGGGACGCGGGGAGGGAGCCCTGGCACAGCCACACGCAGGCAGGTGTCCCAACAGAAGCATCAGGGGAGCTGCTGGGGGGCATGTGTTTCCCACCCCACAGTCAGGACGAGGCAGAGGTGCGTCCTGCAGAACACGGGGCTGTTTGTTTGTCGGGGCACAGTCAGAAGCAGTCACGTGGCAATGTCAGGACAGAGCACGTGAGAAGTGGCCGGGTGGGGACAGTACCTGCCAGAGCCTGAAGCTGGACAGCGGACACTCAGATGCCCCCCGGCAGCAGGAGGGGGGGCGCCGTGTGGGCGGCGATGCTCTTGCTCCACCAGGGCCACGGCCACGCGGGCTTTGCCAGGGCTTGGCACTTCTGTCCTCCAGGCCTGTGCACGGCGGTGGCACAGGCACCCCCTGGAACCACACAGAAGTGTGTTGGAGGCACTAGGCCACTGCTGAGCTTTTCTGGCCGCAGCCGCACAAAATGAGCCACACCCTTGGTGTGGTCCTAGAAAGTCAGGTGCGCAGAAGTCCCAGAACCTTGTGCATCGGGCACCTGTGTGTGAGGGGCAGGAGCGAGGCCCCGATGCGGCGCAGTAGGCCCCGGCTTCCCTCCGCGAGCTGCTCACTGAGTCTCCCGCCCTGCTGCCACTGGCCCCGTGGCACTCCATTCTGGGGTGAGGACACGGTCAGGTCGTCAAGCCTGACAAGCTTGGTTACAGCTGGCACGTGGTGACGTGAGTGAACACCTGGGGGCCCCCCACAGACCTCCTCCCTGGGAGTCTGTGTGATGCCTGGCGGGATCCCAGCCACTCTGCAGTCCTGACGGGGCATGAGCAGCCCCCTGGAGAGGAGCTCGGGGCGGGCCGCGGGAGTGCGGTGGCCCAGGCCTGGGTCCCCTGGACGGAGCTGCCTGTGCGGCAGGCCTGCAGCCGAGCCGGTCCTCCCAGGGCGGGTGGGCGGCCCTGAGCCGGGGCGGTCTCTGCCCTGAGAACGCCTCGCTGGGCACCACGTGATTACAACTGCTCAGTAGAAAAAGGAATCGGACATGAAATCAATTTATTAAGAAATGTCAGTAGGTCACACTCAGGCACGTTGAGACTAAGGTAACAGATGGCCAGTTTGCGTCCATCACACGCAGCATCTCAAACTTTGCCCTCCTGGGCGTCGTGAAGTGGGTGCCAATGGGTGAACGGCCCCCCGGGTGTGGCCGGCTGCCACGCCGACACCCTCTCAGAGGCTTCTCCGACGGACGCACTGCTTTCCAGCCCCGAGGACCGACCTCCAGGAAATCGTGGAATTTTTTTTTTAAGATTTTATTCATTTATTCATGATAGATATATATAGAGAGAGAGGCAGAGACACAGGGACACAGGCAGAAGGAGAAGCGGGCTTCGTGCTGGGAGCCTGACGGACTCAATCCCAGGACTCCAGGATCACACTGTGGACCTAAGGCAGGCACCAAACCGCTAAGCCACCCAGGGATCCCCGAAATTGTGGATTTTTATGGCAGCACAGCCAACAGCGGAGCAACCCAGATGCCCCAGCAGTTGGAACTTGGCACGCGTCTTGGCTCGTCCACACTGGGACGGGGCAGGCACAGTCACGGTCGTGATGCAATCGCGTCCTGCCATGGCTCAGGGCTCAGGCGTGGGCACACACACCTGCCCCTGTTTGGACAGTCTTCCTCCCCACCTGTCCCCAGCCCAGCGCCTCTGCCCGGTCACCCCAGGAAGAGGCCCGTACATGCATCTGGGTGCCCAGGCCCAAGACTCAGACTCACCCTGCAGCCTCCCCCTCCACAATCCATCTGTCCCTGGATGCGTCTGTCCTCTTTCCAGGGTGCAGCTGTGTCCGAGGCCACTCTCCTCTCCAGTCCACGCAGCTCGGCACAGGGTGGCAAGGTCTGCTCTCCCCGCTCCGTCCGAGCCCTCCCTGTGTGCTCCCCGTGCGCAGCACTACTACTTGGCTGTCACACGAGGGGCCTCACCCCACCCCACGGGCCAGTCAGGCAGCGGGAGTACATGCCTGTGCAGCCTTGACGTCCTGGGAGTCCAGGGCGAGGCGTCAGGACGTGGGCAGCTCCCTGCCTGCAGGAGCAGAGATCCCCAGGACGCTCAGTGCAGGAACAGGAGCAGGGGCCAGCGGCACCCCGCAGTCCCTTGAAGGCCCAGCCAGCCCGTGCCCCCTTGGCCCGTGTGGGGTCCCCGTGGGCTCATGCCCCGGGCCACCTTGGCCAGCCTCGGAATGGTCTGTATTTTGGGTTGCCCTCTGTCCGACAAGCTCAGCTGCTGTAGAGAAGCAGATGAGAGGAGCAGTCAGCAGCCTCCCCATGGGCCCTGCACCCCACACGGGACCCCTGCTCTGTGCCTCTCACGTCAGTCCCGAGTCCAGGCTGTCCTGGGCACCACTCCTCGCTGCCTTCCTCATCCTGGGGTTCAAGGTCACCATGGCCTGCTGTTGGCCTCCCTCGCCGGCCAGGACACCCAGAGTCAGCACAAGAAGCTCAGTCTGGAGGAGGGCAGGGTGGTGGACGCCCGGCTGCGGGTTCCAGCAGCCAGCGCATGCCCTTGGGTGGGAGGTGTCCTCGATAGGAAGGCTGCTCTGTGTCCCCTAGGGAAGGACAACCCCGGCCCTCGGCTGTGAGGCTCCGTGCACCTGGACCATCCTGGGTTCCCGGCCCTTGGGCCTGGAGACCGGACACCGTAGGCCCCCGCCGGCGTCTGGCTGAGGTCCGTGCGTGACCTCTGCGGATCACGCCCTGGAAGGCACCACTCACGGGGCTGCCCTCCTGGACCTGGGACAAACCCCCGGGAGCCAGGCATTCCCCACCCTTGACCGCAGCCCGGCTGTGGCGCCCACCTGCAGACCTTGAGGGTCAGGAGGCACCAGCTGGGGTGCTGTGCACGCTGCGGACGAGGCCGCAGCACAGCTGGGCTTGGTGTGCACGCGCCTGGCCCTGCGGGGAGCATGGTCTGCATTGCTGGGCCCTGCAAGGGCGTGGCCTTGCGGGCCTGGTCCTGCGGGGGACGTGGTCTGTATTGCTGGGCCCTACGGGGGGCGTGGCCTTGAGGGCTTGCCCTGTGGGGGGCGTGGCCTTGCGGGCCTGGTCCTGCGGGGGGCGTGGTCTGCGCGCGCTTGGCCCTGCGGGGGCATGGCCCTGGGGGCCTGGTCCTGCGGGGGGCGTGGTCTACATTGCTGGGCCCTACGGGGGGCGTGGCCTTGAGGGCTGGCCCTGTGGGGGGCGTGGTCTGCGTGTGCTTGGCCCTGCGGGGGCGTGGTCTTGCGCGCACTTGGCCCTGAGGGGGCGTGGCCTTTGCGGGCCTGGTCCTGCGGGGGCGTGGTCTGTATTGCTGGGCCCTACGGGGGGCGTGGCCGTGCAGGCCGGCCCTGCGGGGGCGTGGTCTGCGTGTGTTGGCCCTGCGGGGGGCGTGGCCTTTGCGGGCCTGGTCCTGCGGGGGCGTGGTCTGTATTGCTGGGCCCTACGGGGGGCGTGGCCGTGCAGGCCGGCCCTGCGGGGGCGTGGTCTGCGTGTGCTTGGCCCTGCGGGGGGCGTGGCCTTGCGGGCCTGGTCCTGCGGGGGGCGTGGTCTGTATTGCTGGGCCCTATGGGGGGCGTGGCCGTGCAGGCCGGCCCTGCGGGGGCGTGGCCTTGCGGGCTGGCCCTGCGGGGGCGTGGTCTGCGTGTGCTTGGCCCTGCGGGGGGCGTGGCCTTGCGGGCCTGGTCCTGCGGGGGGCGTGGTCTGTATTGCTGGGCCCTGCGGGGGGCGTGGCCTTGCGGGCCTGGTCCTGCGGGGGGCGTGATCTGCGTGTGCTTGGCCCTGCGGGGGCGTGGCCCGTGCGGGCCTGGTCCTGCGGGGGGCGTGGTCTGTATTGCTGGGCCCTACGGGGGGCGTGGCCGTGCGAGCCGGCCCTGCGGGGGCGTGCGTGGTCTGCGTGCACTTGGCCCTGCGGGGGGGCGTGGTCTGCTTGCGCTTGGCCCTGCGGGGGCGTGGTCTGCGGGGGCTTGGCCCTGCGGGGGCGTGGTCTGCGTGCACTTGGCCCTGCGGGGCGTGGTCTGCGGGGGGCGTGGTCTGCGTGTGCTTGGCCCTGCGGGGGCGTGGTCTTGCGCGCACTTGGCCCTGAGGGGGCGTGGCCTTTGCGGGCCTGGTCCTGCGGGGGCGTGGTCTGTATTGCTGGGCCCTACGGGGGGCGTGGCCGTGCAGGCCGGCCCTGCGGGGGCGTGGTCTGCGTGTGCTTGGCCCTGCGGGGGGCGTGGTCTGTATTGCTGGGCCCTACGGGGGGCGTGGCCTTGCGGGCTGGCCCTGTGGGGGCGTGGTCTGCGTGTGCTTGGCCCTGCGGGGGCGTGGCCCATGCGGGCCTGGTCCTGCGGGGGGCGTGGTCTGTATTGCTGGGCCCTACGGGGGGCGTGGCCGTGCAGGCCGGCCCTGCGGGGGCGTGGCCTTGCGGGCTGGCCCTGCGGGGGCGTGGTCTGCGTGTGCTTGGCCCTGCGGGGGGCGTGGCCTTGCGGGCCTGGTCCTGCGGGGGGCGTGGTCTGTATTGCTGGGCCCTGCGGGGGGCGTGGCCTTGCGGGCTGGCCCTGTGGGGGCGTGGTCTGCGTGTGCTTGGCCCTGCGGGGGCGTGGCCCGTGCGGGCCTGGTCCTGCGGGGGGCGTGGTCTGTATTGCTGGGCCCTACGGGGGGCGTGGCCGTGCGAGCCGGCCCTGCGGGGGCGTGCGTGGTCTGCGTGCACTTGGCCCTGCGGGGGGGCGTGGTCTGCTTGCGCTTGGCCCTGCGGGGGGCGTGGTCTGTGGGGGCTTGGCCCTGCGGGGGCGTGGTCTGCGGGGGCTTGGCCCTGCGGGGGCGTGGTCTACGGGGGCTTGGCCCTGCGGGGCGTGGTCTGCGGGGGGCGTGCCCTCCGGTCCTGGTCTTGTCCGCACCTGCGCGGGGCTGCAGCTGTGGTTCCTGCGGGGCGGGCCTGGAGCCCCAGCTTCCCAGAGGTCGCCCCCGTTGGGCGGTTTGCAACAGTAGCGCCTCGGCCCACGTTGTGCAAACTCGGGAGACAGGACACTGACCTGCTCCTGGGGCTTCACGAATGGCAGCCAGGCCCGGAGACGCGTGGGCAGTGTCAGGGCCGGCGTGTGGGCGCAGATGGGGCCGTGGCGAAGCGGGCCGACCCGGGCCCCGGCTCCCACCCGTGTGCGTGCCGTCCGCGCCCCGGCGGGTCCTGCGGTTCCGAGGCTGCGTCCTCCTGCGCGTCCTGTTTGACTGCCTGGTGTCCACGCGGAAGGCGAGCCTCCTGCCCGCCCTCCCCAGCGCTTCTCTCCGGGGGCGCGGCCTCGGCTGCTTGGGGGTCTGAGTGCAGAGCCAGCAGGTCACCGTGCGGTCCCCTCAGATGTCACAGCAGTGGCTGCTGCCCTAGATGTCCGCAGTCCCCAGCACACAGCGGAGGCGGGGCGGGGGTTCGGGGGACGTTTGCAGCTCCCCAGCTGGGCCCGGCCTCTGACCGCGTGGCCCCTCCGCCGGCAGGTGCTGAACGAGGCGGTGGGGGCGCTGATGTACCACACCATCACGCTGACCAGGGAGGACCTGGAGAAGTTCAAAGCTCTGCGCATCATCGTCAGGATCGGCAGCGGATTCGACAACATCGACATCAAGTCAGCTGGGGATTTAGGTAGGACGCCCGGGTGTTTCCTCCCTTTTGCGACTTGGGGTGTTGCTTCCTCGGCGCGGTCTCCTCAGCTTCCTCTCGTCTGTTGGTTTTGCTTTACACCAAGGATTCCCTTGCAGGCCCTTATTTGGTTGGAGGTCACTTGTGAGCATCTTTCAGGGTTCAGGCCCCCCCCAAGCTCCCCAGTCAAACCGGCTCTCTCAGAAAACCTTGCAGGGGTCACGTGCTCTGACCTCCTCCCCGCGCCTGGGGAGGGGAGCTGGTACCTGAGCAGGGCGTGCAGCTGCAGGGGGTGATCCTCCCATGTGCAGGGTGCGCAGCTGCAGGGGTGACCCCCCCCACATGAGCAGGGCACGCGACTGCAAGGATGAACCCCCCCATGAGCAGGGCGCGCAGCTGCAGGGGTGACCCCCCCCATGAGCAGGGCGCGCAGCTGCACACACACAGACCCCCCGTCACCCTCACCCTCCCCGTGCCCGGTCTTGCCAGTCCTTTCCCCCGGTGCAGCTGAAGAACCGGGGTCAGAACGGCCTGCCATTTGCGTCTACCGCAGACTCGGTTTATTCTGCTCTCGCAAGGACGCTTGTGCCCTTCGCTGGCTCACATGATGGAGCCCTCCCGCCCCGCTGTCACCCGTCCCCAGGCTGCATCCCCAGCAAAGGTGCCTGCAGCAGAGTTGACCACAGCCCGGATGCTTTCTGCCCCGGGGACTCCCAGGGGGCTTTATCCCTGTTCCCGAGTCTGTCCTGTCTTGTTATTCTACAGGCTGGGCTCTGTTCCTCCACCAGGGACAGTCAGGGCCATGCCCTGTGGTCACCCTGGCCGTGTGTCCCCAGATCTAGGGGATGGTGTCCCTGTCACCTGGTCTTCCTGCTCCCCGCCGTCTCTTGTGTTCATGGTGGGCTGAGATGTTTCCAGAAGGGAGTGGAGGATCCGCTCTGGGCCCTCTCACAAAGCCCTGTTCACGCGTTGGGCATCATCCTGGCATTTAGGGTAGCGCAAGGAACCGGTAGGCGCCCTCCCCTTGGCAGGGAGGTGACCAGTCCCGGGGAAGCACTGTGCAGTCACAGGGGCAGGGGCGAGGAGGCGGCAGGGCAGGACAGGTGGGCGGGAGGGGCCAGGCTCGGGAGAGGCTGGTAGAAGTGCGGAGGTGCTGGGCATAGAGAAGCCTCAGCTCACTCCGCAGGCCTGTGAGGACAGGGCCACTCCGTCCAAAGCCAGGTCCCAAATGGCCTGGGGGCTGAGGAAAGCAGGAGGGGTGGGGCCTGCGTGGCTGTGAGCCGGCGGTCAGGTGGCCCATGGTGCAGGCAGGGAGACCCGGGTGTTGGCACCTGCCTGGGCGACCTCGCCTGTCCCGTCCCACCTACTTGCTGGACCCGCAGGCGGGCCTACATGGGGACGTTTCTGTGGCCTGTCTTGGGGGAAGCACCAGGACTGGCGTCGGTGACCTTGCCCGCGCGTCTGTGTTCCCAGGCATCGCTGTCTGCAACGTGCCGGCGGCGTCTGTCGAGGAGACCGCCGACTCCACCATGTGCCACATCCTCAACCTGTACCGCAGGACCACCTGGCTGCACCAGGCGCTGCGGGAAGGCACGCGGGTGCAGAGCGTGGAGCAGATCCGGGAAGTGGCTTCCGGCGCCGCCAGGATCCGCGGGGAGACCTTGGGCATCATAGGACTCGGTGAGTTAGCGGAAGCCCTGTGGCTGTGCTGCTGGGTGCCCCCCACCCCCCGGGGCAGCGCGGGGCCGAGTCCTCTCTGCCCCGGGAACACCGGCTGTGGGTCACACAGGTGCTCACCAGTCACGTGCCTCTGCGCAGTTGTGCCCGCCCACTCACACACTGACCCGTGCTCCCCGCGCTGACACGCTTCCCCCACCTGTACCCTGTGGCACCCTGTGGCTGAGTGGACGTGGCCTTCAGGTGAGGGCCAGGTGGCCCTCAGCCCTGCTCCGGTGGGGAGCTGCTCACCCGCCTAGCGGGCAGCTGTGAGTTCTGTTTCTCTGCCTTGTGTGTGGCCGCGTGTCGCTCCGAGCTGGGACTCCATCCACCTGGGATGCCCCGTGTGGACGGGACCCTGCCCCCTACTGGCCCTTGTGCCCTCCCCGCCCCACCCCCACCGGCTCTGCAGCAGGAGAACCGTAGGACACTTGGGGTGTTCTCGAGCCAGGCGCATATGTGCGTGAGTGCAAGGTGTCCACGCGGCACAGGCCTGTCTTCGGTACGGTTCCCGCCTTGCTGGAGGGGACGCACGACCCCCAGCACGGCCCCCTGGGGCGCTGTGCCCCTCCCCTGGGTCGGGGGGCGCCTGACCTCAGCCGGCAGTGTCATCAAGAGCCAGCAGGCCCCATTTCAGTGCAGCTATGCCCCGGCGGCCTGGGCGGGCTGCGCCGGCGCCTTAGCCAGAGCCCCTGCCCGGTGCGTCCAGCGACTGCTCGCTTCAAGGTTGTGGCTGCTTAGAGCGCGAGCAGCGGAGCTCAGAGGGAGAGAATCCCAGACTCCTCCCTGAGTGTGCTCCGTCGCTTGCGCCCCCCAGGCGCCCTTCGGGGATGTTGAAAGTGCTTGGAGTTTGGGTTCCCACATGCCGCGTGGCAGACGCTCTGTGCGGGATGTCGGGGGGCAGCTGTTACCTGACCTCCCGACGCCGCCGGTTAGTAGTTTGGGTGGCATTGGCAGGACTGCTGTGCTCTGGCCTCACCTGGGGTCACTTGCAGGCGGGGCCGTGGCCTGGGGCCTGGTGGTCCCCTCTGGCGGACGCCCTCCGGTGCGCACGGCCCGCTCGGGCCACCTCAGGTGCGTGGGACGTTCCAGCCACCCGGGGGCTGCAGGAGGGGTGGGGCCCTGAGAGGTGGGGCCGGGCAGGATGGTCCTGCGTCCAGGTCAGTGCGTCCCTCCCGGGGGCGCTCTGAACCCCTGTGGCCCCATCCCTCCAAGGAGCGGGGCCCCTCGTCTGAAGTGGCAGCCCCACCCGTGCACTCCCTGGGGAGCACCTCCAGCCCCCCGCCCACTCCCTGAGTCCTGGCCCCACACGGCCATGCGGGTGTCCCCGCACTCGGCATCTGGATGCAGAGGCCCGGGCCCACGGGGCTGCGCCTCCCACGCCGAGCTAGGCCCGCGGTGACGCGGTATGTCGCCCTGCCAGGTCGCGTGGGGCAGGCGGTGGCGCTGCGGGCCAAGGCCTTCGGTTTCAACGTGCTCTTCTATGACCCCTACCTGTCGGACGGCACCGAGCGGGCGCTGGGGCTGCAGCGGGTGAGCACCCTGCAGGACCTGCTCTTCCACAGCGACTGCGTGACCCTGCACTGCGGGCTCAACGAGCACAACCACCACCTCATCAACGACTTCACCGTCAAGCAGGTGCGCGCCTGCACCGCCTCCCCTGCCGTCCCCAGCCCTACCACACCCGCACCCCCAGGTCAGGGCAAGGGTCAGGGTAGGGTCACGGCTAAGGTCAGTGTAGGATCACAGCTAGGGTCAAGGTAGGGTCATGGCTAAGGTCAGTGTAGGGTCACGCCTAGGGTCAAGGTAGCTTCATGACTAGGGTCAGGGTAGGGTCACGGCTAGTATCAGGGTAGGGTCACGACTAGGGTCAGGGTAGTTCACAGCCAAGATCAGGGTCGGGTCATGGCTAAGGTCAGCGTAGGTCACAGCTAAGGTCAGGGTAGGGTCACGGCTAGGGTCATGGTGGGAGTTCTACACGTGCCACCGTTGCCTTAACCCACGGCAAGTGCCTTTCCCTGCCCTGCGGGCTCCACCGCTGGGGGTCGTCTGCACTGAGGGGCCTGTTTCCTGAGTTCTGAGGGCTCCTGGCCCCACACACAGGGCACACGCCACACCCGACGGGCTGGGTCCTGCAGTGAGTGTGCCCGTGCGGCGCTTCAGTGCCGTGTCTCTGGGGCAAAGACAGATGGCGGCTGGCAGGGTCACACCGTGGCTGTGAGGCGTGGCCCTGGGTCAGGCAGGAGCTGGAACTAGCAGTGGCCTCTCGTGGGCTCCGGGGTCCCCGGCGGGGGTGTGTGTGTGCCCGCACGGGTTCTGCCCCTGGCCCCTGTGGCCCCAAGGAGGATGAGCCCAGGCAACCAGGGCTCCTCTTTGCCTCCGGTCGGTGGGGTGGGGCTGGGGAGGGCACGGGCACAGGCGTGGCGCTGGGGTGCTGGGGCGCTGGTCGGAGCCGCGCACCCCCAAGACCCGGTGTGGGGCTGGGAGCTGCCTGTGTTCCGGGGGGCTCAGGGCCGTTGGCCTGAGTACGTGAAGCTGCGTGGGGACCGAGCGGGCGCCGCCACCCGAGGGAACAGGGCTCTCTGGCCACTGCACCGAAGACCACGTCTTGGGGTTTCGTTCCCGTCATCCCAGGATCACAGGGTCCTGAACCCACCTCCGCAGCTGTGTGCAGGGTTAGGGGCTTGGGTCACACCGTGTCCCAGAGGCGCCACATCCTTTCCGTGGGGGGATGTGCATCTGGGGGGCCAGGCCAGGAGAGCCCACAACTGCAGCCAGGGGTCCTCTGGGCGGGGTGCGGTCCCCCGGGCGGGGTGGGCGCGAGCCGAGAGGCCTGTGTGCTGATTCACGTGCTGCTGTTTTTGTGTCCTCCCAGATGCGACAAGGCGCCTTCCTGGTGAACACGGCCCGGGGCGGCCTGGTCGACGAGAAGGCCTTGGCCCAGGCCCTGAAGGAGGGGCGGATCCGGGGCGCCGCCCTGGACGTGCACGAATCTGAGCCCTTCAGGTGCCTCCTGGCAGCGCCCTGGGTGATTCCTGGATGCCACCTCTCCCAAACCCGCCCTCGCCCGCGCTCACACCCGCTCGCAGTCTGCAGGCCCCAGGCCCCATTCTTGGGCTTTGTGTCCAGTCCCGCCAGGGCCCAGTGGGCAGGTGGCCAGCCCTGGAGGCGGGATGGCGAGGGCTCGGTCACGCGGTGCCTCGGGGCACTGAGCTGTGTGGCCGCGTCCGCAGAGGCCTCGACCCAGAAGGGGCAGCGCTCGTCAGCCCTGCCGAGAGGGCCTGGGGCCTGGGCCCCCGCAGCTCCAGGGACTAGCGCTCAGCGGGGGGGGGGCCGGGGTGTGGCCGCAGACAGGGTCACGCTCCCTCCACCCCAGCCTGACTGCTTTGTGCCATTTGTAGCTTTAGCCAGGGTCCCCTGAAGGACGCTCCCAACCTGATCTGCACCCCCCACGCGGCCTGGTACAGCGAGCAGGCGTCCATCGAGATGCGAGAGGAGGCGGCCCGGGAGATCCGGAGGGCCATCACAGGTGAGGTGGCCCCGAGCCTCCCTCAGAGGCCGTGAGATGGACCTGCCCCAGCAGGCGTCCCCCGGGGGTCTCCCCGCACAGCCCTCGAGTCCCCCGAGTCCCCCGGGGGCGTCCCACACTGCCCACTCACAGTCACCCTGTGCCCTCACCCATGGGCCGGACGGCTGGCTGAGCTGGGAACCTGGGCTGGGCCTTGTCTGCTGCTTCCCGAGGTCCCCAGGGCTGGCAGATGTGGGGGGCCCCTGAGGGGCACCCCCTGGGCCGGGGAGTCTCCGAGCTGCGAGCTGCTGTGTCCCGGGAGGAGAGGCGGAGGGGGAGCCCCACTGCGGGACCCCAGCTGTGTCCGCCGCCGAGCTGCCACAGTGCTGGGGGCAGCCACGTGACAGGCCCTTCTCTGTCCACTGCACACGCCAGGCCGCATCCCCGACAGCCTGAAAAACTGTGTCAACAAGGACCACCTGACCGCCGCCACCCACTGGGCCAGCATGGACCCCGGCGTAGTGCACCCTGAGCTCAACGGGGCCGCCTACAGGTGAGCGGGTGGGGAGGGGGCGGGGACACGGGGTCCCCTGGACACGCGTGCTCGTGTGCGCCCCAGGGGACCCGGGGCCGGACTGTGGGAGCCAGAGCCACCAGGCGTGAGGCGAAGAGCCCATCGAGCAGCGGGCCGGGGAGGAGTCGAGGCCTGGGGGGTCCCTGGACCGAGGCCGCGGAAGGGACCCCGCCAGCCTCACGTGCCCTCCGTCCTCCCAGCAGGTACCCGCCGGGCGTGGTGGGCGTGGCCCCCAGCGGCATCCCCACTGCCGTCGAAGGCATCGTCCCCAGCGCCATGTCCCTGTCCCACGGCCTGCCCCCCGTGTCCCACCCGCCCCACGCCCCTTCTCCCGGCCAAACCGTCAAGCCCGAGGCAGATAGAGACCACGCGAGCGACCAGTTGTAGCCCGGGCGGAGCTCGACGGCCTCGGCGCAGGCAGGGCGGCGCCCTCCGAGCGGCGTGTGCAGAGGCGGTGCCTGCGGTGGCCCCGGCGCTGCAGAGACTGTCCAGGCGCCGGGCGGGGGAGGTGGCGCCGGCCTCCCCGCGTCCGCTGTAGTTGTCCCGTCCCGAGGGCCAGCCGCTGTCCTGTGTCCTTTGCGTCCTCGTTAAGCAAAAGAAGTTAGTAGTTAATTCTATCATGAATGTTCTCGTCTGTGTACAGTCTTTAGAACATTACAGAGGATTTGTTTGCTTAGCTGTCAACAGCAGGAGAGCCTGAGCGAACACTCAGCAGGCCGCGTCACTCGGCGCCCCTTGTGTGGGACCGCGCCCCGGAACGAGGCAGTTGGCAAACTTCTCAGGACAACGAATCCTTCCCGTTTTTCTTTCTACGCCACTCAGTGCATTGTTTTTTCTACCTGCTTGTCTTATTTTTAGAATAATTTAGAAAAACAAAACAACGGCTGTTTTTCCTAATTTTGGCATGAATCCCCTTGTTCCAAACAAAGACGGCTTCGCAAAGTGGCTCCAAGAAGTGCGCGTCGCCCACAGCGCGCTCGGCCGTCGGCATCTGTCCTGGGGATGTGAGGGCGCAGCGTCCCGGCCTGCGCGGGTGCCGTCCTGCTGACGTGGTAGGCTAGCAATATTTTGGTTAAAATCATGTTTGTGACTGTAACCATTTGTATGAATTATTTTAAAGAAATAAAAATCCCAGAAAGAGCTGGCAGGCCCAGCGTCTGTTTCGTGGCTTCGCGGCCCCCGGTGGGTCTCCGTCCTGGCCCTGGTGGCCTCGGGGGCTGGAGCGGGGGGGCCGGAGGCGGCAGGCCGTGTGGGTGCGGGCGGGAGCCGCGCTGTTTGCGGGGACCAGTGCACGCCCCCCCCGCCCGCCTGGGGTCGCGACCAGAGCAGGTGCCGCGGCCTGTGCAGGAGCGGGCTCCGGGACGCTGCGGGGACGCCGGCTTCACAGCGGTCCCTCCCTCGCAGCCACCCAGGGCTAAACCAGGGCGTCCTGTTCCCAGTCCCCTGGACGCCCGTTGCACGCCCGCCCCGCGCGGCCCACGGCGTAGCTGGCCCGCCCCCTGCCCGCTCTGCGGGGAAAGCACGGTGGACGGTGACCGCTGAGGGGGCTCCTGGGGACACGCCTTGGTGTTGCCACACTCAGGGTCTGCAGGACAGGACTACGGGTTGGGAGCCGCCGTCCTGCAGGGCTGGGGTCCCGGCTGAGCACCTGCCACTGGCGCCCGTCCTCCCAGGTCTCCACACGCGTCCGGAGCGCGGGGTTTGCGTCTGCACTCAGCTCTGGGACGTTCTCAGCCCGTCTTCAGGCGTTTGCCTTCATTCCTCTTTCCTGAGGGACCTGCGTGGTGGGGAAAACGGGGGCATGCAGGGATGTGTGGGGGCGACGGACCAGGAACCGAGGAGGAAGCACTGCCCATGTCCCCAGAGGTGTCCCCGGCAGCTGCATGACGGGTGGGCCCACGTCACAGATGGAAGATGGGGCCGAATCCCAGAAGGAGCCGCACATGCCACGGTCGGCTCTTCGAACACATTAATAGAATGGACCAAAGTGTGCCGGACAGACGGACGCAGGGAGGCAGCCCCGAGGTCACACGCCGGAAATCCCGGAGAGGACAGCCACTTGGCCAAACCCACGGAGGCGCGGCTGCTGAGCAGCTCTAGGACCTGACCTCGAACACGCGCTTCCTCCAGAGTCCCAGACGGAGGTGGTTCCCAGCGGAGTCTCGGCAAATACTTAGGGACGGAACTAGTTCCGCGGGCCTGGGGGGGCACGGGGGGGACGGAGGGCGCCCTCCCAGCGCAGCTCACGGGCCGACGCGGAGTCCGAGTCCCTGAAGGAAAGAGCACCGACTAGAATCCTCCTGAAGCCTGTTCGCAGGTGGAGTGACCGGCCCTACGAAGCCAGTGCAGCTGCTGCGGGGACGGACCGCCGGACAGCTGGGGGGTCGTGTCCCCCGGGAGCAGGGACGGGGTGAGGGGCACCTGGGGGGTCCCGGGACACGGGGACCGGGGCCTCTCCAGGTCCCAGCCCGTCTGTGCAAGCCCGTCTGCTGAAGGCTTTCTTCAGAAACCTGCAAACCCTCTGGCTGGGTCGGTTAGAGACGTGGGCACTAGGAAGTGGCCAGACGGGACCCTTCGGAGGGCGGGCCGGGCTCTGCTGGTGCTGCCTCTGCCTGCGGGAGGCTCTGCAGACGGGCGGACGGACAGGACGGACACGGGGTCCTCAGGGAGGCCAGCCCGTGCTGCGACGCCCGAACCCCGACAGGAAGCCCCCCCGTGGGGGTGTGGGGCGTCTCCACCCTGCTGGGGTCCAGGCCGGGCGGCCTGGCAGCCCGCTACCAGTGACCTGGGCACGCCCCCGCCCCTCCTACACTCCCCCCGTCGGAGCACCCGCTGCCCCCCAGCTGCTCTCAGCTGCGTTTGCAGAATTGATTTTCCAGCAAACACACGTGAGGGAGACCCTGGGAGAGGGCCAGAGCGGGGCCGCCCCGGAAAGCACGGGGTTCCCCCGGCAGGGCTGGTGCCGGCACGTGGGGGGGACCTGAGGTCGCCCAGCAGCCCCGCCTCACGGCCCAGCCGGCCACCGGCACCCCAACCCCTGGGCGCCCACCCCGGAGCAGCCGGAGGGGCCTCCCCGGTGTGCGAGCACCCGGCAATATCCCCGAGGCGCTGAGGACGGCGGCGGGGAGAGCCCTCCGTGGCCCGCGCCCTCCCTGCCCCGGCGCCTTCCCATGCAGCCCGCGGCCCGGACGCCCCAGGGCCCTTGTCCTGGCTTCTCCCCTCGCGCTCGGCCCGTGTCTCCATGTCCCATGAGCTGCCGGTTTCAGACTCTATTTCCTATTTGGGAAATTATGACAGGTGTCTTCTTGATTTGTAAGCGTTCTTTACATGTTAAGGAAATCAGCTTACCCACAGCGTGAGCTGTGCCTACTCTCCTGCCTGCTGGCGTAACTGCTGCGTGCACACCCCCAGCGCCCAGCGCCCCGCGCCAGCTCGTGCTCCCCTTCACCCCGGGGCCACGGCCCTCGCCGGGCTATGTCTCCCGGGGCGCGGGCAGCCCGGCCCCCGCCACCCGTCTTGGCGCAGCTGGCTGTTCCGGGGTGTCGTCGGAAAGCCCACGTGCACAGGGCCCCCCACGTGAAGGGGGCGGCTCCCCCTCCTGGCCGTGTGTTCCTCGCGGCCCCGCCCCAGGGGAGGCTGCCCCCCAGCCCCCTCTCCTCACCCGCCCCGGGCCAACCCGCACCCGGGGCCACAGCTCAGGGGAGCCCTGCCGGGAGCTGGTCCTGCCCCTGCTGCCCTCCTGCCGAGTCC
This sequence comes from Vulpes vulpes, assembly GCF_048418805.1. Lineage (NCBI taxonomy): Eukaryota > Metazoa > Chordata > Mammalia > Carnivora > Canidae > Vulpes > Vulpes vulpes. Next base: position 139,483,518 of record NC_132793.1, read on the forward strand.
AGGAAGGCAGGGGGGACGGGGGAGGGCACGGGCAGGGGGCCTGCAGGGGGACGTGGCCTCCATCGCACCCTGTCCTACGAGCTCCATGGCGCAGGGGGCGGTCGCCGTCTGCTGGGGCACCCCCCGGGGCGCACCCCCCCGCAGCTGCCTGGGGCCCGGGAGCCGGCAGGGGAGGCCCGTTGGCAGAAGCCGCGCAGGGCCGGGGGCCAAGCTTCCAGTAAAAGTGGTGAGTGTTTGAGCAAATGGAAGATCCTGGAAAAGGCAAAGGAAAAAACCCGTCCTTGGGTCCAGCCGTTGGGCCGGGGAGGACTGGGGGGTGGTGGGGGGGGGCAGCTGCCTGCACTGGCCCCAGGCCTCGGGGGACGCAGGTGCGGGCCGGCTGAGGCCCCCCCGTGGGCACTGGCTTCCTGGGGGGCCCGAGCCCCCCTGCAGGGCCCGCCGCCCCTCCCCCGGGCTCCCCCACAGGGCCAGCTGTCCCCGAGGGCAGGGTGGCCGGAGGGCTGCCCCCAGGAGGCTCGCTGGGTCCGGGCCCGCCGAGCCCCTGCCCCACGTGGGCCCCGAGGCCAGATCAGGGGTGCGGGGCGCGGCCTTGGGTGGGAAGGCGCAGCCCCGAGCACTGGGCTCCTGCTGCCCCCGGAGGCGGGCCGGGCCCACCCCAGCCCAGGACACCCCAGCCCAGGGCACCCGCGAGGGGCGCCCCCCGCCGACCGTGACTCCCAGGGGCCGCAGGGGGCGGGCGCCGCGGGAAGGGGCTGGGCGCCCACCATGGAGCCACGCGCGGCCCGGGCAGTCTGCAGGGGCGGGAGCTCCACTGCCGTGACCGTGCCGGCCTAGAAACTGCCAGAAGCAGCGGGCAGCCGCGGGGGCCGGGAGGCCACCTGCACGTTCACGGCTCAAATTCAAGCCGTGACCCGAGGCGATGCCACAGCGAAGGCGGAGTGACCTGCGTCCCTGCGCCCCGGCTGCCTCGGCCTCCTGCCTCCCGTGCACAGCCAGCGGGCTGGAGCGTCCCTGCTGTCACACCGCGGGGACCCGCGCGGCCTGGGCCGAAGGAAGTCTCGGCAAGTAGGTGTCTCGGCGACCACTGCGGACCACAAGGAAGCCTGCAGCGACCAAGCAGTGAGGAGGCCAAGCAACATCCTCAGGCGCAACCAGTGGGCGCCGCGTGGGGTGGGGCGGGGCGGGGTCACCAGAGGGCGTGGCCCCGTGCATGAGGACCTGATGAGCCAGGCCACCCTCCCGGGTCTCCGGCCCACGGACGGTGTGTGGCCAACACACGCACCCCTTCCAGCAGGCTGGAGGTCGGGCACGAGGTCACGGGCGTGCAGGCCCCTGGGGGGGATGAGGTCACGGGGGTGCAGGCCCCTGCGGGAGGGACACAAGGTCACAGGCGTGCAGGCCCCTGGGGGGGCGAGGACATGGGGGCGCCGTGGCAGCAGTGGGACATGTCCACCTTCACCATCAGGCCAAGGGCTGGACTAGAGGTTTTCCAAGTCCCGGAGACAAAGGGCGGTGAGCAGGTCAGCGTCCTGCCGGCGGGGAGGGGCAAGTCGGGGGAGGCGGCACCTGCGGGGTGGCCAAAGCACAGTCACCCCCCGCCCCCACACCTGCATCAGCTCAAGGGGAGTTTGGCCGAGTCACAAGAGGCAAAGACACAGGCTCGGATCGCATGACTCCCCTCGCATGAGCCGCGGAGGCTGGGGCTGGGGGGCCGCCAGCAGACGGGACCTCTGAGAGCCATGGAATGTTCTGGAAGTAAATACACATGACGGTTGCACAATCTCGTGAGTAAAAACGCCTGGATGATACCCTCTAGAAGGTGAGTTTTGTGTCATGTGAGTTGTATCTCAATGAAGCTTTTTTCTTTGTTTTAGAGAAATGCTCCCTCTACAGCCGTGTCCTCCCTGTCTGTCCTTTGCCGGCAGCCGGGGCGCCTGCACTGACCCGCCGTGCACCCCAATGGTGACCCTGCAGCCGAGGGCCGTTTCCCCGGAGCGCCCGGTTCCCTCTGACCCTCCGCCCATAGGGTCTGCAGGGCGGCTCCTGAGGACGTTCTGTCCCGCAGGGGACCCGCCCCGTCCAGGGGGCCGCCCAGGCCTTCGGCAGGGCCCACGCAGTGGGGGACTTGGGGCCCCCGCGCAACCCAGCTCCAGGGGAACCCTTCATGCGGGAGCCCCCAGCTGTGCACGGAGCCCCAGGGCCTCGGGCAGGGAGCACATCTGGCGGGGACGTGGGGCTGTGGCCTGCACAGGGTGGTCCAGCCCGACACCAAGGACCAGGGAGGGACAGGGCTACTCAGGCCGCTGAGCCGTCCCCACCTTCTGGCCCCTGCATGCCTGGCAGGGGCTCCCGGAAGCCGCGGGGGTGGGGGGTGGCGGTGGTCCCCGGCCAGGCCCAGCTGCATCCCCCAGGGAGCCCACCCCCCCCTTAGCCGCAGCTGGAGCCCAGCCCCGCCCCCGCAGGCCTGCAGCTGGAGCCCGTGGGGAGCAGGGGCGGCGGCGAGAGGTGGCGGGCGCTGCCTGATGGGGAGCAGCTGCGGCCCTAGTTCTCGCCCCGGCGGAGCTGGCCGATGCGGCCCCGCCCAGGACCTGCACCCCCCACCCCCCAGGCGCCCCGTGCCCAGCGGGTGTGCGCTGCCCGACGGCGCCTCAGCACCCAGGGCCCCGCTTCGCCCGCGGGGCCACCGTCCTGCACCTGCCGGGATCCAGTCCGGGGCGCCCCTCGGGGCGCAGGTGGGGTTTGGTACCCGCACAGGCCGCGCCACAGCACAGCCGCCTCCCACGGCAGAGTCGGGGTCAGAACCCGCTCCCTGCGAGCCGACTGGTCCTCGCAGCCGGGCACGAACCCTTGGGGGGCCCTGGTAGGGCAGCTTCATCCCATCCGCAGAGCTGGGACCCCCTGGGTGCCCTGCCTGGGCTAGAGCCGCGTCTCGGGGGTCTTTCCCATGCCCAGCCAGGGGCCCGCGGCGACCCACGGCCTCACAGTCCTGCTGCTCACGGGCTCGTCCTCCGCCCCGTGGGGACCACGATAGTGCAAACGGGAAGGCGGCCGTGGAGAAGGTGGCCCAGGGCCGGCCGGCGCCTTCCCGTGGCCCCGAAGGCCCTCCGGGGACCCCACGGCCCTCGCAGGTGTTCGCTGCTGAGAAGTGACCGGCTGCCCGCTTCCCCGCGCTTACTGGCATCGGAGTTTCTTTTTTTTTTTAATTTGTTTATTTTTATTTATGATAGTCACACAGAGAGAGAGAGGCAGAGACCCAGGCAGAGGGAGAAGCAGGCTCCATGCACCGGGAGCCCGACACGGGACTCGATCCCGGGACTCCAGGATCGCGCCCTGGGCCAAAGGCAGGCGCCAAATCGCTGCGCCACCCAGGGATCCCGGCATCGGAGTTTCTTACTGGGTTTCAGGGTCCGGCTGGCGCGGCCTCCGAGGTCCCACCTGCCACTCGTGCCAGTGATCGTGTCCATATTTTCGAGCGTTCGCGCCACTTGATTTCCTTACTAGGTCGGCCGGAACCTGCAGGAGAACGGTGACAGGCACGGCGGCGGCAGGGATCGCCAGTGGCACCGGCGCGGGCTGCCAGTTCCGAGTTTCCCAGGCGCGACGGTCTGGGCCGGGCGTGTGCAGCTTTTGTTCCCTCTCCTATTCACTCTCGCACCGCCAAGGGGGGTTCGCCGCGCTCCGCCGTCGGTCGTGCAGCGGGCGCCGGGACAGGTCGTCCTGCAGGCCGGTCACCGACGCGGCCGCTGCTTGCTGAACTTCCGCACGGACTCGGTTCTAGGAGTTTCCTGTGCAGCTTTGGCAACGAGCTCCTCGAACTCCATCGCCGAGCTCCGCGGAAGCCTGGCCCCGACCTCCGAGGTCACAGCGCGTGATCCTGCACCTGCTCTACTGGATTCTTTTTGCTCTTCTTTTATTTAGACTTTTTTTCTCATCTTTGTTTATAAGTGGTATTTGTCCGTACTCCTTTTTTTTTTCTTTTTGCTACATGAGGTTTTTGTATTATTAAATTATGCTGGTTTTAGGAGATGAATTACAGTTTTCCATCTTTTTATGTCGTGGAAAAGTGAAAACAACACAGGACGGACTCTTCCTCCGACTTACAGCGCAGTCGGCTGCGGGCGACTGCCTGCATTCCTTCATTTTTAATCACCTTTCCAGTGTCTCGTGTTCCTCTGTCCATGTTTTCTGCTATTTTAGGTTATTTTGGTAACTGGCACTGCCCAGTAAGGTACCTGCTGGCTGTGGGGTCCCCGCGGCTGCCCCAGATTCGCTGCTCGAGCTGCGGCATCTCCCGCCGTCTCCCCAGCTCTAAAATTCAACGCACACGAATCCTCCCCAGAGGCTGTCACCCTCAATGAGGCCTCAGGGCTCTACCGAGACCGGGGGCTCTTTTGTATTTTCTATTCGGGAAGACACCGGCATCTCTCCTTTTTACTTGTATTCCACCTAATCTCTGGTTTTTCTTTTCACAATTCCCTTCCTGCTTTGTAAGACGTATGTGGCTGCTGCCATTCTAGTTCCCTAAGACGGGCACGAAATCCCCCGCCCTCTCTCCTTCCTCTGAGCGTCTGAGCGGTGCTCAGTCGAGCCTCCGGGCTGTGCTGGGACGTGTTTACATTTTCATGCTTTCCGGAGACCTCGCGTGTTCAGACTCAATTTCCTGTCTTATCTGAGGGCTACCTCGGGACGTGTTTCTGGTTTCCGAGTCGTTGAAATGTGTGTGACTTTTTCGTTTATTTCAAATTCCCTTGGACTGCACCAGGCCCTTTGCCACTGGTCTGCTTTGTCTCTCACCAAGGTTGCCCCCGCGTGCAAGCACGTACTGCCACGGCCGTGGGGAAGGGGCCGGAGTTCCCTCCGCGTCCGTGCGCGCCGCTGTTGCACGAGACCTCACAACGAGGAGACCCAGCGAGAGCTCCTGCGTCTGCATCCCTCAGTCCCTGGGTTGCCTCTCGCGGCGGCTTTCTGTGTTCACTTCCCACGTTGGGCGGTCCGTAGAGGTTGACGACTCTCATCCCCGTCACTCCCAGCACGGACACGGATCGCTGCGCGCCGACCCTGTGCTCAAGCTCCCGTCGCCTCAGCGCTACCGCGACGTCGATCTTGTCCCCTGTCCTGACTCGCGCCCAGTGTTCCGGTCAGTTTCTGGTGATCCCCTCGAACGGGGCATACGGGTGACACCGCACTAACGCGTCCGTGCTCCCATGACTGGCTCTGGGCTAGCGGAAGATGCCGGGCGGGTCCCTCTCTCCGTGACCCGTGGATGACATCGCGCTGTCCTCGGCTTCCAACACGGCCGACGAGAACTCCAGGCCTTGCTGAGGCTTCCTGTCTTGAAGCAACAGGCTCTTTCTGGCGGCAAGTGCGCTAACGCTCCCCACCCAGGCGCCCCACCCACCCACAAGGCTTCAGGGGTTCACGGGTTTGTGAGGGTACGGGGAAGGGCGCGGGGAAGGACAGACAGAGGCTCCAGTGAACAGCGTGGGCGACGGCGACCCGAGGCCTCTGACCCTCCGTTGTGCCCTCAAGGCCTCCTGAGGTCTCGGTCAATGATGGAACACAGCCCCCACATGCGTGCACGTTTGCCCCTGGCTGCTTTCGCAGGGTAACAGCGGGGGGGGGGGGGGGGGGCGGAGACGGGGCCCCCGAGGTGAAGTGACCTCCCTGGCCTCTGTGACCGCAGAGCGCGGCCTCCTTCCCGTGCTGGGTACCAGAGGGCCTCCTGGATGGAGGCGAGTGGGGCAGCCGGAGAGGGGGCCTCCCAAGGGCAGGGGCGCCAGGAGCTCCGCCCACCTGCTGTCTTCCACAGGACCCCAAGTCAGATCACCCTCCACACGGCGTGGACAGCCGGCCGCCTCCCCTGGCCCACTCCGTGCCAGGCCCCGCTAAACCCAGGGGCTGCCCCTGCCCCCGGAGAGCTGACCCCAGGGCTGGCCGGGACACGCACCACCTCCCACTCCCCGGGGCCTGACCAGGGACGGTGGCCATGAGGTCTAGGGCATCAGGTGCTCGGATGGCCAACCCCTCCCCCACGGGGTGGGACCCCCAAGGGAAGGGAGAAGGGAGACAGGACAGGGTTGCCTGCGGAGAACCCCCGGGGTATGGCCTTGCTCACGTCAGGCGGCGGTCGGGGCTGGGACGTCTAGGGATGCAGTTTGCGGGCCTGTGCCTGGCCGGGGGTCGCCCCGCAGGGATGGGCCTCAGGGACACATCGTCCCGGCCTTTGTAGTGTTGACAAAGGCATGACCCCTGGCCTAGCCCCTGGGGACACCTCCTCCCATGGGAGTCCTGCCCAGCCCAGCTCCAGGAAAGAGGATCCGCAGACATGGAAACGTGGGACACTGGCTCGTGACCGGTGCCCTCAGACCACAGGCCCTTGTCCCCTCTTTCAGGCTTTGGTCCTGTTTTCAAATCGTCGACAACAAGGCTTCCCGTGCTTTTAGCATCTCCTCTGGGAGCCCCAGCAGGTGGGGAGCAGACGCCTCAGGAAGTGCAGTGTGGGTACGGCGGCACCTGCGGGGCCTCCTGGCCTCCTGCTGACCCGTCTCCCCCCACCCCAGCACCCGCAGGGTGTGCTGGCCTCCCCCTCCCCATCTCCCCCCTCCCAGCACCCACAGGGTATCCTGGCCTCCCCCTGCCCATCCCCCACCTCACCTCCAGGTGGGCTTTCCAGGATCTGAATAGGAGGGCCCCGAAGCAGGGCCTGCACGTGCACAAACACGGGTGCCCTCTCAAATCCGGGGTGCACGACCTCATGAGCGGAGCCCCCGGAAGACGGTGGAGGACCAGGGCTCCCACAGGCCGGGTGCAGCAGGCTCCAGGCAGTGGTGCAGGCACCTGGGGGGCTGAGGCAGTGGGCTCTGGGTGCTGGTGGGCGAGGGCCCCCCAGGTCGGCCTGGCTCGGCGCGGTCTGTGGGGCGCCCACGGGCCCAGGGGGCTCAGTGCGGCCGCCTGCAGGGGAGACGCCGACCCAGGGCAGTGGGGTCCTCCCTTAGCGACAGGCCAGCCCGGCTCCCGCGGGACACCCAGACCCGGGAGGGAAGGAGTGAGGACGCAGAGGTGGGCGGCCCGCACCTGCAGCCCCTGTGCTGAGCGCGGGGAGGCGGGGGTGAGGGGGGTGCGGGAGGAGGGGCTGCCCCCCCCCCCGCCCCGACACCCCCGCCCGGGCCTCCCTGCCACTGGGTCTGGGCCCGGCCGCGGCCGCGAGCAAGCGCTGACCCACATGTGCACCGCGCGGGGGAAAGTAGGTCACGGGGAGGCCGAGCCAGGCCAGGCCGCGGCTCACAGTTTCCGGGCGGGGCGGCCCCGCAGGGGGGCGGGGGGCGGGGGGCTCCCTGCGCGGGGGGAGCAGAGCCTGCGGGGAAGCGCTGCGCGGCCTGGGCCTGGGCTGCTCCCGCTGCGGGGCTCCCCGGCCGCCGACCCGAGGGCACCCCTGCGCCCCCACCCGACACCCTCGGCCCTGGGGGTGCCCCGGCCGCCGCTGGGTGAGGGAGGGGGAGGCGCGGCGGGGGGCGGCAGCCTGGCCGCGGCGCCCCTGACTCAGAGCCTGGCCGGGGCTCCCGCCGGGCCGCCCGCGGGTCACGGGGCGGGTGACGTCAGCGTGAGCCCCGCGGGCGGAGAAACTGAGGCCCGGGGTGTGGCCGCCCAGGGTCGGGCCGCGGGGAGCCAGGGAGGGGCCCGCTGAGAAGCCTGCACCCCCCCCCCCCCCCCGCGCTGGGCTCCGCTGGCCCCTGGGAGCCTGGGGGCCGGGAAGGGGACCCCTGTGGTGCGAGGCCCAGGGCCGGGGCGGGGGCTGTGCCGGGCGGCTCCCCCAGCGCCTCCCCGTGCGCCCCGATCCACGCCCCGAGTCGCCCCGTGGGGCTGGGGGCTCCCGCCGCCCCGACAGTCCCTGCGGCCTTCGGAGCCCGCCGGGGTCCTGGGAGAGGAGGCCCCTGGTGCGTGCGCGTGTGCGTGTCCGTGCGCGTGCGCGTGTGCCTGTGCGTGTCTGTGCGTGCGCGTGTGCCTGTGTGTGCGTGTCTGTGCGTGCGCGTGCGCGTGTGCCTGTGCGTGCGTGTGTGTCTGTGCGTGTGTGTGCGCGTGTGTGCGTGTGTGTGCGTGTGCCTGTGCGTGCGCGTGTGTGTGCGTGTGTGTCTGTGCGTGCGCGTGTGCCTGTGCGTGTCTGTGCGTGCGCGTGTGCCTGTGCGTCCGTGTGTGTCTGTGCGTGTGTGTGCGCGTGTGTGCGTGTGTGTGCGTGTGCCTGTGCGTGCGCGTGTGCCTGTGCGTGCGCGTGTGTGTGCGTGTGTGTCTGTGCGTGCGCGTGCGCGTGTGCGCGCCCCGGGGCGACGCGGGCCGCCGGGCCTCACCCGCCCCACCGGGTGGCACGTCCACGGGCCGCGCGGCTCCCTGACCCGGGGCCAGGACCGGGCCTCCTAGCTCCCGCAGCCACCGCCCTTGGGATGCGGGGTCCCTCCCCTCCCCGCGGCCCCGGGGCCGGAACCGCCTCCACGCAGCCCCCCGGGAACCGGCCACCGCGCTGGGAGGAGCGCAGGTCACGCACAGGCCATGCACGGCCACGCGGGCGGCACAGGACACGCAGGACACGCAGGTGACGCGCAGGCCGCAGACAGGTCACGCTCGGCGCCGGGCCCAGCCCCGGCTCCCAGCAAGGCCGGCACTGGGGGCCGCCCCGCCCCCCCCGCCCCCCCGCCCCCCGCACTGGGGACCCCCCGCCCCCCCCGCACTGGGGGCCGCCCCCCGCGGCTGCTGCAGAGCCCAATGCCCCCCCGCGGCTCTCAGGGGCCTTGCCTCTGTGTCCTGAGGCCCTTGGGTCCCGCGGTCACAGGGGCCGCACTGCCCACCCCGCTCTGCCTGCAGGCGAGGCCCGGGGACCCCCACCCGGAGCTCTGGCCCTCCCCTGGGGGCCCCTCCCCGCAATCCCTGCTGCCCCCTCCCCCTCAGCCGCGGGTCCGGGAGGCTCCCGGGGGCCCCCTGCACGCGGGCGTGGACTGGGCCGGGCGGTCCCTGGTCCTGCCCCCCTGGGGCTCCCTTCCTGCCGCCTGCGGGGTCCTCCGGGCCGCTTGCAAGCGTCGTCGCACGCGGCCTACTGTCTGCTGGAAGCTGGACAATTAAAATAATCCGATGTGGCAGTTCTGCAACCGCGCTCCACCCAGATGCGGCCGAGGGGCGCCCCGCGGTGCAGACCCTGGGCCTCCCCCTCCCGCACGAGCGCCCCCGCGGGTTGGGGCCCTCTAGGCCCCGGGCTAGGTGGCTGTCCCTGCCTGTGCACTTCCCTTCCAGCTTCTGGGTTCTGGCAGGTGCGCCCACTGTTACCACCGCCTCGGCGACCGCAACTTCGAAGCACCTGGAGTTTCCAGCTGTCACCCAGGGCCAAGGCTCGTCCCTTGGGTCAGCTCTGCCTCAGGCAAGTGCAGAGGGTCACCGGTGGGATCTTCCCGGAAACCACCCCACACCTCATAGGAACGCTGTTAGGAAAGGGCCCATCCCGGGCTGATGGGCAGGTGGTTGGCCCCGGGGGCACGGGCTGCTCATCCCCAGGCTAGGACAGGGCGAGGTGCGGGGACAGCTCAGGCCACTCCCCACAGCGGGCGAAGACACAGGGGAAGTGGGTCCCGGTGCCCCCCTCGCGCAGCCGCCGTGGACAACAAGGTGGAGGCTCCTTGAAATATCAGGTGCAGAGCCGCCAGGCGTGGGTGGACAACCCCAAAGATGGCAATGCGGGTGCTCAAAGGGATGTCTGCACACCCGTGTTCACAGCAGCAGGACTGACGGCTCGAGGGCAAAGCCACCGGGTGTCCGTGGACGGTGCGCATGTGCAGCGTGGCCTTAGCCTGGGATGGGACGACGTCCTGCCCCCGCCTTCCGCGTGGTGAGCCCCAGGGATGCTGCGCCAGCCCCGGGACAGATCCTGTGCGAGGGACTTAGAGACCCACAGGGGCGCCGGGCTGGGAGGGGCACGAACGGGCACTGTGGTTCAGACCCGCAGCGTGGGTGCGTCTGGCAGGTGGCCCGGACGACCATGCAGCAATGCCACGGGTCTCACCCCTGAGCTGCGCCCTTAAAAATGTCCAACGCCGTCAACACACACACCCTGTGGCTCGCTGTCCTCACCATGGTTCCGCTCATTTTCCGGGTCACAGCAAGACACGGGAGACCGTGGGTGCGTTTCCAGGGCGCTGGGAAGGGCCCGCTGCCGCTTCTGCCGCTTGGTCGCCGCCCTCGAGGGCAGCTTCTCAGGGGAGCCCCCTGCCACCCCAGGTGCACGGAGGCCGCGGCCCCCAGCGGAGGTCGACCTTAGGGCCCCAAGGTCCTGCCCCGCAGCTCCGCCCTGCGGCCTCCTGGGGAGAGGGGACCTGGGCGTGTGGCTGGCGCGGGGAGGCTGGCCCACTGGCCCCTGCCCTGGGGGGGTCGTGGCGGGCCGCAAAGCCACACCAGGACCCAGGCCCTGCAGGCCATCGAGGCCCCACGCAGCAGCGGGGCCTGCGAGGGTGAGGGACGCGGGTGGGGCCAGCAGCTGGGCCTGAAGTCACGCTGGAAGCTCGCGGGCCACACCCGGCGGGGACAGCCCCCGAGGCTACGAGGCTAGAGGCTACGTTAGAGCTTCCCTGTGCGGCTTGACTGAAAACAGCGCCTGACAAGGCGGGGCGCCACCCGGCTGCGGGGCCACCGCCCGAGATGCCCCTGAGGCCGACGGGGAGGGGCGTGTGTGCCGAGCCGACGTCTGGCGGCGGCCTGGCCGTGGCGACCGTGGGCTGGGCAGCCAGGGGAGCAGACAAAGTGGGCCTGTGCGCCCGCGGCCACCCCAGCGCCACGCCCGCGCCTGCGGAGGCCCTGAAAGAGCCCTTGTTCCAGTGGAGCTGCGGCCCGGCACCCTCGGGCGCACCCTGGGCGGGGAGCACGGGCTGCCGCCCACGGGCAGGGGGTGAGGACGTGGAGCCCCCCCACACCCCCGACGGGCCTCCGGGGACCCACGCAGCCCTCGGCCGGGTGAGCCCACAAAACCCACCCCCACACCAGGTGGAAAGGACGGCACAGCTGCCGCAGCCACCCACGGCCACCCTTGGCCACCCTCGGCCACCCTGCACTCCCCACCAACGTGAGCTGGAGTGGGCACACGGGGTGGCATTGGGACACGGGGTGCTTGCTGCAGCCATTCACAGTGGGGGGTCCCGAAAGGGCTGAGGGTGTAGACAGCAGTGCTCTGTACTGGGGCACTGGGGGGTCTACAGAGGGCACAGGGGTGCAGACAGGGAGGATGGGGGTGCAGGGAGGGAGTGCAGGGAGGTGGGGTGCAGATGGGGAAATGGGGTGCAAAGGGAGGTGGGGGTGCAGACAGGGAGAGGATGCAGGGAGGTGGGGTGCAGATGGGGAAGTGGGGGTACAGGGAGGAGGTAGGGGTACAGACAGGGAGGGGGTCCAGGGAGGTGGGCGTACAGGCAGGGAGCGGGTGCAGGGAGGTGGGGGTGCAGTGATGTGGGGTGCAGACAGGGAGGTGGGGATGCAGGGAGGTGGGGTGCAGGGAGGGAGGGGGTGCAGGAAGGTGGGGTGCAGACAGGGAGGGGGTATAGGGAGGGGGGTGCAGACAGGGAGGGGATGCAGGGAGGTGGGGTGCAGGGAGGGAGGGGGTGCAGGAAGGTGGGGTGCAGACAGGGAGGGGGTATAGGAAGGGGGGTGCAGACAGGGAGGGGATGCAGGGAGGTGGGGGTGCGGAGGCCTGAGTGGCAGCCACAACCTGAGCCTCGAGAACTGACTGGGCAAGAAGCGACCTGGAGGGACCCGGGAATTCGGAACCAAGCTAGCACCCCGCGTGAACTATCCTGCCTGCGCAGCCCCTCGGCTGCCTGGGGGCGCCCCTGGCCCCCGCCCAGAGCGCCTGGGGTTCTCACCCAGGGCTAGTGCTCGGATGGCTCCCGTGGGCGGGCGAGGGGCGCTGCCCAAATGGGACGCTCTGTCTACGGAAACGCACTTCTGAAAGCGGAGGTGGCAAGACCTGGAGCCCTGGTTTCCAGGGCAAGAGTGGGGGGCAGGGGGTCTGCAGCCGAGCTGACTCCCTCCTGGCCACGGGGCCCTGTCCCCACCTCTGCACCTGTCGAGTGCCCTCGGCCATGCCCTGGGGGGTGCCTGCACCGAAGGAGGCGGAGGCCTCCCAGGAGCCCCCCCACCGGGCCTAGGCTCCCCTGGCAGCCCGTCGCCCCGGGCACCCTGGAGTCCAGGGGCTTTCCACGTGGGTGTGGGGCTGCCGGGACAGGAGACCCCCATAAAATGGGCAAGCCTGAGGCCACCACCGCCGCCACCAGACTGTGCGCCACCTGGACGCGGCCCCGGGCCCACCTCCTGCTTTGTGGCCGCGGAAAGGGGCCACCACGGGCCAGGGAGAGCGGGCGCAGGTGCCCGGCCGGTGCTGCGGGGCGCCCTCAGCAAGCGCGGGCGCAGGTGGGCAGACCGCCGGGCGGGGCCGTGGAACCAGGCCGCTGTCGCGCAGGTTTTCTTTTTGAAAAATGTAGCTGGTTTCCGTGAAACGTTGCGCTGTTTACGTTGACGCGTTTTCATTCGCGAGCGACTTGCTGCGCTCTGAGCCTTTCTGGTGCGGTTTCAGCCCAGGGGGGCTTGGGCGGCTCTAACCCTCACGGGGCAAGCCCTTGGGGCTCCTGAGGCCTTGGAGCAGCGGGGGTCCCCGCAGCGGAGTCTGGAAGCCCCGACCTAGGACCTGCGTGCGGCCTGGTCTCCCTGAGATGCGGCTTAGGTCATTTGTTTGCCTTCTGTGCCGCGATTCTGTTTACCCGTGGCCGCCGCTGGAATGTCAGGCGCGGCCAGAACTCCCAGGCTCCCGGCTCAGCTGAGGCCTCGGCGCCTCGGGCCGCTCCGCTCCCCGCCGACCGGTTCTGGAAGCGGCTTCCCGACGGCGCAGCGAGGGCCGCCGCCAGCCCGGCCTCCTCCTGCGGGCGCTGCCCCCCGCGGCCGCCTGTGCCCAAGGGCCTGCGGCTCCCCGCTGCCCCGGGACGCCCTGGCCCCGCGTGGACGGCGGCTCCTGCGCCCCGGGGCCGCGAGGCCGACAGCCGGGCCTGCCCAGGAGCCCCACGACCGGGCGTGTCGCCCACGGGCCGAGCGAGCGGGACCCACGTCCGGGCAGCAACGCGGCCCTCGGGGCCCACCGTGGCGGGGCGGCCCCGGCGCTCCCGGCCCTCCCGCCTCCCCCCGACCGCGGGGCCACCACCTCCAGGCAGACACCGGGCGGACGGGCGCGCCGCGGGGGGGCCGGGGGAGCCCGAGGGCGGGGACGCGGAGGGAAGACAAAGGAAGGGGTGCGGCAAGCGGCAGGCGCCCGAGGGAGGAGCGTGACCTCAGCGCCGGAGACGGGAGACGCATCTGCTCGGCCGCGCCGGAGCCGGAGCCGGAGCCGGAGCGCAGCCCCGGGAGCCCCCGCCCTGCCTCCCCGCCGCGCTCTCCGCGGCCGCCCGTCCGTGCGCCCCGGGCCGTGGCCGGCCGTGCTGCGCCCTCCCGCCGCCGCTGCTCGGTGAGTGCGCCCGGCCCGGCACCGAGGGGGGAGGCCTGCGCTCGCGCCGGGCACCCGCCCCCCCGCAGGCTCCCGGACCGAGGGCAGCGCCGAGCTGCGGCCCCGGGGTGCGCCCGGGCACGGCTCCCACACGAGGCCACGCGGGCTCCAAATCCCCGAGGGGCTTGGAATCCAGCCCGAGCCTGACCCGGCTTTGCTTTCCGGGATGGGGCTCCGCTGGGCCGCGGGGGGGGGGGGGGGGGTGAGAAGGGAGCAGGGGTGCGGGGTGCGGAGGGGCGGCGCTCCGGACCGCGGGGCCAGCTGCTGGTGTTCTCTCCGCGATCGCAGGTCATGGGAGCCCCGGGGCAGGCCACCGCCCGCGGCAGGGCCCTGTGGGCGCTGCTCCTGACCGCGCTGGGCTCCGCCGCCGGGCGGCCGCGGGGGGCAGAGTCCGAGTGCACCGCCCGGCCCCTGGCCCGGTACAGCATCACCTTCACGGGCAAGTGGAGCCAGACGGCCTTCCCCAAGCAGTACCCCCTGTTCCGGCCGCCCGCGCAGTGGTCCTCCCTCCTGGGTAAGCCCCCGCTGCTCGCCCTGCAGGGGGACACTCTCCTGAGCTACCTCAGCGCCACAAATACCTGCGGGCACCTCCTGCTGGGCGCGGGCAATGCCCTGGGGTGCGGGGGTGCTGGGGGGGTGGATGCTGGTGACCCTGGGGAGGGTACAGGGAGTGGGGGGGCAGGGCGGCTGTCCTCGGGTCGTGCCCTAGGGTGCGGGGGTGCAGTGGGGGTCTTGGATGCTGGTGACCCTGAGGGGCGCAGGGAGTGGGGGGAGCAGGGCAGCTGTCCTCGGGCCATGCCCTGGGGTGCAGGGGTGGATGCTGGTGACCCTGGGGAGGGCGCAGGGAGTGGGGGGAGCAGGGCGGCTGTCCTCGGGTCGTGCCCTAGGGTGCGGGGGTGCAGTGGGGGTCTTGGATGCTGGTGACCCTGAGGGGCGCAGGGAGTGGGGGGAGCAGGGCGGCTGTCCTCGGGTCATGCCCTAGGGTGCGGGGGTGGATGCTGGTGACCCTGGGGAGGGCGCAGGGAGTGGGGGAGCAGGGCGGCTGTCCTCGGGCCATGCCCTAGGGTGTGGGGGTGCAGTGGGGGTCTTGCACGCTGGTGACCCAGGGGAGGGCGGGTGCCGGCGGCCGCTCACCCCCGCACCCCCAGGGGCAGCACACAGCTCCGACTACAGCTTGTGGAGGAAGAACCAGTACGTCAGCGACGGGCTGCGGGACTTCGCGGAGCGCGGCGAGGCCTGGGCCCTGATGCGGGAGATGGAGGCGGCGGCGGAGAAGCTGCAGAGCGTGCACGAGGTGTTCTCGGCGCCCGCGGTGGCCAGCGGCACCGGCCAGACGTCGGCGGAGCTCGAGGCCCACTCCCGGCACTCACTGGTGAGCCAAGGCGGGCGGGGGGGGGGCGGCGTGGTGGCCGCCGCCACCTGCTGAGCACTGCCCCCCCCCCCCAGGTGTCCTTCGTGGTCCGCATCGTCCCCAGCCCAGACTGGTTCGTGGGCGTGGACAGCCTGGACCTGTGTGACGGGGACCGCTGGAGGGAGCAGGTGGCCGTGGACCTGTACCCCTACGACGCTGGCACGGACAGCGGCTTTACCTTCTCGTCCCCCAACTTCGCCACCATCCCGCAGGACACGGTGACCGAGGTGAGCGCCCTGCCGGCTCCGGACCGTCCAGCAGGTGGCGCCCGGCCCGTTCCCCGCCGCACAGAAGCCGGTGCCGGCGGGTCCGCGGTGGGGGGGGGAGGGCGGGGGTGGGGGGGAGGGGGGAGGGCGGGGGTGGGGGGGAGGTGGCCCCCCCGCACGAGCACCCGCTCTGGCTGTGCCGACACCCCGCTCTCCCCGCAGATAACCTCCTCCTCTCCCAGCCACCCGGCAAACTCCTTCTACTACCCCCGGCTGAAATCCCTGCCCCCCATCGCCAGAGTGACCCTGGTGCGGCTCCGGCAGCACCCCAGGACCTTCGTCCTGCCCGCCCCGGGCCCCGTGGGCGGGGGCAATGAGATCCTGGACAGCCTCTCAGGTGAGCCCGGGCCCTGCGGGGGGCACCTGCGGGAGCACGTAGGGGGAGCACCTGCGGGAGCACCTCCGGGAGGACCTGCGGGAGCCTGGCCCGACTCCCGGGAGCCTGGGGCCCGCGCGGATTCCTGGGAGGCCCTGGCGTCCCGCTGGCTGCGCGGGGGCAGACACCACTCAGGTTCGCGGGTCCCACGGGGACCGAGACAGGGCGGCTGCGGACTGCCCCGCACGCGGGAGGCCCTTACGTCACCCTTAGGGTAATCCTCAAGGGCGAGTGGCCACCACGCGGGGACAGAATGACCCTCGGGGTCCAGAAACTGCCCCGGAGGGGGCTGGTGTGACGGCGCAGCCGGGGGTGGGGGTGGGGGCTGGTGGCGGCCGCACGCGGGGCCGGGCCGTTTGTCCAGGGGCTCCACGCGCTCGGCACGAGACGCGGTCCCGCGGGCGCCGAGCGTGGCGCAGGACACGGGGCCTCTGGGGGCGGGGGCGGGGGCGGGGGCGGGGCCCGAGATGCGCCCCGCCCGCCCGGAGGGCCTCGCGGCCGAGCCTGCTGACGGCCGTGCCCGCCTGCCAGGCCCCGAGACGCCGCTGGACTGCGAGGTGTCGCTGTGGTCGTCCTGGGGGCTGTGCGGGGGGCCGTGCGGGCGGCTGGGCGCCAGGAGCAGGACGCGCTACGTCCGCGTGCAACCCGCCAACCACGGCGCCGCGTGCCCGCCGCTGCAGGAGGACGCCGACTGCGTCCCCGACAACTGCGTCTGACGCCCGCCTCGGCCGGCCCGCGCTCCGCGGCTGCTCCGTGGCTGCTCCGCGGCTGCTCCGCGGCTGCTCCGTGGCTGCGGGGCGGGGCCTCGCCGGCGGCGCCTCCTTCCAGAAGCTTCCCCGCGGGGCGCGTGTCCGGCTGCTCTCCCCGGGCTCGGCCCAGCCTCGGAGCCGGCGCGCACGGACGCCTGGCGCGGTGCCCCGGGGCCGCCTGCGGAGAGCCCCGGGCGGGGGCCTGACGCCCCTCGGACCTGCGCCCGGGCGCTCGCCCACAGCCCAGAGCCCCGCCCGCCCCTCGGCCCAGACCCCACCCCGGGGCGCGGAGAGGGGCGGACGCCCGCCGCCCGCCGCCTGCCGCCCCCCGTACTGGAATAAAGGCCGATTCCTGAGCTCGGGGCCCTCGTGTCGCGTTGCCTGCGAGGGCGCTGGGCAGGGCGCGGCCGGAGGAGGGGGCACCCCCCGGAGCCCAGCGGCCCCCCCCCCGCAGCTCGTGGGCGCCCCGTGTCCTGCGCAGGCCGCGGCCCCTCCGACCGGCCCGACGGCTCCCGGGTCAGCCCCCTGGGCCCTCGTTTGAGCTCAGGGTCGGGCCTTGCGCAGCAGAACGGATCCCACGGGGGGCCCCAGCCCCGGGC
The DNA here is from genome assembly GCF_048418805.1 of Vulpes vulpes. Taxonomy (NCBI): domain Eukaryota; kingdom Metazoa; phylum Chordata; class Mammalia; order Carnivora; family Canidae; genus Vulpes; species Vulpes vulpes. The sequence goes on from NC_132793.1 coordinate 139,500,468, forward strand.
CGCGCTGGTCCCTCAGGGGACGACCAGAAGACGGGAAAGCCTGTTCCTGGGGACCCTTCCAGAACATTCTTCCCCTGCTTGGACACCTGCGGCATCAGATCCAGCAACTATCCATCCCCCCCCCCCATCCAACACCGCCCTCTGCCCCTCCCCCCTCGGTCCTGCCCAGTGTCCCCTCGATGCTCCCGCTGATTCTGAGCCACTGCGCTTCCACGCGGAGACCCCTCTCGCCTCTGCGTCTCTTTCTCAAGATCACACCTCCCCAACCCCCTCCCACCCACTCTGTGAGGGGCCCTCGTGGACCCCACACGCTCAGACCTGGGCGGCTAGACCGTCCCCCCCGCGGGAGCAGCCTGGGCAGGACACCGCTCCCAGCCTTGCACACACTCGGCGCCATCCCTCTGAATTTTCTCCCATCTTGTGCCCGCCTCGGTCATTCTCAGCAGCCAACGTCTGCCTGTCCTACCTCGGGAAGCTCTCCTGCTTCCCCCTTCCCCATCAAGTCCTCCTGCCCAGAAAGGATGCGCCCCACTTCCTGTTCCCAGCATCTCCCTCCATTGAGAGCCCCTCTGCTGCCCTCGGGGGCTGCACGTCCCCTGCTCCGTGGCACCTGGGGACCACGCTCCTTGCTCTTTGTCCTCACTGTCTGGGCAACGCCAGGCTTGACCCCCACCCCACCCCACCCCACCCCACCCCTACCGCCTGCCCTCCCCCACCCAACAGGCAGTGCTCCTTCCCCACCTCTGGATGGCGCCCCTCTGCCCCCACCCCCGCCATTCCTCTCTCCAGAACAGATATATCCCCCGGTGGTCACCTTGACTCTAGACCTAGGGGAGGAATCAGTGTAAACAGCTGCGTGTAACCCCTTCCTCCCCCAACAGGGAGTGGATTCACAGCCAATACGTTGGGCATGTCCTGCCGAATAGATGGGGGGGGGGTGAGGAGGGGCTCCCCTGTGAGGTGTTCTCAGACGTTCCCTGTAGATCTCTGCACCCCTCACTGGGCACAACTGAGATGCTCCATGATACAGCGCTTTCCAGTGGTGGGGTACCAGCCTGCGCCCCCCCCACCCCAGCCGAGCACCCCCCACCCCGCCGAGCACCCCCGGGGGAAATGGGGGCATGCAGCGTGTAAGGAGGTCCGACCCCCTCCCCTCGGCCAAGGCCCCCCACGGATGAGCCTCCCTGCACTTCAGTGGAGCGCCACGCCAGGTAGACTTCGTGAGGGTCTTGCAAGCACGAAGTTCGGTCTGTGCTCCTGGACACAGTCTGCCCGTGGGGCAGCAGGCTCCCCACACACAGCCTGGGGTGCAGGGTGGGCACATGGGGACGGCGTGCGCGGCCCGGCCCGGCCAGGAGACACAGATGGCAAATACCTGCTGAATGAACGAGGCACTCAGCCCACTGTGTTTGTCTTGCAAGAGTCCTCGTGCTGAGCCCCCGCACACAGGAGACCAGATGAGACCCCTCCCAGGAACTGTCACATGCGTGTATAGGAATGACCAAGAGGTAGGAGGCAGGGAGTCCCCTGGGGGCTGAGGCAAGAAGCCGCAGGAGCCAGGCTCCACCTGGGATGGCTCTGCTGGCCTTGGCACCCTTAGCCTGGGGCATCTGAGGCCCAAGGGGCACTGGCCCGGGGTGGGGGGGCAGCAGACAGAGGGCGCTACCAGGGCACAGCCTCCCTGCATTTGGATCCTGTCCAGAGAAGAAAACAATGATCCCCGGCAATTCCTGAATAGAAGCCCAGACCCCAGGGGCGTGAGGTCTGATTACAGCAGCGATCTGAAAAACCCTTAGTTAAAACTTTTGCTGGAGTCCTGAGCTGGACTCAGGATTCAAAGAATCCCCACAGGAACAAGAACTCCCAATGAAAGTCACAATCACGTGAGAAAACCAGCATGACCGCTAAATTGGAGGAAACAGCAAACTGCGAAATCAGAACCAGAAAGCCCTTCTGGGATGATCTCGAAGAGGACGCGATCAGCCATGCGGGCTGTTACCCAAACCTGCGCTCAGAACTCAGGCGGAGGGGCGCCTGCGGGGCTGCGGCGGAGAAGCATCTGCCTCCGACTCAGGCCAGCATCTCAGGGTCCTGGCATCGAGCCCCACGAGCCTGCTTCTCCATGTCCCTCTGCCCCTCCTCCTGGATTCTGCTCTCTTTCTCTCAAATAAATTTAAAAAATCTTTTTAAAAAATCTCAAAAGTATACACAGAACCGAGCACGTGACTACAGAGCAACTGAAACGCTGGACTCCACACCCCAGTTAGTGACGAGGCTGTGGGCCGCTGCAGGGGCTGGAGGGTGCTGCGGGGACACCGGATGGCCAGGCGGGGGGGGGGAGGGCCTTGCAGCACCCAGCCCCCCTCCCTCGTTCTGGAGCACGGTGCTGGGGGGACCCCGGGGGTGACGAATGCCACTCTTTGGGGCCAGAACATGTACTGGCCCGAGACGCTCCAGACTCTAGAGCACAAGCCAACACGGAGGCGCCTGTGCGGAAGCCACCCCGGGTCTGACCGCGGAGGACAGCTGCCCTAGTGAGCGCGCGGCCTGTGGCCCACTTAGAAACAGCCGCAGTGTGGGAAGGCCCTGCGATCTGGGGGGGCGGGGGGCAGGGTTGACAGTAGACCGGTTCACGTGGCCTGCACGGAGGACGCTGCTGGGGGGCTGCTCCGTCAGGAAGGGGGTCACCCTCGTTGACCAGCCTGCTCTGAGCAGAGGATCCAAGGGCCCTGCTGTGTTGGGGAGGCGGCCCCGCCCCCGGCACTGAGCGAGCGGGCTCCCTGCAGGTGAAGAGCCGAGCAGAGCATGGAGCAGGAGTGCTTCCGAGGGGAAGATAACTCCCCAGTGGCCATGGGGAGGTTTTAGGAGCAGCAGGGAGGAGCAGAGGCAGATGAGGAAGATTGAGTGAGAGGCCCAGGCACTCACCAGAAGGAGGGGCTGGGCCAGCAGACACGGTGGAGACGCCAGAAGAGGATGAGGCCGATGGGAAGGCAAGAGGGAGGCTCGTGGAGCAGCGCCTAAGGGTCCCCAGGTGGCTGGGTCAGCCCCTTCCTGGTCCCAGCATTAAGTCCTGCATCACTGTCCCGCCGGGGCGGCCCCCCTCCTGAGGCCTGGGGCTCCGCGGTCTCCTACCGAGCGGGCTGGCCGGGGCACCCGCGCCACAACCGCAGGCCTCTCACTGGGCTAGAAAGGTGCCTGCTGGGCTCCCGGGGCCAGGGCCACAGGACCCAGACGAAGGGCGGAGGACCGCGGGAGCCGGGCCACTGAGCTCAGCTACCGGCAGGCCATGGGGCCTGGGCTGCGCAGTCAGAGGGCAGGGCCTGGACGGGTGACGGGCCGCCTGCCCGGCGGAGGGAGGACGGACGACACAGACCTAAGGCCACTGAAACGGCGGAGAAAGGACGGGGATCCGGCCTGCGGGCTCCCCTTGGGCGCTGCGTCTGCCCAGGCATCTGGGGCACTTCCCAGCTCGCCCACCTGTGCCCTGACTCCGGGTGGATGCGCCAGGCCCCTGCTCCCTTCATCACCGGTGGGGAGAGCCCACTCCCTCCTCCTGCCTCCCAAACCCAGCAGAGCAAAGCACTGCTGGGTCCAGGAGCAGAGGAGAGCGGGTGCCCACATGAGCGAGTGGGTGAGCTGCCGGGGGAGGCAGAATCGGGAGGGCAGCCCCGGCGCCCGTGCTCAGTGGCCTCCAGCTCAGCAGTCTCCAGCCTCCAGCCTCCATCCCGCAGCCTCCACAGGCGCACAACTGGCCGCTCTGCAGGGGCTTCACTCCGCGTGGGGCCCTGGCGTCCCACCAAGCCATGAGCCAGCGATGAGACCAGCACAAACCCATTAAATAAGAAAACAATTTGCGGGATCCCTGGGTGGCGCAGTGGTTTGGCGCCTGCCTTTGGCCCAGGGCACGATCCTGGAGACCCGGGATCGAATCCCACGTCAGGCTCCCGGTGCATGGAGCCTGCTTCTCCCTCTGCCTGTATCTCTGCCTCTCTCTCTCTCTCTCTCTCTGTGTGACTATCATAAATAAATAAAAAATTAAAAAAAAAAAAAATAAAGTGTATAACTTGACAATTTAAAAAAAAGAAAACAATTTGCTACAGAGGAAAGTCAGCAGGAAAAAAGGCCCCCAGAGGCCCGTTCATCCAAGATCATAGACACCAGAAGGGTCAAGAACGGCCTATGAAACGGGTGCGAGAGAAGCGGCCAACTGACCGGACGGCGGGAAACAAGCAGAGCAATCTGGAAGGGACGGGCTGCAGGAGGCTAAGGTGACAGCCCCTAGAGCCCCCAGAGCCCCCTAGAGCCCTCAGAGCCCCCTAGAGCCCCCTGAAGCCCCCCAGAGCCCCCCTAGAACTCCCAGAGCTCCCTAGAGCCCCCAGAACCACCTGTAGCCACCAGGAGCCCCCTAAAGCCCCCCAAAGCCCCCTGGAGCCACCCAGAACACCCTAGAGCCCCCTAGAGCTCCTCAGAGCCCTCTAGAGGCCCTTGGAGCCCCCTAGAGCCCCCCAGAGCCCCCAGAACCACCTGGAGCCACCCAGAGCCTCCTAAAGCCCCCCAGAGCCCCCTAGAGCCCCGTGGAGCCTCCTGAGGGCGCAGTGGAGATGCTGGCCAGTGAGCAGCACACGGACGGAGAGAGAATCAGCAAAAGATACGGAAGGTGAAATGAGGGGTTCTAGGACGTTTTACATAAGACGCTCCAGAGGACGCGATGGGGCCTGGGAGCAGCGCTCATCCCCAAAGTGAGCTCGGAGCAAAGTGTCAGAAGCTGCCAGGACGAAGGGGAGCTCCAGGACCAGGACGCACAGCATGTCCCGCAGCACAGCGGAGGAATGCGCGTCCACACGGCCCAGGGAACCGCTGAGTCGCCACCGGGGAAGCCCTTGGAGAACCCGGCAGGGAGGCCACTGAGCCCCGAAAGGAGCCTGTGGGGACAAGAGCAAGATCCCGGCAGTGCCAGGCACCACCGACCGTGCTGCGACAGACGCGAACCCCGAGTCGGAGTTGGAGTCAGAGTCGGGGTGGAGGAGTGTGAGCGCACCGCCACCCACACAAGGAAGGCTTTCGGGCTGCAGGAAGGGCCCTGAGCGCTGTCTGCGGCCTCCTCCTCCTCGCCCCACCAGGAGACAGCTTCGGGGGATGCCTTCCGGGCCAAACAATACCCTTTCCATCGCGCTGCGCTCGGGCTCCTGCTCAAGGACCAAGGCCCAGGGGGTGATGGGGGGCACCTGTGAGGTGAGAACGGCCCCCAATACGACACGGGCTGCAGGGCCAGACTGATGCAATCGTGGGGGACCCCGAGGCTATGGAAGGCTTGCAACCTCCAGGGGAAAGCTCGAGGGCAAGTTGTGGTGGATTCAGGTCCTGTTCAGCTCTAAGCAGAGAGGTGGCTCCCCCCACCCCCCACCCCCCCACCCCCGACGGCCTGCAGCCCAGCACCCAGCTCGCAGGAACCAGGGCGGCAGAGGACACTGCCCTCAAGATGTCAGGGATTTCTCCTCTGCCAGCCGCCTGCTGCTTCTAATAACAGAGGTGCAGTCACAGAGGCGGGCACCCCTGGGGCTGCCCTGCCCCCACTGCAAAACCGGCCCCTCCAGCTGGAGTCACTTCCAGGGAAGTTAAACGGTGAGCAAGCACACTTTTCTCCCCACTCCCGCTTTATTTTTCACTTTCTTCCTCTTTGGAAAGCTAAATACTAAAGACCAGGACATTCAAAAGCAACCACACATATAAGGGAAATTAGAAAGTGACCACGCATGCCCAGGGAGTCTCAAAAAGACCTAGGAAGACCTGAAGTCACCCTCAGGCTGATGCTCAGCGCAGAGACAGCTTCGGCAATCAAAGGGAAAAACAGCAGCGCCTGGGGAGTCAGTCAGTTAAGCATCAGACTCGATCTCAGCTCAGGGCTGGTCTCAGGGTCGAGAGTTCAGGCCCCTACTGGGCTCCACGCTGGTGTGGAACCTACTTAATAAAAAAGAAAGAAGAGGAGAGGAGGGGAGGGGAGGGGAGGGGAGGAAGAGAGAGAAACAAAGAAAGAAAGGGAAAAAAAAGAAAGAAAGGAAATACATAAACCTTGGGGGAGGGCGAGAATGATGTTCAGAGTTCCCAGATTACATTCAAATGTCCAGTGTTCAACAAAAAAATCACAAGACACAGGAAGGTGTGGCCACTCAAAGGGAAAAGTAAGTCAATCGGAAGTGCCTCTTGAAAAAAGTCTCATGGTGAATGACCAAGACTTTTTTTTTTAAGATTTTATTTATTTATTCATGAGAGACACAGAGAGAAAGAGAGAGAGGCAGAGACACAGGCAGAGGGAGAAGCAGGCTCCATGCAGGGAGCCCGACGTGGGACTCCAGGATCAGGCCCTGGGCCCAAGGCAGGTGCTCAACCGCTGAGCCGCCCAGGGATCCCTAGACCAAGACTTTTAATAACTGCTTGAAGGGTGCGCAGAGACCTAGGAGAGGCTCCCTCCCTATCAGCCATCACTTACAGGTAAATGGGTGAACTCTCCAATCACAGGGCAGAATTGGCAGAATGGACAAAGACCCAAGGTCCAGCCACAGGTCGTCTACAGGAGACTCACTTGAGATCCGAACACCAATAGACTGAAAGTGAGAGGATGGAAAACCATTCTCCGTGCACATAGTGACCCGCAGAGAGCCCGCGTGGCCCCACTAACATCAGACAACACAGACTTAAATTTGACAATGGTCACAAGAGACGAAGGACAGTATATATTAGTAACATTTCACGACAAGAAAATAGAGCGATTGTGAACATTTACACACCCAGTGACAGCCGTCAAACTCTACGAAGCCAAAGCTGATGGAATTGAAAGAACTAGCCAGCAGTACAGTCACAGTTGGGGACGTCCTCACTCTCCGCAGTGGATGAGCAACCAGACTGACGACAAGGAAGGGAGCAGGGGACCCCACCCAGGCGGCCAGCCCGATGCAGCAGCCACACAGCACGCGCCCTCCTCACGCGCACGCGGGACGGTCTCCAGTGAGTCTCGGTGGCTTCTAAGGGGTAGATGTCCTAAAAAAGTGTCTTCTCTGCCCCAACAGGATGAAGTTGGAAATGGGGAGCAGAATGAAAACTGGGGGATTCACAAATAGGTGGAAATGAAGTCACATACTCTTAAATCAACTGATCAAAGGAGAAATCACAAGAAAATGAGGAAATACTTAGAAACAAATGAAGATGAAAACATGACAACAAAGCTTATGGAATGCAGTGAGGGTGACGCGGGGGTCGGGGGGATGCACAGCTGCACACACATTTAAAAACAGAAAAAAGGAGCCGCCTGGGTGGCTCAGCAGTTTGGCGCCGCCTTCAGCAGGGCGTGGTCCTGGGGTCCCAGATCGAGTCGTACGTCGGGCTTCCTGCACAGACCCTGCTTCTCCCTCTGCCTGGGTCTCTGCCTCTCTCTCTCTGTCTGTCATGAATAATAAATAAATAAAATCTTTTAAAAAATAAAAACGGAAAAGAGTTAAATCAGCAATCTGAGTTCACTACCGAAGGCCCCAGGAAGAGAAGAACGGACAACACCCAAAGCGAGCAGAAGGCAGGCAGGCAGGCAGCAAAACAGAGAATGGAGGGAACCCGGAAACCAAGAGCTGCTTCCTGGAAAAGATCATCCAAGTTGACAAACCTGTAGGGAGACGGCTAAGGACGGGAAGGGAGAGTCCGATTCCTGAAATCAGACGTGATGTGGGGACGTTGTTAGAGATTGTGCAGAAGTAGAAAGGGTCGTCAGAGCGTCCCGTGAACAGCTGAACGCCAGCACGCGGGATAACTGGGATGAGGGGACGCAGGGCTGCAAACACAGAACCTCCGAGACCGAGTCACAGGGACGCCGGGTGTGAACAGGCCTACGACTGGTACGGAGCCCGGATCAGGATCCGACACCGCCCCGCGGAGGAGAGCCCAGGACCTGCCGGCTTCGCAGGTGGTTCTCCCAACGTCCTTGCCAACTCTTCCCAAAGCCTGAGGGGGAGAGGAGCTTCCCGACTCATTCTGGGAGGCCAGCGTCAGCCGGGTACCAAAGCCACACAGAGACACCGTCCAAAAGGAAAACCGGAGCCCGACATCCGTGACCGCCTCCCAGCACCTGGGGTAGCGGCAGGTCCAGAGGGCTGTACCCCACGACCAAGGGGGACTCTTCCTGAAACGCCGGCACGGGCGGGCGGGACACGGATCATGTGACACGCGCATCGGAGAGTGGAGGGGGGACCCCGGATCGTCACCGCTGAGGCCGGTCTCCAGGCCTGTGACCACTCAGCACGCGTCCACATAAAAACACCCCACGAAGCAGGGACGCAAGGGAAGCACCTGCGCAGACTAAAGCACGTAGAAGACCCCGGGAGACGTCCCGACGCGACGTGGGACTGAACGCGTCTCCTCTGAGATGAGGAGCAAGGTGGGGATGCTGCTGCCACCACCTCCGTTCCACGCGGTCCTGGGAGTCCTGCTGGGAGCGGGCAGGGGAGGGTTCCACGCGGAAGATGCAGGAGTGAGCGTCCTGCACGTGACCTACGTGTGTTCATCCTGAAGGCCACGCGCACACACGCACCCGCCTAGGACGGCGCGGGCTGGCGGCCGAGCACCGGGACGCACGGGCAGCCCATGGCGCTCAGCTGCTTTCCCGCGCCGCCGACGAACAGTCCGGAAAGGAAACCACGCACTATTCCACGGACAATCGCACCGCAGAGCAGAAAAAGCCCAGGAATTGCCCTAAGCGAGGAAGGACACAGCTGGGCAGTGCCGGCCACACACCCCGCCGGGCCAGAGACACGCGCAAGGAGGCCCGCAGCCCGGCCCGGGGCTGGAGGCGCCACACGCGAGACTGGGGGCCCCCAGCGCTCGTCGGAACCCTCAGGACACGATTCTCAGAAACCAGAAAACCCGGTCTGAAGCTCAGCCGGAGGCCCACGGGACCCCGGAGACGGATGGCAATCTGGGAAAGAGCACGTGTCACTGTCACGGAGCAGCCTGCAGGGGTGAAGGAAGCCGCACACAGCCGGCTCCGGGAGGGCCGCAGCCTCGGTCCACACGGCGGGCGGGCGGCGGGGCCCAGAGCCCAGAACCAGGTGCGGCCGCCACGGGCCCCCGGGGATGTGTGTGCTCGGGGAGTGTGTGCTGTGCTGAGTCCCACGACGCCCGAGGGCCCCCGAGCTACCGGGTGCGGCCCGGTCCCTGTGAATTCTTGGGAGAGGAAACACTGGTGGCAGGGAGCGCGGGCCCAGCAGAGCAAAAGATTTAAGAGACACAGTCAAGCGCCGTGTGCGGATCCTGTGTAGACACTGAGTCAAACACAGCGAGGGCAAAAGGACCCTCCAGTTGCAGAAAACGGACCTGGAGCTGGTACTGGTGGCAGGCACGATTATTGCCAATTTTGTGCAGTGGTCACAAGGACATGGCAGCTAAGTTGGGGTATTCTTTTTTTTTTTTTAATTTTTATTTATTTACAATAGTCACACACACAGAGAGAGAGAGAGAGGCAGAGACACAGGCAGAGGGAGAAGCAGGCTCCATGCACCGGGAGCCCGACGTGGGATTCGATCCCGGGTCTCCAGGATCGCGCCCTGGGCCAAAGGCAGGCGCTAAACCGCGGCGCCACCCAGGGATCCCTAAGTTGGGGTATTCAGTTTTTTTTTTCTAAAGATTTATGTATTTATTCATGAGGGACCCAGAGAGAGAGGCAGAGACACAGGCAGAGGGAGGAGCAGGCTCCCTGCAGGGAGCCCGACGCGGGACTCGATCCCAGGACCCTGGGGTCACACCCTGGACCGAAGGCAGCGCCAAACCACTGAGCCACCCGGGCTGCCTGGGTTTTTTAAGTCCATACGAGTCAGGTGTATATTGAAATACCGTCGGGTAAAAATGGCCTCTGATCAGGAACGTGCTTTAACGTACTCCAGGGGCAGCATGTGTTGGTCACACGAAACGAGATTAGGGTGCATCACGCAATCCTCTAGTTTCGCGTCCTTAACATTTGCTGTAATATAAAGTCTCCTGGGGAAAGTGGCGACGGCTCACGTGGATGAGGCGCCGGGCCGTCGGGCGGTCAGCACTTTGCACACGCACCCCTGATCTCCGCAGGCCCTCGAGGAAGTGGGTGCTATGATCATTCCACCCTCCTAGGCGAGGAAACTGAGGCAAAGAGCGATTATGGAGCTGGCCCAGGACCGTGGAGAAGGTGTATGGTGGGGAGGTGAGCGCCCACAGGGTCCTGGCGTCCAGGCCTGGGAGCAGCACCCGACAGTGCTTCCCAGAGGGAGAGCGTGGGTGGTCACTGGGTGTCCCCTCTCCCGGCCCCCGCGTGAGGTGCCCGGGGGTGGGGCCTCGGGAGGCGGGAGGCGGTTAGCTCATGACGGTGGGGCCCATGACGGGAAAGACCTCAGCCACCTGCATGCTGGCGCCCCGATCTCCGACCTCTGACCTCCTGAACTGTGGGAAATAAGTGTCGGTTGTTTATGAGCGACGCAGTCCGATACTTGTTCAAGCAGCCCCTGCACCCTAAGGTGACGGCCAGGAGGGAGGCCGGGGTGGGTGGCGCCAGCCCGCAGCAAGGGAGAAGCTGGAGCGGGGGCCCTGCCCTGCACAAGGGACGCCTCCGGGGTGGCTCCACCCCGCGCCAGAAAAGCCGGCAGCTCACCCCCAGCTGCCGGCAGGTACAGAGCTGAGGGCCCCTGTCGCTGGTCCCATCTACACGGTCACACTCCCAGGACGGAGGCAGTCCCACGGCTTCCTGCGTGGTGGGCGAGCACAGGCCTCTGCAACCCGCCCAGGCTTACACGGCTACAACGCGGTTCGGTGCCTCGCAGCTGTTTTCTAGATACATCGCCCGAGAAGAGGGAAACAAAGGCAAAAATAAACTATTGGGACCACAAGCAAAGTAAAATGTGTGCAGCAAAGGAACAAATCAAAACTAAAAGGCGACCTACAGGGGTGGGGGTGTATTTGCAAAGACATAGCAGATACAGGGCTGGGATCCAAAATATAGAAAGAACTTATACACCTCAACAGCCAAAACCAAATAACCCAGTTTTTAAAAGGGGAGAAGACACAGACGGACGCTTTCCGAAGAAGACGTCCAGATGCCAACAGACACGTGAAAAGATGCTCAGCATCACCCATCAGCAGGGAAATGCAGATCAAAACCACGATGAGCTATCACCTGACCTTGTCCCGGTGGCCAAGATCAACCGACGAAACAAGTGAGGATGCGGACAGCGGGGCGCCCTCGTGCACTGCGGTGGGAACGCAGGGGCGCAGCCTCCGCGGGAAACAGCGTGCAGGGTCCTCAAGAAGTTAAGGTGCAGCTGCCCTACGACCCAGCAATCGCACTGCAGGTGTTTATGCAAGGAATAGAAGAGCCCTGACCCCACGGGCGCCCGCACCCCGATGTTCCCTGCAGCATTACCTACGTCGGCCAAACCACGGGAGCAGCCCAAGGGCCCATCGACCGGCGAACAAATACATTAGATGTTGGACGGACGTATGTTAGTGGACTATCCTTCAGCCAAAGAAAGAATGAAACCTGCCCCATTTGCTATAACATGGATGGAGCTGGAGGGTATTCTGCTGAGTGAAGTACGTCAGGGAGAGAAAACAAGTACCGCGTGATCCACTCACGTGGGGAATTGAAGAAACAAAACAGACGAGCAAAAGGAAAGCAGAAACCAAGAAACAGACTGTTCACTCTAGAGAACGCACTGCTGGTTCTGGGGAGGGTGGGGGGAGGGGAGGGGAGCAGGTGATGATGAAGCAGTGCACTTGTCACGATGGAGAAATGGTAATTTTAAAAAACGAGGATGTTACAGGAAGAATCAATGGAAAGATATCTCTGAGGCTGAACACAGACTTTTAATGAAAATTCTATTTTTTTCCATAGATTCTAAAAACTGCTAAACACATCCAGAATCAGGATGCTGACACGTAAGAACTCGAGGGTGACTAAAAATAAGAAGGGAAGTATTTCGAGAAATGACCCACCCACGTGCCAAGGTCACGCCTACCCCGTAACAGAACAAGAACGCCTCCACTCTTCCAAAATACCTTCCCTGCCCACTGGGCCACTCACTGCCTTCTGTTTTCACATCACATTTCTTTAATTTTTTTAAAAAAAGACTTTATTTACTTATTCATGAGAAACAGAGACATGGGCAGAGCCACAGGCAGAGGGAGAAGCAGGCTCCAAGCAGGGAGCCCGATGTGGGACTCGATCCCAGGACTCCAGGATCACACCCTGGGTCAAAGGCAGGCGCTAAACCGCTGAGCCACCCGGGGATCCCTCTTTTTTTTTTTTAAGTAGGCTCCCTGCCCAGCATGCTGTACCTTCCTGCTGCCAACCCAATGGGGCCGGTGCCTTTGGGCCCCACTATATGACACTCTCTCCCAGGACCTGGCCCAGTAGTTCAGCTACAAAACACTCTCAGCCACATCCCCCTCCTCTGGCGGATGGGCTTCTCCCTTTGCTCCTGACAGATGTCTTCAGGGTGTTTCATCTCCTCCTGCGGCTGATGCTCTCCAGCTCCTCCAGTTCCTCCTCCATCAAGCGGGACTCAGGCGCGGTCTCAGACAGCATGTCCAGCAGGACGTCCACCTTCAGCCTCAAGAGACTGTTTGCTTCCTCCAACTGCTGGTTCCGCCCGCGGAGCCGCTGAGCCTCCCTCCGGTCCACACCTCCGCTAATCCCCGTCTCTGCTCTCCGCTGGCCATTTCCAAACTTCAGGCTTTGTCCCAGCAGGTTCGTGGTGGGGGTTGCATAGTCCAGGCCCAGCGCGACCTCCCTGGTTGATCGATCCAGATTATGCGGGTTGGAGAGAGAAGCAGACTTCGAGGGGGCGTTTTCTTAGGACTGAGCGTATTCCCAAAGAGACGCATCTTTGGCCCGAGGAAGGAAAGGTCGACGCTCCCTTCTCCAGATCGGACAACTGAAGCTTAGAGAAGTTAAGTAGCTTATCCCCAGTCACGCGGTGGAGAAATGGTGGAAGAGGGCTTCGAAGGTCTACTCCTCTGCGCCGCTGAGAATCATGTCATCGCGGTGCAATGCTTTACAGTCTGCGGGGAACTGCCGGCAGGGGTCCGCGTCACCCGCGGCGACCACGGCTCCGGCGCTGCTCCCTCTTTATTTTTTTAAATTTATTTTTTAATTTTTTGCCTTTTTTAAAAAAAAGTAGGCGGCACCCCTAGCGTGGAGCCTAACATGGGCTTGAACTCACGACCCTGAGATCAAGACCTGAGCCGAGATCGAGCCAGATGTTCAGCCAAATGAGCCACCAGGCGCCCCACACATTTATTCATTTTAATACATTTAGGGCTCCAGTGACAAAAATAAAAGTAAATAAAGCACAATTCGGTGAAACATCCCAGGCCACGGAACGCCAGTCTTTCACCCCAAACCATGCTGCGTGTCTCCATCTCTGCAGTGTCCTGAGTGTTCACAACTACCTGCCGAAGGCTTCTCTTGACGCGCACGTGTTGTTTAGAAGAGTGAGGTCCACGGAGCTCTGTGGCCCCGGTCACGGCCCCGCGACACGGTCCAGGTCCCACTGCCCACGACGCTGTGACCAGCTCCCCGAGCCCCGCCAGGCGTCGGCACCCAGGGCAGCGGGGTGATGGCACACGGCCCCTCTCTGTACTAGGTTAGCGACTTTCTATGACTCTATAAATGTTGCAAAATAAAAGGTTTAATAAGAACTCATCGTCTGCCAGGGCTGGGGCCCTGCGGCACCACACGGGGTCCGTCAACCCGCTCCTGTTTGCAGGACGGCACACTGAGGCCCGTCCACGCGAGGCCTCCACTGCCTGGGGCCTCTCGCCTCCTCCCGGCCGCACCCCGCGCCACGCCCCGCCTCGTTCCCCGCCCTGGCACTGCAGAACCGCCGTCTTGCTCTGGCCCAGTGGCCCTGCGGGCGGGGGCCGGCACCTGCCGGGCTCGGCTGGCGAGGGCTGGTCTGGTGCCTGCCCCTGGCCCTGCATCGACTTTTGTCCCCATCGAACACTGCAAGAACCTTACAAAATAAGAGATCACAGGGAGCTCTAATGTCACCGTGCTCGGAAAGGCCCCGAGGTTCAGACATCTTTCACCTATTTACTGCCGTCACCTGCCCAAGTGTGGCCACCAGATGTCCCTTCCCACAAAAATCAATTTGCAGGATTGTCCAATGAGACCCAAGCCCTGGGTGGGCAGTATCGCTGGCAGTTGATCCGCCCCAGGGAAAGCGCTGCCAGGAGCGCCTAACGCAGCAGAAATGCCAATGCTGCCATTTGCTTTAAGTTTTTATTTTTCTCTTTCAACTGCTTTTTACTTCCACGTAGGGGAACGAGAGGAGAAATGCATCATAGAAGACATTCCAAGTGACACGCTGGTAACAGGTAGGTGCGTGCGTCCCCGAGCGTCGGGCCCAGGTGTCATCTTATGCGCGGTGCTGATTTCTCGGTGCGGATACTCCCCGGCGGGAGGGTCCCCGGACTCCCCTGGAGAGAGCTCGGGTGATGCCAACCTGCCATGAAAGCCCCTGGGCTGAACTGCATTCACGCACACGGCGGGAGACAAAGACACAACAGAGTCCGAGCCTGATCTGGTTTCCTGGTTGCCAGGTTTCCGTAAGTAAAGGAATTTCTGAAACCATTAATCACGCTAATTATGGTCGATTCTCAAAAGAGCGGTGGGGTCTCGTGCCTGGTCCCACACGGCAGCCCCGGCGCCCGCGTGTGTGCAGAGCACAGCGCCCACGACCCCAGCTCCGGGCGCAGCGGAGCCGGCACGTCCCCACGCGGCCACCACCGCGTCCCACGGCTGAGCTTAACCGGCCTTCTGAGACAGAAACGAGCGCCCGTGCTCCCGGGATTACTCAGGTCACACTGATATCCAACTCTCTGATTTTAATGCAAAAAAGAAAATGCAAACGGGATCTAAATCTAGCAGGATTCCCCCTCAGAGCCCATCGTGTGTTCCTGTGCCCAATTCTGTCGCCTGGACTAGTGTCAAATGCTCCTCTCTGTGTGTCCTGGCTGTTTTATGGCAAAAAATACTAAGCCCCCCTGCAGAACCTCGGGCACACGACAGCCGGCCGCGGAGCCCGGGCTGCGGAGAGGCTGGGGGGACCTGGGCCGGGAGGAGCCGCCTTGGGGGCTGCGCGGTGCGAGCAGAGCCCCTGAGAACTGTGTGCCCTTGGGCGAGCTCCTAAGCCTCTCTGGTCGTTTGTCCGATGGGATGAAAATAATAAGGGCACCTGTTTCTTCTTGTGGTGACTGTGACAGCTTCAGTATTTGCCAACTGTTAGAAGGAGCCAGACACACAGGACGCACATTAAGTGTTTGCCCACGGCCCTGGCCCTGCTCTCATCCCTGGGGACATGGGACTCCTGGGCAAATAGCCCCGTGGCCGCCGGCCATTGTCCTCGAGCCTGCATGTGAAGGGGCAGAGGAGCACCAGGGGGACGGGAGTGGCCTGTCCACCCTTTCTGCTGCCTTGTGGGCCGCCAGCTGGAACATGCATGGCAGCAGGCCCGAGAATCACCTGGCCTTCCCGCAGGGTCTGGGACAGGAAGACAGCCGCGTGGAGGACAGGTGTCACGCTGGCCACCCCTCGGCCGGAGTGCAGAGCCTCCTCTGCTCCCCGTCCAAAGGGTCCTGCGCTGGCCCTTCCCACCTCCCACTGCCCTGGCCCTGCCGCCCCAAGCCTCCAGCTGTGTCCGGCTCACGCTGTGGTCTCCACAGCCACCGCCCCCACTGCTCCCATGCAGTTATGCAGGGCTCGGGTTCCACGCCTGATGTGTGCTGTAACCACAGGAACGTGGGGACCTGTAACCACAGGTCACTTGTCTCAACATTTTAAAAAAGAGAATATGATCCTAGGGCGCCCAGGCAGCTCAGTCAGCAGAGTATGGCACTCCTGATCTCGGGGTCATGAGTTTAAGCCCCACTTTGGGTGTAGAGATTACTTAAAATAAATGAAATTTTGAAATTAAAAAAAAATAAATTATAAAACATCATCATTAAAAAAGAGAGAGAACATGGCCATAAGCCTCATATATGCTAATGGAGGGAAAAAAAATACTTGATTACTCTCCCACCTGAAAAAAGGCAAGAAAGAAAGGATAAGGAACAAATAGGATAAACAGAAAGCAAATAGCAAAATATAGTCTAAACCCAACTACGCTTCACATCACATTAAGTGCAAATGGGCGAAACTCTCCAATTAAAAGGCAAAGATCATCAGACTGGAATTAAAAAAAAATGAGTACAAACTGTTCCCAAATGAAACACTATTTTATTGTTTTGAGTGGGGCGGGGCAGAGGGAGAGGGAGACTTGAGCAGACGCCATGCCCAGTGTGGAGCAACATGGGGCTCAGTCTCCCAATCCCAAGATCATGACCTGAGCCAAAATCAAGAGTCGGACTCAAACAACGGAGTCCCCTCACCCCCCAAATGAGACACTTTGAGTATAAGGAAAGGTCGAAAGTGAAAGTGGAAAAAGACCAATGTGTAAACCTGAACCGGAAGTGTGGTTCCAGCAGACTTGGACGCTAGGAATTCGAGTAAAGAGGCGCACGAGTCACCAGCGTCGGGTTGAAAACAGAAAGGTGTTTGCAGGTGTTTCCTACCGGACCGTTATAAGTTTCTTGTAAAAGAATGTTGAGCATTTGAGCCTGACAACCACCAAGCAAATCTCTCTTATTATTTTCCCTTTTTTTTTTTTTAATTTTTATTTATTTATGATAGTCACAGAGAGAGAGAGAGGCAGAGACACAGGCGGAGGGAGAAGCAGGCTCCATGCACCGGGAGCCTGATGTGGGATTTGATCCCGGGTCTCCAGGATCGCGCCCTGGGCCAAAGGCAGGCGCCAAACCGCTGCGCCACCCAGGGATCCCCTATTATTTTCCCTTTAACCATGATTGTATCTTTAGCCTTCAGCCCTCTGTTTTGATGTGTGACATAACACAACCGCCTACCCCAGAATACACGTCTTAAAGGTTTTTTTTAAAGATTATATTTACTTATTCCTGAGAGACACCGAGAGAGGCAGGCTCCCTGAGGGGAGCCCGACGTGGGACTCGATCCCAGGACCCTGGGGTCACACCCTGGGCTGAAGGCAGATGCTTAACCTCTGAGCCACCCGGGGGCCCCTTAAACTTTTCTTTCAAAAATCCCTTTTATGAAGAAAGACCGCTGCGTATTTACTCTGTGCCTTCCCGCCTGCTCTGCTGCAAGTGCCTGCGTGTGCGGCCAGGACCTCGGCTCAGCTCACCCGCGCGCAGCGTGGACACGGCGCTGACCGCCGTGGGCCTGGGCTCTTCGAGGCTCTGAGCACCCGAGCTGCCTGAGCCACAGAGGGACTCTGTTTCCACTCGGCGTCTCGCTGACCTGTGGCAAAGCTGCCTCTGCCATGGAACCCCGTAGTGCGTCCGCCACGCGAATACGTGTGCCATGCACTAGGTGGCTGAGAAGAGCCGATCCAGATCGTGCTTACACTGCATGAGCAGAAGATGAAAACCCAGATGTGAAGCGCTTCTGGGGACCCGCCGGGATCTGAGACCCCGTCGGACATCCCCGTCCAGGGGAGCGCACAACAGCTTCGCCGCCGGGGTACCCGGAATCCCGTGAGCCACACCCACCTGGAACGCTGGGCAGGGATGACCTCAGAGCCAGTCAGCCACCTCCACCCAGACGTGGGCTTTCGCTGGTCGGGACTACAAATAAACAGACCGCGAGGATCGAGCAGTCGGCCGCGCGCCTTCCCCAGGGCGCCAGAACGGCCTAGGCTCTGCTCCAGGAGGCCCGCTCTGCAGCACCTTCGTCGCCCAATAGCTTGGTGACTTGGAGCTGTGCCCTTACCTGTGACCTGGGCTCACCCCTCCCCGGAGCGGCCCGGCCCCTGGTGCGGCCATGGCCAGATGCAAGTGTTCACCAGGCTCCTTCCCATCTGCTCGCTCTGACTCCCCCCTTATGGACCTGGCCTCCCAGGCTCCGTCCTGAACCGTCAAACAGGTGTGGCCCTGACCGTGGCCCAGCCCCCCCCCCCCAACGGAAGGACGCTGCCTGAGAAGCAGAGAAGAGGCCTGCGTTCCCCTAGGGAGCTGGGAGGGAGACAGCCCAGGGCCTGGCGTGGGTGCGGCCACACACGAGCCCCACGGACAAACATGGGGTGAAACCACCCTGGTTCCCCAAAAGTGCCTGGAAACGTCCAGGTAAAACACGGTCCAGTTTTCACATTGTTTTTCTCCTCCTTCTTCATAATGTTCTGTGATCCAACTGGATCGTCATGAATGGAACAGGCAGTGAGTGCATTTCTGGGGGAGACACAGGAACGGGGAGCGGCCTGCGGGGTGGCTGTTGTGACGGGGTGAGGCTGTGCTGGTCGGGGAGGCAGCGTCCTTGGGAACGGCAGGCTCCAGAGGAGGAGACACCGTTTACACGAATGTAACCGCACTTGGGGACCTACTGTCCCGTTCGCAAGGTCCCTGGGGATGAGCCACTTTCCAAAGCAGCCAGGACGTTTGTTTTCCCTTCAGGGCACAGACCCGTACTGGAAACAGGAGACAGGAGAGGAGGAGGGCACGAAGTGGGAGGTACACCCCGGCCGCCACGCGGCTGGGGCAGCTCCAGCCATGTGTCCACGGGAGACCGCACGTCAGGGGATGTGGGGCCCCTGCCCTGGAGGCCTAGCCGGAGCCCAGCATTCTGGTGCAAGGAGCCCGGGGGGGGGTGCTCTTGGGAGGCAGACGGAAAGAAGCCAGGCCAGGTGACAGCAGGTGGCACGCGGGAGGGGTGTTTTTCAAGATTTTATTTATTCATCTAACACAGCAAGAGTGAGAGCGAGAGCGAGCCCACACAAGCAGGGGGAGGGGGCAGAGGGAGAAGCAGGCTCCCCCCTGACCAGGAGCCACACGCCGGACTTGATCCCAGGACCTGAGCCCAAGGCACACGCGTCAACCCCGGAGCCCACAGGTGCCCCTCAACAGACACGTCTTAGGAGGAGAGGCCCAAAGCGCCAGGAATAGAGGGAAAGGACTGGCCTCCACTCGTCCGTGGGAGAACAGCAGAGCCCAGCGAGGCGCCAGCCCCGCCGCCGGATGCCGCTGCGCCCAGGTGAGGGAGCAGGTGCGGAGCCCTCGCGCCCAGGCCTCAGATCCGCTCCGAACCGCTGACCTGCGGTCCCGTGGGCACAGAACTCCCGGCACAGACGCGGCCGCGCTCGCCCCTCAGTCCTCACGGCGGCACCTTCTGTGACAGCCACACGCCAGCACGCAGACGTCCGGGGCCACCTGTGCCAGTGCGGCCCTGCTGTGTCCCCGCGACGACGCCTGGCCTGTACCTGGCGCTCCCTGCGCAGACGCCCGCGTGCCGACGGGAGAAGCTGGCCCAGGGCACACACACGTGTGTCCTCACAGGTCAGGGGCCAGTCACCTTGGGGGCTGGGTGGCATCGGGACGCCGACGTTTTGGCCGCGCTGGCTCGGCCGTGATGACTGGCTGAGCCACGCTGTGCTCACGGCGCTCCCGGAGACCAGCAATCACGCAGGGCCGGCCACGGCTGGGCTTGGAGCACACGCACACGCACACGCGCGGGCCAAGGCCGCGGGGTGGGGGTGTCGCTGCGGCGAGGCGCTGAGGCTGGAAGTCAGGCTGGCTCGGCCTTGACCCGCAGAGCCGCCTAGCGCGTCAGCCCAGCTCGGGGAGGGAGGGCGGGGGCGGCCCCGGGTGCCTGGGGCGTGGGCTCGTGGGGCCCCGGGGACTCTGCTCGGGGAGGGCCCGGGCCGAGGTCACAGGTAACCGGCCAGGCGTTTGCACGGCGCTGACCACCGGCCACGTCCCACATTAGACAACGTACGGGCGTGAAGCCCCCTGCCCTCCATTCGCCGGGCTGCACCCACGGGGACAGCCCCGGCCCAGCTCCCTGCTCCGGGCGACACCTGTGCTGCGGGCCAGGGTGGCCTCGGGGCTGGCGCCGAGCAGCGCTTCTGCACTGCCATCTGGTGGCAGCGTCCGGGCACGACAGCGCGTCCCCTCCCCTCCGCCGGGGCTGGGTGCTGGCGGGGGGACGAGCTGGGGCGGCGGAACCCACTGGCCCATCCTGCGACCCCGGCGCCAGGAGCACTGGCGTTTTACCAGCGGGCCCGAGCGGCACCCACTCCTTCACCTGGTGGTTGAGCGTGTGCCGCGGGACGCCCGCTCATTCCCGACACCAGGGGGCCCAGGGCAGAGGACACTGTGTCCCCCCACCCGGGCACCCTACAGAATGCAGACGCGGCCGGGAGCCTGGCTGCCAGGAATAGCCCAGCGAGCGCACGGCGGGAAGAGCCACCCACCACCGAGTCCCGCAGAGCTGGGGGCGCCCCAGGCAGCCGGACAAGAGGCAGGGCAGCAGGGGCCAGCTGCACAGGGGTGGGGGCACCGGGCGGGGACGCGGAGCGGGGGGACGCGTGGCTCGGGGCTGGCAGGGGCCAGACCAAGACCTGGCATGTTTCACAGGTGGGGGACACCAGGTGGCCGGAGGGAGGGCCGCAGAGTGAGGCTCGCGCTCCTGCCCGAGGTGCCGCACCAGGTCAGGGGCGTTCCTGTCCGGCTCCTGCGGGGGGCGGCAGCTCAGCGCTCAGCACCAGGCCCCGCGGCGTGCATCTGCCTGCCTCTCCTTCCCGTCGCTCTACTCGCCACGTTTTTTCTTTCTTTTCTTTTCTTTTTTCTTTTCTTTTCTTTTCTTTTCTTTTCTTTTCTTTTCTTTTCTTTTCTTTTCTTTTCTTTTCTTTCTTTCTTTCTTTCTTCCTTACTTTTTCTTTCCTTCCTTCCTTCCTTTCTTTCTTTCTTCTTTTTCTTTCTTTCTTTCTTTCTTCTTTCTTTTTCTTTCTTTCTCTTTCTTTTCTTTCTTAAAAGAGGTTCATGAGACAGAGCGACAGAGCGAGACAGGGAGAGACAGAGCGACAGAGACACAGGTAAAGGGAGAAGCAGGCCCCATGCAGGGAGCCTGACGTGGGACTCGATCCCGGATCAGGCCCTGGACTGAAGTTGGGCTAAACCGCCGAGCCACCGGGGCTGCCCATTTCCCGTGTTTTCAAGCTCCGTTTATGCCTGTAGGGTGGTTGTCTTCTGAGTGATGGCACCAATGTCCCTCTTTGTCCTCCGTAATTCTCATCGCGCTGAAGTCTGCTTATCTGATTCTTACACTCAAGCTTTCTTTCATGAACGTCACAATGGCGCACCAGTTTATAACCTACCTACAGCATCACATCGGCGGTGACCTTCTTGTACACTCATCAAAAAATCCATCCTGACATTGTCTAGTCTGTGTTTAGACCACTTACATGTAATATAACTGTTGCATGGAATGTATATTGTCAGGATTAGGTCTGCTATATCTTACTGTTTTCTTTTTGCTCCCTCTCTCTGCTTTTTGTTCCCATTTTCCATTTCCTACCTTCCTGTGGGTCGCGTGAATGTTTTATAATACCTTATTTTTGCTTATCTATAGGATTTTTCACTATACGTCTTTGTATAGTTAGTAGTGGTTGCCGTAGGGATTACAATACACATACTCATCACAGTCTATACGGGTCCACAGCTTGGCATTTCAAGAGGAACGTAGAAACCTCATGACCACGTGTCTTTGCCCTGCTCACCCCTTTTAGTTGTCATAAGTACAACCTCTAAAAACTTCGAGAACCACACCAGACAATATTATATACATTGTTTTCAACTGTCAACTTCAGGAATAGAAAACGGTCTATTGTCGTTTCCCTAGTTACTCTTTCCACTATTTCCTCTTCATTCCTGGTGCTGCAGATTTATCATTTTCTTGGAAGTTCTTTGAAGAACTTCCTTTAAGCAATTGTTTTAAAGCAGCTGTTCTGGTGAAAAATTCTTAGTTTTCCTTGACCTAAGAACATTCTGCCTTCATTTTGAAGGATATGTTTCATGGATATAGTGTTGCTTCACAATTCTTTTGTCAAAATTTTTTCTGGTCTCCGCATTTTTTTTTTTTAAGATTTTACTTATTCGGGCAGCCGGGGTGGCTCAGCGGTTTAGCACCGCCTTCAGCCCAGGGCCTGATCCTGGAGACCTGGGATCGAGTCCCATGTCGGGCTCCCTGCATAGAGCCTGCTTCTCCCTCTGCCTGTGTTTCTGCCTCTCTCATGAATAAGTAAAATCTTTTTCTTTTTTAAAGATTTTATTTATTTATTCATGAGAGACACACAGAGAGAGAGAGAGGCAGAGACACAGGCAGAGGGAGAAGCAGGCTCCCTGCAGGGAGCCCGATGCGGGACACGATCCCAGAACCCAGGATCACGACCTGAGCTGGAGGCAGATGCTCAACCACTGAGCCCCGCAGGCACCCTGGTCTCTACGTGTCTGATGGGAAATGTGCTGCCATTCAAACTGTTGTTCCCGTTAGTGATGTGTGGTTTCTCTCCACTTTCCATATATATTTTTTGTTTTGTAAAAATTAGTAAAAGGAAACTTCATTTACAATGGGGTCTGCAGGCAGGGAGCTCCGGGCCGGCCACTTGCAGACCCAACAGGAGCTGCACCTGCACCTGGATGTCACCTTAGCGACCACTTTACTATCCCAGCAGGAGAAGGACGGTTTCCTCCTCCCCCAGCAACAGTCCAGCCAATAGGAGATGGCCCCATCCCCGCCAATGGGAGATGGTCCTGGCTCAGCCAATGAGAAGCCACCGCAATTCCTGCTCAGTTTAACCCTCGCACCCTCCACCGCCACCCCCTAGCCCCCTCCCCTCCTTTGTTCTGCAGACTCATCTGTGGTTTTGTTCTCTGTGGCTCCCGAATAAGCCCCATTTTGTGGGGAAATAGCTGTGGTTCCGTGTTTAGGTGTTCAGTTCCGAGATCCCGGCCCACCTAGGGCCTGGGTGTTCTTCCCATGGGACAGATCCAGGGCTGTCCCGGGTGGGGATGCTGCTGGCCCCACAGGCTGCCTGGGGCTGTGCACGGACTTGGGGGGGGGCTGCTGCCTCCTCCTCCTCCCTCCCATGTCCTGTGGGACCCCTGGTGCAGACCCTGTGACTGGAGGAGTCCCCCCTCCGTCCCTCCATCCCCCCCCAGTCCGGGTCTGGGGTCTGCAGAGTGCCCAGCACCCAGGCTCTAGGAGGGAGGGGGACAGACGCAACCCCAGCCCGGCACCTGTTCCCCGCCTTTCAGAGCCTCCTGGTGGTTGCTCTCACATTTTGCCCAAGGTCCTTAGTCATGATTAGCAAGAGCGAGAGGGTGGATGGACTCACACCGTCTTTTCCAGAATCATCAACCAGACTTTTTTAAAAGGAGGGAGAAGTGGCAGGCTGGCCGTGGAACAGGAAGCCAGGATGATGATGTGGGGCTAAGGCTGCGGGGCTCGACCCCATGACCCCAGAACTCCAGGAACCCAGGGCCATGACCTCAGGACCAGGACTGCGACCAAGGCAGACCCAAGGCAGACACTTGGCCTGCTGAGCCCCCCGCCCCTGCCCCTAACAGCACAGAACATACACTATCCTGTTTCATCATCTGCAGGGACGAAGGCCCAGGACTGCCCAAGAGATCCTTGGACTGGGTACAGGCAGGGCTAGAGGGCCCAGGAAATGGCCTCTTTAGGTGCCCCCCACCCCGACCGCCTCACTGCGTAGGACCCACCTTGCCCCTAGCGCCCACAGTGACCGGAAGCCCTGGGCCTGGCCTGTGGCTCTGGGCTCCGGAACCAGCCTGCGTAGACTCTGACCCGCATCTGTAGCCACTAGCTGCATGACTTTACCTGGGATTCCGCCTCCCACCTGGGCCGAGGCACCCGGTTTCCCTGCTTCTGCTCCTGGTCCTTCATTTTCCCCACACGGCACGTTTCGCAGTGACCGCGCCTCCAGAAGCCTTACGGGGAGCGTGCAGGTGCCCCGCGACCTGGCCCCGCTGCCCCCCAGCAGCCCACCCCACAGGCCCCCGCCCCAGGACCTACGCGCGCTGCCATGGGCCGTGGTGCCCCGCAGAGACAGCATTAAGTGGAAGAGGGGAAGGTCCTGACCCTGCCACTTGCTGTGTGTGTGACTTTGGGCAAATCACCTTTCCTGTGTCTGGGTTGCCCCACAGGTAGAGTTGTCATAAGGATGTGTCTGGGGGACACCTGTTGGTTGGACGTGGGACTCTTGGTTTCGGGTCAGGTCGTGATCTTGGGGTCATGGGATTGAGCCCTGGGTGAGCAGCCTCCCTCTGCTCCGCTCACTGCCTCTAGAATATCCGTGGGGGAACGTAGAGTAGGGCCCACGAAGCGGGGTCCTTCCCTCTGTGGCAAGCCTTAGGGACCTTGGCCCACCAGCAGCACCGGACGGCGTGGGTGGTCCCACGCACACGTATGGGCAGGGTGCCCCTAGCACGGGCGCCTCCACGCGCCTGCCCCCCGTACTCCCACGGCCTGCGCCGAAGTCCGAGCAGCATCCCAAGCGCCCCAGAGCCCGGGCCCTGACTTCCGTCACCGAGGCAACACCTCCCGCTGCCCGCGTGTGGGTGCAAAGGCTCCGTGGAAGCAGCCACGGGCTGAGTCCTCGGCTCCTCCCACGCCCCGCGGCCGCGCAAGGAGCTCGTCACGTGTGGTCAGTTGACTCGGGGACGGCACAAAGCTGCCTCCTCGGAGCACGTTTTCAGGACCTCCCGGGCCACCCCGGGCCTCAGGCGGACACGGAGGACCCCACCATGCGGAGCCCGGCCGAGCCCGACTCGCGGCAGCCCACCGACACCCCTCACCGTCCCCCACACTCGCTGTGTAACTGTCCTGTTTCTGACACAGGGACTTTCAAGACACAGCAGTGGGACTTCCGCAGGCAGGATTTCCTTGAATCTGCTCCGGGCCTGGGGATGTTTGTGACTGTCACAACCTACAACGATGAGGTAAAAGCTCCTCCAAGGTTCTGTTACTAAAATTCTGCATTTGCTACCAATTCGTGTCATGTATCCCCACAAACTTGGCGAAGAACCTCCGGGTAAGCACTCGGTAACCAGAACGTGCCATTTTTACCGCGTGCAGTCCTGAGGACAGGGGCTCACCGCCCGCCCGCAGAGAGCCTGTGGCCCAGCCGAGCGGCGCGCTGGACGTGGGTGTTTTTAGATATTTATGTGGGAGAGCGCGAGTGCATGCACAAGAGGGGGAGCAGCAGAGGGAGGGGGAGAGGGAGCTCCCCACTAAACAAGGAGCCCGACATGGGACTCGATCCCAAGACCCTGAGATCATGACCTGAGCCGAAGGCAGATGCTTCACGGCCGGAGCCCCCCAGACGCCCCAAAGCCTGGTAATATTCAGACTATCGTGCAGGTCCTCGAGATTTGGGGGACAGGGTTCTTCTCGCCCACCCTGGCTCCCCCTTCATGGCTGCCCGCCACGTGGCTGGGGTGCGGATGGGGAGCTGCTACTGTGCTAAGAGCTGATGCGACCAAAATTAACCACAATTCACCACCCGAGGCTTCCCCACAAGCCGCGAGCCTCCCGGAGCCTCCCCAGCTCCACAACAGTCCCACCAGATGGATTCTGACGGCGTGACCGTGGCCTAGGTGGGCCGACGGACCCCGGGTGCTGCCTCCTGCACCAGCTCCCCAGGATTCTCTAGTTCACAATATTTTCAAATTGCTCCTAGGATTTCTTCCTCCACCCACGTCTCTACACGTGTGTAATCTCGCAGTATCCTGGGATCTTTGTTACTGATTTCTACTTTAATTCCACTGTGTTCTGAGAACAGACGTTGTGTGGTTTCTGTTACGATTGCTTATTGAAGGACAGGCGAGGCTTCCTAGTTATTTCACCGTGTTGAAGTGTGCCTGTGGCCCGGAACGTGGCCCGTCCTGGCGCGAGCTCCCAGTGACCTTAGAATGTGCATAATCTGCGGCTGTTGGATGAGGTAGGCTGTCCACGTCCATCAGGTGCCCTTGGCCGACGGGGTGGTCGAGGTCAGCGATGTCCTTCCTGACCTGCGGCTGGATCTGCCCGCACCTGACAGGGGCATCAGAGTCTCCAAACCACACAGCGGAGTCTCCTCCTCCCCCTGTGGTCCTGTCAGTTTGTCTTGTGTCACTTGATTACCCATTAAGGACTCTTTCGTCTTCTGGGATAATTGACCTGTCACCCATGTGATGCTCTACTATCTACTATCTATTAATTATCCCTAAGAACCTTCTCTGGCCTAAAGTGTACTGTGTCCGGTTACTATGAGCACACCAGCTTTTTTTGTAAGCTTAAAGCCCGCGTACGTACCTTCTCCCTTATCTTTAATCTATGTGTCTTTGTATTTAAAGTCGGTTTCTTGTGGACAACCCAGATTCGTGTTGCCGACATGCAAAGTGATTACTGATATCACTGGGTGAGCATCCACTGCGTTAATCACTGCCCTCGTTCCTTGTTCCTATCATTGTCTTCCCCTTTTCCTATCTTTTGTACATCTAATTATTTCCTGTGATTCCATTTTATCTCCTTTCTTAGGTGTCAATTATACTTCTTAAACTCTTTTTAAGTGGCTGCCCTAGAGTTGGCAATATACACTTGCAACTATGTCCCTTGTCATGCTGTCATCCATGTCAGGTGCACATAATCAAATATGCCATTGCTCGTACCTGAACAAACCATTATCAATTAGATCAATTAAGAAAGGTAAGATTTTACTTTACCCTCAACTATTCCTGCTCTGATTCTCTTCCCTTCTTTACGTAGACCTGACTTTCTGACCTGGATCATTTCCCTTCTCTCAGAAGAATGAACAGCTCTTTCTAGGTAGGTCTACCAGTGATGCATTCCCTCCATTTTTCTTTGAGAAAAATCTTTATTTTTCCTTCGCTTTTGATGGACAGTTTTGCAGGCTACAGGATTCTAGGCCAGTTGGTCTCTTCTCTCCACTCTTCTTGCCTGCATGGTTTCTTTTTTTTTTTCTTTAAGATTCTATTTATTTATTCATGGGAGACACACAGAGAGAGGCAGAGACACAGGCAGAGGGAGAAGCAGGCTCCATGCGGGGAGTCCAATGTGGGACTCGACCCCGGAACCCCAGGGTCACGCCCTGAGCCGAGGGCAGATGCTCAACCGCTGAGTCCCCCAGGCATCCCCCACCTGCATGGCTTCTGAAGGGAAGCCAGGTGTAATTCTTACATCTGCTCCTCTGTAGCTATGTTTTCCCTGCTGGCTTCTTTCAAGACGTTTTATTACTGATATCTATAGTTTCAATGGTCCATGCCTCGGTGTCGGGTCTTTTTTTAGTTTGGTTTGGCATCTATCCTGTTTGGTGTCCTCTGAGCTTTCTGGAGCTGTGGCACTAACTCTGTCATCACTGTTCTATGCGTTTATTCTTCTTCGAGAATTGCCATTATGTGGATGTGACACTTTTCACAGTTGTCCACAGGTCTAGGATCTTCTGTTCTTTTTTTTTTTTTTTTCAGTCTTTCCTCTCTTTGCTTTTCAGTTTTAGAAATGTCCACTGCCGTATCTTCACTCTAGGAGATTCGTTCCTCAGCCATGTCCAGTCTAGTCGGCCCATCAAAAGTATTCTTTGTTACGGGGTTTCTCATCAACAGCATCTTAAATTTCTCTTAGAATTTCCATCTCTCTGCTTGTATTACCCATGTGTCCTTGCATGCCACCTACTCCTTCTGTTAGAGCCCTTAGCACAGTAATCTGTTCCCTGCCATGTCTGAATCCGGTTCAGGTGCTTGCTCTGGCTCCTCAAACTATGTTTTTTTTCCATCTCTTATTCCTTGAAATTGTTTTGTTGTTGAAAGCTGGACATTGTCTATGAGGTAAAAGGAACCCAGTACTGGTACCCACAGTTTCTGCTGTAGTACGTTGTGATTCTTTGTATTTTCTTGTTTGCCTTTCCAATTTAGGGGGCAGTGACTTACCCTGTGACCTCAATTCTCTGATGGATCTAAAAAGAATTGGCTTTCATTGTGTTCATCTTTTTACTTGTTAGGACAGAGTAGAAACTTCCAAACTCTTTGATGACAAACTAGAAGTCCTACACCTATTTTTAAAATGACAAACAATATAGAAATTAGCTAAACAGAAAGTCAAAGTTGCCCAATAAATATAACCAACTAAAAGCTTGGTGTTCTTCAGAATCTTCTTCTAAGCTTATATAAACACACACACACACACACGCGCGCGCACGTATACTTTTACAAATGATTTTATAATAAAAAATAGGATCCTATATACACTGCTCTAGCACAAGATATCGCGGATACCTTTAGTACAGGATCTCTTTTTTCGCCACACAACATTTCTTTATTTGGCTTTGCCTAAATTTAGCCAATCCTCTATTGAAAGGTACTAACGTAATTTCAAGAATATAACTTTACCATTACAAAAGCAACCCACTGAATATAATTTTACATGCAGTTTTGTCTACTTGTGCATTTCCATAGAATAAATTCCTGTAGGTAGAACCACTGAGTCAATGGTTACATGCATTTTAATTTTTAATTCATACTGAACTGTTCTCCAAAATGGTTGTCCAACTTACCTTCCCAAATCAGTGTTTAGAGATCGCATTTGTCAATATATCCCTGGACACTCTTGTTTAAATCTTTGCCAATCTGATAGTAAATAAGGGATATCTTACTCTGGGCTAAAGTATTTTTCATGTTTATCTACCATTTCATTCCTTCTTTAGGAACTGCACAGTTTTTACTAATAGGGAAGATCTATTTTTAAGAAGGGAAAGCAGAGAACACTACACATAAATTATGGAAATCCTCAATCCTAGGTATTATTGTCCAAGTTACACGGCCCACAAGGAAGATTCTATTTTACTTCACATTCACCTGGCGAACACATCATTTGCTTGGAATCTAATTCTACGAGGCTTGTGTCCTTCGGTGGGAGTAAGCTGGTGAGTACACGCCTCCCACGTCCCTGCTGATGAACAGAGCACCAGCACTATTCAGGCATGACATTGGTATGCAGAACCATTACACTCACACTGGCTAGAAACTTATTAAAGTCCTGTGCCCAGATCTGGGTGCAGCAACCAAAGAGGGAGCTGGAGAGCTTGGAAGGGGTTCAAAGGAGAGCCACAGCCTTGATTAAAGGGCTTGAAAAACAAGAACCGTGAGGGAAGGTTAAAAGAACTGTGATTACTCAGGCCTGAAAACAAGCAAAGGCTGGAGGGTAAATTAACAATGGAATTCCAATAAATAAAACTCTTATACGGCAGATGGTGATTGGTTATTTTCTAAACGGGCTGAAAGCAGACAAAGAAAATCTATACTTTAGTATCAGAAATGTAGTCTTATGACTTTAGTATCAGAAATGTAGTCTTATGTAAAGAAAAAAATTTTTCCTGAAAATAATCAAGTTCTTTGAGTGGCAAAAGCCTTTATGGAGTAGCAATCTGATGTTCAGGAGGGTATGGGTACTCTCTCAGGGCCGTGGGTCATCATTTAATACACTATTCTTACAAAGAAAGGCTACTGAGTACAGCAGGGGGGAGGTGGGCCGTGAGAGGTCTCGAGGAGGGGGTGAGAGACACAGGACCAGGGATGGGGGACAGGACAAGGGAAACGCAGAGTGCAGCGGTTTGAAGAACGTTTCTTCCCTTTCACTGTTTGTACAGCGGATCCACTTAGAGATTCGAGTTGGACAACATGACCTTGATGCGGCCATTGCTCAAGCAAAGGACAAAGTTAATGAAGTTAGCTTTAAGCTGGAACATCTAATTGAGCAAATTGAGCAAATAGTCAAAGAACAGAACTATCAAAGGGTCAGTTTGCCTATTCAGCTTGTTTTATCTCTTCCTGCCAGGAACGAAATTCTGGAGACAAAGCCCCCCCCCAAAGCATGGAAAGAATAAAGTGCCTGTTCCTCGGCCGTTGGTCTGAGCTAGCACTGTGGGGACACGCAGGGTGAAGGAAAGCACAATCTTTCTTCCCTCTCTGCCAGGCTGTGAGCTGCTCTAGGAAAGGGGACTGCGGCTCATTGACAGAGCGAATGGATAAATGCCCCCAAACGCATCCCACACATAGGAAGGGGCTCAGCCCACTCTCTAGATCACAGTTTTGTTCTCGTGACACTGTGTTTTCCAGGTCACTGTGCTCACTGGACTCTGGTCAGACATGGGGTCAAATCTGCTCCCATGCTCACCTTGTGTTGTCTCCAGACTCTGGTTTCCTTACGTGAGAAATAAGAGGACAGGTGTGCTTGGTACAGTGTCCAGCTTAAGGTTCAGTAAGGACACCAATTCTGAGAATCGATCACTATTGGCCGGAGAATCGTTTGCTCAGTGGTAAGACATAAAATGTACGAGATAATAGAGCAAATACTGGTATTTTACATCAAAATACAAAAAAAAAAAAAAAAAACAACATATGTTTTGTAAGGTTGATTCTTAATCCTTGTCTTAAGCTGACAACACACCTGGCTTAGAAAATCAGATACTGCACTTTGGTGTATGAACCGGGAAACAGTAAATATCTTCAACGTGTACAGCACCTTGTCCTCAAATCCATACAAATACTTGAAGAAACTAAACCTGCCTATTTCTCTCCCACACAGGACCGTGAAGAAAATTTTCGGATGATCAGTGAAGATACAAATAGCAATGTTTTATGGTGGGCATTTGCACAAACATTAATCTTTATTGCAATCGGAATTTTCCAAATGAAATCCCTTAAAAACTTCTTTATAGCTAAGAAACTCGTTTAAAATGTTAATACAAACAGGTACCTGCTAATTTGTAGAATGTCTGAGTCAATAAATCAAAATACGTTTGCAACCATGTGCTGCTTTTACGACTTCAAAGACGACCAGAGACTGAAATCAATGTTACACTGATAAAATAGGACTTTAAAAAGTGGTCTCTGAGCTTGGTGGAATAAGCACATCATCCAGTTCTTATTTTAACCTGGAGCAGATGGGATCCAATAGACAAAAAGTAAGCTGTGTATGTAAATTCCAGGTTTTCCAGTTGCCACGTTAAAAAGGGTCTTTTTTTTCACAAGGGCAAAATTAACCCCAGTGACATATACTTACCCCAGAACACCAGGAACACTTGCCCGTCTGTAAGCAGCACGAGACCGCCGAGACCGCGGAGACGGCTACACTGCGTCCCGACCTGCAGCCCTGGAAGCCAAGGGCCTGGCACGGCAGGCACAGATCCCTCAGCTCCGCGGTCGGGCTCCTCCAACACTGCACGCGACCAAGGGCTCCAATCCCAAGCACGGGCCGAGTCTCTGCTTTTCCATTTCCCCGCATGGCCGCCACCTGTGCAGACCCCGCCGCTGCCCTGCCCCCGTCTGCCCCTGCCCCGTCCCAGCCCGTCTCCCACCCACACTCCGGGTCTGTCCACCGCCCTGGTCCAGGCCCATCCACCGCCGCCGCCTGCCCGGGTCCAGGCCCGTTCCCCTCCAGGCCCATCCCCTGCCCGCCCTCTTGGTCTGTCCCCCGCCCCCGTCCAGGCCCGTCCCCCATCTGTCCCCCTCCCAGCCTTCCCGGTCCAGGCCCATCCACCGCCTGCGCCATCCAGGCCCGTCCCCCCATCTGTCCCCCCCCGCCCCGTCTAGGCCCGTCCGCCGCCTGGTCTGTCCCCCGCCCCGTCCAGGCCTGTCCCCCTCCCGCCCGCCCCGTCCCCCGCCCCGCCGGGCCTGCGGCGTCCTCCGGGCTCCCCCACCCCGTGTGCCCAGGACCCGCGGCGTCTGGGGTCAGCCCCGCGTCCCCCTCCCCAGGCCGCCCGGCGCCCGCCCGCGTCCCGCCGCCACCACCGTCCTGCCCGCGCCGAGCCTTCCGGAGCCGCCAGGGCCGCACCCGCCCTGCGCCTGCGCCTTCCCGGTGCGCGCACGTGGGCACCCGCGGGGGCGCCGACCCGGTGGCCGCGGCCTGACCCGCCACACCGCGGCCCCGACGGAACAGCGAGGCCTGCGATGACGGGCGAGGGCCCCGGGCCGCCGTGCGCGCTCCCCACTCCCCGCGCCCCGAGCCACGCTCCTCCGCCGCTCGGCGTCTCCCAGCGGGGATTTTGGCGGGAGCGGCGCCGGCTCCTGCGCAGGCGCGGGCGCCCCGCGGGGTCTGCGCAGGTGCGGAGGTCCCGGCGGCCGCTTCCGGGCGGCGGGCTGAGGCGGCGGGGCTGAGGCGGCGGGGCGAGGCGGCGGGCCGAGGCGGCGGGCCGAGGCGGCGGGGCTGAGGCGGCGGGGCGAGGCGGCGGGCCGAGGCGGCGGGCCGAGGCGGCGGGCCGAGGCGGCGGGCCGAGGCGGCGGGGCTGAGGCGGCGGGCCGAGGCGGCGGGCCGAGGCGGCGGGCCGAGGCGCCATGGCCGGCTGGGTGTTCTGCAACCGCTGCTTCCAGCCGCCGCACCGCGCGTCGCGCTTCAGCCTGACCAACTGCGGCCACGTGTACTGCGACGTCTGCCTCCGCAAAGGTGAGGGCGGCCGCGCGGGGCGGGGGGCGGGGCGCGCCGGCGGGAGCGTGAGGGGCCGGTCCCCGCGGGGCTGCCGCTCCCCCCCCCAGTGTCTCTCGCGGACGAAGCGGTAGAATCCGAGAGAAGCAAAGGGGCGTGGAGGGGCTTCCCGAGCGACGGCGCGTCCGGGGAACCAGCGGCCCGACGCCCCGGGCGGCTCCCGTGCGCCTGCGAGGCGCGGCCCTTCTCGCGGCGGATCGTCGGCCCCGCTGCGGCCCGCGGCGACCCGAGGAGCGCGTGTGGGGCGGCCCGGGCCCTCGTGCCGCGGGATGAGGGGGGCGCGGGCCGGGGCGCGGGGCGGCGAGGCTGGGGCAGGCCGGACGCGGTTCGGCGCAGGGGCAGGGAGGGACGCGGGCGGGCGCTGCGGGCGGGGCCCCGGGGCACGGGCAGGGGCAGGGGCAGAGCCCGAGCTCGGCGCAGGCAGCGGACACAGGGCTCAGGCCCGCGCGGATCCCGCCTCCG
This sequence comes from Vulpes vulpes, assembly GCF_048418805.1. Taxonomy (NCBI): domain Eukaryota; kingdom Metazoa; phylum Chordata; class Mammalia; order Carnivora; family Canidae; genus Vulpes; species Vulpes vulpes. The sequence continues at coordinate 139,533,334 of NC_132793.1, forward strand.
CCTGGCCGCGGGGCTGTCGGGCCCGGTGCTGCGCCCGAGAGGCGGCTCCCGGGGGTGCGCAGGCTGCAGGCGCTGCCCGGGGCGGCAGGGGCAGCGCGGGGGCAGCGCGGGCGGAGCCTCTGCTTTCCTCCGCGGCCCGCCCCTTCCCGCCTTCTCCGGCGCTCGTGCTCCGGGGCCCGCGGGCGCCGCCCCTCTCCGTCGCGTCGCTCGCCCCCGGCCCTCGACGCACCTGCTGGGTTTTAGGGCCCCTGTGACCCCAGGCCGCCCGCCTCGGGCTCCGGAACCGAGCAGAGCCTGGAGGCGGCCCCTGCTCCCGCGGCGGGAGCTTGAGAGGCCCACGGGCTGTGTTCGCAGGCAAGATGCGAAGGGGCCGTGGGGCGGGGGTGGGGGTGGGGGCGGGGGTGGGGGCGGGGCCCCTCCCCCACAAGGGCCTCACCCCACGGGCTGTGGGACGGCGATGAGACAGGAAGAAAGCCGAGGGGTCCTTCTGCGGGCAGCGGCGGAGAGGCGGGAACGGGGAAGGTCCGGCCTGTGCGCTGGGGTGAGGGTGAGGCCGAGGCCAGGCTTGTTTGCACGCCCCACGGGGCTGGTGGGGACCACCCAGGAAAGGGGGCGTTGCCCAGCGGCGGGCAGGTTGGGTGCTGGAATCCTGGAATCCACGTCTGCGAAGGCACGTCTCAGGAGGAGGCTGTTCTTCCTGGTTCTTGGTTCTTAGCCACCCTGGACCAGAGGACGGGCCGGGGGCCTGGGCTGGGCTGGGCCAGGTGTGCTGCTGGGAAGGGCAAGGAACGCAGCGCCAGTGAGTGTCTCGCCAGTGAGACAGCAGAGCTCAGACGTGTGCGGCTGCGGAGGAGCCGGGGTCGGGAGCCCTGCAGCCCCCACTGGAGTCTGAGCTCTCCAGGGACGCGGCGCGGGCTGCTCTGGTGCCAGGTGCGGGCAGGCGAGGAGATGCAGGGAGCGGGTTTCCCAGGGGGTGACGGGCGTGGCCTGGGGAGCAGGATGTGCAGAGCCGCCCAGAAGAGCAGGCGGGCGGTGTTGGCGCCGGGCCTCGGGCAGCAGGAGCTCCGCGCACACGCCCAAGGCTCTTTCCCAGTGAGCTGTCTCCTGCTGCAGAGGTGAGTCCCCGGGGGCAGAACAAAACTTGTGCTTCATCTCGGGACAGGGTGAAAGGACCTGTTTTCATTTTGAATAGCTAAAAATTTTAAATTAGGATATCATCACAAAGCCTAATTGTACGAAATTCTGCAGTACATTTGAGTTTGAGGATTGCTGATCTTCTTACTCACCATTTCGGAGCATCTTGGGAAAACAGGAGGAAATGGATTATTAGTTGAGGGAATCTCTTCAACTCTGTGCACGTGCACAGCCTTACTGTCTGAACGTGGAAAATGTTAAGTGCTATGAGCCTGTATGTTTTTGAAGAAATACCGTGATTTGAAGCTGCACTGGTACACATTCAGAAGCACTACTCACGGGGCCCCCAGGCGGCTCAGCGGTTGGGCGTCTGCCTTCAGCCCAGGGCGTGACCCGGGGGTCCCGGATCGAGTTCCACATCAGGGTCCCTGCAGGGAGCTGCTTCTCCCTCTGCCTGGGTCTCTGCATCTCTCTCTTTCTGTCTCTCTGTTTCTCATGAATAAATAAATAAAATCTTAAAAAAAAAATCACTACTCACTATAATACAGTAAAGTTTGCTTTTCTTTTGTAGGTGGAAAAGAAGAGTGCTTGATTTGTAAAGTCCCTTGTCGCACGCTTTTACTTTCAAAACATGTAAGTTGAAATATGTATTATCTGAATGTTAGTGTTTTTTTTTTTAATTCGACATTCAATTTGTAGTCATTTGGGGTGTCTGAGATTTTCTTTCATTTTGTGAGATCAACTAGAGGATCTTACAAGATTTCTGAGTAAAGTACAAGTAGGATTCGGTTTTGAACCCTCGTACAGGTAACTCCTGACCATAGGTTAGCCCTTGCGTCGTTTGCTGTATGGGTCCAGGAAATGAAGATGAGTTGTATAGGTTTCTTCAGCACAAGACTAGCTCCTCACGAAGGTGAGGGGAAGTTTAACGGTGGTCACTGTTGCAGGAGGCTGAATACAGGTCTTTTGTCATCTCTGTGAAATACGCCAGTTTAACCCGCTTGGTTTGAACTTAGTCACAAATGATTATTCTCTTTATACTTAGGTTCTAAGATACTTACTTGATCGGTTGTTTTAATCTTTAACGGTTGTTTTTACTGATTAGAACGTAACACAAAGTCACACAAGATCTAAATGAGACAAAATCATAATGGAGAATGTGAAAGTTGCCCAAATCCTGTTTCCCACAGATGTCAGCAAGCGAGTATAGTTCCTGCTCTGTGTGTTACTGTGACTTATCTTTTTACAAAATGCTGTTTTCTCAGTTGACTTGGTATTTTTGGCACACTCGCACTCCCTGAAAAGACTGCATAGTATTTCAGTGTTTTCCGGGGGGTTGGAGGGGGTAGGTTTTCACTGTTTCCATCTCACAGCAAACCTTTTATTTTTTTTTTACCACGTTTCTGCATACGTGTAAGAATATTTCTGTAGCATAAATTGCTAGGAGTGGAAAAATAAGGGCACGGATTTAAGTGTTTAAACTTAATAAGAAGCTCTTTATTTCCCTTAAACGTACCAGCTCAACCCCTTGGCCACAGAGCCGGGTTCTGCTGGCTGGCGCAGCTGGTCAGGCTTGCCCTTGAGGGGGGCGCCCCTGGCTTTTCCCTGCCCTCCTGGGCCCTACGCTCAGGTCATTCGTTTCCTCTTCTAATAAGTGTATTTAGGATGGTCTGTTTCCTTCTGTTTGCTGCTCTTTTACATCACTTCAAGCATCTTTTTTTATCATTTCTAAATAGCCTTTAATCTTTCTTGTGACTTAATTTTTCTTTTTTTTTTTTTTTTAATTTTTATTTATTTATGATAGCCAGAGAGAGGCGCAGAGACACAGGCAGAGGGAGAGGGAGAAGCAGGCTCCATGCACTGGGAGCCCGATGTGGGATTCGATCCCGGGTCTCCAGGATCGCGCCCTGGGCCAAAGGCAGGCGCCAAACCGCTGTGCCACCCAGGGATCCCTTAATTTTTCAACTCAAGAATTATTCAGGAGAAATGTTCCTTAATGTCTGAGAGGTTAGATTTTATCTCTTCTATTGTCTCTGTGGAAAATTTTTAGTCTTAATGTCTTTGTGACCAGAGAATATGGCCATATGGTTTCTTTTTTTAATTGTCAGGACTTTCATTGTGGCTTGATACGTGGTAATTGTTAATGTTCCACGGATGCTTGAGAAAAGTATTCTTTTGTTCTCTGTGCATGTGAGTGAAGTTGCTCAGGGCACCGACGCTGTTCCTAACTGTTCCTTCCTGTAGTCTCCCTAGGGCTCGGCTCCTCCGTGCCCCACGGGCCTGCGTGAGTGCCCACCGCCAGGACGCCTGAGAGCCATTCTCCCTGCTTTCCCCCCTGCTTCCTCGAAATTCTTCTCACCTGCAGCCACAGGGATCTGCAGACGTGGGCATGTGTCGCAGCTTTCCAGGAGGAAAACCTGTGTCCCCTCATGCCGTGGCTCTGTGTCCTGGCCTCTGGGGGACACGTGGTCCCCTGGCCAGCGACTCTGACCTGCCACTGCTCCCTCCCCCACTGCCTTTAGGTCTCTGCCTACGGCTGTGTGTGATCATGGCTTCTCTGGCCTGTAGCAGGAAGGACACTTGAGATCATGGCACTGTGTGTGTGGATTTGCACGCAAATGCATCCGTGTGTGCACATGTGGGAAATCACTTTCACAAAACAACACATATCCTTGCTAAATGCAGCACCCCTGATGGTTTCTATTCTGAATGGGATTTTTGTTGTTAAAACCAAACACACTGTAATAGGCTAAGCTGATTTCCTGGGACCTGCAGTACAAGAGCTGCCCACACCTGCCCCTTTGCTCCGCAGACAGGGCACCACTTGTATTTGTTCATTTGTTTGTCATTGAAAAGGGCCGTTACTGTTTCACACTCAGTACGGTCCACCGCCTTATCTATCAGGTGGTACGAGGAGCCTGCGGGGCCTGGGAAGCATCCCCGTCTGCGGACAGAGCCTCTGGCAAAAGCAAAGAGCAGAGCAGAAGGATGTGTGGACAACAAGGGGGTTGCATGTAGGCTGGAGATGGGGAAGAATGGCTACAGTGGGGAGGCCCTGAGCCCTGGAGGGGCCAGTGGGTCCAGGTCCCATGTGTGAGGAGGTGGGCCTGGGGGCCATGGGTGGTTTGGGGTACTCTTCCTCGTGCCCGCTTCACTTAGGGCCCTGGGGAGATGTGGGGGAGGAACAACCCACAGCGGTAGAACCAATGCTCTCTGGCCTCCCCCGGACCCCAGTGAGTCCTCTGAGTGGTGGACTCACTTGTCCTGCCCCAGGTCAGAGGTTGCTCACGGTGGGACCAGGACCAGGAGAATAAGACCACATGCCATCGAGGACCTGGGTTTGGCGTAAACTCAGAGAGGGGGCATTTGGGAGGGTGACCTTTCTGTGTAGGGGGGAGAAAAACAGACACCAGCCACTAGAACAGCAGACTGGTCTGGCTGGGAGCTTTCCTTGGCCTGCTGGCCTCCAGCTAGACTCAGCCTCCCCTCTGCTTCCAGGAACAACGCCACTGCAGGCCTGGCCCCAAAACATTCTCCTGGAAAGCCCCCCACTCTGCCAAGTGGATACTGGTGACCCAGCAAGGCAGAGCTGCTGTGCCCGGAGTGGAGGCCATCCATGTGCAGACGGGAAACGGGTGTCCTCCATGAGCCACTGAGATCGGGCGCTGTTTGCTGCACGTGCCATGTAACTTAGGTCCTGTTGGGTCGGTGCTTAATCAGTAACGTAGATAAAGCTGACGTCTCTGCAGCGTGAACTCTCTAGTCAACAAGCATGGCGCCCCTCCGTGTACTTAGCTGTGCTCTGGTTCCAGTGGTGATTTTCTGCACTGAGGCTGTGCACTGTTAGCTTCATCCTTGGGCCCCGATGATTTGGGGTGATGCCTTGCTCACCTCTTAAGATGTCATCTCTGTTGTGCTTATTGCTGGTATATAAAAATCAGTAGATTTTGTTCATTAGCTTTTATCTAGTCTCCTTGTTTTCATTTGATAATGCTGTTGGCTGATCTGGAGCTTTTCCTAGAGTCTCTCTCTGCACAACCATGTCCTCTCCAAATGTTCAATCTCTGTGTCATTCCTCCCTTTCTTTCTCTCTGCCACCTTTTCCTCCTTGCACAGGCTACGAGGAGACACAGTGGTGATGGCGGTGTCCTTTGTCACTTTGTGACTTCAGGGTCAAACTTCCAGTGGTTCACCGTGACGTATTCGTGGTACCCTGGCTTTCTTGCTAAGGGTTTTTATCAGGAGCCATGTTGGATTCTATCAGATGGTTTTTCTGTAAATAATCAGGGTTGTCATTTGTTTTTGTTTTTGTTTTTTTTTTTTAACTGTATTTTGTTGAGGTAGCGAATTGTATTTATTTTTAGAATTTTAAACCCAGAGCAGGGGATCCTCGAGTGGCTCAGTGGTTTAGTGCTGCCTTCCGCCCAGGGCCTGATCCTGGAGACCCGGGATCAAGTCCCACGTCGGGCTCCCTGCATGGAGCCTGCTTCTCCCTCTGCCTGGGTCTCTGCCTCTCTCTTGCTCTTTCATGAATGAATAAATAAATAAAATCTTAAAAAAAAAGAAAAACAAGGTAGAATTCTCTTTTTTTGAAGATTTTGTTTATTTACCTTTTAGAGAGACTGAAAGAGAGCATGTATGTGCATGTAAGCCAGGAGGAGGGGAAGGAGGGGGGAGGGAGAGAGAATCTCAAGCAGGCTCCACTTAAGATAATGACCTGAGCTGAATCCAGAGTCAGATGCTCAACCAACTGAGCCATCCTGGTGTCCCTATACCCACAGTCAAATTTTAAACACTACAACTTAGTTATGATGCAGTATAGCCTACATGTGCAGAGGGATTGGGGGGTTTTGTGCCTGTGTTCATGTGAGAACCAATCTGTAACTCTTCTTATAGATACTCTCTTCAGGTTTTGGTGAGTCGGGTTTTCACTGGCTTAAAAGGAGTTGGAAATTCTTTCATTTTTCTTTTCTCTAGTTTTTTTTTGGGGGGGGGGGTTATTCAGAGAATGTATGCTAGAATTCATGGGTGGCACTACTTGATCCTAGAAGACTTTTTGTGGGGAAGTTTTAAACTAGGGTTTTAATTTGTTTTAAAAAAGATCTTATGTATTTATCCCTGAGAGACACAGAGAGAGAGAGGCAGAGACACAGGCAGAGGGAGAAGCAGGCTCCACGCAGGGAGCCCGATGTGGGACTCAATCCCAGGACCCCGGGGTCACGCCCTGGTCTGAAGGCAGACACTTAACCACTGAACCACCCAGGCCTCTCAGGTTTTAAATTTTTAATTAGATATGGAATCTTCAGAGTTCCTAATTCTTGGGTCAGCGTGAGTGGTCTTTCTTTAGGAGTTTGTGTACTTTATCCAGATTTTCAAATGTCTCATCAGCGTGCCTGCGTTATTCTGTATTTTCAGAGTCTTAGATCCGTAGCGATGTCCCTTTCTCATCAAAGTAATAGTTGCTGCAGTTTCTCTTTATTCTTCAACAATCTTCCTCGTTTTATTTTTTTTTATCAGCATTCTCAGAGAACTAGTGTTTATCTGCAATTTACATTTGTTCTCAGCTATGTTCTCTGATGTTTCCTTTTTTTTCCTTTGGACTTAGTCTGTTTTGTAAGATGGGTGGGATTTGTGCTATGGGATTGGGACACCCCTCTGTTCATCCTTGCCTGGATTGTATGTGTTTGGCTTCTTTACATTTTTTTGACTTTCACTTTGAAATAATTTGAAATTTCTACTCAATTACTCCTGTGACCTGTGCATTTTCTGAAAGTATGTTGACTGAGAAATAGGGAATTTTACTTGTTATTTTTACTGACCTTTGTTGAAGCCTAATAGGGGAAAGTGCACAGATACAGGTGCGTGGCTCTGGGAATTGTTTGTGACCTGAACATATCCACCACTCAGACCAAGACAGAGTTCATTTCCGTGATCCCAGAGACCCTGACATGGCCTAGACCTTCCTGCCAATGTGAGGCCCTCAGAGACCTCTGCCGTTTTACCTTTGTCTCACCTGCCCCTACCCTGCTGGCGTGTGGTTTCTTCTGCCTGCACAGAGACCCACAGGGCAGCTAGTGTGCGGTCGCCATTCTGGTCTGGGTAACCCACTTCCCCTTCCCTCGTGTTCCTCACTGGCCCCGGAACCCCCTGCTCCCACCGAGGAACCATTTCCTACCTGAAGACAGTGTCTCCTGTTGGTGACAAGTTCTCTGGTTTGTCTGAAAAGGACCTCTCTTCTTGCCTCCGTTTGTGTGTGTGTGTGTGTGTGTGTGTGTGTGTGTGTTTTATTCATGAGAGGCACAGAGACAGAGGCAGAGACACAGGCAGAGGGAGAAGCAGGTTCCGTGCAGGGAGCCCGACATAGTACTCGATCCCGGGTCTCCAGAATCACACCCTGGGCTGAAGGCAGTGCTAAACTGCTGAGCCACCCGGGCTGCCCTCTTGCCTCCATTTTGAAGCATAATTTCACTGGGCTCAGAATTCTTTAATGGAAATTAATGTTTTCTGGTGCTTTGATCATATTCCTCTGTTGTTTACCTCTTTCCACGGCGTGGCTACCCCGTATGTGATGGCAGTTGTCTGCACAGGTGTCCTGTCTGCCCGGTGCAGGAGGCGTTTGTTAGGCTGGAGAACCCTTGGTTGCCCTGTCTCCACACACCCCCCCGTGCCATCCTGGCCTTCACGGACCTGTGATGTGTCCCCTAACACATCAGTGATAGCATTTCCAGGTGCTTGCATTTCTGACCCTGGAGCTCTTTGTCCAGTTTTGGGTGGTCTGTGTGTGACGTACTTTACATGCAGGCATGGTTCCCCCTTGCTGAGCACCAGGCTTGGCCATGCTCTCTCAGGTGCACTCCTCTACTCATTTGCCTGCTCACTGCACGGCCCTCAAGGAAGGCTCCGCGTGTGCTTGCCTTGCTCGGGAGATGGAGGCTCGGTGGCATCAAGCCATGTGCCAGCATGGCAGGTCTTGCTGGCACAGAGCAGAGCTCACAGGTACCTGGAGGCCATGCCACCACCGCATGATGCCCTGGTCTGCCCAGGCAGCCTTGTGCAGGGTCCCCACCATCCTGACACCCGGGCGTGGATTCCAGGGCCATGTCCCCACACTGGCCCGTCCTCTCCCAAAGCCAGATCCGCGCCGGCCCCTCTGCTGTCTGCTCCAGAAGGCCTTGCCCTTCATGGCATGTGGCCCAGTTTCTCACATTAACCTGATGTAGTTTCACTGTTGTTTTAGTGGAATTGGGGGGCATAGATGGCCCCCTAGCCACCATCCTGACGTTCATGACTTGGTTACAGTCCAGACTAAAGACCAGACGGGGAGGACACACGAGGCTCTCCCTGCAGCTTTTCAGTCTGGTGTGATTGGGTTACAGCCACGCTCCTTGGCCTTTTCCCTCCTGAGTTCTGTGTGTGTGCTCTGTCTTGCCCCTTCAGCCTTTGGGGGTGTCTTTCCAGGTAGGGTTGTGTCTCACCTCACCCCTGTCCTGCAGCAGGTGCCCGGAGCCCCTTGGCCTGCCACAGCCACTGGCAGCTGGGACATGGGCGACCCTCCCAGGGCTCCTGGACATCTGGACATGATGGTTGGTGTCGTCTGTGGCTAGTTCTAGATCTCGGGGTGCAGTTTTCTTCCCGGGGTCTGTATGCCCGCGTTAGAAGCGGTGACACAGACCTCCGCTTCCCCTCCCTTTCAGACCGACGTGGATATCCAGGCGCTGTTCATGGGCATAGACGGCCTGTGCAAGAAGTACTCGAGAGAGACCTCCCAGGTGAGCGCTGCACGTGGAGCTTCTCGCTCAGCATGACGCCCGTCCACCCAGCACGCATTGGAGACGCAAGTTTGTGATGATGTCAGCGGAGACCCTGTGTGACGTGCTCTGAGACCAGTCCCTCTGGGATTTGGGATCAGCACGTTTGCTGCCTTCGCTATGCCTGAGCCCTAGGCTGCGTTCTGCTGTGGCTGCTTATGCCTTTGCTATGTGTGGGGACATGGCTGTCATCTGATCCTCTCAGTCTGGGGCAGGCCTCACCTTTGGGGTGTGAAGGGCCCCAGTCGAGGCTACAGGCTGCTTCGTGAGGCTGTCCTTCCTGAGGGTCACGGTCCACTCGGGCACACTCTCCCATCCCGGGCACCTGTGTTCCTCCCGGCCCTGCTCCCCTCACCATGTGTGCCTTGTCCCCCACATCTCACCTGCTGCTCCTCCCTCCAGTGTCGTGAATCCCTCCTCATGCCTCACCCTGCCCCAGACGCCTGTATGCCCAGATGTCACTGAACCATGTGCAGGCCGCTGTTCTCTCCAAGAAGCTGCCTGGGAGAGAAGGGAGCCCTCCAGCCCCCAGCCCTCCTGCTTCTCCCCCTTCTGTTAATGGGAGCTCGCCCCGCTGCAGGCCACCTCCCACCTACCCTCCACGGGAGGGGGCCAAGGGAGAGCTGTGCTCACGCTGACCACCCTGGGCCCGTTGCACATCTGGAGGCCATGGTCCAGCAGCCCTGCCGAGGCCACCCCTCCTCTGCACGGCCTCTCGTCTCCCACTGTCTGCAGCTGAAAGCACCACGGTGTCATGGCTGTGCACCTGCACTCAGCCCAGTGTCCTGGGAGGGGCCCGGGCCACACACAGATGCCCCAGAACACAGCAGTGGCACCGGGCCAGTGCTAGGTGAGGGCCTGGAGGTCTCCTTGCCTTGGCCACAGGGGATCCAGGCCCCTGAAGCCCAGAAGCTGCCCACGTTCTGGGAGGTCCTCACAGCCCTGGCATTGGCGACCACGGGAGCAGAGGACATAGCATTTCCTGATGGCCCCATGGAGCCCTGTGCCGTGTCGGAGCCCTGTGCCATGTCAGAGCCTGTGCCCACACAGGGGTGGGGGCCCACTGCCAAGGGACCTGCCTCACGCCTCTGGGCTGCATGTCCTGTGGCTGCGTGCCCGGGTCAGGGCGCGAAGCCATTTCCAGAAGCCACGTGATGGGATTTCACATGTGTGTCTGTCAACATACTGGGCCTGTTGTTATTCTTGAATGAATGAATTGGTGTGTATCTTAGGTTCCTCTTGGTATGAATTTCTCGTGGGGCAGAGAACCCACGTAAAGAGCATGAAGCCCCCCTGAGGCCCTGGCCCAGGCCCCAGAACCACGGCAGGTGGCTTCGCACAAGCCCTCAGGAAGTCACCCCTCCTGTTCTGGTCAGAAGAAGCAGAACCTTTTCTCTCCTCCTTCCCCTGATGACCTCTGCATCAGGGCTGGCCCATGTCAGTGGGTCAGAGTGTGCACACGAGGCTGCTCCAGGCACCCTGCACCTGCCGCACAGAGGTCGTGGCTCTGCCCAAGGAGACAGTCCCCTGGGCCGTCCCACAGCTTCCCTGCCTGTCGCCTCCTGGCCTGGCCTTCCTCAGCCTCTGCTCTCTGTAAAAAATCTCAGAAGATGGGTGCCCACTCCATCCAGGGGGGCACACTCTACTGGATGAGGTTCGTGGCCCTTTCAGATTTTATTTTGGTGGTGTCCGCACCCCCCGCCCACCTGGTATAGCCACAGCAGCTCCTCCTGAAGGGCCTGACATCCCGGAGGCCCCTGCCTGGTACAGGTGTGCGGTGCACAGACACGGGGCTGATGCTGCCCCTGCCTCAACGTCCTGTGCGCAGGCCTCCCAGGCTCAGCTCTCCGTGACCCCGTCCTGGCTGTGGCCTCACTGCCTGGTCACGACTGTGTCATCCACGGAGGCCTGCACGCTTGTTCTCTGCCTGTATTGGTTTAAGGACAGCTGCCGCCCACCTGCAGGCCCTGCTGGGCCCCGGTGCCAGTGCAGGCACAGCCCTGCTCCTTGGCGCTCTGGGTGGGCTGTCCTGCGGTCGCTTCCAGCGCATGTGCCTCCTGTGTCTCAGGGTGGGCCCTGTTCTGGGACATGAGGCTTACGGGCAGCTGTGTGATACCTTCTTCCTGCTGCAGGCACAGAGCCCGTTGAGGAACGAGACCATGTTGTTGAGGCTACGGACTGTCAGCCCCATCTTGGCTGAGGGCGACTGTAGGGCAGGGTGGGGGGCTCTAGGTCTGCCCAAAGCCCTCCTGGCCGTGCGCGCCCCTGCCTCAGGTCTAGGCCTGGCCACCCTTCCTTGCTGCCTCCCCCCACCTTGCCCGGAAGCTGGGCCATCACTGAGCATCGGGGGCACTTCTGGACATGGCCTTGCGAAGATGAGGGTGCCCATGGGGGCAACATGATGGGCCCTCATGGCGCCCCCACCAGACAGATGCTCCAGACAGAGCCCACATCTGTCAGCCCTTGTCCTGGGGAACAGGGGACCTGTGTATCGTGTCCTCCAGGCCCCAAGGGCGTGGGATCCCCTGGAAGATGCAGGAGTCTAGGAAGGGGGTGTTGGTCACTCCTGACCGTGGCCCCTTCTTCAGGAGGTGGCCTGGCCGTGGGGGAGGCACCAAAGCTGTGGGCTGGCTGTCCTGTCCACAGCGGCTCCTGCCCGGGTCTGTGCTAGCCCAGGGAGCCTGGTCCAGGGCCCGCCCTTGTGTCCATCCACTAAACAAAGTCCTGGGCTGCGTGGACAGTGTGGGACCTAGAGGAGGCTGCTGAGTACGTGGGGCCGTGCCTGTGCCCGGGGGCAGCAGAGCCCCGTATTGGCAATTACAGTGCAGCGTTCCAGGAGGGGAGGCGTCACCATCTGGAAATCTCCCTTGATGTGGGATGCCCGTCTCCTCCCCTGGGTGGATCCCAGGTGGCATTTTCTGGGTGACGCTGGCGCTCTCAGATCCTGCTGCTGTGTGCAAGTTGGGGCTCGTGTAAATGGAGGCACGAGGTGGCACGAGGCCCGGGTCAGCGGGCCCGGGGGTCCAGACCAGGGCCTGGGCTCTCAGAAGCACTCCCCTCCACTTGGTGTGGCATGTGGCCTGCACAGGTCTCCCCTCCTGGGCCAGCCCGTCCATGTAGCACTTCCAGGGTGTTTCCTGTTGGTGCTGCTTGGTCAGGAGGCCATCCCGTGATCCAGTTGCTGCTGCCAAAAGGATGATCCGCTGATTGGCCTGCTGGGCCATGTCCCGTCCCGTGGCTGGGCCCCGAGAACCACTGAAGCCCCAGGCACGGGGGCCGGTGCCACCCTCGCTGTCTGCGACCTCACATGGAACCTCACATGGAGCACGCTGCCTCAGCTAGCATTGCATTCGGGCACACGCACCACTGCGCACACGGCCAGCACAGCGTCTCCGAGCTCTGCTCCAGACCAGGGTGGCAGCCAGCAGAGCCCATGCCTGGGCCGGCAGACGGGCAGGGGGACAGGGCGCGGGGAAGCAGAGCATGCTTGTGCCTGCGCTGGAGGCCCCTCCCGGCCGCTGCGCCTGGGACTCGCTGCGCGGTAGCGGCCCACTGCCAGCGGCTGACACGTATTCTCTTCTCAGGTTTCAGAATTTCAAGAAAAGCACAGAAGGAGACTGTTGGCCTTCTATAGAGAAAAGGTAAATCCGGGGGGCTGGCAGCCTCACTAACCAAGGCCGTGTCTCCAGGTGGCGGGCCACTGCGCGGACACCTGTCCTGACCCACAGCCCGTGGGGTTCTTGTCTGCTGTTGCACGTGGCCACCTGGGGACCCAGCCAGGGTCACGGGAGCAGTCTCACTTTGGAACGCTGACATGGACCCACTAGCATCCCCAGGACTCGGGCCCTTTTCCACAAATGGCAGCTGTGAGGTTGCCCTGGGGAATCCTTATGGAAGGACGGTCAGGATGCCTGTTTGCCCAATAAATACTCTCCTCTGGAGTCTCAGAGCGGACTCGAGATGCCTTGTGGAGCGTAGATGGAGGAGCGTAGGGGAGCACCCAGGGGGGCCCTGGCTGAGGCTGAGCTTCCCCACAGCATTGCGCTGTCTGGGCTGCGGGTTCCAAGGCCCTGGTGGCCTGCACTCCATGCAGGCTTGCAGCAAGAGGGCAGCAGTCGTGTCACCCACATTCTTAAATTTTTAAGATTTTATTTATTTATTCCTGAGAGACACAGAGACACAGGCAGAGGGAGAAGCAGGCTCCCTGCGGGGACCTGACCCCGGGGCCATGCCCTGAGCTGAAGGCAGACCCTCAGCCGCGGAGCCCCTGGGGGCCCTGTCCCCCACATTCTGACTCGTGGCTGAAGACGTGTAGACGGTCCATGCAGCTGGCCCGATGACCGGGGTCTGGTTGTGTTTAGATCGCGAAGCTGGAGGAATCCCTTCAGAAGTCCGTGCTGCGGATGGAACAGCTGCAGAGGTGGGTGCTGTCCACGAGCTCCCGCGGGGCGCCCGACCGTGCCGCCTGCTTGGCCATCTGTCTGAGACCTTGTGACCAGGGCAGCAGAAGAAAGAGCATGTTCATTTGCCAGAAGCTTCCGTCGAAGCAAAAATGCAGCAGGAGGTGATGGGAAGCAAAGGGGGCCATGAAAGCACAGGAACAGTTGTCCTGGGGGCACTCCCAGAGGGCCGTGCACTGAGGGGCTCTGCGGCCAGGCCCTGTCGGACCCCCGCCCGCAGCCTGCTGCCGGGGCCGTGGCGTCCGTGACAGGTGGACGCGTGTGGCCTGTGGCTGGGGCAGGGCAGCCTCGGCACGGCCTCTCGTCTGGCTCAGGCATGTTAGGCCGGGGGTGCCGCAGAAGCCCCGCTGGGGGCCACACATCAGGTTGGAGGCCGCAGGGTTGATGTCCTGGGGAGCTGCTGTGCACCGACGGCTCGTGTGTGCAGGGTGACCCCGGCTGCGGGTGGACGCTGTGGATTGGGCGCCGACGTGCCAAGGCCACCACAGGCAGGGTGAGAGGGCGCCCAGCAGCCTGCCCCAGTGTGAGGTTGTGCTCTGGGGGACCCGGCTCCCAGCCGCTCCGTGGAGCGGGGGCAGCAGAGGGCAGTGTGCCCATGTGGGTCACCCTGACTCGGCCTCTGCGGCATCAAGGAATACTGTCTTTTGTGAGCTGTGGAAAATCCACAGCCGCGGTCTTTCCGCGGCCCCTCCTGCTGTGCCGCTTGGTGCCCCATGCGGGTCTGCGGCCTTGGCCCTGCCTCTCTGCCCAGCTCTGCGCCGCATACCTCTCCCACCTCGGCTTCATTTTGGCTGCTCGATTTTGCACGTGCGGAAGGTTCTGGGTCATCTTTTTTTTTTTTCCTGGGTCTTTACCTTCGTGGTGTCAGCGTGTTTTGGTTCCCATTACTGTTAGGCACATCACCTGATGCCTCGGGCTCTTGCTCCGGGTGGAGCTTTCTGGCCTGGCTGGGCCGGTCGTCCTGCTGGCGTGCTCGTGCATACCCAATGCGGCCTGCGTTCCCAGGGAGGATGGCCTCATCCTTGGGGGCACGGGTGGGCTCTCTGTTACCGTGCTGTGTCCCCGGGGAGAGCAGCTTGGTGTCAAGTCAGCAAGCGGGAGCCCGTGCCCGCCCCCGCCCCGTGTTCCCAGGACGAACTGTGGGCACGTCAGCCAGCCGCGGGCCCCTTGCCCGTCCTCGGGCTTCTCTGCGTGGGAAGGGGGTCTGAGGCTGGCCGGGCCCGGGGCACTGGGCGGACAGGGGGCATCTGGCTGTTTGTCTTCTTGTGCTCCAAACTGCAATGAGTGATGCGGGAGTAAATGTTTGCGGTTTAATTAACGCCTTATCTCTGTCTGTTTAGTATGAGATTGTCACAAGAACCAGTTCTCGGCGCAATGAAAACTTCAATTTCAAGTAAGTAACATGGGGCTGAAACAGGAGGGCTATGAAGAGGCGTCTGCCTGGCTGGATGCGGCCTAACGCTCACACCTCCACCACAGCTCCTTCCGCAAAGCCAGCTGGACACCTGCTCTTGCACCTGGAGTCATCAGCCTCTGACAGGTGTGTGCCCTGGGAGCATCGGGGGCCCCTGGGTGTCACACGGCCCTCCCCAGCCCCTGATGCTGGACGGCTCCATGGGCGAGCAGGAACACGTGGCTCGGGGGTCAGGGGCTGGGCCCTCCCGTATACCCCCCCCGGCACAGCCCCAGAGGCAGGTGTGTGGTCCAGGCTGGCCCATGACGGCTCCGTCCCCTCTGTCGTAGCGATCAGTTGCAGGCCATCCCACACCCACGCCGGGCTGATGGGTGTCATCCCTGGGACTCTGGTCTGGGACCAGGACGGCCAGGCTGGGGGTGGCGGCTTGGAAGGGAACCTGCACAGAGATGATGGGAGATGTGCTGGCAGCAATCCTGGCCCCCACTCTTCCCTGACGCAGTGTGGGTGTGTCTGGGGCAGCGCCCGAGCTTCCTCCAGCAGCTCGCCCTCTGCCAGCGTTCCCCCCTCGTTCTTTGTCTTGTCTTCTGCCGTTGTCTCCTGCGGGGCGCCCAGATGGCGTGTCGCTGTCAAACGTGGGGGCTCATGGTGTAACACGTGCAGGTCAGGCAGTAAGTGCTAAATGGAGGAGACGCCCCTGCCTGTGGGGCAGGGGGTCTGGGTCTCAGAGGGGCGAGGACAAGCTGGCTGTGGAAGGAGGGGGCGAAGGAGTGCGCCCCTGTGCGTCTGCCCCGACTGTGGGTGGTCCTTGAGGGCTGGGGTGGGGGGCACAGGTCTGGGCTGGTGCTCCTTCCTCCCCGGAGCCCCGGGCCCAGGAAATATATCCCCCGTTCACTTCACAGAGTGGAGTCCATGCAAGTCGACCGTACTCCGTCCCCGACGAGGAAAGTAAGTACACCTGCTCCCCGTGCTGCTTCCCCCACACACAGCTTCTGTGGTTTCTCTGTGCGCCAGGAGACAGGCGGCCACCGGCCAATGCGGGGCCTCTTGGATGAGTGCTGGCCAAGCAGTGAGCGGGTGGGACGGCTCGCCGGGCGGGTCCTGAAGACCGTTGCAGGTGCACCCCCCTCTGGAAGCAGAGCCCGACGGGCAGGCGGGAGGGAGGGAGTGGTGCTGGGTAGTCAGGACAAACCCCCCCCCCAGCCAGCTGAGGAACCCAGGAGAGGAGCCAACAGGGGACAGTGGCAGGGAGCTCGGCTCCTTCCCTGTTCAGGTGCCGCGCCTCTGGACACAGCTGGGGAAGTGGGTCCCCAGAGGGAGTGGCCAGCCCGGGAAGGGGGCCCAGCAGTGCACCTTAGTGTTGGCGAGCACCCCGCACACGAAGACCATGGGCACACACTGGGTTCAGGCTGCTCCGTGAGAAGTAGTGCTGTTTCCAGGGACCACCCTGGAGCACATTGAAGAGGAGTGTGGATTCCAGCAGCAGGCAAGAATGCAGAGCCGCTGTGAGCTGGTGCAGGGCACACCCCAGCCGTTGGCGGCGGTGCCAGTGTGTCCTCCCCGCGCCCATCTCTCGCCTGTCACGTCGGGGGGACACTGGGTGCACCTCCTCCTGCCCCGGGCCCCCACCTGCCGCTGCTGGCCTTTGCTGCCCAGAGGCTGGACCCTGAGCCTCACACACATGTGGCCTTGTTTGGAGGTCAGAGGCTGAGGCCTGATAAGTTCACGTGTCGCCGGGTGTTAGAGCCGAGGGACTGGAAGATGGTGGGGTGTCATAATTGCAGAGTGAGACGTAGGCCCCGTGGTAGCACGTGCTGCTCCCAGGGCACACGGGGATCATGGAGCTGCTCGGACATCTCCAGGAGAAGGGCTTCTGGGAAGGAAACAAGCAGGCACGCCTGCATTCCAGGAAAACTATCAGCAGGCTGGGGTGCGCCCCCCCTGCTCCAGAGGAGACGAGTCCTCCGTGGGGCTCAGCTCCCGGATGCTCCGTGAGCCCTGGGGGTGGGTGCGTGTGCAGGCACCTCGAGGGGAGCTCAGTGAGCACCCAGTGGGGGCGGGGGGAGCGCAGTCTCCTGGGAGATGTTGGGGGATTGGGGGGACCAGGGGGAGGGGCAGCACACACCCTCCAGGGGCGTGAGAACAGGGCTCTGCTGGCGAGGGGCTGCCGTGGGGGCCGTGGTCTGCTGTTCTGGGAGGTCCCTGCCCCAGGGGGCAAGTGGGGGCAAGTGGCCGGGGCTGCAGGGGAGGCACGGTGGGGGCACCGCAGCCTACCTCACCACACCTGTGCAAAGCAGCCCTGCTGGTCCTGCAGGGCCTTGTCCTTTGTGCCTCTCCCCGCTGCCCTGCACTGAGCCCAGGGTCCTGGACGGGGGGTGAGAGGGCACCGCCCGTGGGGGCACATGGTGCTGATGGCTCCCCACAGAGCCCCAGGCTCTCCAGCCTGCGGCTTCCTACCAGGGACAGTGAGAGCATGACTCCCAGTGTCCTGTGCACACAGCCCACCCCATGGGTTCATAAGGGAAGCCAGCAAAATGTGAAAACCCGCTTGAAGGAGAATCCAGAGAGCAAACACGTCAGCCGTGGAGGATGCAGAGACGAGGGCACCAGTGTGCTGAGCACTGCGGTGTCCACAGCACCCGGACGGGATGTGGGACCGTTGTCCCTGGTGCCTGCACTCCGCACTAGGCAGCTCCAGGGCAGGGAGAGCCAGACCCCACAGCCCCAGGCCCCTGATCGTGCAGGGAAGTCCTGGGTCTTTCTGGAGTGTTTATTCTCCCGCAGGAAGAGCTCTAGTGAGCAGGTTGTCAGTAGAGGCAGAGCCGTAAAACTGCTGTGATTACCCCCCGGGCCCGGCCTGGTCTGCGTGGGGCCAGGTCAGGTGGGGCCTGTGCCTGCCATGCTCAGAGTGGGCCCTTGGCGGGCCCCGTGAGACCATCGGGGTCTGCAGGCAGCTCAGCAGCGCGCGGCATCCCGACCTGGCAGGAACTCCCAGGGCCCTGTCCTGCTACCTCTAACTCCAGAACCCGTGCCTGCCACCCCTGTGCCCTGTGTCCAGGGTGCTTTGGGTCTTTATATGCTTTTTTCTTCACCTGTTACTGACTTCTCCCCAAAACAGGATACTCGAGGGCTGACCCAACAAAGAAAAGCCCTTTCTTAGTAGAAGTTACAGTGAGAAAAGACAGCCTAGTGATTTTTGTCCTCCTTCTGTGACAATGATCTTTTCTGTTGAAGTTGCAAATACTGCTGGTTGTTCAGAGCTGGCTGGAGATGGGCTCAGGGGCACAGGCCTATGGGAGGCTGCGAGAGGAGCAGGTGTGAAGGGCTGCTGGGGCACATGGAGTGTGCGTCCGGGCACCCTGACTCAGTGGGCGGCCACGGGGCGGGGAGCCCCAGAGAGGGTGGGCGGCTGGGCACTCTGACTTACTCTGAGTGCAGCAGCGTGAGGCAGTTGCCGGGACTGGCCGGTGGGAAGGACGGGGTCCTGGGGGGACAGCCACGGCCAGCCCTCCATTCCCACGGACGCTGGGGAGATGCTTCACCTCGGGAAGCTCTGTCGTGGGTGTGAGTGTGTGGTCAGCAGACGTCTCACTGGAGAGCCGCCCCCCAGGCAGGACAGTGCTGCTTGCAGTCCCTCCAGGGTGGAGTCCGGCTGTGGGTGTGAGCGGGGCCTGCAGTCACAGAGGGTGCCGCAGAGCAGGGCCACCAGGGGAGTCTGCGGGGCGATGCGATAAAGAACCACGGAGGTGGGTCGCCTCGGGTAGGAGCTGGGAAGGCAGGCCACCATGTGGGCCTGCGGGCGGTGGCCAGTCTAGAGACCGGCAGGGGCCGGGCGTTGGAGGGGCCCCGGGGGGAAGCCTGGGCAGCCGCAAACAGCATTTGGCCTGGGTGCGGGCAGCACCTCTGATAGGAGGAGGGTGCCCCCATCACTAGGTCCACACCCGGGAGGCGGGGAGAGGGACCGTCCCTGGGGGCGTGACAGGTGCATGGCCGGGGGCAGGGCCCTGTGAGGCTGAGAACGCCTCGCCCCCTCAGTGTCTGCATTTCAGGTGACAACGTTACATGCGCAAAATGAGGATTTAGTCAGAATCTTAAAATTTATGATGTCAAGAGTGCCTGGATGGCTCGGTTGGTTAAGTGTCTGACTCTTGGTGGTCTCAGGGGCATGAGATCAAGCCCCACACTGGGCGGAGCGAGTCTGCTTGAGATTCTCTCTCCCCCTCTGTCCCTTCTCCTGCGTGTGCATGCTCGCTCTTGAATAAAACCCTTAAAAAGTAAAATGTAGGGCAGCCCCGGTGGCTCAACAGTTTAGCGCCGCCTACAGCCCAGGGCGTGATCCTGGAGACCTGGGATCAAGTCCCACATTGGGCTCCCTGCATGGAGCCTGCTTCTCCCTCTGCCTGTGTCTCTATGTCTCTCATGAATAAATAAATAAAATCTTAAAAAAAAAAAAAGGTAAAATGTATGACGTCAGTAAGGACATGACGTTTTCTGCCTTCTGACATTCTTGAGGGTACTGGGCAGAGGCCTCTGAGCGTGGGGAGGAGCCGCGAGTGCCCTGCCCTTGGGGTCTGCGGTCCGGGCGCCCAGGAATTTGGCCACCGACGGGACTAAGCGCATTGCGAGGAGAGTCTTGCTCAGAGGTGGCAGCATCAGAAACTGGCTTGGTGTTTTTTTGAGATTGTATTTATTTGAGAGCAAGCGGGGCGGGGGCAGAGGGAGAGGACCCCAGGCTGACTCTGCGTGGCTCCATCCCGCTACCCTGAGGTCGCCACCTAAGCTGAAACCAAGAGTGGCGCACTGGACTCACGGCAGCACCCAGGCGCCCTGACCTGTCTCCGTTTACGCACTTAGCCCGAGGTAGCAGCTGGGCCGGCCAGAATTTCCCTGATCAGCCCACCCCAACACGGACGCATGGGTAAGTGGAGGTCCTCGTGT
Source organism: Vulpes vulpes (assembly GCF_048418805.1). Taxonomy (NCBI): domain Eukaryota; kingdom Metazoa; phylum Chordata; class Mammalia; order Carnivora; family Canidae; genus Vulpes; species Vulpes vulpes. The sequence continues at coordinate 139,553,088 of NC_132793.1, forward strand.
CGGTGCCCCTCGGCGAGGGTGTGGCCCATGGGGCACAGATGGGAGGTGCTCCTGTGGGGGCGGTTGTCCGCAGCAGGGATGCTCCCGGGAGCCATCGGGGGGCTGCTTGGTTTCGGAAGCCAGGCCTCTTCCCCCGGCCTTGGCCCTCCTCACCGCACCCATGAACTCAGGCCTGGGGGGGCACTGCTGGTTAGCGGCCAGGCATGGGGCCCAGCATCTCTGCCCTTTGCACCGCCTCTGCTTCTGGCGCAGGGTCTTTAGCAGCTGCATCAGAGTCGGACGTCTGACTAAAGTCGCATCTCAGGGGCCGGGGGCTCCATAGCACCTGCCCTGGGGGAGACTCTGGTGGCCCTTCCCACGGGGCTCAGCCGTTGCCACCGTGGTGGTGGTCCTGCTGGCCAGGAGGACCCCCGCGTGGGCGTTCACCTCCTGACCACCATGGGCCTGTTGTGCCAGCCTGGAGGCAGTTCCACCCTGTGTACGGAGTTTCTTGCTCTAGCCAGTTTCTTGCCCTGCATGGACCTCCCTGCCACACCCTGGTGAGGACGCATGACACCCCCTCCAGTCCCTCCCAGAGTCCTGTCAATGCCATTTCCATGGTGCTGGGGTGCTGTTCCTTGCAGACGCTGGCTCTGGCTCCCCGCTCACCTTTGTTGGGAGCGTCCTGTGGGCCCAGCACCCCTGCACCCATGCAGGTGGGAGGCCGGCAAGCTGTCCACACATGCCCTGGTCCCACTGCACACTGGCTGTCACCTTCCCTGCAGCCGTGGGGCCTGCACTGTGGAGACCAGCAGCGTGTGCATGGAGCTTCCCACACCCCTGGTCTTCCCCTCCAGGTGGACACCTATCCCACTCCTGTGGCCTGGCTGCGCAGCTTGGCTGTGCCCTCGGCCCTTCCCACCCCTGCGCTTGCCCCTTGCCATCTGCACTGTGTGCAGGGTGCCTGCAGGGGAGACGCTGGTCTTCCCTGGATCCTCTCCTGGAACACATTTCCATAACGGAATATGGGGACCCCCTTGGTGCTTTCCAGATGTATCCAGCAGAATTGAGAGGTGATGGGACGGCTGCCCTGTGTGCGTCCTGTCCCCTTTGCCACTCTGGAAAGGGCTGGTCCTTGTACTGTGACTGAGCCTGAGTGCCCTCATTTTAGCACTTTTTTTTTTCCCATGACTTATCTATTTTTTTCCCTTTTTCCTTCACATACATAAGATCCTCAGGATGAAGGATCTTGATTTGCTGTTTAATTTTGTGTTTGATTTTTTTTTAAACATTAGATGCTTAACATTTTTATGTGTCAAATCTGTGGTTATGCCCTTGTTTGCTTCATAGATTTCTGTGTTTGGACAGGTTTTTTCCATACCCATGCCATTTCTTCTAGTTTTCAATATTTATCTTTTTCCAAGGTCTTTGGAGTATTTTTTGAGATATATTGTAAGATGAGTATCTCAACTTTGTATTTTTATAATCTCTTCTGAAAATACTTCAGAATGACACACTGAAAAATAGTAAGAACATAAAAAAACTCCCGTTTTCCCCTCACCTGGATTCTCCAGCTGTGATCATTTTGCCAGCTTTGCACCCTACCCTTTATGGTCAGCGTATCCCCGAGCCACTGAGAGCATGTCGCCGACAGGCGCCCCAGCCTCCCTCAAAGGACTGGGGTGCTTGCAACACCGGCACCTCCTGGGGGCAGCTTGGCATCAGCATTGCTCTGCCCCTCAGCCACTGAGCAACCTCATCTGCTCTCAGGCCCAGAGTCCCCTGCAAGGACACCCTGCATCTTGCCGTGCAGCCACTTGTGTCTCGTTCACCTTCCCTGTCTTTTCTCTCTTCAAGAGTGTTAAGGATTATGGACCTTAAATTCTAAAGGAGCCTAAATGATACCCTCCCCCCCCCCCCCCCCCCACCAAGCCTGGGCCAACCAGCTGTATCTAGTAGAATTCTCCTTCAAAGGTTAAGACAAACACATCACAAAGTAGCAAGAACATAATTGTTGCTAGCAGATCGGCCCTACAAGAAATCTAACAAGGCATTGAGCTGAAGACACACACTGAAAGTACCTGATGCATCAGAGGGGATGGGGTCTCTTTCTCTTACTTTACAAAACACGAAATTGTGGAAGCAGCAAGCATAACCCTCGCTGGAGTCATAAACAGATGTAACCCATAGGGCGGTGTGCACAGAGGCGGGGGGAATGGGGCCATACTGGAGCAGGGGGGACATACCCCTGCAGAACTAAGTCCATGTTAGCTAGAAGTAGACTTGTTTACAGTAAGCACGACCGTGACTCCGAAAGTAGTTCTAAAATAAAGAGGAATTAAAATATTAAAAGCAGTTGCTTACCACAGAAGGCAGTGAAGGCAGACCAGAAGGAAAAAGGGCACATGAGGCCTATAGATAAAGAGCAAAATAGGTGTAAATCCAATTATGTCAGGGCTTCTCTTCAGTGTGAAAGGGACCAGACCCCCGTCTTGAAGGCAGGGTTGTCAGACTGGATGAGAAAGATGCAGCCACACACCATCTGTAGCACAAGTGAACTCACGGTGCAGGGTGGAAACCACAGCACGCAGACGTGACCAGACCAGCTAGAGCGGTGGTGTGAATATTGGACAAGACCGTTTTGGACGAAGGATGTTTCTGGAGAAGAGGAGGACCATCTCAGTGACACAGGGTCGCTGTATCAGGAAGACACTATTATAATGTGTATACAACCACAGAGTGCGTTAGTGAAGCAAAAGCTGACAAGATGGAAAGAAGAAATGGACGGTTCAGTTTTAGAGATCTCCATACTCTTCTCAGGTTGATAGAAAGCTACACAATGGAAGACGTGAGAGGAAATAAGCAGAGATGTAGCCCACACAGATCTAACCAGTTGGAGATAAGATCACATGTAAACACACTAAACACCTCCCAGCAGAAGAGCAGGGATTGGCAGACTGGGGCAGGAGCTCGCCCCAGCTGGATGCTGTCTGCAAGAAGCACACGTTAGACTCGAAGATACACATAGGAAAATTACAGGAAAACCTCTACCAAGTAAACAACTGTACAGAGCTAGAGAGACAATTTTCACAGGCAAAATCAGTTTTAAGATAAATATTGGAGATGGGCGTTTTCATGGTAAAAGGACCAATATACCAGGAAAACATAATGATTACTATTGACACACCAAGAATGAAAGACCCAAAATACATGAGGTCAAAACTGACAAAATTAAGAGGGGAAATGGTTAATTCAACAATTGTGATTTGGATATTTCCTATCCCACTCCAATAACCTGAGTAACCTGCTAACCCCACTGACTTACCTGAAAGATGTGGACCCCACCCGGCAATAGCACCATACACATTCCTTTCCATTGCAAGTGGAACTCTGTGGAACAGACCACATACAGGGACATACGGCAAATCCTGACACATTTAAAGAGATTATAATCACACAAAGTGTATTTTCAGGTGACCATAGAATTACATTAGGAATAAACAAGTTAGAAAAAAACAATATTTAGAAATTAAACAATACAATTATAACAGACTTTGAATGGATCAAGGAAAAAAGTCACCAGCAACATCAGAAAACGAAATTAATGGAAGTACAACATACCAGAATTTATAAGATGCAGGTAATGCAATGCTTAGAGGGAAATGTATAGCTTTAGGTACTTAGGTTAGAAAGATCTAAAGCCAGTGAGTTAATACTTTTTTTTAAAGATTTTATTTACTTATTCATGATAGACATAGAGAGAGAGAGGCAAAGACAGAGGCAGAGAGAAGCAGGCTCCGTGCCAGGAGCCTGACGCAGGACTCAATCCCAGACCCCAGGACCACACTCTGGACCAAAGGCAGGCGCTAAACTGCTGAGCCACCCAGGGATTCACCTTAAAGCCAGTGAGTTAATCTTAAGAAGCTACAACTAAATAAATTAGAAGTGTATGCAATAGAAAACTCAGTGGAACCTAAAATTTGTCCTTTGAAAAGATTAGCAAAATTGATAAACTTTTACCTAGAGTGACCAAGAAAGCACAAATTACCAGTATCAGGAATGAAAGCAGGGACATCACTACATACCCTACAGATATCAAAAGAATTACAGGAAAATGTTATGAACAATTTCATGCCAACAAAGTAGATTACTTACATGAAATGGATACAATCTTAAAAAGACATCATCAAAACCACCTTGAGAAGAAACAGTAAATCTGGATAGAGCTCTATCAAGCAGAGAAGTTGAATTAGTAATTTTGATAACTTTCCACAAAAGCCCATTTCCCAATAGCTTCATGGGTGAATTTTATGAAACATATAATGAAGTAATAGTAATCCTGTATGAACTCTTCCAGAAAATAGGAGAGGATTGAATGCTTTCCAGTTAATTTTATGAGAACAGCAATGTCTTAAAGCCAAAGACAAAAGAAAATGGAGCAACATTCCTTATGAATTTGAATGCAAAATTCTTTTAAAATATATGAGGCAATCAGATCTAGCAACATAGAAGAATACATAATGAATACATAAAGAAGAATACATAAAGAATACATAAACCATCACCAAGTGGGGTTTATCCTGGTAACTCAAAGTTCTTTGACATCTAAAGACCAATTAAGGGATCCCTGGCTGGCGCAGCGGTTTGGCGCCTGCCTTTGGTCCAGGGCGCGATTCTGGAGACCCGGGATCGAATCCCACGTCAGGCTCCCGGTGCATGGAACCTGCTTCTCCCTCTGCCTGTGTCTCTGCCTCTCTCTCTCTCTCTGTGTGTGACTATCATAGATAAATTTAAAAAAATTAAAAAAAAAATAAAGACCAATTAACTATGTTAGTAGAAATAAAAGATGTAAAAAACATTAGATCTTTTCAGCAGACAATTTGACAAAATTCTGTAATCATCCATGGTAGAAACTCTCAAGAAACATGTAATAAAGATGGCATCTTGCTTGCCGGGTAAAGAGCATCTGCAGGAAACCCACAGCCAGCAGGGTACTGTCGAGAGGGAGCATGCTGTCCCCTGAGACCAGGCGCAGGGGTGCGGTGCCCACAGTCCACGGCTCCTCTCCTGTCCAGCATCCCCTGGGGACCCCGGCCAGGGCAGGGTGGCCAGAGAAGGAAGTGAAAGTCCCGTCGGGCGGGAGAGAATGCATGTAGTGTCCTTATCATAGACAGTGCCCTTGGAGCAGAAAATCCTAAGGGGTCTTTAAGACTACTAGTAGGAATCAAGGTTGCTGAGGTTACAGGATGCAAGATTCTTGTACAAGAGTCTGCTGTAATCATGCATATGATACAGCCCGAAACTGAGGCTAATCAAGTGGCCATAACTGCCACATGTTTCTTCTGGACTTTGTATTCTTTTCCACTCATCAAAATACCATCTTCCTAGGGGCGGTGGTGGCCCAGCAGGTGGAGCAGGCAACTCTTGATCTCGGGGTTGTTTGAGCCCCACGTTGGGCGTAGAGATTAAAAAAATTTTTTTTAATTTATTTATTTATGATAGTCACAGAGAAAGAGAGGCAGGCTCCATGCACCGGGAGCCCGATATGGGATTCGATCCTGGGTCTCCAGGATCACGCCCGGGTCCAAAGGCAGGCGCCAACCCACTGCGCTACCCAGGGATCCCGAGATTAAAATTTTTTTAAAAAACCATCTTCCTGATTATTTTTGGCTTTACTGCAAATTTTTGAAATCAGTGTAGGTCCTCTGGCTTTACCAAAATGATTTTGGCCATTCTAGGTCCTTTACATTTTTACATAAATCTTAAGATCCATTTGTCAAATTCTACCAAATAAGCTTGCTGAGATTTTGATAGGAATCATGTTGCTTCTGCACATCACTTTGGGGGAGAACTGCTGTCTTAACAGCTTTGAGTCTGAATCCATTGGCATGGCGTGCCTGTCTCTCCACTTGCTAGATTTCTGATTTATCTGGGGGATCTTCTGTGGTTCTCCATGTATAGGTCTGTCTTTTATTGATCAACTTATGCCTCAGTAATTGTCTTTGATGGTGGAATTCTCTTCATTTAGCTTTCAGGTTAGTTACAGTCCTCAGGGTATAGCTTTTCCCATTCTTTTTAATTTTCTTTTTTTTTTTTTTAATTTTTATTTATTTATGATAGTCACACAGAGAGAGAGAGAGAGCAGCAGAGATATAGGCAGAGGGAGAGGGAGAAGCAGGCTCCATGCACTGGGAGCCCGACGTGGGATTCGATCCTGGGTCTCCAGGATCGCGCCCTGGGCCAAAGGCAGGCGCCAAACCACTGCGCCACCCAGGGATCCCTCCCATTCTTTTTAATTTTCAACCGTGTTTGAATCCAAAGCATGCCCCTTGCAGACAGTATTAGATGTTGCTTTTCTTCTTGCCTGGTCCATTCTTCTACTGTCTGCCTTTTCACTGGCGTGTTTGGTCCGTTGATGGCAAATACGGTTATCAGCATCTGGGGATATATATCTGCCATTTTGCTATTTGTTATTTGCTATTTGTTTTTCATCTGTATCTCCTTTGCTGTCTTTTTTTTTTTTTGCATTAAATATATTCAATGTATCATTTTACACAAATTGCTTCTTATCCCCTCAAAATTGATATATCAAAGCCCTAACCCCACCCCCACCCCCAGGACTGTATTTGGAGACAGATCCTCTAGGAGGTAAATGAGCCGTGGGTGCTGGCATCTCTCCACCGGGCCCAGGCTCCTCTCCTGCCACAGCCACACTACATCACCTGCTTTTGGGGCACCTTGCCCCATCCAGAAGTGCTCTTGTCCGTCTGGCATCACAGGGGGATGAGTTTTTCCATATTCTGGATAATGAAACTTCCACCCACCCACCCCAAACAACAAAGGTTTTTCGTTTCTCAGCAGAAATCTTTGTAAAGTGCATTTAATAGTATTGCTTTCCTAAACAGGAATTACAGGCCTTGACTTGCTGGCGTCTTGCGATCGTGGAACATCAGCCTGACCACATGTTTTCAGTGGGGGCGGAAGGAGGGGGACAGCTGAGTACCCGCGTGCTGGGTCCTGCTGTGCTCTTGAGTTCCTGCGTGGCTGGGAACGGTCTTCTGCTCCGCAGACCCTGCCGTGTCACCGGGTTCTCATGTGCTGGGGGGAGGGGCACCATGCTGGGTTCAGGGGGCTCCACCTGAGCGGCCCCTGTGAGTTGACCTCTGGGGGCCTCTGCTTCCTCATCTCTGTTGGTGACCGTTCTCTCCACAAATTGCTGTAAAGAGTAAATAAGACCCGGCCTCTGTCGGCTGTAAGGGGTTGAGCACGAAAGCCAGCATTACTGTTTGTGGTCCTGCCCCATGTTGGGACGTACTGGGCTTGGCGTCGTCGGCTGTGTGGCCGGCGGAGCAGGAGGGGCCGCCGTGCAGATGACACTGTGCTCACAGTCTCCTGGAAGCGGCAGGCAGGCGCACCGTGCCCATGGTGGGGTGGGAGCAGGGTGGCCAGATTTGGGGTTGGCTAGTTGGGGTCGTAAGAGCAGTTTGCAGGGCAGGGGTAGGGGCTGTCTTGTGTGACGCTGGCCGCGTGTAGATGCCGCAGGGTAGGGAGGTGATCCGGAGCACAGGCTCAGGGCTCAGGTTTCACGTCACAGGTGGGCTGACAGACACACCTGTGCTGTCTGGGAGTCAGCTCGCCTTGGGAGGGGGGGTCCTCCAGGGCAGGCAAGGCCCCATGGTGTCAAACGGTCACAAAATGCCGAGAATAAAACACAGGAGACGCTTTGTCTCCCGGATTCTCAGTATGTCTGCAGAGCTTCGGAGGGTCACCTGCGGACTCGGGCTGCCGCAGTGCTGCCGGCAGCGGAGTCCTCCCGCGGCGCGCGCTGCCCACGGCTGGACAGACGATCCCCGTTGGCCTGTGGGCGCCATGCAGCCCTGGGAGGGGCCCTGCCCTCTCTGACCCAAGTCCTTCAACTGCGGAAGGAACATGGACACCCGAAATGCTGTCCTTTCTTTCCCTGCCATTCTCCTGTTAAAATTCTCCAAATCTGGATGCAGAGTTCGGGTGTTAAACAAGAGCAGCCTTGAGATTTGCTCTCTGCTATGACTAACGCACGCCGGGGGCTATTTACGTCTCTAGAGGAAGCTTCTCATTAGCGTGAAGGATGTCAGCAGAAATTCAGGAGTGTGGATACCTTGCAGTGTGGGTGGAGACGAGCTAGTGCTGGCCGCAAGGGCTCACCAGAGCTGGAAGCTTCTAGCAGCTCTTTCCCTCCAGTGGTTTCTAGTAACAGGAGCCAAGACCGACAGTGAGGGGCCGGGCGCACGTCTCCAAGCGTCTGTGGAGCCCGGAGCGCGGTGTCAGGCCGAGGCTCTGCGGGGCCCCCGGTGCACATCCCCGGAGCAGCTGCAGCGCGGGGACAAAGCACTGGGCACCCCCTGTTCTCCCCCCACCTGGGAGGCATGGAGGGCGGTCTCTGGGGTTGTGGGGGACACACCGCCCTGTCTCACCTCTAACCCTGTGCACGCAGGCAGCGTCTCCCACGGCGGCCCTCAGCTCCCCGGCCTGACGCCCAGTCTCAGCAGCGGGTCCCAGGCTCTCAGGTAACATCCCGCCAGCACCGCGGATGCCCCAGCAGAGATGTGGGCGTGCTCACCGCCCGACTCCCTGCAGATGCTGTGCTCAGCCCTCCATGGGCTCCTCTTAAACCCGTTTGCGCGTGTCCTGAGTAGGAGTATATTGTTAGACCACTGTACGCTGTGCTTTTTTGAAGCTAAAATGTAACTTAGGCAGTTACCTTGTCACCAAGGAGTTACCTTGTCACTCCAAAGGAGCCATTTCATGGCCGCACGGTATCTCGTCCCAGGAACAGACCCAGGTCGGCAAACATGTCTGTAGAAGGGCGGGTGGTAATGTTCTCAGTTCTGCCTGGTGTAGACATGGCCCTGGAAGGTAAGTAGGCACGTGGCCACAGCTGTCCCGCTGCAGCTCTGTCTGCAGACGCACGTGGGGCTGGCCTGGCCGCCAAGCACCAGCCCTGAACACACCACAGCCCCCGACTCCGTCTTCACCCTGGGGCTTCGTCTTCTCTGCTGCGTGTTGGAACCCCGCCCTGTGTGCCCCCAGCCTGCCCAGGGCCATGCCTGGGACCTGCTGCCCGGGGGACCGGCCCTCCCCGCCGGGGCACATCAGCCCAGAGGAGGGCCAGTGCTGGGCGCAGACCCGCTTGCAGGGGCGAGGACCATGTGTGTCTGTTGGATTGGCTCCTAGGATCCCAGCACTGCAGGTCCCCTGCAGGACGCCCCAGGCCCCGGGCCCAGCGGGAGTAGAGGACTCGCCCAGCCTGGCGGGCTCCCGGGTGCTGGCCCCCAGGCCGCCCATCAGCATCTCAGCGCTGCTGCAGAGGCAGCATGTAGGCAAGTGTGCTCTGCTTTGACACGTAAATGCTTCTTTTGGGAAAGCGTGTGTGGAGTGTGCGTGGGAGTCCGTGTGGGGGGAGTAGAGAGCTGTGCTGCTGAGCTTAGGTGCGTGGCGCTCATGGGCGTTCGCTTCGGATCACGCTGTCCCTGTCCCACAGGGTCTGCTGGCCTCAGGGGAGCCGCGCACGGAAGGTAAACGAGGTCCTGCCCTCCGTCCCGTCCGTCCACCCGGGGCTCCCTCGCCGCCAGCCATACTTTACGCGGCATAAGTCGTCATCTGTTCTTTCTCGTGGAATAAAGTAATACCATTGAATAAAGTATTTTTCCAACTATCTGGGGCAGCACATACGTGATGTTTGCAACTTTGCTTTTTTGATTACCTTCAAACTTCCTTAAGACGCTGGTGTTGAAGCAAACTGAAGGCCCATGCTGGCTGGCCACGGGAGACCCGGCTGGAGGGGCCTGCCGGGTGGGGCCCCACGGCCTGCACCTGCACCTGCACGCAGGCACCCGCGCAGGAACAAGTCCTCCGGCTCCGCGGGGGAGGGCAGCTGGTCAGGACCACACGGGTTCCTACGATGCTTCCAGGGCTAATCGTGGCCCTTTAGGTGGCAGCTACATATGCTGGTGGGGAGCCCTGGTCTGTGTTCTCTCAGGGTGAAGCTTGCGGTTTGGGTGGGTGTGCAGCGGGGCAGGGAGCCAACGGGCCCTTCTCCCCGCAGGGACTGAGGCTCCCACTGTCCCTGTTCCGGCCCGGCCGTGGGGCGCACTGGTGCATCCATGTCTGCCCCGCAGGTGCATCTTGCCCCTGGCGTCGGAAATCTCACAGGGCGCCACGGGGCGCTGCTGCTGAGTTGGTTCCGTTTCCAGAAGTTTCCATGTTACAGAATCCCCGGTCCCGGCACGCGCCAGGAAGCGCAGGCCGCCCTCCAGCCCCAGGCGCTGGTCCGGCTCTGCCCTCGGGCGGCTGGCCTGAGAGCATGGGCTTGACCTGCACCCAGAACCTGCACCCCAGGGCGCCCGCCTGCCCGCTCGGCAGACCGCCTGCCCCTCCACAGCTCCCTCGCTGCTCACACGCAAACTTTGGTTCCGGTTTGAGCAGTTTGTGTCTCTACTTCTGTTGCTTCTCACACTTGAGCTTCCGTTGGGCCAGCGGGGCTCAGGGGCGTGTGCTGGGGCCGGTCTGCTCCAGCTTGGGCCGTCCTAAGAGTTTATTTGTTCATGAGAGAGAGCCAGAGACTAGGGAGAGCCCGACACGGGACTCGATCCCCGGCCCCGGGTCACGCCCTGAGCCGGAGGCCGATGCTCCAGCCCTGGGCCCCCAGGCGTTCCCGCAATCGGCTGCTCTTAAAGTAGGTTTTGTCGGAAGGGCAAGGCTACGCCTGAGCGGGAGCACCGTGGACGAGGCTGGGGCCTGCTGACCAGCCTCGCATCCGCGCAGAACGTCCCTCAGCTCGGCCTCGCCTGGCAGCCTGGGGACGGCCGGGGCGGCTGTGGAAAGCTCCGGGCACTTGGAGGAAACCACAGAGATAAGGGGATGAGGGGTTAGACCGCGAGGCCAGGGTGGCCCTGCCGTGGGCGGGGGCGCAGGTCCTCCAGGACTGCGGGTGCCCTGGAAGGTGCCACGGGGCGGGTGATCCCCAGAGACTCGCAGTTGGGGAGTCCAGAGCGGCCGCAGGTGCATCCGCAGCTAGAGCTCTGACGCCTGCAGGAGCGGGAGGCTCCTCGGGTCCCTCGGACCCTCGGTCCCTCGGGGCTCCACGCCAGGCCCTGCAGGTGGGCTGGTCAGTATGATGCTGAGCCCCCGCCCCCCCCATGTGACACTCTCCGGTGGTGCTCCGGGCGCCTAGCCGTGTGGACTCCTGACAGCGAGAAACTCCACAGTTTCTACTCTTTCTCGTCTTGTTTTAATTACATTTGTTTTAATTTACATTTAATTACAATTGTTCAAGCCCCCAACATTGAGCGTGGGGGGGCGGGGGGGTCCTCACGGCAGCCAGCACGTGCCGGGAAATGGCTCAGGGGGGTTGTCCCCACCCCCACCCCACTCTCACCTGCCCTCCCCTGTCTCCCTCCCCTGTCCCTCTCCCCCACCTCCAGTCCCCCCAGTGCCCCCCACACCCTCCAGATCTGTCTATGCTGTGCCAGCCCAGCACCCAGCAGACTGTCTCATCCAGAGCTGTGCCTGTTGGTTTGGGTAGAACGGGGCTCCCAGGAGCGGCTCCCAACTGGCTGCACTCATGGGAGACGTGCTCGCGGCTGGATGAGCAGAGCCTCCGGGAGCGCGGTGGGCCTCTGCCCGCCCCCCCCCCCCCCCCCCCGGGTGCTCCGGTTGAGGGAGGGACACCTCGGGCCCGGGGCTGGGAAAGGACACGCAGAGGCCCAGTGCAGAGGGGCCTTGGCCTGGGACCCCGGCGAGCCTGGGCGCTCAGAGGGCAGGGGTGTGCGGAGCCCCCAGGAGACCCTCCAGGGGATGTCCCCCCACGGTGGGCGCCCCTCCAGCAGGCACAGGTGCTTTCAACCTAATTCTCTTTATAATGGCTGAACGTATTTCCTTATTTCCGTGGGTCTAAAGTCAAATCTCCAGAGAGGACAGGCGGCTGACGGGACGCACCTGCTCCCCACTGCCCTGGACGGAACTAGTCTTGTGCTTCCATTTCTAGGATAAGCATTGCAGCCGCTCTTCTCCGTGGGTAAAAGCGAGTCCCTGCCCTGGGCTTCCGAGTCCCCACAGGCCCTCGACCCTTGTCCCCACTGCCCTCCGAGGTGCTTCAGGCACTTCTCAGCAGGAGGAGCCCGCGGCCTGCAGGAGCCCCGGGCTTGGAAGGGCGCAGCCGGTCCTCCTCCCGGGCTTCAGCTGTCTCTAAGGCAAAGCAGAGGCCGCCTGTCAGAACCTTTGTTTTTAGCCATAAAATTTCCATGGATGAAGTCTCAAATTGGATATTAACTTACAATTGCTGGATGTGTTTTTCCAGAGCGAAGGAGGGTGTCCAGCCAGCACTATTTCCCCACTGGGAAGCGGGGGCCGCCCTGCGTGGCCTCCTACCCGCTGGCCGAGCTTTATCTGAAGAATATGTGGAAAGCCCCCGGCCCGGCAGGAAGCGGGAGGACAGCAGGGAAGGGGCCGGCCAGGGGGCCAGCACCGAGGAAGCCCGTGCCCCGCGGGGGGCGTGGGAGGCAGGCTGTGCGGGCAGGAGGGCAGAGCCTACCCCCAGGGCACGGAGGTCCTTCACGCCCCCACGGTTGTGACAGGGAGGGAGGTTTGGAACGAGTTTTCTTTGCAGACGGGAGGAAATTCCTAAAATTCTTAGGTGGTAAGTCCAAGTCTGCCCCAAGTTTGTGTTGCACCGCTGAGCGCTGCGGAGACGCGTGCTGGGAGGGGGCGGGCGTCCCTGATGCCCGCGTGCACCCCCTCTCAGACCCCCGGACCCTGGAGGTCCTCTAGCTGGAACGTGGCTGACCCGGCGCAGGCGGGTGCCCTCCCGCATGGGGGAGAGGGACAGCCCCGAGCGGGACAGCCACCCTGCAGACGCCTGCACGGCCACAAACTCTGCGTCCCAGGAAGCACGCGCTACCCCACGGCCGAGGGGGGCCATCCCGCAAGACAGGTACTCGGATGCCGGGGGCCAGGCTGTGCACCCGGAGGCGTCCTCAGGCTCCCCAGGCGGAGCCCAGCCCTCACTTCACCTTCCACATCAGCACGCGGGCCGCGTGTGCTCCGCGTGTGCTCCGCGTGTGCTCCCGCGCCGCGTTCTTCCCTGAGCACCGCCGTCGGCATGTTCTGGGCACACGTGTCGGTGTTCAGGCCGAGTGATCCTCATCCGGCCTCCGATGCTTCCTGGTGGCCAAAGCAGGTGCTCCAGGCGGTGACCCACCCGCGTCCTTCCAGGGCACGCACACGAGCCGTGAGCCCAGCTCCCTGGTGACATGTCTTTGTTTAGCACAGTGTTTACAAATGTGTGCAGGGGCGTGTGAGGACGGCCTGCACGTTGTCCCCTCTCCCTTCAGTGGGCTTCCAGGTGCGTAGCTGACACACAGGGACGTTCTCGCTGGGGGACATCGTGGCACTTCCGTGTAGACGCTCTAGGAGAGTCAGAATCAGCTCGTGTCCATACAAATCCATCCATGTCAGGCCCCCCAAAGGGGTGCACAACCTGCCTCATTGACGTACCCTGGGCCTGTCGTCCTGCCAGTTCCCAGCCCTCTGCGGCCCCCGTGGGCCCCGATCCAGGATGCCCTGAGCTCCTCAAGGCACAGGACTTCTGCCTTTATTTGTTTTATTAAAATTTATTTGAGAGAGAGCGAGAGAGAGAGCAAGAGCGAGCAGGGTGAGGGAGAACTTCTAGCAGATGCCCCGCTGAGCACGAAGCCCGACGCTTGATCCCACCACCCAGGTGATCATGGCCCAAGCCAAAACCAAGAGTTGGAAGCCTAACTGATCCCTGCAGGTGCCTCAGGACTTTTGCTTTTAAATTTCCAACTGTCACAGAGTGCTCAGGAGTCTGCGTGCGACTGCTTCTGTCCTTCGAAGAGAGACCTGGGGAGAGGGCGGCTGCAGGTCCAGCATGCTCAGGGTGGGCGCGGAGTGGCTGGCGGCTGCCGATGCGACCGCAGCTCCCGGGTGCAATGGCGGGCTCTTGGGCTGGGAGCAGGGCTGCAGGGGCGTTCCTCACTTTCCCCGCGAGGAAATAATCGTATTTTACAATCCGCACAAACACCACTGGAAAGTTGCCTTCAACAGAGGCTGCATGATGTGAGGACCACAGCGCGCTCCGATGCTGTCCCCTGCTTAGCAGACATGCCGGGCGGCCTGGAAGCAGGGTGGTGCCAGCCCTGGGGGGTTGGGGATGCTTGTACATACATGCATGTGCGTGTGCACATGTGTGCAGGGGAGGAGGGACGAGGGGCAAGGGGGGCGCAGCACTGGGGCTGGATGCACCCCCGACCCTGGGTGACCATCCTGGTTGAGGGCCTGGGGCCTGGGTGACCATCCTGGTTCAGGGGCTGGGCCCCAGGTGACCATCCTGGTTGAGGGGCTGGGGCCTGGGTGGCCATCCTGGTTGAGGGGCTGGGGCCTAGGTGACCGTCCTGGTTCAGGGGCTCGTGCCTGACGGGTGAGCAGGACAGCCTGGGCGAGGACCCTCCGGAGCCTGCGTCCGTGGGCAGACAGCCAGCTCCCAGGCTCCTTCCAGACCTTTCTCCTCCCAGGAAAGTCTCCTTTCTTTCTGTTTTCACTTTTACAGCTTCTGGTTTCTGCCTTTCTACATCTTAGACTGAAATTTGGCAGAAAAACGATTTGCCTCAGGACTTTTCAGAGCCAAACCCGGGGCGGGTAGTTGGTGAACGCAGACAGAGCACAGGGGGCCTCCCGGCCACTGGGGCTTATTTCCTTCAGTGGCGCTTATGGGGCATAAACCCAGAAGGGTCATGTCTCCCGCAAGGGTGGACCTTGGGCCGGGGTTGCTGTGTGGCTGTGCTGGGGACCCCCACCCCCAGGGTGGAACCGTGGTCACCAGGGCTTCTGGATGCCTTTGAGGGATTGCCACCCTCATGGGAGACATTTGACAGGACCAGGTTTAAAAGGAGGAAGCATCAGCTCCCCCAGGGCCTCTGGCTCCGTCTGTGAAATGGGCTAGCACCTTCTAGGCCATCTCAGCCCCTGCCCCAGAAGGGCCTCCCCAGGAGCCGGGATGTCCTGTGTCCTCCCGCAGGCGGCGCGGGCAGCCGGGTCAGCCCTGGGCTCCAGGCTGCCTGCATCCCCGTCCTGCTCTGGGCTGCCCGGCTTCCAAGTGCAAAGAGCTTGAATCCGGTCCTTGCAAGAGTTTCCAGATATTTTTGGCATCAGAGCCTTCTGTGGAGCTGGGAACGTGGCCGGATTCGGGGTCCTGGTGTAGCCAGTGGGCACTTGGGTGCTCTGGTGTGTCGGCCGCTCTGCACCAAGAATGCTCCTTGCTTTCCAAGGAAAACAGACCGGCCGGAGGGAGGCCTGCAGGGCCTTCTCCCCCAGGCTGGGGGTGCCTGGCGGGGGACACAGGGGCCAGGGCCCAGCACGACCCACCCCAGCCCGGGACCAACAGGCAGGGGGAGCCTGGCACCCCTGGTCCTCCCTGGGGCCCTGTCTCCTGCTGTTCTAAGGGAAGTGGGGTGGGAGGGTCTGTCACTCACATACACGTGGGCACACCGCACGCTTAGTGGGCGCACCCCCAGCCCCTCCCCACACACACCTGCAGCTGCGGCTGACGGCCCCTCAGAGCCCCAGAGCAAGCTTGTGACCCCGAAGCCCCAGAAGCCTGGGTCGGCACCTGGTCCCCGCCTTCCAGCAGGCAAGGCCTCATCCGGACTGGACGTCTGGCTACAGGTCAGGGGCCCCCAAGCGCAGGATTTAGGAGGCACGTGGGAGGGGGCACCGGGGCGCAGCCTGCCCGGCCCTGCACATCGTGGAGACGCCGCACCAGCTGCAGGGCCTCGGTCTCCGGCTCCAGCGTCTGGGCCTGGGCCTGTGCCCATCAGGCGCCCAGGCCCCGTGCCCCTCGGCCCAGCCAGCAGGGGCACCCCCAGAGCCGCAGGCCGCCCGCCCTCCTGGCCGTCCGCCGGCCCGCGCGGCCCCACCGTCGCTGCAGCTGGGCCAGCTGCCCACCCTCGGCCCGCCCGGCAGAAACAACCAAGTTCACTCACTGAGCGCTCGTCTGGAAACTGGATATATTTGCAATTTTTAAAAGCTTGGAGCCAATGTTCAGAATGGGGCTGTTTTTCCAGTGGAAACTGTAACGTGAGCCCAGAGCCGCTCCTGCCTGCTCGCCGCACGGAGACACCCCGACGCCCCTGCGCGTGAGGCCGGCGCCCTGGCCCAGGGACTGTCCCAGCCAGCCCCCCAGCCCGCCGGGTGGTCCCCGCCACACGGCTGCCCGGAGGCCCCAGCGAGGTGTGCCCGGGGCCCGGATGCAGCCCCTCACGCCCGCCCAGCCGGAAGCTGTGGCTCGGACCCGGAGAGGCACCCGGACCCCGTCCTGGCGCCCCAGCTGCCCACGGGCACTTGGCTTCTGGCAGACGCCCCTTCCTCCAAGGGCTCCCTCAAGGCTGTGACCCTGGACCACTGGGGCTGTGTGCATCTGAGCCTGGGACTGGGCCACCAGCTGCTTCTTGCTGCCCCCTTCCCTGGGCCACGGCCGCCAGGTGGGGCACACCTGCAGCCGCCTGTCCTTGGAACAACTGCGCTGCCACCGCTGTGACCTTCGCACCACCACCGTCACTGCTCGGCCGCCCGGGGGCTTCCAGGAGGCAGGGCCCCCGCGTCCTTCCCACACGTTTGTGGACCGAGCAGCCTGGTGGGGGCCCTCTCCGTGGCTGGCGCTGCCCACACTCAGGTCTGCCCCGACCCCAGCCGTTCCTGCCCCCTCAGGTGTGCACCCCAACGCTCGCTTCCAGAACCCTGGCCCCACAGAAGGAGGGCCCCAGCCTGCTTCCCCAACACTCTGCTGTGGTGGGGCGTCCGCTCCCACGCACCCCAGCTGCAGACTGAGCACCCCTGAGCAGGGCATGCTGGTCCATGGGTCCCTGAGGCAGAGAAGGCCAGGCTGCAGAGGCAGGGCCCAGGCGACGTCCACCCCCAGGACATGAACGACCAGTCTGCCCTCAAAGCAGGAAGGGCCGCCTGCAGGTGGGCGCTGGGGCAGGTGGATGACCATCAGGCTCCCCACCTGAGCTGAGGACGTCCTGCCAGAGGGACGGGGTGGGGCCCCTGTCTCACCACTGACGCAAGGGGCCTGGGGCTCACTCCAGCACCGTGACTGCAGGCGACCCCTGGTGACAGCCTGTCCTGCTGCCTGGTGGCTGTTGCCCCCTCACCCTCCCGGCCGCCGTGGCACACATCTTCTAGGCAATGTGTTTTTATAAAGATTTTTTTTTTTAAGTAGTCTACACCCACTATGGGGCTCGAACGCACAACCCCGGATCCAGCGTCCCAGGCTCCAACGGAGCCAGCCGGGCCCCTTGGTTATTTATCCTGATGCATGAAAGTGCCGGCCCTCCCCAGCAGCGGGACCCCGGCTGCCCTGCCTGGCTGGGCCCTGGGGAGACAGCAGAGCCAGACATTAGGAGGCTCCATGGGCGGCAGCTCCTCCCAGCGCAGGACGGGCTCCCTGGTCCCGGTCCCGAGCGCGCAGCGCCCGCCTTCCTGGCCCCGCAGGACAAGCCCTGGGCTCAGGGACCGCGGTCAGTGGGGGCATGGGGCCGGCAGCTCAGCCCTGTCCCGGGGACACTCGGGGCCGCAGCTCCACAGTCTCCCCATGCAGAGACTGGAGGAGGTGCGGTGGCCAGGACCCACGCCCCGGGTCCCCCACCATCCGGGCGAGCTCCCTGCGCCAGCAGGACGCTGGTGGGAAGTCGAGGGGACCAGGGGTTGGGGAGCCAGGGCGAGGCCAGGCTGGCCCGGGCACCTTCTGGGGCCGCGTTTGGCCCTCGGCCCCCCGCCGCGGCCACCACCTCCGCCTGGGCCAAGGGGCTGCTTGGGGGGAGCTGCAGGGCCCTCCAGGCACATGTGGGCGGGGCCAGGCCCCGGGGCTCAGGCTCCCTGCCCTTGCCCTGAGACGCTCCCTGGTGCAGGGATCCAGGCTGGCCCTGCCGGGTGACCGCCCCCACCCCGCCCTGGACAGGCCCCCACCCCTAAGGCCTGACGGGGCGTCGTGGCTCTGGGTCTGCCCAGGTGCTCCCGCCTGGTGCCCTGCAGGCTGCTGTGCCCGGGGAGGGGGGCTCGGGTCCCCAGGGTACGGCCCTGGCTGCTGGGCTGTGCAGCCTCGGTGGGGACTCTGGCCTGTCAGGGGGCCACGCTGGGCAGGGGCGGCTCCCCAGGGCACATGGGAAGGATCCCCGCGCCACAGAGGGGCTTCGGGGCCACCTCCACGCCTCAGCCCCGGCTCCCGCAAAGGCTGAAACATCGTGTCGGCATCAGGCGCCCTCCCGCTTGGCCGAGATCCCCGGGGACAGCCCGCCTCTGAGTGAGGCCCCAGCAGGGTCATGGGGTGGGGGGTCAGGGGAGGCGGTGCAGGGGTCTCGAGCCCCCACCCCCCACGGAGACAGGTGCACACACTGCCCCGGGAGGACCTGCCAGGTGCTTGGCCCCTTGGGGCCCCATCACCCCACTCTGCGGGCCGGGGAGGAAGCCACAGGACAGACGCAGGCCCCTCTGCTCACATCTGAGGGGACTGTGCTTCCCCGCCCTCGGCCAGACAGGCCACCAGCGCCTAGGGACAGGAGGGCGGAGGAAGAGGAGCCTGCGGGTTGCCCAGGTGGGGGAGGGGGTGCGCCGTGACCTGGGGCTGTGACGGGGGCCCGCTGTGACCTAGGGCTGTGACCTAGGGGCCATGCTTGGGGTCATGACCTGGGGCCATGACCTGGGGGGGTGATGGGGGGGGCTTTGACCTGGGAGCTGTGACCTAGGGCTGTGACCTAGGGACCATGCTTGGGGTTGTGACCTGGGGGCTGTGACCTGGGGCCATGACCAGGGGCCGTGCCTGGCAGGGGTCGTGACCTGGGGGCTGTACCTAGGGCTGTGACCTAGGGGCCATACTTGGGGCCATGTCTGGGGCTGTGACCTGGAGCTGTGACCAGGGGTTGTGACCTGGGGGGGGCCAAGACCTGGGGGCCATGACCTGGGCCGTGCCATGACCATGACCGAGGGCTGTGACCATAGGCTGTGACCTGGGAGGGGCTGTGACGGGGGGGGTGGGGGGGGGTGGGGGGGGCGCCTGGGGCTGTGACCTGGGGGAGGCTGTGACCGGGGACCATGACCTAAGGGGGGCTGTGACCGGGACCGTGACCTGGGGAGGATTGTGACCGGGGCCATGACCTGGGGCTGTGACCTGGGCAGGGCTGTGACTGGGCCGTGACCAGGGTCTGTGACCTGGGGGGGGCTGTGACTGGGCCGTGACCTGGGGCTGTGCCCTGGGGGCCGTGAGCGGGGGCCCTGACCTGAGGTGGAGGGCCCAGGCTCCCCCGTGCTCCCCCCCCCCAGTGGCCCCAGCAGCTCTGCGGGCGCAGCCTGGCGTCCCCGGGCCCTGGAGCGGGGCCTGCCGGCGGTGAGGGCTGCTGGCCGCTCCCCCGTTTCCTCTTGGCCGCGGGCTCCCGGCAGCCGCGGAACAAAGGGAGGATTGTGCCTCCCGGGCCGCTCCTGGCGGGGCCCCCGGTGCTGTGTGCGTGGCTGAGGCTCCACGCCCGCCTGCAGGGGCTCCGTGAGCAGAGGCCCACGGTCGGCACGACAGGCCCGGGCGCCCGGGAGCCTGTCCCAGCCCAGCTGGCCGCCGTCCTGCTCAGTGGCCACCGTCCCATCAGGGCCACGGGCCAGGATGTCTCGGCTGCGCCCTCCCCACGCCTTCCCCTTGCGGACGCTTCCTGTCGCCCGGCCGCGGCCCACGGCCCCACCCCCAGCCCGGGTCCCCCGTGGCCTGGGACGCCTGCCGCCACCCCTACCCTGCCAGGCCCTGCCGTCTGTCTGTGGCTGGGCCTCCTGGGTCACAGGGGTAGGAGGAGGCACACGCGCCCCAACCCTTGGCGCCTGAGAGCTGCCTCACCCCCAAGCGTGGACGAGTGGGGCTGTGTGCGGCTGCGGGCCCACAGCTGGGGACACGGGCAGGGGACGGCGTCAGGCAGGCGCTGTGCCGCGTCCCAGGCTCCTGCGGCTGCAGGCTGCCGACCAACTTGGGCTCCGAGGCCCCCCGAGGCCAGCAGGGCCAGCAGGATGCTCCGAAGACGCCCCGGCCACGTCCGTGCCTCTCCCAGAAGAGCCAGAGGCCCTGGGCTCCGGGCGGGGGAGCGGGCACGGCCTCCTGGCGACGGCCAGCAGCGGGGGCAGGGTTCCCGCACCCCCACGGGCCCCGCCCCACTGTGGCTGTAGCTCCCCCCACCGCCGTCAAAGGAGCCTTGTGGCCGCCCCAGGTAGCGGGTGCCGGTGGTCCTGGAGGGGCTCCAGGAAGGAGCAGTGCGGAAGGGCCCTGAGAAGAAACTGGAAAAGGCAGAGGGAAAGGCCTGAAGGAACAGGCATTGGCCCCCGCGAGCCCGGCCCACCCCGCCCCCCCGCCGAGCCGGGCCCTCCGTGCCCAGGGCTGAGTCAGGGCTGGGGAGCGGCCAGCGCGGCGGGAGGTGCTGCCCAGGGTGCGCGGGGCCCAGGCGGGGTCAGCTCCCTTCACCGCGGCCCGGAGTGGGCGGGCCGGGCCCCCAGGATGCCGCCTTCCTGCCCACGCGCCAGAGGGTGGGAGCCCGGCCGGGCCGTGGGGGCTCACAGACGAGGCTCCGCGAGGGCGGAGGGTCGTGGCCGCCGAGCTCGTTGCCCTTCGTCCACCCCGTCCCCACTAAAGCTAGGCGGCCACCAAGTTCTCGGTGATAAAGGCCCCAACCAGGTCCCCAGGGATGGCCGAGAGGGGGGCCCTAGCCAGGAGTGGGCAGCTGTGGCCCGTCCCCCGTGTGGCGGCGGCCCTTGGGGGGCCGCAGGGACAGCACAGATCCAGGGGCAATCGCAGCGATCTGCAGGCACGAGGGAGGCTCGTGGTTTCCCAGGAAGGTCCAGCCTGCGAAGGCCCCGCTGCCCCCACCCCTTATCCCGACGCCCACCCCCGAGGTGAGCCAGCGCCGGAACCGGGCCTCCCCGCCAGGCCCCCTGCTCCTCTTCCCTTCGGGGTGGACGCCTGCAAGGGCGCCTGCCCTCCGCCCAGCCTCCGTCCACGCCTCTGCTGCTCCACGGCCCCTGCCCCTCCCCTAGGGGAGCCCCCAGACCGTGGGCCCCCCAGCAGGCAGATGGCGTGTCCTCGGCCGGGCCGGGGCTGACGCGCCCCTGCCTCGCTGCCGTGCTCCCAGCGAGGGCCCTCGGGAGCACCGTCGCTGGGCCTTCCCGGGGCCTCAGTGCGCAGCTCACGGGCGCCCAGCACCCGCCCCCAGGATAAGGCCGGCGCCCGCCCCTCCGGCCAGCTGTTGGCAGCTGTCACCACCTGCCGGCCCAGGGCCAGATGCCCCACGGCTGTCGGCACGGGCAGCGGGGGGAGGGGTGTGCAGCTGCCGGGGGCGGGCAGCCGGGCCCAGCACCCCTTACCTGTGGCCACTGCGGAGCCTCGGGCTCCCGCCCTGCCCTGGACCGGCTGCGTGTTCCCGCCCCGCCACGGCGGGGTACAGACATGGGCCCCAGCGTGGTCCCCCCCTTGAGTCATCAGAGCCCCCGGCCCCCCGGGGGCCTTCCTTCCCCATGAGACGCTCGCCAGGCCAGCTCACTCCCCCGCAGGGCTGCGGGCGGCTGGTAGGGTCCTCAGACCGCCTCACGGGCTTCTCCCTTCCGTCCCCCAGGGACCATGAGGGCGCTGAGGGCGCGGGGGTCAGCGGGCTCCGGGCTGCGCCCCTGGCCCAGGAGAGCGGCCTCGGCCGGGCCACAGGAGCCCGCCCCAGGTGGGTAGAGGCCGTGTGTCCGCCAGGCAAGCCCCAAGCCCCGGCTGGGCGGCGGGGACGCAGCTCCCAGGGATCCGCGGGCCGCGGCCAGACCCGGGACCCCCAGGGGACACGTGTGCAGGGGCCCCAGAGCCCGCGCCTCGCCCGCCCAGAGCTGATGCTGGCTTCCTACCCGAGTCCGCACCCGCCCACCCACGCCCGGCTGACCGAGATTCCCGGGGTGGGGGCGCGGAGGCAGGGCGGGCGGGGGCTAGGCCAGTCCCGGGCGGGCTCCCACCCACAGGCGGGCAGCTGCCGCCCGCAGAAGCAGACTCGGCGGGTCTGTGCGGCCAGAGCCATCGGCAGCGGCTGACCGCGGCCCAGGGGGGCTGCCCTGGGTCGTCCCCGCAGGACAAGCCCAGCTGGGATGGGCTCCGCACCCCTAGATCCCTCATGCCCAGGGACACCAAGGCACGGGGCCCTGGGGGCCAGGCATGGGGGGCTGGGGCACGGCCTGGACCCTCTGACCAGCTCTGCTCCTCCGCTCCTGCCACCACTGGCCCTGCCGGCGGTGCCACCGGCCAAGGCCTCCAGAGCCCGGCGGGCTGCTGCCGGCCACCCTGCTCGTGCTGGGTCGCCCAGGGCTCAGGCTCCGTCGGCGCCCAGCCGCCACCCTGGGTGGGAGCAACAGCCCCCGGGCCAACACTTCCTCAGAGACGCCGTCACGATGCCCAAAAATAAACACCAAGCCCAGGCCCCCCGAGAGCCGTGGGACCCCAGCTCCCCGGGCCTGGGTGGCCGTGTGGGGCGAGGCACCCGGTGAGGTCAGCAGGGTCCACCCAGCCGGCCCTTCCATGGGGTGCGCAGCCTCGGCCCCCTGCCCACCGGACATGCCCAGAGGGTTCTCACACCTTACACTGGTGCCAGCTGTGGGCTGGGTCTGTTGCCCTGTGCGCAGCCCGGCCGGGGGACCCAGCTCCCCGACAGGCCGCCCCCTGTGCCGGGACCTGGGCAGCGTCCCCCGGGGGCGCTTGCCGCACAGCCCCTGCAGCGGCTCCGGGCCCTACACGCCCCACGGACGGGGTGCCAGAGGCGGGGCAGCCTGGCCGGCAGCTGAGTCCAGCCCGAGGCTGAGCTGGCCCACCCCGTGTCCTGTGTCCTGGGTCCAGGACTCCTGTCCTGTGTCCCACATCCTGCATTCCTGCCCCAGGTCCCCTGGCCTGACCCCAGGACAGGGCTCTGATCTGCTGCCAGGCCCTCCCGACCCAGGCACCCCCATCCTCGTTGGCCTGAGCCCCGCCCCCCGGACAGCTGCGGGATGAGACTCCCCTTTGAAGCCAGGGTGGCTGGGAGGCGTGCGGGCCTCTGGGGGCGTGGGGGTGTCACCCCGAGTGTCGAGCGCCAGCGGCCCTTTCAAGTTCTCCGGCTTCGCGGCCGGCTTATCACCACGAGGAACACATCACAGGGAGGTGCCGCCCGGCGCAGACGCGGGGCCCGCCCACTGCACCCCCACCAAGGTCGCCAGGAGCGTCCTCCCCATGTGGCCGCTCAGATGTCCCCGTCCAACCCGGCGCGGCCAGGGTCGCTCCGAGGACGCAGCTGTGTCTGTGTCCTGGGCCTCCGAGCTGGGGGCTCCCGGGCCCCTGACGGGGAGCCCGCAGGGTGGGGCACGGGGCACCGCGTCCCTGGTCATGTCCTCACACAGGGGCCACCGTGCGGGGGCAGGGGAAGCCCACCTCCCCACCCTCCGCTCCCCTCTGCCCCTCGGGCCCCATCCTGGGTGGGGGCCCTGCCCTTAGCGCCAGCGGCCTGTGAGCCACGGCTCTGCCCCCGGGACCAGCACCCACTGACCTGGCTCCGCCCTCACGGCCGACCCTGAGATTCTGTCCTGGGGCGTGGAGCGCGCGAGCCGGTCAGGAGCTGTCGGTGCACTCTCCCAGGGGTCACGCGGCATCGAGCTGGGCCAGCCCGGACAGAGCAGACGTGTGGGGCAAGGAGTGACCCACTGGAGGTGGGCCAAGGGAGAAGGTTCTGGAAGCTGCAGGCGACCCCCGAGAAGGGCGTGGAGAGCTGCAGGAAGCGGACTTGTGGGTCCACTCAGGCCGAGGATGCTGAGCACCAGGGTCTAGGCCGCAGGAAATGAAAGCGTGGGCTTTGGGGTGACCAGGCAGGGTCCCCTGCTCAGCGCAGTGGCCCTACATGTTCCCAGACTGGTCTGTGCATTGGTGCCCGGCTGGGGCCTCAGGGCTGCAGAGCTGGGACCCAGGCCCTGTGGGGGGGCTGCGACGGGCAGGCCACCAGCCCCCACAGTCCCCGGGGCAGAAGGCAGTTCCCACAGCCCCACCCCCAGGCAGACCCGGAACCGGCTGGGAAGGGGGTGCAGACGCCTTGCAGGTTGGGGGGCCGCCCCCGCCTCGGATGGAAGCCCTGTCCCGGCTGGGGAGTGTCCGGGGTCAGCCACAGGATTGCCTGAAGCCCCCACACCCCCCGTGGCCACCCCGGGGCTAGGGCCACCCAAGGTGGTCTCCATCACCCAGAGGCCACCAGCCCCGGCCATGGAATCAGGGTCACCCGTGGGCGCTGCCCCGGGCCAGAGCATGGGATCCCTCCTGGGGTGGGGGCGGCCTGCTGCAGAGGACCCCGGCAGGGGCCTAGCCGGGCGCCAGGCCTGCCTCAGCTGGGGATGGGGGACGCTTGGCCCTGCCCTCGGGGGCTCGGCTGCAGAGCACGAACAGCACCCGGGGGACGGGGGTCCTGCCCCCACGGCTGGGCAGACCCCACTCTTGTCCCCGCCGGCCCCCCGGTCACCCACAAGGCCCTGCTCCTGCCAGACTTTCCGAGGCCTGGGGACCCGAGCACCTCACACAGGCGGCCTCGTGAAAACCGCAGCATTGTCATAGAGCCTCCATGTCCCCACCTGGAGGGCGAGACCGTTGTGCACAATCTGCTAGTGGCTGGGACTTGGGACTGTGCCCTCTGGGCAGGCGGCACCAGGACACAGGTGACCACGGGGCCCAGCACCCCAAGGCCCAGGCCGAAGCCACAGGCCTGGTCCCGAGGGCCATGGGGGCCATACTGGGGAAGCGGGGGCACTCCGTGGGCCGGTGTGCAGGACTCCAGCTAGGCAGGTACCTGCAGGTCGGGGAGCCGGTCAGTGTTCCCAACACGGCCGCCGGGGCTCAGTTCAGGGGCCCCAAGGGGTCAGCCCCGGAGCCTCAGGCCACTGCAGGACTCCTGGAGCCCAAGCCTGGCACACAGGCACATGTGCATGTACGTGCACACACCTGGATGTACAGGCCCACACGTGCACACACACCTGTACAGATGGGTGCACTCACCTGGACACAGACGTGAGCACACACACCTGGACACAGGCCCACACAGGTGCACACACACCTGGACACACAGGCCCAACAGGTGCACACACACCTGGACACACAAGCCCAACAGGTGCACACACACCTGGACACACAGGCCCAAATACAAGTGCACACACACAGATGCCAAAGGCAGAGACACCAGCGTAGAGGAAGAAAATGCACATTTTCTTGTTTAACAAAATAAATTAAATATACGAAGCTTCAGCTCAAACTCTATATAAAATTACAGAGGTCTGGGGCTGCCACGGGCAGTGGACTGTTGGGTGCCTGGCCCCACGGCGCCCACCCAGTTGGCCATCAGGCCAGGGGCGTCCCAGGCCCGAGCACAGGCCTGCTCGGGGTGCCACCTTCCTTCCAGCATTATTAATATTATTATCTTAATTTCTTAAATATAAATATCAGGGGCCCTCTGTGCGGCAGTAGGGGGCAGGGTCAGCCCCGCGCTCCCGCCTCGGCCCAGGGCCCGCGCGGCTCCGCCTGACCTCCCGGCCCGCGGTGCTGGGGGCTCCTGGACACCCGGACAGGTGGTGGCTAAAATAGCCGCGCGCCCGCGGAGGGCTGGCCGGGCCCGGCGGCAGGCGCAGGCACGGCGCGGGGGGTGGGAGCTTTGGGTTTGCGAGCGGGGGGCCTCTCAGATCCCCTGCCAGGCGGGGCGGGCGGCCCGACCGCGGCCCCGGGAGATCCTCCCCAGGGCAGCCGGGGGTTCCTTCATCTACGGGCCCCTTGCTGCACGCGAGCCGCAGCGTCACCAACGCGGGCCTTCCGCGGGGGGGGCCGGGCGGGCTGCGCGGGTGCGCGTGTGTCTGTGCCCTGGGGGCCGCCTCTGCCTGCGTCCCGGGGCCGGCCCTCTGCGCCCCCTGGCGCCTGGGGCTGGGGTGCGGGGCCCCCGGGGTGGCACCTCTAGCACTGGTAGTGGATGTGCTGGTGCTGGTGGACCTTGCCCTCCACGTGCGAGTGCGTGTGTGAGTGCGTGTGCGTGTGCGTGTGCGTGTGCACGTCTGTGTAGAGTTTGGGGTAGAGCCTGGGCCCGGCGGGGGGACCCGGGCCCAGCAGGTGCTGGGCGGCTGCGGGGGGCCCCAGCTCGTCACACAGCGCCGCGCCGGGGCCCGGGCCGAGGGAGGGCGGCGCCGCGGGGTCCTTGTCCCCGGCCCGGTCGCGGGCGGGCACGGGCGGGCGGTGCGCGGGCAGAGGCGGGGCGGCCGCGGGCGCGCACGGCTTCTTCTTGGCCTGGCACAGCCACAGGAGCACGGTGCCCAGGAGGAAGACGGCGCCCGCGGGGATGCCGATGACCACGGGCCACGGCAAGCTCGTGCTGGACGACGCGGGGGCCACGGGCGGCCCCGGCGGCTTGGGGTCTGCAAGAGAGACGGGGCGGTCGCCGTGGGTCCCGGAGCCTGCGCAGGTGGGCCCCGCGGCCGGCCTCCCGCCCCACGCACCTGGCAGCACGGTGAGGAAGGCGCTGCGGAAGCTGTAGCCCATGGTGTTGGCGCCCAGGCAGATGTACATGCCCGCGTCGTCCTGGCGCGCGCGCGTGATGAGCAGCTTGTTGAGGTAGGAGCCGTCGGGCCTCGACCACACGTCGCCCGTGGGCAGCACCACGAACTTCTGGCCGCCCACGTCGATGGTGGAGTTGTAGCGGCCCTCGGCGCCGTACTCCACGCGCTTCAGCCACTGGATCACCGGCTTCACGTCACTGCGCACCTTGCACTGGAACGACGTGGTGCCCCCAAAGTCCACTGTGGTGTTCACGGGGTGCGTGCCCGTGAGCACGGGCTTGGAGCGGGTCCGCTCTGCACGAGGAGGGGCACGTCAGCGCGGCCCCGGGCACCGCCCGCCCGCCCCCCGGCCCGGCACTCACGGATCACGTCCACCTTGTAGGTCGCGTTGATGGCGCCGGCGCGGTTGGACACGCGGCACGTGTACTTGCCACTGTCCTCGGGGCGCAGGTTCTTCAGGCTCAGCGTCCACTTCTTCTTCCGGTGCTCGCCGGCCTCCAAGCCTGTCAAGGCCTGGTCATCCTTCATCCACGTGATGTCGGGCCGCGGGTGCCCGCTGGCCACGCACTTGAGCCGCACGGAGCTGCCCACCGGCCGCGCGATCACCCGGCGCCTCATCTTGGAGGGCTGCGTGAAGCGGGGCCGCGCTGCGGGACGGGCAGCAGGGGTCAGCCAGGCCCCCGGGGGCCGCCCCACCCGCCCCGAGGAGGAGGGCAACGTCCGCCCCGTCTCACCCCACTGCTTGCCGGCCGGGTCCTCCTGGCCCCCCGAGGCGCCGTCGTGCCCCAGACGCTCCCTTCCCGGGCCAATGTCATCTGCGGAGCGGAGGGCACGTGAGCGGGGCCCCCATGGCCCCTGCCCAGACCCCAGGCTGGTTCCCAGGCTCCCACCCTGGGCCCAGCTGGGAAAGCTCCAGAAACAGGAGCGGGAGTCCCGGGAGCACACCCACGTCCCCGCGTCCCAGGGACAGCTGGCCCGAACGGCCGCCCAGCCCGCCCCTGGGTGCAGGTGACCCCAACGGAGCCGCCCCCCCCACCCCGGCTCCGGGGGGTCTGCAGGGCCCGCGGAGGAGGGGGCCGGGCCGCGCCGGCAGCTGCAGTAACCCTAGCCCACATCAAGGCGCCGAGGCCTCGGTGAGCTGACATGGCTCGCATACCGCCTGGTCATCCTCCCCTTTCAGAGGACAGTGGGGGGACGCAGCAGCACTCCCGTCCCACAGTCCCGAGCAGGGCTCCGGGGGCGGGGCAGGCCAGGAATGCCCTCCTGCCACCACCCGCCACCTCCGCCCAGCTGGGGACCCAGCGAGGGGCTGGCCGGGGCTGGCGTCCCCGGGCGTGAGACGGGCCGCCGTGGCTGCCAGGGAGCCCGTCCCCGGGGACGTAGCCCCGAGGAGCCGTGGGGGAGGGCCCGGCGTGCGCCCGGCACCAGGGAGCACAGGGTGTGTCGCTGGGGACCCCGCCAGGCCCCAAGCCCGGCCCCAGAGGCAGCAGAGAACAGAAGGCCCTTGGCGGCCCCTCTGAACTCTGAAACCTGAGCCTCAAAGTTGGAGCCGACGCCCAGGCCGGCCGCCTGGCCGTCCCCTGGTGGGACCACCGCGCCGGGGCGCCCGGGCCCGCTCCTGCTGCGCCCTGGGCACCCTGGGCTCCCTGTCGGCACAGCCTCTGCAGGGAGGGGATCCCGGGCACAGGCCTGCGGGGGCCCGGCCACAGCACCGCTCAGGCCGGTCGTCCTGGCAGCCCTGGGTGGGGTGGGGGCCACTCGGGGAAGGTCCCCCCGGGTCTGTGCTGGCTCGCGGCTCCCATGCACGGCCCGCCCCCGGCCCTGGCACGTCACTGACCCATCACGATGAGCGTGTAGTTGACGCTGAGGCTGCCGAAGCCGTTGGTGGCCTTGCACACGTAGGCGCCAGCGTCCTCGCGCTCCACCTCCTTCACCTTCAGGCCCTGGGGCAGCACGCGGAAGCGGCTCCAGCCACCGTGGATCGTGCGGCCGTCCTTGGTCCACATGGTCAGCGGCGGCGGATCCCCCTCCACGGGGCACTGCAGCCGCACGGTGCGGCCCAGCCGGGCCACCTGCCTTGGGACCACCTTGTCTGCCATCCTTGGGGGGCCTGCGGGCCAGTCGGGGGGTCGGTCAGCGGGGAGGGGGCTGGCGGGTGCTCAGGGGCCCGGGGCAAGGGGGCTGTGCCTGTCGGGTCCCCCCCAGGACTCCGGGCAGATGCCGCCCAGGCAGCGAGGGCTGCTCCCAGGCCCCAGTGGGCAGCGTCCACCCTGAGGAACGGTCCCCTGAGCGCCCCCACGTGCTGCCCCCACGGAGGAGCCACGACGCTGATGGGCACCCAGGGTGCATGCCCCGCACAGCCACCGTAGGGCACACGCGTGAGTCCACACAGCACAGACAGCTGGTGGCTTCCCCGAGGACGGTCGCCCCAGACCACGCGGCTGGGCATGGGGCGCAGGGGGCGGCAGGGCCCCGAGGCCCCGGGTCGGGGCACGGCAGGGTTCCTGTCCAGCCGCCCGCAGTCACCAGCCCGCCTCAGGAGCCTCCACGTCCAGGACGGTGGGAGCACCCCACGGGGGTCCAGAGCGTGCCCCCCGCAGCTCCCTACACCCACCTGCCCTGTGCGCCCCCAGCCCCCAGTCTCCAGGTGTCGGCCAGTGCACTCACCCCTCCCGTGGGCAGAGGCCGGCGTCCTGCACCCCGACCCCAACCCCAAGGCGGCGTGTGCGCCCAGCGAGCACCTGGGGCTTCCTGCGCATGTAATTAGCAGCGGGCTGAGCCGCCGGCCGGGGCGTCCGGGACCCACGGTGCTTCCGTGGGCTCTTTGCAGGCGGGAGCAGAGCTTCCTGGAGGCTGCCCCCACCCTGGGGACCCGATGCCACCCCTCCACGGGCCTGCAGACACTGACGGAGCCGCAGGGGGAGAGGGCAGCCCGGGGTCCAGGCAGGGAGGGTCCCGCGGCCCGAGGGGGCACAGGAAATCCCAGGGCCTCCCCGACAGCCGCCACCAACCTGGAGGCCCAGCCCGGCTCTCCCCCCGACACCTGCCTGATGCAGCCCACCAGGCCCCCCAGCCCCAGGAACGCTTCTCCTCCGCACCCCCGCTCCGCCTCTGCTAGGGTGCTCCCCCTGCCATGGGGCTCCCAACACGGGCCCCAGCGCCCAGGAGGGGACCGAGGCAGGGGCTGCTGAGTCCTCCATTGTGGACAGGCCCCCAGCGCACCCAGGGTCCCACACCTGGCACCGCCGCAAGTGCCCCGTCCGAGGGGCCTCCCAGCGCGCAGGGCAGGGCGGGCAGCCCCCCGCTGACCCCGGGGCACACGCAGGCCCACAAACTGCCCGGGAAGGGCAGGGCACGGGCTGCGCCTGACCCGGGGCAGTCCCGTCTGGCAGACTCGGCCTGCGCCCCCACCCCCGCCGGGGGCCCCCCTGAGCAGAGAAAGCACTATCGGACGGTGCTTGCAGGGGCCGCAGGGTTTGAGGAGCTGGGGGGGCATCGACCGGGCCTCAGAGCCATAGGCCCCTCGCTCCCTGTGGACAGGACAGGAGGACGGAGCCAAGGGACTGCCAGACGGACCGGAAGTGCGGCCCCGAGGACGCCGGCAAGCGGGACGGGGCGGGCAGGCCGGCAGCCAGAGCCCCAGCTGGAGCCAGCCTTATCCGAAAGCAAACAGCCCCCTTCCCGCCCCGGGCCAGCCGCCCTGCCCCCTCCAGCCCTGCCCGAGCAGAGACCCCAGCGGGCTCACCCGAGGGAGCCCCCCCACCCAGATTCCTGGGGATTTGGCCGCCGCCGCGACTGCCACGGCTCTATATTTAGCCTGGGAAACACAAGCCCCCATTGTTCCACCTGGTCAGGTGTCCAAGCCGCCCAGCCCGAGGCAGACCGGGGCCACGGCCAGGAGATGGGCGGGGGGCGGGGGGGCAGGTTCCCAGCAGCCCCGGGGCTGCCCCTCAGCCCCCCCCCAGGGCCTCCTCCAGGAAGCCACGGGGAGGGGCAGGCGCGGGGAGGGGTCCGCGGAGGCTGGGGCGGGGGCTCCCCCTGCAGGGGCTGACCGCGCGGTGGGGGTGCTGGGGGTGCTGCCGCTGGGACGCACAGCCCATCCCCCATCCTCCTCCCCGACGGCTGGGGGAACGCGGCAGGAACGGGGGCCTGGGGGGGACTCGGGGCAGCAACCCAGACGACCCCACACGTGTAGGTACACAGCCAGGCTCCCAGGCGCCGTCCAGGGCGCGGGTGTCACACGTACAGCCTGTCACGCCGCCTCCCGACGCCATCCCCGGGCACACAGGGTGTCCCCCTGACGCCGTCCCCCCAGGCACCGCCGCTCTGACGCCGTCCCCCCAGCGCTGACCCCCGACACCGTCCTCGTGACACAAGGCTGCCCCCAGATGGGCACCCTCCACCCACAGAGCCCCCGGGCGTGCACACGCAGGCACACACCCCAACAGCAGATGCTGACCCCCACCCCCGCCCGCCGACACCACTGTTTCCCAGAGTTTAGGTCCTGCTATCCCCCCACTGACACCCCTCCCTCCCCAGTGGCCCCAAGGAGGGCTGAAGTGGGCTGGACCAGAAGAACAGAGGGGACACATGAGGGCTGCATGGGGACAGGACCCCCAAACGGCGCTTTCAGCCCCCTGGGGGCACCTGGAGCTCAGCCCCCGAACCTCAGTAACCCGCATGGCCTCTGCGCTGCCCGTCCCGTCCTGACCCACCTTCCCTCCCCCGCCCCCAACCACGGCTGCCCTAACCCCTCCACCTGAACCACCCCGAGCCCCCTGGGACGGTTGGCCGGGTGGGGGACACTGCATCCGCCCCTGTCCCTGCCCAGGGCTGAGCCATGAGGAGCTATACCAGCGCCCCCCGGGGCCACGGTCACGGGTGGGAGGTGAGGCCAGCTGGCTCCGTCCCCAGTCACCCCCAGCAGCCCCAGGAGCCCCCAGCCCGGACGCGCCCTCTGGCGGGTGGTGCTCGGGCTGAGCTCCTGGGACAGGTTGGCTGTGCAGCGGCTTCGTGGCCAGCGGGCGGCCCTGACCAGAGGGCAGGCAGGGGGCTCTCGGGAGAACGGGGCGCAGCTGCCGTATCCCCCATGGGGGGAGGGGGAGCGGCCCTGGGCCCAGCATCCTCCCCGAGATGGCCCGGGAGGCGGGGATGCCAAGGCGAGGGCACAGGTGGGGACCCCAGGGCCCCGACAGGCAGGCTCCACCTCCGCCCTGGCTCCAAGCCGCTCAGGTCCCCGCGCACACGTGCACAGACTCCCGGTCACCAGCAGGCCTGGGGCGGCCCCTGGGGCCCGGACCCACGGGACCTGCGGTGGAACTGGTAGGACCCGAAGGACAGGTGGTTGCCCCAGAAACCAGGCGTCCTGCGTGCAGCAGAGGGCCAGGCTGACCCACCGCGCCAGCCGGAGGCCGAGGCCGCCCCAACCCACTGCCCAGGGGCCGCCCCTCGCCCGAGACCCCGGGGGGACCTCCACCGGGCCCCGACTCCAGGGCCCCTCCCTGACGCTTGCAGGACAACCCAAGGGGCCACGGGGCAGCGCCCTGACAGTGCACGGCTCCTGGACCCACTGCCGCAGGGCGAGCTGCAGGCCACTGTGTGCGGCCCCCCAGCCGCCCCCCCAGCCGCCCCCCCAGCCACCACCCAGCCGCCCCCCTGCGCCGCAAACAAGCAACCTGGTCCCCCGCAGGCCCGGCCAAGGAAGCCAGGAGGGCCTCCCTCACCTGCTGGCCCTGTACCCAGAGGACGCGCTCACGTGACGAGAGGCCCGGACCCCCAGGGCCCTGCCCCTGACCTGCGGGGCCGCACGCGAGCCTGGAGCCCCTGGGCCAGAGGCTGACGCTGAGGCAGGACCAACGCGCCAGCTATGGCGAGGGCGCGGGCGCCGGAGCCGGGCACCCCCCATCCCGGGCCAGCCCAGGCCGGAGATCGTCTGCCCCCCTCCCTCCCACCCGAGGGCTCTGACGGCTGCAGGGTAGGCCACCCAACTGTCCCCGCCGTCCCAGGCTCTCGGGCCCGGTGCTGGGCTCCACCGTGAGCCCCGCACCCCCCGCGGGCCGGGCACACCGCTGCAGGGGTGCAGAGGGCACCCTGGGCCCCTCCCTGGCTGGCGGTCCCCCACTCCTGCGGCTCAGCCCCGTGGGAGTCAGAGGGCGTCACTGCCGCGAGGGTCCCGGCCCAGAGCCAGGCCCAGCTGCCCGCTGCCAGCTGCCCGGGCCCCATCACGTCCTCGGGCCCCTCGAGGCGCAGGGCTGGCCCGAACCTCCAACCATCTGGGGACGAGAGCAAGTG
The DNA here is from genome assembly GCF_048418805.1 of Vulpes vulpes. Lineage (NCBI taxonomy): Eukaryota > Metazoa > Chordata > Mammalia > Carnivora > Canidae > Vulpes > Vulpes vulpes. The sequence continues at coordinate 139,585,998 of NC_132793.1, forward strand.
CTTCCTACCGAGATGGGCAGCGCGGGGGTCAGCAGGCCTGAGGCTGGAGCCCGTCCTACGTGTCAGGACGCCTCCGGGAAGCCCCCGCCTCACACTGGCTCCCCCCAAGGGGCACAGGCCCCCACCCAGGCCCGCAGCTCTAGGCCTTGCCGCCAGCCACCCAGTGGGGACACAGAGTGCAGAGGCCCCGGGACGTCCCCCGCTCCCCACACCCCTGGCCAAGCAGCGCCTCGGCCCAGCCCGGGCCTACCCCCACTCACGGCCCCCAACCCGCCTCCCCCGAGCCTGCCCGGAGTGTGGGCCGCCTGGCTGCAGCTCCACCCACAGCAGCCCAGGACAGGGCCGAGAGAGCCACGCTGGACACCAGGGGACCACCAGGGAGGGCAGACGGCAGGCAGGGTGGGGTGGGGTGGGGTTGGGGCACCGGGCAGGCCTGTGGGGTCTGGGGCAGCGGCCTGGGCATCCCCGCCCCTCCACGGACCGCCTGCCACGGAGGCTGCCATCTGGACACGCCGGGGACGGCGCAGGAGGCCGGCCACCAGCAGGTAGGCGAGCAGCCGGGAACCCCAAGCTGGGGCTGGGGCGGCTGCTGGGAAAAACCAACATTTCCCCAGGGCGCTGGGCGGGGGCTGAAGGCCCATTGATTCCCGCACAATGAAGAGCCTGCCGTAGGAGTTTCCAGGCCCAGCCAAAGGCCACTTTGTTCAGGGCTCCCTCCTCCCCCCAGAGGGGACAGTGATTTATTTTCTCTTCCAGGAGTGAGGCCCGAGACGTAAATGGGGCGGCTGGCCTGCATCCCCACCTCGCGGCGCCTGGGCCCGGCTCCTGCACACCCGCCTCAGCCGGAGGGGTCGGGGGAAGGCCCCCCGCCGGCCTGGCCAGAGGCCAAGGTCAGCTGGCGCCCCACGGCCGCCCGCCCTCCCGCGGATTCATGCCCCCTGCGACCCTCCCCGACACAGCCCCGAGGGCAAGAAGGCGCCATCCCCGCAGAGTGGGGCGCCCGGCCCCGGGGTGGGTGCTGGGGGCGCCCAGGGCGCACCGGGGGTCCGGAGGACCAGGAGGCGACCTCCAGGCCCGGCTGCTCGGAGACCCGTCCACGGCACCATCCTTGGAACAGTTGCGGCCTGACAAGCCCTTCCGCGGGTCCTCCTAAAGCCACGCGACGGGCACGTCGTTCGGAACCCCTCAAGTTCCCGCTAGAAGAACCCAAATCCGATCCTGCCTCAAAGCTGGAAAAGGCTGTTTCAGACAAACCCACCAGGATTGTGAAACTTCCAGAAAGGGGAACTTTAAAAACATGACCCGAGTGGAGAGACGTGCTGACTCCAGAAGGCGTGACGCCCGGGGAGGGATTTCAGCAAGCGGCCTGGCTCCGGGCGCCGGTCTGCCCGCGCCCGCTTCCCCGCACGCACCCCGGGAAGCGCCCGGGCCCTCGGGCCAGGCCTGGAGGACAACTGCCCGCCCCCCAGAGCTGCGGGGGCCCTTGCCCTTGGAGAGTGGCGCCCGTCCCTGCTGCCGCCGTGGCTGGATCCCGGGCTCGGTCCCAAGGCCAAGGCTGAGGGGAACACAGCAGGGTGTGGCCCCTCCAGGGCCCCCTGGCACCGAGGCAGGCCCTGCTGCCCGCTGCCATCACCGCGTCCGCCCCTCTGCTCCAGGCTCCGGCCCAGGCCCAGGCCAGCACGGCGGCCTCAGAGCCTCCCTGGCCCAGCAGCCAGAGGACGGGCAGGTGTGGGGATGAGGGGAGTCCATGCAGATCAAAGAGTGCAGGCCGCTGGCCACCGGGGGGGCCCTGCGGGGTATGACCCGGGCACCCGTGGTGCCAGGACGCTGCCAGGCCCTGCTGCGCCTGGACAGCCCCCACCCTCCGGCCGAGTGGCCAGTCCCCCGCTGGGCAGGCGGGGGGGTACCGTGGCATTAGGCCCACCTGGGCTGCCGCCTGCCACCCAACACCCAAACGTGCCCATATAAGGCTGGGTTGGGCTCGGTGTACCCGCCGGCGGGGGGAGGGGTGCGAGGCCTCCGAGGACTGGTGGACAGGGCAGGGACGCTCCTGAGTGGTCAGCACGCCCAAGGGCTGGCCCGGCCCGAGGGCCCGCCTAGCTGAGCGCCGGCCAGCGCGGAGCATGGCGGGTGTGCGGCGGCCAAGGCGGGTCTCCCATGGCCCAGCAGCCAAGGATGTACCTGGTGGGGGACAGGGTGCCAGGGTTGGGCCTCGGGTCGCGCCGCAGGCCCGCCTCCTTGGACATCAGGTGTGCGAGCGGCCGCCGAGGGCTGGCACGCCGCCGGAGCAGGTGGTGCTGTGGGGCCCCGACACAAGCCCGTGGTCCCCGCAGCGGCCCCTGCCCTCTACCTTTGCGGGGATGGGCAAGCTCGGGGTGCAGGGGTGGGGCTCGAGTCCCAGGTGCCTGCCATGTCCCCGCTGTCCCCAAACCCCACCCCGGGCACCGCGGGCGTCTGTGCTGGTTCCTGGGGCCTAAGTGGGTCCACGGTGCCAAGCAGCCTGCGCCACCAGAGCCCCCGGGGTACCCCGCTGCTCTCAAGCTCAGGCCCACGTGTGGACGTGTGTGTCCCCAGAGGCGCGGGGCCCAGCCGACTGGCCAGCAGGCCGGGACCGCAGGTGAGCCCGCGCTGGCAGGTGTGCCCTGGGTGAGCGGAGGTCCCGAGGGTGGGCGGGGAGGGGGCGACGGCGACGCTGGGGAGGGGCCCCGCGGGCGGGGCGGGGAGCGCGGGGCGGGCCGGGCCGGGCCGGGCAGTGTGGCAGGGTTCAGGGCCGGGAGCGCAAGGGGCGGCGCTGGCGCGGGCCGGGCGCGGGCGGGGCGCCAGGACTCACCTCGGGCGGCGGCGGCCGGCGGCAGGGCCCCCAGCAGCAGCGGCGGCAGCAGCAGCAGCAGCGCGGGGCCGGGCGTCATCGTGCCGGTGCGGACCTGGGGGCGCGGGGCGGTCAGCGGCGCGGGGCCGGGGCGCTGGGGCGCAGGAGGCGGCGGCGGGCGCCCCGCGGGGTCCAGGCAGACAAAGGGTCCGCAGCAGCCACCGGCCCCGCCGCCCCCGCCCCCGCCCCCGCCCCCGCCCCCGAGCACCGTCTGGATTCCCGGCGCGTGCGACCCGGCCCTGCCCGCGGGACACACAACACCGGCGGCCGCGCAGATAATCGCCTGCGCCATTAGCGGACAAATTTGCGCTGGGGGGGGGGGGCCACGTGGGGTGCAGGGCCGGGGGCGGGGCGCGGGCAGGGCCACTGGCCCCGGGGGCGGCGGCGGCGCGTGCCGGGCCCCAGGCCTCGCCCCCCGCCGCGCGTCCGGCGCCCGCCCCCGCCCCCGCCGCGGCCCCCGCTGCCCCCGGCGCCCCCGGCGCCCCGCTCGGCCCCCCCAGCCGGCCCCCCGGGGTCGCGGGCGCGCGGACGGGCTCACCTCGGCGGGGCGGGCAGGCGGCGGGCTCAGGGCCGGGCCCGCGGGGCGCGCTGCGCGGTCATCGCCGCCCCGGGCGCCGCACCCCGGCCCCCGCGCCCCCGGGCCCGGCCTCGGGACGGGGCGGCGCTACCTGGGCGCGGGCGGCTCGGGCCGGGACCGGCGGCGAGGCCGGGGCGGGGGCAGCGCGGGCGGGGGCCGAGGGCAGCGGCGGGGCGGGGGCCGGGTCCCGGGGCGGCGGGGCGAGGGGCCCGGGGCGGCGCGCCGCGAGGCGTCCTTCCCTGCGGGGCTTTGTCAACTCTCCCGGAGCGAGCGCCGAGCCCGCCGCGCGCCCCGCCCCGACACAACTTCGCTCCAATCGGCGCGCCCCGGCCCGCCCCGGCCCGCCCCGGCCCGAACTTCCCCCCAATCCGCGCGCGCCCGCCCCGCCCGCCCCGCCCGCCCCGCCCGGGCCTTAACCCTCGCGGTGCGGGCGGCCTGCGGGCGGGAGGCTCCCCGGGGCGCCGGCCCGGCCCCCGCCCCGCCCCGCCCCGCCCCCGGCCGGGACCGCCCCGCCCCCGCCCCGTGGGTCCCGGCCTCCCTGCCCCGCCCCTTGCCCCGCCCCTTGCCCCGCCCCCCGGTGGGCCCGCCCCGCCCCCTGCTCTGCCCCGGCTGGACCCGCCCCTTGCCCCGCCCCCGCCCCGGCCCCGCCCCGGCCCCGCGCGCCCCCAGGTGCCCGGCGCCCCCGCCGCTCCTGCCCCCCGCGGCCGCGTCGCAGGCCCCCACCCCCGGGACCCGCCCCGGGACCCGCCCCGGGCTGCGGGAGGGGCCGCGGTCGGCCGGAGGCGTCCCGGGGCCGCGGGCAGCAGGGGGGCGGCCGGCGCTGGCGGGACCAGGCGGCGGGGCTGGGGCACAGCGGCGCTGCTCGAGGCCCCCTGACCCAGGGCACGTGTCTCCGCCGCCCACCGCGAGGGGGCCCGGGGCCGGGAGCGCAGGTCGCGGGCTCCGGGGCAGGCAGCGCGGCTGTCACCCGGGCCCCGCAGGAGCCGAGGCCACCGAAGCGCCCGGCCAAGGCTCCCCAGGGGGCCGCGGCCTGTGGGGGCTGGGGCCGCGCGTGGGCGGGCAGGTCCCGGTCCTTGGCCACCCTGCCCTGCCGCCCATCAGGGCCTCCCCACCCCGGACCCACCCTGGCCAGGCTCTCCCCGGCGTCCCCTCCGCTGTCACTTCTCTCCAATTTGAAAACTCAATTTAAAACAACCGTGATCCAGGTGTCTTGGACGTAAACCCCATGACCCTTGAGGCCCTGGACAGCTGGGTCCTGTGCGCATCCCCTCCCCCCCCCAAACTGGGGCCAGATAACAGCCCCTGCGGCCTCTCAATCCCCTCTGGACCCTAACCCATGCTGCCCCATCAGGACCCTGACCCAAACAGCTTCTGTCCCCCGAGGAGTCCCCTCTTCCAGGGAGCCTCCCAGAAGACCAACGCTGCAGAGGCCTTGGCCCGAGGCCCAGGGGAGCGGGGCCACGCAGTGCCAACAGCCAGGGCCTATGGAGGTCCAGAACGCCCAGACCCAGGCTTCCCAAGCAGGTGAGAAAGCAGGTTCCCAGGTCCCATGCCCAGACCCATGTAGGCACCACACGGCCCAGCCGGGGCGATCCCAGCCCTCCCTCGCCCCGTCTACACCCCGAGGGCAGGCCCGAACCACAGACCCTGCCACTCCCTTCCGGCCCTGCGGGTGGGGGGAAGCAAGGACAGCTGGTTCAGGGCCCCCGGAGAAGGGGGCAGGCCCTGGGGGGTCACAGACAGGTGCTCTGGGACAGGGTGGGCAGGTGCGCGGAGGGCTTCTCGCGAGCACCAAGGCTGCCCCGGACTTGGGAACAGGTTTGTGAGGAGACACAACTGGAGCGTGAAAAGCTCCAGCAGGTGTGTAGGCCGCCCAAGGCAGGTGTGTGAAAGGTGGCCCCAGGCGGGGGGAGGTCAGAGACAAGGAAGTGAGTGGAATGGGAGGCACTGCCAGCCGGTGGGGACAAGGTGGGGAGCGGGGTGGGCTCGTGCGCCCTTGAGCTTGAGCCACCACAGGCTGGGGGCAGGCGTGGCCCACTCAGTGGGGGCTGGGTAGGGTCCCAGAGACCTGCCGGGGGTGGGGGGTCCCAGTGCTGCCGGCCCACTTCCCCGTGCGGGCATGCACTGCCCCCTGGCAGAGGTGCCCCCCACCAAAGGGCACCCGGACCCCCTCCCCGGCCTCCCCACTTCTGAGCCCCCAGGCGGGAGCCAGGCCTGTCTGGATGTCCAGCCCAGGCCACTTCCTCCAGGAAGCCCTCCCGCTGGCAAGCTCCCACTGGCCCTTCAGGACACCGGACCTGAAATACGACGCCGGTTCCAGCCTTGCGGCTGTAGCACTGAGACTTGGCACGACTGGACGAGCTCCCGGTCTCCGTCCCACCCCCACCCCCCATCCCCGCCACAATCTGCCCGCAGAACTAGCCTGGGGTGGCACAGTGGGCCCCACACATGGTGCTCTTCACATTGTCCTTCACCCCGACAGGCGGCACCCCGGCTCCGTGCCAGGCTCCGTCAGAGGGCCGGGGACGGGATGCCCGCAGCCGGGGCCCGCCCTCAGGGTGGCATCCTGGCAGCAGGTGCGAGGGCCGGGCGGTGCTCAGATGGCGGGAGTGCTGGGCCGGGAATTGGAGGCAGCTGACGTGCGGCTTGGGCTCCCGCTCCCGGTGAGGTGACGGGGGCAGGTTCGCATGCTCTTGCCCGAAACGGGGGGAAACGGCAGAAATAAGAATACAGAAGAGCCCCGGACACGCAGAGCATTGACAGCGAAGGCCGTGATCCCTGCGAGCGGGAAGCAAGGGGGAGGTCCCGGGCATCCTGCTCCTGCCGGCGGCACCTCCAGGGTCGGCAGAGGCAGGGGGGACCCTGGCAGAGCCCGGAGGTCCCCCTCGCTGGGGCACAGGGCCAGGGGGCTCGGGGCGGCGAGTGGCCAGAGTTCACAGGGTGGAGTCCTGGAGACGAAGAGCCGTGCAGAGGGGGACCCCAGGGACCTGCAGCGCGGCCCGGCCGCACGCGGAGCACCAGCACCGCCCAGAAGGGCGCGGCCCCCAGCGCGTCTGACCCCCAGGGTAGAGACCCTCCCACCGAAGGGTCTGCCTCGGTTGCAGGGAAACGATGAATGTCAGGCTACATGTGCTTCCGGTCCCGCCCAACAAAACTTAAGGACGAGGCCCCAAAGGACCACGCAGGTTCCACGTACCTGAGCTACACCCCAGAGAGAAGTACAGGATATTCACAGGAATGTAAAACCACCCGGCACCCAGAAGGTGGAGCGGACACGTGTGGGCGCCCGGGGCCCCGTGGGTGAGCGTCTGCCGTGGGCTCAGGCCGTGACCCCGGGGTCCCCGGATCGAGTCACACGTCGGGCTCCCCGCAGGGAGCCTGCTTCTCCCTCTGCCTGTGTCTCTGCCTCTCTCTGTGTGTCTCATGAATAAATAAATAAAATCTTTAAAAAAGTACACAATCTATGACATACAACCATAAATGATTAGGCATGAAAAGAGACAAGAAATTATAACCCATAATGAGGGGAAATGACTCAAAATTAACTCAAATGTAACAAACACAGCAGAATTACTGTGACTATATTCCATAGGTTCAAGCTGCTGCAGAAAGGGATGAATATGTTCAGTAGAGACATGTAAGATTTTTTTAAAGATTTTATTTATTTATCCATGAGACACAGAGAGAGAGAGGCAGAGGCACAGGCAGAGGGAGAAGCAGGCTCCATGCAGGGAGCCCGATGTGGGACTCGATCTCAGGACCCAGGGTCATGCCCTGGGCCGCAGGCAGATGCTCAACCACAGAGCCACCCGGGTAGCCTCAAATTGAACTTCTAGAAATGAAAATTAGAATGTCTGAGATAAACAATATATTGAATGTGATTAATAGAATATTGCACAAGAAAACATTGTGACCTTGAAGTCAAAGCCATAAAGACTGTCCAAGTCAAACACAGAAACAAAATTGCCTGAAAAGAAAAATGAACTAAGTGTCAGTGAGCCTTTGGGCAAGTCCCCACAATGAGGTACAGGTGGAGCTGGAGTCTCCCGAGCATAGAAGTGGAGCGAGAAAGAAAAAATAGCTTGAGAAAATGGCCAGAATTTTTACAAACGTGGTGAAACACAGAAATCCACAGTTCCCGAAAACTCAACAAAATATACGCAGAAGAAACATGGGGGAAGCTACACTAACTCACGTACGTCATTCTCAAAATGCCGAGGACCAGTTACAGAAATAACAGCTTAAAAGTATCCGGGGGATGAGGCGCCCAGGTAGGTCAGTCAGGAGGGCGTCCAGCTCTTGGTTTTGGCTCAGGTCGGGGTCCCAGGGTTGTGGTCTCAGGATTGTGGGATGGAGCCCCCCAGTTCAGGCTCTGCGCTCAGCAGGGAGTCTGCTCCAGACTCTTCCTCTGCCTCTGCTGCTTCCCTGCCTCCCACCTCTCTCTCTCTCTCTTACATAAATCTTAAAAAAAAAAAAAAAAAAAAAAAAAAAAGGTATCCAGGGGAAAAATTCTGTATACAAAGCAGAGAAAAGGATGTCCTATTGATTCCTGTTGGATGAAAACAATGCACAAGGACAGTGGAGCCAACTCTCCACAGAACCAAAAAAAAAAAATCTGCCAACCCTACATTGTTTATTAGCAAAAATGTCATTTGGAAAAAAAAGATGAAATGAGAACTTTTTTTCAGACATAAGGAGCTGGTTAATCACGAGCAAATCTCTACTCCAAGAAGTGGTAAAGGACAGCCTCAGGGCACCAGACAGAAACCTGAAGCCACGCTCACACCCACCAAGTAATCATAAGGAGGAGGAGGAGAACAGAGAGCGTCAGAGATAGTAGCTGTGTGAGTAACAATAAAGATGCTTTTCTTATTATTAAAATCTCTTTTGGGATCCCTGGGTGGCGCAGCGGTTCGGCGCCTGCCTTTGGCCCAGGGCGCGATCCTGGAGACCGGGGATCGAATCCCACGTCGGGCTCCCGGTGCATGGAGCCTGCTTCTCCCTCTGCCTATGTCTCTGCCTCTCTGTCTCTCTGTGTGACTATCATAAATTAAAATAAACAAATAAATAAAAAATTTAAAATCTCTTTAAAACACAATCAGCCATTTCTTTATTTTTTTCAGGATTCTTGCCCAACGAGGGTCTTGAACTCACAACCCTGAGAACAAGAGTCGCACACTCTACCGGCTGAGCCAGCCAAGCGCCCTGACCACCAGCTCCCGGGTCTCCAGGATCGCGCCCCGGGCCAAAGGCAGGCGCCAAACCGCTGCACCACCCAGGGATCCCCCACCAGCTATTTAAAGCAAAAAATTACAACAGTGTGTGGTGGGGCTTAGATCACACGACGAGGTAAGGCCTACGGCCACACACAAGGGCTGGGAGGGCAAAGTGGAAATACGGCGTCGCAGGGCTCCTACTGCATGGAGATGGCATCACATCACCAGACAGGACACATCCCCAAGGATAAACCCCAAAGCAGTCACCAAAATAGCCTAAGAAAGCATTACACCTAATAAGGCAACAAAGGAGACAGATGGCATAATTAAAAAAAAGAAAGAAAGAAAGAAAGAAAGAAAGAAAGAAAGAAAGAAAGAAGAAAAAGAGGAGGAATAACAGACAAAAGAAATAAAAGATAAATAGCATGATGCTTGATTAAACCCAAGCACATCAATAATCACACTAAATGTAAATAGTTTAAATATCTCATTTAAGAGGCAGAGGTTGTTGGGGCACCCGGGGGCTCCGTTGGTGAAGTGTCCGCCTTCGGTTCCGGTCATGATCTCAGGGTCCTGGGATGGAGTCCCTCATCGGGCTCCCTGCTCAGCGAGGGGTCTGCTTCTCCTCCCTCTGACCCTCCTCCTGCTGGTGCTCTCTCTGTCTCTCATATGAATACATTTTAAAAATGCATAAAAATAAATAAATGGCGGAGGTTCCAGACTGGGTAAAATAGAAAGATTCAACGCTGTGCTACCTACATAAACACACTTCACGTACAGACACAAATAGGTGAAAATAAAAGGATGCAAAAGTTATCCCACACGGACAGTCATCAAAAGAAGGTAGAGATGAAGGAGATTTCACAGTGAGAATGTCGCCAGGGATAAATAGCATAATTTCATAAAAGGAGACTGACAACTTCACCAAAAGGACCCAACAACCCTAAACGTGCATGAACCTAATGACAGGTAATAAAAGTCAAAAACTGGTTGGGGGAAATGAGAAAATCCACATATGCAGAGTTCCCCTGTCTTCTCCCAATATTAGAGTCAACAAGTGGGCAGAAAATAATTAGGGACATAGAAGGCTGCCAACCAACCGGCCTGATTGATATTTATAGAAGAGTCTTTCATCTTCTGGGCCCAAGTCTCAACATATGTGAAATAATTCAAGTCATCAAAAGAATGTTCTCTGACCACATTACAATTATATTAGAGAGCTATCTGGACAATTCTCAAATATTTGTAAACCAAATAATACACTTCTTAATTTTCCATGAATTGAAGGAAAAACCAAAAGGAAAAATAAAAATTATTTTGAACTGAATGGAAATGAAAAGACAACATGTTAAAGGACCCTTTATTTGGAATGCAGTTAAAGCAGTCCTTAGAGAAACCTATAGCACCGCTGATTTTAGAAAAGACAAGTCTCCAACCAGTAACCTTGGCTTCCACGTACAGGAGCTAAAAAAGATGAGAACAGATGAAACCCCAAGTAGACAGAAAATGAGGAATAATAAAGGTCATTGATAAATCAATGAAAACAGAAAAACAGAGAAGAATAATGACCTAAAGCTGTTTCTTTAAGAAACTGATAAAATCAGGGACACCTGGAGGGCTCAGCAGTCTAGCGTCTGCCTTCAGACCCCGGGGTCCCGGGATCGAGTCCCGCATCGGGCTCCCTGCATGGAGCCTGCTTCTCCCTCTGCCTGCGTCTCTGCCTCTCTCTCTGTGTCTCTCATGAATAAATAAATAAAATCTTAAGGGATCCCTGGGTGGCGCAGAGGTTTGGCGCCTGCCTTTGGCCTGGGGCGCGATCCTGGAGACCCAGGATCAAATCCCACATCGGGCTCCCGGTGCATGGAGCCTGCTTCTCCCTCTGCCTATGTCTCTGCCTCTCTCTCTCTCTCTCTCTCTGTGACTATCATAAATAAATAAAAAAAAAAATTTAAAAAAAAAATAAATAAATAAAATCTTAAAAAAAAAGAAATCGATAAAATCATCTTACACATGGAAGTGGAATAAGAGGGAAGACACACACTGTTGATAAATGGGGGAGAGAGGCCACACAGAACTACAGATTTTACACACATTAAAATAGCAGTAGGGGGGATCCCTGGGTGGCGCAGCGGTTTGGCGCCTTCCTTTGGCCCAGGGCGCGATCCTGGAGACCCGGGATCGAATCCCACGTCGGGTTCCCGGTGCATGGAGCCTGCTTCTCCCTCTGCCTGTGTCTCTGCCTCTCTCTCTCTCTCTCTCTGTGTGACTATCATAAATAAATTAAAATATTTAAAAAAATAAATAAATAAAATAAATTAAATTAAAATAAAATAGCAGTAGGAAACGTTAGGAATGACTTTATGCCAACAGATGTGTCACATTAGGTGAAGTGGACAAGCTCCCTGGAAGTTACAAGCTGCCAGAGCTCGCTCTGGAGGACACGGAGAGCCTGAGTAGACCCACTCAATACCGCGAACTCCTCGGCAAACACCTTCCCACAAAGGAAACATCTAGCCCAGAGGCCTTCACTGAGACATTCCTGAAAACATTTTGGGGGGGTCGCTGGCTGCTCCGCCAGTCGAGCCTATGAGTCCTCATCTCAGGGTGGTGAGGTCCAGCCCCACACTGGGCACAGAGATCACTAAAAATCATTTAGGGAGGAAATAAAACCCATTCTGCACAAATATCAGAAGGGAAGGGAAGGGAAGGGGAGGGGAGGGGAGGGGGGGAGGGGAGGGGAGGGAAGGGAAGGGGATTCCCCCCAACGCATCCGTGAAGCCAGCAGCCGTGTGAAGACGTAGCGTGGCCGAGTGGGGCTTATCCCAGGGACACGAAGTTGGTTTCACATTTGAGGATCAAGTCATGTGACTCACCAGATACTTCTTGAGGATTTTATTTACGTGTTTATTTGGGAGCGAGCCCCCGCACGGGCGGCTGCGAGGGAGAGCGGGTCCCAGGCGCAGCCCCAGGCGGCTCCTCCTGCCCCGAGACCGTGACCTGAGCTGAAACGGAGACGCTCAGCGGATGCAGCGCCCGGGCGCCCCGGGACCTACCCCAGTAGCAGAAAGGCGGTTACGTGATCTCAGTGGAGACGGAGAAAGCACCGGACAGAGGCCCGACACCCATTCCTGATTTTAAAGACTCTCAAAACAAACAAACAAACAAACAAACAGACAACTCTCGAAACTCGACCCAGGGACGCGTCTCCAGCCCGACGACACACCGTGGCCGACGCCCCCCGCTGGCAAACACCGAAGCTCAAACCGCGCGTTGGGCGTTGGGCGTGCTCCCGGCTGCCCGGCTGCTGCTCAGCGTCGCCCCGCAGGTTCCAGCCAGTAGGTTGGGGAGAAGTGGAATGGTCCTGATTGGTAGGTGACACGACCAGCTGCGTAGAAACTTGTACGTGAGCTGCAAGAAAAAAGCCACTAGAACCGACCGTGTTAGCGCCTGTGCCGAGGGCCAAGGGCAGCGCAGGGGAGCGGGTCCGCGCCGGCACCTGCCCTGGGAAGTCGTGCAGCAGGCGCTCCGGGGCCAGGCCCGAGGCGGCGCGTCCCCCAGGTGTTCCCCCAACAGAAAACAAGGCTCGTGTCCACACACCTGTGCACCAACGTCCGCGGCAGCTTTATTTGTAAGCCCCACACTGGGAACCCCCCAGGCGTGGGGCAGCCCGAGTGACCCACGTGCGCGCCCGGCACCCGTCAGCTCGCGGCAGCCGGCGGGGGAGGGGGGCCCAGGTAGTCACCCTGGGGTGGGACGAACGCCGGCGGGAAAGGGAGTCGGCGTTGTCTGGGGGCGTCGGCGTAACACAAGCCAGGGATCCGCGGCGACAGGAAGCAGCGGGGGGACAGACGGATGGGTCGGGGCAGGGGTGGTGACTCCTGGGGGCCAAGGCACACGCCATCAGGACTGCGCCCCCCGGCCGGACCCAGACGCGTGTCGGAACCGCCAGGCCGTGCTCTCTGCACAGTGGCGGTCGCCGTGGCAATGGGGCCTCGAGGAAGGGGTCAGGTTCTAGAAGACAAAGCAGGCTGAGGGGCCAGAGGACGGGCCTCCAGGTGGCGACAGGGGCCCCAGCCTCGGGCCGCCCTCGGTGTTTGCTGGGCGGCCGTGTGAACACCTGACTCGGGCCGGAAACCACTCTTGGCTTTCTCTCGCACAAACCCCCTTTTAAAAAACAAAAAACCAAAAACCCTCTTTTGGGTTTCCCCTTCCCTCCCGGAGCTGCTGTCAGCCTGACAACCTGCTTTCCCCTCACAGGGCCCGGCGCAGGCCTCATCCCCCATCCACTCTGCACCCGCCGCGCAGGGCCCTGGACCCACTGACCCCTTCCAGGGACACTTGGGCCGGCTGCGATCTCGCCGCAGACACGGTCGGGTGGGCAGCCCCTGTCCCCACCTCGGCCTAGGGCCCCGCCAGGCTCGGCTGTCCCCAAGGAGCTCGCCCAGCAGGACGCTGCTCGTGCTTCAAGGCCGGCTCTCGTGGGGTGGGGTGAGGGCTCCTGGGGCTGAGCAGCACCCCGCGATTGGGCCTCGGGCCCCTAGGTCCCCAAGGACACCCCGCCGAGGCCAGGGCAGGACCGGGCAAGCCAGGCCGTCCAGACCAGCGCTGGCGGGTGGGCGAGCCTCCCCCCCGGAGAAGCCCGGCTCCCCGCTGTCACCCGGTCAGCCTGCTCTGTTGCTGCCCCGGGGCCCCAGAAGGAGGCCTTCTGCCTGCTGGGGGGCACGCAAGGGGGCTGCGGCCGCGTGTGCTGGCCGAGCGGGGCGTCTGCAGCCCAAGTGGCTGGGGCAGGGCGGGGCGGCCCCTGCCAGCCCTGGTGGAGACCCTAGGCCAGGAGGGTGCCAGGAAGGCGGCTGGCCTGCTGTCAGGGTGCTTGGGCGGCACCCCCGGCCTCTGCAGCCTACGGGGGGTGCATCCAGGAGGCTCCATATACCCCACCGCCCGGGCTGACACGGTGCCCCCTCCAGGCGTGGGCAAGGCTCTGGGCGCAGGACGGCCTCCCACAGCCCCTCCCGCCCTTCTGGAGCCTGACAAGGGTCCGACCCCCCCTGCGGCCTGTCCACCCCCTCCCTCCCCCGCCTGGCCCCCTGCGTCCCCTCCCCGTGCGGAGTCCAGGTCATGCCCAGGTGTTGGTGGCACCTGCCTCCTGCCTTGGCTTCCACGTGGGCTGGGTCTGTGCGCACCCTGGCAGGGGTCCAAGGGCGAGGTCTGAAGCGCCGTGCCTGTGGGGCACCCCTCCTTCCTCCCGCACCCCTGGGGAAGGCTGATGCCCGTGCCTGCTGCCCTGGCCCTGCCCCGGCCACCTCTGCCACCAGCCCCTGAATCAGAGCTGGGCTGGGGGGTCCTCCCTGCCAGGGCACTGACGATGGGGCCCCCAGCAGGCAGACCTTCCACGAAGGCTGCTGGCATCACGGGACTCAGGTCCGAGGTGCTGGGGCTGACCCAGGGGGATGGGAGGATCCCCACGGGCAGGTGATGTCGAGGGGTGGGTTACCATAGCAACCTCGGGGCCTGTAAAGCCGGGCGCCCCTCCCCTGAAAGGAAAGAGAGGGAAGGGAGCTGCGGCCACAGGGGGGCACCCAGACCCTGCTGCTGCCCCGACCCACGGCTGCGACCCACGGCCGCCCGCAGAGCCTCCAGTTGCTGAGCAACGGTCTTCAAGGGGGGGGACACCCTGAGGCCTGAGGACGACCAGGGACAGATGGCAGGAGACCTGCTGTGTCCTCTGGCCGTCACGCCCCGCGCCACCACACGGTCGGGGGTCGCCCCTCGGCCCCCGGAAGCAACCGGAGTGCAGATCCTCACACGGGCCCCAGTACAGGGAGCCTGGGAAGCCCGTGGAGCCCACGGCACACGCGCGACCGCCCGCCTCACCCCCGTGTCCACACACTTTGAGCCCCGCCGCTGCCCTGCACGCTCCTGGGAGCCTGCAAATACGTCCTGCCCCGCCCTACACAGCTCGGGAGCCCTGGGGAGAAGGCTGGGCATCTAGCTACTGTCATGTGGCCGTGGGCACGTGGGGGGCCCGGGCCACTTGGGTCCCCGCCCTCAGAGCTCCTGGGGTTGCCGGAGGACGCCCTGAGCTGGTGCCAGTGCTGTGGCCTGGAAGCCATCGGTAGCCACCGGGTGCTTGGGGCGGCCTCCCCAAGGGGCCCTCCTGCGCGGACCCCTCCCGCCCGCCTAGTCGTGGCCAGGCCCAGGGAGAGGGCCGCCCCCCCAATGCCCCCCCAAGCCCAAACCTCCCCATTGCCACGGAAACCGCAGAGTCTGCAGGTATCAGGCACCTGGAAGCTGCTGGGGCTCCCACGCTCCCCGCGGAACTGCGCCAGGTGCCCCTAGGACAGGTGAGCACTGAGCTCCCGGCGACGCCAGTCACGGGAAGTTTGCGCGGGAAGGCGGGGCGCTCACTCGCTGTGCGGCTGACCTGGCAGATGCTCTCGCCCCGAAGGAGAAAGTCCGAGGCGGCTTCCTGCACACGAGGGGACGTGGCGTCCTGCTGCGGCGGGCCTTGGCCGCGTCGCCTCTCCCAGGCTTAGCCGGATCCCCAAGGGTCCCGCTCCCCCGGACACACCCCACCGAGGGGACCGGGTGTGCGATGGTCTGGGTGGGGCGGGGGCTTCCAGGACGGTCTAGGGACCCGATGGCCTGGGACACGTCGGGATGTCCTGTAGCGCAGGTAAGTTCTGCACCCCGCGGCCCCCACTTCTCAGAGGCCAGGACCGGGGAGACCCCGCTCTGGGGGCCGCACGCGGCCCAACCCACCGACGTCCTGGGCGTCAGGCCCTGCAGCGCGTCGGGCGGCCCACCGGCCCAGGCTGCCCGAGGCCTGCGGCAGAGACGCCTGCCCAGCCCCGAGCACCCGAGGGCGCGGCCGTGTCCTCCGCCAGAGTCACTCATCCCTTCGACAGGCTCTGGTCGCGGAGTCTTGGTGAGGCCGAGGTGGCCGAGCCAGCGCCCGGTGAGAACCCAGGACGCGCGGTGCTCTGGAAGGGTCGTGCCAGCAGGAGACACCTGGGGCTCCCGGGGGGCTGCCCGTCGGCTCTGGGACACCTGGGCAAGTGTGCCGCACGCCAGCGTCCCCCGGGTCCCCAGCTCGGCTCCACAGAAGGTAGCAGCCCAGGGGTGACCAGCTGGCCGGACTCGTGAGGCCCCAGATGGGAAGTCCGGGGATGAGGGCTAGGGAGGAGCCCCCACGGGAGTGGACGGGAGACACGTGGCCAGGCCTCTGTCACCCCCGCACCCGCCGCAGAGCCCATGCCCCGAAAGCCACCCCCAGATCCGCGCAGAGCAAAGCTACCCCGTCAGCGCGGTCGGAGAACGGGGATGCACCCTGCACCCGGCGACAGGCTGGAACGTGGGCGGTGCGAGCGCGGCGGAGCCGGTGGTGTCCCGGGGCAGAGGGGTGCAGCGCAGGGGTGCCAGCGCTAGGTCCCCGGGCTGCCCGCGCCGCGGTCTCCGCACCAGGACGACGGCAGGGGGCTGGGGTGCCAGCCTGGCACGAGCGCAGCTGCGGGGCAAACGCCAGGCGACTCGGGGCTGGGAAAGGGAGAGGGGAGCAGCCTCGCAGCCAGCAGGCTTGAAGGTCTTGGCCTCCAAGGAGGCCCTCGCCCGCCGGGGACCCAGGCCCCCACCCGTAAGCTGCAAGCTGAGAGGGCCCCTCCGTCAGGGGCCCTGAGAAGAGGCCGCTCTCCTACTGGCGCTATGGACCCGACCACCAAGAAGAGCTGGGGGAGCTGCTCATGAGGGGCGGGACTGCAGCCCCCCGCCCCCCCGGAGATCCTTCTGTTGAGCTTCCAACCCCCAGGGCCTCCAAATAGAACCGAATTTGGAGACAGAGCCTGCAGGGAGGTGGCGGCTGGCGTCCTTCGGAGACAGCAGCACGACGCAGAGCCCGCAGGGAGACGCAGCAGCCGGGGGTGGGGTGGGGGGGCAGGAGGAACCAGGCTGCAGGCCTCCGGGACTGGATGGGAGCGCGATTCTGGGCTTGAGCCCCGAGGTCTGTGGTTCGTCCCACTGTGTCACGACAGCGCGTGGGCCGAGACCCGGCTTCGTGGTCAGGCAGGGGGACCGCAACCCTGTGCCCCGCATGACAGCAGCGCTCAGCGGGAACAGTGCCCCCCACACAAGGCCTGGGCCCCCGGGCACCGGCCCTACGACACCTGCATGGGGAAAAGGGAACAGAAACTTGTCCTGCCAGGATGAGGCAGCTGGTGAGACGCGGGGGCTGGCAAGTTTGGGGGGGCCAGAGGGGCCGCCTGGGCCTGGCCTTCCACCTGCCCGTTCAGACCCACGTCGCTACTGCCAGCCATAAGCCGCGGCCCCCAGTGTGCCCCGTGCCCGCCCAAAAAGGCCGACCCAGACTGGTGAGCGCAAAGGCACTTTAAGGGAGCAAGACAGCACAGAAGGAGCGGAGCCCACGGACCGGCTGCGTCCATCGCCGGCAGACGAGGGCCTTCCTTGGAGGCCCACTCAGCGCCTGGCCTCCGTGGCTCCGAGGTCAGCACCGCTCACAGTCACTGGGCCGCAGCGGCCCTGACGGTGCAGGGACCTCCACGTAGTGCACGCGGGTCGAGAAGGGGCCCGGCCTGGCCCAGTAGTCCACCGCTCGAACCCGGTAGGAGCCAGAGGTGACGGCTGACTCTGAAGAGACAGACACACCTGTTGAGCGTGCGCCCCCCTGGGCCCACCCCAAGGGTGTAGAGCTCCGGGCTCCGCAAACCCTGGGCCGCACCCTAGGGGACGTGGGCTGAGGCCCAGAAATGGGGCTGCTAAACGCAGGGCACAGGGTGGCAAGCACACCTGGGCTGAACACAAACAGGTTAAAGGTGGACGGCTTCCTGCTGATGGGCGTGTACACTTCTCCATCCGCGGAGAACTGGATCTCATAGGTCCACAGGCACCTGGGGGGGGGGGTCGGATGGGAGGAGGACTGGTGCCCAGGTGGGGGAACGGGGTAGACTCAGGCGCATTCCCCCTCTGAGCCCTCCCCGGGGCCCTGACTCTCCCTGCCGGGACCACAGGCCGCTCTGGGGGTAGGAAGGGGACTGGAGCCTGGGAGCCACCTGCACACCTTCCCTGCAGGTGCCCCCACCCAGGCCAAGCAGGGTGTGAGGTCCGGGCCACCGTGCGGCGGTGACCAGGGGGTCGGGGAGAAGCACTGGAGTGACCCCATGGGCACTGCAGCCGCGAGGGGTGGGCCGCGCGGGGGGACAGCGGCAGGAGGGCCCCAGGGGCGCAGGGAGGGAGCACTCACGCACTTGGAGCCCACGCGCTCATCCGACCACACCAAAAGCACCTGCCCCCGGGTCAAGGGCAGGGCACGGAGCCGGGTCACCTGCAGGGGGAGAGGCTCCGTGATGGGGGCGGCGGGGGTGGGGGACCCAGGGGGGCGGGGGCGGGGCGGCCACTTGCCGGTCCCGGCGGCTTCTCCGGGCGCGCGCACACGTGCAGCAGCAGCAGCGAGGGCAGGCGCAGCTCCACGCTGAGCGTCAGGCGGCCGCTGGCTGGGAAGGGGCGCGGCGCCTCGGCCACCGGGTCCTGGGGACGGGAGCGGCACTCAGGGCCTCGGCCTCGGCCCCGCCCCCTTGACCTAGGCCCCGCCCCTCGGCCCCGCCCCGCAGCCCCTTGACCTAGGCCTCGGCCCCTCGCGGAACTCGGCCCCGGCCCCGCCCCCTTGGACTTGCGGCCCTCGGCCCCGCCCCTTGACCTAGGCCCCGCCCCACCCCCTCGACCTCGGCCCCGCCCCCCGCGGACCTCGGCTGCGCGCATGCGCCGGAACTCCTCCGCCGTGGGGAAGACGGGCCGGCCCAGGCGCTGCCACTCGCCGTGGGGGCTGCAGCGCGGGTTGTCCAGGGCCAGGGTGACGTAGACGAGCCCTGCGGAGCCTGCGGCTGGAGCCACGCCGGCCGCCCCGCCCCCGCGGCCCCCGCCCCGCCCCCACCCCGCCCCCGGGCGCGGCTCACCTGGGCCCCGCGGCGCCCCGAGCAGGCGCAGCGTCACGGGCACGGCGCGGGCGGGGTGGGCGCGCGTGTCGTCGCTCGCGTAGAGCAGCACGGTGGCGCGCCAGGCGTCCCGGGGCCCGGCCGGCAGGTGCGCGCTGGCCAGGACGCCCACCGTGTGGTTGGTGTCCAGCACCGTCCCGCCCCGCGACACCTGGGCCCAGAGCTGCCGGCCGTCTGCGGGGTGCGGGGGTGCAGCGGTCGCAGGCGCGGCTCGGGGCCCCCGCGCCCGCCCCCGCGGCCCCCGCCTGCCCGTCCCCTGCAGGGCGCGCCCCGCGCTCCCCCGCCTCGGGCCCGCGCCCCGCGCTCACCCAGCAGGGCCAGCAGCGCCATGGCCGTGAGCACCGGCTTGCGCAGCAGCTGCACGTGCGGCGGCTCCGTGTCGTTGACCTGGAAGCGCGCGGTGAGCGTGCGCTGCGTGAACGGGTGCGGGTGGAAGCTCAGGAAGGCGTTGTCGTTGCTCAGGAGCGCGGGGCGCGCGGCCGAGCTGCCGTTGGCCCGGGGCGGGTCCTGGTGCTGCGCCACGACCTGCGGGCGGGAGGGCGGGCGGGAGGCGCTTCCAGGCCCGCCCCCCACCACCACCCCCCGGGGCAGGCCGCTCCCGGGCAGGGCCTGGGGTCCTACCTTGACCACCATGGCCGCGTAGGTCACGTCGGCTCTCCAGGGCTGCGGCAGGGACCAGCCCACCAGCGGGTCCGCCTCGTCGTTGTAAACGGGGGTGTCCGCGAACTTGGGGAAGAGCCGGCGGATCTGCTGCACGGTGGCCTGCTCCTGTTCCAGGATGTAGATGGAGCTCCCCGCGCCCTGCGGAGACTGACCTCAGCACCCCTGCGGGCAGCCCTCCTGCGGCCCGGGAGCGCAGGCAGAGGGGCGGCCAGGCAGGGGCCGCAGGGCAGGGGCATGGGGCGGGGAGCAATGCAGAGGCCGCAGTGGAGGGGCAGGGAGTGATGCAGGGGCTGCAGGGCAGGTGTGTGGGGCAGCGGCATGGGGCATGGGCCAGGGGGGTGATGCAAGGGCCACAGGGCAGGGGAACGGAGCAGGGGGGCGATGCAGGGGCCGCACGACAGGGGCACGGAGCCGAGGTGCGAGGCAGGGGGTGCAGGGACGACCGTACCTTCTTGTGGAGGGAGATGTAGTCCAGGCGCACACCCAGCTCCCCAGTGAAGAAGTTGGTGCCGTTGTGACAGTGCTCCAGGAGGCCCCAGCACATGGGGGAGCGCGGCCAGGGGTGGAAAGAGTCCCCAGGGCCACCCAGGCGCAGGGCCGGGCTGGCAGCGCGCAGACCCTCGGAGCAGGCGTCGTAGTAGTTCAGGAAGCCTGGCAGAGGGACAGGCGTCCACACCCTGGTGCCTGAGGACCCCCTTCCACGCTCACAGGACCCCGGGAGGCACCACCCACCTTGCAGGGTCATGGACACGTTGTCAAAGTCGTGGTGGTCTGGCTCATTCCACGTCTCGAAGTTCCACTTGGAAACGTGTGAGAGTCCATACCTCCCTGCAGAGCGCCCCACGGTCACCCATGGTTCCCCCGAATGCCACGCCTGCCCAGCTCACAGGGAGGCCCACCTATGCTGATGGTGATGCTGGCCGTGACCAGGATGTGGCTCCCCTGGGCCCCATCCACCCCACCCGGCCCCTGCCCCCATCAGGAGACCCTGGCTCGGGAGGCGCGGGGCCTGGGTGATGGGGCAGGACGGCCTGCGGGGAGTGCAGCCCATGCCCGCCCACCGATGTATCTCCTGGCCAGGAGGGACACCAGCTCCTTCCACGCCAACACCTGCCGCTTGTCCTCGAAGTCGGTGAAGCGCTGGGAGGGGCTGCCCATCAGCTCAAAGCCTGCAACACACGAAGGTGGCTGTCAGCTGCCACCTGCCCGCGGAGGCCAGTCCTTCGCACGCGGCCAGTGAGGACCCAGAGGGACCAGGTCCCCGGACGGGGCTGGCGGCCTACCTGGGAGGAGCTGGTTCTCCCTGAGGAGATCCAGGTAGCCATCCAGGTGGGTGAAGTTGTAGCTCAGGCCTTGCCCAGCTGACCCCCTGCAGAAGGACGCTTGGTGTCAGGGCAGAGGGACGGCACCCCGGCTGGACCTGTGGCCACACTGGAGCAGGTAGGGGGCCTGCAAGGTGCCTCACGGGACTCCAGTCCCCACGCCCCATGGCCCCTCCCCTGGAAAACACCGAGGATGGAAGCCTCTGGGTCACTCACAGCCCAGCCTGCGCTCGAACCCGCCCCAAGCCTTCAGGAGCCGGCAACGGCTTTGGCCTCAGGGGTGGCAGGAGGTGGCAGGTCTTCCGGGAAGAACGTGCAACAGGATGGAGCAGGCCACAAGGCGCCATGGCCTCCTCCTCTGCACCCCCACGCTCTGGGAGGTGCCGCTGGCAGTGGGAACTGGGAGGGCGCAGCGCCCCACCCCACTACACTCCTCCTGGACTGGTTCCCTCCAGGCTTAAGTTCCCAAAGGGAATAGAACCTTCAGGCAACTACTTAAACCTTTAAGAGGTAGGGGGCGTCAGGGGTGACACCTAGGACCTGCTAGATAATGGGACAGAGCCAGCAATGAGCATACCAGGGACAATAGATGGAGTGGCACGGGCAAAGGCCCTGTGGTGGGAAAACATAACAAAGCAGCAGAAAGCAGCGAGTGGACCTGGGGCAGGGTGTGGTCGTGTCAGACACGGTCACGCAGGTCTCATGACACCGGTGAGGATGGGACCCCGACTCAGTGAAATGGGGAGTCCTTTCACAGACCCCAGTAGAAAACTGCCATGACGTTGTTATAAAGACGTTTTGGGGACAGTTTGAGGTCTCCAGCAGAACTGATAAGGAGGTACGGAGACAGCTGGTTTCCCCCGCCCACCCAGAGCCACAGCCCCCCCAACCTGCACCGGAGTGGCTGTGTCATGGAGGCGCGTGGTCCTCACCCAGGCCACAGACGGGCGTCAGGGTCACCCTCTCGGCTGCGCTCTCTGGATTTGGGTGCGTGCATCACGGCAGGTGCCCCACATGGTATCCCAGGGCGCAGCGTCATGGCCCCGAGGCCGCCGTCCTCCCCCATTCACCCCCCCAGCCCGACCACCGCTGACCCTGTCACTGTCCCCAGAGGTCCGCCCTTGCCATGAGGTCTGGAGAGGCCCCCGGGGGGGGATGAAGTGCCAGGACGGGGTGGTGGCCACCTGGAGCGCGGCGGGGCACAGGGCGCACCTGCAGATGGGTGGCCACGGTCGAGGGACATCTGCTGCCGCGGGGGGCCGCCTCGCAGAGCCCGGGGGCCTGGGTTTGAGCAGCTAGCTGGGCAGGGGTGTGGGGCACAGGGGGGTGTGGGCGGACCTGGCCGTGGGGCCGGGGGCCTTCCGGTCAGGCACAGGCAAGGGGGGGTCGTGCAGGGTCAGCACTGAGTCTGGGGGTGTTGCCCAGGAGCACGGGCAGGCGGCCAACGGCAGGGGGGCCTGCGGGGCGCCCCCTCGTGGCAGCCGGCGTGGACGCCAGGTGGGGCGGCGCCGGCTGGGGTCACATCCCGCCCAGGGCTTGGCCGGACGCTGGGTGCGCGCAGGGCGGCGGGGCGTCGGCCTCCGTGCACCCCTCGGCCCGCGCCGCGCTGTCCCCCCGAGGCTCCCAGCCCTGCTGCGGCTGCTCCGCTCCGGGGGCTGCGTCCTCCCACCCCTGGGGCCGCGGCGGGCTCACCCCCCACCCATTTCCCTCCCATCCAAAGGTCACGACTGGAGCAAAGAAAACCAACAAGCTTGGGTAAAAATTAAATGAGCAGAGAGACGGTTCCAAAGTCCCGCTCCGGGGGCGGGGGCGGCTCGAGCGGGGCTCCCCTTCCCCTGCACCCCGCCCGGTGCCCGGCGGGCCTCCACGCCTGGAGCCGGGGCCTGGGGGGGCCCTCCCGCCCCCCCCAGCCTGCGCCCCCCGCCGGCCTCGGTCCGGGATGCCCTGGGGGCCAGTACACCTGTGGGGCCCAGGAGGCTGTGGGAGACCGCGCTGAGGACTCCCGCGGGGCGTCCCGGTGCCAGGGGCGGGGGCGGGGCGGGGGCGGGGGGCGCGACCGGCCACGACAGCCTTGGTCCGCGGCCCCGGCCTCCGGCTCCTGGCACGCGGGCGGCTGCGGCGGCACAAAGGGCCCATTCAGGGCGCGCGGCCCCCGCCCCCCACCGCAGGGCCGGCGCGTGCGCGGGGACGGAGCGGCGCCCCGGGGTGAGTGCGCGGGCGGGGGCGGGGGGGGGCGGCTGCACGTGCGCGGGGCCGGCGTGGGGGGCGCGCAGGGAGGGGGCGCGGGCAGCAGCTCGGAGCCCGCGGCCACGCCCCGCCCCCTACCGCCCCGCGTCGGCCTGAGGACGGGGCCGGCGGGGCAGGGGGGGCAGGAGAGGGCGGGGCGGGGCGGGGCGGGGCGGGGCGCCCTGCGAGCGGAGCTGCGTCCGGCCTCTGCGCCCAGGCCCCCCCGGGTTCCCTTCCCAGCGCAGTGTACTGGGCAGTTCACGGCGGTGATTCCAGGCCCACATGCAGGAGCTGGCCCCGTGGCCCAGGGCTGGCCAGAAGGCCCGTGGGGGAGGTTCCAGGGGGTGAACCCCGCCGGTGAGGTCTGCAGCTGGGGGCGCAGGGCGGCAGGAGTGGGCCCTCGGGTCACGGCCTCCATGCACAGGGAGGGGGCGGGAGGGGCCCACACCCAAGCCAAGGGTTGGGGGCCCCAAGGAGCCTTCCCTGAACTATCCCCACCTGCCCGAGCCTCCCCCCAGGAGCTTGCGGCCCAGCGCCCCCACTGCTGCCCTCCCCTTCCCGCACAGAGGCAGGGCCCCCTCCCACAGCGGGCCTCCACCCGGAGTCACCCGGGGCCCATGCCAGCACCCAGCAGGCACGTGCACCAGAGTCCTCTGTCACACAACTTGTGCCCCCCCCCCCCGGGGTTTGCTCGGGGCTGAGCAGGAGCTGGGGCAGGAGACAAAGGCCGAGCCCCCTCACCAGCTACTGGCCTCGGCACCTGAGCGCCTACAGGCCCCAGGGACGACCGAAGCTCTGAGCTGCCCCCCACGTCCGCCCGTGCCCCCGACACGGCTCCTGAGCTGGGCAAACATCTGCACGGGCCAAGGGGGTCCAGGCTGACTGTGGAGGGAAGACCCGAGCTCTGCCCCGGGAGCGCAGCAGGGGCTCCGGCCACGGCCACCCGTGGGGTGCGCCCTCTGCACATGACCCCGAGATCCGGGTGGTGGAAGTGCACCTGCAGACTCCGCGGAAACACAACTGACGGCGGAGCATCACTTTAAAGACGGCCACCTGCGCCCCACAGCGAGTCACTGGTGGGGCACACCTGCTGGTGCACACCCGGCCACGGCGTGTCCTGCTGCCTGCTGGCCGCCTGCCCTCAGTAATCCACACGCACGTGCACACGCACTTAGCAAGCGGCCTCTGCCCGCCCAGCACACAGAGCAGAGCCCGGGGCCCTAGTGGCCCAGTGCACAGCGGGCGCGGGGACACGGCACCCACACTCCGGCGGAGACCAGCCCGTGTCACGGCAGAATGGGGGAGGATGGGGGGTGAAGACACCAGGCCTCCCGGGCCCTGCCCTCTGCCCACCCGTGGTCAGCCCTGACCGCGCACAGGCCCCGGAGCCTGGGGGTCACGGCCTGCCTGCCCCTGCCCAGGCCTGGCTGCACTCACGGGCCGCCCACCTCCCCAAGGACCCCAGCACCCGAGCACCCTGCCGACACGGGGCACCCTCGCCCACACTGTGCACACGCGGGGCGGCGGGGAGGTGCGCACAGTTGTTTGGGAGCTGGGCTCGCGGGCGGGCGGAGCACCTGGATCAGCCGCTCAGGTAACGCAGGTCTGGGGGAGCCCATGACTCAGCAGTCTCTGGGGTAAATCATTGAACCGCAAGCCCAGCTCGGCCGGCAGCCGGCGGCCCCCGCCCCGCCAGACCCCGCGGCCCCGGCCCCGCCAGCCAGCACAGCCGCCGCCGCCAGGGCTCCCGCAGGTAAGAGCCGCGAGGCTGCAGGACCGCAGAGTCCCGGGCGCACCGCGGGGCAGCCCCGCTGACGGGGCCAGGGCGGCCTGGAGTCTCCGGAGACCCTGGGCACAGGCCTGGACCCTGGGGGCTCGGGTGGGGGGCCTGGGTGGGGAGGCCCTCCTGGGAAGGAACCATGACCCCAGGTCCCCCGGGGCTCACGGGGCCTGTGCCTGCCTGTCCTCCACTCCGAGTCCTGGGGGTTGAGCCACCTCGGAACAGGGGCGCAGCCGTGGCCTCTGACCCCGGCCCACGTCAGGGCGGCCCCGGGTGCCCCAGCAGGGCACAGAGGCCACTCACCCCAACGTCCCTCCCCGCCGGCCCTGCTGACACCCCCCCAAAGCATGTCCCGGAATTCCGCTGCAGGGACCCGGGGTGGCCAGCGCCGCTGTCGGAGCAGCCCTCTGGGCACAGACGCGGGGCCTCTGCATCGGGGGGCATCGGGGGCATCCGGGGCCGTCTTCCTCCTTCCAAGCCCACGGTGCAGAGGTGACGCAACGGCGGCGAGGGTCCCGGGATGCAAAGGGGGAGGAGAAGGGGCCTCCGCCATGTTGGGGGGGTGGGGGGTGGACCCCCCAGGGTACAGAGGTGATGGAAGAGTGACCAAGGGTCCAGGGGTGCGGGGGGGGGGGGGAGGGGCCTCGGCCGTGCGCCGGGCAGGGCCATGCAGGGAGGTGGCCGGTGAGCAGGGGAGAGGCCTGGGTCCCTGCGCGGCCCTCCGGCACGTCCCTGACGCCTGCTGCGTTGCAGGTTTTCCCCGGAGCGTGGCTCGCCGGGATGGAGGTGTCCCCTGAGTGCCCGCGGCGGGGCAGGGGGCCGGTGCTGGTGCGCAGGCGGTCCCCGGTGCCCCTGGGCCTGCGCGAGACGCTCAAAGCCAGGCTGTGGCGCAGCTGCGCGTGCAGCACACGGAGCGCCTGGGAGTGGGTGCAGGATCTGCTGCCCGCCACGCGCTGGCTGCGCCAGTACCGGCCGCGGGAGGCCCTGGCGGGCGACGTCATGTCGGGGCTGGTCATCGGCATCATCCTGGTGCCCCAGGCCATCGCCTACTCGCTGCTGGCGGGGCTGCAGCCCATCTACAGCCTCTACACGTCCTTCTTCGCGAACCTCATCTACTTCGTCATGGGCACGTCCCGCCACGTGTCCGTGGGGATCTTCAGCCTGCTGTGCCTTATGGTGGGCCAGGTGGTGGACCGCGAGCTCCTGCTGGCCGGCTTTGGCCCTGCCCAGGACGGCCCCGGGCCTGCGGCCAACAGTAGCGCCGCCAACGCCTCCGCCGCGGGGCTCAGGCCGCCGGACTGCGGGCAGGACTGCTACGCCATCCGCGTCGCCACCGCCCTCACCCTGGTGGCCGGGATTTACCAGGTGAGGGGCCGACCCTGAGGGAGGGCCAAGCCCAGGGCAGTGCAGGCTCGGGGCTCGGAGGACGCCGGCTTTAACCCACAAGGCCAGGACAGAGCGGGCACGGGCCCAGGTGGGCTGGGCCGGCTCCCCAGGGTGGGCCCCCAGGCCTGCGGCCCCGACACAAGCAGCTGACCCGAGTGTGGCCCACACGGCTCCCCGGTCTCCTGTCCTGGGCGAGACCCCGAGAGGCTGCCTCTCTTCCCGCAGCGTCCCCACCCCCGGGGCTCTCCTGTCCACCCCAGTGTCACCCTCCGAGGGGCCCCAGGTCTCCCGGGAGGGGGCAGTGCCACTCGCAGGGCAGGAGGAAGGAGCTGCTTTCCAATGTCTGGAGCCCGCACGTGTGAGAGGACCAGACCGGGATCTCCAGGGTCTGCTGTGCCTGTGTGAGCACACGTGTGTGCAGGGGACTCTGGACACGGTCCACTCGGGAAAGAGCAACAGCGACGAAAGGGCGTTAGGCTCTGCGCCACGGCCACCCTGTGCCGCCCGGCCGCCTGCTGCCCTGACCACACTCTGTCCTCAGGTCCTCATGGGCATCCTCCGGCTGGGCTTCGTGTCCGCCTACCTCTCCCAGCCACTGCTCGATGGCTTCGCCATGGGGGCCTCGGTGACCATCCTGACCTCCCAGCTGAGGCACCTGCTAGGCGTGCAGATCCCGCGGCACCAAGGGCTGGGCATGGTGGTCAGCACGTGGCTGAGCCTGCTGCGCTCCATCGGCCAGGCCAACCTGTGCGACGTGCTCACCAGCGCCACGTGCCTGGTCGTGCTGCTGGCCGCCAAGGAGCTCGCAGACCGCTGCCGGCACCGCCTCAAGGTGCCACTGCCCACGGAGCTGCTGGTCATCGTGACAGCCACGCTGGTGTCCCACTATGGGCAGTTCCACGAACGCTTCGGCTCCAGTGTGGCCGGGGACATCCCCACTGGTTTCGTGGCCCCCCGGGTGCCGGACCCTGGGCTGATGTGGCGCGTGGTGCTGGATGCCGTGCCCCTGGCCCTCGTGGCGTCCGCCTTCTCCATCTCGCTGGCGGAGATGTTTGCCCGGAGCCACGGCTACTCCGTGCGAGCCAACCAGGAGCTGCTGGCCGTGGGCTGCTGCAACGTGCTGCCGGCCTTCTTCCACTGCTACGTCACCAGTGCCGCCCTGAGCAAGACCCTGGTGAAGACGGCCACCGGCTGCCGCACACAGCTGTCCAGCGTGGTCAGCGCCGCCGTGGTGCTGCTGGTCCTGCTGGCTCTGGCGCCGCTGTTCCGGGACCTGCAGCGCTGCGTGCTGGCCTGCGTCATCGTGGTCAGCCTGCGGGGGGCCCTGCGCAAGGTGAGGGACGTGCCGCAGCTGTGGCGGCTCAGCCCGGCCGACGCGCTGGTGTGGGTGGCCACGGCGGCCACGTGCGTGCTGCTCAGCGTGGAGGCGGGGCTGCTGGCCGGCCTCGTCCTGTCTCTGCTCAGCCTGGCCGGCCGCACGCAGCGCCCCCGAGCGGTCCTGCTCGCCCAGATCGGGGACACGGGCTTCTACGAGGACGCCGCGGAGTTCGAGGGCCTGGTCCCCGAGCCCGGGGTGAGGGTGTTCCGCTTCGCGGGGCCGCTCTACTACGCCAACAAGGACTTCTTCCTGCGGTCGCTGTACGGCCTCACGGGGCTGGATGCCGGGCAGGCCGCCGCCAGGAGGAAGGAGCGGGGCCCGGGCGCAGGCGCGGGTGAGGGAGACGCCGTCGGGGGCGTGGACCTGGGCCCGGTGGGCAGTTCGGCTGCATTGGTGCCCCCGGAGGGCGGCTTCCACGCCGTGGTCATCGACTGCGCCCCGCTGCTCTTCCTGGATGCAGCCGGCGTGGCTACGCTGCGGGATCTGCGCCGGGACTACGGGGCCCTGGACATCACCCTGCTCCTGGCCTGCTGCAGCCCCTTGGTGAGGGACACCCTGAGGAGAGGTGGCTTCCTCGGGGACGACCCGGGGGACGCGGCCGAGGAGGCGCAGCTGTTCCACAGTGTGCATGGCGCCGTGCAGGTGGCCCGAGCCCGCCGCAGGGAGGCAGCAGCCACCGACTCCACCCTCTAGAGCCAGCGCCCGTCCCCGGGGCCCCCGGCAGGCAGGCTCCGGCTCGGTCACCCGTGTCCATCACCTCAACCCTCCAAGCGGAGGCTGTGCCCTCTGGCCTGGGGGAGCCAGGGAGCGCACAGGGACCCAGGCCCGTTGAAGCCAAGAGCTTCTACGATGGTCCTGCAGGTCAACGTGATGGCGGGTATCACCGTCTTATTTGAGCAAAGGCCCCGACATGGTCGGGATGCCTCCCAGGCGCCAATTGGGTACTGGTCCCTTGGCCTGTCCCGTCCCAGTCCCACTGTGGCTGGGGGCACGAGGATCTCTGTGTCTCTGGACTTCCAAACACACCCCTGGGTGTCCCCTATGCCTGCAGCCTGCGGGGCCCCTGGGCCACGTTTCTCCAAGGCCTGACCCGTGAGCACAGGGCCGGGCTGCCTGGGTGCGTCCAGCCGCGGAGCCCCTGCAAGCGACACCACCTTGACCCTGAGCCCCTCAGTGAGCCCCGCGGGGAGCCAGCTGTGCCCACTCCAGGGGCTGCCCGGCCCCCACACAGCCTCTCCACGAAAGACAGTGTGTGGACGATGGGGGCCCCCCTCCCTCCTGCCTCCCGCCCCCCGCCCGCCTCCGCGCCTGACCTGCCCCAGCCTCGCTCTCCAGCCCCCAGCCGGCCCTCCCAGCTGCCTACCACTCACCTGGCCGTGATGAGCTCCAGCAGCCAGTGGGTCCGGACCTGCTCGATGCCCTGGTGAGGGACAGCACCCACATAGGCCAGGTTGAGCTGCTGGTCCCAGCTGAGGTCATAGCGGTCAGCCTGGCTGTGCGGCAGGGGGGGGCTGGGGCAGGGCGAGGGGGGCGGGGCATTAGTGCCCCCGACGGCCCGGGAGGCCCGGCCAGGCTCCAGCAGCGGCCTGGGCAGTGCCTGCCACCCCCGCTCCGCCCCGGAATAAAATGACCCTAAGAGCAGGAAGGCTGTGCTGGAGTCTCGTGCTTACGGAGACCGGAGACCGGGCTCGGCTCGGAGGGGAGAGCACCACGCGCCAGCACCCTGCTCCTCCTCCCCGGGCGGGGCCAGCGAGGGCGGGGGGCGGGGGGGGTCACCCCAGGGACGGCCGAGGTCACGGCGCCTGCCCCTGGACGGTCCTGGGCCCCTGCCCCTCCCGCGGGCCCGGGTGCAGCCGCGAGGGCGGGGCCGCGGCTCTCCCGCAGGCCTCGGGGGCCCAGAAGCCCGGGCCGGGCCTGTCGGGCCTCAGTTTCCCCGCGCGGAGCCCTCACCAGAAGCCCGTGCTCCTCCAGAAGGGCCGCAGGGGCCGCAGCGCGCGGGCCGCGTCCACCAGCACCAGGTGCGGGGCCTCTGCGAGGGCCCGGGGCGCCGCCAGCAGCGCGGCCAGCAGCGCCAGCCCGGGGGCGCGGGGGCCGGGGGGCCGCATGGCCGGGCGCGGGGGCGCGGTCCCCACAGCGCTCCGGGAGCCCGGGTCTACGCCGCGCCGGCCGGTTCCGCCTCCGGGTCGCACACCACGTGACCGCCGCCGCGGGGGCGGGGGCGGGGGCGGGGGCGGGGGCCCGGGCGGAGGGGGGCGGGGTCTGGGTGGGTTCTGCCGCGGGGCGGGGGCGGGGGCGGGGCCTTCTGTGAAGGGATGTGTCGCTGGGGGCGGGGCCTCGGGGAGGGGCGGAGCCGCGGGGAGGGGCCTTGAGGGCGGGGTAGGTGAGGGGAGCGGAGCCTTGTTGCGGGGCGGGGCCTCGGGGCGGGGCTCCGTGGGGGCGGGGCTGCTGAAGGGGCGGGGCCTTCGCGGAGGGGAGGTGTCGCTGGGGGCGGGGCCGCGGGGGAGGGGCGGTGTCGCTGGGGGCGGGGCCTTTGGGGCGGGGTTGGCGAGGGGGCGGGGCCTTTGGGGCGGGGTTGGCGAGGGGGCGTGGCCTTGTGGCGCGGGGCGGGGCGCGGGGCGGGGTCTTGGGAGGGGCGGGGCCGCAGCCTGCGGACCCGCAGCGCCGCCCCTCGGTGGCCGGGTCCTCCCGCGGTTCCCCGCCGCCCGCAGAGGAGCCTCTGCTCGGCCCGGCGGCCCCTGGGCGGCTCCGACCTGCGGCGGCGGGACGGGAGCGCGGCGGTGAGGCCCGGCGCCCGTGCTGGCGTGCTCAGGTCCCCCCGGCCCGTGCTCAGCGACGACCGAGACCGCAGCCCGCGAGGGCCCGCCCCCGTGTCCGAAGAGCCCAGGCCGGTGGTTGTCCAGAGGCGCGGGAGGCCTGCAGGCGCGGCGGAAGCAGGGCCCGGAGCCCCGGAGCCCCCAGCACAGGCGCAGGCGCAGGCACAGGCGCAGGCCCGCTGCCCCCGGGCCTGGGAGGGAAGCGCCGCACCCGCGGCGAGGACACCAAGACCTGGAAGCGAACAGCCGGAGCCCGAACGCCAGGTCCAGCAGGAGCTATACTCGGAAGACACGGTCAGGGGCAACCCCGGTGGCTCAGCGGTTTAGCGCCGCCCGAAGCCCAGGCTGTGACCCCGGGGTCCCGGGATCGAGTCCCGCGTCCTGCTCCCTGCAGGGGCCTGCTTCTCCCTCTGCCTGGGCTCTGCCTCTCTCTCTCTCTATCGTGAATAATAAATAAAATCTTAAAGAAAAAAAAAACCTACACAAAACCATAGTGTCAGGGCTCCTGGGGCTTGGATACCGCAGAGGATGGGGCGCAAGATGATCACACAGAAGCTACGAGTGGAAGAAAGGCCAGGATCGGCAGGCCCACTGCGCTGCCCACTGTCCGCGGTCCTCACCCCAGAGCCTCTGCATGTGACCTTATGTGGCGAAAGGACTTGCAGGCCTGATTAAGTTAAGGATCTTGAGATAATCCTGGATGATCCGGATGGGCCCCACGTGTCATCACAGCCTCCTCGTGAGGGGGAGGCAGAGGAACCGTGACCCAGGAGCCGCCCTGGAACACCTCAGGAGAGAGGGATTCAGAGCCTGTTCTGAAGTTGCTGCTCAGGGTCTGTGTAAGCAGGTGCAGTAAGACACGCACAGGAAACAATGGCCATGAAGGAAGAGACATCCCGAGAGACAGGAGGCGGGGGACCAGGCCACCCAGGGACCCGACGGGTGGGGTGAGGTCGGAAAGAGCCTCACCGGACGAGGGTCGGTGACACAGAGGCTGACCACACCCCCCTTCGGCACAGGGAGGGCCACAGGAAGGCTCCTGAGGTTCGTGCCAACTGCGCACTAGGCAAAGGGCCCTTCATTGAGGGAGTTCGGGGCCTGGGGCCAGATGGGGACCCGATGGGGGGCGCAGCCATTGGGCTGGGGTAGGATTGGGATTGTGAGAAGAGCGTGGCGTCTCCCAGGGAAAGCAGCTCAGTGCGGCCTGCCGGGACGCAGCAGGTTAGCGACGGGGCTCGTGGTTACCGCGTGCGTAGCTCTGCAACTGCGAAGGGCGAGTGTGTCGTGCTCAGGACGCACACGGTGGCCTGGGCGTACCTGGAGACGCACGTGCTCTTCGGGGATAGTGTTGGCATCTCTGAGGCAAGAGATTCCCAGCGTTCTTCCTCAAGGGCCAGTGTCTCAGCGACAGCCCCACGTGAACGCGTGTGGAGAGGGGCGCCGTCGCCGGGGCACGCGCTGCGCCGGGTCTGGGTGCATCCATGCAGGGCCATCCTGCGCCCAGCGGCCGGGGTGCCGTTCACACGGCCTGCCAGCTCCCAGGGGCTCCTGGCAGCCGGGGACTGGGGACGAGTGCGTTGCCAGTGGGAGCCAACGGGACCCTGTCCAGGAGTCCCCTCAGAGGGCTCGGGGGACCGTGCAGCACCCACGGGCGGGGGGAGGCGCACGCGGCCTTCGGGTCGGCCCAGAACCGCAGTCTCAGCCCGTGGGCAAGAGCAAACCCTTCTCCCGTGCCTGGGTAGGTCGTAAATGGCGTGGGGGACTGGGTGTGGGGCCCCGATGGGTGCGAGCACGGCACCAGGTTGTGCCAGTCCACCGCTAGTTGCTCTTAATTTTTCCAGGCAAAGTCAGGCGTGTGTTTTCTCCCTTCTTCTGTTTTTCTTTCCTTCTGGTTTCAGGCTTTTCACTCAAGCCTCTGGCTGGCGGGAGGGAGCTGGGAGGGAAGGGCCGGCGGGCGCCTCCCCTGGGCCGGCACCCTTCCCCGTCCTCCTCCTAGGCCGAATCTTACATTTTCCCTCTGAAACACAGTCTGGCTTGAACCTCCTGGCACGTAACCCCTCCACCCCGCACCCCTGACTCTATTTACCTATTTTCTTCATTCTCAATGCTCCGGCATCTGGGGTCGTGGTCCCGGGGCCCCTCTGGCACCACGCGGCTCCTGGAGAGGAGCCCAGGCCCCCGACCCCCCCGTCGTGTCTCTCACACGCCAAGCCAACCCCCTTCCCCCACAGCACCCCAAGGCCAGGCACGGGACACCTGGGGACTGCGCTGCAGCCTGGGCCTGCGAAATTCTTCAGACCTCCCAATCCTCACCCCAGAAAAGGCTCTGGGCCAGGTTCCCTTTGCTCCGGCTTCTGGTTTCTGCTTCCCCTGGGGCCCACCGAGTGTGGTGCACCCCCTTCTCTTGGGAAATGTGAGTAATAAATCACCCTTCCAAGGGCAGAGCTTCCGTTGCTGTCACCTAACCCCATCTGATTAAATCACGTCCTGGGCGGGGGGCCCAGTGGGGCAAGTGGGCAAGCGTCGGCTCAGGGTGGGACCCCCGGGTCCTGGGATCCAGGCCCACATCTGTGGGGCTCCCTGCTCCGTGGGGCGTCTGCTTCTCCCTCTCCCTCTGCCCCCCCCGCCCCCCCGCTCGCTCTCTCTCTTTCTCAAATAAATAAATACGATCTTTAACAAAAATCCTGGGTACACATTTTAAGGTAAAGATGCTGCAGTTCAATGATGGGGGAAGGGGCCACGAGCTCGGGAAGGCGGGCTCACACTCTGGAGGACAGAAGCCAGCAGGCGCGTGAAGGAGCGCGGCCCGCCCGCCCGGAGCACCTGCCGGCTGGGGTCAGGACGGAGGAGGTGGACAGGGGCACAGCAGCTCGCAGGCTGGCGGGTTCCCGCAGGGCCTTGGTGGTGCCGTCAGGGCAGATGGCTCCGTACAGTTTGCTAAAGGATGACAGGAGGACTGCAGGGGTCCCCGCCACCGCAGCTCCCCGTGCTTCCCCGCCCGCCGGGGCCTCTGGGGAGGGGGCGAGCCTTCTGGGATCATGGATCCACCACGGGGCGGCCAGGGGCTGGAAGCCTCAGGTGCGGTTTAGCCGAGCGGCGAGCGTATTTGTGGTGTTCCCAGTCACTTCCTTGCATCGCGGCGTCAATGCCAGTCACTCTGGCACAGGAAACAGCTTCCAGGAACAGCCGTGGCAGTTAACCCGAAGGACTGGATCACGTGGACTTTAGCAACAGGATTAAACATTTGCTGCTTTACCAGGAAATGCTGACACCGAGAAAACGTGCAGCCCTCGCGGCCAACGTGACAAGGACGCGACGGAAGAAGGCTCATCTGATCCGTGGGGGCGCCTGGGACCAGGCACGGCACGCTTGCCAGCCTGTGGGCGACACCTGCCGAAGGCCCCTGCAGCCCCGGGTGGTGGTGGCAGAGGCTGCGAGCTGTGGGGAGGGAGCTGTCCGGCCAGGACGTTGGTGGAGCAGCACACACGGCGTTAGAGATTTAAAGTCCATCTCTTTTCTCCCTGGAAAGTAATACTGAAAATTGTTACAAGAAGAAACAATAAAAAATGTCACTGTGAGCAGCCCCGGTGGCTCGGCGGTTTAGCGCCGCCATTGGCCCAGGGCCTGATCCTGGGGTCCTGGGATCGAGTCCCACGTCGGGCTCCCCGCAGGGAGCCTGCTTCTCCCTCTGCCTCTCTCTCTCTCTCTGTGTCTCATGAATGAATAAATAAATAAAATCTTTTTTAAAAAATGTCACCAGGACGCCTGGGTGGCTCAGCGGTTAAGCGTCTGCCTTCAGCTCAGGCCATGATCCCGGAGTCCCAGGATCGAGTCCCACGTCGGGCTCCCTGCGTAGAGCCTGCTTCTCCCTCGGCCTGGGTCTCTGCCTCTCTCTCTCTCTCTCTGTGTGTCTCTCATGAACAAATAAATAAAACCTTTAAAAAAATGTTACCGAGATACATATGATGATGAGTTGCAGGCAGTTATGAATAAAAATCCTGCTATTTTCTGGGTTTGGGGATGTTTGTGCTGTTAGTCAACTTCTAAAAAGAGGGTGATTTCTTATCTGCCCTGGATGCGGACGGCTGAAGCTCTATGGTGATTCGCCTCCCGACTTAGAGACGCTGCCCCGGGCGGGCCTGTGCCCACTGCCACGGCCGGCGGACTCAGGAGACAAACCGGGATCCTCTGCCCCGAGCAGGCAGGAGCTCCACCGGCTCCGAGGCCCCGGGAAGGACCGCGGTCGGCCTGCTCACGACAGCCACCACCCAGCGAGCTGGGATGTCCTGTGCGGAGGCGGCGCTGACCATCACACGTCCATATCCACGGCCCTGGAATCGCCCACCGGCCCACTCACGAAGCCACGTCTGTAAGCCCACAGTCCACAGTCCCCACACTTCCTCGGTCATTCGGGGACATGCACCGAGCACCGAGAAATGAGAGTGGCCCGGCGTCCCCGGCGGAGGCAGAGCAAGGCGGCGCACAGCTCACGCAGCAAAGCAGCGTCCTTTGTGGGGTCTCTCTGGGCCGCTTTCCCCTCACTTTGTGCTTCTGGCCGGTGGCCCTGGCCCGACGTGCCCCCTGCGTGGTGCTGGAGATCCCGAGCCCGCAGCGCCCCGGCTGTGACGGCTAGCTGCGCAGGTTCCGACCGGACCGAGGTCGGTGGCGCCGGCGCCACAGTTCCTCATGGGTCTGCAGTGTCTTGGATAAGGGACCTTTAAAGGGAAGCCGCGCCAAACAGGGCTCTGCGTGGACCCGTTGGCAAGAGCCCTGCGACCAGGGGCTCCCAGGAGGCCGAGCCTGCATTTCCCCAGGAGCCCTGGTTCCCTGTCCCTGTGGTCCCGGTTCTGGGGTGTGGGTGCGTGGCTGAGGAGTGTGGACTGCAGCGGACACAACTGTCCCCTCCAGAGCATGCAACGAACTATGAGTCATTAAGGAAAAGACGCTTGATAGAAAAATGGTGGAGCTCGGGCCAGGGCCTTACGGGAAGAGC
Organism: Vulpes vulpes; assembly: GCF_048418805.1. Taxonomy (NCBI): domain Eukaryota; kingdom Metazoa; phylum Chordata; class Mammalia; order Carnivora; family Canidae; genus Vulpes; species Vulpes vulpes. Next base: position 139,621,219 of record NC_132793.1, read on the forward strand.
GGCAGGTGGCAAATGAAGCTGGGGCAAGGGTCTGGAGCCTTCCTCACCACCAAACCTACCAGAAAGGCTGAAATTGTGAAACCGTGCGTGTGCGGGGTTGTCAGAAACGTGCAGCGGAGGGAACCCTCCTACGTTGCCAGCGGACATAACATTTTTATTTCTGTGCGGGTTTATTTTTCTCGGGCGTTACCTGGTAGAGGGGAAGGCAGCATGACCTGTGGCCCAGCAGTGACACTCCAGGGGCCACGCGTCCATGGGCCAGAGTTCCTGGAAGCATTTTTTCCCAACAGCCGAGGTCCGGCAACCATGCGGCAGCCCGGTCAGAGCAGCGGACACGACCGTTGTCCCCCTGCAGTGGAGCAGCCGTGTGCGCCCGATGTGACTGGCAATAAAGAGGCCCAGCCACGGGCTCGAGGGTGCGAGCACTGGTCACCCCACGGTGTGCAGCCGGCCAGCCCCCGGGGCTTTGATGGGGTTCCCGTAGCAAAGCGTCACAGACGGAGTGGCCTCGACAACACAGTCACTCCGTCACTGATTCGTGTGTTGAGACTCTCACCCCCACGGATGGCCCGCGGGGTGGGGCCTCGGAGGGCGGTAGTGGGGACAGGGACGGGGTCAGGGCCCTGTTCGGACACACTGCCCACCTCGTGCTCCCTCTGCTGCCCGTGAAGGCCGCCGTGTGCGAGTCAGGACGACCCCCCCTAAACATGGCTGTGCGCCCCCCGACCTCGGGCCTCGGCCTCAGCCCCGGGAGGGGGAAGCGCCGTGCCTGCGCTGCTGTGCTGCTGTGTGGGGCTCCGAGGCCGCTGAGGGAGCACGGACGCGGGGGCGCCAGGCGGGAGGAGGTGTGTCCCGCCTCCGCTACGAGCTGCTAAGCGCTTTGGCAGGTGGCAGGGGTGGCTTTGAGGGCGGCGTGTCGGGGCAGGCTGCACGGGACAGCAGCCCTCCTCAGGTGCTCCCCGCCCCTCAGGCCCCCCCAGGGTCTGCTCCTCCAGAAGCCCGTGGGGGCGGCTACCCTCCCAGGGCCAGGAGGCAGGTGGGGGCTGGGGCCGGGGCCTCCCTGGTGACTTGGGACACGGCCAAGGGCAGGGTTGGGCAGCTGGGTGGGTGGAAGGCAGCCGGGGGGTGCTGGGAGGAGACCAGGAGAGGGGAGTGGACCCTGCCCCCTAGGACCTGTCTCTGCCGCTGCCTCTGTGCCTCTGCAGCCTGCAGCTGGAGCCGCCCTGGGGACCCTGTCCCTTGGGGACCCTGCCGTCTCCCTGCAGGCCCAGCTCACCTCCGGGCATTGCTGTCCTGCGTCCCGGGTGTGTAGTCCCTCCCCTGGTTCCTTATCTTCCGCTGGGTGCACCCGCGCCCTGTTTTTCTCCTCCTCTGGGACCTGGGGCTCTACCGCTCCCGGCACCCAGGGGAGCCAGCCCCTGCTTGTCCTGCCAGGGTGGGCGCGGCGGGAGGTGGGCCCAGCAGCAGCAGGTGGGAGCCGCACCCACAGGCGGGTCCCCAGGAGCCCCTGGCCCACGATGCCCATCTCGGTCAGCCCCACAGAAGGGACCGAGTGATTGGGGCGGGGATGGGGTCAGGGTGGCCTTCGTGGACACGCCGCCCGCTGGTCCCGGCGCTGCCCGGGCCTCTCCTGGCGGGGCGGGGCGAGGGGGCCACCGCAGCCCCGGGGAACCGAGGCGCCCGAGGAGGGTGCGGCCCCGGGCCTTCCCCCAGAGCCGTCGGGAGGGGCACCGCGCCCGGGTGGGGGTGACCTCCCAGCCTGCGGAGGACACGGCCGCGCCCTCGCCCTGTCGGGCAGGCAGGGGGGGGGCGGGGGGCGGGGGGCGGGCCTGGGCTGCAGACCCCACCCTCTGGCCCCGGGCTGGGCCGCGGGCAACCACGAACCGCCGGCGGGACCCGCGTGTCGAGTGGGAGGTGTCCGTGTGCGCAGGCGCGGGTCAGGGCAGGTGCAGACGCGCGGCGGGGAGCCCCAGCCCGGCCCCCAGCCCTCCAGGCCGGCCCGCGCGGCCCCCCTCGCGCGGCCCCGCCCCCGCCCCGCCCCCGGGCCCGCCCCCAGCCCCGGCCCCGCCCCCCGGGCCCGCGCGTGCGCAGTGGCGGCGGGCGCAGTCGGAAGCCGGGCGCGGACGGCGGGGTCTGCGGGAGGCGGCGGGCGGGAGGCGGCAGGCGGCGGCCCCCGTCGCCCGCAGCGCGGACCCGGCGCTCGCCCGCCGCCGGGGCTCGGGGGCTGGGGGCTCGGGCGCCCGGGCGGGGATGGCGGCGGCGGCCGAGCCCCGGGCCCGCGCCTGGCTCGGCGGCGGCTCCCCGCGCTCCGGCAGCCCGGCCCGTAGCCCCGAGCTCGGCGGCCGAGGCCGCGCGCGGGCGGGAGCGGGGCCGGGCCCCGGGGCGGGCGGGAGCCTCCCTCCGAGCGGCCACAGCTTCCGGAAGGCGACGCTCACCAAGCCCACCTTCTGCCACCTGTGCTCCGACTTCATCTGGGGCCTGGCCGGCTTCCTGTGCGACGGTGAGCGCCGGCGGGGACCGCGCCCTGCCTGGGTGGGGGGCCCCGGCCTGCGACGCGAGCTCCCGCCCCCCGCCCCGGCCCCCGGCTCCCCCGGACAGGTGTGCGGCCGCCCGGTCGGCCCGGGGTCGCGGAGGCTCCGCGGGCAGGTGGAGGCCGCGGCGCGCAGGACGCCCTCGGTGGGGCGGGGGGCCAGGCCGCCGGCGGGGAGCCTCCCGGACGAGGTCAGAGGCGCTGCGCCCGCCTCCCCCGCCCGGCCCGGCCCACAGGCTCACCTGAGGCTGCAGACGTGCTTGGGCAGGCTGACTCAGCTCTAGGTCTGACGGTGGGCCAGGGCCTGCGCAGGGGAGGGGTGGCGGGGCAGGGCTCAGGGCCAGGGTGGGCTCAGACCCCACACAGGGGAGGGGTGGCAGGGCAGGGCTCAGGGTCAGGGTGGGCCAGGGCCCGCACAGGGGAGGGGTGGCGGGGCAGGGTTCAGAGTCAGAGTGGGCTCAGACCCTACACAGAGGGGTGGCGGGGCAGGGCTCAGGGTCAGGGTGGGCCAGGGCCCGCACAGGGGAGGGGTGGCGGGGCAGGGTTCAGAGTCAGAGTGGGCTCAGACCCTACACAGAGGGGTGGCGGGGCAGGGCTCAGGGTCAGGGTGGGCCAGGGCCCGCACAGGGGAGGGGTGGCGGGGCAGGGCTCAGAGTCAGAGTGGGCTCAGACCCTACACAGAGGGGTGGCGGGGCAGGGCTCAGGGCCAGGGTGGGCCAGGGCCCGCACAGGGGAGGGGTGGCAGGGCAGGGCTCAGGGTCAGGGTGGGCCAGGGCCTGCGCAGGGGACGGGTGGCGGGGCAGGGCTCAGGGTCAGGGTGGGCTCAGACCCTACACAGAGGGGTGGCGGGGCAGGGCTCAGGGTCAGGGTGGGCTCAGACCCCACACAGGGGAGGGGTGGCAGGGCAGGGCTCAGGGTCAGGGTGGGCCAGGGCCTGCACAGGGGAGGGGTGGCAGGGCACAACTCAGGGTCTGAGGGTGGGCCTGGGCCCTGCACAGGGGAGGGGTGGCGGGGCAGGGCTCAGGGTCCCTCGCAGCCAGGACTTCCTGCAGGTGCGGCTCTAGGTCTAAAGGGCGAAGCAGCTCACGGAGGAGGCGGGCTTGGGGTGACACGGAGGCCGCCAGTGGGCCGCTGTGTGGACACCCCCCCACCTCGCGCAGAACGGGGGTAATCTTGGCCAGCAGAGGGGCCTGACGCGGGTGTGGCAGGAAGAGCGTCCTCCCCGGCAGGAGCACCCAGGGTGCAGGGGGGCCAGGCACTATCTCCGCGGCCGGAGGTCCATCTGTGCGCTGCTGCCCTCCGCGTCGGAGCTGGTCTGGGCCTGGAGGGGGGCCCGCTGGGCACCCCCTCCCCGTCTGCCTCTGCCTCCTCTGACTCCAGCCTTCTGAGGTGTTCAGATGCGAGGCAGCTGCCGCCAGCCTGGGGGGGACCTGTGTGTCCCCTCCCTCCTCCCAGGACCCAGGGACGGGTGGGCATGGCCCCCTCTAGCCGCCCCCAACATTTCACCAAAGGCTCTGCTGGACAGTGAGTCCTGCACCTGCCGCCTCCCCAGGGAGCCTTGTCCACCCGTCCCAGCCCAGGCCCCTTTGGGCCCACTCGCTGCAGGTGCTGCCACGAGCGGCTTCCCCTCGCGCCCCTCCCCCGTCCCGTCCGTCTCCAGGCCTCCCTCCTTAGAGGCCCGCACCCCAGGGTGGGCGGCCCCGCGGAGCACAGCACGCACCTTTACAGCCTCGGGGCCGGGGCAGCCGTCACCGGGCTGCCGTCCTGCCTGCGTCAGGGATCCTGGCCACGACAGCCCGGCTCTGGTCTGAGCAGATGCACGACACGTGGGAGGGTCACGAGGGTATTGAGAGCTGGGGCACGAGGGGAAGCGGGTCTGGGGGGATGTGGGAGGCGCCCGCCTACCTGCCGGCACCGGGGGCCAAGCAGCAGGTTGGGAGGAGAGCTGGCTGGTGTGCGAGCGGCAGGACTAGGGCACAGCCTGTCCCCACGTGGGCTCCCGACGGAGGAGGAGGGGGCCACGGTCTCCATCTCCCAGGGCTGGCTTGTGGGGGGGTGGGCGGGCCCCCGTGAGCTCTGGCAGGGTGAGCCTGTGGGCTGGCCCCGTCGCGGCCCTTGGCGCCGCCGCCCTCCGTGTGCCCAGGCCGGGGTCTCGGCGCTGGGGCGGGTCGGGAGCCAACTGCCGCTGCTGTCGTTCCGCAGTCTGCAATTTCATGTCCCACGAGAAGTGCCTGAAGCACGTGAAGACTCCCTGTGCGAGCGTGGCCCCCAGCCTCGTCCGAGTGCGTATGGACAGTGGGCAGGGCCGTGGGGACGCTGGCTCCGTGGCTGGTCCCGGGCTGCGAGTCCCACTGGCTAGCTGGGGGAGGGGGGGGAGCCCAGTCAGGGGAGGATGAGGGGGGCTGGGCTAGGGGATGGTGGTGGGGAGCCCAGCCAGGGGCAGCCCAGCTGGAGGATGGGGGGGCTGGGCCAGGAGGTGGGAGGAGCCCGGCCAGGGGGTGGTTCGGGGGAGGCCGGCTCGCAGGATGGGGGCAGCAGAGCCGTCCTTTGTGCGGCCGCACCCCTGCTCGTGAGACCCTCCTGGGGCGGCAGCTGGGCGCCCTCCCCGTGCCCACGACCCCCGTCTGGAGCCCCTGCCTGTCCGTGGGCCGCCGTGCGCCGCTTCACCAGGTGGCCCAGATGTGGGGGCCCCCCCGGGGCCGGTGAGGGAGCCTCGTGGCAAGGGCCGGGGGGGGGGTGGGGGTGGGGGGCCGGGGCAGGACCGCGGGCAGGGGGTGAGGCTGCCGGCGGCGGGCGAGGTGGATCCGCTCCCTCAGGTGCCCGTGGCCCACTGCTTCGGCCCCAGGGGGCTCTACAAGCGGAAGTTCTGTGCCGTGTGTCGCAAGGGCCTGGAGGCCCCCGCGCTGCGCTGTGAAGGTACCGCTGCCGCCCTGACCCGCCCCAGGGCCCTGGTCTCGGCGGCCCGAGGTGGGGGTGGGGTGTTCCGGGGCTCCCCTCACCGGGAGCGGGGCGGGGCGGGCAGCAGAGGTGAGAGGCTGACCCTGCCCGCCCAAGGGGGGACCAAGGACGGGCCTGGGCCCCGCAGAGCTGCCCCAGGGAAGGGGCAGGGCTGGGGGAGCGGCGAGAGGCCCTGAACCCTGCCCGCCCCTCAGTGTGTGAGCTGCACGTTCACCCCGAATGTGTGCCCTTCGCCTGCAGCGACTGTCGCCAGTGCCATCACGACGGGCACCGGGACCATGTGAGTGCACGGCCTGGGGGGGCGCAGGGCGCGGGGGCGGCCGGCCACTGACCGCCTCCTCCGCAGGACGCTCAGCACCACCACTGGCGGGAGGGGAACCTGCCCTCCGGAGCGCGCTGCGAGGTCTGCAGGAAGACGTGCGGGTCCTCGGACGTGCTGGCCGGCGTGCGCTGCGAGTGGTGCGGCGTGCAGGTGGGGGCCCTGGGGGGCGGGGTCCTGGGGCAGGGCGCGGCCCCCACCCCCGACTGCATCTTACTCTGTTGGGGACCTGGTCTGAGGGTGGCTCCCGCCCGCTCCGCCCGGCCTGGGGAGGGGCCCTGGGCCCTGCGTGGCCCCTGCACAGTTGAGGGCCGCCCTTGCCGCCCCCAGGCCCACTCGGTCTGCTCCGCCGCGCTGGCCCCCGAGTGCACGTTTGGGCGCTTGCACACCCTGGTGCTGCCCCCCGCGTGCGTGCGCCTGCTGTCCCGCAACTTCAGCAAGATGCACTGTTTCCGCATCTCGGAGAGCGCGGTCCCAGAGCCAGGTGAGGGGGCGGGCGCTGGGGGTGCTGGCTGGGGGCCGGGGTGGGTGGGCCCTGGGAAGAGCTCGGCTGTGCTCCTCCCACAGGTGATGAGGACGACGGGGTGGACGGGAGCACCCCTGCTGGCCTGGGCAGGGAGGCCCCGGAGTCCAGTAAGTGCTGCCTGTCTTGGTCCCCGTCCCCAGCCCCCGGTCGCCCCACCCCCCATCCCGTGGCCCGTGTTTCCATCCCCTCCCCCGCTCCGTGGATTCAGACCCGTTTCCATGGCCCAGGCAAGCTGACCCTGAAGATCTTCGACGGCAACGACGCTCTGCAGAGAAACCACTTCCGAATCATCAGCGTCCCGCGCCTGGCCAGGAGCGAGGAGGTGCTGGTAAGAGCCCCCGGGCGGGGCCGAGGCAGGGCCCCTCCGGCCCAGGGTGCTGGTGGCCGGCTCGCCCGCTCCCGTCCACACCGGCCCCACCCTGCAGGAGGCGGCGCTGCGGGCTTACTACGTCCTGGAGGACCCTCGAGACTTCGAGCTGCAGCCAGTCCCTGCGCCCGTGCCGGCGGGTGACTCGGGGGCGCGGGGCAGGCCGCGGGGGAGCGGGGCCGCAGAGGAGGAGGGCGGCAGAGGCCCCGAGGCCTGGATCGTCCGCGCCATGCCCCACGCGCAGGAGCTTCTGAGGATCTACCCCGCGTGGCTCAAGTGAGACCCAGGCCCGAGGCCCAGGCTCTGCGGAGGGAGTTGGGGGTGGGGCCCTGCGACCCACGCTCCTGGGATTGTTCCGCAGGGTGGGTGTGGCCTACGTGTCCATCCGTGTGACCCCACAGAGCACGGCCCGGACTGTGGTGCTGGAGGTTCTCCCGCTGCTCGGGCGACAGGTGCGTATGCGGCGGGGGGCCTGGCTGGCGGCCTGGCCCTGGGGCGTGGCCCTGTGAGACCGGCCCGGGCCGGTGGGGGGTCCCGGCCTGATGCCTCCCACTGCACCCTCCACAGGCCGAGGGTCCTGAGGGCTTCCAGCTGGTAGAGGTGCTCATGGGGAGCCGGCAAGGTGAGTGGGTGGCCTGCGGGGTGTCCCCCGATCCCCGCCTGGGGCCCTGAGCCCTGGTCCTCACCGGCCTCGTCTGTCGTCCCCGCAGTCCAGCGGACGGTGCTGCAGGACGCAGAGCCCTTGCTTGCCCGGCTTCGCGACATCCGGCAGGTCATTGGGTGTGAATGCTGGTCCCTGCTCGCAGCGGGGAGCCTGCCCCTGGGGCCCGCGGCCGTCCTGGCTGCCGGTGCTGCCCCTCCCGGGCCAGGCGCTCAGCTGCTCCCTGATGTCCCCCTCCCTGGAAGGTGGGGTTCCCAGCCCCGGGCTGCCCCAGGGGAGTGGGGGCCGCCCCTGGGAGCAGGCCTTTCCGTCGCTCGTGGTTCAGCCGGGGCACCTTCCCAAGGGCGCCTCTGTGGGTGAGGACGTGGGGGGCCAGGCGCCCCCCCCGGTGCCCGCTCAGTGCCTTGCTCCCCCCACAGACGTCCCTGCGGCAGATGAGCCAGACACGCTTCTACGTGGCCGAGAACAGGGTCGTGGCCCCGCACGTCTCCCTGTTTGTGGGGGGCCTGCCTCCCGGCCTGTCTGCCCAGGAGTATGCCAGCCTCCTGGACGAGGCCGTGGCCGCCAAAGGTGTGACCGCCTGGGCTGGTCCGGGGCTACTGGGGCCGGGTCCCACGTGGGTCTGTCCTCCCGTCCGTGGCCTGGGCGGCTGGTGCCGGGCTGAGGTCGGGCTTCCTGGGGTGGGTGTGGGGACGTGCGGGAGCCTACGTCCCTGCGGCCCTGATGGCAGCCTGTGCTTGCAGCTGGCCTGGTGTCCGTGAGCCGCGTCTACTCCTCCCAAGGTGAGCCGCCTCGGGGCCGGGGTCGTTCTCTGGTCAGGGAAGGGCCACCCTTCCTGCCTCGCGTCACGTGCCCCACTCTGTGTAGGACCCCACCTTTTCCTGGGGAGCCCCCTGGGAGAGCCCGCTGGGAGAGAAACACTTCTGGGCGTCCTCCGGGCTCCCGGCTGTAATTTTGCTCAAGCGTGACAGAGTCGCAGCGCGTCCCCCAAGACCCGTTATGCCCTTGGGTTTGCGTCTTTTCTCGCGGGAGGCTCCCAGTCCGCCCAGACGGGGGAGGATGTTGCCACGAGCCCCGGGGCCCTTCCGAGGTCCGCAGCGGTCATCCGTGTCCTCTGTTCTCATGGGTGGGGTCCTCCTGCCGTGGGCCCGGGGGCTCCGTGTGCCCAGCCACGCCACCCCTCGCATCCACCAGCCGTGTCCGTCTGTGAGCTCGGCCATTGTGGAAGGCTCCGCGGGGAAGGGGGTCCTGCGCCGCGTGGGTGCCGTCGGATGGCCCGGCCCAGGGTCCCTTCGGGCGCGGGTCGGGGGCGGGTCTGAGCGTGCAGCCCCCTGCTGCAGGTGCGGTGGTGCTGGACGTGGCCTGCTTCGCAGAGGCCGAGCGGCTGTACATGCTGGTCAGGGACACGGCGGTGCACGGCCGGCCACTGATGGCCCTGGTGCTCCCAGACGTGCTGGTGAGTGGACGGCGTCGGGGGCCCTGGGTGCCTGGCGTCACCACTGCTTGGCCAAGGCGCAGGTGGTGGCCCAGTTCGCGCCAAGGGAGGATCTGAGGTCCGGGGTGAGAGGCCTGCGCGGGCCGACGGGCAGGAAAGCACGGGACGCGGGTCCCAGCCCAGGGTGGCCGCCTCCTAGGGGCCACATGCAGACCGTCCGCGGGTCCCTGGGGCCACCCTGGACCGGCCGGTGGGGCTCCTGATGGGATGGCACCCAAAGAGGGGGCTGGGGTGAGCACAGGGCCGGGGCGGACACTGGCCAGGGCATGGCCCTCTGCCCTCGGCCCCGCGGGCCCCAGGCCTTCCCCGGATGTGGGGCTGCTCCGACCCCGACCCCGGCTCCCGGGCGGGTGGAGCGAGTTACACTGCGCCCCGACTGGGGGCCGTCCCCCCTGCTCAGGGCAGTGCGGCATCGTGGGGGCGAAGTCGGGGGCCTGTGCCCACTGCCCGGTCTCTCCCGACGGCCGACGGCCGCCTGCCTCGGGCTGAGCAGGCAAGGGACGTCGCCCAGGGGTGCCCCCGGCCCGTGCCCGGCACCCGCCATCCTTAGCGGGGCCTCAGCCCTGCCCGTGTCCCTGGGCACTGCGCGGTGGGGCTGGTTTGTTGGGGACCGCTGTCCTCGCAGGGCGTCTGCCTCGTGGCTCCCAGAGGGCGGCGGGTCCCACTGGGCGTCCAGCCGGTGTCTGGGCTGTGTGGCTCGGCAGGGGGCACGGCCTGGGGCGGGGGCCGCACGTCCACCCGGCTGCCCAGCGAGCGTGGGTGTGCCCCGTATGGGGGGGCCCTGAGTGGGCAGTGGCGAGGCGGGGATGGCGGGTGCGCCCAGCGCCTGGGCCCGTGTGCTTCCTGGGCGGGGGCTCGGGCTGCCGGGCGGTGCAGGGGGAGACGCAGGCACTGACCCGCCCCCGTCTGTCAGCACTCGAAGCTGCCCCCAGACTGCTGCCCCCTCCTCGTGTTCGTGAACCCCAAGAGTGGAGGCCTCAAGGGCCGTGACCTGCTCTGTAGTTTCCGGAAGCTGCTCAACCCTCACCAGGTCTTTGAGCTGACCAATGGGGGGCCCCTCCCCGGGTGAGTCTGGGGGTCCCCCACGCGGCCGCTCACAGCCCGGAGGCTGCGGGGGTGCCGGGGGAGGGCGGGGGGAACAGGCTGGGGCTCCCCGCCAGACGCCCCAGGCCGTTGTGTGCGGGGCCGGGAGCCGCGGTCGGGACGCTGGCGGTACAGCTCCTCCCATGTGCCCGTCGCCAGGTTCCACGTGTTCTCCCAGGTGCCTCGCTTCCGGGTGCTGGTGTGCGGAGGGGACGGCACCGTGGGCTGGGTGCTCGCTGCCCTGGAGGAGGTGCGGCCCCGCCTGGCCTGCCCGGAGCCCTCCGTGGCCATCCTGCCGCTGGGCACAGGTGGGGCCGGCCCGCGAGTCGGGGACGGGGCCGGGCGGTGCTGGGGGTGGAGGGTCAGTGTCCTCTTGCCCGTGTCCAGGCAATGACCTTGGCCGGGTCCTCCGCTGGGGGGCGGGCTACAGCGGAGAGGACCCGCTGTCCGTGCTCGTGTCGGTGGACGAGGCTGACGCCGTGCTCATGGACCGCTGGACCATCCTGCTGGACGCCCACGAGGCCGGCGGTGGGGAGACCGGCGTGGCGGACGTGGAGCCCCCCAAGGTGCCAGCGGGGCCTGGGTGCCGGGCCGTCCCCACCGTGGGGGAAGCTGACCGCCTCACTGGCCGCCCCTAGTGCCGGGCAGTGCCGACGACAGCGCAGAGCTGGGTTGGGGATGGGGAGGTGGGGAGACCGGGGGGGCTGACCAGCGAGGTCACGGGGGAACGGGTCTTATCTCCAGATCGTGCAGATGAGTAACTACTGTGGGATCGGCATCGACGCAGAGCTGAGCCTGGACTTCCACCAGGCCCGGGAGGAGGAGCCTGGCAAGTTCACAAGCAGGTGCGGGGCACCGCAAGGGGGCTTGGGAGCTGAGGACAGCGGGGGCCGCCCCCTGGTGGCGGCGTACTTCCCGGGCTTCCGCCTGTCCTGGGCCTTGCAGGGCTCCGCCCCGACGGTGGGTGTGCGCCTGCCCCCAGGTTCCACAACAAGGGCGTGTACGTGCGGGTGGGGCTGCAGAAGATCAGCCACGCCCGCGGCTTGCACAAGGAGATCCGGCTGCAGGTGGAGCAGCAGGAGGTGGAGCTGCCCAGCATCGAGGGTCTCATCTTCATCAACATCCCCAGGTGCCCGTGGGGGGGGCTCCCGGGGGCTCGGCCTGGGCGCCCTAGGCCCCGGGCACCCCCGCCCGCTAACCCGTGCGCCCCTCCCTCGGTGCAGCTGGGGGTCGGGGGCCGATCTGTGGGGCTCCGACAGCGACTCCAGGTTCGAGAAGCCGCGCATGGACGACGGGCTGCTAGAGGTGGTGGGGGTGACAGGCGTCATGCACATGGTGAGTGGGCGTGGGCAGGCGGGGGGTGGGGGCACCGCGATGTGCTGAGCCCCCCGCCCCTGCTGTCTCCAGGGCCAGGTCCAGGGGGGGCTGCGCTCCGGCATCCGCATCGCCCAGGGCTCCTACTTCCGGGTCACCCTGCTCAAGGCCACGCCCGTGCAGGTGGACGGCGAGCCCTGGGTGCAGGCCCCCGGGCACATGATCATCTCGGCCGCAGGCCCCAAGGTACGAGGCGGGGCAGGGCCGGTGGTGCCCCTTGTGCGGAGGCCCCTGGGTGCCCGGGGGCGGGGCATGGCCGTCCTGCCCCCAGCTGAGTCCCCCCCAGTCCCCCCCTCACCTGCCTGGTCCCCACAGGTGCACATGCTCAGGAAGACCAAGCAGAAGCCCAGGAAGGCCGGGGCCCCCAAGGATGCCCGAACAGACGGGGTGCCCGCCCCTGAGGGGGACCCCAAGTAGAGGAGGGCCCGCAGCAGCCTGCGTGTCCAAGGGCGGCCGCGACCGGGGCTGCATGGACTTGCCGCTGGTGGACGGCGGGGCGTCCCCTCATTCCCGGGCCACATGGAAGCTGCTGCCGGGTGGTGGGTGCGGACCTGCTGCCCTCCGATCCTGGGATAGGGTGGGCGTGGGGCTTTGGCCAGTGGTCCCAGCCGTCCCTGCTCCGCGTCCCCTGCCACCTGTGAGCCCGCCCGCCCGGGCCGCTCATCCACGGCCGCCGACTCTGGGCCCTGGGGCTGCTGCAGCCACCAGTCCCCTGGCTGCTGTCCGCGGACGGCTGGCTGGGGCCTCGCGGTGACCGAGGGCACCTGGGGATGGAGGCCGCGGCCACGGGGCTGGCCCCCACCCTGACGACGGAGCGGACGGGAGCCCGAGACGGGAGCCCCGCTGGAGGCCCCGAGGAAGTTTACAGGATGTGAGGTGGCAGGAGCTTTAATCGTCTGCTCGTCTACACTGCGCCCACGTCTACACTGCGCCCGCAGGGGCAGCCCCAGCCCCTCAGCCTGGGGAGTCTCCTGCGCCCCGAGAGGCCCACCCACCGCGCACCTCCTGCTTGTCCTGGCGTCGCTGTTGGTGCCGGCCGGCCGGGCTGGGCCTGCCCCGTGTCCCCCGAGCTTCTGCCAAAACCGCACAAATGCACTGTCGCAGCCACTTGTGGTGGAACATTCATATCTCGTGCCTCCAGCACACGGACGTGTGTTCGCTCTGACGTCCCCGTGGTGCCATTACTTTTGCTTTGCAGGCCTCGGTGTGGGTTCTGGTCTGTCGTTGTGTGTCCTTCTGTATTTAAGTGAGTCTGTGCGCCCCGACGGGGCAGTGTGTGCCTGGCAGCCAGGCCCTCGTGTGTACCTTGTCACTACCTGAATGTAACCCTAATTTATATCCAGGACAAATACAGTCTGGGCACTGCTGTCCTCCTGCTGTGTCCTCTGTGCCCAGGGACTGCGGGGGGTGGGGTGCCCAGCAGCTGCCCGGGAGCTTGCACGCAGCAGGCGGCCACGCTGGGGCCTGGGGACACCCCCACCAAGGGCCGGCACCCACGCGGCCCGGCTGAACGCACGTGGCCACGGGGCCTGGGCTGCAGAGGCGCATGCCGGCGTCGGCAGAAGCAAAGCCCCTCCCGGGAGCTGGGGCAGGACAGGGGGAGACCCCAACCCCCAACGGGCGAGCAGCGGCGGGGGCAGGGGGGCGAGCTAGCAGGTGGAAGGGAGGAGCGGGGCCCGCACGTCCTCCTCGGCCCCGGGGGCTGGCCGGGCCAGGCCCCGCAGGGCCCGCAGGAGCGCCGAGGCCAGGCGGACGAGCAGCCGCAGCAGCAGGAAGGTGAGGGGCACCGCGATCTGCGTGAGGTGGAAGATGGCTGTGCTGACCCTGCTCAGGAAGCAGGTGGACGCGAAGGCCAGCAGGCTGGCGCACGGGTACAGCGCGAGCTTGGCGAACATGAACGCGTGCTCGCGGCCCCCGAACCGAGCGCAGGGCTGCAGCGTCTCCCGCTCCTGCAGCAGGGCCGTCGTCCAGATGGCAAACTGGAAGATGCTGGCGAAGAAGATGATGGCGCAGCTGACGCGCACGCTCTCGAGCTCGTCGCGCGGCTGGCGGGCGAAGGCCGAGGTCTGCTGGTAGGCCAGGGGGAGGCCGCCCACGAAGGCCAGCGACAGCGTGTTGAGCAGCCCCATGGACTGCGTGGCTTTGCGGATGTGCAGGAAGAGCGAGTGGTGCGCGAACCAAAGCAGGCCCACCGTGGCGAAGGAGCCGAAGTACGCCAGGAAGTGCGGCCCGTATGCGCTGAGCGCGGCCACCAGGCTGCCGTGGAACTTGTCCCGCACGTCCTTGGAGTCGGGGACGTTGTCCTCACTAGGACGGTGAACACACGGCATCTGTAGCAGCCCCCCCCAGGGCACCCAGCTCTCAGGCCCCGAGGTCCAGGTGAAGGACGCGGGAAGGTCCTTGGCCTCCGCGCAGGCACGCAGGGCCCCGGGCGCCTCCCCGCGCTTCATCTGGAGGCGGGAGAGTGCGGCACCCCGTCCGCTAACGGCCCGGCCCCCAGCCCTCTGGCCCCCACGGGCAGGTGCTCCTGCCATTGCCCACTGCCCTGCAGCCGCCTGCCCGCGCGTGCGCGTGGAGGGTACTGAGACTGCTGGGCTGAATGTTACCCTGCGAGCCCCTCGAAGGCTCGTCTGGGGTCCTCCCCCATGGACGTCCCCACCTGCTGGCCCAGAGAGCCCGTCCCTGCGCCCTGGCCAGGAAAGCGCCCTGAGACCCTCTGTCCTCATGGTGGGGGCCACACACGTGCCTGCGGGGGTGGGGGAGCTGCCCCAGGTCCTTGGGCTGCGGCTCTGGGCAGAGCAGAGAACACACCCCTGGGCCCAGCCCCACGGGCACGGGCTCCTCGCGGCCACTCGCGAGGGACCTGGGGCCAGCGCGGCCCTGGCGGCAGGGCGGAAGCAAAGCCGCCTTGTTTTGGAACCTCGGGCCTAAGCCTCAGAGATCGGCACCAACGATCATTTGTGCCCAGTTTGTGAGAAATCATAAATGACAGGAGGAGCAAGCCACCAAGAGAATTAGGAGAGCTAATGGCTTAGGCCACCAGATAATCGATGTAAGAAATCAACATGTTGTGACCCAACAAAGTAAGGACGGGCTGAAATGTGACCAAAGGAACAAGAGACCCTAAATAAGAATGAAAAATACGAAGGAAAAAAAAGGTGAAACGCAGCAATGAAAATGCAGAAACTAAAGCTAGAACCTTAACAGAGCGAAGGACACGGTGAAGGGCAGGGTGAGCAGAAGGGGGGTGCGGGAGCCTGGGGTAGGGGGAGCCCCGCGGGGAGGGGTCTGGTGTGCACCCCCGGCCCCCAGGAAGGAGGCCCTGCACCCGGGGCGGGGCCCCCTCCCCACGGGGCTGGTGGGCCAGGAGCCGCCGCGGGGCTGGAGATGGGGGCTGCGGACGCCCTCCCTCGGGCCTGGGCCTTACCAGATGTCCAGGATGAGGAGCGTGGCCACGATGGCGTAGACCCCGTCGCTGAAGGCCTCCACCCGCTCCTTGCTGAGTGGTTCATGGAGGTCGAAAGTGAAGAACTCCACGCTGTGAGCTGGGGGCTCTTGGGGGCCTGTGGGCGTGCCAGGAGGGGGAGCTGGCCTGGGCAGGGGGCATGCGGGGATGCCTGCCCGTCACGGTGCCCGGGCCCTTCCCACGCCCCATGGGTCTCGGGGAGCCGTGCCGAGGCCCCGCACACTGGCCCGCGCGAGCACCTACCCACGAGCCTGCCTTTGCACCAGCTGGACGCCTTGCTGACGTAGGGGAGGAAGATGACCATCGCCATCAGCAGGTATGACTGCGTGAGACCCACGACAGGTCAGGAGGCGAGGCGGTGCCAGGAGTCCCACCCAGACGCCGTCCACTCCGCAGGGATGGGAGCTCGGGCACCAGGAGAAAAAGCAGGTGGATTAACCTCCGCAGCTGGGGGACCTCGTGTGCTGGGAGTACCGCCGGGAACGCAAGCAGCGCAGACGGGGGGAGCACGCGCCCAACTCCCCTCCACAGCCCAGACCCGACGGGCCCCAACCCAGAGCAGCGGACGGCCTGGGCAGACGCTTCCCCCAAGATTCAGGGTGGCCGACCCGCACGGGGCCCCAAGCAGCAGCAGCATCGGGGGGACACGGGCAGCACCACCGGCTGACCCCCACCCCCGGGTGCAGCTGCTCTCCACGGAGCAGACACCGGCGAGCCTTGGCGAGGACGTGGGGGACTGGACCCCGAGCACCGTGGGGGTATCGGGGCAGCCGCCGTGGAAGACCGCATGGACGGTCCTCAATGGAGCACGGGACGACCGGGTCGGTTCCCAGCACTGAGGGCAGGGCCGCCACGGCCACAGCAGCCGAGATGCGCAAGCACCCCCGTGTCCAGGGACGTGTCGTGGGTCCCCCCAAGGAGCCCAGAGAGGGAGATCTGACGCCTGCTACACATGAGCAAACCTGGGAGACACTGTGGAATCAAAGACGCCACAAGGAAGCCTCCTGCTTTATGACTCCACGTACGTGAATTACTCAGAAGGCGCAAATCCAGAGGCAGCAGGTGGATCAGGGTGTCCCAGGGAGCGGGTGCAGGGGGGTGGTGACTGCTAATGGGCTGGGGCTTGTGTTGGGCTGATGGGAACATTCCAGGAGGTGGAGGGGCGGCTGCATGGTGACCTGATCGGAGCCGACGTCGCCAACTGCGCAGCGGGCGAGGGCACGGAGGTCAAGTGTATGTCGTGCACATCCCACGTGATCTGACAAAGGGCGTGGGGCCAGGTGGCCGGTGTCCCTGACCCCGAGGCGGCTCAGCAGGTCCCGGCGGGGCTCTGCTTGTGCTCACAGCACCCGGGGGGCCTCCTCCTGCCACCCCACCTGCACACCTCGTACCGTGAGGTCTCCTGACGGGGATTCGGTGACGGTGTCCTCGGTCCCGTCAGGGGGACAGCGGCACACGTCAGATGCACAACAGATCTGCTCGTGACCGTTTCCACGCCTGATAGACGGCGTCACGCGCCTTAGTGACAGGCACACTGAGGGACGGGCCTCCCAGGTGTGAGGCAGTGGACGTGGAATGTTCCAGGGGAGGCTGAGCCCTGCAGGAGCAGCACGAGGGCTGCCTCACGGGACAGAAACCGACACGAGTGGTGTCTAACTGGAGGCCGGCATGACAGGCCGGGGCGCAGGCCGTGGGACCGGGGGCACCATCGAGGAAGGTGGTCCTCGGGGAGGGAGGGTGGCCGGGCCCAGGCTGCTGAGAAGGGGCTGGGCCTGGAAGGTGGACCCAGCACGGCATCTGGGAGGAGGGGGCCGGGGCCAGGGCCGGGCTGGCCTGGGGGGGGTCACAGGTGGTGGTGGGCCCTGGGCTCCAGGTGAGGTGGTGAGGGGGCAAGGGCAGAGGCACATGCAGGGGAGGAGGGCGGAGGACTGACAGGGCAGTGGGGGGCCGCACAGCTGGCTGCGCCACCACGGAGTGCCATGGCCCCGCCGACCCCACCCCGAGGCCACGGGGCCCCCGCCCTCCTCCCCATCGTGCTGGCGCAGGTGTCCCCCCACACTGCCGTCAGCCCCCCGGGCGCGGTCACTGCCGGCTCCCCCGGGCCCCACGAGGTGGCACACGGGACACTGCCCCGCAGCCCAGGCACGCCTACCTCGCGCCTCGGCTCTGCTGGCCCAGGCCACCCCCCACCGCAGCTGTCCCTCCGATCCTCCACGCGACAGCCCTCGTCATCCCTCAACCCCCGACTGTGCAAGCAGAAGCCGCTGCGGCCGCCCTGAATGCCCGCCTGAAACCAGGACGTGCCCAAGGCCTCAGCCCGCCCCTGCGCTCCCGACTCCCGTCCCACGCGTCCCCTGCTGGGCCTGCCCTCCCCACGCAGAGCTAGCCTGCTGTAGGCCACAGCCGAGCACGCCCGGCCCGACCCCGAGCCCCCTGCAGCACCCCCCGCCAGCACCCCTGCACCTCCACACGCCCAAGACCGAAGCCTGAGGCGTGCCCCCACCTCTCGTGGCCCCTGCGTGCACCTGCCCCGCTCTGCCTGCCGGGGCCGGGCCTCTGGACGCCTGGGCCGCGCACCCCCGGCATGCGGCTCCGTCCTCGGGGAACGGGGCTCGGCGGGGGCCCCGCTAGCCTGCCTGTGTCGAACTTGCAATCTCACAGGTTTCCTAGACGTTGAAAACATCAACCATTTTCGCAGCTGTGCTCTGGGTGGGAGACGTCACTGTCCTTCCTGGGGGCTCCGGTAAAGGCAGGAGCCACGCAGCAGCTTCCCCGCCACCCCTGTAACAGCCGCCTGTCTCTATCTGTCCGCACTCCTGCAGGACGGAGTGTTCCAGAACAATGCTGCTATTAAACTAGCTGATGGCTAAAAACAGGGCACTAGCCCCTTGATTCCTGCGACCTGGCTGCTACGGTTCCGTGCACCCGCTCAAGGGTACAGTGGGGACGGGCCGAGCGGTCCGGGGACGTCCTGACCTCTGACCACACTGGGTGTGCCCGGTGTTCCTGACGGCCGGCGGCCAGTCCCGGCCTCGGGCTTCCTCCGCTTCTCCGCCCACGTTCCCCGTGCTCCCCCGGGTTGATCCTCGTGCTCCCTACGCGCCTCTCGCCTGCTGTGGCGGCAGCGCCGCCAGGACCCCTCCCCCAGGAGCTTTCCAGTGTCAGCTGCCCTGGCGGCCTTGCCAGACCCTCCCTGGGCCGGCGCCCCCCCTCCCCTCTCGTCTTAGAGCACCCACTGGGGGAGCGCGTCCCTGGCTGTCCCCATCTGACATGTGTGTCCTCCCCCAGCCTGGGCCTCCTGCCTGCACAGCAGGTCCTGGTGGCGGGTGTGGGGGTGCAGAGGGGGCGCTTGCCCTCAGCTGTGCTCCGCGGCAGCCAGGGCCCGGTGCCTCCCGGGGGCACCTGCTCAGGGGGACGGTCACCCCTCGCCGCCCCCTGCCCCCCCACTCACCAAGGGGTAGAAGAACAAGGAGAAGCCGGCGGCCAGGAAGCACAGCGCCGGGCCCCTGAGGACGATGCGCAGGATGTGCTGCCGGTAGAGGGCCCTGTGGGGCGCGCGCTCGATCTGGGGGTTCAGGAGGTAGGGAAAGTGGAAGGCGTACACCACGATCAGCGCCTGTGGGAGAGGCAGGCTGCAGGGCACGAGCAGAGGCTGCTGGCCGGTACCCCCACTGTGTGCGCGGACACAAGCCCGAGATGCAGGCGCCGCTGTGAGGCCCCCACGGGAGCCTCTGCTCTGCTCCTGGGGCCACGGGGTGGGGGGGGAGTGGTGGTCTCTGCGCCTTGCCCCACCCCGTCCTGGGGACACTGGGTGGCCCCATTGCACCCGCTCTCCGGGCCAGGCTCCAGGAATCTTGGGTCACCCCACGGCAGGTGGCCAGGGGCGGTCGCTGTACAGCGTGTCCCGAGGGCACGACACCACGGCACCGACGCACCACATCCTGCACACATGCACAACACGTGTACATCACGTGCTCCAGAAGGACGAGCAGGTGGGGGCGGCAGGCCGGGGTGCCTACCTGCACGGCCCCGATGGCGATCACACACATGCAGAACAGGAAGATGCCCAGAGGCACGTCGGGGAATGTCACCATTAAGGAAAACTGCAAACACCAAGACAAAACACGACCAGGTTCCGCAGCCCGGGAGCCGGAGGCCAATGCTCCCGGCCGCGCAGCAGGCCCAGGCCATAGCTGTCAGCCCTGAGTGTGGGCGCCGGCAGGTGTCCCCACCACTGCGGGCCCCCCGGGACCCCTGGAGGCCTCCCCTCCTCAGCCAGCCCGGAAACCCCGGAGCAGCTCCCCGTGAGCTCTTCTCCTCTTTGCAGCTCCGTGCTCGGGCCTGGGGCCGCCCAGCCGGGCTGAAGGCTCCTGCGGAGGACGCGCCCGGGCCGAGCGTGTCGCCTGGGAGGCCACCGCAGGTACTCACGGTGAACGGCAGGAAGGTGATGGTCATCATGCAGGCCTGGGGGAGGAAGGGGAGGCAGGCAGGCGCTGCAGGCCGGCTGCGTGGCGCCCGGAGGCCCTGCTGCCCGGGGGACCTCTGGCGGCGCCCCCTCGGAGCCAGGTCACGTCCGAGTCCTCGCCCCGGGCAGCTCACCCCTCACCGCCCACAGGGGTGCCTGCAGGAAGGACGCACGAGGAGGGGGGGGGGGTGGCGGGCGCCAGGCTCCCTGCGCCAGAGGCGCCGGAAAGGCCGAGCCCTGCTGGCCCTCCTGGCTGGGAGGACGGGCCTCCGAACGTCATCGTTTCTCAAGAAACGAAAGGACTCACCAGGTTGAGCAAGGCAAGCGTGTCATCTATCTTCCCAACAACCTGGAACAGTCTAAACCGTGAGAAAATCAGGAAGACGTGCTGTCAACAGAGGCTCTGACAGCGTCACACGGGCCCCAGCGTTCTCGGGTTAAAACAGCAGTAAAAGGTGTCATGGGGGCAGCAGGGGAGGATCTTAAGGAGGCTGCACACCCGGCGTGGAGCCCGGCGTGGGGCTGGGTCTCACGACCCTGGCATCGCGACCTGAGCCGAAATCAAGAGCCACACGCTTAACTGACTGAGCCCCCAGGGGCCCCAAACATGTCGTTTCTACACTTAAACTACTAGCTAGCACACGCGGGTTGGAAGACATTGAAAATACAAACAGGAGACCCAAGCCCCTCACATTTCCGAGTCCCCTAACTTGGGGCGCGTGGCTGGGTGTGAGAAGCCCCCGATGCACGCGCTGGTGCTGGGGGCTGCGGAGGGGGACGCGCCCGCGGGAGGCGCCCCACGTGCCCTGGGCGCGTGGGACACCACGGGGGACTCCTTCAGGCCTCGTGTCCAACGATCACTTTCAAGAAAGGAAATCCTCCCCGAGAGGTCCTCCTCCAAGCCCACGGAGGCAGGCGGCCCTTAGTGGGGCAGGGCGGCGGGAACAGGAAACCACCCCCGGGCCGGGGGCAGGCGGGAGCTCAGCAAGGGGCGACTCAGGTGCTGGGCAGCCCTGCGGACCTCAGCCCCCATTCCGGGCGGGGGTGGGTTCGGTACTCAGGGCGGGCTCCGGGGACAGCAGCCCTGGCCACCCGCTGAGCCCGGGGGACCGTCCAGCAGGGAGGCCCGGGCGGACCTGGCTGCTCTGGGAACTGTGGTGCGGGAGGGCGGCCTCGGCCGGGCCAGCGCACAGGGAGACGCCGCGTGTCCTGCACGGCCACCAGCACGAGCACACGGGCTGGCTGTGACTCCTCACCCCTGCGAGCCCAGCCCCCAACCAGAGGCGCCTCCTCTGCAGGGCACTGGGCTCACATCCCACCCCCGCTCCACTCCTGGGAGCCCTCCTGCCCCGCTCGGGGGCCCCCTGCGGCCCCGGGGTGCCGTTCCTGTCGGGTCGCCAGGAACCCGTCCTCCTCGAGAAAGCTCTGGCTTGGGGCGAGCCTCTGGCAGCCTCCTCGCCGGAGACCCGGACGGGATGGTGCGCGGTGCGGGCCGCGCAGGGCCTCCCGGTCCAGCCCTTCCCTGGGCCGTCCCGGGCCCTGTCTCACGCGGAGGCACACGCCCCGAGGGAGCCGCCGCGACGCCGCCTCAGCCTGAGTCCGTACCTCGTGTGTGCTGCCCAGGCCACAGTCACGATGAGAAACGTCATCAGATACACAGCAATCCTGGTCGCTAGAAGCTTCTGTATACTTTTGTCAAACTGGTGGAACAGAAGAGCATCACCATGAGAGCCGGCCCCACCGGGGCCCGAGGTAGGTGCCCACCTGCCCTTCTCGGAGGGGCCTCTAGCCCAGCCCCCCGACGCCCCGATGCCTATTCGGGGATCTAGTGTGGAGCCTCCCGCGGCAATGGCAGCTCTTGAGGCTCGGCACTCCCGGGTCCAGAGCAAGGCTGCCGACCGGCTGTGGAGCCCGGTGAGGTCGTGGCGCCACCTCCCCCAGCTGGGAAGGGACCTGGAGGCACACTGGGGACAGAGCAAATGGGCTGGACACAAGGCTGGGACCCCTGAAATCGTGAGAAGGATCTGATGCTTCTTCTGAAGGAAAAACTCAAGTGGAAAACTCATCGCTTTACCATTTTTGCTGTTTTTTTCCTTTTCTTTTTAAGATTTTATTTATTTATTTGACAGAGAAAGAGCACAAGAGCAGGAGGAGGAGCAGAGGCCGAGGGAGAAGCAGACGCCCGGCGGAGCAGGGAGCCCGATGCAGGACTCGATCCGAGGAACCCGGGATCATGACCTGAGCCCAAGGCAGACGCTCCACCGTCGGAGCCCCCAGGCGCCCCCCAGGTGCCCCGGGCTGGTTCTTTACCCTCAGCTGGGTGTCTCCCCCAGCACCCCAGGGCTTCACCGAGGACTCAGTTTCTGAATTTCTAGGTTTTCGGGGCCTTGCCTAGCCCTCCCCTTCGAGTGGGGAGGAGCCCCCGCTGGCAGACACCCTCCGGCAGGGTGTCCCCGACGGCGTCCCCAGACCCCTGCACAGCTTTCTGGCTCCCAGCTTCCCCATGAACCAGTCACACACCCACTGCAGACAGGGAGGTTCAGCCCACACACCTCCCTGCGCTATCCCCCAGCATCTCCTGCTCACACATCCACACTCCATTTTTTTTTTTTTTAAAGATTTTATTTAATTTCTTTGAGGGAGAGCGAGCACGTGCAGGGTGGGGAGGGGCAGAGGGAGGAGAAGAGCCCACTCCCTGCAGAGCCCGACACAGGGCCCAATTCCACCACCCATGAGATCAGGACTTGAGCCAAAACCAAGAGTCGATGCTTAACCGACAGAGCCCTCAGGCGCCCCTCACCCACACCCCATCCTGAGGTCTCTGGCTGGCTAAACCCTCCCCAGAGAAGGTTCTGGAGCGGAGCACAGCCAGGCGAGCAACAGGGCCCCACTGGGTCCCAGGCCTTCTTTGAAGAGGGGTGACTAAGGACCAAAGTGGCACCAGGCCTCCACCCACCCGCTGCGTGCTGGCTGCTGGCACCAGGCTACACCTGCATTTCCACCGAATTCTCTTCAAAACCCTACCCGCGGTACGACTGCCAGGTTTCCGCAGGCGAAAACGACATGTAAGCGGCTCCTGTGAATCCCAGCAGCATCCAGGCTAAGCGTGCTCGGGGGCCCAGCAGGCCCAGCACCTCGCGCCTCACGCCCCTGGGCCTCACCTGCACCCTCGCTTACGCTGGGGGTGAGCAAGGCACGCCCACACACGCACGCACAGGGACTCTCAAGAGTCTTCCAAAATCCCGTCAGCCTTCGAGGCGCTGTGTGTCACTACTTACTTTATAAATCAGAAGTATCCCGTTCATAACATAAACGGAGACTCTGCTTTAGAAAACCCTGCTTCCCACGGACTTCCATGATGGACCCCTCACCCCGTCCGTCCCTGGCACGGAGGCTGCAGGCTGCCCGCAGCCCCTCCACGTGCGCCGTGAGCGACACAACCAGAAGCCCGATGGGCTACCCCTGTCTGGGGGCCAGCCAGGGCTGCTGAGGGAGAAGACGAGCTGGCCCAGGCCCGCCAGCCAGGCACATCTTGGGGAGCCTGGACGGGCTCACGGACTGAGGGAGCCTCCTGCACCTCACCCTCACAGGATGCTGCAGATGTTGTCCCCAAGTACCTGTTCCGGGGAGATCTCCGTGTGGGTCACAGGCAGGATCTAGGACCGCAAAGACACAAAAAGAACCAAGGGGCATTTCTTGGGCTGTGCACAGACCACTCCTCGGATGCCCCGGGTCAGGGACTCGGGCCAGTGCTGGACTGCTCCCCCACCCATCCAGCTGCCTGAGTGGCTGGGGGACCCCAGGACACTGCTGAGACAGGGCAGGGTCGATGCTGGCCAAGCTCTACCAGAAGGCTATCTTGAGAGGGTAGGATCGGGGTCCCGATGTGAGAGGGGGCTCCAGGGGGGGCCCCACACGGACCATCACGGTGGCGATGATGGACAGGAGTGCGTCACTGAAGCTGAGCATGCGATGTGAGTGCTGGATGCCATCAGCAGCGTCCTCATCCCTCGTGCCCATGGGGGAGTCCCCCTGTACACTGAGGGTCGGTTCTGGGGTCTGGGGTCCGGACATGGTGGGGCCTGGGAAGAAGCACAGGTCTGAGCGGGCCAGAGTGCCACTGGAGATCCACCCCTGCTGGCTTCAGCCGTGACACGGGGTGGGCTGGTGCCTGAGAGCAGGACGCCCCCTCCAGAAGGGGGCTCAGTGGTGGTTAGCAGGACCCCTCTGCGGGGCAGGAAGAGTCCCTGCCCCCTGTCCTCTCCCAGGAGGCCCCTGCATTTCCAGCCTGCAGGAAGAGCATCACTTCACTGTGAGCGCTGTCATCTGGGAGCCACACTTGGAGCCTGTAGCAATGGGAGAAACAAGAGAAGGTGCACAGGCACACGGCTGGCACTCTACACGCTGTGTCACCAGCCTGAGGCCCTTGACCCCAACACCAGACCACTGTGCTGTCAGACGCTTTTATCCTAGAGGTGGGATGTTCCTGCATCCCAGGACTAACCAGGCCCGAACCTGCTCAGCTTCCAAGGTCAGACGAGATCGGGCATGTTCAGGGCAGTATGGCCGTGGACGACACGTGGGGTGTCTTATGGGACCGAGCCCCAGCGGCTTGCAGTAAAACAAAGTGCCAGCCCTCGCAAGGACAGGACAGAACACAAACCAGCCGCACCACAGAAACAAAGGAGGCTTACTGGCAATTTCCAGACAGGAAAAACAAACTGGGAACAAACGTAGAAGGTATTCAGCTTCATCTGCAACTAGGGAAACGCAAGGGAAAACCTTGAGGTACCACTAAGTCTGCAGGAGCCCATCAAGTGACGAGGTTGTAGGGACACAGGCTTGGGCAGGGATATCCAGGATGCCACAGGCCTCTGGAGACACCTGGAAATTAATGAAGTGTGATGTGCACACCCTACAAGGTGGCAAGGCCAGGTCTAGGTGCAGCCTCAGGTGTGTGCACAAGGGGACGTGCAGGATGTGCACTGGCGCGTAATTTTAATGAACGTCAAAACATCCTATTGTTAAACACTAAACGAATTGTTCAAAAGTGCCGAGAACTGACGTCTGCATCCCCCGAACTCCCGTGACGAAGCCCTAACCCCCTGTGGGATGGTATCAGGACGGGGTGGGGGTGCTTAGGGAGGTCACGGGTCCTCACAGAAGAGGGGGACAGGGGAGATCACGGCCGCCTCCAAGGGAGGACACAGCGAGAAGGCCGGGAAGGGGAGGCGGCCGCCCCCTGGATCTCGGACTTCCGTCCCCAGAGCCGGGAGAAATCCGGGCCGCCCTTTGGCCCCATCCGTGGGGTTTTGTCACGGAGGCCCGAGGGACTGGGACAGGAAGTGCAGATAAATGAAATAGATGCACAGGTATAAAACTCGGAAACCCAATGCCGAGAAATGAAACATGTTGCAGGAAAAGTACACGTTTATAGGAAGGTCTACAGCGACCCGCTGTCCTCCTGTGAGGTCACGAACACGCAGCCAGAGCATGGCAGCAGGCAGGCGGCACTCACCAACTCCGGGACGGCGCTGCGGTGACCCGGGCGGGCTGGGGCGGGCACGGGCCTTAGCTGCCAGCTGTACCTACGGTCTATTTCTCACTCTGGTGTACAGGTCCCTGAAGGTCTGACAAATGCACGCAGGTGTGTCGCCACGACCACAGTCCCAAAGCACTTCGGTCCCCAAGCGCGCCCTCTGTGGCCACGCCCCCCGCCACCCCAAGTCCTGGCCACCAGCCCTATCAGTTTGCCCCCCCCAGACCGCCGCACGAATGGACTCCTACCCCACGGAACCTTTCGAGCCTGGCTTCTTTTACTCAGCGCCACGCGCTCGAGATTCATCCATGTCTGGAGAGCATCAGCGTTGTATTTTGTACTGCCGTGTAGTGGATTCCACCGCGTGGATGGACCCTTTATTCTCCCATTTGCTAGCTGGACAGGCTGAGTTGTTTCTAGTTTTCGGTGGTCTCGAATAAAGCCACTATAAATACTTGCACACAAGTATTTCTGTAAACGTGTTTTTATTTCTCTTGGGTAAATGCAAGTTTCACTTTATTTTTTTTTATTTTTTTAATAAATTTTTTTTATTATTTATTTATGATAGTCAGAGAGAGAGAGAGAGAGAGAGAGAGAGAGAGAGAGAGAGGCAGAGACACAGGCAGAGGGAGAAGCAGGCTCCATGCAGGGAGCCCGATGTGGGATTCGATCCCGGGTCTCCAGGATCGCGCCCTGGGCCAAAGGCAGGCGCCAAACCGCTGCGCCACCCAGGGATCCCCAAGTTTCACTTTATAAGAAGCTGCAAACTGCTCACCCCAGGAGCTGTGCTGTCCCCCCCCCCCCCCCCCCCAGCCAGGCGTGAAAATTGCGGTTGCTCCTCATTCTTCCTGGCACTTAGTCTGGAGGATTTTTTTTTTTTAAGTTAACTTTATTTTAGCTGTGCTAACAGATGTGTAGTATATCTTCCCTGGCATTTCCCTGCTGACTAATTGGGCATTTCCATGTTTTTTTTTATCTGTGTACCTTTTGCGGCAAAGTGCCTGTTAGAATTTTTGGTTCATTTTTTTGGAAGTTATTTGCGTTGTTACTGAGTTTTGAGTTCTTTGTATCTGCTGACTAAAAGTTCTTCGTTACGTATGTGTTTTGCCAATATCTGCCCGCAGTCTGTGGCTCACGGTCGTTCTCTTACCAGATGGTAGGTGCACAGAAGCTTTAAATTTTGATGCAGTCCACCTCAACTTTTCTTTCTTTCTTTTTTTTTTTTTTCAACTTTTCTTTCATGGATCATCCTTATGGTGTCATATCTAACAATGCTTTGCTTTACTCAAGATGACAAAGATCTCCCACTTTCTTCCAGAGGTTCTAAAGTTTTAGCTCTTCCTTTCAGTGTATGATAGATTTGTATCTATTTTATAATTTTCATAAATTATTGTTAGTTTTTATACAACATTCAAGGTATGCTTCCCTTTTTTGCAGATGGATATTTGATTATTTTATTTTTATTTTTTAAAAATTTTTATTTATTTATAATAGTCACACACACACAGAGAGAGAGAGAGAGAGAGAGGCAGACACATAGGCAGAGGGAGAAGCAGGCTCCATGCACCGGGAGCCCGACGTGGGATTCGATCCTGGGTCTCCAGGATCGCGCTCTGAGCCAAAGGCAGGCGCCAAACCGCTGTGCCACCCAGGGATCCCGGATATTTGATTATTTTAATACCACTTGTTGAAAAGACTATCCTTTCTCCACTGAACTGCCTTTGCATTTTGGTCAAACGTTAACTGGCCATATCTGTGTGGGTCTACCTTGGGAGTATCTATTCCGTAACTGATTATGTATCTGTCCCCTTGCCAATACCAACCTTGATTACAGTTTCATAGTAGGTCTGGATATCTGGGAGACTGAGTCCTCCAACTGTGCAAATGTACTTAATGTCACTGAACTGCACACTTAAAATGGTTTTTTTTTTTTAATTTTTATTTATTTATGGTAGTCACACACACACAGAGAGAGAGAGAGAGAGAGTGAGAGAGAGGCAGAGACACAGGCAGAGGGAGAAGCAGGCTCCATGCACCGGGAGCCCGATGTGGGATTCGATCCCGGGTCCCCAGGATCGCGCCCCGGGCCAAAGGCAGGCGCGGAACTGCTGCGCCACCCAGGGATCCCTAAAATGGTTAAGATAGTAAATTTTATTATGTATATTTTATTTATCAGAGTAAAAAACCCACAAAAACCAGTCCCAGCATACCTGTTCAGAACATGTTGATGACACGTTACTTTCATCATACACAAGTTTTTAAGCCTCATGGTAATAAAAGAAAGAATACAAGACTGAGTAGAGAGGAGCAAGGAGTTGGAGGGACGGTTTTTTGTTTCTTTTAAGATGAAAGAGACTAAGAATTTTTAAATCCTGATGGAAATAAGGAGGAGAAGCTCCTTATAATTTCACATAACAGAGAAAATTTTCACATAGCAGAGAGGGGGGTAACTGACAGCTTATGACCCCATAAGGCATCAGGCACTGTGCTGGGCATTAGAGGCAAACATGGATGGATAGGACAATCACCCAACAGTACAGCAGACACAGCACACAGTAGGGCGCTGTGGGAGCACTGAGGGTGGGAAAGCTCTCAGAGTGGGATACGCCAGATGACAAAATGACAACAGTGAGAATATGAAGCAACTGATGCGGGCCTCGATCCCAGGACCCCAGGATCATATCCCTGGGCCGAAGGCGGCGCCAAACCACTGAGCCACCTGGGCTGCCCTGTTTATCACACTTAGATGTATGATGGTTTGAGTTAATTTTTGTATAATAATGCAAGATATGCATTAACATTTTTAACATACAGATATCCAATTTTTCCACCATCATTTTTTGAGGTCTATTTTCTTCAATTGCTTTTATTCCTTTGTCAAAAATCAACTGAACTTATATATACTTGTGAGCCAATTTCTGATCATTCTGGTGCACTGATTTACTTATGTACCTTAAATCAGTATCACATGGGCTGGAATTGCTGTGGCTTTATAATGAGCACTGAAGTTGGACAATGGAAGTCACAGAACTTGCCCTTGTTCAAACCTGTCTGGCCTATTCTATTTCCTCTGCAGTTCTAAATTAATTTTAGACTCAGTGTGTCAATTTTTACAAAAAGTTTGCTGGGGGGCATCTCCGGTGGCGCAGCGGTTTAGCGCCGCCTGCGGCCCGGGGTGTGATCCTGGAGACCCGGGATCGGGTCCCACGTCGGGCTCCCTGCATGGAGCCTGCTTCTCCCTCTGCCTGTGTCTCTGCCTCTCTGTGTGTGTGTGTGTGTGTGTAAATTTTAATAAATTAAAAAAAAAAAGTTTGCTGGGATTTTGTCAGGACTTGCACTGAATCTATAGATTTGAGAATCTCCCAATTTATGAATATGGTGCATGCTCTCCGTTCAGTAAGGTCTTTAATTTCTCTCAGCCAAGTTCTTTCGTTTTCAGTGTATAAGTCTTGCACATTTTTTCATGCATTTAATATTTTTTTGATGATGTTGTAAATGGTATTTTCCCCAAATTCATTTCAACTTCCACTATCTGTTGCCAGTAATCTAGAAATAATGGGATTCGTTTTTTTGCATATTAATTTTGTACCCTGCAATCCTGCTAAGTTTAGCTAGCTCTTGTAGCTAACTAGTTCTCGTAGCTCTTTCTGTAGATCCCACTTGGTTTTTTTTACATAGAGTAGTGGGTGTCAACTGACGGTGGTAATGTCCCTCGAGGGACACCTGGCAATGTCTGGAGACATCTCTGGTTGTGACAAGTGATGTGTGTTAATGGTATCTGGGGATAGCGGTAGGGGTGCTGCTAAATGTCCAACAACACATAGATAATGCCACCCCTTCACCTCCACAAGGAATTATCTGGCCCCAAATGTCAATGGTACCAAGATTGGTACTATTATGACATACAAATGAGTATGTCATCTTCATAAACAATTTTACTTGGTATTTCCAATCTGGAAGCTTTTTTTCTTGACTTACTACACTGGCTAGAATTTCCTATACAATGCTGAATAGAAGTGCAAGACCTGACACCTCTGGCTTATTTCTGATCCAGTCTTTTGTTATTCTGTATGTCAGATATAGGCTTTTCAAAGATGCCCTTATTATTATTTTTAAATACCTTACTTATTGAGAGAGAGAGAGAGAGAGAGAGAGAGAGAGAGAAACACATGCACGTGGTGGGGAGGCACAGAGGGAGAAGGAGAGTCTCAAGCAGGCTCTAAGCTCAGTGCAGAGGCAGATGCAACCCAAACTCACAACCCTGAGATCATGCATGACCTGAGCTGAAATCAAGAGTCGGATGCTCAATCAACTGAGCCACTCAGGAGCACCAAAAATGTTGAGGAAGTTTCATTTCATTCCTAGTTTGCTGACAATTTTTTTAAAAAATTAAAACATGATAAAATCCATGGTTTTTTTCTGTGTTAAGATGATCCATATGCTTTTCTTTTTCAGTGTTAATAGTGTAAACTACATAATCAATCTTCAAATGCTAAGCTAACTTTCTATTCCTGGGATAAACCACACTTGGTTATATTGTACTATCCTTTTTATAGTGTTAGACTCCACTTGCTAAAAAATGTATTAAAAGAATTTTGTAATTTTTGTCCACAAGAGATATTAGTCTTTATTTTTCTTTTCTAGTAATGTCTTTATCAAATTTCAGTGTCAGAATAATGCTGTCCTTATAGAATGTTTGGTTAATACTTCCTTCAACTAGAAGTCTATGCAGAATTTATATTATTTCTAGTTTTTATTTTTTTAAATTTTATTTATCTATTCATGGGAGGCACAGAGAGAGACAGAGAGGCAGAGAGGCAGGGAGAGGGAGAAGCAGGCTCCATGCAGGGAGCCCGACGTGGGACTCAATCCCAGGTCTCCAGGATCAGGCCCTGGGCTGAAGGCGGCGCTAAACCGCTGAGCCACTGGGGCTGCCCTATTTCTAGTTTTTAACTATAAATTCAATGCTTTAATAGACATGAAGCTTTAATAGATATGAAACTATTCAGGTTATCTATTTTTTTCTTGAGTGAGCAAGCCATGGTAATGTCTTAAAAGGATTTTGTTCTTTTTTTTTTTTTTTTTTTAATTTTTTATTTATTTATGATAGTCACAGAGAGAGAGAGAGAGGCAGAGACACAGGCGGAGGGAGAAGCAGGCTCCATTCACCGGGAGCCTGATGTGGGATTCGATCCCGGGTCTCCAGGATCGCGCCCTGGGCCAAAGGCAGGCGCCAAACCGCTGCGCCACCCAGGGATCCCGGATTTTGTTCTTTTAATATAAGCTGCTGAGTTTGTGGGCATAAAGGTGTTCCTGCGCTCTGATTATCCTTTTAGCACTGATGTCACTTATTATTACTGATATTGTTAATTCGTCTTTTTTTCTGGTTCAAGACGGCCAGGGATTTCTCTATCTTATAGATCTTCTCAAAGAATCAGCTTTTGTTGTCACTGATTTTCTCTGTTTTTGTTTTCTATTTCATTGGTTTCCACTCTGACATTAACTATTCTCCCTTTTTGTACTTAGTTTAGGTTTCACTTACTCTTGTTTTTCTTGTTTCTTAAGACAAATGGCTGAAATTATTGGTTTGAGAACTATCTTCTAGTATTGTTTTGACTACATTCCACAAATTTTTAAATGCTGTTTATTTTAATTTACTTCAAAATTCTAATTTTCCTTCTTATTTCTCCTTGACCCATGGGTAATTTAGAAGTGAGTCATTCAGTTTCCAAGTATTTAGATTTTCCAGGTATCTACTACTGATTTCTAACTTAACTGCATTATGGTCAGAGAACGTATTTGTTTCATAGCCCAGAATACGATCCATCTTGGTAACTGTTCTTTACATACTTGAAGATTCGTATTTTGCTGGTACTGTGTAAAATGTTCCATAAATGTCCATTAGGTCAACTATATCCTCGCTGATTTTCTGAGTACTTGTTTTATCATATGTTGTGAAAGGGGAATGGAAATTTCCAACTAAACCTACGACTCCAATTTACAATTGGGTTTTGTTAAAAAAAAATTGATTTGCCTCATGTATTCTAAAGCTTTATTATTAGGTGCAAAGCTGTTTAGAATTATTACATCTTTTTTGGTAAGTGTACTGCCTCATTCCAAAATGATTCTCTTAATTTCTGGCAGTGTTCTTTGTTGCGATATCCAAAGAGGAACAGGCTTGCAGATGAAGACCATAAATTCAGTTTTAAACATGTCTATACAAGATGAGGTATCTAACAACCAAGGTCTAAGAGTTCGGGAGAGAAGTACGGCGTGGAGATACAGTTTTGAATTACCACGGTGTCCCTACAGCATCTGTGCAGTGCCAGTCTACAGAGGTGCTGCATAAACATTTATGGAATAAGGGGCACCTGGGTGGCTCAGCAGCTGAGCGTCTGCCTTTGGCTCAGGTTGTGACCCCTGGGTCCTGGGATCGAGTCCCACGTTGGGCTCCCTGCATGGGGCCTGCTTTTCCCTCGGCCCGTGTCTCTGCCTCTCTCTCTCTGTCTCTCATGAATAAATAAACAAAATCTTTTAAAAATGTATTTATGAAATAAAAGATCTGAAGAAACTCTGGTCGCCAAAGTAATTACGACATTTAAAACTCACCTGATCCTGGGTCACAGGAGGATAAACTCACGGCCTCCAAATTCAAATGAAGCGTCAACCTCTACCATGCTTTCTAGTGAGCCATGCACCAGGTTTTCCACAAGAACGATTTTCCATCTTTTCCACGCTGCTTAACCCTTAGCTTATCTCCCTTCTGGTTTTTATTTTTTTTATTTTATTTAAAAAAAAATTTTTTTTTAATTTATTTATGATAGTCACACACAGAGAGAGAGAGAGAGAGAGGCAGAGACATAGGCAGAGGGAGAAGCAGGCTCCATACAACGGGAGCCCGATGTGGGATTCGATCCTGGGTCTCCAGGATCGCACCCTGGGCCAAAGGCAGGCGCCAAACCGCTGCGCCACCCAGGGATCCCCTCCCTTCTGGTTTTTAGTAGATGTTTGTTTCTCTTGTTCTCGTGAAACAAGCCGTCAGAGAATTCCTTCACTTTCATCCCAATAAGCACACAAGGCTGCCTGCAACTGCACCCATCTTCCCTCCCGCCTTTACAATGAAAAGGGCTTGTCTTCTGGGTGTCATTCCCCTCCTGTCTTCCAGGGACTGATTCATTGCTCTTCCCTCCTCTGTGCTGACTTTCCCGCCCCACGGGCTCCCTCCCATCAGCTCTGAGCTGCTCAGAGGTCTCCCATGTAGAGCACCGCCACCCTGCACCATGGTTCTGCCTCCCACTGCTCTGCAGCCCGACCTCCTAAGTCAGCCCAGCTCTTCACTGCCTTTTTCTCTTTCACCCCACACTCAATGGAACTATGCTAGAAAGGTCCCAAGGTCATCGCATTGTTGCCAAGTCCAAAGTACAGCTTTTGTTTCTTCTACTTCACTCTTAAGCGGTGCTTCCATTTCCCGGTCGCTCCTTCACCAAAGCCTGGTCAACGCCCTAAGGGTGGTGTTGTTTTTAAAAATTTTATATATTTGCTCTCGAGATACGGAGAGAAGAAGGAAGTGAAGCAGGCTCCCTGTGGGGAGCCCATGTGGGACTCCATCCCGGGACCCCAGAATCACGCCCTGAGCCGAAGGCAGATGCTCAGCCACTGAGCCGCCCAGGTGCGCCCACGCTGAGCGTTCCAGCCCCTCCTGCCTGCTCTGTGTCTGCTCTCTTCACCTCCATGGACAGGACACCCATGCACTACACCAGTTCCTGCGCCCTGACCCTGCACACGGGGACACAATGTGCCAGCCCGGCCTGGTCCCCGCACCCTGACTCTGCACGCGGGGACACACTGTGCCAGCCCGGCCTGGTCCCCGCGCCCTGACCCTGCACGCGGGGACACACTGTGCCAGCCTGGCCTGGTTCCCGTGCCCTGACCCTGCACGCGGGGACACACTGTGCCAGCCCGGCCTGGTTCCTGTGCCCTGACCCTGCACGCGGGGACACCCCTGTGCCTCAAGGACTGGTTCCTGTGCCCTGACCCTGCACACAGGGACACACCTGTGCCTCAAGGACTGGTTCCTGTGCCCTGACCCTGCACACGGGGACACACTGTGCCAGCCTGGCCTGGTTCCTGTGCCCTGACCCTGCACGCGGGGACACACCTGTGCCTCCAGGACTGGTACCCGCGCCCTGACCCTGCACGCGGGGACACACTGTGCCAGCCCGGCCTGGTACCCGCGCCCTGACCCTGCACGTGGGGCTCATACTCGTGCCAGCCAGGCCTGGTTCCTGTGCCCTGACCCTGCACACGGGGACACACTGTGCCTCCAGGACTGGTACCTGCGCCCTGACCCAGCACATGGGGCTCACACCCGTGCCAGCCCGGCCTGGTTCCTGTGCCCTGACCCTGCACACGGGGACACATCTGTGCCTCCAGGACTGGTTCCTGTGCCCTGACCCTGCACGCAGGGACACACTGTGCCAGCCCAGCCTGGTTCCTGCGGCCTGACCCTGCATGCGGGGACACACCTGTGCCTCCAGGACTGGTTCCTGTGCCCTGACCCTGCACGCGGGGACACACTGTGCCAGCCTGGCCTGGTTCCTGCACACAGGGACACACTGTGCCAGCCCGGCCTGGTTCCTGTGCCCTGACCCTGCACACGGGGACACACCTGTGCCTTCAGGACTGGTTCCTGCGCCCTGACCCTGCACACAGGGACACACTGTGCCAGCCC
Organism: Vulpes vulpes; assembly: GCF_048418805.1. Classification (NCBI taxonomy): domain Eukaryota; kingdom Metazoa; phylum Chordata; class Mammalia; order Carnivora; family Canidae; genus Vulpes; species Vulpes vulpes. The sequence goes on from NC_132793.1 coordinate 139,654,733, forward strand.
AGCCTGGTTCCTGCGGCCTGACCCTGCACACAGGCTCACACCTGTTCCTCTAGGACTGGTTCCCGCACCCTGACCCTGCTCGCGGGGACACACTGTGCCAGCCTGGCCTGGTTCCCGCGCCCTGACCCTGCACACGGGACGCACCTGTGCCTCCAGGACTGGTTCCCGTGCCCTGACCCTGCACACGGGGACACAATGTGCCAGCCCGGCCTGGTTCCTGTGCCCTGACCCTGCACGCGGGGACACCCCTGTGCCTCAAGGACTGGTTCCTGTGCCCTGACCCTGCACACAGGGACACACCTGTGCCTCAAGGACTGGTTCCTGTGCCCTGACCCTGCACACGGGGACACACTGTGCCAGCCTGGCCTAGTTCCTGTGCCCTGACCCTGCACGCGGGGACACACCTGTGCCTCCAGGACTGGTACCCGCGCCCTGACCCTGCACGCGGGGACACACTGTGCCAGCCCGGCCTGGTACCCGCGCCCTGACCCTGCACGTGGGGCTCACACTCGTGCCAGCCAGGCCTGGTTTCTGTGCCCTGACCCTGCACACGGGGACACACTGTGCCTCCAGGACTGGTACCTGCGCCCTGACCCTGCACATGGGGCTCACACCCGTGCCAGCCCGGCCTGGTTCCTGTGCCCTGACCCTGCACACGGGGACGCACCTGTGCCTTCAGGAATGGTTCCTGCGCCCTGACCCTGCACACAGGGACACACTGTGCCAGCCCAGCCTGGTTCCTGCGGCCTGACCCTGCACACAGGCTCACACCTGTTCCTCTAGAACTGGTTCCTGCACCCTGACCCTGCACACGGGGACCACTGTGCCAGCCTGGCCTGGTTCCTGCACCCTGACCCTGCACACGGGCTCACACCTGTGCCTCTAGGCCTGGTTCCCGCACCCTGACCCTGCACACGGGGACACACTGTGCCTCCAGGACTGGTTCCCGCGCCCTGACCCTGCACACGGGGACGCACCTGTACCTCCAGGATTGGTTCCCGCTCCCTGACCCTGCACACGGGGACACACTGTGCCTCCAGGACTGGTTCCCGCGCCCTGACCGTGCACACGGGGACACACTGTGCCAGCCCGGCCTGGTTCCCGCGCCCTGACCCTGCACGCGGGGACACACCTGTGCCTCCAGGACTGGTTCCCGCGCCCTGACCCTGCACACGGGGACGCACCTGTGCCTCCAGGACTGGTTCCCGCGCCCTGACCCTGCACACGGGGACGCACCTGTACCTCCAGGATTGGTTCCCGCTCCCTGACCCTGCACACGGGGACACACTGTGCCTCCAGGACCGGTTCCCGCGCCCTGACCGTGCACACGGGGACACACTGTGCCAGCCCGGCCTGGTTCCCGCGCCCTGACCCTGCACGCGGGCTCACCCCGCCGGTCCCCGCCCGTCCTCGTCCCGGTCCCCGCCCCCGGGGCTGGAATGCCGCGGCTCCCCCCCCAGCCCGGGCCGAGAGGCGGCCCCGGGGAGCGCGCGTTCTCAGCGGGAACGTCTTACCCGAGGGGCTGCTGATCGCGCCACCCGGAGTCGGGGCTCCGGATCCGCCCCTCCGGCGGCCGCAGCCCGCGCTGTGCTCGGCTTCTCCGGCCCCAGGACACGCGAGCCCTCACGCTGCCCCGCACACCGAGCCGGGGCCGCGGCGCACGGACGCGGAGCAGCCGCACGGGGAGCGTCCGCGGGCACGGCCGCCTGGGGGACAGCGGGGCGCCGGCCGGGAGCCAGGCCTCTCTCCGCCAGCCCGCTCCCTGCCGCGGCCGCCCGGAGCGCGACGACCGGAAGCCGTCCCCAGAGCCGCGGCGCCGCGCAGGCGCAGTCGGCGGCCCCGGCGGGGCGCACGCGCACCCTCCCGGCGCAGGCGCGCTGGGCGGCCCCGGCTCCGCGCTCGAGCACCCTCCTGGCGCAGGCGCGCTGGGCGGCCCCGGCTCCGCGCACGCGCGCCGGCCCTGCGCGGCGGAAGTAAGGCGCCGGCGCTCTTCCGGGCTGCGCCGCGCCCCCGCGGGCCTACGTCAGGGCGTCGGGGCGGAAGATGGTGCGGCTCCGGGCCGGCGGTTGCTGAGCGCGCCGGGACGCAGCTGGCCCCGGGCTCCCCGCTCGGGCGCCCGCCGCGGGGCCGCAGCCATGTCGCTGCTGCAGTCTGCGCTGGACTTCCTGGCGGGCCCGGGCTCCCTGGGCGGCGCCGCCGGCCGCGACCAGAGCGACTTCGTGGGGCAGACGGTGGAGCTGGGCGAGCTGCGGCTGCGGGTGCGGCGGGTCCTGGCGGAGGGTGAGGCGCGGGGGGGGGCGGGGCGGGGGTCCCGGCGGGGGGCGGGGGGGGGGTCCCGCGCTCCCGGGAGGTGGGCGGGGGGAGCAGGGCCCGGCCCGCGGCCTCCCCCGCCCGCCGCCCAGTGCACGTCCGCGGCGGCGTCCGGGAGCCCCGGGGTGACGCCGGCCCCGCTCCCCGCGCCCCCGCTCCCCGCGCCGCCGCCGGCCCCCTTGGGATTCCCTTGCATTGTGCGGGGACTGTGCGGGGGCGCCCGCCTGGCTCGCGGTGCCCCGGGCTGGACGCCGCCGCCCCGCGGAGCCGGGACCAGCCCGGGGCCTGGGGCTCCTGCCGCGTGTGGGGCCGCGAGCCAGCGAGCGTCCCGGAGGCCCGCGGGGTGTTGTGGCTGCGGCGTGTGAGAAGCACAGGCTTGGGTGCGATCCGGTAAGCGGAGGCGGGGGCCGCCCCGGGGCGCTGCAGCCGTCGCCGCGGTCGGGGCCTGTGCTCCGACAACGCCAAACACTTGTGCCGGGTTTTTAATAGATTCACGGTGGACAGTAGGTGGATCTTGCCCTCCGGAACCTGGAGTGAGACGCGCGCCCCAGTGACGGGAGGGCGGCGTGGTCCGGGCGCCCGGGGCGGGCCGCCCGGGAGGATGCCCGCCTCGGGCAGGAGGGCGGGAGGACGGGTGGGCCGCGTGCAGCGGGAGGCTCACCAGGAAGAGGAACGAGGAAATGGGACCGGCCCACACGGTTGTGCAAAAGAACGCACTCCCTTTGCTATCTGGGCAGGCCGGGAGATAAAAATACCTGCAGCCCGATTAGGGCCGGAGGTTTCCTCTTTGCAGACGTAGCAGGAGCCTCCTGGCCTTTCAGGCTGGTGAGGCCTCTTACTGAACTGGAATGGTCAGAAACCCGCAGGAAGCCTTTCAGGGAAAACAGCAGCCCCGCAGCCTAGGCCGGAGGAGCGCGTGCTGTCTCCTGTAACGGTGGGGAAGGCTCCGAACCCAAAACCCTTGGGAAAAGACCTTGACGACTTCAGAATTCTTTAGGTTTCAGAAAGATCAAGAGTGCCACACCCTGTATATCCCAGGATATTCCTACAGGAGTTGGGAAGGTGTTTAATAACCAGATAAATCATACGTCCCCAATTCACTGAGCGAATGTCTTTACTGTAGGGTAATTAAGCCTTTAAAGAGCCCCACCCGGGATCCCTGGGTGGCACAGCGGTTTGGCGCCTGCCTTTGGCCCGGGGCACGATCCTGGAGACCCGGGATCGAATCCCACATCGGGCTCCCGGTGCATGGGGCCTGCTTCTCCCTCTGCTTGTGTCTCTGCCTCTCTCTCTCTTTCTCTCTCTCTGTGACTATCATAAATTAAAAAAAAAAAATAAAGAGCCCCACTCGCCTCAGCTCATGTCACGTGTTGCCCCCAGATGAGTTTATGGTGGACTAGATTCTGCTTTCAGATGGTTTAGGGGAAAAAGCATTGTTTTTCATCGGTAGCATGAAATGGGTTGTGGGATCCTGATAGCTTCCCAGTCCTTTGAAAATTGGTTTTAAGCTCTCATTTAAAAGGAAAACCAAGTTTTTTGGAAGTAATTCCAATGTCAGAGATGCTCAGTCTAAGCAGATCCTAGGGTATGTTCTCAGTGTTTCCTTGTTTTGGATTTTGTGCGCTCTTGCTTGCTTCCTACCATCCAGATGACAGGTGGTCGCTCTGCCAAGACGAGGGTTTTGCCACGTGACAGGAGTCCACCTCGCTAGTGATTGTTTGACTCTGGCCACCCTGCTAGCAGTGTGGATGAGGTGGCGTGTGGGCAGCTCTTCAGAAGGTGGAACAAGTCCTCAGGGCTGTCCTGTGATTGTCGGGTAACGAGTTGTGTGTGTGCTGGAACACCAGGGGCCATGTGTGGTGTCAGTGGCCTCTGATGAACCTAACGTGGGTCCTTGGTGTTCTCTCTGGGGCCAGGGATGGCAGACTGCACACTAACTCCGGGCCAGCTGCTGCCTTGCCTTCCACCCCTCTGCCTCCTGGTCTCTGCTTTTAGAGAGACCGCTTGTCTGTGTCGTGCTGGCCTTGCAGAGGGCACAGGGGCCATTTGGTGTTGACGGGCAGTCGCAGGGTTGTGCAGTAGGACTCTGGGCTGGAGGTTTCAGGAACCACTGGGATTGGTGTGGGGGAACAGAATCATAGGTTGTCAGGACGTCCTCTATAGGGATACACAGTGTAGTACGTTTTAATTTTTATTTATTTATTTTTTATTTTAGTGTAGTACATTTTTAAAGTTGATTTAAAAAGACAGTGGGGCAGTTGTCGCTCACTGATAGGGTAGCAAATAGCACACGGTTCTTTTCACACAGGAAGTGGGCCCGAGCTCTCAGCCCTGTGGCTTGGTGGTCTTGTTCTGAGTATCCTTCCTCTGGACTACTGCGACTGCTCTCACCCAGGGAGGATCTTTTCTCCAGACACCCCAGAGCACAGATAACCAAGGTCTTTGCTGAAAGGGCTTGCATCGTGGACAGCTGGTTCTGGTATTCACAGCGGTGGTTCAGTCTTGTGTCTAATTGCCCTCCCTTAGCTCTCCTAACCGCGCCCTCTACGTTTGCACCTTGGTCACCTGAACATCAGTCTCTTACCCATCATGCCTGACGCCTAGTACAAAATAGCGATGATAACCAGCACAACATTGGTGGAGTTCTGACTGGCGGGCGCAGCCCCTGGTGCTTCCTGTGGTCTGTGATCCTGACAGTGGCTGACGGAAGGGCCATCAATAGCTGGCCAGACACGCGAGCCAGTGAGCGGTGGAGTTGGGACTGCTGGGGCGTATCTTGTGTCACCCATGTGGTGGTGCAGGTCCCCCAGTAGAGTGTGCCCTGAGGATGTCATGGTGAAAGAAGTGAGTGGCAGTGCACCTGTTGGTGGAGCTTCCAGAAGTGAGCATTGCCCGGGAGCCAGGATGGGAGCTGAGCACCAAGGCTATACCACTCCTTCTTGGTCTGTGCCTCAGTTGGCAGCAGTATCAGGCACGTGTAACTTCTCCAGCTTCTGTGTGTCAGTATGCAGGTGCTTGGAGCAGGACATCATGGGGGAGGCCACCGTGGGGGAGGCCACCATGGGGGGCGGTTATTGTGGGAGGAGGTCGCCCTGTGGGGAGGCCACGGCGGGGGTGGGGGTTGGCGCAGGTACTGTTCAAGGGACATAGGAAAGGAAGGCTGCTCGCTGTTCCCTTGGCCTGGCCCATTCTCTCTGTGGACTCCTGCCGTCCGTCTGTCCACATGGGCCCGGATCCCTGAAAGATCTGTGGCGCTCACATGAGGATAGGAGATGTAGGTAACAGGGTGTCTGTTCCTTAGAAGCAGTGTTGATTGATAGCACGCCGTAAGATCTCCCGGATGCTCCCGGTGCTGTGCTGCTGCACCACATTTCCTGGTGCTCACTTTCCCCCTGTCCCCCGAGTCCATGACCCTACGTGGAGGCCTTCCAGTCCCCTGTGTCTCCATACCCTGCTCCTTGCAACGGGCAAGAACTGTGAGGGCTTGTGTTGATTTGCGTTTCTCTGACTCATGAGCTTGAGTGTTTTCCAGTGCTTGTTAGCTTTTTCAGACCCCTCTTCTAGAATTGTCCATGGCTGTCCTGTACCTATATTTCTTTTAATAAAAAACAATTTTAAATTGAGTTATTGACATACAGTAAAATGTACAGAATTTAGATGCTTTGATAAGGGCTTACATCTACGTGGCCAACCACCTGTCAAGATACAGAACAGTTGAGTGACCCAGGAAGCCTCTCGTGGCCCCCAGCCGCCTTCCCCGCTTCCGCCAGCCGCCCGCCACCAGCTCTGAGTCCCCCTCTCCCAGAGCAACGTGCACGTGACGTCACACCCTGAGTGCTGTCTCTGGTTCTGAAGTTCCCGCTCTGGTCGTGGCTTATTCATCCGCTCTCCTGCTGATGGACACTTGGGTGTTTCCGCTTTGGGCTGTGATGAATAAATCTGCCAAGAACACTCTTTCACAGGATTTTTTTTTGTGGCCATGTGTATTCTCTCAGGTAGAAACCCAGGAGTGGAATTTTTGGGTATAGGATGGAGGTGGGTCTCACAGAACACGGAGCAGACAAGCCCCCTCCCGCCCAACCACCACCAGGGCGGCCCTGGTGAACGTTCCCCGCAGCAGCGTGGGAGTTCCTGACCTCGGCGGCCACCCATTAGTACTGTCACTTTGGTTAGACTTGTTCTTGTGTGTGTGCGGTGGGGTCTCTCTGGTGTGGGATTTGCATGCACCTGATGATACCATGTGGAGCACTTTTTCTGCTTATTAACCAGTTGTATGTTTTGTGCCTGAAATGCCCATTAGAGTCTTTTCCATTTTGAATTGAGCAGGAGTTGTGGGAGTTTTTTTATTGCAGATATGAGTCATGTATGAGATATATACACCCATGCACGCGCGTGAGGAGGAGGAAGTAAGCCACAGACGGGGTCGCTTCTCCCCGGCCGGGCTGCCTTGGGAGGCGGGGGCCTGGTCTGGGTGGCTGAAGTTTCGGTGCCTACCTCCAGATTGCAGAACATGTACGGTAAAGTGGCGGCATCCGGCTGTGTGTTAGCAGTGCCTGCCCTGTCACTTCTTGATGTGTCGCATGCAGCAGAATCACTATTTTTTTTTAAAGATAGGTATTTTTATTTGAGAGAAAGAGCGCAAGCAGGAGGAGGGGCAGAGGGAGGAGCAGGCTCCCCACTGAGCAGGACCCCGGGATCATGATGTGAGCCCAAGGCAGATGCTTTACCTTGGTGCTTTACCTGCTGAGCCAGCCAGGGGCCCCAGCAGTGTTGCTACTTTTATTTGAACTTTCAATTTTGAGATAATTGTAGATGTATTTACTTGTAGTTTTAAAAAATGACACCAGTATACTTTGCCTGTTTCCCTAGTGTAACTTGTTGAAAAACTAGAGTCAGTGTCTCTACCAGCACCTTGACATTGATGTAGTGGAGATGCAGAAGCCTCCATTTCCACAAGGACCGTCCTTCACAGGCTGGGCTGTCTCTTCAGCCCAGCTGAAGGCTGTCCCTTCACAGCCACACCTGCGTTCTTAACCCTGGGAACCACTGATACGAGCTCTCTCTACAGTTTTGACATTTGTGGTATCTTTTTGGAATTGGCTTTTTTCAGTATTACTCTCTGGAGACCATCCAGGTGGTTGTGTCCATAATGTGTTCATTTTTAATGGTGATTATTCCATGATGTGGCTGGGCTCCAGTTTATTTAATCATTTACCCAGTGAAGGACATCTGGGTTTTGTGGATATCCAGTGGGACATCCAGATGTTTTGACTATTACAAGTAAAGTTGTTGTGAACACTTGTGTGCAGGTTTTTGTGTGAATGTAATTATTTTTCTGGGATAAGTGTCCAGGAGTGCAGGTGCCGAGTTGTGTGTTTTCTGTTAGGAAACTGCCAGCCTGTTTTCCAGAGTGGCTGTGCCACCCACATGTCTCACAAGCAGGGGATGAGTGTCGTAGCTCAGGCCACAGACGTAACGATGCCGCAGACTGGGCCATAAACAACAGGAATTTATTTTTTCAGTTCTGGAGGCTCCTCGTCCCAGAGCCAGGTGCCGCAGCGTTGGTTTCTGGTGTGGCCTCTCCCTTGGCCGGCAGGCGGCGGCACCTTCTCTGTGTGCGTGGCTGCAGAGAGACCCAGGCGTTATCTCTTTAATTTTTCCTCAACACACCATATGCTGATACAGTCACCCTGGGAGTGAGGGCTCAACACGTGGAGTCTGCAACCACACAGCTGTGTTCTTTTTTTTTTTTTTTTTAAGATTTTATTTATTCCTGAGAGTCAGAGAGAGGCAGAGACACAGGCAGAGGGAGAAGCAGGCTCCATGTGGGGAGCCCGACGCAGGACTCGATCGCGGGACCTGGGATCATGCCCTGAGCCAAAGGCAGACGGTCAACCACTGGGCCACTCAGGGGCCCCTGAAAAAGGAATTTTAAAAAATCAAGTAGCATCTACACATCCTTCACGACACAGGCCCAGAGATGCTGAGCACCGTTCGTTAGGGAGTGCTGAGCCCCCCAGGTGCCCCCACAGCTGAGTTCTTAACCAGGAGTGGCCCAGTGTCAGCATTTTGTGCCGCGTTTCTATTTGCTCGTTGTAGCAGGTGTGTAGTGATTCCTTACTGTGGCTTCCGTCTGCACTTCTCTAGGGGCTGACCATGCATCCTTGCACACGGAATTTCTCTCTGTGTTGTTCGCCTGTCGTATAATTGTGTTCTCTTTCCCCTGAGCTTTGAGAGTCCTTTATTCTGGAGCGAAGGTCTCCATCAGACAAGTGGCTTACAGGAGTTTTCTGTTAGCAGCTTCTGTTTTCATCTTGAACAGAGTCTTTTGCAGACCTACGGTTTTCAATTGATGAGGTCACAGTACCAGCTTTCTTTGTGCAGCTTCTGCTTCTGCGGTCACATGTGGGAACCCTCATGCCCAGCTCCAGGGTGTTTCTCCTACGTTTTTATAGGAGTTTCCTACTTTTACATTTGTATCTTCTGAGTTAATGTCAGTTTATAAAGCGTAAAGTTTATCTCAGACTTTTTTCCCCCCACTGGTCATTCCAAATGCCTCCACCGAGTTGATTTTGTACTATTACTAAACATCACTTGGCACATTTGTGTGGCAGTTTTTCGGACTTTCTGATGTTTTGCATTGGGATCTTTGAATCCATTCCTCCATTAGCACCACATGGTCCTGGTTAATTTTCCGGTGAGAAGTATCACGTGCTCCGCAGGTAGCCCTGCTTTGGTTTTGATATTAGAAAGCACCATCAAGGCTCACGTTGGCTGTAGGTTTTTTGTAGTTACCACTTGTCAGATTGAAGAAATTCCCTCTGATTCCTAGTTTGCTGAGAATGTTTCGTGTTACTATTTTGAAAAGTCAGGGGTACCTGGGGGGACTCCGTCGGTGAAGCGTCTGCCTTCAGCTCAGGTCATGGACCCGGGGTCCTGGGATCGAGCCCCACGTCGGGCTTCCTGCTCAGCGGGGAGTCTAGTCTGCTTCTCCCTTTGTCTCTGCCCCTCCACCTTGCTTGTGAGTGCTCGCTCTCTCAAGTAAAATCTTAAAAAAAAAAAAAAAAGCAAAGTCAAGTTTTCTTGTTGGCAAATACCTTCTGTGTGTCTGTTGAGGTGTTCTGTCCTGTTTGTGTCCTTCAGCCCAGGGATTGTTTTTCGGTGTTGAGCCACCCTTGCATTCCTGGAATGAGTCCCATGCAGCATCATCCCTGTTAGCTGTTGCCAGACTCGCTCTGCTGGTGTTTTCCTGGGGGCTTTTCTATCTGTGGTAATGAGAGCTTGCCATCTGTGATTCCGTCTTTGGCCTCAGATGGGTTGGCAACTATTTTCTCCTGTCACTTAGGAAGGACTTTGTGCAAGATTGCCATACTCATTCCTTCTGAAAAGTTTCATAGAATTCACCAGTGAAGCCATCTGTTTTCTATTTTTATTTTGTTAATGGATTTTCAGTTATCTCCTTTCATCTGTTGTCTTGTATGGACTTACTATTTTCATTTTTATCAGGTATGTTGAGATAAAACTGTGACACAGGCTGCACATGTGGATGTCAGACACGTTCAGTACGTCCAGCACATAGACACCTGTGTACCTGTCGCCGTGGCCAAGGTGGTGAACATCACCCACAGTTTTCATCCTTCCCCCCTTGCAGCCCTTTCCTTCTCCTGCCCTTCACCCCTGGCAGTCACTTGACGTTACTATAGCTCAGGTAGTATTTTCTGGAGCTTCCATAGGGAAATCATAGGAATGGACACTTTTTCCCCTCTGCCTCCGTGTCGGTGCCTGTTGACACCAGTGCCATCCTGTGAATGCTGAGTTGTGTTCCTCATAGGGATGATCGGTTTGTCTGTTCCCTGCTGAGGAACCTGGGGCTGTTCTAGGGTGATCACACGTGACGCCGCGGGGACCCGTGTGTGAGTGTCTGGATGTGTGCCTCTGTTTTTCCTGGTAAATGCCCAGGGGTGTGAGGACAGGGCCGTTGAGCCAACTCACCTTTACCTTTGGAAGAAACTGCCAAACTGTGTTCCCACAAGCAGTGTAAGCACTCAGCGGACCCACATCCTAGACCATAATGGACTTGGTATGGTCCATTTAAAGAACAGACCTTCTAATTAGATGGACAGTGGGATCCTTGGGGTTGAAGTGTCTCCCTAGTGGTTGCTGGTGTTGAACATCTTCTCGTGTGCTCACTCCCCCCTCGTGTCTCTTCAGGGAAGTGTCTTTTTTTTTATATATATATACTTCACCCATTAAAATTTTTGTTAAAAAAAAAATTTGTTGTTACTGAATTTTGGATTTTCTTTATATTTTCTGGATAGAGCCCTTTATTGGGCCGGTAACTAAAAGTCCAGCTAGCGTCTTTTCACCCTCTCCACAAGGTATCTAGAAACCAAAAGTTCTTTACTTTGATGAAGTCCACTAGTCATTGTTTTCATTTGTGGAAACATACTTTTGTTCTTATGTTTAAGAAATCTCGGGATCCCTGGGTGGCGCAGCGGTTTGGCGCCTGCCTTTGGCCCAGGGCGCGATCCTGGAGACCCGGGATCGAATCCCACATCGGGCTCCCGGTGCATGGAGCCTGCTTCTCCCTCCGCCTGTGTCTCTGCCTCTCTCTCTCTCTCTGTGACTATCATAAATAAATAAAAAATTAAAAATAAAAAAATAAAAAATAAAAAAGAAATCTCTAGGATATGTAGAAATATAGTTTTTTGGTTTTTGTTTTTGTTTTTGAGAGAGAGAGCATGAGGTGGGGTGGGTGGCGCAGGGGCAGAGGGGGAGAGAGAGTCCTAATCCTAGGCAGGCTGCACAGAGCCCGATACGGGGCTTGATCTCACAACTCTGAGATCATGACATAAGCCAATGGATGCCCTCATCCGACTGAGCCACCCAGGCGCCCTGAATATCACAGTTGATTTATGAATGTTTGCATATGACCTATGATTGCCCTAAACTGTTTTATTAGTTATAATAGCTTTTGGGGGGTAGGTATCACAATGTCAATCTACAGAGTCACGTTGGATGCAAAGAAAAACGTGTTCACTTCTTCCTTTTCAATCTGGATGCCTTTTGTTTCTTTCTTTTGCCTGATTGCACCGGCCAGGACTCCCAGTTGGGTGCCGAGTGGCAGTGGTGAGAACGGCTGTCCTCACCCTGTCCCTGGTGCTGGGGAGAAGCCCTGGGCCCTAGCACCGAGCACGAGGTTGGCTGTGGGTCTCTCGTAGACCCTTGATACCAGGCTGGCAAGTGTCATGTTCCCGGTCAGCTGAGAGTGCCTCGCTGCGTGATGTGGTTTTCCACCGCGGGGAACTAGAAAAAGCTAAGCAAGTTAAACCTAAAAACAAGAGAATTACATTGATATTCAAATGTTTATCCAGCTCTACTCGGTCATAACGTATTATCTTTTTGCGTGTATTATTAGGTTTGATATGCTAACATTTTATCTTTCGCAGAGTTTAAAATTTGTTAAGAATTTTTTGTGTTTACATATGATACTGGGTGTACTTTAAAGTCTTTTTTGGGCATTGGGTGGTGCTGGCCTCTTTTGGTTGTTGGTCAGTCCTCTCTTAATTTCTCTTTCTTGCTTTTGCTCTCTCTGATCAGTCTATCCAGAATTTATCAGTTTCATTTTCTTGTTTTCAGAGGCTTTGGTGGTGTCGGTTTTCTCCATTCTTTCCCTCATTGATCTTGGTTCCTATGGCGATGTCCCTCCTGTCTCTGACATGGGATATTTAAAAGGATCATATAAATTACGGCCATTATTTTTGTGGAAAACAAATTACCAGCCACAAGTCCAATTTGTATTTCACCTAGTGAAGATATTTTTAAAATTTAATGTTAAATAAGACAGAGCACTGAACTGATGTTTGTTTTTCTAATTTTCAGGAGGGTTTGCATTTGTGTATGAAGCTCAAGATCTGGGAAGTGGCAGAGAATATGCCTTAAAGGTAATCAAGGATGACATTTCTGTGGGTTTTTGCATTATCTTAAGGAAATCTCTAAGTGACACTGTTTCCAGAGATTCATTTCCATTATTTAGTAAACATTTCTTGTTTACAGTCTGTCCCGTTTGTTCCTTCTGAGGGGAAGCCATCAGCGGTCTTAGAGGACGTTAAAGCTGTGCCTTCCAACTTTGTGACACAATGACCTCAGTACCAGCTGCCAAAATGAGGGGTCCACGGAGAGGGGGGTTTTGAAAGCTACTGGTGTGAAATGTGTCTGCACAGCTTGTCTGCAGATAGGGGTCATGGGGTGGGGGCACCTGGGGTGCGCAGCAGGCCTGGCGGGGGCCGTGGGGCTGTCGTGGGCTGCTGCTGAGGCACTGATGGACCCTGGGGGTCAGCACCATAGCCCACATCTCTGCTAGTGTCTTCTCCCTTTTTCTTTGGTTGTCTAACTTTTCTCCAGCCTATTGGGAGAAAAGATGCGTATTTTTAGTTTTCCTTGTGTCCTTGGATCCTAAAGGACCATTTTCAGGGGTCTTTAACCTTCTGTCAAGTTTTTGCAGGCCAGATGTTAAAGCACAGGTAAGCAGGTTCCACTTTTAGGTGGCATTGTGTTTATTCTCTTGGGTGTAGAGTAGAAAGAGAAACCTTCCTTAATCTTGTCTTGTTATTTCCTGATACAGAGATTATTGTCTAATGAAGAGGAAAAGAACAGAGCCATCATTCAGGAAGTTTGTTTCATGGTATCCTTTTCCCAGGGCTGAGAGCGGGTGCGGTCACGTAGGGAGGCCTGCACTGCGCTGTGGCCGCCTGCTGCCATGGGACTCCTCTGATGCTAAAGTTGGCCTTCTGCTTTCACTGGACCTCTCTGTGGGCTATTTTTAGTGGAAAGGAGCTTTATCCCTTGGTCTTTGCTCCTGGGTGACAGCAAGAGATTCGGTAGCTTTGGGAATGGAGGTGTTCTGAGCTAGAGCGTAGGCCGATCCCCTGCCCTCCACCCCTTCACGACCCCGACGTGGCCCACGGTGCCCGGCCACGAGCTGTGCTCTGGCGATGGCCAGGGCCCGTTGCTGGGCCTGGTGCCAGTGGGCCCCAGAGTCACTTCTCAGCCGCACCATGTGGTCCCCTCGCCCCGCCCAGGGCGCTTGGGCAGTCGGGTTTCTGTTGCACGGATGGTGGATGTGCGGGGCTCTTCTTGCGGGCTCTCCACTTTGGCACATGTTCTCCCTCAGCAGGGGCCTTGCCCTCTGCTATCAGAATGTGTTCTCTTTTCTCTCTTGAAGCTCTGTCTGCTGTGAGCCCGCTGGCTGCCTGAGCCTGCGGGTCCTCGCCTTGCAGAGGTTCGGTGGAATCCACGCACCTCGTGGCCTCCCACACGCTGCACATGCCCTCTGCCAGCTGTCCTGCCTGGCCTGTGGTCAGGTGTGTGTGGCCTCCGTGGTGGTGGTCTTCATCCCCACCTTCCCTCTCCTTTCCCTCTTCTACCTGCAACCTGCCTTTCTAGTCGCCCCCACCTGCTATCCATCTTTCTGCTCCGACATGCTGGGATTGTAAGGTAATTTCATTCAACATTTTGGCTCTAGTGTCTTAATATTGTATGTATATTTGTTTTTAAATGTGCAGACTTACGCATTCTCCTTTAACAAGACACCTGCAGAAAAAACTTTCTGGCCACCCCAATATTGTCCAGTTTTGTTCTGCAGCGTCCATAGGGAAAGAGGAGTCGGACACTGGGCAGGCTGAGTTCCTGCTGCTCACCGAGCTCTGCAAAGGTAACATTTTGTTGGGGTGCGAACCGCAGTGTTGCCAGTGCTGTTGGAGTGCTGAGCTGTAATAGGAAGGGAGGGGTTGCGGCCTTGGCCCTGAGGGCACACGGCCCAGTAGCCTCAGGCACTCCCTGTATTCTTAGGAAGGAAGACTCTTTAGTTCATTCACAGGAGTGGGAAGGACCTAGGTGCCTTCCAGAGAGTTCCAGGGGCAGAGTGGTCATGTGAGTATCTGGATGGTGCCAAGGGAACAGAGGCGTGGGATGTGCCTGGTTCCCAAGGTAGGGCTGTGTCTGTCTGCACTCATGGGGCATCTGCCCTGGGGGTGAAGAAGTAGCCGTGGGCCAGGTGGAGAGTGCCCGCCCCACTGGAGCTCCCACTTCAGAGAACAGTGGGGCCAGGACTCTTAAGGCCAGGCAGGTGCAGAGGCCTGGGCAGGTGCGGAGGCCTGGCCAGCAGGGCCTGGAACCAGAGGCAGGAGCCCCTGGGCATCGTGGGTAGAGTGCGCTTGGGCCTTGGTCAGCAGGAGCATGTGCTGGGAGAGAGGAAGCCTGTGCCCCACAGCCACAGGGCAAGGTGTCCTGTGCCCACGAGAGAGGCCCTCAGAGAAGGAAAGGGTGGGGGCCGTGAGCGGTGACACCCGGGAGGAGTTATGTCGTAGCTGGCAGAGGGCGGAGGCGCTGAGCACTCTGTGGACAGGTGGCAGGTGGCAGGGAGCCAGGGCGAGGGAACCACCCCGGGGTGGGGGTCCCTGTCTAAACACAGCGGAGTGAGGTGCTCATAAAAAAGAGGGTTTTGCTAAACATTCTTTGCTTTCCAAGAAAAGCCTGCCACAGCCGGCTTCTCACGCCCGTACACTTACTTGTTCTCTCTTAAAGGCTCTGCAGGGTCCCTTAGTCCATCCCACGAGATCCTCAACCAGCACCCCCTTCGTGACGCATACCTTTCCTTGACCACAAATGTTGGTGTACGGAACTGCCACATGTCCGGCGTGTGAGCCTGGCGATCCTGTGGGTGGGGATGGGGTGCCGTGTGGAGGCCCCAGCTGGCACACGCTGGGCGGCGTGTGTGAGACCACACGCAGCTCCTCATCTGTCCCGTGGGCTCTGCTGCTGGTGCTGTGTGTGCCTCGTCCTGCTTTCCGTAGTTTGTGTGTCTTTGGTTCACATATCATGTCTTCTGTTCATGTTCCGGGTGCTCAGGGTGCTTCTGGATTCATCAGGACCACTGTGAGCCATCTCGCTAAGGGCACCAGGGGTGGGGCCTGGCAGTGGCAGCTCACAGCCCTTACCCTCGGAGGGTGGAGTGCTACTCCATGATGGAGCAAACCCGTAGAGCGCACCCCTCGTCGCCTCGTCGTCCTGGGAGCGGCGGGAGACGCTTGGGGTGCTTGCAGGGTGGGTGCTGAGTGCTGTAGGGTGTGGGAGTAGAGGGTGGAGGGGATCTTAGGGAGGGACGTGGGTGCCAGTCCCACTGACGGCGGACCTGGATGGGTGCCCACCATCTCCCACCCTCCCTGGTCCTCGCCCCCGTCTTACCTTCCACCGTGCCCTCTCCAGCCACTCTGCCACCTTTGAGGTCGTTACTTTTAAGAAGAGCCCTCCTGATTCTCCCTGGACACCAGTGGCCAGTGAGCCACTGGCATCGTGATGCCCCTGCTGTGGCCTGGCTCCTGCCCGTTATCCCCGGCAGCATGGCCGTCTGTCCGTCATCCCTTGTTCTGGACCCCTCAGCAGGGCCTGGTGGGGCCTGTGTCCTGCCTGCATCACGGGGAGGAGCAGGCAGTTATTCCTGAGCGCGCCCCGTCCTTCTGAGGGTGGGGTGCACGGCTGGGAGGTCGGCCTGGCTGGGAGAGGGTGGCCGTGGGTCGGTCCAGGGGAGCAGGGCCGGGCGGGCTGGTGGGCGGGCCACCAGAGCACACACTCCCTGGCAGACAGGTCAGCGGGCAGGAGTGCGCAGGTCCGAGCCCTGATGCCCTGAGTTGGGACTGCAGAGGTGATGACAGGGCAAAAATCCCAGCCCCCTTGGGATGTGGGCAGCCCATGCCGTCTGCCCAAGGGCTGTGCTGTCTGCAGAGCACTTAGAGTCCACTGGACGTTAAGCCACTGCCGTGTGCAGGCACAGGGGTTCACTGACTTACCCAGACAAAACAGATAGACTGCAAGCAAAGTCCACAGTGAGGGTTGGGTGGTCCCATGTTTCATGGAAAAAGAGGCCGAGCAACGGGTGTGCATATCTATAGGCTCCCTAGAAGGTGACGCGTGAGCCAGGAGCTGCAGGAGGCGAGAGAGGAAAACCATCGCAGCTGAGAGAGCAGCATGTGCCAAGATCCTGGGGCCTGGGGCTGGAAGGGAGTCGGGATGGGTGGCAGGAGACAAGGCCTGTAGGGGTGGTAACCACCTTGGTTCTGCACTGAGGGTTTGGGGCCTGGGGATGGAAGGAGCTGGAGGGTCAAGGCAGCCTGGGCCTGGAGCAGAGGGCAGTGCAGAGCCCAGGGGAGGGTGGGTTCTCGGAAGAGGCCCTGGGCAGGGGCCAGAGGCAGGACAGGGCTATCGGTTAGCGTGCGGAGGCGTGTGGGGGGGCGGCGGCCTGCAGGGGGGGCTGGGGCATGGGGCTGCTGTTCCCAGCGGGCTTGCCCATGGTCACAGAGGGCTTAGCCCTGCGTGTGGCGGAGCTTCTGGCCCCCACAGCATCTGCTGGTTTCCCTGCCCCGTGTTGGGGACGGTGGGGTCCACGGCTGGGGGCCAGCGTGTCCTGTGGACAACGCACCCTCCGCGGGGCATGTGTTGACCGCGGTGGGAGGCTCCCGGGCGGGCGACCGTGTGCTTCCTCAGGAAATGAGGCGTCTGGGGGGCGTACGTGTCGGGTCCTTTGTCTGGTGGCTGCGTCTTGGCCTGGCCTGGCTGCGCGAGGTACAAAGCCGGCTGACTTCCGGGCGCCTCCAGCCGTGCGGCCGGCGCTGTTCCACGTGGGCCGCGGCGGTGTCGCTCCCGGGGTCCTGGTGCCCGTCCCTCTGGGCTTTCCTGCCTCGGGCCATGGGCGCTGCCGTGGGCTCCAGGGGGCAGCGGCGAGGCCGCACAGCGTGCTGCCCTGGGGTGGGGGCAGCATTCACAGCGCCATGGTGATGTGACTCTAATTGTCTCTTTTAGGGCAGCTGGTGGACTTTTTAAAGAAAATTGAATCTAGAGGTCCGCTCTCATGCGATACTGTTCTGAAGATTTTCTATCAGACGTGCAGAGCGGTGCAGCACATGCACAGACAAAAGCCGCCCATCATCCATAGAGACCTCAAGGTACCGCCTCCTGCCCACCTTGCGGGCCTGCCCCCGTCAGGACGGCCCCTTGCTGGCTTTTCCAGACAAGAGGGATGTAGGGGCTTCTGAACATCAGAACGGGTTTCTGGAAGCTGCTCCTCAGACGTGGTGCTGAGCCCTCTGCCTCCCTGCCATTCGGCACCATGATCTGGGCCTGGGGCTCCATGCCCCCTGCCTGCCCGTCACCCTGCCTGCCTGTCCTTTGGCGGGCTCTGGGATACTCACGGCTGAGGCTCCCGTCCTTCCATTCTTCCGGCCCCGGGAGCCATGGAGAGCTGCTGCTGCTCCGTCCTCCATCCCCGGACACGGGCTCTGCGGGGTGCCTGCATGCGGCTCGGGGCCTCAGGCCTTGTGCCACAGAGGTTGCTCTCCTGCAGGGAGCACTGCTCCCGAGATGCCCGCCGCGGGGAGTGGCACTGTGCTCGTGATTTCCCATTGCCCCACTGGAATGAATGGTTTCCGCTGTGCCTGTGTCCGTGCTCCTCGCCCACTTCTTCAGTAAACTTGTCGTTTTCTGCCCGTCAGGTTGTGGGTGGTTAGCGGGAGCTGCTCTGGCCTTCCAGCGGCCTTTCTCGTGTCCTGTGTGCTGCTGGGGCCTTCTCCTGGTTTGTGGCCTACTTCTCGTTCCCCTGTTGTGTCTTTGGAAAAACCCAAGACTGTGGAACATGCCTGGCGTCCATGAAGCTCGCGCCCTGACTCTGACCACATCTTGAAGGAGCAGATGGTTTTTGCTGAAGAACCTTAGGATCATCTCGTGTCCTGGCTCTCCCAGATTCTTGTTCAAGTGTGATGTGTGTCTAGCCTGGCTGGCCTGGAGCAGGGCCCTCCCCTCCTTGGAGCCACACTGGGCTTCTCCGTGTGCCCAGGGAGGTGTGGGGTGGCATCTTTGTTTAGACTGGAGCCTTGGACAGGCTTGACCTTCCTTTGGTCCCCCGAACCCAAGAGGTTGGCTGGTGCCCCCCGTTGCAGAAATCGTGGGGTCAGTATCCAGCCTGGAGGGTGCCTGGGCCGCCCCGCACGCTAGCCACCCCTTCCTGCTGTTTGGACGGGCGGATTTTCTCGTGACATCAAGACTCATGGTTTGTGCATTCACCTGTGTGTGTCTATAGTCTTTTTAAAGGGAACTCCAAAAGGACGAGATTAGTAAAGAATCAGCGTTGCTGAGGTGTGTGGTGTGGACATCCCTCGTCCTCTCGGTGCCCCGTGTTTGC
Organism: Vulpes vulpes; assembly: GCF_048418805.1. Lineage (NCBI taxonomy): Eukaryota > Metazoa > Chordata > Mammalia > Carnivora > Canidae > Vulpes > Vulpes vulpes. The sequence continues at coordinate 139,673,274 of NC_132793.1, forward strand.
CGGAGGGCCCCAGTGGCCGGACAGTGCCGGGCCTCCTTCAGGTGTTCCCTGTGGCTTGTCCACGGGCGTCGCCGAGGGGTGCCCTGCGGACGGGCAGGTGGGACGCATGTCCTTGTGTTTCTCCTGTGCGAGGCCCCGTCTGGCACTGCAGGCTGCGGAGCAGAGCGCTTGTGTCTGGCTTTTTGTCCAGCCTTATGGCATCGAGGTCCGTCCACCTCGTGTGTCGTGGGAGCTGTGCACAGGGTTGAGGCCTGCTTCCCGAGTCGCTCCCATCCCTGTTTGGCCCATGGAGCGATGCCGGCGCCCTCTGTCGGGTGTCGTGTCTCCCCCCACCCTCACCCCACCCTCCAGCAGCGGGTGGAGGCACCCAGTGCCAGCGACCCCTGGTCCTGGGTTTTAATGAGCATCTTTTCAAGTGTGTTGGAGTCTGGATTTTCTCTGGGGAGGTACCCGTGGGGAGTTCGCCTGTTTTTCCCGAGGGGTCGCTTTCTGTTTGGTTTCTTGGAGCCCTGTGCCGGTCTTGCTGTGGCTTGCGTCATCACTCTGAGTAGTGAGTGTCTCCTGTGGGATGCTCCTTGTTTGACTTGGAGTTTCTCTGTCTTGCTGAGGAGTCGTCACCCCGCTGAGAGACCTGGAGGCCACTTCTGCATGAAGGGGCAGGTCGTCTTCCTCGATCCATCGTGGGCACCTCGCCTGGGTGGGCGTGCTGTGCCTGTGGCCCTCGGCGCCCCCAAGCCATGGTGTGGCGTGCACTGGATGCCCTGGGGGGCTGTCCCTGGTCCCTGCGCTCCTCTCTCTCCTTTAACGGAGCTTTGCAGGGAGGCTTAAATCTGCTTGTCGGGCATCAGGTGGCCTCCGCGCTCTTCACCTCTCCACATGAATCTCTGAATTAGTTGGTCAGGTTCCACCTGAAAACCTTTCCAGAATCTGATTGGAGTTGCCTTGACTGTCCCGCAGAGTGTGAGTTGACAGGCTTTCCCTTAGAAGACCCAACTGTAAACACGCCAGCTGTGCATTCAGGGCAGGGGCCCGGTGAGCAGGCCGCGCGGCCTGGGACCTGTGTCACGAAGCCACCCAGTGTGGGGCCGGCAGGAAGCAGGCTGGCTGGAGCTGGCTCCTGGCCCCTGGACCGGGGACCTGTCCGGGGGTGACGGGCACAGACGCGGTCTGATTCCTTGACTCTTTGGATTTTAACGGTTTACCTAAGTTATTCATAGTTTTCTGGATAGAGGTGTTTTCTGCATCTTTTGTTTGATTTCTTTCTAGGTTCTTGATACGTTTGATGATTTTGAAATGGTGTGTTAATGTTCTTCATCTTTTAACTGACTTTTTTAAAGGTTTCTTTTGAATGTTTTATTGGTTGGAGTTATTTTTGATTTATGTTTGACTTCAGTTTTCTTTCTTTTTATTTTTCTGAGTTTCTTATTTTTAAAGGAACCCATAATCACTTGGATCAACAAGGAGTTAAGATGCTGTGTCCTCCCGTTTGTGGGAGGAAGGCTTCTCGCTGTGGTCCGGGGAACCCCGTCCCGTCTCCAGCACTCCCTGGGCCTGGGTCTCTGCACCCAAGTTCATAAGGACTCTCTCTGGAATTCTGCAGGTGGAAAACTTATTGCTCAGTAACCAAGGGACCATCAAGCTGTGTGACTTTGGCAGTGCCACGACCATATCGCATTACCCCGACTACAGCTGGAGTGCCCAGAGGCGGGCCCTGGTGGAGGAAGAGGTGAGTGGTGGGGCACGTGCCCCCGTCCCGGCCTCCTTCCTCTGATGCTCGGACGGCGGCGGTGTGCTGTGCCTGAGAGGACTGGCGGGCCAGACCTTGGTGTTTGCCTCCCAGGTGTGTCTTTGGGCCAGGAAACCAAATTTGAGGGTTACCTTGTGTGTCTGTCACTCACCTCATCCCAAACTTGCCTCTTATGGCTTTTTTGGGGGGGAATTTTTTTTTTGTAAAAGACCTGTAACAGAAAACTTCCTATTTCCACCGTTCTTAAGTGCGTGTGCCAGCAGCATCGAGTACGTTCATCGTGCTATCGTCCCCGCCATCCACCCACAGAACTCTGCCACCATCCCAGATGTGGCTGTTTAAAAAAAAATCATTTAAAGATACACGTCATGGGCTCCCGCAGGAAGCCCCAAAGGACGTTGGTGGGTGTGCCCCGAGCACATGTGGGTCGGAGCGTGGCAGACCACACGCATACATGGCAGCGAGGCCTCAGGGAGGGGCCGGGGGCACTGTGCGGCTTGCCCTCATCTGGACACCCCTGAGCTGCACACTCACGGCAGCTGTGCTTTTATACGTGGTGAGCAAACACAGAGACAGGAAACCCCAGAGATATCGGGGTAGGCCACCTGTGGGGGCTGCGCTCTGCAGGGGCGTCCAGGGAAGCCTGCTGGGAAGGAGCCTGAGGGACGGGGCCTGAGCAGGCCAGCCGCTTGGCCCCCGGGGCCTGCACCACCAGAAGCCCGCCTGGAGGTCAGGTCTGCACAGAGCACCTGTTGCTTCTCCTGGAAGATGTCCCTGTCCCCTGCAGGCCCCAGACAGGTGTTGTGGATCAGAGCACAGGTGCTCCTAGATGGTCTGCACTCATCGGGGAAGGGGGCCTCCATCACTAAATCACCCCAGACCAGTGCGTTCCCACTTGTGTGTGAGCACATTTATAGCACAGCTGTTCCTGGCAAAGTGCAAACGTTTGAATGCTTTCCTTATGCCACTTTGCAGAGTAACGATGGTGTAGGAGCGTGGAGAGGGGTCCCTTGTCCCTGGGTGCTGGGCGGGTGGTTTGTAGCTGCCTCATGGGCTCTGAGTCCTGCCCCCCCGTCACTGACTTTGGTAGCTCCTTGCAAGTGTGCGAGCACCTGCTGTGTGTCGTGCACACCTGTTTGGGGTGATGGGTGGGGGGCTGGAGTGGCCCACTCCTGTGCTTTCCTGCCCTGCATCTCTTCCCACCCCTGCCATTGGCCCGGGGGCACGTGCACCCAAGTGCCGTAACAGGAGCCCCCCACCCTCCCTGATTGTTTGCAAGGACTGTGGGTGCCATTTCTTTCATGGTTCATATTTTGGTGCCCAGATGCCGAGATTTGCTTCACGCTCGGTCCTGTGTGCTCGGACATGCTCCCTTCATTTGAGAGCCCTTGTGCACTTTGTGGAGCAGCAGGGTGTCCCGTCCAGCCCTGGCACCTGTGTTCCTCAGGGGAGTGCTGCCGCCTGAGCGGGAGGGAGTACCAGAGACCCAGCTCTGGGCATGTGGCCGCATGCATGCGAACCTACACGCGTGTCCCTCTGTTAGAAGCCCTGCATCTACACTGGTCCCTCCGTCTGGCCTGTCCTGTGGGCCTCCTGCCCCCACACATCTGTGTGCCCTCTTTCCTAGTGAATGGCCCAGCTGCACGTCCCAGAATCCTCGTGTTACTAGAGAAAACAAATCTCCTGAAAGGGACCCAGATTCACGTGTGGTTCTGTGCTCCCCCCTCCCCCCCCAGCCCAGACTGAGCCTGTGCTCCATCATGCTCCTTCGTGCTGTGCGGAGAAGTCCTTGGATTCTCCTTCTCCCCTTCGGGGTGCTGGTGTTACCAAAGTACATTCAGTGGGACTTCTTTTTTCTATCTTATTTTTTAATAGACGACTTTTTGAGCAGTTACAGATTTCCAGAAAAACTGAGCTGAAAGCAGAGGCCCCCCCTTGCCCACACGCTTCCCGCTTTGTCCTCCTGTCTCTCTTGCAAGGATGTGTACATGGAAAAAAAAAAAAAAAAAAAAAAAGGATGTGTACACGGGTGTGCATTTCCCAGGTCCCCCGCACTCTCACGTGCCACATGCTCTTCTGGCTTCTGCTTGCATCTTCTACGTCATGGCCTCTCTGGGGTCTGCACATGGGTCCCTCCGTGGTACCACCCGGTTCCCCTCGTGCTCCTGGTCAGGCAGGGTCCAGCGTTGTGCCACCTGCATAGTTAGAGACGGCAGCATCCTGAGTAGCCTGCATAGTGCTCTCGTGTGCGTGTCTCGGGGTATGAGCCCAGAAGCGCAGTGGCTGGGTCTGTGAGTAGGTCCAGCTGATAGGGTGTAGGGCTCTAAGTGGAAGTGTATCGGTCACGCACGACAGCGCAGGATCCTAAGCATGCCGCTTGGGGACTTTTCCCATGTGATGCCCCTGTCCCCCTGCGTCCGGGCCATGTGGGGGCTGTGTGGCGCCCCCAGCTTCACCTCCCCCTGGTGTCCTGGGTGAGTCCTGCCTGAGCGCAGGAGTGTAGTTTTTGGAATGGGCTGCTCGAGGCCTCCACCCACTTTGTTCCCGTTCATCTCTTGTTCATCCCCGAGGAGTTGCAGGAGTTACACACCCTGCCCGTGTGCCCTGTGTCCACAACGGGGGCCCCCGTGCACTCACCCCACCTGTGGCCTGCCTCTGCAGGGGCTTGAGTGGCCGACCGTCACGTGGAGAACAGCTTGTCGTACTTTCCGTGTGTCCGGCTGAGGTCGTGGCCCTGGTGCCTGCGGCCTCGTGGTCGGTGTTAGCTTACTTACCTTTCCCTTGGGCGCGAGGCCTCCCCGTGCCGCAGCCTTGTCTGTCACATGTCCCACCCTCGGTACACGGCTCCCAGGGTGCTTTACCTAAAAACCTGGTAACTGTGGTTTGGTTCTGCCTCCCACAAGGACCTGTCCCGAAGCGTCTTGTAGAAGAGTGCTTCCTCTCACAGTTCTGGGCCACACTTCCTGTGGGTGGGACACACTTCTCCAGCCCAGGCAGCCGGGTGCCCACACTGAATGCTTGGGTGTGGCTGCATCTGCAGGCACCAGCGAGCACCAGCGCCCCTGGGGCAGGCGGCAGTGGGGGTGAGGAGGCAGGCGAGCGGCCTGCCACCGTCTGGGCGGTGGCATGGATTCGAAGCAAGATAAGGAATGGTGCTCATGTGTGGCCTTCCCCTTGAGACTGTCTGTCCTTCAGATCACCAGGAACACCACACCCATGTACAGGACACCGGAAATCGTGGACTTGTACTCCAACTTCCCCATCGGCGAGAAGCAGGACATCTGGGTGAGGCTGCGCCACCGTGGTACCTGGCGGCCCCGCTGTGGGCATGTGGGGCCCTCGGAGCAGGTTCCCGCCTGCCTGTTCTCCCCTTATTCCTTCTTCTCCTTTTGCTATTTTCACAAGAGTTACTTGTGACTGCCGTTAGCAGAGACACGCAGAACAGAGTCAGGTGGGGTGTCCCACAGGGTCCTTGGGGACGCCGTGTCTGGGGCAGTGCGCCTGTGATGGGTGTGTCCGTGCAGGTGTGCACGTGGGCCCTCCTGACCCAGGGACATCTCTCTGAAGGAGAGGCCAGGGGTTCATGCAGCCGGACTGGCCGTCCCAGTCTTAGAGCTCTGCGGGTCTGCTGACAAGCAGCGTGAGGGCCAGGCCCTGACGCTCGGGTGACCCTGCTCCCTTTACCTTCCTGAGACCCTGTGGTGGTGCCTGCATGGTGTGGGCATGAAGCCTGGTTGCGTCCCTCCTGGGGCATGGTGTCCGGGAGGAGCTGGGGGAGAGCGGCGCCCAGGGGCCGGGGCTGCACCTACCCACACCAAGGCCGCTAAGAGCGGGGGGTGGGGGGAGCCGCGCCTCGGGCCCAGACCACCGTCAAGGGCCGAGTTCAGGTCTCCGGGTAAGCCTCCTGCGAACCCTGCTGCGGACGGGGGAGTCTCCACCTGAGTGCAGGTGGCCACTGATTGCAGCTTGCAGTGAGCTGGGGGTGCCCGCTAGAGCCCCCCCACAGGTGCAGCCTGTGCAGTCTTCTTTGTAACCGTGGGTCCAGCCCAAGTCGGTGGCCTCGGCTCGTCCCTGCGCCCGTGGTCCCGCAGGGGAAGCTGACACTGTGTGCTGAGGGCTTGCCCCCCCATCGGAGGGAGCGGCTGTGGGCGCTCCATGCCTCCGTTCCTCCTCCGTGGCCCCGGCAGAGCTGCGGGGCAGTGGGCGGTGGGGAGGGGCGTCTTGGGCAGGGACTCTCGTGGACCCCCGGGGCGCACATTGGCTTCCTGCTCCTGCCGTGGTGGGCCGTGCGCTCTGTCCTCCTGGGTGGCCCTGTGGGGCCAGAGGCTTGCACGTGGGGACTGGCTTCCCGATGACAGAGACACTGTTGGCCCCTCGGACCACAGGGGCTCATGCCTGAGGGTGCAAGGCAGGCTGGGCGTGCGGGGGGCGCCCCTTGGGGCCTCCATCCTCACCCCTGCACCCCTCGCCCCCTTGGCGCCCCTCCCTCACCTCCGCCCTGCCCCCACTGCCATCCCCTTTGCCCCTGTCCTGCCCCCAACTCCACCCCATCCCTCCTGCCCTGCCTCCTCCCCTCTTGCACCCATCTTCCCCCCTCACCCCTGCCCCCTTTATGCCCCCCCCCGCCTGCCCCAACTCTGCCCCATCGCTCCTGCCTGCCTCTGTCCCCTCTTTGCCCCCATCTCGTCCCCCTCACCCCTGCCCCCTTTACCGCCCCCCCCACCCCAACTCTGCCCACATCACTTCTGCCCCGCCTCCACCTGCCCTTGGCACCCATCTCCCCCCTGCCCCACCCCTCGGTGCCCCTCCCCTGCCCGCCTCTTTGTCCCTGCCCCCAACTCCACCCCCTTGCACCACCACCCCACCTCATCCTCTCAACTCCACCCTCACCGCCACCCTCACCCCCGCCCCACCTCCACCATGCTCCCTTTGCCCCAACTCTGCCTCATCACTCCTGCCCCACCTTGCCCCCTCAACTCCGCCCCCTCACCCCTGCCCCCCCCTCACCTCCACCCTCCCCACAGGCGCTGGGCTGCATCTTGTATCTGCTGTGCTTCCGGCAGCATCCTTTTGAAGATGGAGCAAAGCTTCGGATAGTCAACGGGAAGTTCTCGATCCCCCCCAATGACACCCGGTACTCTGTGTTCCACGACCTCATCCGTAAGTCCCATGTCCGGAGGCCTTGAAGGCCACGCCGCCCTTCAGTGCTTGGCCCCATCTGTCTCGCCCCTCGTGGCTGTGTGCCCCCCCTCCCCGTGGGGGCTGTGCCCCGGGCCCAGCACCCGTGTGAATTCTCAGGGCTCTGAGTGGCCCCTTCTGGTAACTGTGCCAGTTTTGGTCTCACTCTCCATGTCCTGTTTCACTCCTTTGCTGGTAATACCAGTGGCAGGAGTAAACCGTGAGGCCTCCGGGGTTGTGACCTTGGGGAGAGACGGTCTTGCGGTCCTGACCCTGACGTGAGCTCGCCTGCTTCTGTCCTAGGCGCCACGCTGAAGGTCAACCCCGAGGAGCGGCTGTCCATCACAGAACTGGTGAACCAGCTCCAGGAGATTGCGGCCGCCAGGAACGTGAACCCCAAGTCTCCCATCACTGAGGTAGGGGCCTTGCCAGGCGTTGTCCTTGATGGCGTGTTCAGGACGTTCCTGAGAGGCCCACCTGCCCTGGGCAGGAGACAGGGTTCCTGGCAGCAGCTGCTGGGGGCTCCCGGGGGCGGGGCCCATAAACTGGGTGTGGGGCTCTGGCAGATGGTGTCATGAGGGCCTGTCCCCAGGCCTGGGGGCCCAGGCAGGAGGTGGAAATAAGGACCTGCCGTGTCAGGGGCAGGGAGAGTCATCACCCCGGGGGAGGAAGTAAGCTGTAGGAGGGTGTTGGGTGGCATGGTGGGTCCGCTCCAGGGACAGTGCTCCCCCGAGAGTTGGCAGCGGGTGGGTTGGGTGGTGGTCGGGGAGCTGTTTGATCTTTGGGATCAGAGAGCAGAGGTGCTGCCGGAGACACGGCGCCCCTAGTGGGGGGACTGCTGTGCACGTTGACATTGGTGCTTCTGGGACCCGTGATGCGGGTGTGTAGCCTGGTGAACCCCTTCTGTCGGGTTCTCTGGGCCACATGGGGCTGAGCGAGCAGTGAGGCGGTCCTCCCTGTGAGAAGACAGCCCACCCCGGGGCAGCAGAGCTCCCGAGAGTGAGAACAGGAGGAGGGGCCGAGACCCAGGAGGAGGGGCTCGGTGTCCTTAAATAGGAGGGCATGGCAAAGGATTTTTTTTTTTTCTTAAGATTTTATTTATTTATGAGACGCAGAGAGAGGCAGAGAAGCAGGCTCCCTGTGGGGGAGCCCAACATGGGACTTGATCCCGGGACCTGCCAAAGGCAGACACTCAACCGCTGAGCCACCCAGAGGCCTCTGAAAAAGGAATTTTAAGAAAACCAAGTAGCGTCTCCATGTCCTTCACGACACAGGCCCAGAGATGCTGAGCACCATTTGTTAGGGTTTGCAGGGAGTGCTGGGAAGTGTAGGGTCAGGTCAGAACGACGATGTTGTTTCTTCTAGAAATTGATTAAGCAAACAGAGAAGTTGTGAAGAGAAGACATGGGCTGTCTAACAGATGAGGGCGTGTGCGTTACTTGGGGTTTATAGAACGTTAGCATCGAGCATCAGGTCATCCAGAAAGACACCGAAAATGACAAAGTCTCATTCCATTCAGTAAAAATGACGGTTACGTGTACCTTAGTTCCTTTACCTCAATGCTACTGTCTCTTCAAATCACACCAGAAACTCTAAAGCGTGTGGCCGAGTAACTTAGGAGTCCTCTTGGAAGCTGCATCTGACCCGAGGCTGGACCCTGTGAGGCTTCCGGCCCCGTGCTGACGTCATGTGGTTGGGCTGTGCACCTTGCCCGTGGGCTCCCAGCATCTGTGCAGGTGTAGGGCTTGAGGCCCCAGCTGGCAGTGGCCATGGGCTCCGCTCGTGGGAGACAGCCTCACTGTGCACAGCCCACAGCCGAGGGCACCAGCTGACCAGGGACGGGTGGGCCGCTGTCCTCCGTCACTGCAGAGCTGGGCGTGTGGTGGGCGTGCAGAGTGGGGTAGGTTCACGGCTGCTTCCTCTGCTGTGATGCTGAGCCCGGGCATGTCGACCTCCAGCGTAGCAGGCATGCAGGTGCCGCGTCAGTGTGCAGGCCTCCTGGTTTGGGCAGGTTGTTGAGACCATGGGATGTTCTTCCCTTAGACCTCACGGTGAGGCAGATTAACTTGGGAGCCAGCGTGCCTGGGGCTCAGGCACCGCGTGGGGTGTCACGGAGGCTCTCTGCGTGGTGAGGAGCGGCGTGAACTGCAGCTCTGACCTCTGTGGAGGTCGACTGTTTGCATTTTGAATATTTGCAGCTCCTAGAGCAGAATGGAGGCTATGGGAACGCTGTCCCTTCCCGAGGGCCACCCCCTCCCGGGGGCTCCAGCAGTGGCTACAGCGGAGGTGAGTATCCACCATCTGTCCCCTGGGGATACCGTGCCCCTGCCGCATGCTTTCGGCCTGGCAGCAAGGGACAGGCTCCACGTTTGGGGCCCCGAGGACACCCTGAGGTTTGGGTTCCCCAGGCCTATCAGAACTCAGTGGACCTGGGGGAGAGGCACGAACGCCAGCTGTCCTCTCCCCGTACCGTCAGGACAGCACTGGTTCTCTGCAGCTTGGAGCGACGACAGGGGTGGCCACACGGGCATCACCACCCACTCGTGGGGCTGGCTCGGTCTCCAGCCCCACGGAGGCCCCTGGCCCCTCTGTAAGTCACCGGGTGGGGTGGCTGGGGGCCCCGGGGCAGACAGTGGCCAAGACGGCGAGTACAGTAGAAGGAGCGCGGGTGGGGACCAGACACCATTCTGGCAGCAGCCGGGAGGGCGGCCGGTGGTTCTCCTCAGCCTCAGCCCGTGTGTGTCAGGACAGGTCGCGTGCCCGGCACGGACATGATGGGGCTGTGACCCCAGAGGAGCCTGTGGCCCAAGCTCTGTGTGGCTGGGCCTGGGAACGCTGTGCCAGGACACGCTCCTGCCCACCTCGGTGCTGGGGTGTGGACTCAGCTCCTGGCCCCTCAGCTGTCCCGGGCCCTGCACGTCCCCCTGGGTGTCCTGTGTGTGAGGCTGCCCCAGCTGCTGCGGGGAGGGGGTTCTCAAGGCCCCGAGGGAACACGTGCGGCAGTGCCTGGCCCGGGGTGGGCTGGTAACAACCTGGTGAGGGGCCAGCATAGACATCACACGTCGGACGCGTTGGCCCCATCCCAGCTCCTCGGCCCAGCGGTGACCCAGCCGTTGGCAACAGGTGCAGTTGCATCGGTCACGGGCCGTGGAGAGTCCCCGGGGTGAGCGCGGCCCGTAGGTGTGCTTTTGTCTGCTCACACCCCCTTCTTCCAACGCTGCCTGCCTCGGGGGGCCGCCCCGCTCACCTCCAGGCAGCCGTGTCCTCGGGGGCCCGTCCTGGCGGCCCTGCTCCAGGAACAACCGTTCCTGACACATGGCCTTCCTGTGCCTGGCTTGGCGCTGAGCGGGCCTCCCAGCGGCCAGCCTCTCGGCCTCTCGGCCCCGTGGGAGCTGTGCGGCGGCCGGGCCCCAGGCCGGGCCCTCATCAGAGGCTTGTCTCTGCTTCCAGGCCTGGCGCTGGCCGAGTACGACCAGCCCTACGGCGGGCTCCTGGACATCCTGCGGGGGGGCACGGAGCGCCTCTTCACAAACCTCAAGGACACCTCCTCCAAGGTCATCCAGTCCGTTGCCAAGTGAGTGGGGGCGAGCGGGCGAAGCTTCTAGGTGATGGCACCTGGTTTCTCCATAGTAGGGGTTTCCCGACCTTTGGGCTCTGTGTCGCCTCCACGCCTGGCAGGACCCGCACTCAAGGCCGCTGGTGAGCGGGTGATGCCCCGTCCACACGGGCTCTGCCATTGTACCCACAGACGCTGGCGCTGGGTTCTGCGCCTCGTGTTGGTGGTGGCCGCTCCTGCTGGGGCCCCCGGGCTCCGTGACGACACCTGTCTCGTGTGTGTGGTTTCTCCTGGATGGTGTGGAGTGAGTGGGGCAGGGGCAGGGCCCGGGGACACCTCCCGAGTGCAGCCCCACTGAGTGACAGCACGGAGTTACTGGGGTGACAGGCCCGCCTGCGGGTGAGGAGTTACCTTGTGGGTGGTTCAGGGCGGCACGTGTGTGCAGCTGGAGGCCACCTTGCTGGGGCAGGTCTTCCGCAGGCCCCCGGGTCCGCATCCACATGAGGCTCCCTCTGTGTTCCAGCAGTTACGGGGATGGTCCGCGGGTGCTGGGCCGGGAGTCTCCGTCCAGGGAGACTGCAATCCCCGTGTGTCTCGGACACCTGCGGGCTTCCTCGCCTCGTCCTCGTCCTGCTGTTTGGCGCTCTGGTCTTTGTTTTCTGTGCACCCTGTTGACAGCACAGGTAGAGCCACGCACAGGCGGTGAGGGGTGTGTGGCCGTTGGGCTGTGTTGGGCCGCATGGCACCACGTGCTCTGTATCTGATGCGACTCTACGGAGGAGAGGACACTGGGTTTCCGTTGGTTGTCTCAGCACAGGGGGCGTCTGCCCACATCGCCATGACCCTCCGTGACATCCCGGGCCGCAGCTTGTCACAGGGCGTGTCTGCGCGTCCAGGGCGGGCACTCCAGTGTCCTGTGTCCACGTTGGCAGTGGCTGGGACAGGCGGGGCTGCCAGTAACATGGACTGGGCTGCCGTGTGCACGTGCTTCCTCGCCCACATGTGGCGATGCCGTGTTGTGGGCCGCTGTGCCTGCTGCACCCCACGGGCCGCCGTCCCCCGTACCTGGCGCCGACGGCAAGGCTGTCAGGGCAGGCCACGGGTCGCACGTCTCCACTTGGGTCCTGCCCCTCCTGCCGGCACATGATGCCACGGGGTCTCGGGGTGGGCTTCTGGGACTGGAGGGCTCTGGAGCGGCAGCTGTTGGGGGTGATGAGTAGATCGTGGACGTGCAAGGAGCTGCTCAGCCCGGCTCTCAGGAAACCACAGCGACCTGGTGAGACCCCTTCCTCACCGGGTCTCATGGCTTCTTGGCAGACCGTGGCCACGCTGACGCGGTGCTGGCCTCAGCTTCCAGCTTCTGGGGTGGATGCAGGGGAGGGGGCCCGCAGCATCTGGTGCAGCCGCGGTGCTGGAGTCCCCGCTGGGTGCCTGCACGTCTGTTCAAGCTCTTGAACGTGGTTTCCACAAACAGGAGTGTGACGCTGTCTCTGGTTGGGGCTGGAGAGGGCGGTGGTGTGCTCCTGGGCTTAGCCAGCTTAGGACCGGCTGGACCCCACGGGGCATGTTGACTTGAAGACCTGACCCTGGCAGCACTCCTCAGGCTGAGAGCACAGCCAGGGTCCCAGTGGTGACACGGGCGAGGCGGCCTGGGGATCCGTCGTGGTGGGTCCCACCCCTCGGGGCAGGGCCTCCGGAGTCTGGGAGGTGCTTGGCAGGTCTTGCATGATAACGAGACCACAGCTGGTACGAGGATAGAAAAGCTGTCACCTGGTGGCGTCAGGATTGAAGGTTTCTTAAACAAAAAATGATACGTGTCAGGGTCCCAGGACCAGGACCACTCCCAGGGTTGGAGGTTTGCCAGAGGACACCCAGACTTGGCACAGGGCCGTCCTCGGGGCGGGGGTTTGCCTCAGAGCACAGGGAAAAGGCGCTGGTGGAGTCTGAGGAACGACTGGCACGACTTTCTGGGTCTTCCGACTCCGTGGAGTCGTATGGGACGCGTGTCACCCAGGGGAGCCTCCCAGAGACCCAGCACCTGGGGTTGGGGTCCTCAGGGCACGCAGCAGGCGCCAGACTCATACCAGGTCTGGGAGGAGCGGGGAGCCTCCCGAAGTCGCTGGACCGCAGCCGCAGAGCCGCCTGGCCAGCAGGCCTCTGTGCGTTCGCGGTTAGGCCTGCGTGACTGTCTCTTGTCGGGCTTCTTACTCCCAGCGTGATTCAGCGAGAGCGTCTGAGACGGGCAAGCACGCAGGCCGGAGGGGAAACGTCCCCGGTACCGACAGGTTCTCGGCGAGCCTACCTAGAGCCCTCGGGGGTGTCGGACGGGGGTCGGCAGGACACGTGGGTCCCAGCCCTGTTCTCCGCCCTGGCCAGCAGCCATGACGTTCACGCTCGTGAGCACCAGTGCCTGGCAGCCGTGCTGCCGAGGGGCCGCCCCAAGGCCTGGGTGGGGGCGGCCTTGCTCACGGCTGACGGGCTCTCGGGGCGCCGAGCAGCCCTCCGTGATGCCGGCAGAGACCCGGGGGTCCTGGGAGGCCCGTCCTGGGCAGGGCCTGGGCCCGCGCGTCGGCCCCTCACTGCCTCCTGGGTGTGGGAACACGTCTTCCGTGCACTCGTCCCGGGGCCAGAACGCAGGCCTTTGGCGGCCGCCCCCACCCAGGCACACCCCGAGTCCCCGACTTCGCCTGTTGGGCTGTCGTGTTCATGTCGTTCCGCCCATGCCCCACGCAGGACAGAGAGGGCCCGTGGACGGCACCTCTGGACGCCGCTGTTTCTGTGGCCTGCCTGTTCTAAACCTTGGTCTTTTTTGGAGTTTTTGTTTGCCGATATTATATTTTGTTGTATATTCTGTGTGTTCATTGTTTTTGTGAAAAAGTAAACACGGGCAAACCGTCCGTCTGATGCTCATGTTGTTTGTCCTGCGGTGGGCTTGTTTGTTTTAGGAGCGTGCGGGTGTGTGCGGGGCTGGGGGTGGGGGCGGCACAGAGAGAACCCCGGCGGTCACCCCACCCCCTCCCCCCGCAGCGCAGGGCCCGGCGGGGGCCGGAACACGGACGCCCATCGCCGTGAGCCCCCCTGCGCCCTGTCCTGAGGGGTTTCAGCTAAAGCTCAGGGAGCCCGTCCTCCCCTTAGGTCTTGTTCAGGGAGTTTCCCGCAGCCCAGGTTTTGAGCATATTTTAGGTGTGTTTTAAAACAGTTACGTAAATGTTTAAATGTGTTGTAAACATCTATTTAGTGGTTTTATTGCTGTCCGTTGGGGTGTGTAATCCACTCGGAGCTGACGTGGGGGCTGTTTCTCGCCGTCTCCCCCGCCGGGAGCAGCCTGGCGCCGATGGCCACAGGCGGGCGGCCTTCCAGTTTCTTTCCCAGGCCTCCTGCCCTGCTCAGTGCCCGGCCTCAGCCCCTGCCAGTGCCGGCCCTCCTCCCTGTCCTGCCTGCCCAGGAACACTGGCTTTCTTACACCGGTTTCTTTGAGTGGTTTCTAGAATAAACTTGTCAAGCTGCCTGAACGGTTCCTTAGGACGCTCCTGCATTTTATGCATTTTACAATCATTTCAGGATGGTTGGTCTGCACAGGGCTGACTCTGGCCTCTAGCAGGGAGGTGTCCCCAGGTCCAGGGGTCCTTTCCTCCCTCCTGGATGCCCGCCGGCCACTGTCAGAGGGCGGGAGGGGCAGCAGGCGCGTGGGGCTGCGTGTGGGGCTGCGAACGCGTCCAGCCCCTCGGGTGCCTCTGGGCCCTGCTGTGCCCGGAGCCAGTGCAGTGGTGCTGCTGCTCGGGGTGCTGTGCCCAGCTGAGTCTGGAGAAACCGCACGAGGAGACCTGAGTGAGGAGAGAGCCACCACGTGTGTGTTTGGGAGAATTAAGTTTTGAGGATGGTATCCTCACGCAGTCTGTGAGTCCGTCACAATATAAATAAAAATTTAGATGTTTCTATTGATTTTGACCTAGAAATTTGTAAGTTGCCCAAAATTGCCAGCAGTGTATTAAAAGAAAGAAGAATGGGGGATGAACCCAGTGTATGTCACTTTTCTTCAGACATGAGCCGTGTGCCTGTGCGGGTGAGGTGGTGGGACTCGTGAACGCTGCCCGGCTAGGGGGACCTGCATGGGGACCACGCAGCCTAGGGTTCTGGGCGACGAGAGGTGCTGTGGCTGTGGGTGTCTGTGTGGGCAAGAAACGGGTGGGTCTTCCACGAACGGCCAAGAACATTGATTGGATTAGTTGGAAGATGTATTGTCAACAGCAGCGCTTTAAGGAAAATTAAAATAGAGACGGGGGATCTCTGGGTGGCGCAGCGGTTTGGCGCCTGCCTTTGGCCCAGGGCGCGATCCTGGACGACCCGGGATCGAATCCCACGTCAGGCTCCCGGTGCATGGAGCCTGCTTCTCCCTCTGCCTGTGTCTCTGCCTCTCTCTCTCTGACTATCATGAATAAATAAATAAAATCTTAAAAAAATAAAAAAATAAAAAAAAATAAATAAATAAAATAGAGACGGGCATGTTTGTGACGTGACAGTGGGGGATGTTTCTTACGTGGGATGAAAGTGCCCAGCTGTGGGAATGAGCGGCCAACAACATAGGCCAAACCCCGTGTCCACCCAAACATACTGCTAAGTTTCCAGAAAGGTATGGGCCTGAGTGGGAGTGGGTGTGTTTGAACCAGGAGACAGGGACGGTGTCTCCTACGAAGCCCGTCGTGGACGACAAACAGGACGCAGGCATGCAGGCAGCCGGCAGGACGAATGGGGAGTAAAGTCCTAGAAGGTGCTCGGCCTCGCCAGCTCGCCAGCTCGTAGACGTCGTGGAGTCAGGCTGGTTGGTCCGGCCTCTGGTCCCCGTCCTGCAGCGGGTGCGGGCGGATGCCCAGCGTGCCCGTGCCTGTGCCCACCTCCTGCGCCCTGCCCCGCCTTCCGTGCTTGGAATCGAGCCCTTCACCTGAGCGCCTCTCTTCTTTCCTATCCGTTACATTTGTTTGTTTTTTTTACTTTTTTTACTGGCTGCTCCAGAGCTTGCGGGACATATTTCCCGCTCATCCAGACCCCCTCCCCCGCCCATGTAGCCCCGCACCACCGCCTCGGGCACTCGCTGCCACAGGAGCACGCACGCGTGTGTGTCTGAACACAGGAGCTGTGCTGAGCGTGCACACCGGATGCGCTGTTGCCTTTATCTTTGGAACGGGCCAGTGTCTATCAAATCAGCTAAGAATAAGAAAATGAAAGTTTGTTTTACTTTCGTTTCCTCTTTGATGTTCTTCGGCTCTTCGTGTAGATCTGAGGGTCTGACACGGCGCTTTCCTCCCCTCTGGAGAACTGCTAACACGTCTTGCAGCGGGTCTGCTGGCAGCCCGTCCCCCGCGCGCCTCAGAGTCTCCACTGCTCCTCACGTTGGGAGGGTCACGGCCCAGGGTGCGGGACTCTGGGGCGTTCTCCCGATGCTCCGTATCTTGCTCCTTGCTCGCGTGAGGTCTGAAGAGACGGCCGGTGTGCGTCCCACCCCCTTTCCTGTGCGTCCCGGGCGCCGCTGGCCGTCTGACGTCCTGCCAGCCCCGCGCCCCGGCTTGCCCTTGCTCTGCACGGCGGCTGCGTCCCGCTCCGTGCTCCAAGCACGGTAACCTTTCCAAGTCACCCCCATCCTTGGAGATCTAGTTCCGGAATTTTTCAGCCTTCGTTCTCTTTGGGTTGCATTTTTCTTTTTTTCTTTTTTTTTTTTTTGCATTGCATTTTTCAAGGATTCTATTGATAGTTTTTCCAGCTCAGATTCTTTCCTCGGCCACATCCAGTCTGATCAGCTCGTCAGAGCCTTTCTTTTCTGCCCCCGTGGTTTTGTCTCCTGCTTTACTTTTTGATCCTTTCTTGGAACCTCTCTCTGTTCACAGGGCCCATCTGTTGTCTGCTTTCTGCTTTAACGAGTTAGAGCTGTTAGTGTATTAATCACAGCTGCTTACATTCCTGGTCCTACGGTTCCAGCATCCCTGCCGCGTCTGGTTCTCGTGCCTTCTCGGTGACTTGAAACTGTTTTGCCACACGTGATGTGCTGGGCCGAGAAAGCTATCTTCTTTCCAGGGGAATAGTGGTCAGTTTGTCCTGGGGTCTGTGCCTCTCTGTCACCTCTGCTCTAGATGCGTGTGTGCACCCTGACAGGTGCACACACACACCTCAGCTGCCCACATGCACACCCCTACACAACGTTCCCCATGAGCCGCGGCCCGAGCGCTGAGGTTCCCACAGCCTCTGCAGGGCTCACTCCATTCTAAGGTCTCATCACTTAACTCTAGAAATTTCCTATAGTAACCAAATGCTCTTGTTCTAATTCCAGTTACGCAAAAGGAGATTTGGACATCTCTTACATCACATCTAGAATTGCTGGTAAGTTTGCAACCTTTACCCGTAAGGACATGCTTCTGGTTGTGTGCTGTCTGAGGATGGCTCGTGGGGTCCTTGGCCTCCCTGCTGCACCGTCAGGGCTGCGGATGTGGCTGGCGGAGGAGAGGGCGGCCTGGGCCACCTGTCCCTTTGTCCAGTGCACAGTGCCACATTGACTCAGCTTCTCCTCCCTGGTCTGGAACTTTCTGGAAGTCTGACATCATGAGGGGAATGGTGCAATGCACACTTGGGTCTCCAGACAAAAGCCAAAACCAAAATCCAGACACTCAGAGCCTCTGTTCTGCATCAGGCTCTCTGGTGGAACACCCTGTTGAGATCCCGGAGGGTGGGGGGGCAGCGAGGAGCCGGGGCCTGGGGTTGACGGCCTACCAGGGAAGAGCACCCGTGTGCCCTGCAGAGGCCAGGGGCCACCACGCTGGCGGCTGACGTGGGCTGCTCTCTTCCAGTGATGTCGTTCCCAGCAGAAGGCGTGGAGTCGGCCATCAAGAACAACATCGAAGACGTGCGGTTGTTTCTGGACTCCAAGCACCCGGGACATTACGCCGTCTACAACCTGTCCCCAAGAACATACCGGCCCTCCAAATTTCACAACCGGGTGTGTGGCCTGGGCATTGGCCCCTCGCTGCTGCGGTTTTCCCTCACACTTGACATTCAGACCCACATGTGGTGTTCCCCAGGAGGCGGACCCTGAGGCTCTGGGGGTCCTGGGTGTCACGACCTGGGGACAGCAGATGTGCAGCAGACGGTGGGGACGGGGGCTTTCTCAAGGAGCAGTCCATGGCAGGACTGTGAGGAGACAGTCGGACGGACTTCCATACAGCACCTACACGCCACTAGCCCAGGGCGCCTCCTGGCTGCTTGTGCAGCCGTGTGAGGCCACGTGGGGTTCCTAGCACACGAGCACGTGGGACAGACACTGCACGCACTTGGGCCGTGCAGGCAGGAGAAGGGCGGACTCTCCATTCTCTGTGCCAAGCACAGAGCCTGGTACATGTCCCGGAGCAGGAGGCATGGGAGCGGGCGGGAAGAAAGGCGTGCCCGCGGCGGCGTCTGTTGAGAGCACGAGTCCTCGGGCTCCCTGCGCGCCGGCACCCCCGCGGGGGCAGGGAGCCCAGGCTGAGCCGAGCCCTGTGCCTGCAGGTCTCCGAGTGTGGCTGGGCGGCCAGACGGGCCCCGAACCTTCGCAGCCTGTACAGCGTGTGTCGGAACATGCACTCGTGGCTGCGGCAGGACCACAAGAACGTCTGTGTCGTGCACTGCATGGTGAGTGTGTGGAGCCTCAGCAGCCCGCCGGCCTCAGGGAGCCGGGCTCCGGGTGGGCACATGGCACCCCCACTCCGACTCGGCAGGAGCTGTGACGAGCAGCTCTGGCCTGCAGTTTCCAGCGCCGACCCTGCGCCCAGGGGCCCCGCCGTCGTCCCCGGCATTTCAAGAGAGCGGCAGCCTCCAGGGGCCCTGCCTGACTCTGGACGACAGCTGCTCCCCAGGAAAGCACCACCCGGGTGGTCCCGCAGGTCGTGTCACCTAGCCAGAGGCCGATCGCTCTGGGCCAGCAATCACCAGAAGCCCAGGACCGCTGACTCTCCCCCTACGTCCCCCGCTCTCCCATGTCCCACCTCTTGCCACTATGTCCCCTTTCTCTGCTACTACATCCCCCTACTCTGCGACTCCCTCTCCCGTCTCTCCCCCTTCGTCCCCCGTCTCAGCCCCCGCCTCCCCCATCTCTGCCTCTACGTCCCCGTCCTCCCCCTACATGGCCCGTCTCTCCCCTACGTCCCCCGTCTCTGCCCCTACGTCCCCAGTCTCTCCCCTACCTCCCCGGTCTCTGCCCCTACCTCCCCGGTCTCTGCCCCTACCTCCCCCGTCTCTGCCCCTACTTCCCCCGTCTCTGCCCCTACGTCGCCCGTCTCGCCCCTACGTCGCCCGTCTCTGCCCCTACGTCGCCCGTCTCTGCCCTACGTCGCCCGTCTCTGCCCCTACGTCGCCCGTCTCTCTCCTACCTCCCCCGTCTCTCCCCTACCTCCCCCGTCTCTGCCCTACGTCCCCCGTCTCTGCCCTACGTCCCCGGTCTCTCCCCCTTAGTCGCCCGTCTCTGCCCCTACGTCGCCCGTCTCTGCCCCTACGTCGCCCGTCTCTCCCCCTACGTCGCCCGTCTCTGCCCCTACGTCGCCCGTCTCTGCCCCACGTCGCCCGTCTCTG
This sequence comes from Vulpes vulpes, assembly GCF_048418805.1. Taxonomy (NCBI): domain Eukaryota; kingdom Metazoa; phylum Chordata; class Mammalia; order Carnivora; family Canidae; genus Vulpes; species Vulpes vulpes. The sequence goes on from NC_132793.1 coordinate 139,692,341, forward strand.
CCCCTACGTCGCCCGTCTCTGCCCCTACGTCGCCCGTCTCTGCCCCACGTCGCCCGTCTCTGCCCCTACCTCCCACGTCTCTGCCCTACGTCGCCCGTCTCTGCCCCTACGTCGCCCGTCTCTCCCCTACCTCCCCGGTCTCTGCCCCTACCTCCCCCGTCTCTGCCCCTACCTCCCCGGTCTCTGCCCCTACCTCCCCCGTCTCTGCCCCTACGTCGCCCGTCTCGCCCCTACGTCCCCCGTCTCTGCCCCTACGTCCCCCGTCTCGCCCCTACGTCCCCGGTCTCTGCCCCTACGTCCCCCGTCTCTGCTCCTACGTCCCCCGTCTCTGCCCCTACGTCGCCCGTCTCTGCCCCACGTCGCCCGTCTCTGCCCCTACGTCGCCCGTCTCTGCCCTACGTCGCCCGTCTCTGCCCCTACGTCGCCCGTCTCTGCCCCTACGTCGCCCGTCTCTGCCCCTACGTCCCCCGTCTCTCCCCTACCTCCCCGGTCTCTGCCCCTACCTCTCCCGTCTCTGCCCCTACGTCGCCCGTCTCGCCCCTACGTCGCCCGTCTCGCCCCTACGTCCCCCGTCTCTGCCCCTACGTCCCCCGTCTCTCCCCTACCTCCCCGGTCTCTGCCCCTACCTCCCCCGTCTCTGCCCCTACGTCGCCGGTCTCGCCCCTACGTCGCCCGTCTCGCCCCTACGTCCCCCGTCTCTGCCCCTACGTCCCCCGTCTCGCCCCTACCTCCCCGGTCTCTGCCCCTTCCTCCCTCGTCTCTGCCCCTACCTCCCCCGTCTCTGCCCCTACGTCGCCCGTCTCTGCCCCTACGTCGCCCGTCTCGCCCCTACGTCGCCCGTCTCTGCCCCTACGTCGCCCGTCTCTGCCCCTACGTCCCCCGTCTCTCCCCTACCTCCCCGGTCTCTGCCCCTACCTCCCCCGTCTCTGCCCCTACGTCGCCGGTCTCGCCCCTACGTCGCCCGTCTCGCCCCTACGTCCCCCGTCTCTGCCCCTACGTCCCCCGTCTCGCCCCTACCTCCCCGGTCTCTGCCCCTTCCTCCCTCGTCTCTGCTCCTACCTCCCCCGTCTCTGCCCCTACGTCGCCCGTCTCTGCCCCTACGTCGCCCGTCTCGCCCCTACGTCGCCCGTCTCGCCCCTAGTCCCCCGTCTGCCCCTACCTCGCCGGTCTCTGCCCCTACCTCGCCGGTCTCTGCCCCTACCTCGCCGGTCTCTGCCCCTACCTCGCCGGTCTCTGCCCCTACCTCGCCGGTCTCTGCCCCTACGTCCCCCGTCTCTGCCCCTACGTCCCCGTCTCTGCCCTACGTCCCCCGTCTCTGCCCCTACGTCGCCCGTCTCTGCCCCTACGTCCCCCGTCTCTGCCCCTACGTCGCCCGTCTCTGCCCCTACGTCCCCCGTCTCTGCCCCTACGTCCCCCGTCTCTCCCCTACCTCCCCCGTCTCTCCCCTACCTCCCCCGTCTCTGCCCTACGTCGCCCGTCTCTGCCCCTACCTCCCCCGTCTCTCCCCTACCTCCCCCGTCTCTCCCCTACCTCCCCCGTCTCTGCCCTACGTCGCCCGTCTCTGCCCCTACGTCGCCCGTCTCTCTCCTACCTCCCCCGTCTCTCCCCTACCTCCCCCGTCTCTGCCCTACGTCCCCCGTCTCTGCCCTACGTCCCCGGTCTCTCCCCCTTAGTCGCCCGTCTCTGCCCCTACGTCGCCCGTCTCTCCCCTAAGTCGCCCGTCTCTGCCCCTACGTCGCCCGTCTCTGCCCCTACGTCCCCCGTCTCTGCCCCTACGTCGCCCGTCTCTGCCCCTACGTCCCCCGTCTCTGCCCCTACGTCCCCCGTCTCTCCCCTACCTCCCCCGTCTCTGCCCCTACCTCGCCCGTCTCGCCCCTACGTCCCCCGTCTCGCCCCTACGTCCCCCGTCTCTGCCCCTACGTCCCCGGTCTCTCCCCTACCTCCCCGGTCTCTGCCCCTTCCTCCCCCGTCTCTGCCCCTACCTCCCCCGTCTCTGCCCCTACGTCGCCCGTCTCTGCCCCTACGTCGCCCGTCTCGCCCCTACGTCGCCCGTCTCGCCCCTACGTCGCCCGTCTGCCCCTACCTCGCCGGTCTCTGCCCCTACCTCGCCGGTCTCTGCCCCTACCTCGCCGGTCTCTGCCCCTACCTCGCTGGTCTCTGCCCCTACCTCCCCGGTCTCTGCCCCTACGTCGCCCGTCTCTGCCCCACGTCGCCCGTCTCTGCCCCACGTCGCCCGTCTCTGCCCCTACGTCGCCCGTCTCTGCCCCCACGTCGCCCGTCTCTGCCCCTACGTCGCCCGTCTCTGCCCCTACGTCCCCGGTCTCTGCCCCTACCTCCCCGGTCTCTGCCCCTACCTCCCCCGTCTCTGCCCCTACCTCCCACGTCTCTGCCCTACGTCGCCCGTCTCTGCCCTCACGTCGCCCGTCTCTGCCCCACGTTGCCCGTCTCTCCCCCTACGTCGCCCGTCTCTGCCCCTACCTCCCACGTCTCTGCCCCTACCTCCCACGTCTCTGCCCCTACCTCCCACGTCTCTGCCCCTACGTCGCCCGTCTCTGCCCTACGTCGCCCGTCTCTGCCCCTACGTCGCCCGTCTCTGCCCCTACCTCCCCCGTCTCTGCCCCTACCTCCCCCGTCTCGCCCCTACGTCCCCCGTCTCGCCCCTACGTCCCCCGTCTCGCCCCTACGTCCCCCGTCTCGCCCCTACCTCCCCGGTCTCTGCCCCTACCTCCCCGGTCTCTGCCCCTACCTCCCCGGTCTCTGCCCCTACCTCCCCGGTCTCTGCCCCTACCTCCCCGGTCTCTGCCCCTACGTCGCCCGTCTCTGCCCCACGTCGCCCGTCTCTGCCCCACGTCGCCCGTCTCTGCCCCTACGTCCCCCGTCTCTGCCCCTACGTCCCCCGTCTCTGCCCCTACGTCGCCCGTCTCTGCCCCTACGTCGCCCGTCTCTGCCCCTACGTCGCCCGTCTCTGCCCCTACGTCCCCGGTCTCTGCCCCTACGTCCCCGGTCTCTGCCTCTACCTCCCCGGTCTCTGCCCCTACCTCCCCGGTCTCTGCCCCTACCTCGCCCGTCTCTGCCCCTACCTCGCCCGTCTCTGCCCCTACCTCGCCCGTCTCGCCCCTACGTCGCCCGTCTCGCCCCTACGTCGCCCGTCTCTGCCCTACGTCGCCCGTCTCTCCCCCTTAGTCGCCCGTCTCTCCCCCTTAGTCGCCCGTCTCTGCCCCTAGGTCCCCCGTCTCTGCCCCTACGTCCCCCGTCTCTCCCCTACGTCCCCCGTCTCTGCCCCTACCTCCCCCGTCTCTCCCCTACGTCCCCCGTCTCTGCCCCTACGTCGCCCGTCTCTGCCCCTACGTCCCCCGTCTCTGCCCCTACGTCCCCCCGTCTCTGCCCCTACGTCCCCCGTCTCTCCCCTACGTCCCCCGTCTCTCCCCTACCTCCCCCGTCTCTGCCCTACGTCGCCCGTCTCTGCCCCTACCTCCCCCGTCTCTCCCCTACCTCCCCCGTCTCTCCCCTACCTCCCCCGTCTCTGCCCTACGTCGCCCGTCTCTGCCCCTATGTCCCCCGTCTCTCCCCTACCTCCCCCGTCTCTGCCCTACGTCCCCCGTCTCTGCCCTACGTCCCCCGTCTCTGCCCTACGTCCCCGGTCTCTCCCCCTTAGTCGCCCGTCTCTGCCCCTACGTCGCCCGTCTCTCCCCTACGTCGCCCGTCTCTGCCCCTACGTCGCCCGTCTCTGCCCCTACGTCGCCCGTCTCTGCCCCTACGTCGCCCGTCTCTGCCCCTACGTCCCCCGTCTCTGCTCCTACGTCCCCCGTCTCTCCCCTACGTCCCCCGTCTCTGCCCCTACCTCCCCCGTCTCTGCCCCTACATCGCCCGTCTCGCCCCTACGTCCCCCGTCTCTGCCCCTACGTCCCCGGTCTCTCCCCTACCTCCCCGGTCTCTGCCCCTTCCTCCCCCGTCTCTGCCCCTACCTCCCCGGTCTCTGCCCCTACGTCCCCCGTCTCTGCCCCTACGTCCCCCGTCTCTGCCCTACGTCGCCCGTCTCTGCCCCTACGTCGCCCGTCTCTGCCCCTACGTCCCCCGTCTCTGCCCCTACGTCGCCCGTCTCTGCCCCTACGTCGCCCGTCTCTGCCCCTACGTCCCCCGTCTCTGCCCCTACGTCCCCCGTCTCTCCCCTACCTCCCCCGTCTCTCCCCTACCTCCCCCGTCTCTGCCCTACGTCGCCCGTCTCTGCCCCTACGTCCCCCGTCTCTCCCCTACGTCCCCCGTCTCTCCCCTACCTCCCCCGTCTCTGCCCTACGTCGCCCATCTCTGCCCCTACGTCCCCCGTCTCTCTCCTACCTCCCCCGTCTCTCCCCTACCTCCCCCGTCTCTGCCCTACGTCCCCCGTCTCTGCCCTACGTCCCCGGTCTCTCCCCCTTAGTCGCCCGTCTCTGCCCCTACGTCGCCCGTCTCTGCCCCTACGTCGCCCGTCTCTCCCCCTACGTCGCCCGTCTCTGCCCCTACGTCGCCCGTCTCTGCCCCACGTCGCCCGTCTCTGCCCCACGTCGCCCGTCTCTGCCCCTACGTCGCCCGTCTCTGCCCCACGTCGCCCGTCTCTGCCCCTACGTCGCCCGTCTCTGCCCCTACGTCCCCGGTCTCTGCCCCTACCTCCCCGGTCTCTGCCCCTACCTCCCCCGTCTCTGCCCCTACCTCCCACGTCTCTGCCCTACGTCGCCCGTCTCTGCCCTCACGTCGCCCGTCTCTGCCCCACGTTGCCCGTCTCTCCCCCTACGTCGCCCGTCTCTGCCCCTACCTCCCACGTCTCTGCCCCTACCTCCCACGTCTCTGCCCCTACGTCGCCCGTCTCTGCCCTACGTCGCCCCTCTCTGCCCCTACGTCGCCCGTCTCTGCCCCTACCTCCCCGGTCTCTGCCCCTACCTCCCCGGTCTCTGCCCCTACCTCCCCCGTCTCTGCCCCTACCTCCCCCGTCTCTGCCCCTACGTCGCCCGTCTCGCCCCTACGTCCCCCGTCTCTGCCCCTACGTCCCCCGTCTGGCCCCTACCTCCCCGGTCTCTGCCCCTACGTCCCCCGTCTCTGCCCCTACGTCCCCCGTCTCTGCCCCTACCTCCCCGGTCTCTGCCCCTACGTCCCCCGTCTCTGCCCCTACGTCCCCCGTCTCTGCCCCTACGTCGCCCGTCTCTGCCCCACGTCGCCCGTCTCTGCCCCACGTCGCCCGTCTCTGCCCCTACGTCGCCCGTCTCTGCCCCTACGTCCCCCGTCTCTGCCCCTACGTCCCCCGTCTCTGCCCCTACGTCGCCCGTCTCTGCCCCTACGTCCCCCGTCTCTGCCCCTACCTCCCCGGTCTCTGCCCCTACCTCCCCGGTCTCTGCCCCTACCTCCCCGGTCTCTGCCCCTACGTCCCCCGTCTCTGCCCCTACGTCCCCCGTCTCTGCCCCTACGTCGCCCGTCTCTGCCCCTACGTCGCCCGTCTCTGCCCCTACGTCGCCCGTCTCTGCCCCTACCTCGCCCGTCTCGCCCCTACGTCGCCCGTCTCGCCCCTACGTCCCCCGTCTCTGCCCCTACGTCCCCCGTCTCGCCCCTACCTCCCCGGTCTCTGCCCCTTCCTCCCCCGTCTCTGCCCCTACCTCCCCCGTCTCTGCCCCTACGTTGCCCGTCTCTGCCCCTACGTCGCCCGTCTCGCCCCTACGTCGCCCGTCTCGCCCCTAGTCCCCCGTCTGCCCCTACCTCGCCGGTCTCTGCCCCTACCTCGCCCGTCTCTGCCCCTACCTCGCCGGTCTCTGCCCCTACCTCGCCGGTCTCTGCCCCTACCTCCCCGGTCTCTGCCCCTACCTCCCCGGTCTCTGCCCCTACGTCCCCCGTCTCTGCCCTACGTCCCCCGTCTCTGCCCCTACGTCGCCCGTCTCTGCCCCTACGTCGCCCGTCTCTGCCCCTACGTCCCCCGTCTCTGCCCCTACGTCCCCCGTCTCTGCCCCTACGTCCCCGTCTCTCCCCTACCTCCCCCGTCTCTCCCCTACCTCCCCCGTCTCTGCCCTACGTCGCCCGTCTCTGCCCCTACGTCCCCCGTCTCTCCCCTACCTCCCCCGTCTCTCCCCTACCTCCCCCGTCTCTGCCCTACGTCGCCCGTCTCTGCCCCTACGTCCCCCGTCTCTCTCCTACCTCCCCCGTCTCTCCCCTACCTCCCCCGTCTCTGCCCTACGTCCCCCGTCTCTGCCCTACGTCCCCGGTCTCTCCCCCTTAGTCGCCCGTCTCTGCCCCTACGTCGCCCGTCTCTCCCCCTACCTCCCCCGTCTCTGCCCCGACGTCACCTGTCTCTCCCCCGACGTCCCCATCTCCCGTACGTCAGCCGTTTCTCTCCTACGACCCCCATCTCCCCAGCAACCCCCGTCTCTGCCCCTATGTCCTTGCTCCTATGTCCTTCATTACTCCCTTTTCTTCCTCTCTTTCTTCTCTTACGACCCCGCGTCTTCTCCTACGTCATCCATCTCTAGGTTCTTAGATGTTTTGGAAAGTGGGGCACTGGCCAAAATGGCCCAGGAATATCGCTGCCACCATTCTCTTGTTGACAAAAATCCTGCCAAGAGGGTTGATGGAAAGGATTTGGTAGGAATTTGTGTGGAGCATACGGGTGGGCGTGAGGTGCAGGGGGGGTGATCAGTGTCCAGCAGGAGCAGCCAGCTGACCATCCAGTGTTCTTATGTGCTCCTAGCCCTGTCTCCTTCATGTACGTGCTGAGACGGGAAGGAGGTGTGTGGTTTGGGAGCTTCTCACTCACACGGCTTGCCGTTCACCCTAGGACGGGAGAGCTGCGTCTGCGGTCGCCGTGTGCTCCTTCTTGTGCTTCTGCCGCCTGTTCAGCACCGCGGAGGCTGCCGTGTACATGTTCAGCATGAAGCGCTGCCCGCCGGGCATTTGGCCATCCCACAAGAGGTACTGTGGGTCCCCTCGGGAGAGGGATGCGGCCTCAGCCCCAGGAGGTTGGAAGCCTGGGGCTGGTGCACACAAGTGGGTGAGGCCGTCCAGGCTGGGGCGGGTCCGTCCTCCTGAATCTGGCTGGCGTCTGGAGGGACAGACGGGTCTGGGCGGCGTCAGGGTAAGCCCAGGTGTCTCCCCCAGGTGTCTGAGGGGAGTTTGCAGTAACTGATTAATGTGTTGAAGGCCTTGATGAAGAAGGCAGGCAGGATGCGGGTGCACGCAGGCACTTCAGCAAAGATGGGAACTGTGCGACTAGAAGGCAGATGCCGGACATGGGAGTGGCTGTGGCGGCCAAGACCGCCTTCCTCAGGCTCACCGGCAGCTGCGGGCAGGGGCCGGAGCAGCCAGGCCTGCCGGGCCATTGCAGGAGGCAGAACAGTCGGGAGGGCAGCACGTGGACCCCACATATTCCCAAAGAATTCCCAAAGATAACGAGACGCCAAACCCCCAAAGCTCAGAGGACACAAAACAGACATGCAGAGAACCCGCTGAGGACCGCGTACGCGATCCCCGTCGGCTGAGACCACACGCAGCTCGAAGGTCGCCAGTGGAAGGAGGCGGAGGTGCAAAGCACGTCAGTGCTGTCGGAATCCCCAGGGCAGCCGGTAGAGGTTTATGCACCAGAGTTAGTAAGTCAGCACGGGAGGTCGGCGAGGTCGTTAAGAATCTCACTTCCTGCAAGGAAAGACCAAGGAAGAACGACGAGGAACAGGAAACAGCAAGACAGTGCAGTAGAGGCCAGCCACCGCCGCAGGCGCGCAAGTGTGGTCTCCGAGGGCCGGTTCACGGGAGGATCGTGACCCTGGGAAAGCGCAGGGCCCAGCAGCACCCGTCTGGAAGAGCTCGCTCCTGCTGTCCCATGGAGCGGGCGGTTTGGGTGCTGCCCGGGTCGTCACCACGGCAGCGGCTTGCGCAGCCCACCCGCACTTCTTGGCTGCTGTGGGGCAGAAGTCCATGCTCGCACCCTGCGGCTGCTGTCGAGGTGCAGTCAGGCCGTGTGGTGGTGTGAGCCTCACCCAGCAGTGTGCTGCTCCCTTGCACACCGCTTCCGGGCTCACTCAGGCTGTGGTGGGACTCGCTGCTCTGATGGGGTGTCGGCATCTCGACCTTGTGCTGTGAGCACGTTGGGGAGGGGTGTCCCCCAGCAGGTCTGCTGGCACGACGCAGCGTGATGCAGCGCCCTTCTCTCCTGCCTCGTGGAAGCCGGTCACCACTCCTTCCCCATCTCAAGGGGACAGGCGTCACACAAGACCAGGGACAGATGCCTGATGTGTGCCCCTGCGGGTGCTGAGAACACCACCGGGAGAGCTAGAGGAGCGAGACAGTGAGAGCAGATCCCAGGTTTGTGAGCAGAAAACACAATTGAAAGGGAGATGGTAGTGTAGGCACCTGCATTCCTTCCTCGGCAGCGGACGGAGCGCTGTAGGGGACCCTCCGGACGACGTCTCTAGGCCTTCTGCCCAGCAACCAGAAAACACTCGTTCCTTTTGAGTGCTCGTGGACCATTCAGTAAGGAAGGTCGCGTCCTGGGCCATGAAGCTGCAGCACACGCAGGGCAGCAGTCGTGCAAAGTGTGTTCGTGATAGGATCTCACCAGAAACGGGTAACAGACAAGCACCTGGCCGGCTGCATCGGGAGCACGCAGCTCTCCCTCAGGGTCGTGAGTTTGAGCCCCATGTGGCATGTGGAGGTGGCTTTCAAACTGAAAAGATGGATAGCTGGAAAGATCCTTAAGGTTTTCAACATTTATCCACTTCTGTATTACTGGGAGTCAAAGAAAAAGTCTCAAGGGAAGTTTAAAAATATTTTAAACTGAATGAAAATCACATGAGATCTGTGAGATGAAACTAGAGTAGACTGCTCCACGGACACGGTCCCACGGTGTGTCGGGAGCCGGGGTGAGCTGGCCGGGGCCTCGGGGCGGCGGCAGGCGGGTGACGTGGCGTGCCTCTGGCCCCTGCAGGTACATCGAGTACATGTGTGACATGGTGGCCGAGGAGCCCATCACACCCCATAGCAAGCCCATCCTGGTGAAAGCCGTGGTCATGACACCCGTGCCCCTGTTCAGCAAGCAGAGAAATGGCTGCAGGCCCTTCTGCGAGGTCTACGTGGGGGACGAGCGCGTGACCACCACGTCTCAGGAGTACGACAAGATGAGGTGAGCTCAGGGCCTTCCCGGCGCCACAGCCGTCGGATTCACTCACCCTCCCTCCTTGGGAGGCTAGTAAGGAGAACGTCTGCCAGGGCTTTGGACGGGTGCCGAGGCCCACCCCAGGGCCAGGCGGCGGGCGCCAGGCGTGGGAGGTTCCCGTGACCAGCGTGCCGGCGAGTAGCTTCTTAGGTGTTCCTGGAGCAACACCCCTTCCCAGAGTAATTTGGTAGCAAAACCAGCAGAATAAGAACGTGTGGATCCAAGTGTTGGTGCTCTAGGGAGGTCGAAGTGGTTGCCCAAGCACCTCCGCCTTCCAGGCCACCCTTCTCTGGAAGCTGTTTGTGACTTCAGTGAACCTTTTCTCATCATTCTGCTCTTTAGGGATTTCAGAATCGAGGATGGCAAAGCAGTCATTCCCCTGGGCATAACAGTGCAAGGGGACGTGCTCATTGTCATCTACCACGCCAGGTCCACCCTGGGAGGAAGACTGCAGGCCAAGGTACGTGGGTGCTCGGGCCACTCTGGGCTGTCACCGTGGGTTCTGGAGGAGGGTCCCTGGCCCAGTGTCCAGTGAGAACCACCTTGTGTGGCGCGAGGCAGCGAGGATTTTAGCCCGAAACACCTGGAGCTCCCTACACCACTGGGTGCCGTCTGCTGCCCGACCTCAGACCCGGAGAAGCCGACGTTGGGGGGTGCTGTCCCACTGTCTGTGTGTCTGCAGTACCTGGAGTGGTGCACGACTCAGCCGTCAGCTGTGAGGCGTCTGCTGCCTGAGTGTCTGGTATTCCCTTCCCAGCTCGAGAGTCTCCCATCTGCTTTCTCTCTGCAGGTGGCATCCATGAAGATGTTCCAGGTCCAGTTCCACACGGGGTTTGTGCCTCGGAATGCGACTACTGTTAAGTTTGCAAAGTATGTGGGTGTTGCACGTGGGAAAGGTCGGGAGGGTCGGGTGCATCGTGCCCACCTGCCGTGCACTGGACACTGGCCGCGCGCTGTGGTTCGTGCGTGGCTGGGTCACCGCACTGAACTCAGTTTAGGTCTTTCCCCACCTCTGAGTGTGCCTAGTACACAGCATGTGGTGCCTTCGTTGGGCCGTGGTGGCTGCCAGCGTGCCCCTCCGTGACCTGGGACTGGCCTGCGGTGTTTCCCGTTAGAGCGCAGCCACTTGTGCCCTGGATGTGGTTTAACCAGGCGAACAGGTGTCCATTGCTGGTTAACACGCCGAGTCCCAAGGATGGCAGAGTGCTCTGCTAGGTTGAGGTCTGGGTGATGAAGACAAGTTCACCATCTGGGGTTAGAGACATCAGAAGTACTTAGAGCCGGGGATAAGCGTCCTGACCTAGCTGGGGCTCTTTAACTTACCGTGTTCCCGGGTCCGTTAGCAGGTTAGAATAACTCGTCAAGGCCTAGCACACACACCTCCCCCCAGCGCTCGGTGGTATTGCACAGCTTAGGTTTGAGGCCGAGGGGTGCAGTCCTGGTGGCGCAGCAATTTAGCACCGCCTGCAGCCCGGGGCGTGATCCTGGAGTCCCGGGATCGAGACCCATGTCAGGCTTCCTGCGTGGAACCTGCTTTCCCCTCTATCTCTCTCTGTCTCTGTCTTTGTCTCTCTCTCTCTCAGAATAAGTAAGTAAATAAATATTTAAAAAAAAAAAAGGTTTGAGGCCGAGGGCTCAGGCAGCGGGACAAGTCTGCTCGGCAGGCATCTTGAACAGAGGGAGGGGGAGAGAGTCTCCAGCACACTCCCTGCCCAGCACGAGCCTGTGACCTCATGATCCTGAGATTCAGACCTGAGCCAAAACCAAGAGTTGGACGCTGACCAGCTGTGCCACCCGGATGGCCCGGGGGTGTTTTGATTCCAGCTGGTGTTCTTTCCCCTTGTGGCGCACACACACACACACACACACACACACACACACCCACTCCCCCCCAAGCAGAAGCGTCGTTCCAGGGCGAAAGGAGAGCTGATGGAGCAGCTCTGGAGACCACTGCCTGCAGCTGCCCAGGACTTGAATTCTGCAGACCCTGTGCCTGTTTCCTACCCAGTAAATAAGGGGAATATGAGGACTGGGGAGGACCCAGCTCTGACCTCTGGTGGACCAGGGAGTGGCTTCCTGAGAGTCTGGTGTGGAGAGACATGGGGATCTATGTCGGGGCTGGAGAGGGCGTTTTTTTCCACAACGTCCTGGTACGCAAGCACAGAACTTGACCAAGCTGTGCACGTAGGTCCGTATGTTACTGTGTGTGCGATGCCTCCAAAAATGGCTATCAGGTGAGAAAGTTGTCGAGTTACCTGATTGAGCAGGAACGCGTCTTCTGTGGGCAGGACCCCTTTGCAGAGAGGCGGTTGCCGCAGGACGGCTTGAGGAAAGAACTTGGAGCGGGGCTGTTCTCGCTGAGACCTCCTGTCACTGAGGGAGGGTCCCCAGTGCGCCCAGGTGGACAGGATTGCAGTCCGTGACACACGGCAGCATTTGTGTTTCCACCCACGCCTGTCCGCCCCTGGGCTGTGCCTCCTGAAGTGCAGGGCGGGGTCATGGAGGTCATGGCCGTGCTCACAGACCCTCATTGTTTCCTCACTGGCCTGCTGGGTGAGCTGGGCAGGCCCGGCCCCAGAGGCCGTCCTTAGGGACCAGCCAGGACGGGGGTGGGGATGGGTGGGCACCAGTGTGGTGCCCAGAGCTGCCCCCAAGGCCCTGTTGCTCGTGGAGCTGAGCCTGCAGAGGTCATGTGCTCCTTTGTGTGGACCCCTGCCTCGCTCCTTCCTTGTGGTTGGGGGTCTACGCCTCCGCTGGTCCTGGCCGGCTGCTGCACTCCCCCTTAACGACGTGGCTGCCTCTGGGCTTCCTGCTGTGGTTCCCCCGGGAGCCGCTCCCGCCTGGTGGCGTGGTGGCCTGCGTCTCTGCTTGTTGCGGGTGCCCGACCTAGGGAGGAGGAAAGTGTACAGTGGCCCCCGAGCTGGGCAGAGGGCGCTGTAGCCTGAGGAGGGTGTGTGGCACGTGGAGGAGCAGCAGCTTTGGGCTGAGGCTGTTTTTGCCAGCACACCTGCTCCGTTGTGTTTCCTCCCCTTGTGCAAAGGTAGCTTTGTTTTTGGAGGAGCCGGAAGGACTGAAACCAGCGGTTGTTACACGTCAGGGTCACGCATGCTCGCTGACTTTATTTCGTTGAGTCCACGGAAGTAAGATCAAGGTGCTAGGCTTATCCACCCCCAAGTCTGTGGCCCTGCTGCCCGGATCATAGGTGCTACGTGGACATCACAGAGCACCAAGGGCCCCTCCTTCCAGAGCTTGGGTCACTCAGGGCCCGCTGCCCCTTTTGAAACAGTAAGTCACACCCAGAGACGTTAGGTGGGCTCAAAGACCAAGGCTGGGAGCCTGCTGCCGGCTGGGAACAGGGCTTGTCAACATGTGAGAATGTTACCAGAGATAGTTTTAGGGGACACGAGGGGAAAATACTGGAATCCCTGGAGAGGTATAGACCCCAGAATCGGCTTCAGGGACCTGGTGGCCACAGCCCCCACCGCCAGCCCCGCAGGTGGCGCCTTAGAAATGCTTGGAGCCAGGGACAAGCCAGGTGTGGTCTTGCACATGCCTTTTCCTTGTCCTGTCTCCCACTGCCGTCCCCGGCCACTCCCCTTCTGCAGGGCGCCCTGGAGGCCTTGGTTTCGTGGGTACCTGTGAAGAGTTGGGGAATTTTGCCAGGGTGGACTGCGTCGTTTTATAGAAACATGCATTTAAGACCCCCGAGTGCCCGATCTAGATCCCGGGCCATGAGGGGTGAGGGCCACCAGTGCTCCTCTGCCAGAGGGGCAGCGTCCTTGCCAGCGTGCCTGCCCTGTGAGCACACATGCCGCTTGCACTCATTCTTCTGGTTAACGTGGGGTGACGGACTCACGAAGGTCCTTCCTAACTACCTGGTGTCTGGCCTCCAACTGCAGGTATGACCTTGATGCGTGTGACATTCAGGAGAAATACCCAGATTTATTCCAAGTGAACGTGGAGGTGGAGGTGGAGCCCAGAGACAGGCCCAGCCGGGAGGCCCCACCCTGGGAGAGCACCAGCATGAGGGGGCTCAACCCCAAAATCCTGTTTTCCAGCCGAGAGGAGCAGCAAGACATTCTGTCTAAATTTGGTGAGATCCGTGAATTTCAGACACACGGCAGGCGACGCTGTTCTGACATCTGCTGCCATCACCAGAAACTGTCGGGGGCGAACTTGCCCCCGTTCCCGTGTTGGTCACGCACAGGGCATAGGGAGGCCCAGAGCCCCCCGTGGGGCCGTCCCTGACATCAGTTTTCATCCCTCATGTGCTCACATTTCCTGGGGTTCACACAGCATGGCTGCTCCCATCCCCCCCAGGACCCCGGGTAGCCCCTGCCCTGGGGAGTCATCTGGGCCCCACTGGGAGGGTCCGGTTGACATCTCTTGCGTGGTCAGAGGGCTCGTTTTCTGGTTGTACATCTGTTTTAAATGCACCTGGAAGAAGTCAAGGCTCTGTTCTGAGCCCACAAGGCACAGGGGGTGGAGTCCTGCTCCAGGTTGGTCATCTCGTGAGCAGTCAGGGAAAGGGGTATGAGCCACGCGTGGGGGGCAGGGCTCATGGTCCCTGGTTCTTGGTTTGCAGACTTCATGTTCTCTTATGTGAGGACAGATGAGTATCTGTCCGTGGGGTGTGCATGTGGTGTGTGCCTGTAGTGTGCCTGCGGGGTGTGCATGTGTGGCATGGGGAGTGCACGTGGGGTGTGCGCATGCATGGAGTGAGTGGGGTGTGCACATGCTGTGTGCCTGTACGGTGTGCCTGCGGGGTGTGGGGTGTGCCCATGTGGTGTGGGGTGTGCGCATGGAGTGAGTCTGTACGGTGTGCCCGTGGGGTGTGCGCATGGGGCAGCCTCCGAGCCGGCACTGGCTGCTGCTCGCAGCCTGGACTCCCTGGTCGTCAGGACAGATTCCTGGTGTGGGGACCCAGGCCCTGGGCGTGTGGCTGGCCCCTGCACCAGGCACTTTGCAGGCCGGGGCTCCCTTGCTGGCTGCTGCGGGCGGTGCGGCAGCCTGGGCTGGGCTCCTGACATGGCCTTCTCCTCGGCAGGGAAGCCGGAGCTCCCCAGGCAGCCCGGCTCCACCGCTCAGTATGACGCCGAGGCGGGGTCCCTGGACGCGGAGCCCACGGAGTCTGATTCACCACAGAGCAGCGGCACTGACACCAGCCACTTCCTCCACACGCTGGATTGGCACGGTGGGTGTGGGCACCTCCAGGAATCTTGCTGCGGGAGCAGCTGCCACAGCCGTTCGCGCCGGGACGGCATCTGCGGGAAGTGCTGGCTGCCGGGCCTCACCTGCGTGTCGTCGCCCCTTGGGCCTGAACGCCTCCACCCTGCTCGGCCGTTTAGATCCTCCGCTCTGGGGCTTCCGACGTTGCCTCACCCTGCTGTCCTGTTTGCTGTGCTTTTCAGAGGAGAAAGATACCGAGACGAGTCCAGAAAGTCATTTTGCCAAGGAGAACCCATCAACCCTGGCCGAGGATGCAGGTGGGAGTGAGCCTTCGGATGAGGAAGCAGCCACACCATCCACCGAGAGCAGGGACGCAGCGGATGAGGACACGCCAGGGCCAGCGGCGAGGCTGCCAGAGCGAGAGTTGATTTTTGATGGGGCCACACCGGCCACACCGCAGGAGCCCACGCGGCAGGAGGACAGTGTCGACCTCCTGGGGCTGCATGCCGAGGCTGGGCTGGCCCCCCCTGTGCAGGCCAGTGGGGCAGCCCCCAGCACCGCCGACCTGCTCAGCCGCCTCCTGGGGGGCCCTGACGCTGCTCCGGAGGTGCCCCCGGGTGACCTGCTGGGTGAAGAGGCTCCCCTCCTCTTCGCAAGCGCAGCCCCCTCCTCGAGCGCACAGAGCCCGCCCCGCGAGGGGCCAGCTGGTACGTTAGTCCATCCAGTGTCCAGCGGGGCGAGCGGTGGTGTGGCCTTGCTGTCAGGGCTCCCCGGGAGGGTCTGCTGAGGACGGTTGGGGTGGGGTCAGCCTGGCCCCTCGGCCACCCTCACCCACTGGAGGCGCAGCCCAGCCCGGCGTGCTGGAGGAGGCTGCTACTCTGCAGGGCGGGCTCCCGAGGCCCCTCCTGCCCCAGGAACTGCCACCCCGTCCCTCCCGGGCTGCCTCTCCCTGCACTGGGTCTGAGAGGCCCTGGTGCTGGCGGGCCCTGCTCGGCTTGGTGGCTGATGCTGTCGGGAGACGCCTAGCAGAGCCTCACCTCCCCGCTTGTTGGGTGTCCTCCCACAGCCGACCCCTTTGACCCTCTCCTGCTGCCATCTGGGCCCAACACCCAGCCGTGCTCCCAGCCTGACCTGTTCGGTGAATTTCTTCATTCGGAATCTCCTGCCGCCGCGCCTGCGTCCTTCCCGTCCACCCACAGCGCCCCACCGCCCGCCTGCAGCACCGACTTCCTGCACCTGGGTAAGCCTCCTGCAGTGGGCTCAGAGCGTCTGCCCTGGGCACTCCGCTGGGTTTCAGGAGGGCGGAAGGAGGTTTCTGGGGGCACTGGCACGCAGCCTCGATCTGTGTGGCTGGACTCGGCATGGGGAGCTCTTAGACGTGTGGACGGTTGTTGCTCTATGAACAGCGGCTCTTTGTCAGTTGGTCCGTTCAGTGGTCATGCGACACACCCTCGGGCCCCTGGGGGCCAAGGGAGTGGATCAGTGTGGTCGGAGCACAGTGTAGCCCCTGGGGGCAGCAGGTGCCCTCCCAGCTTCCCAGAGGACACCCAGGCAGTGCTGCTGTCTTTGCAGGAGATCTACCAGCAGAGCCCGGCAAGATGACGGCCTCCACCAGCCACCCGGATCTGCTGGGGGGGTGGGAGGCCTGGGCCGAGGCGCCGGCCCCCGCAGCTGCTGCAGAAGGTACGAGCCCAGCCCCGTGGAGACAGGTTCTCGGGCGGGCCTCTGCTGGGGCCTGGCGCGCACGTGTGCATGTGTGTCATGTGTGACGTGCCAGGGACCCCACTGCCGGAGGAGTGTGGGCTGCGAGGGGTCCCCTGTCCTGTGGTTCATCTGTGCCACGGCTGGGTCTCAGGGCCAGGCCCTTCCTTCCCCCCTGGGAGCGCCCCGGGAGGGAGTGCCATGGAAGGCCTGTGCGCCGTGCGCCCCGGGGTACTGCTCACGGACGTGTTTGCCCGGGGCAGCCCCCAGCCTGAGGCTCTCCCCAGGGCCCAACGCTGACGTACAGATACTGTCTTTTCTTTTGCATTTTTTCAGGAGGAATGAGGTCAGCTGTTATTTTGTGTGTTTCTAGTTACTTGTATTTTTTTACAGAGGAAGTTCAGTTTTTTTAAAGGTGTTATTTGTGTGTACTTATTAGTGGGAGGGGCAGACAGAGAGGGGGAGAGAGTCCCCAGCAGACCCCCCTGAGCTCAGGGCCGGGTGTGGGGCTCAATCTCACGACCCTGAGATCACAACCTGAGCTGAGACCAAGGGTTGCACGCTTAACCGCCTGAGCCACCGGGCACCCTTGGGATTCAGCGGTTTCTAGTTAACTTCTAAGAGCTCTCTATGTAGCAAGAGCCACCGCGTGTAAGGCCTGTGTGAGGTCATCATGGGCCATGTGGTGGTGACTCGCACAGATGCTACGGTGTCTTATGTGGAGGCTACTCTGCAGCTCATGCCCTCATGAGGAATGTGCTGAAGCCCGCGTGCACTCCACCCGGGTGTGGGGACGTGGGACTCCAGGGTCAGGGCGACGTGAACCGGCAGGCTGGCTGCCGGAAAGAGGCATCCTGGGCTGGCGTGCGGCCGCTTCTAGGGCTGCCGTGGGCACAGACAGTAGCCGATGCGGCCTCAGGAGCCCCCGGCACGCCTTCTCATACCCTCTGCGCTTCTCCAGGTCCCTTCTTCTCTGCAGGAGGCCAGCCTGCCGCCTCCAGTGCCCCCGCGAGCTGGACCAAGTCTCAGAGCCTGGACCCTTTTGCTGACCTCGGTGACCTCAGTTCTGGCCTTCAAGGTGATGTGCAGGACCCACCGGGTGGCAGGAGGGTGCAGTCTGTCTGGCCCTGGCCCCCTTGTGGGGGCTTGAGAGCCACGCCAACGCTGGGTGGCATCAGGCGCATGTGGGCCACCTGGAGAGCGGGGACTTCGTGTGGTGGCAGGATGGACGAGATGGCCCCGCCCCAGAGCCTGTGCCTGCTGCCTTTGGCCTCGACCCTCCTGGGGACATATCCTTGGGGTGCCTCTGGCTCCTGGGGACGCACGTGGGGCATCAAGACCATGAGTATCTGAGCAGGTTCTTGTCCCTTGGCAGTCAGCGGGCGGGTGGAAGTCCAGGCTGGAGACATCTGCTGGGAAGGCAAATTGCTCGGGGCGGGTGGCGGTGCTCCCCGGGGCTTTGTGGCTGCTCCCCGCAGCCCCTCATGGCGCCCAGGAGCCTTCGGGTTGGTGTGGAGATGGACCTTCCTCGGTGTGGGTCTGTAGGGCCCCCTCCCCTCCCCCCGCAACACTGGGGCTAGTTCTGCATCCATCTGGGTGAGCCCCTGGGGCTTGGTCTCTCAGTAGTTTCCATCTTGGTACATTCCTGGCGCTTCAGGCTGTGTCATCTCTCTGAGGGCGTTCCTGGGAGTTTGGGTTTTCCTGTGGCCTGCTTCCCTCCGTGGCCTGTGTGTGTCCACTCACACCAGGGGTAGGCTGCCCAGAGCCTCCTGTTGGCCTCGGGTCCTGCTGGGGGACACAGGACCTTTCAGGTCCCGAGTGACCCATCCTTGGGATGGAGCCTGGCCCTCAGCTGCACAGGGGCCCCAGATCCTCCGTCACATGGCCTCGGGGTCCTGGGAAAGCTGACGGGCGGGAAGGAGAAACAGATTCCAGTAGCAGACGTCAGAGCCCTCGACAGGTGATGGAGCAGCACATGAGGTTGGCGCAGCGCTGGAGTTGCTGGATGCGACCACGGCTGGCAGGTCCCCGTGGCGGTCCCGGCCCTTCTCCCAGGCACTGGGCCTTCGTCGAGACTGCATGGACTGGGAATCAGGAACAGCAGGGTCACCGTTAGTCTTCATGTGCTTCGAATTCAGCACCCAGTGGGTTATTTAGGAGACAGAACGGCGCGCTGAACCAGGTGCACGCGGCCGTCTCGTCAGCATCGGGAGCCCTCCCCTTGGGGTGTCTGAAAAGTCGGCAAAACTCAAAGCAAACGGAAGGAAATAATGAAGAGTCAAAACACACGAAGTAGAAAACCGATGAAACAAAACGTGGTTCTTTGAAAAGAAGAAACTCAAAAATCCGTAAAACCGGCAGAGCTCCACCAGGACAGATTGAAAGGGACGATCGCGCAAGGACACGGGGATGTCCCTGCAGGCACAGAGGCAGTGGAACCTGAGGTCTGGCGCCCGTCGGCCAGCATGGGGCCCGCTGTGGAGTGTCCCCGCCGCCGCGAAGGAGAGGAACGCGCACTTGAAGGTCTCCCAAAGAGGGAGGCCCCGGTCCTGGGGGGGCTTCGTTGGAGAATCCTACCAGGTGTGGAAAGAACGGACGCCAGTGCCCACAGCGTCTCCCAGGTGAGTTCAGGAAGCTCGTGTACCCTGGTACCCGACCGGAGTCCGTCAGGGACGTGCGGGCCCGTGCTCCTGTGTGGACGCGCACTCAGCACCACCCGCCAGGAGACCGTCCTCAGACACCACACCCCGCGGGTCTGTTCCAGAACGAGCCTGCTTCCCGGCCAGCGGGCACAGTCAGCGGCGCAGTCAGCAGCCCCGCCAGCCGCGTAGGGGAGGGCTGTTGGTGGTAGGCACCGGGACTGGAGTGTGGGGCGCAGGCGCCGACCCGGTGAGGACGGCGCAGGCCTGCAGGTTCAGCACGGTCCCTGCGGGCAAGACCAGGACAAGCTCACGGTCGTGTTCTCTTGGGGAGAGAACCCCGAGTGGCTGAGACGGTTCTGTGCGGGGAGAGGAGCGTGGGGGCTGCAGCCCCTGCCTGGGCCTCACCCTGTGGCTGCCGAAACCTGCACCTCCTGCTGTCAGAGCCGAATGGCCGCGGATGGGCCATTGCAGGTGGGAAAGTGACCTCGCCCTGACCCTCAGGCCTCACACGGCCACGGCTCAGCGGCAGTCCTAGACTGAAGCCCACGCAGGGAGACCTCAGGGCCCCGTAGCAGCCCCTGGAGCTGTGGCCACGGCCACCTCGACCACAGTCCACCGCGCACAAGACGGGACACGCTGTGGGGTGGGAAGAATGTTTCCGAGCTCCGTATCTGACAGCACAGACAGTACATGAGCATGGGGGTGGGTGAAAAGCCGTCCTCTTGGAACATGGGACAGGGTGCTGGGCACCCAGCGCTGGGGCCACGTGGCGAGGGCTACCCGGGGCGGGGCCTCTGTGGAAGCACGGCAGCCCCGAGTGCTGGCGGGAACGTGAGATGGCGTGGCCACTCCGCCGCTGAGCGGCCAGGTCTAATGGAAGTCCTCGTACAGCGACCGTGTATCTCGGAGAAGCGGCCAGGATCTGTGCCTGCCCAGGACCAGAAGCAGCCCGAGTCCTCCCAGCCCGTGTGGACACTGCGCGGCAGTAAAAAGGAGCAGGTCCTGAGTGAGAAGCAGCAGCCACAAAGCTTACCCACTCTGATCCCATTTCTAGAACATTCTTGAAACGACAGGCCTGGAGAGGGGGCACCCGGGTGTCCTGACGCGGTGCTTCGGTGAACCTGTGCCCATGGTGACCGTGTGCACGCGCCGCCGGCCTGGCGCTGGCAGGGCTGTGAGCGGGGCCTGGGCCCCGGAGGCGGTCGTGCGGCTCGCTGAGTGTGTGCGTCACGATAAACAGTGGAAGAAGCAGCCGGGCGTTCTGGGGGCGCGGGGGCCGCGTGCCTGCCCTTGTCCGCACGCGCGCACCTGCCGGCCCCTGCCCCCGGGGCGGCCGCCCGTCCTGGTGTCTGACATGCGTGTTGTCCGGGGCCTGGGCCTTGTCCGCAGCAGCTCCCCAGGGACGCGGCAGCTGTCGGGCGTTCTGGCGCTAACCTCTGTGAACTGTCTCCCCAGGCTCACCGGCTGGATTTGCTCCGGGGGCTTTTGGCGCCAAGACGGCCCCCCCTCCCACGGGCGGCAGCTCCTGGCAGCAGACGGGTCGGCCCCCGGCCCAGGGCACCCCGTGGCCCCCCCAGGCCAAGCCACCCCCCAAGGCCTGTCCGCAGCCAAGGCCTAACTATGCTGCCAACGTGAGCGTGATTGGTGGCCGAGAGGAGAGAGGGGTCCGGGCCCCCAGCTTCGGTGAGTCCTGTATCCTGGGCGCGGTGTGTCCACAGCACCGTCCTGCCCATTTGTCCAGCGAACGGCCCGCCCTGGGCAAGTGTCCAGCGAGGCCCAGTCTGTGTTCGCCCAGCGGGGCTCCCTGGGGTGCACTCGTGTCTGTGGTCGGGGGCTGCGGCCATGTGTGTCACGGGGATGCCACACGTGGGTAGACCCCCAGAGGTGACGGACGCGGCTGTCCTTGGTTCCCAGGGGCGGTTGGGCTGGAAACAAGTTGGCCAGCTGGGGGCCGTGTGCGCGTGGGGCCTGCCTCCTGCCTCCCGTTAGCGAGGTGTGCAGCGTCCTGCAGCCCCTCGCCGTGCGGGCAGGTCTCGCCGTGTGCGCCATGGGCAGGGCCCCACCCCGTGTCCGTGGCCAAGCCTCCACTCTCCCCCAGGCCAGAAGCCGAGAGTGTCCGAGAGCGACTTTGAGGACCTGCTGTCCCACCAGGGCTTCTCATCCAAGGCTGACCGGAAGGGGCCGAGGACTATGGCCGAGATGCGGCGGCAGGAGCAGGCGAGGGACGCAGACCCGCTGAAGCTGAAGGTGAGGCTGGGCGGGCGCCGGCTCTGGGGTGGGGGCTCCTGCACACGCAACAGCCAGCAGCCCCCCCCCCGTGCAGCACCCGATCCGGGACGCCACAGGGTCTTGGTCCGCATGCGGGCTGCGGTCGCCTCCCTGCCTTCTCGGCTGCATATGGGGTGATGGCCGAGTGCCGCAGCCGTCTACACTCGCCAGACGTGACCCTGTTGAGGGTGACTGGCCTCCTCTGTCCAGGGGTTGGGGGGGGTCCTCCCTGCAGGTGGCTGTGGCCTCGTGGGTCATGTGACTGCCCACGTCCTGGGAGTCATGGGGGGGAGCGGGGGCAGGCTGTCTCAGAACGACCCGCTGGCAGCGAGTGGTGTGTAGCCCGGCCCAGGGGGTGCCTGGGCGGGATCAACACAGAAACCGGGCGTCGGGTGCGTGACTAGGCCGAGCGTCTCGCGGGCAGAACCTTGCTCTGCGCAGTGGGTGGTGCGTGGAGCCGTTGGCACGATGCCCGCTGCTTGGGGGCAGGGGGCTGAGGCCCGGTCTGCTGTCTGAGCACCCGTGCGTCCCACAGCTCCTGGAGTGGACAGAGGGCAAGGAGAGGAACATCCGCGCGCTGCTGTCAACCCTACACACCGTGCTGTGGGACGGCGAGAGCCGCTGGGCCCCCGTGGGCATGGCCGACCTGGTGACCCCCGGGCAGGTGAAGAAGCAGTACCGCCGCGCCGTGCTGGTGGTGCACCCGGACAAGGTGAGCACGGGGCGGGCGGGGCGGGGCGGGGTCTGGGCTGGGGTGCTGCCGGCCGCGAGTCTGAGGCCTCCGCACCCCTGGTCCGGCCCCCAGGCCGCAGGGCAGCCCTACGAGCAGTACGCCAAGATGATCTTCATGGAGCTGAACGACGCGTGGGCCGAGTTCGAGAGCCAGGGCTCCCGGCCGCTCTTCTGAGCCGTCGTGGTCGAGGCTGCGCATGTGGCTCATGGAGCCGGAAGCTGCTGAGCTCGACCTCGAAGGTCCCGTCCGCGGCCGTCACGGCGTGGGCTGGTGTGGCCACCCCGGATCGCTGTGCTCCGCCCTCGGGTCGGGAACAGACACCGCTCCCCGGCACGAGAAGAAAAAGCATTCCAAAGCCTCTGAGTTTCCTTTTCTTTTTCTGGTCCCAAAGGAAACGTGTTGATTACGTCCCCCCGTAACTGTCACGGTTTGTGGTTCATGTCAGTCTGTCCAGCGGCCGTCGCCTCGAGAGCGTGTCTGCTCGGCCGCCCCGAGCCCCGTGCGCGACCGCTCCCTGTGTGTGATCAGCCTGCGACCGCCTGTACATAATTAAACTATTTTCTGATGACGCTTGTCTTGGCGCCCTGTGACCCCCTCTGTGCAGCGGTGCCACCGTCGGGCTGCTGTCGGCCCCGACCACGGAAGGCAGCGCAGGAGCCCTGCCTGGAGAGCCGCGGATTCGGGCCCCTCTGGGCCGCGGGGTCTGGGGGTCGGCCCTCCCTGCGAGCACTGGACGGGCCCCACAGTCCCTGCATGTGGCCAGAACGGACACCCCAGCGCTGGCCATGTCCCCGCGCCCCACCTGGCCACGTCCTCCCGGCGGAGCAGACACGGGCCCTTCGGAAGCCGTTGCTGAGGACGTCCGCGGCACCTGATGAGAAGCTCGTTGAAGCCAGTGCCCGTGTCTGCGTGGTCACTGCGCGTGGGCTTGGGCAGGGGGCACACGTCAGCCCGAAGCTTTGGTCAGAAGTGACTTCACAAGGTCCTGGGGTCGTCCTGGTCCTGCCCCGAGGCTGATGCAGGTCAGCACGGCAGGCCTCTGAGAGCTTGTGTGCCCCCTGGTTGCTGGGTCCAGAATGGTGCTGGAAAGGATCCAGAAGATTCTGGACGCATTGGGGGGTGTGGACGCCCGGTCCCACCACCCGCCTCCTGGGTGGGATTGGGTCACAGTTGAGTTAGGCCAGAGTGCGAGCCTGCAGACACCACAGAGGAGCACGGGGCTGCCGGGAGCCCAGCCCTGGACACCCCGACCTGCGCTCAGACCCCACCTGCCCCTGTGTGCACCCGTGCAGGTGTGCGGGCGGGCTGGCGGCCCAGGCCTCATGAGGACGGGCTCTGGCCTCCGCCCTGCAATCCCTCGGGGGTCTTGTGGCGGCAGGATGCTGGGTGGGACCCCGCCTGCCCCGGCCCCCAGGCCTGGCCGCTCCGCCCCCTCCGCCCCCTCCCGGCCCCGGCGGCTCTGAGCCTGGAGCGCCGCGCCGCCGTCTGTCCTTGCAGAGGTGATGGCTCCCACGGGGCACCGGGCGCGGAGTCCCTGGGTTGTGACGCCCTCACAGCTATTCTTAGCCTCCGGCTCTTCAACAAATAATGAGCGGCCTAAATAGCTTCAGAGATTCCGCATCAAAGCCGCTCTGGACCCGGCGCCAGGCCAGACTTGCCAGGACCCCTCCCGAGCCCTGGCCCCCCCGCCTCCCCCCCCCCCCCGCCCCCGTAGTTTGCCCTAATTTACTGTCTTGGGGTGACATTCAGAGGTTCCCCCTGTGCGGCCCACAGAGCTCCTAGCCTGTGGACCCGGCGTGGGGGCTGCTCTGTGTCCTGCAGGGCCCGACCTGGGGGTGATGAGGACGGTCAGGGGCCAGGGGCGATTCCTGGGCACCATCACAGTCCCCGTCTGGATGTGGGCTCGGGTCAGGGACCAGCCCAGGACCCCGTGCCCGCCCCAGGTCTGTAGGAGATGCCTCTCCCGTGACGGCGACCTCGGGGCCCTGGGGACGCCGACCCGCTGCGGGTGTGTCCCCCCTCCCCACCCCGACAGCCGGCGCCACCCCATCTCTGGGGCCCCGGCTGGGCTTGGCGGTTGTCTTTGTGCCTGGTGACGCGCCCTCCTTCCTGCCAGCACCTGTGTCTGCGGCTCCTGCGGGACGGACGGTCTGAGATCCGAGTCTCCACGTGGGGCCCACAACCTGGGCGTGGCCGCGGGCACCGGGGCTGTGTCCTTGGTCCCGGGCACGAAGCAGCCTCATGGCCCGGCTGGCTCGGGCAGAGGGCGGGGCGCTTGATCTCAGGGCTGTGAGCTCAAGCCCCACTCGGGTGTGGAGAGGACTTTTAAAAGAATAAAATCCTTAAAACAACCCGCTTTCGGTTCTGTTCCCGCCTGGTTCCTGGCAGGTGCTCGATGCAGGAAATACGTGCGAGTACAGTGAACGATTACGGGGCGCCAGCGCCGCGGGGCTGGGGGTTCCCTCCTGCCCCCGACTCTGCCCTCATCCCCGTGCCCCCAGGGCCCCCACCCCATTGCCTGCAGCCTGTCGGGTCGCCCCTGACGCCGGCGGCGCTGCCGGGAGGGCAGGGCACACGGAGGGACACAGGCTCTTACCCGCGGCTGGGCGCGCCCCCCGGGGCATGAGGGAGGCCTGGATGGGGAGGAAATCCTGCTGGGTGGCACCTGGCCTGCACACACGCTGGACAGGCGGGGCGGGGGCCCCCGAGGTGGCCCGACGCGTGGCCACAGCCCAGCTCCAGCTGCGCGGGAGCCGCAGGCGGGCTTCTCAACTGGCCACGGAGCACGCTGTTCCTCACGCGGCGGCGCCAGGTGGGACACAGGCTCCTGGGGGGGGGGGGCGGGAGTCCCGCCGCCCACCCCAAGCCCACGGCTGTCTCCGAGGCTGATCTGCACTGTCCGCGAATGGTTAGGACCCATGAGGCCGTCGTCGGGACCAACGGCAGCATCGGGAGTCGGGCTGCCTGCCTCGGTGGCCACCGTGAGGGCCCTTGCCCGGGACACGCCCGCATTCCTGCCCTGCCCCGTGTTCAGGTCTTTGGCTGTGACCGCTGGAGCGCTGTGCCAGCCGCGGAGGGGTGCCAGCCTCCCCGCGGCCCCGTACGCCCCGCAGGTCTGGGCCCGGGCTTCTTGCCAGGTGCACGCAGCTCACCATCCTGTGCCGTCCCCTCGCTCCGCGCTCGCCTTGCTGGCCGCCGCGTGAGGGCCGCACGGAGGGCTGCCCGGGCCCCAGGCTGCGGGTCGGTGTCGCTGCCCCGGGACAGCAGGAGGCCTTGGGGCAGCGGAGGCCGGGGGCCACGGACTCAGTTGGAAGCCCCCACCCAGCCCTGGGCAAGCCCTGGGGGGGGAGGGAGGGGCACCCAGCTGGGGGTGGCCCCACCCGCCTTCAGCCTCAGCTGGACCGCCTGCCTGGGCTGTCGGGGTCCTTGCCCGCAGGGGGCTCTGCAGGCGGGCTCCGCCCGGATCCTGAGCTGTGCCCCCAGCCCTGGTTCCGCCCGGCCCCGCGGCCAGGAGCAGCGCTCACCCCCGTGTCCAGGCAGGCCTGACCCCCCGCGCCGTCTGCCCGGGAGTCACTGTGCTGGCGAGGGGCCCCTGGGGTGTTGAGGGCACAGGATCCGGGTGGGGATCGGCCGATGGGTGACCGTCCACAAGGGCTGAGGTCAGCGTCTGCCCCATCCCCTCCTCGTCCCCCGCCCCCGGGCACCCCTGGGAGCCCCACGTCCCAGCTCCAGGCTCACCTGCCAGGAGCCAGAGCTGCAGGGGCCCCACCCTCGGGCAGGAAATGCCAACTGTCCCTGTGCCGGCTCTACGGGCCGTCCTCCCCGGCAGCAAACCCTGGCCGGGCCCCAGGCCGGCCGCCCCCCGGCTGCCCCAGGGGAACAGGCTGCGCCCCGTCCCTCAAGCTGAGGACGCACACGTCCCCACAGGTCATAGCGGCCAAGCAGCGCATCCCCACCCACACCGGGCCCCTGGCCAGCCCTGTCCAGGCGCATTGCGTGGCCGCCACCAGGCCTCTGCCCCACCAGGCGCCGCGCCCCTGCCCGGGAGCTGGAGAGGAGGGGCGGGGGGTGACGACAGGGCACGTGCGGAAGGGGCCAGGCGGGGAAACACGGCGCGTGCACTGTGGGGCCTGCTCCGGCCGCCCACGGCGATGCGGGGGGCTGGGCTGGGGGCCTCTCGGCTCACTTGGGGAGAGGCTGTGAACTGGGGGAGGGCGCAGAGCCCAGCCAGGCGGGGGCAATGCCAGGGCAGCCGAGGGGCCCCAGGGGGCAGTCCCGCCCGTGGAGGTCACGCACCTGGCGGAGTCCAAGGGCTGAGCCCGGCTCAGGAGGGACTGCAGGGTGTGGTGCAAAGCGGGACCTGTTACAGGGACCCGCTGGGCTTGCTGGAGGGCGGAGGGGGGCCTCTGGGGCACAGAGTGGCTGGGACAGGGCAGGGGGTGGGCAGCACATCCTGGGCGGCCATTCGTGGACCCAGGACGGAGGTCTGCGGCCCGGTGGGGGTCACGTGGTCATGTGATGGGTTCCAGGGAGGGGCCACTGGTCAGAGAGAGGAGCCCACCCCCAAACTGGGGGATGCGACCAGATGCCCCCTGAGGCCTGGAGATGCCCCAGCCTGGACATTCCCATTGTGGGGGCCGCCCTCCTGGTGACTGTGAGACACGGGGTCCCGTCGGTGGGGGCAGGGCGCCCGTGGAAAGTGCATGTCATTGCCAGACCCCGGCGGGCTGCAGTGTGGCCCAGCATGTGGGGTGGGGCCGGGTCTGAGCAGCGCAGCACCACCCGCCCGGCTCCCGGAGCCCCAGGGACGAGCTCCCAGCGGCTGCCCCATGGCCAGCACGGCCCAGGGAGCGGGGAAGAGGCCGTGGTGTCGGGAGGGAGGCACGCGAGGCCCTGATGAGCGACAACCACCGTCCCAGTTCGCCTCCGCGACTCCTGCCACAACCTCCCAAGGCCTCACGGGGTCCAACAGCAGGGGGACCCCAGCATCCGCTTGCATTTGAAGTTTCTGGGCAATCCCCAGTGCACCAAAGTCCGTCCCAGCCCCCTGGGGGTCCGCGCCCCTGGCAGTCCCCACTCCAAACCCAAAGGCCTGTGGGAGCCGGAACATGATGTGCCCTGTGGCGCGGGGGCCAGATGGGACTGGCAGGGGCCGGGCCTCCCTGGAGGGAGCAAAGGGGCGCCCGGGAGGGGCCTCCGGGAGGGGCCTCCAGGAGGCTGAGCTCAGCGGCCTCTGCCATCTGCAGGACTGCGTGGGGGCACAGAGGGTTCTCTGGACGCCGGGGGGCCTGCAACCCAGCATAATATGGTCTTCGTGCCTTGGATCGGGGTTCCCGGCCTGGAGGGCCATCCCTGGAGCAGGTGGAGGGCCCAGCTAGGGCGCCCCCCACGCCCGGCACGCTGCGTGGCCCCTCCCTTCCGCTTCCTGGAACCCTCCTCTGTACCCCCACCCAGGACCCACCCTGGGACTGCGGCCTCCTCCGGTGCCTCTGAACTCACAGCCGGGTCTCCCCCAGCTACTTGTTCCCGCCTCCCTGTGGCCGCTGCAGGTCTTCCAGGCCCTGAGGGCGACACAACTACCAAGGCAGCATTGCCCCCCCCAACCCCCCCACCCCGTCCACAGGGGCAGACCCGGCAGGTGGTGGTGCGCAGCTGCGTCACCTCATGTCCTGGCCACCTGCCTGGAGGTGGCCCTCCCTGGGCTGCCCAGCTGCCTGGTCTCCCCGTCCTGGCGTGGGGCACCAGTCACTCTGATCCGGGACTGTCACTGGCCTTGTCTGTTTCCGCTGGGACAGTCGGAGACTTGGTCGGGGCCTGGGCACCTGTGAGAACAGATGGGGGTCTCTGTGTGGGCGGAGAGTGCAGGACAGGCAACGACAGGGCCAGAGACGGCGGCCTGACACAGGGATGGGGGGGTTGGGGGCCGGGCAGCACCCCGGGACCCCAGGCTCAGGGCTCTGTGTGTGGCGCTCAGCCAGCCCCAGACTGTGGAGTCAGTGGGGCTGTGGGGTCCCCACTGAGCTGGGGGCCTGTGTGCTCCTCCCTCCTATGAGCCTGCGCCGCCCTGACACTGCCCTCGGGTCAGCCGGTCAGCCGGGTGTTGCCCTGCAGGTGGCTCATGAAGGTCACAGGGTCATGGGTCGTGGGGCCTGCTCCGGACTCAGCTGAGGTCACGGCTCTGTGCGTTGCACCCCCAGGCCCATTTGGTGGCAGGGGCGGAGGGGAGAGCCTGGAGCGGGGAGCAGTGACTTCTCTGCTTCCTGGGCTGACCGCTCCCTCCAGCATCCACACCCAGGTTGGGAGGCACCGGAAGGGCCAAGGCTGAGCAGACCCTCAAGGCCCTGGCACACCTGGAACAGCTGAGCACAGAACACCTGTCCCCAGACCCGCGGGAGGCGGGGGCTCTCACCAGTGTCTGGAGGAGGGGGCAGTGATGCAGTGGGACCACGGGGGTCAGCCGGGGCGGGCAGCTCAGGGGCTCCGCGCAGCCCTCGGCTCCCCTTTGGGCAGCAGCTCCCTCACGCGCTGGCCCAGATCTGCGGGGCAGGACCCGTCAGCAGGACAAGGGAGGGTGTGGGGGCCGGAGCCGGGGCCTGGGATCCAGGGAGGCTGCAGCAGTGGGTCCTGGGAGGTGCGTCCCGGGGCGGGCGCGGCCGGCGGGGGCGGCTCTGGCCGCGGAGCCTCCGACCTTGCGGCGACCCCGCGCTCCCCGCAGTGCGGCTCGGCGGCGGGGAAATCCCGGAGGCCGGGGGAGGGGGCGGCGGGGGCGGGGCCGCGGGGCGGAGCGTCCGCAGCGACCTTCAGGCGTCCCTGCCCCGCGGGGGCCGCCGCCCTGCGCCACCCGCCGCCCCGCCCCGGCCCCGCCCACTCCCCCGCCCACGCCCGCTGGCCCCGCCCCCGGCCCCGCTGGCCCCGCCCCGGCCCCACTGGCCCCGCCCCCAGGCCGCGGAGCCGGCCCCGCGCGCGCTCCTGCTCTGAGAACTACGGCGGCGGCGGGCGGCTCCCTCCGCGGGGCGCGTGGGGGCCCGGAGTCGGGGGCGCGCTCGTCCCGCCCTGGGGCGCCGGGCCCGGGGGCGGCGCGGGGGCGCGGGGGCGCGCAGGGGCCTCGCCCGGGTCGGGACCCCGTGGGCGCGGCGGGAGCCCCTTCCCAGCGCGGGGCGGCGCGCACGGGGCCTCCGGGCGGGCGGGGCGGCGGGGGCGCGGCTCCGTGGTCCCGCCCCGCGCCCCGCCCCGCGCCCCGCCCCGCGCCCCGCTGGCCCCGCCCCGTCGTGACGCCCGGACGCGGGCGGGGGGTGCGCCTCCGTGTGACGCGCCTCCCGGTGCCCTTCAGCCGCCGCCGCGTTCCCGGCGCCACATGGACCCGGCCGGCCCGAGCGCGCCCCGCCGCTGACCGCCCCGGCCCGGGAAGGTAACGCCGCCGCCCCGCGCCCCGCGCCCCCGCCGCCCCGGCTGCCCCCGGCTGCCCCCGCTCCCCCGCCGCCCGGCAAGGCCCCCCGCCGCCCCGCCGCCCCCGGCCCCGGGAGCCCCCCAGCCCCCCAGCTCCCGCGCACCCCTCCCCGGCCCCCCGGCTCGCCCCGCCGCCCCGGCCCCCCGGGAGGCCCCAGCGCCCCCCCCACCCCGCCGCCCGCCCGCACCCCGGCCCCGG
Organism: Vulpes vulpes; assembly: GCF_048418805.1. Lineage (NCBI taxonomy): Eukaryota > Metazoa > Chordata > Mammalia > Carnivora > Canidae > Vulpes > Vulpes vulpes. Next base: position 139,721,659 of record NC_132793.1, read on the forward strand.
GCGGGCGCTGTCCGCGGACTCGGTGCTGAAGCGGCCCCGCGCGGCTCTTCCTCGCTCCCGCCGCGGTCGGGCTCCCGCCCTCGCGTCCCCCGCCCCCCCCGCCCCTCCCCGCGCCCCCCGCGCCCCCGCCCCGGGGCCGCTCGGCACCTCGCCCGCCCGCAAAGCCAAGGGGTGCGGCGGCAGCGGGAGCGGGCCCAAGCCTGGGGGACTCCGCGGCGCCCCGACCTGGCTGTGGCTGGGCCCGGCTTCCCCACCCCTCAGGACCCGGGGCACAAGTTTGGAGGAGAATCTGCTTTGCGGCAAGGGCGCCCTGTGCGCCAGCGCCCTGCGGGGAGGCGGCCCCCCCAGCACCCCCCCGGCCCCCCCAGCACCCCCCCAGCACCCCCAGCCCCCCCCAGCACCCCCAGCACCCCCCACCCCCCCCAGGCCACACCAGTGCGGGTCTCCTGGGAGGAGAACCCCGGAAAGCTCTGGATCTCAGCCCTGGGCCGCCCTGCCCAGAGGCCCTACAAGCGGGGAGGGGGAGCACTGCAGCCCCTGGTTTAGGCAGCGCTTCCACACCAGAGTTCAGCGACCTGGACCCTGGAGGCCCGGCAGGCGCAGGTGGGGGCAGCAGAGCAGGTGGGGGAGGCTGCCCTCCCACGGGGTCTCCCACCCCAGTCTCCGCCATGCTGGTGGCAGTGGGCACAGGAACTTCCCCTGGGTACAGCCTGGTCTCCCGGGGCTCCTGTAAGAAGCCAAGGGGAGCTCCCTGAAGGGGCATCCAGCCAGGCCCCACCCCTCCATACTCCTTCTGTCCCTTAGGTGACCCCCCACCCCTGTGGCCCAGGGCCCAGCAAGGAGGCGGAAGAGCCAGTCACCTTCAAACACCCCTTGGGCCTGACCGGGCTTCAGGCAGCCTGGCTCCTGGGAGCTGTGCTCTCCCGGGCTCTGCGCCGCATCCCCATCCCCACAGTAGCCACCATAATCCGGTTTCTGAAAACCAGGAACCAGGTGAGACCACTTTGTAGGTGGAGCAGGTCTTGGGATCTACGTGCCCAGGTCAGGGTGTGGGGTGGAAGCCCCAGACCCCAGTGTCCCTGTCAGCGTCAGCTCCAGCCCTCAGGTGGGGACCTGACCTGTGAAGCCATCCTCAGACCACAGACCCGTGCTCAGGGGCCAGCAGGTACAGATGAGGAAGCCACCCTCACCCCGGCCTGCTCGGGGTGACCTGTGACCACTTCCTCTCCCCCAGCAGAGAACTCCTGGCCACACTTGCATGTGAGTTCTGACCCTTGGAGGAGCCGCTGAGGAATCAAAGCCATCGTCATGGAGTTCGTGATGAAACAGGCCCTGGGAGGTAGGGAGTAGGGGCATCATGTTCCCAGGGGGTCGCTGGCCACACACCTCACGGGGCACACTCCCTACACGGTCCCCCTCGGGCTTCACCTGCCCACTGGCCCCCTCAGGACGGAGCCCGGGGGTGGAGGAGGACGCAGCCTGGCACACTGTGGTCGGGGCAGAGCCATCCAGGCCGCGCCAAGGCTGGGGTCGACGGTTAAGCGGCAGCACCCTCCCCTCTGGGAGGATAGCCCAGGGTGCGTGCCAGGGGCGCCAAGGGCCAAGTGCAACTGGCAGGGTCTGGTGGGCCCCATGGGGGCTTTGCTCTTGGGGAGCAGAGCCTGGGGAAGCTGTAGAGTGGCTGCAGCAGGGGAGGCGGGAGGCTGCCAGAGCCGGGGCAGTGGGCTCACCCGGGGTGGGGGCAGCAGCGGGCACAGGTCCCGGTGGGACCTAGGGGCATGAGAAGATGCCACGGTGGCCGTGCATCCCCGGCCCCCTTCCACAGAGGTGGTGCAGCGGTGTGTGTGCTGGCGTGAGCGAGCGTGGGGGGACCGCCCGTCGAACCCCGCTGGCTCGTATCTGAAGGGAATCCTGTGCCTGTTTGGTTCAAAAGGACAGTGTCGTGGCCAGAGACCCTGGCCCAGGAGGCGGGCAGGGCGACGGACTGAGGTCCCCACCAGCCTGGGTGCATCGCGCTGGAGCCGTGGGGCCCGCCGGCCATCCGTGTGCCCCAGCGCCCCCGGCTGCTGCATCGGCTCCCCACAGCTGCCTGCAGCGGCACCTGACCGCCGTCCCGGGGGGTTTTCCCGTGGTGGCCTCTGTGGGCCACACCCTGACCAGGTCGCCTTTGCAGCCTGGCATGAGTCAGTTGCTGCACCTTGTGGCGCTGCTGCAGCGGCAGAAGGGGTCGGGGCCTTGCTTCTGGAGGTGGGGGGCTGCTGCGCCACTGGTGGGGGGCAGGATGGCAGGGCCACCAAGCCCAGGACCGGGGCCCCAGGGGTGGGCTTGTCCCTGGCGGAAGCGCCGCATTTCTGCTGCTGTGAGTTAAGTGGAAAGACACTGGGGGCTGGCCTGGGGCCACGTTCCCGGAGATTTCGTGGTCAAGGCTAGGCTGCAGGTTGAGTCTAATTATAATGATTACGTCACCAGGACATGATTCAGGGACGAGCATCCTGGCTCTGGGAGCAGTCGGTGTTCCACCCAGCCAGTCCCAGGCTGTTACAGATAATTAATTAGGTGGCTAATTCAGGCCCTGAGGTGGGTTTGTGAGAAACCTGAAATATCTGATTTGGCTGTCTACATGGCTGAAATTAGCTGGGTAATTGCCAGCCTGGATTCCCTTTGTTCCATGTCAGCCCAAAGTTTCTCCTGCGGCGGCGACGGGGACACGTGGGAGCTGCAGGGGGGCAGAGGCACCTTGGAGCGCCCTGTCCGCAGCTGTCACGGGGTGGCCCAGCCAGGTGCTGCCCCCAACACTTGTCACCCCCTGCTGGGGTTGGGGGCTGCGTGCGGGCTTCCCCAGTGAGACCTTGTATTTTAGTTCCCCCTGGACGGGCATCATTTGGCCTCTCAGGATGAGTGCGTGCAGACAGACGGACAGGGACGGACCCAGACCCAGAGGGATGGTGCCGGGAGGCCACTCAGAGAGGTAGACCCGAGACACAGGGAGCAGGCGGGCGGCAGGTCAGCGGGGGACAGGGGGGCACAGGCTGCCTGGGGACCTGCGGGCGATGGGGGGCCCGAGATCACGACGGACAAACCCAAGGGCGAGAGACACAGATGGACAGACAGATGTATCAGAAACAAACCGAGAGACAGAGTCAGGGCTGGACGCCCAGAGGCCACACTGCCGTGCGGAGGGAGGCCAGCGGCAGGAGGGGCGGCGGGGTCGAGGGCCTGGACGCAGCCTCCTGGGGCCGTGGCCGTGGCCGTGGGAGACCGTCCCCGGCCGGCAGGGCTGCTGTGCGGTCCTGACCGTGCGTCTCGTGGAGGAGCCTTCGGGGGCGGCCTGGTGGCAGCGGTGGCTCCAGGCTGCGCAGGCCGTGTCCAGAGGCAGAGCAGTGGGGCACCCACAGGCCCCGGGCACGGCTGTTTCCGTAGGGCCGGGTCCACCCTGAGGCTCGGGGGTGATGAACTCAGCGCCAGCCTGAAATTCAGGGGCTGCTGGGCCAGGAGCTCGGCTGCAGATGGGACGGCGGTGGCGTCCCCGGAGACCCCGGCCTTCCCCACGGCCCGTCCCTGCGTGCAGCCCCGCTGAAGCCCAGCCCGGCCGGGGGGCTGCTGGCGCCGCCGCCACCGCCGCTGTGTGGCCCTTGGCGAGGGCTGTGTCCTCCACAGTCTGTCTGGGGCCAGGAGGCAACTGCTACTGGCAGGAAGGGGAGGGAGCGCTGGCCGTGGTGAGAGGGAGGGCAGGGCCCAGCGGCCAGGAGGGGCCTGCCCACCGGGAGGGGGCTGTCCTTGGCCCCAGGGACTGAGCAGTGGGACGAGGGGCGGCCCCGACTGGTGGCCTCCCTGCAGCGGGTAGGCAGCGGGCCCGGGCTCCTTTGCCTGCCGGGGCAGGATCTGCCCAAACCACCACCACCCCCCCACCCCCACCCCCGTCCCGGGCCCCCGGAGCGGACCTGGAGGGTCTGCCCTCAGGTCTGGGTTCTTTGTGGGGTGACCCGGGGGCACTTTGGTTCCTTCAGAGTCAGATGGGATCCCCGTGGACACCGCGGCCGGGGAGGGGGGTCCCCTTGGGGCCACCCTGGGACTCCCCCGGATTGGATGCTCGGTCCCTCAGAGAAGAGGGCCTTGCAGAGTCGCGGTGGTGGACTGGACACGGCCGGGGGCTGGGGCTCCAGGCTGTGATCTGAAAGCAGAGTCCCCGAGGCCAGGAAGCGGCGATGGCCCTGGAGCTATAGTCACACGAGGTCGAGAGCGGGGGCTGTCACGGTACCGAGGTCGGTGGCTGGTGTAGACGCGAGCAGGGCAAGTCAGGCCCGACAACTGGCTCGCGGCCGGCTGTCTTGCTGCCCTGCCTCGGGTGCCTCGTTCCTCGTCCAGAGCAGGCTCGGGTGCTCGGGGCTGGTGCGGGGCGGGGGAGGGCTTCACGGGGGGGCACCTGAGCTGGGATTCGAGGGTGCACAGATGAGCCGGGGCCACCGCATGGAGACAGCAGGACGTGATGGGACACCCGCTGCCTCGGGCTCCCCAGGGCCTGGTCACTGTGTCCCGAGTCCTGGGGCACTCGGCCTGGGCCGGCCTGGACTGGGGAGGCTGCCCTCTCCTGGGAGTGGGAGGGCTTGGGGCCTGTGCTCAGGTCATCAGGGTGAGGGCTGAGCGGCCCCCAGCCCGAGGCCTGTGCGTCTGAGGGGACAGCGGCTCTGCTGAGCCAGCCGCGGGGGCGTGGGAGGGACCCGGGCACCGTCACCCAGCCCTCCGTGGACAGGAGAGCATCTCAGACACGTACGGCAGGGGGAGCCTCCGGGTGCCGCTGTGGTCGGGGGCCTCTGCGCCCTGGGGCAGCGGGCTGTACGCCGTGTGCGGGGACGGCTTGGGGGCTGTTGGGGGCCAGCCCCAGATGTGGCAGGGCTGCCGGGGTTCCCAGCTGGGTGCTCACATGGAGGGGGGGGGTTGCAGGCGAGTGTTCCTCTGGGCCGGGAGCCCTGGCCAGAGAAGCTTCTCCTTCAGGGCCCCCCCACCCCCCGGTCTGGCACCTGCTTCTGTTAAGCATCCGGAGTACCCCTCCCGCTGGCTCTGTGACTCCTGGTTGTGCCAACGTCAGGTCACAGGGCCCCTCCCGGACTCTCCCTACCTTGCCCTCTAGGACCCGGGTCAGAGCTGCGGGCAGGCTGAGAGCCCAGCTGGTCCTGCTGCACCCCCGGTGTCCACCCACGGAAGCCTGCCCTGAGGGTGAGGCCAGGGTGGCACAGGCTCTCCCGACCAGGTGGGCAGTGTGGAGTGCCTGCCCCGGTACCTGGAGCACATCAGGTGGAGTTGATCTGAGAGGCCGGCCCCAGGCCCCGAGCCCTCCAAGGCAGGGCTGCATCCCTCCCTGCTCGTCCTCGCGAGCGGGGCGTCTCCATGGGCAGCCAGCAGCAAGTGGGTGACAGAACACCACCACCAGGGTGGGCGCCGGCTCGCTCCCCTGGGCTCGGGAGAGACCCGCTTCTCCCACGTCTCTCGGAGGCTGCAAAGGCCTCAGAGAAACGGCCTTTTCTCCCTAACCACGAAGGACAGCCCTTCCCGCAGGACAGTGTGCTCCTCGTTGGTTAAGCTACAGCTCGGTTATAAAGCTTCAGCCCCCGAACGGGAATAAAGTGGATGTATTCTACGCCAGCCGAGAAGGAAAGTCGTTTATTTCCGTTGGTTGCCAGGAAATTCTGGTTGGGATTAAAGCGTTCACTGTAGGAGCTCCCGTGCCAGGGGCTCTCAGTGATCGCACAGCGCGGGGGCCTGCTCGGGGTCGCTGCTCATCTAACGCTGGGCCTTAAACCAGCAGAGTGAGCCCGAGGCCAGGCAGACGCCAAGGGCAACATGGATCAGAGAGGAGCACCCGGGGGGCGGGGTAGAGCACTCCAGAGGGGCGGGGTGGGGAGCACTCCCGAGGGGTGGGGTGAGGAGCACTCTGCTGCGGGCTGGGGAACACTCGGGGAGGGGGCGTGGAGTGGGGAGCACTCTGCTGCGGGGCCGGGAGCACCCCGGTGGGGCGGGGAGCACTGCTGCGGGGGCGGGGAGCGCTCTGGGGGGCAGGGCGGGGAGAGCACCCCAGGTGTGGGGCGGGGAGCACTCTGCTCCTGTGTAGCAGGGATGGAGGCTTGGGGTCTGCGCAGCCCTTGCTCTCCACCTGCCTGTGTTCGGGCTTCTGTGAGTCTCTTTTCTTTTCCTTTTAAAGATTGGCTGCTTCTTTCTGAAGATTTTATTTACGTGGGAGAGAGGGAGCACAAGCTGGGGGAGGGGTGTGCGAGAAGTCGGCTCTGTGCTGAGCAGCGAGCCCCACGCGGGCTCTGTCCCACAACCCATGAGACCACGGCCTGAGCCAAGACCAAGACTCGGGTGCTTGCCTGACCGAGCCCCCAAGTGCCCCCAAATCTCTGCTCTCTAGACTTGCTCCCGTTTTTCTCATCTCCCGGGGGTGGGGAGTGGGGGAATGACTTCTCTACCCTCTCAGGACTCAGTCCGCACCTCTGGCTTCCGTTTCTTAGGGGGCAGCCTAAGGGAGGGTCCCCACTCCACCCTGGAGGCCCCCTTGGGTCCAGTGGGCTTGACTGAACTGTGGCAACCGGACTGAGGCCAGGCAGCTGCTCAGGACCCAGCAGAGGGCTTGGGGTTCTGGGTTCTGAGTGCTGTGTGCTGTGTGCTGCTGCTGCTGAGTGCCATCTATTGAGTCCCAGGTGCTAAATGCTTTGTGCTAAGTTCTGAGGGTGCCGGGTACTGATTGCTGGCGTCTGGGTGTTAAACTGGGTCTGAATGCTGGGTACTGAGAGTGCTGGGTGTTGGGTTCTGGTTCTGAGTGCCAAGGATGCTGTATACTGGGTGTCTCGTGCTGAGTGCTACATGCTGGGTGCTGGGTGCCAGGTACTCAATGCTGGGTGTTGAGAGTGCTCCACACTGGGTGCCTGGTGTTGAGTGCTAGGTGCTAGGTACTGAGGTGCTATATGTTGGGTGCTGGGTGCTAGGTGCCAGTGCTGGTGTTGAGCGCTGGGTCTGGGTGTTGAGTGCTGCATGCTGGGTATGTGGTGCTGAGTGCTATGTGCTATGTGCTGAGGGTGCTGAGGGTGCTGGGTGCCAGGTGCTCAGTGCTGTGAGTTGAGTGCTGGCTGTGGGTGTTGAGAAGTGCTGCACGCTGGGTGCCTGGTGCTGAGGGTGCTGTATGCTGGGTGCCAGTTCCTACGGGGACTCAGGAGTGGGGACCCGGGTCAGGCAGCTGTGACAGGGCCCTGGGAGGAGGGTGGCCCCGCAGGGAGCACCCTGCCCCGGCTTGCCGTCAGGGGGGAGGCTGTGGGAGGCCCACCTCCCTGGCTTCCTGCCCCGCGCGGGGCTGGCCAAGCGCCCAGTCGGCCCCACCCTGTGAGATCCGGGCCTGAGATCGGGCCTGGATATGTGGGGGGGGGCCTCCCTGTCCCGGGGCCTTGCGCCTCTGGGCAGAGCAGGGGCTGGCAGTGCCCGGCCTCGGCCGCCGCGCGGCTGGCATCGCGGGAGAGCCGGCGCCCCGCGAGTGGGGAGTGGGCGCCCGGAGACCATGCCCAAGCCGCGCCCAGCGTCCCAGGCCTGGCGCCGCGTGGCTCACGGGGCCGCGTCCTCCCTGGAAGCCCGGAGCCCACGCCCTTGCCTGGACCCCCAGCAGGCGCGGGCATCGGGGGTCGTGAGGTGGGGGAGGCCCATGTGGCTGACAAGGGTGTGCCCGGGCCGAGGACACCGGGGAAGGCGGGCGCTGCGCTGGCGGGCGGCTCTGGGCCCAGGGCCCCGGGGCGCAGCTGCCACAGGCCCGGGTCGGAGCCGGAGTGGCCCCAGGTGGCGGGCGCGCCGCGTGGGCAGTGGCCGGCTTGCTCTCTCCCCGGAGGGTGAGGGGCGCGGGCCCGAGCCCCTCCTGTCGGGGCGGGGGGGAGGTCCGCTGTCCAGGAGTGTCTGTGGCTCGTGTGCACACGGGCTCCAGGCTGTGACCGGCGCGGCCCCGGGGGCGGGGCTTGGCAGGAGCCCCGTGCTGTCCCCGCGCCCACCTCCGCCTTCGCCCTGTGGATCCAGGGACCAGCGGGCCGCCCTTGTGGGGAAGGGAAACCGCACGGAGTCCAGAGGCCGCACAGAATCGGACCGCGTGGCCTTCAGGTCACTCGCTGGCGTCACTCTTTACCTAAAAATACTTCCTCAGGGAGGGACGGCGTCAGGTCCATTTCTGACTTTAAAACACCGTACCCGCTCCCCTGTGCCGTGGGGTCATCAGCGGAGCCCTGGCGGCGGCACCCTGTGCTCCAAGGGGTGCGACCTGCCCTGCGGTCGGTGGCCAGGGGCAGGAGGCTGTGCGTGGGGGGCCGTGTGCAGAGGCTTGCAGCTCCCCCCCCACCGCGGGCGGGCCTCCTCCGAGCAGGCCGAGGGGGCTGGGGCGGGACGTAAAGCCCCACTATGCTCCCGGGAGCCCCCATGCCCTGCGTGTCTCCTGTCATGTGCTCGTTGCGATTAGCGCGGCCGTTACTTGTCGGGGGACCCCGAGCCGCAGGGGCTAACACGGCCGCACGGGGAGGCCGGGGCGGGGGTCGGGAAGGGCTGGGGTGGGGGTGGTCGGAATCCGTTACATCCTTGCTGCCGCGAATCAAGGAGGTGCTGGAATTGTGACCCGTGTTCCCCAAGTGCCCTCTACAGGGATCACGCCAACCTGTGCCCCCCCATAATGCACCTTACGCACCGGCTCCCCACGCAGGGTTTCGTAGGACTAGTGCTGGTCGAATAGATAAAATGTGCTTATTTTAAATTGATCTTTAAAATTTTGATTTTAATCCAACATCTTTCTTTTACTCCATGCAGTTTTTGGATACCTTGTAGCTGCCACATTGTGATTTATACATTTTAGGTGAATTTTCTCTTATTTACTGACACCTTGCCGTGCTTGTTACTTGCCGTTGGAGTCTGCAGCGGTCCGGTGTTCCCCCGTATGTCCGTGCGCAGTCGGCTCGCCCGGGCTTGGGTGGCTTCCTCGTCATGTGTGGTACCTGCTTAGTGCCCGGAGCGTCTGCCAGCGGCTCCTGGGTGCCAGACGTTCTGACTTCCGCCCTGCTGCGCGGGATATTTTTGTTTTCCTAAGTATATTTGTGAGCTTCGTTCCAGATGTGGTTGGGTTGCTGAGACACTTTGATTCTCCCCTGGCTTATTTGGGGCTCTGTTAGGTGGGAGCAGAGCCGCGTGCTCTGGGGGTGACCCTCCGACAAGCCTCCCTTCTGCTCGGACGGATCGCGTAGCTGGGATTCACGGCCCATCTGCCGAGGCCGCTGGAGCACGCTCGCCCAAAGGCAGAGACTGGGAGGTGGCGCGGAAAACCAAGACCCAACCTTATGCCGCCGGCAGGAAACTCACTTCAAATATAAAGACATACGCAGGGTAAGGTAAGAAGGTGGAAGAGATACACGGTGCTCCTGTTGCTCAAAAGGAAGCTGGTGTGGATCCGCTGACAGCACACAAAGTAGGTTCCAGAGCAGAGGCTGGTAGAGGGACGAAGGAGGCCGCTCCTGGCGCTGAAGGTGCCGACGGAGGAAGAGGATGTCGCGGTGTCCACTGTTTCTACCCCAGGCACGAGCTTCACGACATAAGCAAAGGGACAAATAGACAAATCCTCAGGTTTAGGTGAGACACTCAGGAGTTGATGGAACAGACGGAAAAGCAGGAAGGACGCACAAGGACCACCGACCCTGCCTGGCGCACGAACACTCCCGGTGAGCCCAGGTGTGCCTTCCGCTCACACGTGCGAGGGCAGAACGTGTCTGGGCCGTAAAGCACGAAGTCAGGAACGTGAAGGATTTCAGTCATGCCGAATGGGGGACGGGGCAAGAAAAGTAACAGGAAGATACCTGGAAATCCCCCCAGGTGCCTGGAAACTGGACAACATGCCTCTGAATGAGCCGTGGGTCTGGGAAGAGTCTCAAGGCAAATGAGAAAGGATTGTAAACTGGGGGACGCGGGGGTGGAGCATCTGCCTTCGCTCAGGTCAGGATCCGGGGGTCCTGGGATCGAGTCCCACCTCGGGCTCCCTCTACCCCTACCCCCCAGTCATGCTCCCTCTTTCTCTCAACTAAATAAAATCTTTAAAAAAGAAAAATAAGAAAGGAAATAAAATTCAGAGCAGATGTGAAGGACATGGGAAGAAGAAAACCCGAAGCTGCATCTTTAAGACAAAACTGGACGTGTGTACAGAATGTACGCGGGCCTCTTGCCCACCAGTAACAGGAAGGCCAGCGGCCAGTTGAGAATTGAGCGGACATTCACGGCCATGGACCCGAGTCCACATGGACCCGGACGCCAACACAGCCTGTAGGTAGGCGGCAGGCAGCTCAGGGTCCAGGCCGGGGCGAGCGTGTGGTAGCAGGTGCCCTGGACCTGCCACCACCTGCCCGGACGGGAGGGGCCGATGCGCGTCCGTGCGATGGGCCCACGCGTCGGCAAGAAGGGGGAACCGCTGGGTGTTGTGTGCGTGGCTGCAATGCCACGGGGGACCTCGAACATCCTACGCGGGCAACCGAGGTACACCCACCTCGCCTTCGGGGATGGGGGGGCTTGTGGTGAGGATGCTTTGGGGGGATGCGCATGTCCACCAGCTTGACTGCGGCCATGGTTTTGTGGGTGTGCATGTGTGTCAAACGCGTGATGGGCAGACTGTCAGGCCTGCGTGAAGCTGTTGTGAACCTAGACCCTGAGCAAGGGCGCGGCTTCCAGCTGAGGTGGCAGGGCGGCGCTCCGAGAAGAAGGAGGAGGAGGAGGAGGAGGAGGAGGAGGAGGAGGAGGAGGAGGAGGAGGGCTAGGTGCACCTGCCTGCCCCTGGCCAGGATGGGGTAGGGGTGCAGGGGGGCGGGGCACGGGGACTTGGGGCGGGGCGGGTGCGGGGGGCGGGGCACGGGGACTTGGGGCGGGGCACGGAGACGGGGTGGGGCGGGCGCGGGGGGCGGGGCACGGGGACTTGGGGCAGGGTGAGCGCGGGGGGCGGGGCACGGGGACTTGGGGCGGGGAAGCCTCTGAGCCTGCAGAGCACGCGGTGCGCGGCCTGAGGAGTGCAATGGTCTTGGACGCGGGACCCTGTCTCCTTCCCTAAAGGCCCCCCCCATCACGAGTGCTGTTTCCTCTGAAACCCCCCCCCCCCGCCCTCCGTCGCCTGTCGCACTGCTGAAGTGGGGAAGTGGGGGCTGCCCACGGTCGCTCTCTGCCGGCTGCTGGCATCGTCCTTATGCGGATTCCACAAAAATAACCTGAGGAATTTCCTTCTTTTCTCTCCTTTCCAAGAACAGTTTAAATATCATTGGAATTATCTGTTTCTTGAATGTTTGAAGGAGCCCATCTGTGAATTCTTAGACACACTTCTCAGCTTTTGACGGCGTGTCTTAGAAAATCCGCTTCATTCACAATTTCAGCCGTATTCGGATACCACGTATCACTTGGTCACGCTAAGGTCCTCTCGGTCTGCAGCGTTTTCCCGCGCATTTTTCCTCATTTCCAGTGTTGTGGCCCCAGACTTGCCCACCCCTGGTGCCTGAGCACCAAGTCCTGAAGGGGGCCCGGTGCGCCCACTCGTGTGGGCCCCTCGTTCTTCCCCTGGAGGCGGCCGAGTGCTCCTGCCGCCCCAGGAACATGCGTGTTGAGGGCGCCGCCGGCCTCGGAGCCCTGGGCTCTGCTGGGTCAAGGCCTGCTCTGGCTCTGGACGCGCAGCGGCCGTGTGGACTCGGGCGCAACCACCCAGCCTCTGCGCGCGACGCCGGGCGTGGGGTTTCCTCCTGCTTCCCCGGATGTCCCACCTGCGTCTTTCCCGCCGCCGCCGGGGCGCGCCCTTTTGCCAGCGCCTTGAGGTCAGTTCTGCAGCCTGAGTTTCTTTTTCAGACGTAAGATTATAGGTCGTTTCAAATTTATGCTCCCCTTTTCTTACTGTGATGAAACATTCACGGCGTAAAGTGTGCCGCTTTGCCGTCAGCGGCCCTGCGTGCCCCCGTTGCTCTGAGCACCCTGAGGACAGCGGGCTCACAGCGTGCTGACGACTGTCGCACTGCGAGCCCCGGCGCCACCTCGCCTCTCCCCAGACCCCGAGAGGGCGCGCCTCCCCAGCGCCCCCGGCACACGCTGTCTCGCTTGAGAACGCCTCCCCTCTGATGACCTTTGTGCCGCCTGCAGCTCCCCGGACACGTCAGACGCTCGGTGAGGGCACTTCCCTTGGGGGGGGTCGGGTTGCCGACGTGGGCACTGCCGCGTGAAGGTTAACGTGGCCCCAAGCCCAAACAGAGAAGGGGACGGATTGTTGGCGTTTCCGCGGGAGAACGGCGCGGACCGCACGCAGGCGGGCTCCACTCTTGGTGTCACTGGCACCTTCACCATGTGAAGCGTGCCCACCAGGAGTGCCAGCGTCGGCCAAGCCTGGCATCCGAGGAGACGGTTTCTACCCACATGTTCTGGGGGTTTCTTGGTTAGGGCCAATCCTAAGGATTTGCTGCTTTTGGAGTCATTGTGGCTGGAGCATCGTCCCATATCTGCGCTAGTCCAGGATGCCCTGCGGTGGGTTCTCCCTGGGCGTCACGGATCATAGGTACAGACCGCGTCAGCGGGGAAAGAGGCGGTGGGCGGGGGACAGCTTGGTGCCTTTGTAATACTTATTTTATTTCCTTTTTTTATTTTTAAAAGATTTTATTTATTCATGAGAGAGAGAGAGGCAGAAACACAGGCAGAGGGAAAAGCAGGCTCCCTGTGGGGACCCTGATGTGGGACTCGATCCCGAGACCCCAGGGTCACACCCTGAGCCCAAGGCAGATGCTCACCCGCTGAGCACCCCCCAGGGGCGCCTCATTTTTTTCCTTACGAGATGCAGTAGAGCTCCAGGACGCTCCCCCACGGAGCGCCCTGGGAGGGGCCAGGGGTCTGTGGGGCTGAGCCCCCGCCCTGCCTGCTCTGTTGGTGGCCGAGCATCATGCGTATCTTTTAAAATGTGGGCGTTGGTTGTTGGCCGGTATCTGAGCACCCAGGCGTGCCAGGCGGTGTTCTGGGTGTTGGGGCTCAGCGGGAGCCGGCGGCTGGTCCCGGCAGACACGGACGAGACCCCGCGACCGACGAATTAGAGCATTATCTCCGGTGATGGTGCCTGCGGGCATGAGGCCGCCTGACGCCGCCTGTTTTCTCGTTTTTATCCCGGTTCCCATCGGGTGCCGCCCGGGTCTCCGGGGTCGTGCCTCGGCCCGCACCACCCCGCCAGGTGCTTCCTGTCACGCAGTCCCCAGCCGTGGCCTCGCCCGGGCCCTGCACCTCCGCGCAGCTGGCCCCTGCCTCGCGTGGCTCTCCGGGCCGGGCCGCCCGAGCTCCTCCACGCACGAGCCCTTCGCTTGTCAGATTTCACACAATTTCCTTTTCGCCTCTTGGGGCTGCGACGGAGATTGCGCTGACCTGTGACTCACTTTCGGGGAGCGGGCGGCGCGTTGTGGAACTCCCCGGCCCTGAACGTGACAAGTGACTTTATTTATTTAGAAAAATTTCAGTTTTCCGTTACAGTTTATAATTCTCACCGTAGGTTTGTTTCAAGGTGAAAAATGCTTTTCTCTTTTCAAAAATTGACTTTAACCTAAATGTAATGTGCTTCCTGGGATGGGATCCTGGAAGAGGAAAGGGACATTAGTGGGAAAAGTGACAACATCCAAATAAAGCGTGTGGTTGCCTCGGAGCCTCGCCCCCACACTGACCGCACCTCGCAGCGACTGTTGGAGGACTGCTCGGAGTGCACCCGCCCTGGGACCAGCTGGGTGGCTTCTGTGACCCTAAGACGATGTCCAGGAGAACTTCCGGAGATGAGCGCTCACTTGTGCAGCGCGCAGGTGTGCATGGTCCCTGCTGTGTAGGGTGGACCGCAGGTGGGCGCACCCACGCCAGTGACCAGCATGCAGGGTGCCCAGCAGGTCGGAGCGGTGGACAGCGTTCTGGAACGTGAGCTCTCGGAACAGCAGCAGGTGCATGTGCCTGAGGGGGACACCAGAGCCTCCCCCCAAGAGGTTGGAGACTTCTGCAGAGCGTGGGGGCGGCAGGGGGGTGAGGGGACGGACCATCATGTTAACAGGGGCATGGAAGGGGCAGGCCCGGGGGCAGAGCTGGGGCAGGGGTCTGGGCAGGGGTGCTCTGTGTGGGTGCTGCGGGTTCCCACCCGACCCCCCCCAGCACTGGTCGGGACGCCCCCGCCACGTCCTGAGCTGGGGAGTGGGCCCGGCAGGGTGGGGTCCGCGCTCCAGCGAACATGGGGGCGCAGGTCCCAACGTGGGGCCCTGGTTTCAGGGAGAAGGGGGGCGGGGCGGCGATGGGCGTCAGAGCAGGCTGGGGACGGGGGCATGACGGCGGCTCCCCCCCCCCAGCCTGTTTCTGGGGCTCCCAAGTGCACCCCACCGGCTCACCTGGGGCAGCGCTTGGGTGGGCTCCTCGGGTCAGAGGGTGGAGGCTCGCGCCCGCAGAGCAGGGACTGAGGGTGGGGGTGCCCCAGCAGCTGGCCACCCCTCCCCTCGCTGCGCCCTGGGAGCCCTGGGTGCCGGCTGAGCCCCGAGGCTGTAATTCCACGTGTGTCCCGTGGGCCGAGGACGGAGGGCGGCGGCAGACGTGCTTGCTGTTGCCCGTGAATCAGGAGCTTATGACAAAAGTGGCGTCTGGTGCCGCCGAGAAATTGGGGACCCGGTGCTGCCGCCTGCGGCCTCGGAGCTCAGACCCGGGGCCCCAGCGCCTGCACCGCCTGCGCTTGCACATGAGACCCTGGCCCCGGGCTCCCGGGCACACGCGCCCGGGCACACGCGCCTGCTGCCCAGACCGCCTCCCCCCTCCCCAAGACACAGGAGGACACCCCAGGACCGGGGGAGGGGGGCGCTGGGGGTAGCTGGTGGGACTGAGCGGCCTTCTGTCCGCAGGAGCCACAAAGGACATGGGGAAGATGCTGGGGGGTGACGAGGAGAAGGACCCCGACGCCGCCAAGAAGGAGGAGGAGCGCCAGGAGGCCCTGCGGCAGGAGGAGGAGGAACGCAAGGCCAAGTACGCCAAGATGGAGGCGGAGCGTGAGGCCATGCGCCAGGGCATCCGGGACAAGGTGGGCACGGGGCAGGGGACGGGGGGCGGGGGGGGAACACGCGGGGCCCTGGGGACGGGGACGCGCTGGGCTTCCTCCGCCCGCCCTTTGCCGGCTCCACGGAACAGACCTTGGGATTGGACCGTCCGGAGCCCTGGGGGGTGGGCGGGGGTCCCGTCCTCGCGTGGGGTCTCTAGGCCCCCAGGACCGGCCGTGGTCTGTGGCCTCCACCCCGCGCGTCCCGGAGTGGCCCTCACCTGCCCCACCCCAGGTTGTAGGGGGAGGCCCCCCAGCGGGTAGGCGCCCGGGGCCCTGGCGGGTGAGTCATCACGGGCAGGGCTGTGCCCCTGGGCACCCCTGGGGGTCGCCGGGCCCAGGTGCGGGGTGGGGGGGGGGTAGCTGCCTTGCTTGGTTCCCTGGTGCCCCTCACCCCATGACCCTGACTCCGGGTCCGAGGGAGGAGATCAGCGTGGCCCTGGCCCTGCAGGGCGTGCCGTGTGCAGGTGCAGCATGGAGAACTCCACTCACCTGGGGGAGGAGCCAGGCCCCCCAAGGTTGGGGGCGCCCCTGGGGTAGCTGCAGGCCTCCGGGGCACACAGGGCCTCGGCATCGGTGGGGGTGCGGACGGCAGACCTCGCCACCCAACACTGCTCCCTGGGCGCCTTTGGGGACCTGCAGAGACCTCCCCTGGCTTTGCCCGGCGCACTGGCCCCCCTGCGGTCCCGGGTCAGGCCGTGGCTGGGGCGGGGAATGGGGACGGGTCGGGGGGCAGGACGAGGACGGCAGGTGCCGGGCGGGGTGTCGTCCAGGGGGTGGGCGGGCCAGGGCCCGTGTCTGAGGCCCACGTCTCCCTGTCCGTCTGCCTGCGTCCAGCGATGCAGCTGCCCTGGGTGGTCACCCCGATGTGTCCTCACCCTCGAGCCTGAAAACAGGTCACGGTGCTTGGACAGGTCTCGGCGCCCCTGGGGTGCGATGGGGCGGCCTGCTGCCCAGGGAGTCCCTGCCCTGGGCCCGGGCCTGCCGGGGGGACCCTGCTGGCGCTCCGCGTGCACACCCGTTTCACCCCGGGGTCAGCCCCCGGCTTGTGATGACTCAGGCTCACCGTGCCCCAGGGCCTTTGCCCTCGCTTCTCCCCGGTCTCCCCCTGAGGCGCCAGCCCCCTCCCCCGCTGGCTTTGCTTCCCGCCTACTTTTATGGGACACTTAGGGCTTTGCCGTTCCATGTCCCCCCCACGGATGCCGAGCTGGTGAATGAGTGAGGGAGCGAACGAATGAATGCACAGAGGGCTCGGGAACAGAACGGGTGGTGGTGGACGTGGGAGCTCCTTCCCGGGAGCAGCTGGGGTCCTGCAGCTGGCTCCCCAGCCCCGTCAAGCCCCGCGCCCTCGGAGCCCGGTCGCCCCGTGTGAGCTCCCCTCCCGGGACCCCGTGGCCGGGCCTGTGCACCGGTCCCATTCCTGTGGGCGCGGGACCCCGTGGCATCTCCCTGCGGTTGCGGGGCGGGCTGGCCGCGGTTTCCTCACCTGCCCAGCCTGAGGGTCCCTCCCGCTGTCGCAGGTGAGGTGGGACCTGTGCCCGGAGGGTCCCCCTGCGGGGATGGCAGGGCTGTGCGGGGGCGCCTGCTGGGGTCCTGATTCCGCCGGCAGGGGCCTGCCCTGTGCGGCTGCAGAGTGGAGACGGTGGTCACCTGTGGCCACTGGCACGGGCGGCGGTGGTGCCGGGCAGACGGGGCCACGGGTGAGCCCCCATGCGTGGGTCCGAGGCCGGGAGGCATCTGACGTGTCCTGGACGCTGCAGACCCAGGGGCCCAGGTCTCCCAGCGCTGCGGCCCCAGCCTCCAGAATTCGGCCCGCCCGGGGGGTGGGGGGGCTCAGAGCGGGAGGGGGTGTGCGCCACAGCTGACGCCGCGCCTGCTCGGGACGGGGGCACCTGGTCCCCGCTGCACCCCCAGCACCACTGTCTGGCCCAGCCCCAGGTCCTGCTCCTGGGAGGTCTTGCCCCACAGTGCGTCCTTCCCCCTGCCAGGGGACCCTGCCCCTTTCCTCTGGCTACCCCCCGCCCCCGCCCGTGGGCACGCTGCCCTTGAGGTGTGGCTCCCGCAGGTGACCCACCTGGCCCCCAGGCACCTGGCTTCCTCCGGCCCTCCCTGGAGCCATGTGCCACCAGGCCTCGTGGGGCTGGCCGGAAAACGGGGTGCTGAGCTGCCCAGCCCAGGCTCCAGCAGACAGGGGTACCTGTTCTCTGGGGCGCACAGGGCCCTTGGCGACGTCACCCCAGGAAGTGTCTCATCTCAGGGGTTGGTCGGTGGAGCGTCCCTCTGTCCGCCCCATCACGGCCCCGCTGCGGGGTCCAGGAGCCACAGGTGAGGCACCTGCGTGGGTGCCGCCCGCCCAGCCGCCCTCAGCTTGCAGCCGCCGAGCCCACACATCGCTTGCCACTCCCCAGGCTTGGCTGAGGCGCGGGTGGGTGTCACGGGAGCGTGTGGCTGCGGGTCACCAGCGGCTCTGAAGGCCGTGGCCCCGTGAGGCCGGGCACCTCCGCGGGGACCCCAGCCTGGCGCAGCGGCGTGCCCCTGCAGAGAACCGTGACCTTGGGGGAGCCTCACCGGGTGGCCCGGCCTGGGGTCTCCTCCCCGGCGGCCGGAGGGGCAGCCCCAACACCGCAGGCCGCGCTCGCTCGTGGGCCACGTCTCTGGTCGGGGTTGCTCTGCTCGCCGCACACAGCGTGTTCTCGTGGAAGCGCGAGTGTTCCCTGAGCACACGGGCATCTGCGGGCGGCCCACGTCCTCGGGAGCCTGCTCTCCCCAGGCTGACCTGCTTCCTGCCCGTGTTCCGCCCCCGGGGCTCCAAGCCGGTCCGGCCCCCCCTTCCCAGCCAGGGCCGCCACCGGGGCGAGGGGGTGTCACAGTCCGTGCGGCTGGCCGGCCTGACGTCCACGCTCACCTGGTGCATGTGCCCAGTGCCCTCCTGTGCCCCTCAGAGACCCTCCCTGCGCCCCTAGGATGCACAGGGGCCTGTGGACTGCTCGGGGCCCCCTCATCCCTCTTGCAGCAGGTGCCCAAGGAGGCCACAGGCTGTGCTCTGGCCACGGGTGGTGGGCAGAGAGCACGGCTTCCTCCTTGGTGACCTCTGCCACAGTGGCCGTCACCTCCCCAGCCTGAAGCCAGCGCAGCCTCGGGGAAACGGGCGCAGACGTTTCCTTCAGCATCATCAGCGGGCTGGGGGGGCACAGCCAGCCCCCCAGAAACCCGAGAGCAGAGGAAGGTCCTTCTTGGGGAGCCAGCCCCCGCCCCCAGAACCAGAACCAGAATCCACTTTTTTCGGGAGGGGCAGGCAAAGAGAGCCGAGCAGGAACGGGGTCCCCCCAACCCGGACAGAGACTCCTCCTCCCTGAGCCCGGGGTCCTGTGCTTGTGGGGCACCCGCAGAAATCTGGCATCGGGACGATCGCCGATGCGCGCACTGTACCCGCTTGTCCCACTTTACTCCTGCGAGCGCTTCCCTCGGGTGCGGGTCAGAACCTCAGGCGTCCCCGTCCCGACTGGGCCCGCCATGGGACACCAGCCCCGAGGCCACCCAGGACCCCCGCGCGGCTCCTCTCTGACGCTCGTGCTCTCTGCTCCGGGGAGAAGTCCGAATCCGGATGCGGCAGGGCTGCCCGCCGGGAGTCCTTCCTGTGCCCTTGCGGTGGCCTCCGGCGGCCCTCGGTGCCCTGTGCCCGCAGCCGGCCTTTGTCCATTTGCATGTGGCCTCTCTGTCCTCTTCTTTCTTCTACAAGGAAACCCTCACCGATTTAGGGTCCAGGATCATCTCTTTATCCTAAGAGCAGCTCAAAGACCTTATTTCCAAATTAGGGCACATTCTAAGGTTCGGGGTGACATGAGTCTTGGGGGGACGCCGGTCCACCCACTACACAGGGGAGACCTGGATGATCTCCGGGGGCAGAGACGCAGGCCGGAAACCGGAAACAAGGGGCCGGGGATGTCCAGGCGTGGGGCTGCGGGCTTCCACCTGGAGCTGCCACCGTGCCCCCTCCTCCACGGGCTGTCCACGGGCAGGGGCGTGGTCACCATTGCATGTAGGGAGACGTGGCCGGCCTGAGGTGGGACCGCACCTCCCAGCCAGGGGTCTGGGCTGCGTGGGCGCCCCAGCCACGGAGCAGTGGGTTCTCCTCCGCTGCCTACATGCATCCTGCCTATCCCTTCCGCTGCTGCGGGACCTGGGCCCAGGCCGAGGACGGTGGCAGCTTCCTCGGAGGGCACCTGGGAGGGCACGCAGGGTGGCCGCGTGGGGGGGCCAGGTTGGGGCAGGGCCGCAGCTTTGGTGCCAGTAGGGACCCACCTTCCTCTCAACGTGCTCCCTACCCCCCCGGCTCCGGCTTCCGCTGTCGCCCCTGCACTCTTGGCGGGGTCCCCCTGCCCCCCCCAGGCACCCTCCTGGGTGGGGCCTTTGTCCTCCAGGGTCTTGGCGGCAGTCGGCGCGGCCCTTTCTTGGCCACAGGCACCGCCTCTTGGGGGGATCCCGAGGCGCAGGAAGGGTCCAGCCCTTCCAGGGACTGTGGCCCCAGGCAGACCTGGGGTCCCTTCCAGGGACTGTGGCCCCAGGCAGACCTCTTGGGGGGATCCCGAGGCGCAGGAAGGGTCCAGCCCTTCCAGGGACTGTGGCCCCAGGCAGACCTGCTCCCGGGCTGACCCCCCTCCCTGCCCCCCCCGCCCCCCCCAGTACGGCATCAAGAAGAAGGAGGAGCGCGAGGCCGAGGCCCAGGCCGCCATGGAGGCCAATTCAGAGGGCAGCCTGACCAGGCCCAAGAAGGCCATCCCGCCGGGCTGCGGGGACGAGCCCGAGGAGGAGGACGAGAGCATCCTGGACACCGTCATCAAGTACCTGCCCGGGCCGCTGCAGGACATGTTCAAGAAGTAAGCGGGCGCCGCCAGCCCCCGCTGCGCCCGGAGCCCCCCCTCGCGCCCTCGCCTACCTTCCCCTGTACCTCCGCGAGGCCCCTGAAGGGACGTCGGGAGCAGAGTGCAGCCCCCCAGCGCCACTATAAGCCATAGTCCTAGATCTGCCCGCCCCACGCCCGCTCATGCCTCGGGAGCCTGCGCCACCTCCCCACCCCCGCACTGCCATTGCCACCAACACAGGGGCAGGGGCGCCTGCCCCCAGGGCCCCTGCGGTCTGTGCTGCGGCCCGGGCCCGCCCACGTGCTCCTCTGGGTGGGCCCCCCAAGCTGGGACGGCCCTGACCGCCCCCGCCCTTCCCCTCCACCCAGCAGTGCCCGAGGTCCGGGCACCGACCAGGCCGGCATCTCGACCGCCCCTCGGTGCGCCGTCCCCGCGCTGGTGGGCGCTCGTCCGCCCCAAACTCAGGAGCACAGCCATAGTGGGGGGAAGGCGGCGCGGGCTGGGAGCAGCAGCCTCCCTGGGGGCGCGGGTGGGAGCCCCCACCCCCGCTGTGACAGCTGGTTGCGGGATCTCGGGGTCCTCCCGCCTGCGGCCGCCCACCTCCACCCACACCCCTCACGCTCATTGTCCATCTGTCTCTCCCCGTCCTCTGTCCCTGCCTGGCCCACTGCCCCGGAAGGCTTTGCTTCTGGCCCACACCAGGACGCGGTCGTCTTGCAGACTAAGGGAAACACAGCAATAGGCCCAGGGGTCATCCCCCCGCCCCGGGTGGGAGTGCAGCCCCCGCCCCCAGAACTCGCCGCCCCTGAGTCCGTGGGCGCAGCCCACTCCTGCCCCACTTGGCGCCTCCGGCCTTCCCTTCGGAGGCTGCTCTGGGTGGGGGTCCCCTGGCGCAGCCCCTGCACCCCCACACCCCCGAGGAGAGCCGGGAGGAGACTCCGCGCCCTCGGAAGCCTGCTGCGCGTCGGGGGGCGGACCTGCCCGGGACCACCGCGGCCTCCCGAACCCCGTGTCTCCACCCTTGTTTTCCTCTGCATCACGATGTGTTGAATCTCAGGTAAACGAGGTCTTACGTGTTTGGGGGTTTTATCGTCACAAAAAGGCCGCAGCCTCGGTGCCCGGGGCCCTTTCTGTCCACATCGCAACGTCATCGTGTCGCGGGCCGGGGCGTGGCCCCCCGTCGCTCTTAGACAAGCCATAACAATAGACCGCAATACTACCGCGCACCCCCTGCCCCGGGCCGCGAGGGCGCCCCCCGCGCCCCGCCGCCTCGCTGCGCCCGCGCCCCTGACTCCTCCCGGTCCCACGTCTGTTCTAAACGGCTGTTTTCACACTTCACGAAGGCAGCTCGGAGCCCACAGGGCGGGCTCGTACCAAGCCCGCGTCCCGTTCCCAGCGCGGGGCGCCCGGAGCAGCCGAGCTTAGTTAGACTGTGGGTGTCGTGTCCTCCGTCGTCGTGCCTGGCCTCCTCCTGCATGTGGGGGGCCGCCGCGTGTGTAGTCTTGATGGAATCACAGCCAATAAACACCAGTGATTTCACCCCGTGTGCTCTTCTCTCCGGGGTCGCAACCCTGCCCGGGCAGCCAGAGGGCACGGGGTCCTGGGGCGAGGGGGGTGGGCCCCTTCCGACCTGGGCTCCCCGGCCCTGACCCCCCTTCTCTCCAAGGCAGCCCCAGGGCAATGGTCCAAGGGCAGACCAGCCCCTTTGGGGGGCCAGCCTCCTCTCGCCCCAGGTCCCACTGTGCTGGCCCCAGTCCCGAGGGCCTGCCCTAGTCTGTCCTGCATCCTTAGGGAGTCCTCCCTGTGCTGCTGGAGCTCTGGCCGCCGCGCCCTAGGACAGCCTGCCCACCCTGGCTGGTGGGAGGAGGGGCCGCTGGCCCAGCGCAGCCTTGCTCGCCCCCTGGGGCCCCCTCCCGTGTGGTCCCCGTGCCCAAAGCCCACCCGAGGTGCCTGGTTCCTTGGATCCCCAGAGACTCGTCTGAGCTCCACTTCTGGGGGCCTCTCTCCAGGGAGCAAGGCGGGGTCCCTGGGGTCTCCCTACACTGCTGCCCGGAAGTGCTGTCAGGAAGCCTGCCCCGCCTGGGCCCCCAGAGAGGCCGCACTGGCCTAGCCCTGCGCCCTGCGCCCCTGCGCCCACAGCTGTGCCCTGGAGGCCGCTCCCGAGCCCTCACTCCCTTACTCCGCCTCAGGCTGCCTGGTGTCAGGAAGGGGACGGAGGACCTGCCTCAGGGGACAGCTTGGCCCCCAGCCCCAAGGACCACCCCAAGCGTCTTTTGCCCCCCGGGGAGGGAGCAGCTGTCCCTCCTCCCTTCCTGAATCCAGAACACTGACGGAAGTCTCTGTGCCAACTCTGTGCTTGGGGTTTGCCTGCCTCCCCCAGGGTGGCCCCTCCTAGATAACGCCATCCCCCCACCTCCCCACCCCCGCGCCCAGGAGCCTCCCCTCCCCCAGCGCGGCCTGGCAGGGGTCCTGGGCAGCAGCCTGGACGCTTCCTGGGGCTGGTGTCTGCTGGCGCGATGCCCAGAGGCCTGCGGCGGGTGCTCTGCTCTGGGTGCGGGGGTGGCGCAGCTCCCTTCCTCCAGCAGGTTTCTCAGCGGAGGACACGGTGGCCAAACAGGACAAGTGCAGGAGACTGAGGGGGAAGGGGGCTGAGAGGGTGGTGAGCCCCAGGCCTTCCCCTCTGAGCACGTGCAGAGACGCCCCCGGGACAGAGGGGTCTTGGGGTACCCTGACGGGAACAGCCAGGCCCTGGGCCCTCGGAGCGCAGACCGTGGCCTGCCCTGGGTGCTTGGCAGGTCCACACTGACTCCGGATGTGGAACCCCGGAGGAGGCCGAGCGCCCCTGCACAGTGCACCCTGCGGGCGGGCCAGCTCGCGACCAGCTCTCCCTGCTCCCGCCCAGCTCCTGCGGCAGCCAGAGGACGCCCCCTCCTCTCCGCCGCGGGTGGGAGCTGCTGGACGCCCAAGCCACTTAGCCCCCGGGCTGGCGGGGCACAGTTTACAGGGCTGCCAGTTAAGGGCCGTTTTGTCTAGTTCAGCTGGTCCGCAGCGAGCCAGCACCTGCCGCCGTCCCGCCAGCCCTGAGCCTGCGCCCCCGTCGCAGTGTGGTCCGGCCTGCACTGGCCTGCACTGGCCTCGGCGGGTCCCCTCGGGTCTAGGCGGAGCAGGGTCCTGTCCCTCCCAGGGAGCCTGGCTCGGAGGGGCTGGGGGCTGGGCGAGGGGGGCCGGGCCGGGGCGACGCTGGGGCGAGGGTGGGGGCCGGGCTAGGGCGGGATTGGGGCGCTGGGCCCGGGGTGGGGCAGGGGAGGGTCTGGGCTGGGGCGGCGCCGGGGTGGCCCGGGGCAGGGTGGAGCGGGCCTGCGGCCGAGCGTGGGGACGGGCTGGTCTCCGGGCTGCCGCGAGGCCGGGGTCGTGTCGGCCACGCGTGTGCGCGGCGCTCGGGACGGAGGGGCCTGAGGGCGGGCGGCGGCCTCTCGAGGGGGGGCCGGGAGCCCCGGAGCCGCAGTCCGCCCGCCCGCCCCGCCCCGCCTCGCCTCGGCCCCGCCCCCGGGCCGGCCTCGGCCAATAAGCGCGCGCCGGGTCGCGCCGCAGCCGGTCACGTGGCGGGAGGCCGACCAATCAGGGCCGAGGAGACGCGGCCGCGGCGGGAGCAGCCGCCCTGGGGCCCGGGTCACCCGGGGGCGCCCGGCGGGGTCTGTGCGCCGCAGGGGCGGGGGGCGGGGGGCGGGCGGCGGGCTCGGGGCGGGGCAGGGCCGAGCCGGGCCGAGCGAGGTCGTGCACCTGCGGCCCCAGCTGCGGGGCGCGGCCCTCTGCGGCCCGAGGCTCGGGCGACCCGGGGCGCGGGGTCTCGGGTCCGCCGCGGCCCTCCCGCTCCCGCCGCCCGCACGGCCGCCGAGGTCCCGTGGGCGCCCGGGGGCCGGACCCTGAGGCTCCGGATGCGGGAGCCGCACACCCTAGGCCCGTGGCCCGGAACTGCGCTTCCGACGCCCGCGCGGCCCAGGCCGGGCCCACCCGTCGCCCCGGCCCCGCCCTCGCCCTCGCCCGGGCCGGGCCGGGCCTGCTGGAACCTCAGCCCATGGACGGTGGCCTGTCCGCTTCCCTCTCCCGCAGCCAATTCTTCACACTCGGAGCAAAAGTAAAATTAAGTAGATCATCAAGATTCACCTGTGACCGAAATAAAAAAGGATTCGCCTCTGACCGGGGCAGGAAACACACAAGGTAAGCCTGGGAGCAAGGAAGTGCTGCGGGCCGGACGCAGACCCACAGGATGCGGCGGAGGGGGGGGCACAGCCAGCGCCTGCCGCCCTAGGCCAAGGACAGACCAGTGCCCATCAGCCCAGAGCGATAAACCAGGACGGAGGAGAGAGACCGGCCATGCAGGATCCACAGGATGGAAAAGGGGCCAAGAGAGCAGCTTCTGGCGGAGAAAGGGGACAAAACCACGGCCCAGGAGCTCCAGGCCAACCTCACAGTGGGGCGGCACCGACACTGGGTGTCCTGGGGGGATGCGGTGAGACCTGCTCGTGGGCTCCGCTGCTTCTCCCAAGCCATGACCCCAATCTAACCATGAGGAAGACCTCAGACTCACCCCAGTTGAGGGATGTTCTACAAAATAACTGACAGCAGCGCTCCTTACAAATGCCGAGGCCGTGAAACACAAGGGATGTGTGAGAAAATCCCACCTCCAAGAGGAGCCTAAGGAGACATGACCCCTGAAATATGTGATACCCTCCAAGAGCTCGTGGGGCAGAAGGACACCAAGGAAAACCTAAGGAAATCTGAATAAAGAATGGACTGAGTTAATAAAAATGTATCCGTGTTGGTTCACTCAGTGCGGCGCGTGTAGCATATTCATGGAAGATGTTATTAGGGGATCAAGCGCAGGAATTTGGGACCACTCTACATGATCTTCACGACTTTTCTTAAAATTTAAAACTGTTCAGGGCGCCTCGGTGCGTCCATTGGTTGAGCGTCTGCCTTTGGCTCAGGTCACAATCTTGGCTCAGGATCGAGTCCCATGTCTGGCTCCTCGCCTGGCAGGGAGCCTGCTTCTCCCTCTGCCCTTTCCCCGGCTTGCGCTCTCTCTTTCTTGCTCATGCTCTCACTCTCTCTCAAATGAATAAAATCTTTTTTAAAAACTGTGCTAAATTTATAAGTCCACTTAATGTGGAAAAGAGAAAATCCAATTCATTTTTAAAAAACATTTTATTTATTCACGAGACACACAGAGAGAGGCAGAGACACAGAGGGAGAAGCAGGCTCCATGCAGGGAGCCCGACACAAGACTTGATCCCAGGACCCCAGGACCATGCCCTGGGCCGAAGGCAGGTGCCAAACTGCTGAGCCACCCAGGGATCCCCGAGAATCCAATTCAAACACCATGAAAGACTCAGAAGAGAAGAAGGTGCAGGCTCAGCCCCTGACCGGCTCTCTCCCGCCTGCAGAGCAGCAGAGCGACTTGGGGATGAACAGTCCCTGCTTCCCCTCGGATGTGCTCACTGCCTCCCCACAGGCAGGGTGGCAGCTGCCGCGTGGAGCCAGAAGAGGGAAAGCAGGCCGCTCCCTGACGGGCAGGAGGATCCTGAACTCTGTCCCCCTGGGGGCGATGGGAAGTGCCCCCCAGCTGCCCCGACCCTGCCCAGTGGGGTGAACCTGGCCAGGGTGCCGGATGCCGTCACGGCCTAGCACAGGTGAGACCCACCGACTTGGGCCGCCCGCCCTCTGCTCGGCCCCACCCGGCTTCAGGCCCCAGAGGCACGTGGGGTCACCCCCAGCCCCTGCGCTCCGAGGACCAGGGAAAAGCCAGTTGGTCTCGGAGACGGTGGGAAGAGTGTCAAACGGCACCGCACTGTGTGTGTGTGAGCGGAAGTCACCCCGGGTGAGGCTGTCGCAGCACAAAACGGGAAGAGTCAGCAAGGCAACCAGACAGACACACTGCAGAGAACCAGCCTAGGAGGACAGACTGACAGCAAGCAAGGACCGGGAGCCCCACCTCGCAGGAAAATAACTCCAGACGCAAGAGGAAGAACATGATCAGTACAATCCAAGTGCTGAGGCGAAGAACGGGTCAGCCAGGATCCGGCTCCAGGACAAAGCACTGAACACCCATCCTCGGAAGGGGGGCGGCTCCGGCAGGAAGGGGTACAGAGGATGCAGACTGAGCTACGTCGGCCAACTGGACGTCCGGGGGTCTGTGCTCCGCTGGAAAATGCACATTCTCTTGAAGTTCACGTGAATATTCATAAACACTAACTGCTGCCCGGGCCTGAAAGCTTGTCCCAATATAAGTCACGGGGTCGGGCAAGGAGAGAGCAACAGAGTTAGAACCGCCAAGCACTTGGGACTCCTCCGTGGGACAGAGACGCGCTGAGCTGCACCGCGTCATGATAAACTGGCTAAGGGGCCGGTGGGTGATACCAAGGTGCAGGGGACAGACCCGGCCGCGCAGCCACAGCCTGGCAGAGAGGGGTGGAGGCACGAGATTGGCCGCCCGGGCACAGAAAGCGGGTGGAGGCTGGGGGGGGTCCACGGACGGTGGCAATCCCAGTCCCAAGAACTGTCACCTAAGTGACGACAGCAGATGCCGAGGCGGCCTCTGTGTCCCGGGCCCTAGGCCCGGCTGCTCTGGTCACCTCCCAGCTGCCGCGGCCGCCCTGCCGGTGGCCCCGCCGGCGGACCCCGGGGCAGACACCCCAGGCCTTAGCGCACGGGGGAGCCACCCCAGCTCCTTTCACCCCGGAACAAAAAAGAGGAAGGACGCCAAGAGATGCGGTTGCCTGCATCCTGGAGCTCCTCCCTGGACACGCTCCACGAGTGACAGCTCCGTCACTGTCCTCCGCAAAACCCAGAGACACCCCGTGACTGAGCAAGCGCATGTGCCACATGCCATGGGGACGGGAGCTGCGGGCAGCTCAGCCAGGGAGGCCTTGGCGCTGGTCCGGAGCCGCCTGGGCGGGGAGGGGGGCCTCCCGTGCTGGGCATCTGATCCCCTCGTCCTGGAGGGGAGGCCGCGGGCCACGGGCTGCTGGGCCGTCCTGTCGCCCAGTGTGTGGTGTTGCCTGTGTCCAGCGTGACGGCAGAGCGCTCCTCTGTCCCATCGGTGGCTTCGCCTGGCTGAGCTGTCCTGCGGCGACAGCAGGCCCCGCCCCCAACAGCTGGGCCAGCTCCCCAGGGTCACAGCGGCTTCCGCCCTGCACCACATCCGCACTTCCCACCTGGTGCTCCCTGCACCTCCAAGGGCGGCACTTGGCGCCCACCTTTGGGGTGGCTTCCGGGGCAGCACGAACGAAGACGTCAGCGGACCGAGGAAGCAGGTCCCCTGGGTGGGACTGTACAGCTCAGCGACACACCACCGCCGGCTGTCCCCTTGCTGAGGAACGCCGCCTCGTCCCTGTTCATGGAGACAAGACACGGCAGAGTCTTGTCATGGACGCTCCCTTGGGCAGGCGGCCCCGAGTGTGGGGGCGCGGGGGTCGGGGTGGCGCGTGTCCCACTGGAGAAGCTGCAGACGGCTCCCCGGAAGGGCTGCGCGGCCTCCCCGCCCCTCTGTCCGTGCCGGGGGTCTCCAGCCGCGCAGGCGGCTCCACTAGCCCCGCAGCTGCGGCCCGACGGCGCTGGTTCCTCGCGGTTCTGGGGTGAGGTCTGCGGTCGGGGGGCCACCGCGGCGAGCGGCCTCCTGGTTCTCGGGTGGCACCTCCCATGTCCTCCGGCAGGGCTTGCGGGCATCCCCCTCACCACCCCACTCATGAGCCAGCATCCCAAGGCCCACCCCCGATGGCATCACCTTTGGGGGTACGGACCTGGGGGGACACGAACGCTCCGCCTGTAGCAACCTTCCAAGTGTTAGTCGTCCTCATGGGCTTGGCATCCTGTCTCGGCTTTACTTTGCAGATTAAATTCGTCAAAGGTGGAGGACGTTTCCATGTGCTTCTTGGCCACTGTCTGTTCCTCGGAGGAGTCCATGTAGCAAGGTGTCTTTTTAAAAAAATCAATTTATTCTTTATCCTTCCGAGCAGGTGAGGCTTACAGAAAGCCTCAGTCCCCATGGATCCCCGTTTCCTCGTTGTTAGCATCGCGCATTAGCCGGTTGGCTCCGCTGCGAGCCAGGGCTGTGCTGCCCGTCACGGGTGTCTGCAGTCCACGTGAGTTTCCGGTAAGCTCCACGCCCAGCGTGGGGCTCGCACTCGCAACCCTGAGATCAGAGCTGCTTGCTCCTCCACCTGAGCCGGCCGGGTGTCCCCGGACGTGAGCCTTCAGCTCCTTTGGGTAAAAACCGAGGGACGGTCCGCTGGCTCGGGTGGGAAGCGGGTCTCGTTCTGTAAAAAACCACCACACGGTCTCCCAAAGTGGCCGCACCGCTCGGGGGCACTTCCCGCGGCGGCACCTGAGGTGCCACCGTTCTAGGCTTTGGCCATTTTGATAGATGCTTCATTATCATTTCAAGTTGTGATCCTCTAACGACACGATTTAGAGCATCTATTCATATGCTGTTCGCTATCTGTGCGTCTTCTTTGGTGAGATGTCCAGGTCTTCTGCCCATTTTTGAGTTGTTTCTTTTTTCAAGATTTTATTTGAGAGAGAGAGAGAGAGCGAGCACACAAGCAGGGGGAGGAGCAGAGGGAGAGGGGGAAGCAGACGGCCCACTGAGCAGGGAGCCCGATGCGGGCCTCAATCCCACGACCCCGAGATCAGACCTGAGCTGAAGGCAGACCCCTCACCCACTGAGTCCCCCAGGCGCCCGAGCTGTTTTCTTATTGTTGACTTTTAAGTGTCTGTGAATTGTGGATGATAGTCCTCTAGTAGATGTGTCTTTTGCAAATATTTCACCCCAGCCTGAGACTTGTCTTTATTCTCTTAACAGTGCCTTTCACAGAGCAGAGATTTTACATTTTATTTATTTATTCATGAGAGACACACAGAGAAAGGCAGAGACACAGGCAGAGGGAGAAGCAGGCTCCATGCAGGGAGCCCGACGTGGGACTCGATCCCAGGACCCCGGGGTCACGGCCTGAACCGAAGGAGACGCTCAACCACTAAGCCCCCAGGGCGTCCCAGAAATTTTACATTTTGATGAAGTCCAATGTACCAGTTTTTTCTGTCATGCTTTTGGCGTTGCTATCCAAGAAATCACTGTGAGACCCAAGGTCACCTAGATCCTGCGTGTTATCTGTCAAGAAGTTTACAGTTTTGCATTTTACATTTAGGCCTGTGATCCATTTGAGGGTAACTTCTGTGAAGGGTGTAAGGTCTGCGTCTTGGTTTTTTTTTTTTTTTTTCTTGCATGTGGACGTCCTGATATTACAGAGACGAACTTTTCTCCATGGTGTTGTCTTTGCTCGTTTGTCAAGGATCACTTGGCTCACTTTGTGTGGGTCTATGTCTGGGCTCTGTTCTGTTCCACTGAGGTACTTGTCTGTCCTCTCACCAACACCACGCTGCCACGCTGGGTTGATTCCCCGGGACTTTTTTTTTTTTTTTTTTTAAGATTTTATTTATTTATTCAGAGAGAGAGAGAGGCAGAGACACAGGCAGAGGGAGGAGCAGGCATCACACAGAGAGCCTGACGTGGGACTCGATCCAGGGTCTCCAGGATCACGCCCTGGGCTGCAGGCGGTGCTAAACCGCTGCGCCACCGGGGGTGCCCCATGATTCCCGGGACTTACAGTGAGTCTTGCAGGTGGGGAGTGTTGGTCCTCCAACTGTGCTCTTCAATATTGTATTGGCTATTGTGGGTCTTTTGCCTCTCCACGTCAACCTTGGGATCAATTTGTCAATATTCACTAGAGAACTTGCTGGGATTTTAACTGAGATCACCTGGAATCTACGGATCTGATTGGGAATAACTGACATCCTGACAATATTGAGTCTTCCTATCCGGGAACATGGAATCATCTCTCCATTTATTTAGAGGTTCTTTGACTTATTTCATCAGAGTTTTATAGTTTCTTCCCATAGATCCCCTACATATTTTGTTAGATTTATACGTATGTATTTAATTTCTTTTTGGTACTGATGTACATAGTATTGTGTTTTTTATTTCAAATTCCCATTGTTCATTGCTGGTACTTGTATTTAAATTTTTGAAAAAAATAAATAAAATAAAATAAAATTTTGGGGGGTGCAGCCCAGGTGGCTCAGCAGTTTAGCGCCACCTTCAGCCCAGGGTGTGATCCTAGAGACCCGGGATCGAGTCCCGCATCAGGCTTCCTGCATGGAGCCTGCTTCTCCCTCTGCCTGTGTCTCTGCCTCTCTCTGTGTGTCTCTCTGTGTCTCTCATGAATAAATAAATAAAAATCTTTAAACATTTTTCCTTTTGTAAAAAAGTATTATACACTATGAGAGACTTTTTCCTTTTAGTGTACAGTCCTATGAGGTTAGTGTGTAGATTATGTACTTGTGTAATACTTAATGGTGAAATGCTGAATGCTTTCCCCCTAAGATTGGAAACAAGGTAAAAATGTCCTCTCTCACCAGGCTTATTCCATGTTGGAAATCCTGGCCAGGGCAAAAGGCAAGAAAAAGAAATAAAAATAATATAGATTGGAAACAGGCATACACAGACTATATGATTATGTACATACAAAATCCCAGACTATTCTAAAACAACTACAACATCAGCTCAGGATAACACACAAAAATCAATCTTATTACTATATACAAGCAAAAAAAAGCAATATAAAATTGGAAACTGGAATTTAACACAATAACCTCCTTGAAAGAAAGAAAGAAAGAAAGAAAGAAAGAAAGAAAGAAAGAAAGAAAGAAAGAAAGAAAGCAGATTGAAAGATTTAGGTATAAATCTAACCAAACATATATAGGATCCATATGCTGAAAATTACAAATTACTGACAAAAAATTTAAGAAGATCTACATAAGGGGCACCTGGGAAACTCAGTGGTTGGGCATCTGCCTTGGGCTCAGGGTCCTGGGATCAAATCCTGCATCAGGGTCCCCGCAGGGAGCCTGCTTCTCCCTCTGCCTGTGTCCCTGCCTCTCTTTCTGTGTCTCTCACGAATAAATAAATAAAATCTTAAAAAAAAAAAAAATGAAAGACATACATAGTGATACAGCATACTCATGAATGGGAAGACTCAACATGGTATATCACTCTCCCCACAAACGATCTATAGAATTAACATAATTCCAAAAATCTCAGTAGGACATTTGCATAGATACAGATAAGATGATCCTAAAATTTATATGAAAGGGAATCGAGGTAGGATAGCTCAAGTAATTTTTAAAAAAGATTTTATTTATTTATTCATGAGAGACACAGAGAGAGGGGGGGAGGCAGAAACCCAGGCAGGAGGGAGAAGCAGGCTCCATGCAGGGAGCCTGATGTGGGACTCGATCCCGGGACCCCAGGATCAGGCCCTGGGCTGAAGGCAAATGCTCAACCACTGAGCCACTCAGGTGTCCCTCAAGTAATTTTTTATAAAGAAGAACAAAGGTGGATGAATCCGATTACTCAATTTTATTTATTTTTTAAAAAAGATTTTATGTATTTATTCATAAGAGACACACACACAGAGAGAGAGAGAGAGAGAGAGAGGCAGACCCACAGGCAGAGGGAGAAGCTCCATGTAGGGAGCCCGATGCGGGACTCAATCCTGGGTCTCCAGGGTCAGGCCCTGGGCCGAAGGCGGCGCTAAACCGCTGAGCCACCCGGGCTGCCCAGATTACTCAATTTTTTTTTAAATTTTTATTTATTTGTGATAGTCACACACACAGAGAGAGAGAGAGAGAGAGAGGCAGAGACACAGGAAGAGGGAGAAGCAGGCTCCATGCGGGGAGCCCGACGTGGGATTCGATCCCGGGATTCCAGGATCGCGCCCTGGGCCGAAGGCAGCGCTAAACCGCTGAGCCACCTGGGCTGCCCAGATTACTCAATTTTAATGCTTTTCCTAAAGCAACAACGATTCAGACAGGTGGTACTGACAAGCGGCAAGACATACAGGTGAATGATCAGAATAGAGTCCTGGAATAGACCCAAATACACACGGTCAATTGATCTGTGACAACAGTGCAAAAGCAATCCAGTGGAGGAAGGACAGTCTTTTCAACAAATGGTAATGGAATGATTAGTCATCATGTGCAAAAAAAAAATGGAACTGTGACCTATACGTTATGCCTACAACTAACTCAAATTGGATCACATATAAATAAGCATTAAAGTATAAAATGTTTGCAAGAAAACAAAGATATATTCATGACCTGGCATCTGCCAGAGTTTTAAAAAGGACACCAAAAGCATAATCCATGAAATAATCCATAAAAGAAAAAAACTGATAGATTGGACCTCATCAAAATTAGAAACATTTGCTTTGCCAAAGATAGTGTCAAGAGAATGAAAACACAAGCTAAAGACTGGGAAAAATATTTCCAAACCACATATACAACTTAAAGCTTGTACTCAGAATATATAAAGAACTCTGAAACTCAACAATGAGAGGGAAAAAAAAACCCACTTCGATTTAAGGGTGGGCCAAAGGAAAAAAAAAAAGAAAAAAAAAAAAAAAGGGATCCCTGGGTGGTGCAGCGGTTTGGCGCCTGCATTTGGCCCAGGGCGCGATCCTGGAGACCCGGGATCGAATCCCACATCAGGCTCCCGGTGCATGGAGCCTGCTTCTCCCTCCGCCTGTGTCTCTGCCTCTCTCTCTCTCTGTGACTATCATAAAAAAAAAAAAAAAAAAAGGGTGGGCAAAAGGGGCACCCAGGTGGCTCAGCAGTTTAGTGACACCTTCAGCCCAGAGTGTGATCCTGGAGACCCGGGATCGAGTCCCGCGTCGGGCTCCCTGCATGGAGCCTGCTTCTCCCTCTGCCTGTGTCTCTGCCTCTCTCTCTCTCTCTCTCTCTCTGTGTCTCTCATGAATAAATAAATAAAAGCTTAAAAAAAAAGTGGGCAAAAGATGCATCAAAGGATACAATGAGCATGAGATGTTCAACGTCAGTAGCCATCTGGAAAATGCAAACTCAAACCACACTGCGGCCCTCCTGCCCGCCTGCACGGTGGCTGAAGTCAGGGAGGACACGGACAGCTCGAGCGTGCTGAGCTTGCTGCTAGATACGCAAACTGGGGCAGTTACTCTGGCAAAGGGCTTGGCAGCTTCTCGTGAAGATCGATGCACACAGCATACGACCAGCGGGTCCGCTTCTGGAGAAACAAAATCTTAGTCCACGTGCAAACCTGTACCTGAATGTTCACAGCGGCTCTATTCACAGGAAACTGAAAACACATGAGCTTTGGGTGAACTGGAAGGGGGGGTCCCGACATACGCAGCAGCGCGGGACTCGGAGGTGGCATGGGGACCAGGTTGTGGAGAAGGCGGGGGTGCCGGTGCGCCGGTGGGGGCGTGCGTAGCAACAGAGGGTGAGCACCAAGGACAAGGACAAAAGACAAGGAGTCTTTTCGGCTGAGGAGCCACCCTGTGTCCTGACTGTAGTGGCTGCATGAATCCATTTTCATGTTAGAACTTCAAAACCAAAGGAAAAGGTTGATTTAAAGTTTTTAATTAATTTATCTTTAAATTTTTTTTTATTTATTCATGAGAGAGAGAGAGGCAGAGACACAGGCAGAGGGAGAAGCAGGCTCCCCGCGGGGAGCCCCATGTGGAACTCGATCCCAGGACCCCGGGGTCACGTCCTGACCCAAAGGCAGGTGCTCAACCACTGAGCCCCCACACATCCCTGAAGTTTTTCAATTTAAAAAATAAATAATTAACACAAGTTCCTGATTAAAATATTTGGTAAGCTGTCATCGAAGGCAACTTCCCGATGTGGTAAAAGGTATTTATCAAACCCCACAGCCCTGTGCTTAAAAGCAGACGTAATCCCCATCAGGGCGCCTGGGGCCGCGGGCTGAGCATCTGACTCCTGGTTTCTGCTCGGGTCAGGGTCCCAGGGCGGTGAGACCGGCCATGGGAGCCCCGCGTGGGGGA
This sequence comes from Vulpes vulpes, assembly GCF_048418805.1. Taxonomy (NCBI): domain Eukaryota; kingdom Metazoa; phylum Chordata; class Mammalia; order Carnivora; family Canidae; genus Vulpes; species Vulpes vulpes. The sequence goes on from NC_132793.1 coordinate 139,755,558, forward strand.
GCCTGCGGGAGGGTCTCTCCCCCCATCAAAGTCAGTTGTCCTCGTCAGTCGACCTGGCCCAGGTCCCCGCGCGGAGGGCGAACCCCAGAGGGGCACACCGAGCACACGAAGACACGATTGCTGTGGCTCGCTCCTCGGCGTGGATGCCCCCGAATCCCACCCGTGACCCTTGGAGCCGACTCGACCACAGAGGGTGTCTCTGCCCCACAGTGAGCAGGAGGCCTGGACCCCTGCCCGGGTGAGAGCTCGGGGAATGTGAGCAGGTCAGGAACCGCGTGGGAACCCGGAGGAGCCCGGGACAGACGCGCACACCTGCCGCCCGGCGGGCTTGGGGTCGAAGCCAACCTGCCATGTAGGTGAGGAGGAACTTGCTGTACCAAACCTTGGGCCTGCAGCTCCCATGTGGCCCCGGGGCCATTCCGTGACCCACGGGGTCCCTGGTGTGACCGGACGCTCGCAGGCGGCTCTGGGCCCCGGGGAGCGGCGGGCACACTGAGGGCAGCAGGACGCGGGTCCACCTCTGCGCAGGGGCACATGGGGCTGCGCCTGCGTCCTGGCCTCCCTGCAGGTGACAGTGCAGGGACAGTCCCGGGGCCAGGAGCACCCAGGGCCCCTGCCGAGCTTGCGTGCCCCAGGCTCCCCAGGCCCGAGAGACGCCGTTTCCCACCAGCATATTCTTGGTCGATCTGTGACAAAGCCCAGACCTCTTCATCTTTCAAGAATTTGATTAAAGGTGTTTTTTAAAAAGTCTTTTTTTTTATTTATGGGAGCAAGCGAGCGGCCGCGGGGAGCAGAGGGAGGCGGCCGCGGGGCCTGTGCCGAGCGGAGCCCGAGCGCCCGGACTGGAGCGGCCCCGGGGGGAGGCGGCAGGGCCGCTTCCCCAGCACCCAGCGCAGAAAAAACCGTAGGAATGGGTGTACCAAAGTCCTCATTTCTCAGACCAAGGTGAAATCCAGCAAAGGTGGCGCTGCAGGAGCCGGAGCAGCTCGGGCGCAGCCGGGGCGCCCCCCCCGGCCCCCCGCCCCGGCACTGGTCGCTCGGCCCGCACCCACCGCACGGGCTCCCCGGCCCTGCTCCTCGACGTGGGGGCTGAGCTGTGCCCGGCAGGTGAGGTACTGGGATGCACAGGTGACCTCGGCGTGACATCCGCGGGGGCGCCTGCATCAGTACACAGGGGTGCCCAGCTCTGGCACTGTCCTTGGCGCGCATCGGCTCGCCTCACGCACCGAGCAGTCCCGACAGCTCACACCGGGCTCCGTCCTCACGCACCTGCATTCGCACTGAGCTGCAGGCGGGGCCTCTGGGTCCTGCTGCTGTCATGCACCTGCACCACCGGCCGCGGACGCCCCAGGGCGGGGCCCTAACCTGCGGGAGGCGGGGCCCTAACCTATGGGCAGTGCAGCCCTACCCTGCGGGCCGCGTGGCTGCCGTCGCCCCTGAGACCACGGTCACCTGCCCTGACTCAGCCCATGAGGCCACGGTCCTCGGATGAAGGAAGCCACACCACGAAGGCAGGTAAAAGAGGCGGTTTCTTAACATGAGACTTTTCTTGCAAGTTTACGGACCTGAAACTTGTAAAATACAACTTTGAGCATCACGTTGTTCTCTCAGCTCCTGTTTTCTGATTTCCGAGATTGCTGTCTACTACTTAACCTTTAAGAAATAATGTGTCGGGGGCAGCCCGGGTGGCTCAGCCGTTTAGCGCCGCCTTCTGCCCAGGGCGTGATCCTGGAGACCCGGGATCAAGTCCCACATTGGGCTCCCTGCATGGAGCCTGCTTCTCCCTCTCCCTTTCCCTCTCCCTCTCTCCCTCTCTCTCCCCTCTCCCTGTGTCTCTCATGAATAAATTAAATCTTAAAAAATAAATAACAGAAATTTAAAAATAACGTGTTGGGCGTCATGTCCTCCCCCGGGGCCTCTCACGGGTCATCTCGTGTGCACTTTGCTGGGCCCGGGGTGCCCACACCGAGGCGACTGCACCACACGAGCACCCGTTCGGTGGGCTGAGAGCTCCCGATGCCGGCGGGCCTCACACAAGCCCTGGGGGACTCAGGACCAGAAAGTTGGAAGAAAGCGGAGGGCCTCCCGCCCGCCCGACGGCGACACAGGCCCCCTGCCCGGTCGGCTGCTCAGCCGCCAGACCCTGCGAGCAAACACGTAACCATCCCCTACGTACACACAGGGGCAAATGAGGTCACCGGGTGAGCAGTGACACCACCACCCAGGCCAGGGCTGCCTAAGACCAGAACGGGCTCACGACCCCGGGACCTGGTCACCAGCACGACCAGGACAGGCAGAGGCCTGGGGCTCAGCGGGCAAGTGTGGGCCCTCAGCTCGTCCTGACCCAGGGCCCTGGGGGCGAGGCCACGTCGGGCCCCTGCTCAGGGGGAGCCTGTTGTCCCCCTCCCTCTGGCCAGCCCCCACTCGTGCTCTGTCTTAAATAAATAAAATCGTGAGAAGAAAAGAACCAGAAGATGCGGCAGCGGCCCAAGACCGTTAAACTCCTTTAAAAGGGAGGACTTCGCATAGAGTCAACTCCAGATGCTGCCCATTAACGGCGACTGCGAGGGGCACCCGCCACTGAGCCCCGTCCAACGGATGTCGGCTCAGGACAGGTGCCCAGGGTGGCTCAGGACACGGGTCCTCGTCTCCACTGCTCGCTCACAGACTGACTTTGCGTTTGGTTTGTTCGCTTCTTACCCCTGCCGTATGGTGTTTATTGTGATTTTTTATGTGTTCGGTTTCTGTGAGGTTTAGGAAGTCCCATAAAGTGTCGTGTGGTGTGACTGAGCTTGGAATCCGAATCCTGTTTCCCCTTGCTTTACAAGTGGATGAGCTGACGTCTGGGCAAACAGCCGTGCGTGCTCCGAGGGCGCCCAGGACACTGACCTGCACAGGAGCGGACAGACGTGCGCTTGCCGTTCTGCTGAGATCCGACCGAGGGAAGTGAAGTGCTGTCGCCCGACCCAGCCCAGGGACCAGCAGGTTCTTTTCTAACCGTGTTGTCACTGGCTCTCCACCAGAGTGAGTGTTCACTAAGCAAACAGCTGAGGGCGTGCACTTTACCCACATTCCCGCCAGAGCTTCGGTACCAAACGCTGGCCCCCTTTAAACGAAGTTCTGAAGATACAAGTGCCTCGCGAAGCAGTTACTCGGTGACCAGTCTGCGTGGGCCCAGGGCAGGGTGACCCAGAGGACGGCGTGTGGCACGGCGGGCGCTGTACCAACGCCGACGGTGCCGCTCAGACCCTGTGCCTCGCAGCCCTCGCAGCCCACGCAGCCCTCACAGCCCTCGCAGCCCACGCAGCCCTCGCAGCTCTAGCAGCCCTCGCAGCCCTCGCAGCTCTAGCAGCCCTCGCAGCCCTCGCAGCCCACGCAGCCCACGCAGCTCTAGCAGCCCACGCAGCCCACGCAGCCCTCGCAGCCCACGCAGCCCTCGCAGCCCTCGCAGCCCTCGCAGCCCTCGCAGCCCACGCAGCCCTCGCAGCCCACGCAGCCCTCGCAGCCCTCGCAGCCCACGCTCTTTCAAATGTTACATCATATACACACGTACAGGACAAAACACAAACAAACAAAAAACCCCAAACCCAAAGACAAGTATTTTAGATGATAAATTTCCAGCCTGAAAAATGTTTAGGTAAGTTTTCTTTTGCTTTTATTACAAGCATATAATATTAATTGGCAAAACACTGAGTACAAGCTTCACTATCATAAAATCAAAACATTTAAGCAATATTCCAAAAAAGAGTTTAGACAAAAACTAGCCACCAATAGTACAAAAATTACACACCAACACAAAGCATAAAAAATGTAAACTTTCAAATTAAACAGTCAAAAATATGTATCTGCATTGTCATCTCAGTAAACCGCGACAGCGTCCATGTTGCCACATGTGACGATCAGGTTACTGGCGGCTCACAGCCCTGAACCCTACGTCACTCGGGGAGAGGATGGTTTTCTTAAACCCAATTAAGCTGTTGGAACAGACATTTACACTAACGCTACACACACCTTGGGGGACACTCAACCTTCAGTCCATCCTTCAGATGCGCTCGTGGACACGGGAGCCACACGCGGTGCAGGCGACGGCGGGCGGGCGGCGGCGCGGGCAGCCTCCTCGGTGGGACACCTGTCTCTGCCTGGCAGGGACGGGATCTTCGTAAAGGTTACGGCTAGCCCGAGTACCGGGTTTCCTAAGCTACGGATCCCAACTTGGGTCGTCTGTTTGGACACCAAGGCAGAGCAGCTCACTGGCTTTCAGGCTACGGCCCCCGGGACGTGCCGGAGCTAAGTGCTTTCCTGAGGAAACAGAGAAACCGCCTTTTTCCCGGGTCAGCTATCTGCGCTACGCTTGCTTCAGCGTCTTGAGAGCACACCTGATACTCACACGTGAAGCAGAAATCAGCTGGCTCGTTCCTAGAACAATCGATCCAATGACACATTTTAAATTGCTGTAAAACGCCCTCCTGTGCACTTCGAGGGAGGGAAAAAACGAAACGAATTTGTAAAGACTTCGCCACAAGGAGGCTTCAAAGGGCCCAGGAGCCCCGAGGGAAGCAGCACCGTCCCGTCCGTGGCCGACACGCGGCGGTGCCTCCAGGGCCGTGAGCACGCAGGGCCGGTGTCCACGGCCGCCTGCCCGGCCGCCCTGCCGCGCGGGGCACACACACAAACCATCCCCAAACAGCACTCTTGTTCTTAGAACAGCAACGGAAAAGGAAAACCCAAAGAGCTGAATGTACACACACTGGGATCCCACCTACATTCCCTTTCGATTCAGCAGAAGAGATGTGACGTTACAGTTTAGGCAGATGTCTGATCAATGCATCCGGAACCTATTGCACAAAAGCATAAACGATGCTCTTCATCTATACAGAACAAAAACATACAAATTAAAAGCTACTCAAAGTAAAAGGAAGAAGCTTGCAAAACATGTCACAATTTCATTTTATATGCCTGTAAATAAAGCTGGACCACGGAAACCAAACAATCGGATGGGAAAATATGATAGAAGGCTTAAAATAGAATAAATAATTTTATAAAGTTAAGTTTTCTTTTTTTAACCCCCCAAATCTTAAATTCAATATTATATATTCTATCTGAATTTTCTATCTTCATGAAAACTGCATTTAGTGAGACCGTGTGCTGGGCAGCGCGTCCCACTGCGGTGACGGTGAGATGGGAAGAAGGTGACCGGACAGCACTTGTTTTACCAGCGGAAACCGTCGTGGAAACCACTTCACAGGAACTCCATCTGTCAACAAAGAAACCCGGGAGGACCCGGCCCTAACCGATCCTGGCTCTCAGGCCGGGAAAAACCAAATTCAGCCTTTCGGCGTGGACTGAGAGCGGGCCAGCGGGAAGGGGCCCCGGAGCCGCCCGGGGCCGTCCTGCCGTGAAGACAGTCTGCGCGAGGAATCTTAGAAAAATAGGTATGTCTGCTGCTGAGGTTTCGTCGGGTTAACACGGTTACAAAGGGGGTCACAGGAGGGCCAGCGGCCAGCCGGCGGCGCCGGCCCTGGCTCCGTCGCCACCTCCGTGTCCGAATGCGTCCACTTAGCACCATAGCAAATTCAAGTGATTGCAAAGATAGCTACAAAGTCACAAATACGTGTCAGGGGATCCTCCGGCGGTCCCGCGGCTGATCGGACCGCGGGGCGGCTCTGTGGGTGTGGACGCGGGCGCCCCAGCCCGCACCGAGGCACGCGCGGCCTGCGCGGCGCTCGGCAGTAGTGTGTGTGCTGAGGTAGACGGTGCGAGTCACTCACGCGTGCGCTCGCTGGACCCGCGGGGCGGCCCGAAGCACGACGCGGCCCCCACGCCGCTGCGCTCGAGCCCGGTCCGACCCCGCGTCACACCCGCCTGCGCGCGCCCGGGCGGCTCTCCCGTCCCCGAGGCCAGGCCCGGTCGTGGCTGCTCCCGACGCTGACGTCTACGAAGGGGGCAGCAGAGACCCGACCCTCGCTGTCGGGCGGCAGGACGGCGACACGCTCCCGAACACGGGGCGGGAGGGGCGGCGAGCCCGCGGACCCCAGGGCGACACTCGCGGCCCGGAAAGCGCTTCTCCTCCCGCCCTCCCACGCTCCAAGTTACTGCTTTAAAGGGACGAATACTGAGGTGCTGGCAGAGTTTATTCACTAATTCCACAAAAATATGAACATCTGCGAGGAGAAAGGGGTGGACCGGGAGTGTGCTGCCTGCCACGGCCGCGCCGGCCCATCGAGGACCGCGAAGGCAAGCGCAGGCCCCGCCGGAGCCCGCGGACGCGCCGCCCGACCCACGTGCCTTCCCAGGAGAGCCCCGGGCCACCACCCTGTCCGGCCCGGTGAGCGCAGGCGGAGCCAAGCAGGGAGGCTAAGCGGGAGCCCTGAGCCACCGGGGCCCTCACACCGTCCGAGGACGCGGGTGGCTCTGCAGGCCGGCGCCCAGCCAGCCAAGGCAGCCCGGGCCCTGCGGGCCGCGCCAGCCCGACCGCGTCCAGGGGGCAGGGGACCCTCCCGGCCTCGGCCAGGGCCGCCGCGCGTCCTCGGGGCCCAGGCGCCGGCGAGGCGGGGCAGCGGCGGGCTGACGTGGCTCCTAACGTGGAAAACGAAACCCCGTGGCTGACTCATAGTATTAATGGAATGCTTTAAATTAACCATTTATATACCTTCTAAGTCTTCAGGAAGCTAAAGGCAACATAAATATCGTCATTCACCAAGAAGAGATATTTTTTTCAATAACTTAGGAAGGGTTCAATAAACGTACAAGTATTTTTGAGGATTATCGTGAACCCAAATTCATAAACTAAACGGAAATGACCAGATTTTCAAGGCCCGGGAAGCAAGCACAGGTCGCGTGGCCACTGTGTTTACCATCTAGTCTGCGAGAGGCGCCTCTCCGGCCGCTGAGACTGTGAAGTGTTTCGTCGTCTTGTAACCGTGGTGCTGGTAGTGTCTTGTCGAGTGTGAATTCTCTCATACAAAAGTTATAAATACTCTATTCAGGAATCTGGTCCCGCGACACCGCAGGCGACACCCGCGTGCAGCGGGCCCGGCGCGGGGCGCGCTCAGAGCAGGTCCATCTTGGGTCTGTAGTGCAGCAGGAGCGGCGCCTTCTGCAAGACAAAGTCAGAGCACGGGGCCCATCACGACGGCCAGCCGCGGGGACGGGCCCTGGGCCTGCGCACACCTGCGCCCCACCTGGTCCCGCCCGTCCCCTCAGGGTCCTGCTGCTCTGGGCTGCCCCCCAAGTCGGGGGTCCCGCCATCTGCCTCCTGCTTCAGGGGGGCACCCGAAGGCTTTCGGGCACCCTCTGGGTGCAGCAGCGGACCACGGGGTGGCCACCTTGGCCAGGAGGACCCCAGCCACACGGGCTCTGGACTGATGATCTAGAACCATCCTGTCACAGAGTTGTTACTTCTAAGTTCTTTGTTGGAAATATGCAGAGAAAAGTAGTTTCCGGATTCTGACAACCCAACAACCCAATCTTTTTTTTTTTTTTTTAAAGATTTATTTATTTATGATAGACATAGGGAGAGAGAGAGAGAGGCAGAGACACAGGCAGAGGGAGAAGCAGGCTCCATGCCGGGAGCCCGACGTGGGACTCGATCCCGGGTCTCCAGGATAGCGCCCTGGGCCAAAGGCAGGCGCTAAACCGCTGAGCCACCCAGGGATCCCCCCAAGAACCCAATCTTTACAAAGTGACGGGTCTCACCTTGAATCTCCATCTCGTGACAACCACAAATTTGAGCGTGTGGTCCTTGCCCAGGATTTCCTCATTGCATAAAATGTCCAGCTGGCGGGAGAAGAAGGCTTCAGTCAGGGCGCCCAGAGCACGGCGCTCAGCACGCCTGGCCCCAGCACTGCGCCTGCCAGCCAGGGGCACACAACGTGTCGCCTGTGGGTGACGGGTCCTGTTTCCAGGTGGCACAGGTGGGAGTGCTTGGAAGGCCCCGCCCCAACCCACCCAAGGGTGGAAAGCACCCGGAATCTGGACTCACACCCCCCAGGTCCCCTGCCCCAGGCCCTTGGCTGCTGTCACCACAGTACCTGTCTCCCCACCTCAGTCCAACTCTTGGCCGAGCGTGTCCCTCTTACCTCAGTGAAAAAGGAAATGGGCTCTTCAGATGGTCTTTCTCCTTTATTTTTTAAAAAGACTATTTTTAGAGCAGTTTTAGGGTGAGGGCAATACTGAGAGGGAGGTGCAGAGGTCTCCCATGTGCCCCCATCCCCCCCAACCCGCACCGGAGGGGGCGTGTCATGGAGACACGTGGTCCTCACCCAGGCCACAGACGGCGTCAGGGTCACCCCCTGGGCTGCGCACTCATGGCAGGTGCCCCCCGCAGTATCCCAGGGCGTGGCGTCATAGCCCCAAGGCCGCCGTCCTCCCCCCCGTTCACCCCCCAGCCCTGACCACCGCTGACCCTGTCACTGTCCCCAGAGGTCCGCCTCTTCCAGAAGGTCCCACGGCGGGAATCAGGGGACTGCTTTCCCTTAGTGATATGCGCTTAAGGTTTTCGCGGCTCGATAGCTCGTTTCTCGTTAGCATGAGTAACACCCCACCGTCTGGGCGGAGCACAGTTTATTCATCCGCTCACATGCTGGAGGACGTCCTGGTGTTTTCAAGTTTGGCAATTACGAACAAAACTGCTATAAACATCTACATGTGGCTGTTGGTGTGGACGTAAGGATTCGGTTAATTCGGATGAACACCAAGGCGTGTGACTGCTGGACCTCGTGGGCAGAGCGTATTTACTTTTGTAAGAAACTGCACCGTTCTGCAGCGTCCACGGGGTTCATCCAGGTGGTGGCAGGTGGCAGTCTCCTTCCTGCTTAAGGCTGAGTAACACTCCTCGTATGGATTGTGTTTATCATTCCATCCGTCCGTCCATCCATCATCCATCTGCTCGTCCATCCATCCATCCATCTATTCATCCACCTGTTCATCCATCCAATCATCCATTTGTCCGTCCATCCATCCATCCATCCATCCATCCACCCACCTGTTCATCCATCCGTCCACCCATCCCTGGACACGTGGGTGCTTCCACATCTCAGCGGCCGTGACCGTGGGGGCCCTGCCCTCGGCTCTGGGAACCTGCCCAGACGTGGAAGGGCTGGGCCATGTGGTAATTCTGTGCGTTTTTGAGGCCTGTCCACGCTGTCTTCCACGGTGGCTGCACCCTGTTAACACCCCCTGCCCCCCTCCATGGTGCACAGGGTTCCAGTTTCCTCACATCCTTGCCATTTTTATCTTCTTGTTATTTATTTATTTATTTTTTTTACAGTAGCCATCCCTGTAGGTTATGAGATGGTTCCCAGTAATGACAGTGACACTGAGCATCCTTTCACAGCTACTGGCTGTGTGTGCCTTCCTGGGAGAAATGTCTAAGTCCTTTGCCCACTGTTAAAGCAGGTTGTTTGGTTTCTTTTACACTACATTTTAGGAGTCTCTATATACTCTGGATAGTAACCCCTTATCAGATGTATGGCTTGCAAATAATTTCTCACATTCTGTACAAAATTTTTTTTATTTTCAAAAAGTCAAATTTGTCTACTTTTTTCTTTTGTTGACTGTGCCTTTGCTGCCCTAGCCAAGAAATCATTGCCAAATCCAGTGTCCTGAAGCTTTTGTCCTATGTTTTCTTCTAAGAGTTTCATTGTTTTAGGTCTGACATTTAGGTCCCTGATCTACTTCAACTTCTGCACGTGGTGTGAGGCAGGGGTCCAATGTCATTCTTCTGCATGCTGATGTGCAGTCTCCCCAGCAGTTTGTTGAAAAGCCTGTCCTTTCCCCATTAAGTGGTCTTGGCACCCTTGTTGAACATCACTTGACCACCTACGTGAGGGTCCATTTCTGGGCTCTCTATTCATCTCCATTGATCTAGAGGGCTGCCTTTATGCCAATATCACACTTTTTGATTAGCGTAGCTTCATAGTAAAACCTGAAATTAGGAAGTGTAGGTCCTTTAGTTATGTTCTTTTTCAAGATTATTTCAGCAACTTGGGGTCCCCTGAGATTTCATATAAAATTTAGGATGGGTTTTTAAATTTCTGCAAAATATATCATTGGGATTTTGATAGAGATAGCTTTGACTATAGATTGCTTAGGTAGTATTGACATTTTAACAACATTAAGTCTTCCAATCCGTGAACTTGGGACATGTTTCTATTTGTTTGTTCATTTATTTATAAAGATTTTTATTTATTTATTCATGAGAGACACAGAGAGAGAGGGAGAGAGAGAGGCAGAGACACAGGCAGAGGGAGAAGCAGGCTCCATGCAGGGACCCCGACGCGGGACTCGATCCCGGGTCTCCAGGATCACACCCTGGGCTGAAGGTTGACACTAAACCGCGGCGCCACCCAGGCTGCCCGTTTCCATTTATTTATGCCTTCTTTAATTCCTTTCAGTAATTTTTGTAGTTTTCATTGTACTAGTCTTTCACCTTCTTGGTTAATTCCTAAGCATTTTATTCTTTTTGATGTGATTGTAAATTGAATTGTTTTTTTATAATTTCCTTTTCAGATTACTCATTACTAATCTACAGAAATGCAGCTGATTTTTGTGTTGACTTTTGTCTTGCTATCTTGCTGAATTCGTTTAGTAGTTGTAACGTGTCTGTGTGTCATCTTTGGGATTTCCTTTTTTTTTTTTTTTTTTTAAAGAAAAAGCCTGCTTTTATTGATGCACCCATAGACGGACCCACAATTTGAAAGGGACAGCGACCCAAACATGACACTCGTGGTGAACGCAACTGAAACACAAGGGGCATAAGATGGCTTTACAGGGCCACATGCCTCCTAAGTTAGGGATGGCTTCTGCTATCATCTTGTCTTTGAAAGGGGAGAGCTTGCCGACGCCTAGATTCTGCTCCATGCCCTTGACCCCAGCAGCGACGGTTGTCTGCTTCCCGGAACTTACCGAAGGAACACTGAACAACTCCCTCCTTTCTGTTCGTTGCACCCACAAGGGAGAAGACAAAGCAGGCTCCAGCATATGCCATGGACAAGGTGGCAGCGCCTGCTCCCGCTTTGGCCTTCACCACCTCCATGCTGGCCTCCTGGATTGCCCAGGGAACAGCCGTCAGCTAGTCCTGAGGAAGGTCCACTTTGAGGGTGCACTGAGAGATCGGGGGACGACAGTCTCTCCAGCATGGCCACCAACGAGCCAATAACAGGAACGTTGAGTCGAGCGGAATCCAAACCCTTCAGCTCTACAATCAAAGTGCTAACTCTGACAATGTCCAAGGTCGTCACCTTGAAGATTTTATTGGGGTTCTATGTTCTGTGTTTCTTGAAAACTTTTGTTGCGATTGGGATGGTGGAGTTTAGCGGATTTGCAGTGATGTAGCTCGCGGCCTCAGGTCAGGGCTGGGTGTAGGCGGCAGGCGGCAGGCACGGCAACCACAACTGGGGCACCGGTGCTGACCAGGTCACCCCGTGGCAGGCCTGGTTTTTCCTGGGACTCCTGCTGGAATAACCACCACATCTCGGCCTTTTAGACGGTCAGCCAGCTGCTTAGGTCCGAGGTAGGCTCTCCCGGGTGCCCTGGCCTCAGATCTGCGGCCACCCCGGGCATACAAGCACTGTCGTAGAGGGTCAGGCGGCTGACAGGCTGCGCAGTTCCTCCAAAAGCCCCCAGCACAGCTCTGTTAGCATTTTCTGGGCCGACAGCGGGTGGGCGAGGGCGGAGAGCGTGGCTGGAGCGGGCGGGCAGCGGAACGGCAGGCAGGTGACACCACGACCTCCACCTCTTTGGGATTTTCCACATTAAGATCACATCATCGGCAAAGAGAGGGACGCTCACTCCTGCATCTCCCACGTGGAACCCTCCCCTGCCCGCTCCCAACAGGACTCCCAGGACCGCGTGGAACGGAGGTGGTGGCAGCAGCATCCCCACCTTGCTCCTCATCTCAGAGGAGACGCGTTCAGTCTCACGTCGCGTCGGGACGTCTCCCGGGGTCTTCTAAGTGCTTTAGTCTGCGCAGGTGCTTCCCTTGCGTCCCTGCTTCGTGGGGTGTTTTTATGTGGACGCGTGCTGAGTGGTCACAGGCCTGGAGACCGGCCTCAGCGGTGACGATCCGGGGTCCCCCCTCCACTCTCCGATGCGCGTGTCACATGATCCGTGTCCCGCCCGCCCATGCCGGCGTTTCAGGAAGAGTCCCCCTTGGTCGTGGGGTACAGCCCTCTGGACCTGCCGCTACCCCAGGTGCTGGGAGGCGGTCACGGATGTCGGGCTCCGGTTTTCCTTTCGGACGGTGTCTCTGTGTGGCTTTGGTACCCGGCTGACGCTGGCCTCCCAGAATGAGTCGGGAAGCTCCTCTCCCCCTCAGGCTTTGGGAAGAGTTGGCAAGGACGTTGGGAGAACCACCTGCGAAGCCGGCAGGTCCTGGGCTCTCCTCCGCGGGGCGGTGTCGGATCCTGATCCGGGCTCCGTACCAGTCGTAGGCCTGTTCACACCCGGCGTCCCCGTGACTCGGTCTCGGAGGTTCTGTGTTTGCAGCCCTGCGTCCCCTCATCCCAGTTATCCCACGTGCTGGCGTTCAGCTGTTCACGGGACGCTCTGACGACCCTTTCTATTTCTGCACAATCAGTAACAATGCCTCTGCTTTCATTTCAGATTTTAGTCTTTTTTCTTAGTCCATTATCTAGAAGTTTGTCAAAACTTTAAAATAATATGTTCTTTAAAGATTTTGTTTATTTGAAAGACAGTGCACACAAGCTGGGGGACAAGCTGGAGGACAAGCAGACTCCGCACTGAGCACACGGCACCCCGCGCGGCTGGGTTCACGACCTGAGATCATGACCGGAGCTGAAATCAAAAGTTGGAGGCTTAACCAACTGAGCCCCCTCAGCTGGTTTATTGACCTTTCCAAAGAATTGAATTTCTCTATTGTATTCTGTTCTTGATTCCATTTATCTCTGCTTTGATCTTTACTATTTCCTTCCTTCTGCTGGCTTTGGGTGCAAAGCTTTGTTCTTTTTCTAGTTCTATGTTGTTGATGAGACCTTTCTTGTTTTTAATGTATTTATGGTTATAAACTCCCCCCTTAGCATTGCTTTTACTGTAACCTACAGGTTGGTAAGTCGTGTTTTCATTTTTATTTGTCTCTAAGTATTCTCCAATTTCTCTTGCATCCGTTAGTTGTTTAAAAGTGTGTTGTTTAGTGGCGCCTGGGGGCTGCCAGGAGTCTGCTCAGGTCCTGATCCCCAGGTCCTGGGACGAGCCCCACATTGGGCTCCCCGCTCAGTGAGGAGCCTGCTTCTCCCTCTGCCCCTCCCCGCACTCGTGCGCGCGCGCGCTCTCTCTCTCTCTCATACTTTTTCCCTCTCAAATAAATAAACCTTAAAGAAAAGTGTGCGATTGAATTTCCACGGTATTGTGAACCTGCCAGGTTTCCTCCTGTAACCATCTCCGACTGTGTGCTGCTGTGGTCAGAGAAGACGCTCTGAGGCAAGTCTGTGTCTGCCCTCCTCTTTTAAGGACCTTTTTGCCACTGAATTTAGGGCCCAGCTGGATGATCCAGGATGATCTCAAGATTCGTGACACATCAACAAAGACCTTTGTTCAAATAAAGTCACATTCACATGTTCTGGTCGTTAGGAAATGGATGTAGGTGTTGGTGGGGTCACCGCGTGGCCCACTATGGTCTGCCTTCTGGTCCCTCGGATCCACATCCATCTCACGTGCTAGGTGCACTCGCCCCATCTCCACATGTCAGCGTAGCGTTGCCACCTCAGGAGGGCCCCCCAGTGACACCCGAACCGACAGGCTCACCCAGCCTTCTGTCCACCCCCTGCACACACCAGGGGCTCCGGCTTTCACTTAATTCCCATCATTTACCACCAAATACCTGAAAGTATCTTACTAACCTGCCCACTTATTCACCCTTCCCCCAGCCAGTCGTCCATCCATTTGTGGATGACGAAGAACAGCCTCTCTTCCAAAGGAACACCCTCTCCCTGCCGCCCCGCCAGCTGTCCCTCCTGGTAAGGGGCTCCCCTGCTCGCGTCTGGCCTTCCCTCCACGCTCTTCACCACCACGCCCCATCACACTGGCAGGGAGCATGCACAACAAATGGAGACTTTTTTTCTGACTTAAAGTCTCCAAACAAAGATATAAAAACAAAACAAAAAAAAGACAAAGAACTTTAGGAGTATCACTTTTACAAATGAGAAACAATTTGTTATAGTTTCTATTGGTGTAGCTCCTACCTCATTGAAAGACGAAAGGTTAAGTTTTTTGGCGATGAACTTCTTCAGGTGCAGGACCGTGGCCTGGGCCGAGCAGCGGATCCACTTCCGTTTCAGGCCGCGTAGTTTGCTGCTGTTGCACTCCAGACAGATGCTCACCTGTGAAAGGAGGACACGGCTGGCAGGCTCGCTCAGATGTTAGATGTGACAACGCTGACCTTGTGAAATCAGAAGTCGCTTTGGGCCTCAACACCATGGGAAAGAGTTTTACTTCATCATTTCATACACATTATCTTAAAATCTGTTTACTGTTTTGTGAAACATAATCGAACGCTGTTAATTTTGTCTTATCAAGTACTTCAAAGAAACTCTGGGAATTATCTGTTCATTGTACACACAACACTGGTCTCGCCTCAGAGGTAAACTGCCACAGACTGAGCCCCGTCCCGAGCTCCTGGCTGGTGGGACGCACACAGTCAGGCTGCGAGGAGCACCTGCCGGCGTGAGGAGGAAGGACGCAGAGCCAGCATGGCAGGCGCCCCTGACTGTGCACGGATGCACCGAGGAAGGCTTTGTAAAGGAAGCAGTAGGACAACTGCCCTTGAAAGAAGACGGCAGGGGCCCCTGGGTGGCTCAGCAGTTGAGCGTCTGCCTTCCGCTCAGGCCGTGACCCTGGAGTCCCGGGATTGAGTCCCACAACAGGTTCCCTGCAGGGAGCCTGCTTCTCCCTCTGCCTGTGTCTCTGCCTCTCTGTCTGTGTGTGCCTCTCATGAATAAATAAATAAATAAAATCTTAAAAACACACACAAAAAAACAGGACAGCAGAGTCTTGAGAGAAGAAAGTACTCTGGCCTCAGGAAAAAGCCACAAGCAAAGGCACAAAGTTGGAAAGTTCACAGTTACCTCCCAGACAATCAACAATTCAGTGGGGTCACAGTATGTGGCGTGTGACAGGGACCGCGAGGTAACCAAGTAAGAGGGGACCAGGGGTGCCCGGCAGAGGCAAAGAAGGACCCCAGGCCGTGCAGCCTGGCTCAAGAGAACCCTCATGAACGAGTAATTCTCCAGGAACAGCCACAAAAACAAGGCACAATCAGACCTCCCAAAATTCAGGTAAAAGGATGAAGAGAGGAGGGGCACCCAGGGCCTCAGTTAGCTGCACGTCTGACTCTTGATTTTAGCTCAGGTCATGATCTCAGGTTTGTGGGACTGAATCCTGCTCAGGCTCCGCGCTGGGCATGGGGTCGGCTTGAGAGTCTCTCTCTCTCTGCCCCTGCCCCCTGCCCTCATGCTCTCAAAACAAAACAAAACAGAGGAATTAACTAAAATCTGTAGATCTAAAATTACTAGAGATACAAAAGAAGGAATTAAATACATAATACACTTTGGATAAAACCAGGCAGGTGTAAAAGGTAACTAAATACACCTTCTAAGCCTCATGGTGGCTAAATCACAGAGGAAGACAGACCGATTTCATGAAAAACCAACTTGAGGAAATTATCTAAAAGAAATACAGAGACCAAGATGTCAATTAAAATAACAAGACAAAGAAGAGGGAAAAGGGAGGGATGTAACGCACCTGGGACAGGTGTTCTCAAGGAAGGGAGAACTGGGGACAGAAGTAACAGCTGAAGATCAAAATGGTGGAGGACGTAAACTCTCAAATTCAGGAAGCCAAAGAATCCAAAACAAGTGAAATAAAGGAAAGCTACACCTACAGAGACGTGGGGAAGGCGGGGAGGCGCCAGGAAGGGGCAGCGGGTGCCTGGAGCCCCGCAGGAAATGCGCAGGGGTGAGCACGGTAAGCGAGACAGACCCCGGGGAGGAGGGGGCGGCTGAGGAAAAAGACCCCCGTCGGGGAGGCAGGCACGGGGCCCCAGGTGGGCGAGGCCCTCGAGGCCTTCGTGTTGTTGGGGCAAACCAAGAGACTCATTAACATCAGACCTTTAAAAAAATGTAGACATTCATTTTAGAATTTCACAGCCACTAAAATAATAAAAATAGGGCCTGTCACTTGCCAGGTAGTTGCTAAACAGACGCAAAAAAGAGATTGAAGAACACGAGTTCAGTAGAAGGCAAGAATGGGGGAAGATAAAAAACTATCAGTGCAAAGTGCAAATAAATTCAGAATTGCCACCCATCATGGTAAATGTAAAATAACTTGTCAGTTAAAGAAATTTTCTCATTGGATTTTCTAAAAAAAATTCAGTTCCGTGCCGACATGAGTGTCGTAGTTAAGTTGGAAAAAAAAAAAATCGAAATACCAGGCAACTATTAACCAGAAGCGCACTGACCCAGCCAACCAGGTGAAGGAGACTTCCAGAAAGAGAGCTTCCTAGCAGAACGCTCCCCGAGAAACGTCTCTGACCCGGAAGGCACTGGGGTCACGCTCGGGCTGGCGGGAGGCTGAGGCACCGTGACCCCCACGACGGGCGGCCGTGTGCTCCTGGGACAGCCGCCCGGGTCCGAGCCCGCGGCGCCGCGCAGGCCACGAGGCGGCAAGCAGGGCAGCTCCGGCAGAGGCCGCAGGGGCCAGAGGGTGCCGGCCCACAGGAGGCTCAGAGACACGCGGCCTGCATCCCCGGCTGGACGAGGACCAGACGGCCAGGATTTAGGGGAGGGGAGGGGTGGGGGGACCGGAGGCTGGGTTCACCCCCCTCAGGTTTGTGTGGACTTGTGCGGGCGGCGGGGACGGTGGCACGGTGGTGCCGGATGTGTCGCCAGCATAACTACACCAGATCAGCCTGGAGGAAGTACCAGGGGTGTGGGGCAGCTCGCGACCCCCAGCAGCCAGTCCTAGGTCAGGCCCTCGGCCAGCCCTCCCCGTCCCGCCCCAGCCACCTCCCATCTCTACGATGGGCCTTCCAGGGACACCGTGTCTCGGCGGATCACACGACACGCCGCTGCCCGCACCGGTCACCGGTCACCGCTGGCCACAGCGCCCGCGTGGGGGACCGTACGCCGTCTCCCAGAGGCCTGGCTGCCGTGAGCAACGGGGCTGTTTCCACACACGCAGGGAGCCGCAGACGCGCAGGGTTAGTTTGTGTCTGACTCACCACGCAGCTCTCGCGAGCGGCTCAGCCCTTTACCCTCCTGCCAGCTCCCGCGCCAGCCCCGCCAGGCCCCGGCCCTCTGACCCAGCCGACCCCGTGGGCATCACGGTTTGGTTTCGGTTCCCTAACGACTCAGGATGCCGAACAGCTCTCGCGTGATTATTAACCAGGAGCAATGTTCACGGATGTGGTTCACCCACCTCTCAGCGGGGTTATCTCCTCACCCAGTTACATGACACGCGTGTTCTAGACACAGGTCCTTTATCAGGACGTGATTTGCAAGTATTTTCTCCCAGTCGGTGGCCGGTCCTTTCACTTGACAAAAGCCACTTGTTTTTCTTCCGTGGGCTGTGTTGAACGTGAGAACTCTCGGCCTAGCCCAAGGCCCTAAAGATTTTCTCTCACTCGTGTTTCCCCGTAAAAGTTTTGAAGTTTCACATACTCTTATATTCTGGGCTTATCTTCTTACACGAGGTGTGAGAAGAGGACGTCCGTCCGTCCAGGGTGTGGACGCCCAGCTGTCCACCACCCCCTGCCCCCAGTGCCCTCCCTTGGCTCCTTCACTGAAAACCAAATACTACAAATCTAAGGGCTTATTTCTAGGCTTTGTTCTATTTCTGCAATTTGTTCTACTCACTCACTCATCTACTTAATGCCTCGAACGTAATGTCTTGACTACTGCAGCTTTTTAGTGGGATGTGAGGTTTAGAATTTTCTACATAGATTTCTAAGAAATAACCTATGGGTCAAAAAAGAAATCATAACGAAAATTTAAAAATACTTAGAACCAAAGAATATATTTAGGAACTACGTGGATATTCAACTCAAGAAGCCAGGAAAGGCACCAAGGGTGAACGCAGGGACAGCAGAGGGAAGTGAGAGCATGAGGCGTCCGGCAGGGATGACCCGGAACACAAGGCAGAAACGTGGTCTTAGCAACAGGAACAGAGAGTGCAGAGTCGTGGTAAAGCCCCATTTCTCGCAGCGACACTCGGGCCGGGGGGGGGGGGGGGGGGGGGGGCGTGTTACCCAAGAGCGCCGGGTCGGACACGAGCACCTGGCGGACGGGCATGGGCCCGGAGGAAGGGAAGGCGACTTCGCCAATGCTAGCTTTTCCCAAAGTAACCCTGAGCCCATCCTCTGTCGCTCTCAGAAAGGTCTCTGTGGGTCGCCCACGCAGTGTGGCAGGTTGGTTTCTAATTGTTATTTCGAAGAGCAAAAGGCAAGATTAGTCAAGATTATTTTGAAGAAGAAAAATTAGGAGTATCCGCAAGTCAACATGTGACTGTGGTTTTGGCACCAGCACAGATGACAGGGCCATGGCGAGGACAGACCCGAGCACAGACGGAGCGCAGGCGGGCGAAGGTCCTCGGCAGGAGGGGAGCCGGGGACGCGGAGGAGCCCACCCGGAGGACGAGAGGCTTGCCCTGCCGCCCTGCCGCCCTGCCGCCCACGATCACCGCTGCTGGCCTACGACCTCACTGTAGAAAGGGGAACTTTAAAACAGCTCGTAAGAAAAAATAAAAAAATAAAAAAAAAAATAAAACAGCTCGTAAGAGAACGTCAGAACGTGTTTAGAACCTTGGGTGTGGAGATCTCCTGAGATACCGGAGGAAGCGAGGATGGTTTTAATTACTTTGACCCAAAGGCTCCGAATAATGACGAGCGTCGACTCGGGACAAGCAGGCCCCGGACGGCTCTCGCGGAGAGCCAGGCCACCCGGCGCACCAAGTCCACGGCGGAGTAGGCGACTTAACGAAACGCAGAAGAACCAGGAAAACCAAGAAACACTTGAGGGGACGTTTGCACGACCGGAGCACACGCGAAGACAGGACTGAGGAAGAGAAGCGGGCGACCCGTCTGGGGACCGCACGTCCTGGCAGGGACAGGCCCAGTGAGGCCTCGGCAGCCGCTCTGCCTGGGTCTCGGGGTCACAGCGACTGGCCCCTCGGCCCGAGCGTCCAGCAGGCAGGGACACGGCACGGCCCGAGCGCAGCACACGGACGCTGCGTGGCATCAGCACCAAGTCCCCGCGTTACACTCAAGGTTCTCACAACTGGAACTGGGACTGACAGGCAGTCGTAGAAAGACACATGTTCCGTTTACGCGGCTTATGGCTACAGATACGGACGGGAAGCCCCCGGCCCAGCCGGGCACGGCCCCTGCTCTCGGGGGAGAGCCCCAGCCCCCAGCACAGCCCCGTTGCCCGGTCCCCTGCCCCAGGGAGCCCCAGCACCCCTGCTCCCTCCTCCGCGGGCCCTGCTTGGCCGCCCGCCCTCCCTGCCCTCCCCTTGGGACAACCTCCCTTGCTGCTCCCTGGCTGGGGGCCCAGACGAGGGTGCTTGGGTCTGTGGGCTGTCCCACGGGGCTGAGGCTCGTGCGGGCCAAGTGCTGCCCCCAGCCACGGCGGCGAGTGGGGGTGCGCACAGCCTGAGCAACAGCCCAAAGCCCTCACCTGGCGGCTCCGTCGCTGTGTGTGTGGGGGGGACCCCCCACAGGTCACGGGCACCTCTGGGAACACCTGACAGCCCATTTGCTCAGAAGCAGGCCCTAGAGGAGGGCCAAATTCTTCTGCTTAAAAGTAGGTGTAGGGGCGCCTGGGGGCTCCATCAGTGAAGCGCCTGCCTTCAGCTCAGGTCATGATCCCGGGTCCTGGGATCCAGGCTCACGTGCGGCTCCATGCTCAGCAGGGCGTCTGCTTCTCCCTCTCCCACTCCCCCTGCTTGTGTGTTCTCTTGCTCTCAAATAAATAAAATCTTTAAAAAAAGAAAAAAAGTAGGTGTATATTCTAATTTTCTTGTGTTTGCTTCAGTGACTCATCAGAGCTACAGAATGTGGCCTTTACTGCAGGCCCACCTGGCAGCAGCTGGCGGGGGGGGCGGTCTTGTCCCAGGGAAGGAGACTGAGCTGCTCTGGGGGAGGCGGGGGGACGGGACAGGGCTGGGGGCGGTGCAGGAACAGGGCTGGGGATGGGGCAGGGGAGTGGGGAACGGGGGACGGGAGACAGGGATGGGTGCAGGGACAGGGCGGGAATGGGGACAGGGTGGGGGTGACGGGGATGGGGGATGAGGGTGGGGACGGAGCAGGGATGGGGGGGATGGGGATGGGGCTGGGGCTGGGGCAGGCACCGAGCACCAAGGTGGCCGAGCACCACCTGCGGCTTGACTGCGGATGAGGACGAGCTGCCCGGAATGTCACAGGCGCCCTGTCCAGAGTGTGTTCAGAACAGAGCCAGGTGCTTTGAGGCTCAAGGACAGCAAAGCCTGACAAGCAGCGCGGCGAAGTCCAGTCTTGTTCTGAGAAGTTACAGACGCCGACTGACTACAAACGGCCATAAAATAGACATTTAAGCGCGCCTGACACCGCTCCTAGAGAACCAGATGAGAAACTCGAACTCCAAACGGCAGGAGAGGACGACGGAGGGCACTCGGGAGAAGGCCCGAGAGGGGCGGGTGGGGAAGTGGAGGCCCAGGAGCCCGCGCACGCAGCCGAGGGCAGGAACCGCGTGCACACACACGGCGGCCACAAGGACGGACTGAGCCAAGAGGCCAGGAAGATTCATTAAGCCAAAGATGGACTCTTTTGAAAGCAACTGATCAAACAGACGAATCCTCGGCCCGTGGAGGATAAAAAAGGCAAAAATTACTGACAATAAACCGCGGAAATATAAGAAGCAATGAAGGGGAAACTGAGCCGGGGGTGGGGCCGGCGAGGGAGCCCTCTGCCCACCGGGCCGCCCGTCCTCCCCTGGCCCCAGGGGCACCGACCACACCTCTACGTCCACACACCGTTTCGCTCCCTGAGATCTCGACCAGAACCGTGTCATCCGAAGACTCAGACCCTGTTATTCTGTTCTTCCCAAACCACACTACTTAAATCACGTACTTAACACACACGGGCACACGTACGTGTACGATCTGCACGCACATAAAGCTGCACCTGCCAGCACACGTGCACACACACCCGGACGCGGCCAACGCCCGTCTGCACGGCTGTCCTGAGCGTTTCCTCCCCCAGATGCTCTACGTGCAGTTAGAGCCACAACCACCGAGGCTCATCTGGCGAGGATACACCTTGCCCTCCCGTGACCTGGGGACCCTCTTACGTGTTCTCTACGTTCTTCCCACCCCCGCCCACGGATTCCGCAGGCTGATCTTCCCCCGCCCTCGTGAGCAGCCAGTGCCGAGCGCCTGCCGCCGGGGTCCCTGACGCCCACGCGGGGGACGGGGACGCGGGGGTGGCGCTCTGCTCGCGCGCACGGCTCTTCCGCCCGCCTCCTCAGCACGGGACCCAGAGCCACGCCGAGCACAGCTGGGAAGGCGCCTCCTGTGTCCTAACGCCAGGGCCCCGCTGTCAGTGGATGCGCCGGCAGCCCTCCGCTCAGGGTGCTGGGAGGCGCGGCACACATGGACTGGGATGGGAGCGCACGCTCGCTGCTCCCTCTGATCTGGCGAAGACGCCTCGGGGCTGTCTGCTTCCTTCCCTGTGACACGCGACCCGACTGGACCCCGTCGTACGGGATACGCGACGCGCACGGAAAGGCGCCCGGCGCCAAGCGACCCCACCTGGGGAGTCGTGTGCAGGGTCTGGGCTTCAATTCTTTTACGTTCAGGATGTTTCAGAGCAAGCACATGTTTCTCTGCCAACTAAAAGGAACAGATAAGGAAGGAGAAACTAAGGAGACGTGTTGGCACTTGGCCGCGTCTACTTCCTTGGCGACTGGCCTTTTCTTCAGAAACGGAGGCAGGCCCCACGGCGGGCGTCCGCGCCTCTCCTGCCGTCTCGTGCCGCGCGGGCTCACACCCAGGCCAACACCGTCTACCTGCTCGTCGCTTCGGTGGTAGTCGTTGTCCTCCTCCTGCTTCTCCTCTGCTGCTTCTTTGTTCGAACTGTCATCTGCTTTGGTTTCACCTTTCAGCAAAAACAGACGACACCGGGTTACAAATCCAGAATGTTAAACTGTTATCTTTCTATCTTTCTAATGTTAAACCATTATTTTTATTTTTCTAACCGTACAGTATGGTCAAAATGCTACAAAGATTCATCCAAATAAGACAGTTGCACCTTTAAAGGGATACGTAACTGGGGCAGCTGGTCTACGAAGCACCTGCTAAAACGCCGCGGGGCCCGAGAGCCTGCGGCCAGCTGGACGTGGTCCGCGGGCGTGTGCACCAGGGCGCGGCAGGCCGAGGCCACCTGGGCCGGCGGACAGCAGAGAGCCCTCACGCCCAGTACTATTCAATGCCTCGTACACCAACTACCGACTGGGTGACGCACGGCTCCCACGACCTCTAGGGTTCCAACACCACTTTTGGAACAAAGACCCCATCGAAAGCAAGTGGCTGGGACGAGATCCCCGGCCTCACATGCCGTCCCCGACGGCACCCCCTGCCTCGGCCGCCCCCCGCCATTCTGGGGCCAGCCGTGACCTGTGCTTTCTTGCGCCGTGGTCAGAAACACACGGGGCGGTCTGGAACCCTCTGAGGAACCGCTGTGGTCACTGGGGAAAACAGCACGGCACCAAACGTCTGAATAACCTGTTATAATACAGCGGGACCTTACACCACCACTGATTCTACGCGGAGCCCAGGCACTGTTGGGCCGCCCCCATCAGGGAAGACAGGACTGGGCGCCTCTCGGGGCCTCTGCACGGCACCTCACTCCCAGTCCCTGGGAATCCCGCCCCGTCACCCGAAGGGACCCTGGTCCAGGACCCGGTCCTCACGCTGCCCCACAAGCACCACACCAAAGCCCGGGGGGTGCCCAGGATGGCGGGCAGCAGGCGCGCTGGCCACTCACCGTTCCGATGGGGGTCGAGGTGCTGCTTTGCAGAACAGGTCTCCCCCTTGACGTCTCCGGGCACCTCCATGCCTAACTTGTGGTAGAAGTCCCTCTGCTTCCTCATTTCCGCTGTTGGAAACAAATACGTGCTCGGTGTCAGGAAGGCACCAGGGCCCATCAGGACCCCGCTCGCGAGCATCGCAGCAAACGACAACCTGGATCCGGGGGCCTCGACGGCTGCCACCAGGAGACCCATCGGGGTGGCCACGTTCACGAGCATGCAGGGGAGGCTGTGCAGCAGCAGGAGCCCCCAGCCCGAGTGTGCGCACCCGCGAGACCCCTGCCCCAGACCCAACATCGGGGTGGCCATGCTCACGATCCTGCAGGGGAGGCCGTGCAGCAGCAGCAGCCCCCAGCCCGGGTGTGCACACCCGCGAGACCCCCCCCCCCGCCCCCAAGACTCAAGACAGCCGCTTCTGGCAGCTGGTGTCTGCCCCACGCTCCCCGACTCTGCGGTGGCACAGGGATCTGGGGCTCAGGCCTGCCCACCCGCCGACCCTGAGGGCACCCGGCTGCGCCCACGGTGGGTGAGGAGCGCCCCCTGCTGCCTGCGGGCAGCCACCACAGCCGGGAAGGTCCCTAAGGTGCAGAGGCCGGCGCCACAGGCTCCCAGCAGCAGGCTCCCAGCAGCAGGCTCCCAGCAAGCCGGCCAGAGCAGCTCCCCTAGCACAACGGGCCGGGCGCCTTCTGACAGCAGGCGGCCGCCCCACGACTTTTAGCACAAAGGGACTCTAAAGCCTGTGCCCAGACAACAGAGCAGCCGGTCATTGCTCAGGCCACACAGCAGGTGACAAGGAAAATCTGTTTGCTTTTATTCTAAATATTTATTTGAGCGAGAGAGAGAGAGAGAGGGAGGGAGGGAGGGCACACAAGCAGGAGGCAGGCAGAGAGAGAAGCAAACTCCCTCCCCCCTGCCGCTAAGCAGGGAGCCTGATGTGGGACTCGATCCCAGGACCCGGGATCACGGCCGAGCCGCAGACAGACGCTCAACCAGAGCCACCCAGGGGCCCCAACAAACAAAATTTAAACCCAAGTTGTTCCAACTAGTAACGTAAGACTCACCCCATGAAACACACTTGTGTACGGCTAACCCTGTGGTACCCGGTCGCACTGCCCACCTGCCCCTCGTCTGCCCCGTGTGCCACGCGCTCCACGGAGCTAGGGAGACGCGTCCCCATCCTGGACCAACGCCGACACCTGGCAGCCCAACCCTGCGGGAGCGTGGGCACAGGGGGCAACGGGCAGAAGGAGGACGCCCCTCGAACTCGGGGACAGCGCTGCTGGCCTAGACGGATGGGGCGCTGGAATCAAGTGCGCCAAGTGCCCAACCAGGCTGGTCTGGGAAATTTGGGATTGGCTTGGAAAGAAATTAAATAATCCTATAAGAGCTGGCTCGGGAATAAACGTGTGAAATGCAGTGCGTGGCGGTGAGGCCGTCCCCCAGGCTCTCCAAGGCGGTGCACTCCTGCGGGTCCGCGCCAGAGGAGTCTCCCCTCGTGGAAATGAGGCAGCCTCACGTACCTTGTGTAATTCTCATTAAGAATTCTTCAGCCATCAGAATGGAAAAAAGACGAAAAATAACAATATTCCACGTCAGGAAGACACCAGCATAGAGACGTTCCGGCTAAGTGTGCAGCACGGTAACCCGCAGCTAGAACCACGGGGCCTCAGCTGCTCGCCCCCACGTGCTGCTGGTGAGCTATCGGACAGCAAGCACCTCACTGCTGCGTAAGGAGAGGGGCGCGCGCCCAGCGGAGGCCTTCGGGCCACACACTAGACGCAGGGCTGGGCGAGCCCGGGCGGCAAGGAGGGAGATCTCATTCATCTGCTGCCCTGGGTAAGAGCACGCGCCATCACTCAGCAGAACCCTGTGCAGCCATCAAAGATGACACGGACCCGGGCGCCTCGGCAGCTCTTCATCTCAGCCCAGGTCGGGTTTTTGTTTCATTTATTTATTCATGAAAGACACAGAGAGAGGCAGAGACACAGGCAGGGGGAGAAGCGGGCTCCCCCCAGGCGCCCTCAGCTCAGATCTTGGTCTCAGGGTTGAGTTCAGCCCCACTCTGGGCTCCGTGCTGGGCGTGAAGCCTACTTAAAAAAAAAAAAAAAAGATACAAGTCTTTTTTTTTTTAAGATTTATTTTAGAGAAAGAGAGCTCATACATGAGCAGGGGAGCGGTATGGGGAGAGAGAGAGAATGTCAGGCGGCTTCCATGCTGCGCACGGAGCCTGACACGGGGCTCAATCCCATGACCCTGAGATCACAACCTGAGCTGAAATCAAGAGTTGAACCTTCAACCGATGGAGCCAGCCAGGCGCCACCGGCTGTATGTCTGCCATGGAGGGAGCAGCACCCCTGATGGCGAGCAAGATCAAGCAGCATGATCTCACCTTTGGTAAAATCACAAGTTGTGACCCTGGTGTAACTAGGGTGCTGCGGGAACCCAGGGCAGTGATACGAACGCCAGCCTGGCCCTCAGCTCCTCCTCAGTGACAGAGGGCACAGAGGGCATGGAGGGGACGGAGGGGATGGAGGGCATGGAGGGGATGGAGAGAACGGAGGGGACGGAGGGCACAGAGGGCATGGAGAGGACGGAGGGCACAGAGGGGATGGAGGGCATGGAGGGGATGGAGAGAACGGAGGGGACGGAGGGCACAGAGGGCATGGAGAGGACAGAGGGGATGGAAGGCATGGAGGGGACGGAGAGCACAGAGGGGATGGAGGGCATGGAGGGGACAGAGGGCACAGAGGGGATGGAAGGCATGGAGGGGACGGAGGGGACGGAGGGGGCGGAGGGCATGGAGGGGACGGAGGGGACGGAGGGGACGGAGGGCCCAGGGCCAACTTGACACAGGTGAGGCCAGGATCAGGCCCAAGATGAGGATGTCCACGACCCAACATCACTCTCAGGGCACTGGCCTGTCAACCAGGAGTGGACACCTGGGCTGCGTGAGCCAAGTGGCACAACTGAGCTACGACACGGCAGGTTTACAGTGGGGAGAAGGAAACAACACACGCCACTGGCACGTCAGCCACTGACGGATCATACTCCAGTTTCACTTTGAGCACCTGCCTTCAGCTCAGGCCGTGACCCCGGGGTCCCGGGATCGAGTCCTGCATCAGGTCCCCACACAGAACCTGCTTCTCCCTCAGCCTGTGTCTCTGCCTCTGTCTCTCAGGAATAAATAAATAAGATCTTATACAAATAATAAAAAGAAAGCTTCACTTTGCCCCCGTCCTCCTCAGCTGCTCCTCCCCGCTCAGGGTGCGTCCAGGTTCCTCCGCACGACAGAGCGCGAGCCCCCGACCTCCCTCCACAGGCTGGCGCCTTGTTCCCCGGTGCCTGCGGGCTGCTCACCGCTGCGGCCCTGGGGCAGGAGTCCGGTCACGTCCCACCCCCGCTCCTGCGTGTCCCAGGCGCGGCTGGCCGTCTGACATCCTCCCGGCCCCGCTCCTCAGCTCGCCCTTGCTCTGTGCGGCGTCTGCGTCCCACTCCGTGCGCGGTGACCTTTCCGAGTCGCCCTGTCCGTGGCCCCTTCCAGTTTTGGCCCTGGGGCTTCTGCTGACGGGCCCCGCCCTCGGGTTCTTCCTCACCCAAGTCCTGCCGGACCAGCCCCCCGGAGGCTCGGCGTCCGCTACCGCGGGGTGACGACACCATTCCTCTCTGCCTCCTTCTTGGGGTCTGCAGCCCCCGGCCCCCGCCCTCCCGTAGGGCCTCAGCACGTTCACCACCGCTGTTTCCAACTGCAGCCTGAGGCGTCCGACACCCTGGCGTGTCTGGTCCGGGGGCTCGGTCTGTGCCCTCAAAGCCTCCATCTGGGGAGCCTGATCGTCTTGTGCACCGGCTGGGACCAGGCCCTCCCGGGCGCAGGGACAGCGGGGGGCTCCGTGCTCCTCTGAGCCGAGGCCTCCCTCCGACGGCTTCCCTGGGCTTCTCAGCTGGGCTCCCCTCTGGGGCGCGGGCTGCCTAGGTTCCCGGGGCCAGGCCCTGCTCCAACAAAGTCACAGTGGCTCCCTGTCCTGCCCCTGCTGTGAGCACAGGAGGGGTCCTCTGTGCGGTCCAAGTGGGGCCCTGGCCAACCCGGGTGGATCTCCCCGCAGGTTCTTCTCTCCGAACGGTCCCCGCGGAGCCACCAGCCCTTCCTCAGCCACAGCACAGGTTTCCGGCCCAGCGTGGTTCCCAGGGAGGCCTCCGTCCGCAGTCCCTGCCTGGGGACCCGCGGCCCCACAGCCGCTGTCATTCTCTCCAATCCTGGGGCAGCCGTTTGCCCTGCGTCCACCCCTCTTCCCTCTTGTGATCTAAGAGAAGTGGCTGCTCAGTCTGTTAAGCATTTTACCTGTTAGGACAGCAGTGACTTGGGAGCTCCTTGGGGGGAACCGGAGCAGAAGTCGTGAAATTCAAAGTACAGTAATCGTAACCAAGTGCAATTTTTTACGATATAGACGACCAGCAAGGAAAATAGGCTCCTTTTGGGGGCAAGTATCTGTTTCGCTGGGGTTAAAAGTCAGTGTTCCTCATTGTCAGTTCCCAACACCCTTCACACGTTCATCCCTGGGATCTTTACATATTTCATTTCTGAAAATGTCCTTTTGCACAGAAACACTGGTATCGGTGCAGGTGTGCCCGCCGGCGTGGACTGCGGAGCCCGTGCTCCTGTGCCGGCCCAGGCCGCTGTCCCGTCCCCCGACTGGCGCAGCACGGCAGCGCCCCTCAGTCCTGAGTGGGCTATGAAATGTGGACTCGGTCTCGCAGGAGCGGGGCACAGACCGCGGTTCCACGTTGAAGGTGCTGCTCTCCCTCCCTAACAGTGTCCTGTGCCCTTAGCTCCAAACCCCACACACGCGCTCAGCCCCCAAGGGGCCGTGTGCAAGGGAGGTCGGGCCGTCGGCCTCCGCCTCCAAAGGACGGTGACATCGCCCGGGAAAGGGCGGACCCCGTGTAGCGCTCCGTGGCCAGTGACCCAGGCAGGTCTGTCCTCACGGCGTGTCCGCGGCTCGCCCGGCGTCCTCCCAGGCACCTTCCCGGCCACCGCCGCGGTCACGTCCTCACAGACTTCAGGTTGTGCTCCACGAGCTCTCTCCCCCCTGAAGACACCCTCGCCTGCGGGGGCTCTGCACGCCAGCTCGGAGACTTGTCCCTGGGTCGCCGAGCTCCGCAGCAGCTGAGCAGACCGGAGACACCCCGGAAACCCCTTGAGACCGCCTGCCTCGCGGCCCCGACCGCCACGCTGTGCCCGGAGGCCCCGGAACAAGCTGCTGTCTCGGGGTGCGCGGCCTCCCTCGCTACGGGCAGGCCTCAGCGAGCAGCTTCCTCGTTTGGCTGACAGCTGAGCCCCCCAGAAACTGGCTGTGATTGGAGCCGTAACTTCAGCCCTGATTTCTGTGAAGACCTGCCGCTGTGGTGACGCACCCAGTTAGGTTTCCGCTCCTCCCGACGTTGCTTGTGTCCACCCCCAGGTCAGCACCAGCGGCACTGGCGGCTCGTAGGACCGCTCCCTAAACCATCCACATCTGGGCCCGCGCTGTCCCCCTTTCCTGCTGCGACACGAGGGGCGCGTGGCGACCATGGGATCTGCCTGGGCGCAGCTCCCAGCCGCACTTCTGAGAGCCGCAGCGTGTGGTGCGGCAGGGGGCGCCCGTCCAGCCTGCCACCGGTACCTGCGGCGCGGCGGGGGCGAAGGACGCAGGGAGGAGTCCCCACGCCCGTCCCCAACACCGCGGATGATGGAATTCCAGCTAGCGTCACCTGCACATCACACGCCGTTGGCCTCTTCCCAACAGTTTCAAGCGTAAAGAACACGCTCGGCTCCCAAGTCACGTAAAGAGGGGCAGCGAGCTGGACGTGGGCTGCAGGGCCGACCCCTGCTCCCGCCGGGAACAGAGGCCACAGGAAGCACCCGTGGCTCTACTGCCAGAGGAAGGCAAACACGCTCCCCCACACCCGCGGAGGTGTTCACACGGGTGTTCGCCGCAGCCCTCTGCGCCTGTTAAACCGAGGACGAGACACCTACGAGCCGCCGCGTGGCCAGGGTCAGGACGGGGCGCAGCCCAAGCCCGGCGAGCAGCTCTGCACCACGCTGGCAGGGAAGCAGCTGCGGGCAGCACGGGGAGGCGCGGCGCCGAGGGCTCAGACAGCGGCAGGCACAGGCGGCGGAGGCACCGTGGGCGCGACCAGGATGACGAGCCTCTGCACACAGCCTGCGCCAAGACAGCAGCTGTGCCGTGAAGGGTCTCAAGGCAGAGATGTTCTCATGAAGAACAGCGAGTGGCCACGAGTCGGAGAAACAGGGACGGAGACCCTGGCTCGGGGGTGCAGGGGCGCCCGCCACACGGAGCGGCTTGCTTGGCCACAGGACCCCCCCCACCCCGTACGGGCAACACGTTTCTCACAAACAGAACCTGCACTGCAGCCACGTCACGGGGCATCTCACACACGGAAGGCATGTGGACTCCGTGGGGACGTGGCCGGAGCTGCCGGGGGCAGGAAGTCGACCAGAGAGCCCAGAGCCCACCCGGCTCGGACGGCAGGGCCATGCCAGGCTCCCAGGGTGGTGCCCGGGGCCAGCGGTGGGAGTGCGTGGGCTCCAGAAAGGGCAGGGACCAGTAGGCGCTGTAGAAGCTGCACGTGTCAGCATCCACCCAACGGCGGCCGGCGGGGCCGGAAAGGCAGCTGGGCAGGCTGTGCACAGGGAAGGCCGGCGCAGCTCTGTCCACCGATGCGACACAGCCTCGGGGACCCGGCAGCAATGGGTGGCTCTGCGGACGCGTCCACCCACTGCTGGGCCGGGCCGGGCGCCGGAGCAGCCACGGTCTTACCACCTGTAATGAAGCGCTGGCTGGCGCTCTGCTGCTGCGGGGTGGCCGGGCCAACATGAGCGACAGGCCGGCTGCCCCGGTTCAGATGCAGCAGCCACGGAGGGGGGCTCGCCGAAACGCCAGCCAGAACCTGGCCAGGCCTGCAGACTGGGGCCAGGGGAGGCCGGGGGCCCACCTGACCCAGACCCAACGGAAACCGAGAGCAAACTCGAGACCCGTGGCGTTCGTGCAGCAGTCGCGAGCGTGGGCACCGACCGGTATGTGGGGCCACGGGGTCCCCGTAACTTTCTAGATCTATAAAGCTGGTGTGTTAGAAGAACCTTGTCCCCTGGGATAGGGGACGGCAGGAGCCATGGATGAAACACGACTGACGGTGAGCTGGGGGGTGTGGACGCGGCGTCACCGACACATGGGGCTCCGCACATGGCTCTGCCCACTTATGTGTTGAAAATACTCTGCAACCAGTTTTTAAGTTGCTGGTGTGCATTTTGATGTATTCTTGGTCTTAGGACCAAAAGACTTTTGGGTATCAAAGGATGATTGTCCCCATCTACGCTTTCTCGGGAGCTTAAATTCTCCTGACAAATGCACTTGGGGAGACGGCGAGGACTCGGAACGCTACCGAGCTCCCGGGACGCGGGACGCTCCCTCCGCTGACCTAACACCGCGAGCTGCATCCCGGGTGGTAACCCTGCTCTGAAACACCACAAGGGGAACGTACGGCCCGAGTGAACCCCCTAAGGCGGCCCATCCCTGAAAGCGAACATGACTTGTACCAGTCGGCACCGCGAGCCCGCCAGGGGGGCCTGGGCCCTCCACCGCCCCACAGAGGGGCAGCGACAGTCTCTGCGTTCACCCCGCAGGGAAGCCTTAACGACAATGGCCGTTTCAACCTTGGGGATATTCACACTACACACGCTTCTACTTAATCCTCAGTGACATCGGCTTTAAACACGGTTAAGCTTTCCCGACGCCCTGGCTACTGGCCTAGAGTCTGCGTAGGCGCCATCGGGGCCGCCACCCAGCGGGGCCACCCGTGGGTGCTCGTGAGCACAGAGGGACGGGACAGGGGTGCTGCGGCCCGGGGACCTCCCGCCAGGACCCGCCCCCCGGAGGCGCTCGGCCGCCGAGCTGCACCCACAGACACTCACCTTCCTGAAGGCCCGGAACCAGTTTGTAAACAATGTCCTGCATGGTCCTGTCATGACTGGTGAAGAGAACACAACAGGCAAGGTTAGCAAGGCCGCTGCCACACGCCGCGCACGTTCCCAACTCCACGGTCGCAAATCTGACATTTGGCTGAGTTTTGCGTCTAGTCTGCACCTCAGACGTGTGTGCTAGCAGGTCCCGTGTGCCCCCAATTAGCGCATCATTTCATTCAGGTTCCAAAGGCCTATGAACAGTGCGGGTCACGGGGACAGAGGCCAGACCCTGCAGGACGGCCCCGCCCGGCCCTCCACGGCGCTTCCCGGCCTGCACTGTTCCGAAGAATGAGGTGGGCAGGCCGCGTGGTCTTCACAAGCCGCCCACGAAGGCTTCCTGAGACGGCTACACGAGACGGTGCCTCGCGCCCGTTCCCGCTCCTCTGTTGCTATTTGTAAACTGAAATCACTGAGACATTCAAGTGACTGTTGTCACGTGACTGTCCACTTAAAAAGCCCACCCGTGAGAACGGAGACCTCGAGGGCAGCCCTGATGGCTCAGCAGTTAGCGCCACCTTCAGCCCAGGGTGTGATCCTGGAGACCCGGGATCGAGTCCCATGTCCAGCTCCTGCACGGAGCCTGTCTCTGCCTCTCTCTCTCTCTGATGAATAAATAAATGAAATCTAAAACAAAACAAAAACGGAGACCTCGAGGACTCGGGCAGGAGCGTGTGAACCGGCAGCCGTGCTTCCCAGTGCACACGAGGCTCCGGCACCTGGCATCCACCCCGCAGGCCCAGAGTCCTGCACAGACAGCGACCGTCGCCTGGCCGAGGACCACAGGGCCGGGTGGAGGCCTCGGGGCACTCTCCTCGGGGAGGGTGCCAGCAGACAGGCACACAACGGGGCCTCCTTCCTGGAGTCGGCCACACCCAGGCCCCATCTGGGAGCCCCCATGGCCCCCACGTTCACACTCCGTCCTACGGGCCACACACCGTAACTCTGTTGTGGGTCCTCCGTCAGGCCATGTGGCACAAGTCCTCGCACAGAGGAGGTGCAGAGCTGCCCCGAGGATCCCGCAGCCCCAAGGTGCCTGGCTCCCGGCTCCCGCCTCCCGCAGCGGCCCCGGTGCAAAGCTTAAGACCCTTCCTGCGCGGCAACCTCGCGGTCGGCTGGAGCGCATCAGAGCAGAAGGGCCCCCGCGGGGTCAGGACAAGGCTCTGACCAGCTGCAGAGTCGGTCCCAGGACGGCTGAAACACGACCGCCCTGCGCCACCCGAGTTCCGGGCCGCGCTCCGGGGGGAGGAGCAGGGGACAGGCTCAGCACGAAGGTGACCGGAGCCCAGGGCCCATGGTAGGCCTCGGGGCCGGGCACCTCCCCGGCCTGGTCACCGCACGGGTCACTGCAGAGAAGGCATAGACGCCGAGGCCAACGGCCCCAGCCACCGCGCCGGGCGAGCTGCGCCCCAGTTAGCAGGGTAGGCTGTGCCTGGAACCCCAGGGCCGCGGCCTGCTGAGGGGTCTCAGCCCTCCCAGAGCACGGGGGCCGGGCCCTGACACCCGGGGACCTGCACCTCCACAGCTTCCCGCCAGCATGAGGCCCCGACCACCACCCGCCTTCCACAGTTCACGCCAGGAGGCACCCCGTGCTCTACGAAACCACACCCCAGGACAGGAAACGTGCACACACGCCGCCACAAAGGGCCCACCAGACCAAGGACGTGCGGTGGGAACAGACGCCTCCCAGAAGCCTCAGCGGCCAGCTGCCGTGTGGGGCGAGGCCCGTGCTCACTGGGGATCCGGGCAGGAGCGCACACACCCTCCGAGGGAAGGACGCAGCCCACAGCACCCAGGGGCGCAGCGGTAAGATCGTGCACCGCGAGGACTCGCACGCCAACAGCCCGCTCTGAGGGACGAGGGAGGGCTCGCTGCACGGGGACACCCAGGCTGGCGGGGAGAGCCCATGGGGCACCCCGACGCCCTGGCCACAACGACACGGCCGGGAGGCTTCAAGGCCTGCTCGCTCCTGCCTCGGTCCAGGGAGGTTCCCGCTGCGCGGCGGCCAGCTGTCCACGTTCTTAAACTCTTCCGTGCATGCTGCGGGCGTCACAACCTTAGGGGTGGAAACACGCGCTCTCCCTTCCAGACATCTTCACACTCACCTCTGCTGCCCCCACGGGGTGGGGGCCGCTGTACTTCCTTTACAATGACCCCCTGATCCACAAGGCATTTCAAACCCCACACACAAGCCCCCCCAGCACGTCCTGCCCACGTCAGCCTGAGCCCTGGGTCGGTCGTGCAGACCTGCTGAAGCCTCCCACACACACGGTGCCCATCCCGAGGGGGCCCAGTGTTCCCAAAACCCACAGAAGGCGGTGGCAGGACGGCCCAGATGCCCGAGGCCGAGGAGCACTGGGTCCTCAGCAGCCCGGGGAGCGAGGCCGCCGCCCGCCTCAGGGAAGCCCAGCTTAGTGCAGGCGGGCCCCCAGGTGCCCAAGTGACCCAACGTGACAAACTACTCCCGAACTCGTGGGGACAGCGCCCACCGGGCTGACGTGGCCGGCCGCAGGGCCAGAGGCAGGGCGAGTCCCTGATGCGCGGGCGAGGCCGAGGCTGACGGGGGCCCGGGCCGACACACTCACCCGATGTACTGCAGCGGGTGGCTCTGGTGGATCACGATCCTACACGTGGGGCAGGTGTTGTTCTCCTCCAGGTACTTGACCAGGCAACTCCGACAGACTGTTTGCAGAAACACACCCACGTCACAAAGTGTGCCCAGGACGGGGCGGCCGACCCTGCTCGGGCTCCACACATGCCCTGCCTGGCACCCGCCACCCCCGCGCAGCGGCTGTGACGGGACACCGGCCTCCCAGGCTGGCCAGCCAGCAGGCCCAGGCTGGCGGCTGCTCACCGCTCACCGCGCGGCGGCACACAGGACATGTGGGGCTCAGGGGACCCAGGAACCTAGCCGAGGCAGAGGCGCTCCGGGCACAGGAGCCCAGAAGCCACCAGGACGCCCCTCAGGGTCTCGCCTCAATATCCTCCCCACAGGCGCTAACACAACTTTCATGTTCGTCTTAAAAAAGAAAAAAATCACAAAATTTTCCATGTACAACAAAATTGGAGAGAATTCAATGAAAATAACCATCTAAATCTATAATCACCTTTAAAATAAAAGTTCTATCAAAATTGGCGAGATTTTATTTTCTAAAGTGGAAAATACATGATCCAAAGTCCTCGGATTACAGGCGCTGGTTCTGCTGCAAGGCCCTGGCTCCCCAAGGGCTCCTCCCGGCGACCTCGGCCACCGCGCACCCCTCGCTGCGAGCAAGCGCACCCTCCATCCAACAGGCGTATGCGCCTCGAGGACCCGAACCACGTTCCTCTGCTTAGAAAGTGTAAGAAATTCCTTTGGAAATTTTAAAAATAAGCATTTCTGTCCCTGGGAAATGAATATTGTGTCGTAACACACTTAGGACTCCTTTCCCGTATTGAAATTTCTTAAACGATACCTCACCTGAAATTACCCATAATATTTGTAATTTGAAATAATTTTTCTGATTTAGGATCTTTATTCCTGCTTCTGTGTCTTGCTTTGTGCTTCCACTTAAAGTTTTCGGTGAAAAACAGAAAAATGAAAGAAAACCCAAGTATCAGGAAACCACAAGGCTAGAAGCAGTCAAAGGCCACATTCTAGAACATTCTCCACATACACATGCACAGACACTCCCCACGGCCGTCAGGACCACCTTCTGGAACATTCCCCACACACGCCTGTGCAGACACCCACCCCCCCACAGCCATCAGGATGACCTTCTAGAACATTCCACACACACACCTGCACAGACACCCACCCATGGCTGTCAGGATCACCTTCTGGAACATTCCCCACACACATCTGTGCACACACACACCCCAAGGCCGTCAGGACCACGTTCTAGAACATTCCCCACATACACGTGTGCAGACACTCGGTCACCGTGGTCGCGTCGATGAGATACCCGCTGCACAGGCGGCAGGTGATGTGGGCGTTTATGTCCCAGAGCTTAATCTTTCTCGTCAACATCTTTGGCTTCTGTAAGAGAAAATCACTTTTAATTAATATCTGAAATACTCCCAGGTGTTGCTTTTTTCTTTTAAGATTTATTTATTTATTTTTAGAAAGCGAGAGAGAGAGAGAACAGGGAGAGAGAGAGCGAGCAGGAGCAGGGGGAGGAGCAGGCTCCATGCTGAGCACAGAGCCTGACATGGGCTCAACCCCAGGAGCCTGACATCACAACTTGAGCCGAAAGCAGGAGCTGGACGCCCCTGATCCTTTCATCACAGGTTCGGGCTCCGTGGCAATCAGGTGACCGCACCTCCCCAGGCTACCTGCCCACCTGGACCAGCGGCAGTCAGGTGACCACACCTCCCCAGGCTCAGGGGATGGGGGCTGCTGCCCACCTGGACCAGCGGCAGGCCAGAGGCTCTCTGCTCGACCTGTACGTGGTGCCGCGCCGTCAGCCTCCCCTAGAGGGCCAGGACTGTCCCGCCAAACCCCCGCCGGGCAGCACACTGCAAAGTGCCCCCGAGTCCCCTCAGCCAGCTGCATGCCCGCCCCCTGGACTCCTCGACCCCCTCCTGCGCAGGACTGAGCTGAGGTCAGTGGGTAGGGGGCGCGTCAGGGACGTTGGTGCAGCTGCAAGAGGAGAGGCTGGGGGAGCAGGCGGGCCGCGCTGGGTCTGGGACATAGCTGAGGGGTCACTGCAGGAACTCGGGCTCCTCTGTAAAGCTAGGGGACAAAGGACCCCAAGGGATGCCAGTGAGGGCGACCCCAGCCGACCTGAACATGAAGCCAGGTCCCTGGATGAGGCCTCAGTATGGACACACGGAAACAAGGGCACGCAGCCCAGGGACATGTCCATACTCGCGGGTCACGCCACATGTCATTCCAAGAAGGGTCAGGACAGTCGACGTTCAATCCTACAAGCCCCGGGAGAGGGAGGGGCCGCTGGCCAGACACACCCAAACAGGGCAGAAGCCATTCCGTTCCTAAAAACTTATCTCAATAACGGGACACGTTCGGAAGATGATCGCTGCAACTTTAAGATGGCAAACCACGGAAAACTGCCACACGGACTGGCTGAGAGCAGCCTCGCTTACCGCAGGGGCTCTAGGCCCCCTCCCGTCCCGCGCCCTGTGCAGGGACAGCCAACCAGCCCCCCAGGACCTCAGGAGCCTCCTGGCCCAGCACAGCCCGGCCCCAGGACCGGGGGCACACGCGTGTCCCGCCCACCAGCCGCCTGCTCGTCTGCCACTGACCCACGGGACCGCACCGCTGCACACACACGGCGTCCCCAAGTGCAAGCATGTGCGCGCCAGCGTGCTGAAGCCTGGTCCCCGTCTCGGTCCCCTCCCCCCCGCTGTACCCGTCTCTCCCCCTGGACCACGGGCTCCAAGAGGGCAGGTGTGTCACTGCACCTCCTGAGCGTGCCAGGAGTTACAGCAGCTCCCGGGGATGCTCACGGCTACCCCGGAACCTGTGCGTCACCTCACACGGCCCTTTCGAGGGGCAGCGGCAGGGTCGGGGTCGGGGGCGAGGGACGGTAGGCTGGCCTGAAGCCGGGCCACGGAGCCGAGGGTGCGGCGCCCCGGACACCACAGAGGATGAGGAACGGTTCTCCCCTGGAGCCCAAGGAGCCCTGTGGGTGCCTAGACTTGAGCCCAGGGGCGCGTGTTGGGGACCTGTGACTCTCCGAAGTGTCAGGGACGCGCCTGGGCCGCGGCCGCCACTAGGTCTGCTCCTTTGTTACAGCAGCAGCAGGAAAGCAACACAGGACACCGCTCCGGTAAGTACCGAGAGAACAGGTTCAGGGCATCACGATCGGGGTTCCGCACGAAGAGCAGAAGCAGATACGACAGAGACCGAGGCACCACCGAGGGCGGCTGGCCTCACCCGGCGGCCACGGCGTGCACGACTCCCAGGCCGCCGAAGGACGCCAGTGCCCAGTGCCGTTCAAGAAAAAGGGAAAAGACAGCAAAGCACCTGGAGGACCTGAGACCCGCCTCCATCCGTGCGAGGTCGGGGGTGGGGGTCGGGGGTCGGGGTCCAGGGCAAGGGCCGGCTCTGCCTGCCACGGCGCTGAGCAGCACGGGGGCCTGGCCGGGCTCTGGGGCCGGCTGAGGAGGTGAGGGCCTAGGGGGAGCGGCAACCTGGAGGTGACCTGTCACCCGCCCAGACGCTCATCAGGTCCGACAGCCAGCCAAGCAGACATGCGATCAGCCGGCCAGACGGACCGCGCCCCGACCCACCCCACCCCCGCCTGCGGGGACACGCGGCCGCCTGGGGCGCTGTCAGCCCTGCTGTCCTCCCTCCACAGGAAGCAGCCACACCTGGGGCCGTGGGACCCAGGCCAGGCCGGCGAGGGGTGCTGACCCCCGGGGAACCCAGCACCACCTCCTGGCATCATCCCCGGCAAACAGTGGCAATCAGGGGCCTGCCAACGCAGAAATCCCACGAGAGGCCCCACACTGGCCCCAAGCGAGCACCGTTCTCTCGTCCTCAACCTTCTACTGAGCCGCCGTGGACGTACCCGCCACGAAGGAGACGACACGCACACGGCAACGAGCTCAGCAACCACAAATCTTCCCTGCCGCCGGCCAGCCGAGCTGCCCGGCGGGAGCCCCACAGGGCTGGCTTCAGTCGCACCTGGACCGAAAGCACGACGACGCGGAGAAGGAATTGGTGAAGCCAAACAAAGCCCAGGGTCACGCTGCCACGCAGGGCCTGTGGCCCTGTTGAGGGGCCGGGGTCGGCGGGGGCTCTGCTGGCGAGCAAGTGGCTGAATAGATACAGACGTGTGTGCGCATGTGAGCGTAGACTCTGTCCGCCGGGAGGGCCGGGAGGGAGCGCACCCGCGGCCCACGTCCCCGGCTCAAAGGCTCTACCGGCCACACTGGGGACAACGGGAGCTTCGGGAACAGGACGGATCAGATCATCATCAACAGCAGGACGCAGGGGTTCACACGTCCACCCCGCGCTGGTCCTTCCTGTAGCTGCTGACTGTGCCCGCAGTCAGCACCCTCCGTGCGCAGCAACCCTTGCTCGGGCGTCACCCACGCAGGCTTCGCTGAGGATTCCACACGTCTCCCCCCACCCACTCCCCAGGCAGCGGGAGCAGGGCCTGCTGGTGGGAATGCTGCGTGGACGTTGCTGGACACTGCCTCCGGTCAGGCCACCGAGGGCTCGGCACCCTCACCAAGGAGCACACACGGTCCCACCAACGGGAAACCCGAGGAGGTGACCCCCAGGGAGGTCACGGGGACCAGGAACATGGACGGCGGTCACTGGAGGCAGCGTCTGGCAGAGGGGACGGCCCTGCCAGCCTGAGGGGAAGCATCTGCCTGCAGAGCCCCCACCTGAGGACACGAGCGCAGCCTGGAGAGGCCCCGGCCGGACCGCTGGCCCTGCCCACGCGGGGCCCCAACGCCAGGCACCGCCACCGTCCCCGACACCGGGCGGCCCCTCTGCAGCCCTGGGCACGAGCCGGAGAAGCAGAGTGGTGCACCCTCCACACCCCACACCCGCCAGCAAACCCCGAGACGCCGGGCTGGTGGGTCCCGGACCCTGTTGCGGGACGGAGGCAGGCCGTGGGCGTCCGCGGTCAGCGCGGCCGTGAGCACGCGGCCGTGTCCACAGCGGGCTCCCCCCAGCAGCCGGGGGCGCGGCGCCTCACCTCTCTAGATGTCTGCGGCCCTCTCCTCCGGCCTTCGCATTGGGCGCTCAGGCTGCTGCTCCGATGCTGCGCGTCCTCGCCGGCGGCCTCACTCTGCCCCGTGGGTCTTCACCTGTGCGCCTCCCTTCTGTCCCTCGCTCTCTGTCCATTTTCTGGCACAGAAACAGCCCGTTACTTCGTGTCCGCCACGCAGGCCCGATGCACACAGTCCCGTCTAGAGCCTCTGGAGCGTCCCCCACAGCACACGACACAAGGGTCCAGCACAAGCATCGGGAGAAAACCCGGACGCGTCTAAGTAGCCGCGGGACGTTTACGGGAGCCACGTTCTCCGAGGCTGCGTCCCACGGAGTACTCCCCAAGGAGGCCGCCAGCCGTCCCCACGCTCCGAAGCTGCGCTTACCTGTCCATGGCAGCCGGGAGCCCTCTGCTACATTTTGAAGCCTGTGGAGACACAACACCGGGCGTCACCCACACGCTGTCCGCACGGAGCCCCTGGCCCCCGCACACCAGCAGCTCAAAGCGCCAAGAACCAAGGACACTGAGGAACCAGCGCGGAGCACAGACGTGGGTGGATCCCAGGGCCAGGCTGGCGTCACCAAGGCCCGGGGCTGGCGGGCGGGGGACAGCCCAAGGGGACAGGATGGAGGCCTGCGCAGGCTCCGGAGGCGGGGAGCCCCGGGAGGGGGCTGGGGCCTCTGGGGGAACAGCACACACAGGAGCTGGATTCCGTGACGCCGGCTCTGCACCCTCCTCACAGCCCACCCGGCGAGCACGCAGGCTCCAAGCCGGGCTCTGGGCCACGCAGGGGCCAGACGGGCACAGGCACCAAGCGGGGCTGAGGTTGGGGACCCGGGAGCCCCCAGGACCCAGTGGTCAGGCTGGAGGCCACAGGGCCGCGTGCAGGCTCATTCTGAGACCCCCCCACAGACCCGTCCACGGACCCTCCCACCCGCCTGCCCAGGGGAGCCAGCAGCACGTTCGCCAGGGATGGGCCTGGGGACGCACGCGGCCCACGCGGCGTGACCCTGGTGCTGGGACAGCAGTGGTTACATGCAACCCCGGGACAGCGGACCTCAGAAGTACTACAGCGGCTGCGCGTGGCATCCGATCTACGGTGTCGCACGCTTCAAGCTTTCCACAACTGCATTTCTCATTCGCTCATCTTAGAAGCTCACTCAAGTCCTACAGAAAAAGGAGGAGAGGGAGGGCGGGACGGAGGAAGGGAGCGCGCGGAGGCCAGGGGACGGCCCGGCTCGGCCGCCACGGGGGCGTGTCCGTGAGCAGCCGTCGGCGTCTGTCCAGTTATGTGGGTCGTACGGCGGCAGCCTATCCGCAGGGACAGGCCCTCGGCACGAGGTCTCCGCCCAGTGACCAGAGCCACACGCCAGTGGAGGCCGAAGGGCGGGAGTGAGGGCACCGGCCGGGCACCGGCTCGCCTGTCACACGCCGTCCAGAGGCGCAGGGCCAGCCCAGAAGACCACGCGCGAGCGGTCACGGGCCACACTACTATTACGGGTTGTGGACGGCTTTCTGCTAACAAAAGTGGAAATTTATACGAAATTGATAAATTCCCAGAAAGAGAACCACGAGCCGCGGGGCAGGTGGACTGGGCGCGAGGAGCGCGGTGCGGGCACAGCGGCGCGGGGAAAGTGCTGTCCCTTCACCCCCTGGCCGAGGCCACCAGGTGCTCACGCAGCCGAGACCAAGCCCCACGCGGTCCCCCCGGAGGACACGTGCCTTCCAGCTCGCTCTGTGACCGCACGTGCGGGGGTCAGACTGGGCTCACGGGCGGCACCCGCTCCACCCGGCCTGGAGCATCCAAGGAGACGTCGCGCTGGGCACTGCGGGGCCATCCCCACGATACAGGGACGGTAATTTGACACAAGACCAAACGAGAAAAGTGCTAAGATCTTCCCAAAGATGCCAGAAATCCTTTGATGAAATTCATTATCCATTCATGATTTTTAAAAAAATCTTAGCAATTTAGAAGCTAATAAAAGTTCTCTGCTTAAAAGAGACACAGGGGCTCCGGGGGCTGGAGTCGGTTAAGTGTCCGCTCGTGGCTTTGGCTCAGGTCATGATCTCAGGGTCACGAGGTCGAGCCCCGCGTGGGGCTCTGCGTGGGGTGTGCGGTCGGCCTGCGAGGGTCTCAGCCTCGGCCTCTGCCCTAAAGATAAACACGTAAATAACGTAAGGGAGACACCAACACAAATATCCATTCAACAGTTTATGCCGGAACGTTCAAAGCAGCTTTTTAAAAAAAGATTTTATTTACTTATTCATGAAACCCAGAGAAGGGCAGAGACCCAGGCAGAGGGAGAAGCAGGCTCCACGCAGGGAGCCCGACGCAGGACTCAATCCCAGGACCCCAGGGTCACGCCCTGAGCCGAAGGCAGATGCTCACCCCTGAGCCCCCCGGGTGGCCCTCAAAGCAGCTTTATTCACACAGCCCCACATGCCCATCGGGCGGTAGGAACCAGGAGGACTGCTGTAGGTCCGTCTACACAGCAGGCTCTTCTCAGCAAGACCAGCAAAGGACAGAGCTCTGTGCTGCAGGCAGGCCTGCGCGTCCACGTCTCCCAGACACACAATTGTAGAAAAAGCAGATTTGGGCGCCCGGGGCCCCTACCGGCGGGGTTCTGGGTCAGGACTGGGGTGCGGCCTGGAAAACTCCAGGGAGCTTTACCGTGTGTAAACTGCACCTCCATTAATGGTGCATTTTACAATTTTAAAAAATTGCAACAAACATCATTCCCAGTGATGAAATCGGAAAAACAAAACAAACTCCTAGTTTGTGTTATACAAAGCGTGTCCCCCGCCCTCACCCCCACGTAATCAAGTGCAGGGGCAAGGCCCGCCCGACTCGGCCAGGAGGATGACCACACAGTGTCAGAAGCACTGGCCACGGGGACTACTGGCATCAGCCTCGCTCACACCGCGAACCCCCGACACCCCGGCTCCCCGCGGGAGAGAACGCCCCCACTCCTGACCACAGTCCAGACCGGGCTGCCGAGGCTGCTGTGCCAACGACCTGCGGGGGACCCTGCGCCCGCCGCCTACGTCCTGCCCGTCCCTGCCACGGGATGCACGTGTGTCCACTACGTGCTGCTAAACAGTGGCCAAACCCCACTCCAGACAACAGGGAAAGTCCAAACAGGCCCATTTCCAGACGCCCAGCTTCGTCAGGAAGCCAGGAAATGCAAGTGAGATCCCGTGAGGGTCTGCTGTCCCCCAGCACCTCCCGACGGCCAACAAGATCCGGGACGGGGGCAATCCCAGCACAGCCCATCCCCAAGCTCACCGGTCACCATCTGGACGAGGCCCCAACCGAGGCCCCTCCACATCCGGCCCGGACTCCCCCACGGCTCCCGGGCACTGGCTCCAGCACGCGTTGTGCATGGGGCTGGGGCCATTGGGGGGCCCGGGGCGGCCGCCTCTCCACCGTTACCTGCCCAGCAGCAGGCATCCCGCGTGAAGAGGCCCAGCCTCCCCGCCCGTCCATGGACCACCCCGCCCCGGGCAGTCCTCGTGGGCCCCTGGGCTGCATGCGGGGCCGCTGGGGCTCGCATCCCTTGGCCCCCCGTCCCGGTGTGGGGGTGCCCCCTCCATGACCGTCTGAGGTTAAGACAGCAGGTCTGGTTTGCGGAGTGGAAGCAGTATGCACCTTTATCAAACATGATTTAGAAAGTAAAGAATCACCCTAAGAAAAATGCCCTATAACCCGAGTGCCCCCCAACTAAGGTGACCTCCTGCAGCAGCATCTCCCCCGCAGTACAGCCCTGACCACTGCCAGCACGTGCACACACACCCTCGTCGTCCTAGAAAGGCCTCCGACCGCATGCGATGCGCTACACGGGCCCCTTGGGACTAATGACCAGGGTCGGCGTCCTCCCACACCAGCACACCCATCACAGCTGCTGTGGCCTGAGCCCCAGGGGTGCGCCGTGCACCCTAACGGGAGATGGGGCGCCACAGGGCACCAGCAGCGGGCCCCCACCGGGAGTGCCCCCCCCAGGGTCGTGCTTCCTTCTGTCAACCACGTCTTACAAGAATCAAGCTTTCCACTTGCTTTTTAATTAGTTTCACGAAGTGGTAACTTTCTAGGAAAACGTTCATCAAAATCTACTGGCACAAAGTCGCCGACATATCCCACAACCTTCACTCAACGGCCTTCCTGAAAAACACGCGACGAGACATACGCTTCACCTATTTTATTTACTTATTTTTTAAATTTTTATTTATTTATGATAGTCATACAGAGAGAGAGAAACAGGCAGAGACACAGGCAGAGGGAGAAGCAGGCTCCATGCACCGCGAGCCTGATGTGGGATTCGATCCCGGGTCTCCAGGATCGCGCCCTGGGCCAAAGGCAGGTGCCAAACCACTGCGCCACCCAGGGATCCCCTTCACCTATTTTAAAGAGACAAGTCGGTCAGGCGTGGACATTCACCGACGCCCGCGCCGCAGTGCCGTGTCTGTGGGACCGCGGGGCCCGGCTCCCGTCGCTCGTCCTGCTCTGATGCCCCCTCGCGGCGTGAACCGCTCCCTGGGCCCTGAGCAGCGGTCCGTGGCCGCGTGCTGGCCCGCTCACGGGGAGACGGCTGTCGGGGACTGTCGTACGGGGTCATGCTGTCCTCCTGGTCAGGCTGCCGCCTGCCCCCCGGGGCACTGCGACCCCACAGCAGGGCTGATGCTGCGTCCTTGCTGTGACCCCTGCCCCGTGCCCACCGCTGCTCGTCACGGACCCGGCGGCCACGCGGGACGCGCCGTGTGTACAGCTGCATGAAGTCGCGTCCACACCTGCTGCTCCGCGTGATGCTCCCCCCCGCCCCGGAGGACGTGTCTGCACGCAGCAGGTGTGTAAGGAAGCGCCCGGCTCCATGCTGTGTCCGCAGGCAGCTGACCTCTGGCCCCTCACTAACCTCCGGCACCCGGCGAACCCATCCCTGTCTGGTCCCACTCGCCCCTGGGCCCGGCACAGGTCGTGAGCCCCGGCACAGGGTGGGACCCAACAGGTAGGTGCGGGCGAGCACGGCTGGCGAGGGCCAGGCCAGGTGCTCAGGTAGGGGAGGGGAGGGGAGGCCCTGCCAGGGCCCACAAGGCCCCGGTTCCAAAGACCGTTGCAATCTCAAGATGGACAGAAGCGTGTCACGAACGTTCCTTGCTGGGACACTGACACCAGGTCAAGATCAGGAGAAAGAGGGAAACTCGAAACGTGGTTCTAGGTGGCCACACGCTGCCGTGAAAGCGTCTTTAAAAAATAAAGAAATAACATGAAAGTGCTTTGAGTTTAGACTCTCAAAAGGGTTCGTGACTCAAAGGACAGTGAAGTCCCCACTTGGGGACGCCACAGGCCACCGCCCACAGCTGTTGTGTGCCGCTGGGTGTTTGAGTAACTGGCAACTCCCTGAGGGGCGCCCTGATGGCCACATCCACTGTGAGCCGTCTCCTCGTTTTTACTTAAATTAAGGGTGACACATGTCCGGGAGCCAGGGGGACCCCAGACACAACCCCCAGGGCAGGATGAGGCACGCAGGCTGAGCAGCACCGAGGCCCACCCATGTTGGACGCGTCCCCCAGAGGCGGACTGAGCGGCTCCCAGGCACCCGGCCCACTCACCCCCGGCCCCACAGTCACACCTGCCCCTCCAGCTCAACGCTCCCTGACCCCAAATTCCAACAACCACGACCTGGGCTCCACCCGGAAGGCCAGGCATTTCCACACGGGTGCAGGCCTGCTGAGGCTCCATCTGGGCCTCCCGCCCACACAGGCTCGTCCCTTCTGCGGCTTCGCACGCCCTCACACCCATGTACGAGGGGCAGGGGCAACTACGACCCCTCACACCCACCCCGAGTGTGCTGCTCAGCCTCTCTGGGCCACACTCACCCAGCACAGCTCCCAGGAACCCCTGTGAAAACGCAGGTCTGAGCAGGTGGCCCTAGAGGACGCACCTCTCCCCAGGCTTAGGGAAAGCCAAGGCATTCCAGTGGCCAAAGAGGCCCCAAGCCACCTCTCTCACTCCACTGTGGCCATGGTGGGCCCCTGCTGGCTCT
This sequence comes from Vulpes vulpes, assembly GCF_048418805.1. Classification (NCBI taxonomy): domain Eukaryota; kingdom Metazoa; phylum Chordata; class Mammalia; order Carnivora; family Canidae; genus Vulpes; species Vulpes vulpes. The sequence goes on from NC_132793.1 coordinate 139,800,355, forward strand.
AGAACATTCTAGATACACTCCCACCTTGTGGCCCTTGCCCCTCTCTGCCATGTGCATCCCTCCAGCAAGCCTTTTCTCAAACATCATCTCCCCAGCAACACCCTGAGAGACCATCTTCCTTAGAATTACATGCCGCGTACGCACATACCCATCACCCTGAGCGTGGAGTTTACCTGCTCGTTACTACCCACCTCTGTACTACGATCGCAGCCACGTGACTGGCAGTACTAAAAATTCAATAAAAGGGCTAAATGATAAAGTCGAGAAAATCTTCTCAAAAAGTAGATAAAGACAGGAAATAGAAAAGATCCAACATCCAAACAACAGGTGTTTTAGGAAAAACAGAAAACTGAGAGAAGGAGCTTTCAATTACACTTTACTACTTTATTTCTCAGGCTGGGCAATGAGTACACAGGTGTCCGTTGTATCTTTCTCTCTGCTCGTTTGTAGGCGGTATTTCATGATCTGGAAAAATCCAAAGCATTTCCCCAGCTGGGAGACGCAGCAGACCGCCACGGCGCGAGTGCCTGGCACGGTGAGTGACAATGACCCGCGCCTAGCCAGGTCCTGGAATTCAAGACATCAAGGGTACAAGAGAGCGTCCTCGGGTTGTGGGAGGAGAGGAGTTCACGACGGACTGGGAAGACTTTCATCAGCGACAGTGAATCCTGCCAGTAAAAGCAGCAATTCTTTCAGAGTTCTGAGGAAAGAGACTTCGCTGTGGAATTCTACATCCAGCCAAACTACGGCCCGAGTACGGACGGGGGCCGTGGCGTTTGCAGACGTCTCAGGAAAGGTGCTCAAATGCTGCTCCGAGGCACGCCTGTGGGACAACAGGGGCGCTCCCGCTGCGGCCGGAGACGAGACACGACCAAGCCCTCAGCAGCGACGAGCACCGCGGAGAAAGCAGACGAAGGCAGCGAAGCAAACGGGTGGAGGGGCTGCTTTAGACAGAGACAGAGGAGAAGCGGTGCGGAGGGACGTCTGGCCTTGGGCCTGGAGGGACGGGCCCGAGCAGCAGGCGCCCCACCGACGGGCCACGGGAGCCCCGGAGAGCATTAGGACCACTTTGCGGCCGGCTGGCCTGGAGGACGAAGCATCTGCACGGGACAGGGGGACGAGGACAGAGGGCCAAGGAGGGCACGGGCTCAGACACCATCCTTGAGAACTTGGAACAGGAGACGGTACCGTCAGATAAGTCAGGAGAAAGGGAAGGTGACATTAGAACTCAAGCACGTAACACATCATCACGTAATCACGCCCACTTTAACTGTCAGCTTCAACCCGGAGAAGACGAAAAATACGCTGTGAGAAGGGGCCGTCGGACCCCAGGATTGTTCCCGCAGGGGCTGGCATGAGGCTGCCCAGCCGCAGGCACGCGCCTCACTTCACAAAAAACGCCGGCTCAGGGCAGAACCAAGGGCCCAGAGGGCGAAGCAGAGAGCCAGCGGGGTCACCCTGACCTTGAAGCCCAGGCAAGGATCCCTCTGGGCTTCAGATCTGCGCTGGGCCCGTGACTGTTCCGTCCACTCTCCCCCCTCCTTTTTTTTAAGGATTTTATTTATTTATTCATGAGACACAGAGAGAGAGGCAGAGACACAGGCAGAGGGAGAAGCAGGCTCCTTGCAGGGAGCCCGATGCAGGACTTGATCCCGGGACCCCGGGGTCATGCCCAGGGCTGACAGCAGCGCTAAATGGCTGAGCCACCCAGGGATCCCCCCACTTCCCCTTTCTGTGCCAGCTCGTCTACACCTGTCCTTCCGTGCACAGGTGCTGGGAAGGCGACCCCTCTCACTGGGCTTCCACGGGCCCGGGGCGGCACCCAGTGGACGTACCCAAGTGGACGATCCAGGGCACGTGACTCCAAGGCTCTGTGGTTCAGGCAAGGTTTGGGGCTTGGAGCCGGTGCTACGGTGGGATGAGACCCTGGGGAACCCCAGAAACGGGGCAGGTGTACTTGGTGTTCGGGAGGATGTGAATTGTGGGGCACCAGGACGGTGGCAGGCCGGATCCCGAGACGGCCACAAGATAATGGCATACACATATGTCCCACCTTGTTAGCCTAGGCACCGCTGCAAAGGCACTTCTGCGGGTGGAGTAAAGGTCCCACGTCAGCTGACCTGACGCCAGGGCGAGCATCTGCTGGCCATCCAGCACACTCTCAGCACGGTCTGCGCCTGCCGGCCAGAGGCTAAGTCACACTGGCAGAAAACGGCTTGCTGTCCGCTACCCCCGGTCCTGGGACGGGGCGCCGCGGGGCCTCTGGGAGCGGACGGCGGCCCCGGCCTGGACCCCACAGCCGCAGGGGCTGGGCTCGCAGGCTCAGATGAGCCTGCGCCCAGCACGCGGACTTCAGCCTCGGAGGCCCCAAGCACCAGCCACACTGTGCTGGACTTCCAGCCCGTGGAACCCTGGCTAGTAGGTCGCTGTCCTTGGAAACCACCGATTTGGTGGCAATTTGTGATGCATTAGAAAATTCATGTAGATATTTAAAGAAATGGAGTCAACGGCAGAAGGGCCAGCTCCCCAAGCAGACAAAACAGCCACCAGCCTGGAAACATCCTCATTTGGCGACTATTCTCCCAATTCTAGACCCAAGCGGCAGAAGCTAGAGCCCCACCTCCAGTTCACGTCTCGAAGGCCCAAACCCTCTGCAAGACGGAGCCTCCGGGGGCGGCAGGGTTGGAGGCTAAGGGCGGGCGTGAGGTCAACGTCCTCACGGGAGCCGGCACAGGGCTTCCACACGTCGAACCACATCACCGGGCCCCTTGATCTTGGACTTCGGCCCCTGGACAGTGAGAAAGAAACCACCCGCCCAGGACACCGTGCTGGGCGGCTGAGCCTACTGGGACTCCCTCTCCTACTTCGACGTCCGCCTTCCTCACCAGGCTGCCTCTGACGAAAGGCTGGGGAACACGGCGGCCGCAGCCGTTCCCGCCTCGACGGCAAGAGAGGCCCTTACTTGACGTAAAGGAAATGTTATTTGTCAGCAAAAGTCCTATTTCCATGAACAATTTCAAACACCTTCCACCCACTAACCCTTTTATAAAGTCTGCGGAAAGCATCGGAGCTGATGAGCAGCACTCACCCGTGTGCCTGTGAGCATGAGATGGCCCGGGGACGCCTCCCCACCAGAAACGGGACAGGGAGGGCCCGGCCGGAGTGGGCCTCTCCACTGCCAGCACTGCCCCGGGGCTCCGGCGCGGGGGCTCCAGGTCTGGAGTCTTCCCCCTGGCAGGACACTGGGGACCGGGCACCAGAAGTACGGCCAGCAGGATGGACCCAAGAACCACCACTGGCCGCGGGTCCCCAGGGGACGACATGCAGCTCTCACTGGCTCCTATGAAGTCATCTCCCAAATCTCGAGACTGACTCAGCCTCTGCCTCATTCCTTTTAGTTTCTAGAGTACACAGGGACAACAGACAAAAGTGGACACCGTAAGCGAAGCGGCAGAAAAATCCAGGTGACACGCAGCCAAAGAGTCAACCCTATGGAGGGCAAGTGGGGGACCTAAGAGACGCTAAGGACCATGACCCCCAGTGCCACCAGGCAACCCAGCGCCTGGGTCAGGTTCAGGGAAAAATGCCATGGAAGACATTCCTGAGACAAATGGGGAGATTTGAAAGTGGAGGAAACTATTAGCTAGTATGTGAATCACGTGCCCACATTTCAGGTGTGATGGTGACACTGCGGTTGTGCGGAGACCATCCTATTCCTGCGACCTGTGTGCTCTGAGTCACTTAGGGAACTTGGTAGGCTGCCGGTAGCTACTTTCAGATGATTCAATGACAATAAATATGCATCTAGAAAAAAGAGGTGAATCAAATATGGCAAAGCATAAATAACTGCTGGATCGGGGTGGGAGTGTAAGACTGCTCATTGTAGAATTCTTTCAGTTTTTCTCCATTGTGTTTTTTCTGAAATAAAACCGTGGGGAATGGGGAGAGTAAAATGAGATCACTTGAAATAAAAAAAAGGGGAAAGGCTAAGCCCTCTCTGCTCCCCACTTCCCAGCCGTACCCCGTGCCTGTCTCCTCATCGGGCACGTGGGGGTGATCACGGAGCAGACCCATGGTGGGCGGCTTTAAGAACCAAACAAGTTAATACACACGGTGCCTCCAGAGAAGGCCACACGAGGTGTGATGAAGACCAGCTTTGGGTTCTTTGCTGAGCGTCTAACACCAGCCAGGCCCTGCTGAGAATCACAACATCCTCCATAAAACCCACAGTTAGCCGGGCCTTCAAAGAAGAATGCAGGCAACTTTCTACCGTTGGTGTATTTCCTGCTAAACATCTGGAATGTGTTGTTAATGTAGCAAAGTTCAGCAAATATTGATTCATTTGCAAAATAAAATAATCCAAATCCTTTCACTCTCCAAATTCACCTATTTTCTTCAAAAAAGCAATCAACCCAACAGTTTTTAAGAACTGTATTTTCTAGCGAGTTTTCTTTCTTTATCAGTGAGTTTTGCTTAATTCAATAGACAATCCTCAAAAATGTGTCTAGGCAAGACTCACACCTTAACTCTCTCGTCAACTGTGAAGTGTCTCATTCTTGTTGTCATTTGGCCTTAGGAGAATTCGGTGTAGGGAGGAACGCGGCAGATCAGAAAAGATAGTTTTATTCTTTTTAGAGGTCTTATTCCCCAAAATTTAATGATAAACTACCAACTGGTAGAACAGTATAGTTCCATTTTTTGAAGCACAGTGAATCGGGCAGCATTTCTGCGCTATGAATGGCAAATATCAGAAGGGTAATAAGAACCTGCCCCCAAACCTCAACATATTTCAACAGTAAAATTACATTTTCAATTTCAGATTTGATTCTGACCACTAAGCAAAGAGCTCCGAATGAAATAATAAATCCCAGCATTTAAAGAGTAACAGTATAAACCAAAACAAACCTTGCTTTATCATTCAAATCTAACAACTCAAGTAAGTAATTCCCATCACTGGCAAAGGGCCCTGCCTCACGCCAGCCGGGCGGAGCCTTGGCAGGTCCAGAGAGAATCGCGGCAGGAGGGGACGCTTCCTTCCCGAGGCCTCCCATATGCACCCTGCACGGGGCCCTGCACAGCCCAGCCCCAGTCCCAGCGAGAGACGTGGCCACGGCCCCGAGCACCGAGGCCCCAACAGACAGGCTCTGGAGCAGGGAGGGCTTCCTTACAAGGGTCGAATACCCAAAACATCTCAGGGTCTCACTCCTTAAAAACTTCTTACAAAGGTCAGTTTAGAATTTCTGGAGCAAAATCTTGGGCAGGAATAAAATGATGCTGTGGAAACAGTGAAATCATTGAACTTGAAGCAATCAAAGAATTCCACAGCACTTCATCCATTTGATTTGCAAGGTGTGTGGGGGGGGGGTTGCTCCTGGTTTGCTACAGGTGTTTTAAATTATAAGTTAATTCCCAAGAATCTTCCTTGTTTATAATTGACCTTCCCTCCTGTGTAAGTTCCGGGGGTTCTAGTGATTGTGGTGACTTCAGAGGAATTGTGTGGTAACCTACACAATTAAAGAGACAGCTGGGTTGCTGCAATCTTGTATTTAACACACCGCTCTATATACAATTCTGCTAATTTATTACGGGGTATTTCTCAGGTACAGGCTCTCTATGAGCTGAAACCTGATAAATGACAGGCGTTAAGACGGCCACCGTGACCCTCACCCCCACTCCCAGTACACGCGCCCTTCATCTCAAGTGAGGACTGGCCCAGCGACCAGGTTCTATCAAAGAGAATATGGCCGAAGGGATGGGATGTCCCTGCCAAGACTAGGTCATGCAGACTGGCCTTCCTGCCTGCTCTCCTGTCCTATCACTGGCTCCCTCCGACTCACCCTATGAAGAGCCCCAATGGCTGAGTGAGCAAGCCTAGAAGCAGGTCCCCAGTCAAACCTTCATACGACACCGCTACCCCGGCCTGTGACACTCTGAGCTCATCAGCTAAGCTGTGCCTGGATTCCTGACCCACAAAAACTGTAAGATAATAAGGACGTTGTTTTACAGAACTAAGTTTTGGGGCAATTTATTGGACAGCAATATATAAACAATGCAACTATGCAGCACTATCATACCTTTAAAAATCCAAAGATAGGAAAATAAAGAGCTTCACCAAACCCGAATGCCAAGTATGGCAAGTCTCTTCCAAAACTTCACAAAACAAATTAAGTCTTTAAAAAAGTGCAAAAGTACAAAGAAAAAAAATCAGAAGTGTTGAGTAAGAAGGTCCCAAGTGTGGTTACGCCTGACACAATAACAATTCCTACGCTGGACTATTTGGGGACTCCCATTTGGTTAAGATGTGGTCCTATGAAACGTCAATCTGAAAATCGAAACGGGTTTTCTCCTAGGTCACCGAGTGGTGAAGTTGTGGCACAAAGTAAAAGACTGAGCAGAGCAGTTCAAGGGTCTCTCTTGGGAGTCCACACAGCTCGCACTTTTAGATCTGCACCTCATCCTACAGCCCAGCCTCTGGATAAGTTTGCAGGCCTAACACAAGTGGGTCTTCCTACCAGTACTCCTGCCTTGCACTCACTCGTTCACGCACTCACTTCTTCATTCAGTCGTTGTGTGCTGCCCGCTGAGCTCACGCCAGGCAGCCAGGGCCGGGCGCTGAGCCGGGCAAGGCCCTTGCTTGCTCTCCTGGGCTTTTCATCCTCTCAGACTCCTCCAGCACCGTCTCACCGGACACACTCTGGAGCCGTTCCCCAATCAAAGGGCAGCACATGCCGCACCCTGCTTTCTCATCAGCACTTTCAAATTGAAGGAAAACACGGGCAAGTTTTAGGTGAAAGTCTCATTCACGGGTTTCAGAGAAGCAAAGACCCCCATTGCTAGGCCCTTGAGTATTTTCCTTTCCCGGAGTGGAGAAGGTGCCCGATCCAGTCCCCTGAGAAGTGTGCCGGCCTGCGCCAACTTTCCCGCACTGTCCAGGGCCCCCAGAACACCGCGCTAGGCTTGCTACAGTCCTGGCTGGACCGGACCCGTCCCGGAGCCTCCTGGACACGGAAAACACGTCCAGGCTCAGGATGGAGGGTGTATCCACACAACCACACGGCCTCCGACGGAGCGAGGAGGGCTGGGGCGGTTGGAGGGGATGGAGGCACGTCCACTGGGCCGAGGCCCAAGACCGTAGGTAGCCCTGCAGTAGGGGACAGCTTTCTGGGTCTGGGGCGTGAGCACCGAGCTGGCTTGAGGCCCGGAGCCCCACCTGAATCCCCCGAGGCAGGACGGGTCCCAACCCTGCCTCGTGTGCCCTGGGCCCGGCCAGGCGGCCCTAGGACAGGTCTGCAGGGCGGGGGCCTCCGAGGGTCTGCAGCTGGGCTCCGGGGACCGGGTCCCTGACGCCCCCAAGGCCGCACAGCAGGCGGGTCCAGCCGAGGAGACTGGAGGCGTTTAGGCACCTCCGAGCCGCTGCGGGGCTGGCGTGGGCCCGGCAGTCCCCGGGGCCGCTCTCGGCCGGAGCCCACGACCGGCTGGGGAGTCCGACCCCGACCCCGACCCCGACCCCGAGTTCGCTCTCGGCCGGGCCTGGCCTCTCTGGGAGCCGCGGTCCTCCACCGCCGCGGCCCGGCCTCCGGGGGCTCCCGGGTGACCTACCTGCGCCCCGGCGCTCGCGGAGCCGTCTGCCGGGGTGGCCCTCGGGCGGCGCGGCCCGGCTCCCCGTCCCCGCTCCCCGCTCCCCGCTCCGGGGCCACCGCCGGCCGAGCTGCGTCCCGCCGCGCCCGGGGCTCGGGGCTCCTCGTGACCCGGCGGGCTCGGACCCGCGGGATGACCCAGCGCGGCCCTGCCCTGAGCCCCGCGCCCCCGCGATGACCCGGCGCGCCCCGGGGGTCCCGGCGCGGAGCCTGCGGGCGGGCGGGGCCGGGCCGGGCCGGGGGCGGGCGGGGCGCGGAGCCTTCCGGGCGGGCGCACGGGCCGAGGCCGCGGCCTGAGGAGCGGGCGGCGCGGGCCCGGCCGGGCGGGGCGCGGACTCACTGACCTGCCGGCTCGGCTGCGGCGAGCGGGGCGCACGCGGGGCCGCGCCGGGGGGGGGACGCCGCTCCCTCCGGGTCCCCCCAAGAGCAGGAGAAAAAAGCCCGTCCGGAGTTTAAAACAAAGAGGCGGAAATGCCCGAACGGAGCCGAGCGGCGAGTCGGGGGCGCCGCGCACGGAGCATGCGCGCTGCGCGGAGCGGCTCCCACCCGGCAGCCGGGAGGGGGCGGGGCCCGGAGGGCGGGGTGGGCGGGGCCGGGGCGTGGTCACAGGGCGCAGGCGCGTTGGCGCGGGACCCGGCCGACGGATCTGGAGCCGAGAGGGGGCCGGGGGCGGGGCCTGGGCGGGGGCGGGGCCTGTCCGGGGCGGGGCCTGTCCGGGGGCGGGGCCTGGCCGGGGCGGGGCTGGCCGGGGGCGGGGCCTGCGAGCGCGGCGCCGGCGCTGGCGGGGAGAGGGCTGCCCCTGGACACAGGACCCGGCGGGCGGCAGGCGCTGGCGCTGGCCCCGGCCCGGGACCGGGCATTCCCGTGGCGGCGTCGGCCTCGTTGTTGTGACCCGGTCCTTCCTGGGACCCGGCACCGAGCGCTCTCCGTGCACCGGGCGGGAGCGAGGGCGCCGCACGCAGAGGACAGCGCGCAGCAGGGCTGACCCCGCAACCCTGGGTGTCCGCGCTTGCACGAGCTCGGCTCTGCAGCTGTAAGTAGTGACCGTGACGTGCACCCGTTCGTGGGCCCACACCTTGAGGGGAGGTGTCATGTGGGAGCCACATAAGCTGGGTGGGGAGGCAGTGGATGTCTGGAGTGTTGGCCACGATAGGGCGGATGGGCACGCGAGGGCACAGGGGGCCAGCCATGGAGACACAGAGGGAACGAGCCCTGCAAGTAGGACACGTAGGGTTCACAGGCAATTGGTCCTGCCAGCACCAAGCTGCAAAGGGGGGGATTGAGGGATGCTTGCCAGAGGCCAGCATGGAAGCCTGAGGGCGTGGGGCACGGAGAGGGAGGAGGTGAGATCAGAGGGACGCGTCCCTGGCGGTTCTGAGCAGGGCGGGAATGGCACGGTGCTGGCCTTCTACAGCCTCCTCTGGCTGCCCCGTGTTTGTCTGTGAGGACCCGTGCAGTGCAGGGGAGAGCCTGGTGCTGCACCGGGCAGTGCCCCGGAGGGGAGGAGTGTGGACTGCCGGGGGAGCAGCCTGAGGATGGGTAAGCATGGCTGGGGAACAACTGGAAGGGTGGGCAGCCTCTGACACTCTGGGGGTGGTGAGGGAGTACCCGACAGTGGGGTCAGGGTGCAGCTGTAATGTCCGCTAGACTCCGAGGGGCGAGGGGCGCTGCTGTGAGGCTGTGGGCCTCGGGAGCGTAGGATGAGTTTGCAGTGTTTGCAGGCGGATGAGCTAGTCCAAGGAGTGAGTGAGGGATGGGAGGCTGAGCCCCCTGCCCACGTGGAGAAATCAGTGAGTCCAGGAGGATCCAGCAAGAAAGACCCGGATTGAGCAGACTGGGCAGGGGGATCCCTAGGGATGAGTGATGTGTGGTCAGCTGCTGAGAGGGAGTGGGGAGCGGGACCCTCTGGGACCTTGGCCAGTGCAGTATGGATGCATTGCAGGGGGAAACACTGGATTATGGTGGGCTCAAGGGAGGAGCGTAGATACAGGTGTTTTGCTTTGGATGGGTTTCTGAGACTAGAGAGCTGTTTTCTGTTTGGGCCAGAGCCTCAGTGGTACTGATGGGGTACAGGAACAGACGACCTCCCTGGAGGGAGAGAAGGCTGCCTGAGCCCAAGCCCTCATCCGGGACTGTGGACCAAATCTGGGGAAGAGGGCTGTGGCCGCCCTTCACACTGAGGGAGGAAGGCCCTGATGCAGGGAGTGGGGCCTGGGCAGCATCTCATCCAGCTGCTTTTGTTTTCCAGTGAAATGGCAGCTAAGGAGTGGAGGCCTGGCTGTCAGAGGTGAGGACAACAGGCCAGGAACAGCCCTGGACAGAGAGCAGCAACCCCACTAAGTCATGTGATGGCCCTCTGACACCGTAGCTGTCCCTCTGCAGATGGAGGAAAGCCAGGAGCATGCATGAGGTGGGGCCGAGGGTCTCTGGCCAAGGGGGCAGACAGGACAATTGACCTGCCTGCTCTCTCTGCGACCTCGGCAGCAACAACACCCCGACCTTGACCTTGAACCCTGGGCTCCCAAATGCAACTCTGGCCATGTCTCTGCTGGGATATCTTTAGGGAGCGCAGGCTCTGATACCGATACCTCAACTCCTGGTCTTCCTGGAAGCCGACTACTCACCCTCGCCCGCACCGCAGAAGGAGGGCTCCATCCTGCCTGCTCAGCCAGGACGCTGGGGTCCTTTCTTCCAAGCCGCCTGCCGTCAGCACACCCCTCCGAATCTGGCTATAGCATGCCACCCCCACTCTGGGCCAAGCGCCATTGACTGCCTCAGGATTCGTGCAAGGCCTCCGGACTGGTCTCCGCATCTTCCCTTGATACTTCCTCCCCTAATGTCTGTCCTCAGCACAGAGTGGTAACTTGCACAACACACTAGTCGAGCCATGTCTCTCCTCTGCTCAAAAGCCTCCAGGAGCTTCACTCAGAGCAAAAGTCCAAGGGCAGGGTGATTCCAGGGCATCAAGGAAAGCTGGGACGATGGAACTGTGTGGGTGGCAGTGGTAGTTCTTGGCTGTATACGTGGGGCAAAGCTTACTGAAGTGTGCCGGCTACATATGTGCAGTTACATGTCAATAGAACAGGAAAGAAAGAAGAAACCAGAAGCCATGGCACAAGCAGTGAGAGGAGACTGCACTCCCCCCAGCCCACCGCTCCCTCCTCCCCGGAGAGGCCGCTGTCCTCACTCCTGGGCCACCCGCCCCCCAGGGCACTGGCCTGTCCTTTGCACCCACCCGCTGCTCCTCCTCACCTCCCACGGGCCATCCTCGGTGTGGGATCACTCCATTCACTCACAAACTCAGGGCGAGGCTGCCCATCTTCACAGAATGGAGCAGGACTTGCTCTCTCCTCATGCTGTGCTTCTGTGCTTGTCTTCGCAGCAGGACTCCTCGGAAGAGCCGTCTACACTCAGCCTCTCCAGCTTCTCTTTCAAGCCCTCAGGCCTCTGCCCTGCCCCTACTCCAACAAAACGCCCTGGTCCAGGCACCCAAGACCCCATGGGGCTCTGCCTGGGGGGCCTTTGTCATCTCCATGACCCCCGGTGCTGCTGTCCCCTGAAATACTTTCCCCATGGCCCACTCTCCATCTGCGCTGCCCCACGACTGGCACCTTCCAGCCCCTCTGCCATCCTCTCTCCTTCTGTCCTCTCCCTGAGGCTCTTCTCCTGGCCGGTGGTCGCTCCACCCATGGTTTTGAGCCCGGTCCAGATGCTGGCTGCCCTCCAGTGAGCAGCAGACATCATTCCCACCAGGTTCAGGGCCTCTGAGGTGACCCGCTTCCTTCCATCGTCCTCATCTCAGCCAAGAGCTGCTCCATCTTTTCTGTTACTGGGGCACAAACATTTGGACTCGTTCCTCATTCCTCTGTTTCCTCACATCCAGTTCCTGGGGAACTCCTGTGGGCTCTATCAAGCATGCCACAACCCAACCATGGCTCTCAGACTCTGCAGCTGCTGCCCGGGCCGACCCCCACCTGTCCTGCCTGGGTTGGTTCCTCAGCACCACCACCCCCCACCCCCGTCTATGCTGAATGGAGCTGCCAATGAGCTGCTCCGCCTGGCCTCTGCCAGCAGCCCAGTGGCTGCTCTGGGTCTCCAAGGTCCTGCCCTGGGACCAAGCCCTGCCTTGCCTCTGGCCTGGCCCTGGTGCTCTCCCCCACTCACTTCCAACTTCATGGCTCTCCTGGCCCATGCCAGGCCCTCACACCACAAGGCCCACGCTCTTAGACCTGCGTGGCCTGTCCTGCTGGCTCTTCCCTCCCTCAGGTGTACGGGCAGATATCCACCTCAGCGGCTGAGCGCCTGCCTTCGGCCCAGGGCATGACCCCGGGATCCCGGGATCGAGTCCCACATTGGGCCCCCTGCATGGAGCCTGCTTCTCCCTCTGCCTCTGTGTCTACATCTCTCTCTCTGTCTCTCATGAATAAATAAATAAAATCTAAAAAAATAAAAAAGATATCCACTGAGGTCTCTCCTGACCAGTCTGGCGATAAAACCCCATCGTTTGAGAACTTACCTTGTTGGCAAGACTCTCCTATATTGCTACTAGAGATTGACAATATCCAGTGCAACCATGTGGATGTTTATCCTTTGGCCCAACTAACGCCAAATAGGAATTTATCCCAAAGGTGAATTGGGAAAACTGGCAAAACGCTGGGAAAAATGGGGGGGAAAAAAAACAAGAATAAACAAGGCTACTAATCGAAGCATAGTTTGTAATAGAAAAAACTGGAGCCAGCCTGGAAGGCATCATGTGTGAATAACTGATAAACTATTACGTGTGCCCACTGTGGGTCCTGGCAGCTGACTTGAGTGGCAGGTACCTGAGCAAGCTGCCACGGGGCCACCCCCAGGGATGAGAGCCAGGGCATATTGTTAGGATAAGCGGGGTACAGGGGCACCTGGGGGGCTCAGTCGGTGAAGTGTCTGCCTTTGGCTCACGTCACGATCTCAGGGTCCTGGGATCGAGTCCTGCGTCAGGCTCCCTGGTCATCAGGGAGACTGCTCCCTCTGCCTCTGCCCCAGCCCCCGCGCCCGTGCTGGTGGATAAGGATCGAGTCACTCCATCCTTTTCGAGGCAGCCTGAGAATCCAGATTCTGATTTCCTCTCTGTTTCCTGCTGCGGCACAGCGTTGGTGTGCTTGGGCTTCAGCAGCCGTGACCTCAGGGAAAGCAGCACGGAGTGGACCTGAGTAAGGGCGTGGCTGCTGGGAAGGGAGGCTCCTGTCCAGGATGCACATTGCCGGGTGGGGTGGGGCAGTGGCCCACCCCGCGGAGAGCCTGCTGGCCTGGCCGGGGGCAAGGCGGAAAGGCCACCCACCCCGCACGTGTCGATGTTCTCCCACAGCTCTGTGCTGGCCCCGGCCTGTTCCAGGGATTCGGCCCTGGGCAGACCTGCTCCTGCCCCTCAAATAGCTGACATTCTCTCGAGAGGAGCAGATAAAAGCCAAGTCAAAACCCGACAGAGGATGGGCTGTGACCACCTCCCTCTGTAAGGTGAGATTTCTTCCCCAACATCCTCGGAGAAGAAAGTGTTGCCTTTGCTCCATTCTTGGCAGAGGGACTGCTCTCAACTTGGGAAGACACAGTGGCCTGAAAAAGCCTTGACTACCGCTAGTTGGGATGCTGATAGGAGTCTGCATTTGGTTAAGGAAAAAGGAGGTACGGGGCGCCTGGGGGGCTCAGCCGGTGAAGCATCTGCCTCGGGCTCAGATGATCCGGTCCTGGGATGGAGCCCGTGGCAGGCCCCCTGCTCCACGGGGCGTCTGCTGCCCACCTCCCCCCCACTCGTGCTCGCCACTCGCTCGCTCTGTCAAGTGAATGAATAAAATCTTTTTTCAAAGATGAAACACTGAAGCAAAGATTTAGTCAAAATTGTGTGTCAAATGTTATTTGAAATAAGCCTTTGAAGATCACTTCAAAAGGAAGCGACGAGTGGAGATGACTAATGGGAATCCTCCAGCGGGGCGCTCCGGAGGTGCGGGTGGGAAGGGGTGCGGAGCCGGCGCAGCGCGGCCCTTCCTTCCCAGGATGGTGTTTCAGCTCGATTCAAAACCTGAACAGCTTAGGGATCCCTGGGTGGTGCAGCGGTTTGGTGCCTGCCTTTGGCCCAGGGCGCGATCTTGGAGACCCGAGATCGAATCCCACATCGGGCTTCCGGTGCATGGAGCCTGCTTCTCCCTCTGCCTGTGTCTCTGCCTCTCTCTCTCTCTCTGTGTGACTATCATAAATAAAGAAAAATTAAAAAAAAAAAAAAAAAACCTGAACAGCTTAGATGCTTACGTTGCAGATACTTGCCCAAATTTAAATAAAGTGTGACAGTGGAAAAAGTTGTTTCCAAATGAGTATGATTTCCATGTTATTTTAAAAAAGATTTTATTTATTTATTCATGAGAGACAGAGAGAGAGAGAGAGAGAGAGAGAGAGGCAGAGGGAGAAGCAGGCTCCATGCGGGGAGCCGGACGCGGGACTCCATCCCAGGACCCCGGGTCACGCCCTGACCCGAAGGCAGACACTCAACCGCTGAGCCACCCAGGTGCCCCCCCGTGTTATGTGAGTTTTTAAAATTAAACTTATTTTAGATAATTATAAATTCAAATGCAGTTGTAAGGCCTAATACCGAGATCCCTTGTACTCTGTGCTCGGCCTCCCCAGAGAGAACATCTTCACAACTGTAGGATGTCACAGCCCTGATGCCGACACCGGTGAACCCTGATCTCGGGCCTCTCCAGGTGCGCTCGCGGCCCCGCACACGACTGTGTCACACGTGGGTTCTGGTACCCAGGCCTCAAGGCCGACGGTTTCTCCATCCCCAGGAGGACCCCTCCCTCCCGCTCCCGGATCCCTGAGACCACTTCTACAATCCCATCTTCTCAAAAATGTAAACACATGGAATTTGCGAATATTAATAAGGAGAAACCTCATCAAAGTGGAATAGGAGGGTCCACAGGTGAAGCTCTTAACTGCAGACCCAACAGGAAGGGAGGCGCTGGGTGTGGGTGGGTCAGTGCCACCCTCACCGCAGCCCCGCAGCCGGAGGAAAGTTTCCTCCTCCCCCAGCAACAGCCCAGCCAATGAGAGACGGTCACAGCCCCGCCAATGAGAAGCCGCTTCACTTTCCGCTCCCAGTTTACGCCAAAGGACACTCTGCTAACAGCAGCGACCCAGCTCCCGTGTCCTCTATAAGCAGAGTCCCTTCGCCGTGGGTCTCCACGCCAGTCTGTGGTGTTGCAGTAGGTTTGTCGTCCTGGACTGCCATTCTCTGCTATTCCCAAATAGACCCGTTTTTGCTGGTAAAATAACTGGTAGTCTTACTTTTAAGGTAATAGCTCAGATAGTGGACAACCTTCTGCAGTTGGACACCTCCCCCCATCCCCCAATGAGCATAATTACCCTGAGATTCACCCAGCCTGCTTGACTATGAACAGTCCCTCCCCACTGAGCCCCACCCCACGGTGTGGATGCACTGCAGTTAGCGCAACTGCTGGTCATATGATAATTACATGTTAGTTTTATAAGAAGCTGTCAACCTGGTTTTACATTCTTAACAGCAATGAATGAGTGAGTTAAGCATAACCTCAGCAGCATTCAAGGTCATTGGTTTTTCTTTTAGCCATCCTGAAAGGTGTGTGGTGGTATCTCATTTTGGTTTTAATTTGCATTTTCCTAATGGCTAGTGATGTTAGCCGTCCAACATCTTTTGCCATTTGGGTATCCTCTTCAGTGGGATGTTTCTTCATGTCTTTTGCTAATTAGACTTTTGTTTTGTTTTGTTTTTACTGCTGGGTTTTGAGGGCTCTTTATATTCTAGATACCAGCCCTTTGTTGGATATGTGGTTTGCAAATATTTTTTCCCAGTCTATGTCTACAAAACCCTTTTGATAGGGGCTGTCTTAAGTGTATAGATCAGTCTGGGGAGAACTGACATTTTAAAATGTTGAGTCTTCCAATCCATGAACATGGTACATCTCTTGGTTTTATTTTATTTTATTTTTTTAATTTTTTATTTATTTATGATAGTCACAGAGAGAGAGAGAGAGAGAGGCAGAGACACAGGCAGAGGGAGAAGCAGTCTCCATGCACCAGGAGCCCGACGTGGGATTTGATCCCAGGTCTCTAGGATCGCGCCCTGGGCCAAAGGCAGGCGCCAAACCGCTGCACCACCCAGGGATCCCTATCTCTTGGTTTTAAATATTTTTATTTTTATTTTTTTTATTTATTTATGATAGTCACACACAGAGAGAGAGAGGCAGAGATACAGGCAGAGGGAGAAGCAGGCTCCATGCACCGGGAGCCTGACGTGGGATTCGATCCCGGGTCTCCAGGATCGCGCCCTGGGCCAAAGGCAGGCGCCAAACCGCTGTGCCACCCAGGGATCCCCCTATCTCTTGGTTTTAAAAAGACCTTCACTGATTTCTTTCATTTGTGTTGCATAATTTTTACACACAAGTGCTGTGTACAGTTTGCTAAGTTTATACCTGTTGACCTTAAAAAATGACTTTATTCAGAAATAGCAAATGACCACAATGCAGGACAAGCCAGCTGCAGCCAAAACCATAGGGTAATCCAACAAACAGAGGAGAGAAATGTTATTCTAAAGAGAAAAAGGAGGAAATTGGGAGGGGCTGTTTTGAATGAAAGTCCATTGGAGAAAGGCAAGAGTCTACGGTGATGGCAGTTTCTCCCTGGGTGAGTTTCAGGGGTGCCTGATTTCTTGTAGGAGATACAATGCACATCTTTTCCTCTTGGGGCCTGTAACTGATGATTCTTACCTATTGATGATTCTTCTGTTAGGGTCTGTAATGGCAGGGTTTTTTTTTTTGTTTTTTGTTTTTTGTTTTTTGTAATGGCAGTTTTTGACGTTGAATGGTACAGCATGAGAGCTCCCCCTTTTGGACTCCTGACTCCATTTTTGTTGAGGTTTCCTCTGATCAATTTTTATAGGCCCAAGTATGTAACTTTCTGAAGTAATTGTAAATGGTAGTGTATCTTTATTTCTAGCTTCCACACCTTCGTTGGCATGTAGAAATGTGACTGTGGCCTTGCTGAGCTGCCTGCCCCACAGAAGAGCCCCAGGGATGGGGGGAGGGTCAGAGGTGGAGAGGGATAGGAGTGCCAAGGTTTTATCATGTCCACGTATGTCAGCCCCTAGACATCACAGGTGACCTTAGGGAGATGTCTGAGGTTCCCTTCTGGGTGGGGAGGACGCTGTAGGGGAGGCTGCCCTGACACCCCCTCCTCTCTGTCTTCAGCTCTAGGTCCTCTCCCCACTCTATCCTTGCTGTTTCCTCAGCTGGCAACTGTGGACCATCGCCCTGCAGGGGAGGCCCACCGCCCCAGGTCTGCGGGGACACTGCCCTTGCGCTGGGCAGGTCAGGCAGGCCTTGGACTCCGCCTTCCTCCTCAGCCCCTGCCTGCTGCCCCTCCTCTCTGCTTCCCCACAGGACCCAACCCAATGACTAGTCTGGATGCCACCTCCCAGACCGACCCCAGCTTCCTCTTCCACGCTGGCCTGCTGCCCTCCCTGTGACTTGTTTGGACAGCAGGACTTGGGGAGGGGACCTCTCCCCAGCCCCTTTCGGGAAATGCGGACCTTCTGCGGGGCCGAGTGACTTCGCGGGGGCCTCTCCTCTACCCACCTGCGTGGTCTGGTGTGCACCTGGCGGCCCACGCGGAGGTCGGGGGCTGCCTGGCCCCTGGCAGGAGACTCTGTCCCTGTTTCCGCGGCAGACACGCCCGTCCAGCCGGATGGAGGAAGGTCCCGCGGCGTAACCGCGCCTTCCTCCCGGCCCCGGACCCCCGCCCGCCGCCCCCGGGCCCACCCCGCGCGCCCCGCCCCGCGCCCCGGCGCCACCTCCCAGGGCGGCCTGGCCCGAGCAATCCTCGGCAGGACGGCGGCGCGGCGGGCGATGGACGGCGGGGCTGGGGGCGGGCGGGGGGCCAGGCGGGGGCCCGATGCGCCCCCGGCCCTGGGCGCGGTGCTGGGCTACCGCGTCTACGCGCGCCGCTGGGTCTTCCTGCTGGTGCTGAGCCTGCTCAACTGCTCCAACGCCGCGGTACGGGGAGGTGGGGGCGCGGGCGGGGGGCGGTGCGGGGAGGTGCCGGGAGGTGGGGGGAGGTGGGGGCAGGTGAGGGGAGGTGGGGGCGGGGGGCAGTGCGGGAAGGTGCGGGGAGGTGGGGGGCGGGGGGCGGTGCGGGGAGGTGGGGGCGCGGGTGGGTGCGCGGGGTCACACGCTGCAGCCCCAGGGGCTCGGGCGCAAGGCACCCCCCCCCCCCGACCGGGGACGCAGGCCCCTGGCTGCAGGGCGGGGGCGGCCTCTGTCCTCGTGGCGCCGGAGCCTGGTCCCTGCCACCTGCAGTGGTTTGGAAAGAATTCCTCTCCTGCCCAGGGCGAGGCGGGAGTCACTGTCTAGCTGACAATAGCCCCCCTCGCTCTGGAAGACCCAACACCTGACAACAGGCCTCCCGGTCAGGCCCTGCCTGGCCCTGCCGACTCCATCCCCCCCCCCTTAGGGTGCCGGCGCCCTCATTGGATTCCTGACCCCTATGGGGACCCTCTCAGGGGGCCTTGTCTGCAGGCCCAGGGGCTCCATAGCTGCCCAGCTGGGATCT
Organism: Vulpes vulpes; assembly: GCF_048418805.1. Taxonomy (NCBI): domain Eukaryota; kingdom Metazoa; phylum Chordata; class Mammalia; order Carnivora; family Canidae; genus Vulpes; species Vulpes vulpes. The sequence goes on from NC_132793.1 coordinate 139,818,603, forward strand.
CCGGCGACTGTTGTAGAATGTCCCCAGGGCTGGCAGGGACTCCCCCTGAAACTGCTTGGTCAGCCAGTGAGAACAGGATCTACCAATCTCTGGGGCTCGGGTCTCCAGCTTCTCCCCAACTCCCGCAGGAGGCTGGCGTCCCTCCTTCCCCAGCCCACCACGTACAGTGGGTTTGGTGGGGTGAACATTTTGCGGACCCCACCCCATGCTCCTAGGATAGGTGTCCTCGTGCGCTTGGATGGAGGGAGGGCTTGGAGCCACGCTCATCATGTCATGCCGGGCCACCTGCTCATGGGGTCAGGCCGCGGTGCTGGCCCACCCCGGGCTGCGCGGGGCAGCCTCCATCTCTTCCCCCGAGCCACCTGCTCTGCCTGCTAGTGCCTGGATGAACCTGCCCGTGACTCCTCAGTTTCCACGGAACCCCAGGACCGCCCAGGCAGCACTAGGCCCCCACATAATCAGGTCATGGAAAGCTACCTTGGCAGAAGGATCCACAGCTGGGGAGGCCATGAGTGGCCGGGAGACGATCGGGACGTGCAGAGCCCCGAGTGCGGGTGGCGGGCAGGCGTGGACGAGACCTCTTTTTTTCTGTGGGACTCAAGCACTGTGCTTATACCAGGTCCCCGTCTAGGAAGCCAGAAAGGGTTTTTTGGTGCAGGGTCTCCTTCGGCCCCTGACGCTGCTTTGATGAGTCTGAGGTTGGTGGGTCTCTTGGTGGCCTGAGGAGTTCCTTGCACACCGAGGCAGTGTCCGGCTGCACTCCCCTTTGGTCCGCGGGTTGTCATGGAGCAAACAGGACTCTCGCCAGGAATTGTGATCCCTGCTCTGGTCACCCCTGGGAGCACTGGTCATCAGGCTTACCCCAGCCACGTCCACTTGTGTCCTTCGTCTGCAGCTGGGTACCCACAGGTCCCAGGTTCCTAGAGGGCAGTGTCGGAGGCAGGTGGAGCAGTGTCTGGAGTGAGGTCTTGGTGGCCCCACAGTGGCCCAAGGAGGCAGCCCAGGGGTGTGGGCAGGGGCGAGCGTGGGGGGCAGCCATCAGCACCCTCAGAGGGATGTGAGCGGCACTGGCAGGGCTGAGAGCAGATTGAGGGGAGTTGTCCCCATGTTGTCTGGCGCAGTTTGGCCCTGTCTCTGCTCTGCTGGCCACAGGCTTGGGGAGGAAGAAGGAATGGCCTTGGCTCGGCGGGGCGGGTTTGGGGAACAGATACCACGCTTTCTCGCTGCTGGATCAGTGTCTTTCTGCACCCGGAGGATCCGTCCTCTGCTTTGCCCTGTAAAAGAAAAAAAAAGGGAACAAAAGGCAGCTGTTGCCCAAGTTCTCTGTCATGTGATGCTCTGCAGTCGGCATCTGCGTGGGTCAGCAAGCCTGGACCTCACTCACTCGGCCGTGGAGGATGTGGCCTGGGGCCAGCCCCTGCATTCCCAGGTCTCACAGGGTGGCAGTGATCATGAGCTTTGGATTGTGACGCCCTCATCTTTGGCCCATCCCTGGCCTGCTTCCCTTCTTTCTCCAGCAATAAGCCTTGGAGAGCCCCTCCTCTAGGGAGGAGACGCTGTCTTGCTAAAGGTCTGGGGGGTTCAGAGTCCTAGCTCTTGACAGCACCCAAGGCTGGGAAACGTCACCTGTCATGCTGTCAGGGAGGGTCTTACCTCCCAAACACTTGGGTCTCCTGAAGGACAGGTGGGCTGGCCTTGGGCAGGGCCAGCCCACAGTCCAGGTGTTTTCACCTGGGGCTCAATCCCCGAGTTTGTAGACAAGCTGGGGATACCATTTGGGCCCCTTTCTGTCCCCCTCCCCGCCATGGAAACATCCCTCCCACTGCCCCTTCAGTGGCTCCAGGCCCACCCTGCTTCCTACCCTTATCTACCTGGGTGTTCCCCGTAGACAGCGAGCATCCCCCCAGATGGACTCCTCTGCCCAGCCCATCTGCACATCTATGCCATGGGGTGCCAGGGCCACTGGCTCTCCTCATCGAGACCCCCTCTTCTTTCGGCCCGGGCCCTAGTGCTGTCCAGCACCCGGTCTACGCCCCTCCCAGCCAACTCACCACGCAGAGCTCCCCTTCCCCCTGCAGACACCTGCCTCTGGGCCCTCCCCATAGAGGGTCCTGCAGGCTCTGGCCAAGTCTCCAGAGCCTACCCCTCGGACCACGCTGGCAGGATGGTGGTGCTTCAGTCCCAAGCACGCTGTCTGACCCCCTAGCTGGTGCATGCCCCCAGAGGTGACTAGTGGAGACTCTGGCTCCTGTGGGACTGCCGGACTCTCTCTCCCTCGGGCTGGCTGCCCAAGCCTAGGACAGCAGGTGGCTGTGATGTCTGTAGCACCTTCCCCCGGGGCTGACACCGGTGTGTATCCACAGCTGTGGCTCAGCTTCGCTCCCGTGGCCGACATAATCGCCCACCACTTCGTCCTCTCCACCGAGCAGATCAACTGGCTTTCACTTATCTACCTCGTGGTGTCCATCCCGTCCGGCGTGGTGGCCATCTGGGTTCTGGACTCTGTTGGGCTTCGCTGGGCAGTGAGTCAGACGCCAAAGAGGCTGGTTCTTAGATGGGGCAGGGTCCTTGAGTAAGGGCTCAAGAGCCACTGCTTCCTCCCCCGGGGGATCCCCAGGCAGAGCCGTTGGGGGGGCAGGGCAGAGGTCAGGGTGCTGGGGAGGGAGTCCGGGCTGACCAGGCAGTGCTCTGACCCCATCCCTGCAGACCATCACGTGTGCATGGCTGAACTTTGCTGGGAGTATATTCAGAGCCCTGCCCTCTCTGGCCATCGGGATCGAGGACCCGTTTGCCTTCCTCATGGGTGGGCAGAGCCTCTGTGCCCTGGTGCAGACCGTGGTCATCTTCTCTCCAGCCAAGCTGGCTGCCTTGTGGTTCCCGGAGCACCAGCGCGTCACAGCCAACATGATCGGCACCATGTGTGAGTGGCAGGGCTGAGGCTGATGGGTCCTGGCACTTGCGTGCTCCCCGCTCTCCGAGGGCAGGGGCTCGGCCTATGGGCCGGGGACCAGGCCTGGCCCAGGGCGGGGCAGACACGTGTCTCCATCTGCCCATCCAGCAAACTCCTTGGGCATCCTGATGGCCAACTTGCTGTCACCTACCCTGGTGAAGAAGGAGAAGGACATCCCCTGGATGGTGAGGGAGCTCAGACGTGTGTGCATTCACGTGGTGTGTATGTATGCATGCTGGGCTTGCACGTGATACGTGCGGGCGTGTGTGTGCTTACGTGTGCACGTACAAGTGTGTCCGCAGCTGTCTGTGAGTGCGCACCTGCCCCTCCCTGCTGGTGACCCCACCGGCACGTGCACTTGGTGCACGCAGGGTTTTCGCACGTGTGCAGGTCCCCAGGGGCCACCTTCATGCCAGGTAGGGACCAGGATGTCAGTTTCCTTGCTGGGGGGAGGCCCTCAGTTAGGTGAGGGGCTGGCTGGAACAGGAGGAGGCGTTGAAGGGAGGGCTGGGGATGGAGACAAGGGACCGGCGGAGGCCGTGAGGTGGATGTGAGGTTGAGGGGTAGGGGCTGGGTCCCAGGCCAGCGTGTCTGCTGAGCAAGGGGGGGAGGATCACCCCAGGTGGCAGGTGCTTGGTGTTGGTGGGATGGAAAACCCGGGTGTGTCTGAGGGGAGACTGGTCTGACCTGGTCCAGAACGTTGGGGAGCCAAAGACGCGGTCGCAGGGTCCAGTTGGGACCTCGGTTGGGTCGGGGAGTGGGGCAGGCCCGGGCAGGTTCCGAGGGGCAGGGGGCTTCAGCTGTGCAGCTGGGCGAGCGCTGAGGTCGTTCATGAAGGCGGGCAGGAAGGCTCAGGGGGCAGTTGGGCGAATCCGGGGCCTGGGAGAGGCTCGGGCGACGGCTGTCCCCGTGGGCGCCACCTTCGGGTGATCTTTCGGAAGGCAGGGTTCCCGAGAGCAGAGCGGGTCCTGGGGCTCAGCTTTGTCTGCGAGGGCTGGCGGTGGGGTGGCTGGCAAGGGGGCGGTGTGCCCAGAGCGGCGGGGTGCGGTCCCCGTGTGCACACGCACGTGTTTGCACACTTGCACACAGCCCCTCACGCGTGCCCTCTCCTTAGCTGGGCATCTATATCATCCCCGCTGGCCTCGCCTGCCTCCTGGCCACTGCCTGCCTCTGGGACAGCGTGCCCCCCAGCCCGCCCTCTGCGGGGGCCGCCCGCTGCTCCTCGGAGAGGTTCCTGGAGGGGCTGAAGCTGGTCAGTGCGGTGGGATCCACGCCGGGTGGCCGGGTGGCCGGGTGGCCGGGTGTGGGTGCAGGCTGAGGAGGGAAGGGGCGGGACAAGCCCGGGTGCCCGGGCCCCTGTGCTGAGCGGGGCTTCTCCCCCAGCTCCTGCACAACAGGGCCTACGTCACCCTGGCCGTGTGCTTCGGGGGCGGCATCGGCATCTTCTCCGGCTTCTTGGCCCTCCTGGAGCAGGTCCTCTGCGTGAAGGGCTACTCGAACGTGAGTGCCGCTCCCCGGGCCCCTGTCCCGTGAGCCCGCGGCCGTGACCTCCGCCAAGCCTGGGTCTCCAGCCCTGGACCCCTGGACCCCTGGACGGGGAGCGTCCCGTTGCGGGCGGTACTGACGGGCCGTCCTTCACCCGCTAACTGCGCCGCGGCCCTTCCCTGCCGCCCCGCCACGGGCTCTCGGGGACGGTGGGCAGGCTGCTCCCCTGGGGCCGCGGCATCCCTGCACCGGGTGATGGGGTGCCCCGGCCTCCTCTCCTCCAGGAGTTTGCAGGCCTTTGCGGGGCCCTCTTCATCATTTTTGGGGTCCTGGGGGCGCTGGTTCTCAGCCTGTATGTGGACCAGACCAAACAGTTCACCGAGGCTGTCAAGATTGGCTACTGTCTGACCTCTGTGGTCTGCGTCGCCTTTGCCCTGGTGAGTCCCCCTGAAGCAAGCCCACCCTACGGGGGCGGGAGGGGCTGCTCTGGGGCAGGACAGCTGGAAGCTGGTCAGCAGGAAGCCAGGCCTTGCCAGCCTTCGGCACTGCCCGCAGGGCGGCCCCCTGGCCCTGGCGCCGCCGCCTTGGCTGCCCTGCGCGGCCGAGACGATGCTGGGGGGCCTGGCTGGGTCTGCATGTCCAGGGCTGCGTCCCGCTGACCGCTGCCCTGACCCCCAGGTGTCGCAGCTGCAGGGACAGACCCTCGCGCTGGCCACCATCTGCTCACTGCTCGGGCTCTTTGGCCTCTCGGTGGTGCCTATTGCCATGGAGCTGGCAGTCGAGTGCTCCTTTCCTGTGAGTGAGGGTGCCGCTGCAGGCCTGGTGGTTGTACTGGGGTGAGTGTTCCTCCACCGCTTCCCTGGGGGTCCCGAGACCTGCCCCTGCCCCAAGGCCACGGAGCGGGCCACCCGCCTGCTCTGGCGGAGGCCACCGCGTTCTGAGTTGTGTGCAGCCCTGGGCAGGCCTCCCGGCCCGCAGCGACCAGAGCAGGACGCTGCCCCCCGAATGACCCGTGGCGGTGAGCGGTGAGCGGTGCCCGGGGCAGGGCTGAAGAGCCTGTGGCTGTCCAGGCAGGCTGCGGGCGCGCTCGTCGTGGTCCTGCTGACGGCCCTGAGCGTGCGGCGAGCGGAGCCGTCCACCTCCACCTGCCAGGATGGCCGGGGCCCCCTGGACTGGAAGGGTGAGTGCCTCCGCTGCCCGGAGCCCCTGGGCCCAAGTGAGGAGGTCTGTGCCTGGTCCCTCACTGGCCACGGCGGGGGTCGGCTGGGGCCCTGCCAGCTGCGCGGCTCCGCTGGGGCCTGCGTGGGGAGCTCCGGCCGCGGGGCGAGCCTCAGCCGAGCGGGGCCGTGTCTCCCCAGTGTCCTTGCTGCTGATGGCCGGCCTCTGCGCCCTCTTCAGCTGCTGCTTGACACTCTTCTTCCACACCCGCTACCGGCGCCTGGAGGCTGAGGCCCACGTGAGCCGCTCCATCCAGGACGACGTGGACCACGCGCCCCAGCCGGCGGCCACCCCCTGAGGCTCCCCGAGCCTCGCCACCCCACGCCACCCCTTGGCCTCTGGTGCGGACCGTAGGAAGCTCGGGGCAGCTCGGTCCTAGAGCCGTGGCCCCGTCCCCCCGCCTGTTCGCGGAGCCCTGAGGCCCTGGAGCCCCCGGGACTCGCAGAGAGGTCATGGGGTCCCTGTGGAGTCCGGAAGCCAAAGGAGCAGTTGGTGCGTCGAGAAGTGGTCCTGGGCGTGAAGGGGAGGCCAGGAGGGGCGGGCTTTGGCCACCACGTGCCAGCATCTGGCAGCCTGGGCACCCGCGGAGCGCGGCGGGGTGGCCTACGGGAGGCCCCGAGGCCGGGGGGACACGCAGCCGCTGGCCAGACAGATGCCCCAGTGGCCAGGCCAGGCCCAGGGTGGCTGGCGGCAGGGGTGGGGGTGGCTGGCATGAGAGGCCAAGGCTGTGGGGGAACTGGATGGATCCCAGGCCCTGGGGTCCCCAGCATCACTGAGGCGAGCGGACAGTTGTGAGACATGCCTTCCTTGGGGGATCCCAGCCCCCAGCTTCTCTCAACCTGCCCTGCTGAGCAGGGGGCGTCAGGCTGGGCTGGGAGGGGCGGCAGGGGGCGGCCCCCTCGCAGGTCCTTGCTGATCCTCCCGCCCCCAGCGGACCCTTCCCCTCCAGACTCTCCCAGTCCTGAGCAACGCTCGCACCCCCAGGAGGACACCCCCCCCAGCAGACACTGGCAGGCAGGTTTGTGGGTTCGTGTTTATTGAACGGGCTGCAGCCTGGGGGGCGATGGGGGAGACGCCCCTCACTCCTCCTTCTCCTCCCCGTGGGTGAGCACGTAGCTCAGTGCCTTGTAGTCCAGGTTGCCCGCAGCATCGATGGTGGCAAACTGGAACATCTGGTCCACCTGCGGGCCGGTGGGGGTGGAGGTCAGGCCCAGGGAGGAGGGGAAGGGGCGAGGTGGCCGGCGAATTACAGGCACTGAACTCCAGCCGGCTCCCGTGTGGTTCTTGCTTGTGGCAGGGGGCGAGCTGGGGGGCAGTGCCCTGCCCGCCCCATGCCGCAGCCTCTGGGGGCCCGGGCTGTGTCCCCTGGCCAAGTCCCCCGCCCCCGAGCCCACAGAGGACCATGGGGAAGGAAGTGGGGTGAGGCAGTGTGGGCCAGACCTCTTCTGCAGTCATCTTGTCTGCCTGCGACATCAGCAGCCTCTTGATGCTGCGGACAAGGAGGGAGGAGCCGCATCAGGCTGCCCCGCGAGAGGGACCCACGAGAGGGACGCCCCCGTGGTGGGAGGCCCAGGGGGGGTCAGCTCGCCTGGTGGCCCCCCCCCACAGTACAGGCGCCTCTCTCAGCCTGGCCGGAGGGCAAGTCCTGGGCTCTGGGACTCACTGGGGCGTCTTTCCTGACTCACGCTGGGGGTCACCTCCCTGGGGGGCTCCGTGGGGGGGCGCGGGGGAGACTGAGGCACGTGCCTGCTACACCGGGTACGCCACTCCACCGCCCGCCCCCCCCCCCCGGCCCGAGCTGCCGAGCCTCCAGGCGGCTTACAGACCCAGCGAGGGTCGAGGGTCAGCCCCAATGCCCCGCCGTGGGCAGGACCAGTTTTGCCCTCCGTGACCCTGAGGGACCGGGATCTGGGCAGGCAGCCCGGGCCTGGACCTGGGCGGGCGGGGGCAGGGGCAGCCCTTGGCGGCGGGGCCACACTCACTAGTCCTTGTTGATGCTGCCTTTGCCGTCGGGATCCAGCATCTTGAAGGCGTTTAGGATGGTCTCCTCGGCATCCGTACCTGCTCACAAAAGGGGGTTTTCAGGGCTCCAATCCCGTCCCAGGCCCCAGGGTTGGCCTGAAGGAGGACCTGCAGCTCCCAGCCGGCGGGTCCCCAGGATCCTGCCCAGGCCCGAGGCTGACGTGAGGCCCAGGGAGTGAAGGACAGAGGCTACAGGACGCCCGGCGAGCTCACCCGCCCCGCAGACCTGGGAACCAGAGTGTCAGGTTCTGGGGCTTTTTGGCACATCTGAAAATCTGGATTTTCATGTGAAACGGTGTCAGGAGCCAACAAAATGCACGGCGCCTCGGCCGCCTGGCCCGAGGGCTGCCCCTACTCCCCTGCGGCTCCCACCTGTCAGCTTCGCCCCGAACATGTTCAGGAACATGGTGAAGTTGATGGGCCCCGAGGCCTCCTTGAGCATGGCGTCCAGCTCCTCATCCTTGATGTTGGTTTTGCCTGTCACCGACACGAGATGGGGTCACAGCCACCTTGGCCGCCCTGTTGTTGCCGTGTCCCCAGAACAACGCTGGGGAGGCGAGCCAATGGGGGGACCTGTCAGCAGAGCCCCAGACCCTGGGCCCTGGGAGGAGGAGGAAGAGGCGAGGCGCGGGGCTTACCTGGGGCGAGGGGGCCCAGAGGAAGGAGACACACCTGTTCTCCCCCGGGGTGGCCTCGGCCTGAGAACGTGCCCCCACGCGGGGGGAGGGACAAGAGGGCCAGCCTTCGGCTCTTCAGTGGAGTGTGAGCCGGCCTCCCGGTCCTCCCAGGTCTGCTCTGGGCTTCCTTATGGTGCTCGGGGGGGAGGGGGACACCCCCCTGCTCGGGGCTCCTCTGAGGTGTCGGCCCCTCCCGGGAGCTTCATCCCGACGACTCCATCCGGGGTGCCCATGCTCGGGCCGTGCCACCCGAGAGGGACGTCTCCCCGGGGGGCCCAGCCCACCTCCTCCAGCCCACGGGCTATGGGACGCCGGGTCAGGCTGTAGGGCCAGAGTGCGTTCCCGCGAGGTCGTGGCAGAATTGCTCCCCGGGCACCTACCCAGGGAGGCGTAGGTGTCCTTCAGGTCCTCCTTGTCAATGAAGCCATCTCGGTTCTGATCCATTAGCGTGAACGCCTGAAACCGAGGCCAGGCTCACTGGGTTCCCCGGCGGGCCACCCCGTTAGCACAGGCTTGTCCTCCCGCTGCTTCCACAGCGAGGCTCAGCCGGGGTCTTTCTGTCACCTGCGTTACGACTCGCAGGGAACCCCTTGGGTGGGAGTTACTGGGACAAAAGCGGAGCCTCACCTCCTTGAACTCCTGGATCTGGGTCTGCTCAAAGTTGGAAAAGACGTTGGAGGATGCCCTCTGGGCCCGGAGGCCCCCCCCTTCCTTCTTCTTCGTTTTCCTGCTGGCCTAATGCGAGGACACCAAGGCTGAGGGGCCTCCGGGCGGGTGTTCGGGAAGACGCGGGAGGGGGGGGGGGGGTGTGGTTGGCACTTGGGCCCCTGGGCGAGGCCAGCTGCAGGTGTGGGTATGAAGCGGCCCGACCGGGCCCCAAAAGCCCCGCGCCCGGGGCCTGCCGTCCAGCCAGGAACCAGCTGGGCCTGAGTGTGCAGGCGGCCGGCCAGCGGGTGGGCCTGTTCTGGGGACCCGTCCAGTGCGAGGCCAGGAGCCTCCACCGTCCAGCCCCAGACTGTCACCAGGGCCCAGATCTTCCCCACCGCGCTCTTACACGGGCAAACACTCGCGTCGGCGGCACCGGGACTGCACAGCCACGCGCATGCGCATGCTCACACTCCTGCCCGCTGCCCCGCGGGCCCCACTCACCATGCCCGGGCCTGCCTGCTGCGATGCTCTGCGCCCTCTGGGCTCGGGCCGCCTGTCTTAAGCTCCTGCCCAGTCCCCCAGGACTGCTCGGACTCCGGCTCCGCTCCCTACAAGGACAGGCCTAGGGCCACCCTGGGGACTGGAGGGACTACACAGTGAGCTTTGGCACCGGCGGGTGACTCAGATGCCCCCCTCCCGCCCTGGCGCGGGCTTCCCAGGCACCTCCCCGCCGCCCCTCACCCAGAAGCCTTTGTTCCGGCTGCGGGAGCAGAGGAAGGCGCCTCTCCTAGATTTGCCCAAAGTCCCTGTGAGTGGCTGGTGACCAAGCATCCCTCCTGGCATGTTGTGTACGCCCTCGCCTCCCCGCTTCAGTGGCAGGAGAGGCCCAGGGCCCCGTCCCCCTGGCAGAGCGGGGACGTTTCTGGGGCGGAGTGCCTCGGGATGGGCCGAGCCCTGCGCCAGCCTCCAGCCAGGTTTCCCCGCTACATCGCGGCCCAGCAGGCAGTCTGGGGAGGGGACCTGGCTCAGGTGCCTGTGGGGTGGTGTCAGGCTTAGAGATCACCCCAGGTCTTGGGGGGCGTGACCTGCCGGGGGGACCTGGGGACTCCCAGAGGGAAAACACATGAGTAACGTGGGGGACCTGGGCTGGGCTGCACTCCCAGTCGAGCGGGTCTGACTGTGATGCTCGGAGAGAGCCTAGTGGGGCTGCAGGAGCGGGCGCCCCATGGAGAAGGGAAGGTGCTCAGGAGGCCCCTGGTGTGGGGAGGCCGGCGGACACCGGCGGAGCCCCTGGGGAGGTCTCCCGGGCTGGCCGCACTAAAGATAGCCGAGGAGCCGCCCGGGGGCAGATCAGGATTCAGCAGGACAGCTGGCCCGACAGGTGCAGAGGCGTCAGCAGGCGGCTCCAGTGTCCTGAGCCAGGTGGGAACCCCCGAGGCCCTCAGGAGGGGCCCGGGGCCAAAGTGAGTCTCCCCCAGCCTCAGGGGTCCCCCTCGGGCAGCCACGTGCGTGTGTGCGTGTGTGCGTGGTGTCCCCACCGGCCCCCCCACCGCCCACCCCACCCCCCTGGAAGCTACTGATGGGTGGTCCCCCACCAGCACCCTGGCCTCACCTTCAGCCCCAGAGACACTTATTTTTAATTCTGGAAGCAGGAGTTGCTGAGAAGCCTTGTTTATTTTAACATCCAGAGAAGGAAAAACATGTTTGCCACCTGAGCTCATCAGCTCGGCGGCCCGAGGGCAAGACCCGGGCGGGGTGGGGGCGCGCTCAGCATCCCCACAAGGCGCGCTGCTGCAAGAGGCTTAGTTCGGCCTTGTGGGGTCAAGGTGCGTAGGCAGCTTCCTCCGGGGGCGCGGAGGCTGTTGGGCAGGCGTCGCCCCACCCCGGCCTGGCAGAGGCATTGGGCAGGGTCCCCCGAGAGCCCCGGCAGGGCCCTGCAGGACCGAGCTGGCTCCCGCCCCCGGGAACCCGCCGTGATCCTGCAGCCCCGGGGCAGAGGTGGAGAGGACTGCGGGGCCGCGGGCAGGCTGAGCCCAGGAGCCGGAGGTAGCCCCGCCGCCCTGCGAGCACCTGGAGCGGCTGCGCCTCGGCCCGGAGCGTCCGTCTCCGCGTGCCGGGCTCTTCGGATTCTGCTGAGTTCTCTCTGGAAACAGGAGGGCTTGGGAGAGTCGGGGAAAGTGGGCTCCCGTCTGGCGTATTGGGGGCCCCAGAGAGCCTCAAGCTCCGGTTCCCAGGGCTTCGGCCTGGAGCAGTGCAGGGCCCGGGCCGAGGGCTCCTCCTGCCGGCACCCCCCCACCTGGGAGCCTGGGGAGCCATGTGTCCCCACAGCCAGCACACGGCGCCCCTGGGAGCTGCTCGGCCACTGCTGCCTGCCGTGTAGGGAACTCCCTCTGCACCCCTGCGGCTCACCTGGCATGACGTCACCCCCTGCACCCCTGCGGCTCACCTGGCCGTGACGTCACCCCCTCTGCACCCCTGCGGCTCACCTGGTCATGACGTCATCCCCTCTGCACCCTGTGGATCACCTGGCATGAGGTCACTCCCTGCACCCCTGCGGCTCACCTGGTCATGACGTCATCCCCTCTGCACCCCTGTGGCTCACCTGGCATGACATCATCCCCTGTACCCCTACAGCTCACTTGGTCATGACGTCACCCCCTCTGCACCCCTGTGGCTCACCTGGCCGTGACGTCACCCCCTCTGCACCCTGTGGATCACCTGGCATGACGTCACCCCCTGCACCCCTGCGGCTCACCTGGTCATGACGTCATCCCCTCTGCACCCTGTGGATCACCTGGCCGAGACGTCACCCCCTGCACCCCTGCGGCTCACCTGGCATGACGTCACCCCCTCTGCACCCTGCGGCTCACCTGGTCATGACGTCATCCCCTTTGCACCCTGTGGATCACCTGGCATGACGTCACCCCCTGCGGCTCACCTGGTCATGACGTCATCCCCTCTGCACCCTGTGGATCACCTGGCCGTGACGTCACCCCCTGCACCCCTGCGGCTCACCTGGTCATGACGTCACCCCTCTGCACCCTGCGGCTCACCTGGTCATGACGTCATCCCCTTTGCACCCTGTGGATCACCTGGCATGACGTCACCCCCTGCGGCTCACCTGGTCATGACGTCACCCCCCTCTGCACCCTGTGGATCACCTGGCATGACGTCATCCCCTGCACCCCTGTGGCTCACCTGGCATGACGTCATCCCCTGCACCCCTGCGGCTCACCTGGCATGACGTCACCCCCTCTGCACCGCTGCGGCTCCCCTGGCATGACGTCGCAGAGTGAGCCCAGAGGCTCAGAGGGTGGAGCGACTCAAAGGAGAGGCCCCTCGCGTCCCCCCAGGAGCAGAAGGGGGAGACTGCGGGGCTGCTGGGGCCCTCGGCCAGGCTGCTCCTCCCGGAAGACCCCGCCCCCCAAGGGGCGCCCTCCGCTCACACCGGGGTTCCCAGCCCAGCCTCGAAGCCCGTTGCGGCCCCTGCGGGCGACCTGGGGCGGGGCGTGGTGGCGGCTCCCTCCCCGGCGCGGGGCCCCGGGCCGCAGAGCCCGCAGCCAGGGCGCAGGGGCCTGTGTTTGCTGAGCCTCACGCGCTCGGCAAACCCTCGGGCCCGGCGGGCCGCCTCCTCCCGCGCTGAGCCCCCCGCAGGGCCGCCCCGCCCCCACCCCGCGGTCGCGCATGCGTACTGGTCGCCAGCGGCGCGCCGGGAGGGGGCCCCGCCCCGAGCGGCCGCGCTGTTCCGCCTCCGCCCACCGGGGGGCGCAGGCTCCCGCGCACGGCGCACGCGGCCCTCGCTACGCCTCTACGCCACCGCGGCGCTTCCGGCGGCGGCGGGTTGTGCTTCCGACGTGAGGGTCACGGACAAGATGGTGCCGCCGGTGCAGGTCTCCCCGCTCATCAAGGTGAACCGGGCTCTGCGGCCGTCGGCGGGCGCTCGGCCCCGTGGGGCCCCGCGTGCGCGACCTCGGTGGGGTGGGAGCCCCGGCCCCGACCCCTCCCCGGGACCCCGGCCCCCGCCCCCCCCCGTCCCCCCCCGTCTCCCCGCCGCCCTGACCGCCCTGACCGCCGTCTCCCGCAGCTCGGCCGCTACTCCGCCCTGGTCCTCGGCATGGCGTACGGGGCCAAGCGCTACAGTGAGTGACCGCGGGCGCGCGGGGGCCCCGAGGGCGGGACCCCTGGGTGCGTGGGGGTCGGGTCGGGGCCGGGCCGGCCGCGTGGGAAGCACAGGGTCGGGCTCTCGGGCGCCTCAAGGTCTCGCGTGGACCGTTTCCCTCCGCGCCTCCCCGCTGTGCCCCGCAGGTTACCTGAAGCCGCGGGCGGAGGAGGAGCGGAGGGTGGCCGCCGAGGAGAAGCAGAAGCAGGAGGAACGGAAGCGGATCGAGCGGGAGCTTGCGGAAGGTGCGGGCGCCGCGGGCCCTGGGCCCCGGGGGGGGGGGGAGGCCGCGGGTGTGCGGGGCGGGCGCGGGGCGGCGCGGCCGGGTGGGTCGCCTGGGCGGCGGCGGCGGCGCCCTGACGCGCGTTCCCCCCGGACCTTGCAGCCCGAGACGACAGCATCCTGAAGTGAGGCTGCCCTGCCCGCAGCGGCGCGCGCGCGAATAAAAGCTTTGTGCCGTGCGATGCTGTCCCGCCCCGTCTCCGTTGTCTGATTCCCCGGCTCGGGCTCGGCAGCCGCCCTCCGGTTCAGTGTGTGCGGCCTGGCGACGGGGAGCGGGTTTTAGAAGACGCGGGGTGCTGGGTGCAGGCGGGCCGCGGACACACCGATCCCGTCGCTTGTCTGGGGTGCCCGGCTGGGGCGCCCCCACGGGAGCAGCTGCGCAGACACAGCCAGCTCGGGTCTTGTGGGTGCTGCTGGGCCTTCACTAAGCCTGGCCAGACCCCTGGGGGGCAGCACAGGCGCCAGGCTGGGAGGTGGCTGATGCCCTTTGTCTCCTTGTCGGGAAGCCCCCCCCCCCCCCCCGGAAGACGTGGCCAATGGACCCCGCTCTGGTGGGCTTGGGCTCTCGCATCTGCCCCTCTGCTCCCGGGCTGTGCTCTGAGGCCTGCGGGTGGAATATGCTGTTTTCCAGCCCAGGTCTGGAGCACATCCTTGTCCCTGAGTTAGATTTTGATAGAAAAATGGATTCATTTGCAAACATGAGAGGAAGGAGGAGCAGCATATGAGCGCTTGAAAGCCTTGGTTTTAGTCAGGGCGAAGGTTCGGGGAGCCGGGCCCCTCCCGCAGTGCTTGGCTGGTGTCGTCCGCTTGGTGGGTGGCCTGGCCCTGATTACAGGGAGGGTGTCCCCAGGAGCCCCTGCTGAGAAGGGACCTGCCTCCTCCCCGTCCCCCCACCTGCCCAGGAGCTCGGGAACTCTGGAGGCGTCTGATCGCGCAGCTGAGAGCAGCTTGCTGTGGGTTCAGTGTCCAGGGTCGGGGGAACCAATGCTTTGGGGTTAAAAGTCCCTAGTTTCTCCCAGATAAGTAGCGTCTGAATCGCCCAGGAGTCGTGTGTCCTGGTCGGGTCTGGCCGTGCTGGGTCATGAGCGTGAAGCCGTCACTTGGACAGGACTTGGCGACGCCAGGCGATCTGTGCGGAGGGCTGTGCAGGGGTTGTGCTGAGGTCAGGCCTGTGACCCCTCCTCCACTCGGGCCTTGATCTTCTGGCAGAACTTTCCGGTGGGTCACACGAGAAAAGGACAACTTGTTTTTATTTTATTCCAAGTTTCTGGTCAGGGTTCCTTCTAAGCCAGGTTGGCAACAGCATGCACGTATCTCGTCTACCCGTGTACACATAAGTAGTCGTGTGCTTGGCGTTCCCACCCAGCCCTCGTGGACGCACAGTTCACAGCCCCTTTCCAGAGGGCTCTCCGTGGCAAGCAGTGGGACACCCGGAAGGTGGCTGAGCGTGAGGTACACTAAATTTTATTCATAGTTGAGTTTATAAAAACACAGACCTTAAAAAAGTTTCAAAATATCCAAAATTGTCTTTAGTTATTTTCTGGGGCTTCCTAACGTGTAGCAAACCCTTAGAGGCGGGGGCGCCGTCCGAACCCGGGAGCAGCTCACAGGATGCAGCAGGTGGAAGACTTGGGCGCGGGGCCACCGTTGCAAATCTCTGTGCCTGCTGCAAGAGAGACGGGACGGTGAGGGGAGGGTGCGCACAGCCTGCCCCCCGCGTCCTCCTCGGCCCGGTGCCCGACTGAGCTGATTAGCCAGCCTGGCCTCAGCCCTTCCTGCCTTCGCTCCCGTGACCCGTCAGCTCTGGCCCTCACAGCCCCGAAGCCCTGTTCACGTGCGTTTCCTCCGAGAGTGCCAGGGCGGTGCCATCGGGTTCCTGGGGGCCGCGACCCTGCCGCGGAAGCACATGCCTGCAGCGGCAGCTGCGGAGACCTGTGACGCGGGCCGGGGAAGCGTGTCCCGTGCGCCCGACTCCTAGCTCACTTACAGGTCTTATGTTCTGGTTTTTTAAAAAGATTTTGTTTATCTGAGGGGGCACAGGACGTGTGTGCACAGGCGGGGCGGGGGCGCCAACAGGCTCCCTCCTGCACGTGACCCCGAGGTCACGGCCGGAGCCACTCGGGCACCCTTCGGTCTTCCACCGGTTTCTGAGGGCAGCATGGACGTTACGGGTGGATTTTTCTGAGCGGGTTAGTGGGGAGCAGCGGCCGCTGCGGGGCTGTGTCTGCCGGGCTTCCCTCCCCTCTTGCAGCGGAAGCCACGTAGTTACTTGGTTGGAGGAAACGTGGTCCTGGCCGGGAACGGAGGGGCCCTTCCCTGTTCCTGCTCGTCAGGCCCCGCGCCTGAGGGTCCCCGTGCCGCGGGCCACCTGCCTGCCTCCAGGCTCGCCTCTGCTGCCTCGCTGTCCCGTTACACGCTCCGCGGGCGGCTAACCCATGCCCACCCCTGCGGCCCAGACCTTTCTTGGCTGTTGTCCTGTCCTCTTGTTGTTGCTTCTCCTCCTCCAGGGCCTTCAGCTTGGCCTCGTACTCATCAGCCAAGGCCTTCCATTCCTTCCTGTTGTTCTGTAGTCGGTCGAACATGGGCAGGATCTCTTCGTGGAAACGGGAAAACTCCTGGACACAGAATCAGGAGGTCGGACCACACCTCTCGACCCTTCCCAGGCAGGGGGGGCAGGTGGCAGCCCCACGGCCTGGCCCTTGCTGACACCAGCCTGCCCCCCAGTGCCTTGCCTCGCTCCCCCGGGAGGAAACCCCGGGGCGGGGGGCTGCCTGACGGAGAAGGGGAGGCCACTGAGGGGTCACTTTGCAGCACAGCCCTGGGAGGGAGGAGGGGACGGGGAGTTGTGGGGTGTGAGTGCCCATGGCGCGGACGGCCACAGCCGAGCAAGGATCCTGAGAATGCCAAAGGCACATCAATGGCAGAAGTGGGGTCCCGGGGAGACTCAGGCAGACATGCAGGTCTTGCAGCTCCTCTTCAGATGTCCTACGTCACATGTGTGTGCGTGTGTGCACATGGAGTGGGCGGGTGGACTCAGGACGGCAGGGGCAGGGGGAGCGCTGTGGTGGGGCCGTGACCTGCGACCTCAGGACTGGGATGCACATCCTGGTCCCGTCCTCCTTCCCAGTGCTCGCAGCCCTGCTGAGGGGGCAGCAAAGGGAGCTGGGGTGCCCGTTGGTCGAGGTGGGGCGTGGCCTGCCCGGTCAGGGGTGACTTTGCTCAGCACCAGACCACCCCTTGGTCACAGTGTGGGTCCCTGCAGCCGCCAGGGCCAGAAGGCGTGGAGCCCAGGGCCGCATAGGGCATCACGTGGGAGGGCTCTGCACCCGGCCCCCCAGCACACCCCCGTGCGTCCTCTGGGCTGCGAGGTCACAGCTTATGTCCACTGTCAACCTCAGGTGTGCAATGTGTTGGTCGGGAGAGGCCTTCCCAGCTGTGGCAGGCGGCCCTCCCTGTCCTGGCCTCACAGCCATGAACACATGTGCCTGCAGGCAAACTGCAGTCTGTGCCCTGAAAATGTGTAGGCCACGCGTGGGGGCCCTAGATGGGGCTTGGGGTGAGGCCTCCCGGTGAGTGGCGGCCCTTCCAGAGGGTGGAAGCGGCTGGAGTGACGCTGTGGCTTTCAGGCCTAAGTGCCGGGGCGGAGGTGGGGCTGCGGCAGGTCAGGCCCTGGGCCAGCCCGTGCCGCCCGCCTGTGACCCTGATGCACGCTGCTCACCTTGTACACGAACGTGCACACGAAGTCGATGAAGCCAACCTGTAGTTTGGGGAGCTCGGCTGCCTTGTTCCGGTCCATCATCGGCTTGTGGGGGAGCAGAGACACCTCCTCTGAGCCTGCAGGAGTCGGCCCCGGCCCGTCTCGCAGCCCCGGCGCACAGTGTCCGTGGGATGAGGGCGGAGCCTCTGCTTGGGGCTGAGCCTCCTGATGGCGCTGGGCCTGGACAGGGGTGCCCTCCCCGCTTGGGGCCACCGGGCAAGGCCCCTTACTTGCCCGCACCTGAGCCCCTGGTCCTTGGGAGCCACCCTCGGTGCTGACCACAGCCCTGGCTTGAGACCCTGTGGGTAAACTGCAGGTGCCCTTCCCTCGGTCTGGCCCTGGCCCCAGAGCCTCCCCCTGAGGTTGGGCGGTCCTGGATGGTGCGGCGCTGTGCCTGTGCCCTTGGGTCACACCGAGGCTGCGTGGACGGCGCTGTGCCTGTGCCCTTGGGTCACACCGAGGCCGCGTGGACGGCGCTGTGCCCGTACCAGTCCACGTCGAGGCCGCAGTGGTCCAGCACCCCAGTCGAGCCACGTTGCTGACCGGAGGACGTCAGCCTCGTCCGTCCCCTGTGTGGGCCGGGCCCCGGCCACGGGCCTTCCCTGGCACCCTACTTTCCCCGGGCCAGGCCTTCCCGGAGCAGCTCCCAGCCTGCCCGAGCCTCACGGCACAGCCTGCTCGGGCCACTCTCACAAGGACTTTCCATTTCTGCCCGGGCACCACAGCTTCCTGCAGACCTTAGGTCGGGGTCTACACCCTACCCAGATCTCGAGCCATCGAAGTTCACACCCACCTCGTGTCACATGACCAACCCCACAAAGTGAGACTGAGGTCTCTGACCCCAAGTCCCCAGGGGTTCTCTGTGTGCACCAAGCGAGGCCCGAGGTTCCCAAGGAGCCTGGTGGGGTAGAAGATTCTGGAAGTAACACTCACAATGGGCTGCTGATCCAGAACTGTCCTTTCCAAGTCCCCTTGTTCCCAGAACTCAGCCGCCACCAGCAGAGCAACCTTGGGGGGTGGGTGCATAAAAGGCAGTCATCTTGGGGGGGTTCAGCACTTGGTCAGAAATTGAGGAGAGGCTCCTGCCCTCCTCTGCCCTCGGTCTCCTGTGTCCCAGGCCCTCTGGGGCCCCAATTCTTCAGGCTGGGCCTAGTGCACAGGGAGCTCATTGGCACTTCCCAGTGTGGCCGCCCCCAGCCCTGGGGCAGGGGGGGGGCAGGGCTGCGGGGGGGGGGGGGGCGCATGTTTCCTCTCCCTGCGGTCTCCGGAGGAGGGGCCCTGCATGACTTCTGACCTTGCTCTGGACTTCCCAGGGCTTGGTGATGGCAGACAGGTCACACGCCGTCATCATCATGGCCCTGCGGGCAGACGAAGCTCCAGGGCGCCGCTGGCCCCCTCCCACCCCTCCACGGCCACCTCACACTCCCCCCACTGCAGGCCCCACCCTCGTGCTCCCCGCCACCCCGGGGAACAGGTATTTATCAGGCAGCCTCCCTGTGGACCTCGGGGGCAGGCCTGCAGCGGGAACCGAGTCCTGAATCCCCGTTTCGGGGCGCATCAGCGGAGGTTCATAAGTGAGGAAATCACTGCCAAGGTCATGAACTAAGGAAATGGGCCGTCTGACCCCCAGTCCTGTCCTGTCCCCCGCAGAGGAGGAGGAGCAGGGCAGATGGAGCGCTGGCTTGACGCTTTAGCAAAGCCGTTTAGAGACGAGCTGCTCTGTTGCGGCCCCCTCGGGCAGGGCCGGGGGTCTTCTAGTTTTGTGGGGGACGTCTGAGATCGACCAGCTGGGGGGGCTCCTGTCGCCCCCACTGCTCACATGACTATCTCCTTCCGCGTGGTCTCCAGGGACAGGTACTCCACCCAGCTCTTCCTGTCCTCATAGTTCTTAGACTCATCCACAATCTTCTGGAACATTGTCCTCTTCCTGAACCCCAAGAACAAAGAGAGTCGACGCCCTGCCCCCTCCTCCTCCTCGACCCTCACCCAAGCACCCTTCTAGGAGAGAAACCGAGGCAGAGAGCCCAGGCCTGTGGGGCCCCTGCTCCCCACCGCAGCCCCCCGCGGCTCCTGGCCGCCCCCACGGGGCGGCGGGGGTGCACCCACTTGAAGTAGAGCGCCAGGTCGGTGGCGATGATGGCTATGTCCATGAGGTGGATCACGTGCTCGTGCTGCCGCCGGTTCAGGTTCTGGTAGATGTTCAGGGTCTGTGGGGAGGGCTCTGGTCGCGGTGCGGGCCGGTCTGCCCCCTCCCGGGTCCGCCCGTGGGTCCCTGTCGGGCTGCTGGCCGGCTCTTACCCCAGGTCATGGCACCGCCTCCGGGGGCCCAGGGGACCCAGGTGGCCTTGGGCTGGCGCTGGGAGGCGCTCGGCCCCCACCGCTGCCTGAGACTGGGGTGCACCCCCCTGCGGGTGTCAAGTCCAACCCACCGCCCTGACCCCACTGCAGCCCCCAACGGGCCTCGGAGGCCGCTCGGAGCCCTGTGCTGTCGTCGCTGGGCCGCGGGCGCGGGACCTGCCCCGAGGGGGGGGGGGCCAACACGGACCTCCTCGGAGAGCAGGAACTTCCCGAACTCCAGGTGGTGCCGCTCCAGGATGGAGGAGCCGTGGAGCTTGGCCAGGGGGTTCTGGGATCTGCGGCGGAGGTTGGCTGGGTCAGAGGCCCGCAGCGGGCTGGGGGTGCCCCCGTGCTTCCCGCGGCGCGAGCTCCGCTAGCCCCCGCCCCCGGCGCCTACTTCATCTGGTACAGGTTGTTGGTGCCGCGGTGGTCGATGTCGTGGCACAGGCCCGCCGTCACCATGGCGAAGGCCTCCAGGTCCGTGTAGTAGCTCTTCAGCTTGCCCGTCTGCGGACACAGGCACCGGCTCGCCGCCTCCGCCCGCCCCAGGGGTCGCCCCCCCGCCCCCCGCAGGGCGCCCGCAGGCCGCGCACCGTGAGCAGCGTGAACATCGTCTGGGCCACGTTGAAGCCGTGGCGCCAGTTGTGGTACGTGATCCTCCGGTACCCCTTGCTCACGGAGAACAGGAAGCGCACCAGGACCTGGGGGAGGCCGCCGGGCTGAGCACTGTGGCCCGGCCTGGGGGGCGGCCGCGGAGGCCCAGGCTCTAGGGGCGGTTGGGTGTGACGCACCCCCGCAGGCAGCGTGCGGGTGTGTGTGTGTGTGTGTGTGTGTGTGACCCCGGCTGGGGCCCGGGCGTCCTCGGTGACTTTGAGGGTCAGAAAAGGATTCTGAAATCGAAGCAATTCTATTAATAATTTCTGTACTTCTTTCTTTCGTGTTTCCCTTCAGTACGTAGGGAAGCGGCTTCTGAGGCCGCCAGCATGCACCCGTTCCCAGGGGAGCGCGAGGCAGGCTGCTCCTCACTGGGCGGGGGCTCCCTGGGGAGTGGGGTGGAGGCGGGGGTGCTCCGAGGGGCTCTCCGCGTTCACCTGGCGGCCTGGGACGCCCACGACCGACCCCCATCCACCTGCACCCACACATGCCCTCGTCCTGCATTTCCTCTGGGCACCTGTGCGCGCCCTGCAGGCCCCGGATCTCTGACCACTCGTGCCCACTGTTGGGGCTCGGACCTGGGACCCCTTGCCCTGCCCCCCACCTCCTGAGGAATCTGGAACTTGCGGACCACGCCCAGCTCGTAGTACATCTGGATGCCGCACTTGACCAGCTCCAGCTCCGTGCACTCCAGGTCCGAGAAGTGGAACTCGTAGATGTCGAACTTGCTCGGCCCCGGCAGCACCTCCTTCTGTGGGGGGACGGCGGGCTGAGGGGGGCAGGCTGGGCTGTGCCCCTCCCAGCATCCTCTGTGCACCTCAGACGCCCCGGGAGCGTGGGGACAGCTGCCCTTCCTGCGGGGGGGGGGGGGGGGGGGACACTCACGTGCCTGTGGTCCCTGGCCCCACCCAGACAGCAGGGGCGGGGACACCCCAGGCACACAGCTCCCCGGGATGGGGAGGGCTCCCGCCCCTCCAGGGTCCACCTGAGGGGTGGGGGTCAGATTCTGACCAAGAGTGTTCCCAGCTCATCCTCCTCACAGTCCGCAGGCTCCTTCCCCAGGCGCTCCCTCGTTGGCTGGGAGGAAGGGGGCCGGTCAGTCGGAGTGAACCACCCCCTCGTGGGGGGGACGGGGCCCCTGGGGGGGGAATGGTCCCTTGGGGGGGGATGGGGCCCCTTGTGGGGGGACAGGGCCCCTGAGGGGGAATGGTGCCCCTCGTGGCAGGGACGGGGTGACAGCGCCCCCTGCGCCCCTCCTGGGGGCCCAAGGTGGCTTCTGGCACAAGCTGATTGGAAGCCCCAGCCGCAGCTTCAGAGGTAGGTGACGGCGCAGGCAGTGGTTGCCCTTCCCTGGGTCCTTCCCGGCCTCTCCGGCACATGGACGACGCCCGCGGGAGGCCAGCACGCAGGACCGCCACCCACTCGGGCCCGGGACGCAGGGAAGGGACAGCTGCTGGCTGCGCGGAGCCCGTGGGCCGCCGGGGGGGCTCGGGGCTCGACCACAGCCCCCCCCGCCGCAGGACGGCCTGCCTCCCCTCTGGGCAGAAGGGGCCGCGGGCGACAGGAGTGCTACCAGGATCAGCTGGATTTCGTCCTTGTCGCATCTCACGTGGTACAGGACCATGTCCTGGGCAATGTCCTTGCGGTTCTCCAGCTTGTTCATCTTGTCGTAGGTGTCGGTGTTCAGTACCGACCAGCCCAGGAACTGAGTGAGGGACTGTGGACAGAGTGGCGGTGCCACCTCTGTGGGCGCGTCCTCGGGCCGCAGGTGGAAGGCGGCGAGGGCTCCCCCGCTGTGCCCGTGTCCCCCCGGGGCCACCCCGAGTCGCGCTTTACCTCCATGAGGACCTCATCCTGCTCATCGAAGGGCTTCCCGTCCTTCCTGTTGTAGAACGTGGCAACCCCCACGATCTCCTCCTTCTTATTGACAATGGGCATGGAGAGGACGTTCTTGATGACCCAGCCCGAGTCGTCCAGGGGCCCTTCCTGCAGGGAGAGGCGTCGGGGTGCCCGCCACGCTGCTTGCAGCCCGGCCCGTCACCCAGCGGGCACGAGCGATGTCCTCTGTCCCCAGGTGGCGGTGAGGGCTCAGGGTTCCTGTGGACGTGGCACCCCCGCCTCCACCCCGTGGCCAGGAGCTCTGGGTCTGGGGGTTTGCGCCGGGACCTCTCCCACGGGCCCCAGCTGAGGCTACGTGCCCAGCAGGTGGCTCCGGGGCGTGGGTCTCGCGGTCACGCAGGCTCCCTGGCTCCGAAGGCTCCAGCCCGGTTGGCCCTCTGCCCCTAACGCTCTCAGTCCTCGGGAGCGGGGCCTTGCCGACCCTCTGCCGGCCCCACGAGTGGTGCAGCTGTTCCCGACTTGCGGCCCCAGAGCCCTGGCCAGTCGCGGGAGAGGTCTTGGAGACCAAGGCCAGTGGCGCGGCCCCGCTGACTCGGGCCCTGCCCAGAGGAGCCGGCCCCACAGGAGGCCCCTTGCAGCCGGGCCGCGCACCCACCGCAGCCACCGCACCCACCCGCACCGCGGGGCATGCGGGCCGCCTTGGCCCCGGAGGTTTGGAGGTGGTTTCTTCAGGAGCAAACGCTGCTTCGGTGCAGCCTTGCGGAACCACAGCGTCTTCCTGCCCAGCACGACGCGCGTTCTGCAAGGAGGGGGACGTACCTGGAACGTGAACATCTCGTCCGCGGCGGTGTTCATGATGTTACAGATCTGGAAGAGGAGGGGGACACTACTCGCCTGGCGCCCTCCGCGGTGGAGGCGGCGGGCAGGGCGGGCGGGGCCCCCAGACTCACAAAGCCGCTTTCTGCCACGTAGGTCGGAAGGCCGCTGGCCAGGGCCCAGTGGTCGGCGGGGGGCGAGCTGCGGGGAGAGCAGGGCGTCGGGCCGGGCTGCGGTTCAGGGCTCTGGGTGTCCCTGTATTCCCTTTCCGGAGCTCCGGGGCGGTGGGAAGCTCGCGGGCCATGTCCCGGGAGACTCGGAGGAGGCAGGGTGAGGTTTGGGGTGTCTGAGCCGCTCGTCCTGCCTCTGCTACACGGAGGCCCCTCAGCCTGTCGGAGCCCCCCTCCCACTGGAGGAGCGCCTGGAGCTCAGCGTTTGTCCCCTGGCCCGCCGGCCCGCCCCCGGGAGCCCAGTCCCTTCGTGGGACCTGCAGGGTGGGGTCCTCACAGGCTCGTGGGGTCTTGGGGCCACACGGCCAGCAGCTCTCCCCAGTCTCGCTGGTTTGCAGCCCGGCCCTGCCCCCCACCTGGGTTTCCCCTCCCCTCCCGCCCTACGGGCCATGGCTTCTGCCCCCCCCCACCCCTCCCACCCCGGCCTGCATGGCTGGGTGAGCTAAGAAGTGACCCTGAGGGATGTAAAGGTCAGTTGCTGCTGGCAGGGCCACCTGGATGGCTCACCTGGGCCCCTGGAGGTCCACCCTGGCCGTCACGGTGTCTCCCTCCCTCCCTCCCCGTCCTGCGTGCCCCACAGCTGAGGGAGCACCCCCGGGAGGCTGCTGAATCCATGTGGTGACTCCTGGAGGCCCACCCAGCAGGGGTCTGGGGTGCCCGCCCCCGCTGGCGCTTCTCGTAAAATCCTGGCACTTACGGGATGACCTTGATGTCCTCCTTGCCGTGGAGGATGTAGTCGATGACCTTGTAGAAGACGATTTCCTGTGAAAGGACCCCCGCGGTGGTGAGCGGCCGGGCCAGGCCGCAGAGGGAAGCCCCCGGAGCAGAGGGGCCCCCAGTGCCCACCCGGACGTGCACACGCACCTCACCGACACAGCTACGCACAACCTGCACGTGCACACAGGGAAGTGCACACATGCGCCCACGCCGTTACATACGACCACACACGCAGACCACCCCCGACGCTCGTGGGACACGCGCACGTTCTGTGTCCTGCTCAAGCCCACACACAAGCTGGGTCCCCCCCCCTTCACATGGACACACACGGCCCACTCACACACGGGGCCCACTGTACACACACACGTACACACACACACACAACCGAGGCAGGTCATGGTCACAGCCACGCCACGTGCAGGGCCTCTTCTACACCCTTGGCACTTGGCGCTGTGAGGAAGGCAGCTACCGCCCCCATGGGACAGGTGGGGACACCGAGGCATGGCCGGGCGGGGTAGTGTGCCACAGATTGGACGCACAGTAAGTGGCGGAGGTATCTGCCCACGCTTCCATGCCCTTTTCACCCCACCTCTCTCGTGCACAGGCACACGCGCGTGCACACACGTCTACACGGTTCCTCACGGAGCTGCTACAGGGACTCAGGGTAGGACACAGGACAGATGCTGGTCATCCCAGCGAGGCTGACAACCCTCCCCTGGAGAATAGCCCCTGCCTCCCGCCCCTGAGCAGCAGCCGGAGCCAGGGGGCAGCACAAGCGCTCAGAGCCTCCCTCCAGAGGGGTCGGGTCCCAGCCAGCCCACCACCCCTGTCCCCACCTCCCACGCCCACGCTGCTCAGGCTGCGCCTTGCCCCTCCTCCCCGACTCACACGGCCGTCGGGTGTGCGTGGGCCCGAGTACGGCTGCGCTTCTCCCATCAGCACAGGCCACACGTCAAAGAATTCCTGAGCAGAGACAGGAGGGACGGAGGGTCAGGAAGGGTCAGGGAGGGTCAGGGAGGCAGCGCTGCGGCGGCGCGGCGCCAGGAGGAGCGCGGGCCTCACCTTCTCCTTGGTCATGTCCAGGAGGCCCACGGAGTAGCGGTCACAGTTCAGGTAGGCCCGCACCGTGTAGAAGGCCTTGTGGAACTGCCTCTCGATGTCCGTCAGCTCCTCAAACACTTTGTTGGCCGACCACAGCAGCACCTGCGGGGCACACCTGTGAGCCTGTGGCCACACCCCCCACGCACACCTGGGGAGCACAGCAGCACCTGGGGGCACACCTGTGAGCCTGTGTTCCCCTCCACGCACACCTGGGGAGCACAGCAGCACTTGAGGGCACACCTGTGAGCCTGTGGCCCCCTCCACACACACTTGGGGAGCACAGCAGCACCTGGGGGCACACCTGTGAGCCTGTGTTCCCCTCCACGCACACCTGGGGGCACAGCAGCACCTGGGGGCACACCTGTGAGCCTGTGGCCACACCCCCCACGCACACCTGGGGAGCACAGCAGCACTTGGGGGCACACCTGTGAGCCTGTGGCCCCCTCCACACACAGTTGGGGAGCACAGCAGCACCTGGGGGCACACCTGTGAGCCTGTGCTCCCCTCCACGCACACCTGGGGGCACAGCAGCACTTGGGGGCACGCCTGTGAGCCTGTCGCTCCCCTCCACGCACACCTGGGGAGCACAGCAGCACCTGGGGGCACAGCAGCACCTGGGTGTGAACTGTCACTCCCCCCAACACGTACACACGCGTGGGACGGCAGAGGTCCAGAGCCACCCTGGCGGGTGGGTGAGTGAGGGGCGACTGCATGAAGGGCGAGGGCGGAACTCTGAGCAGCCCGCCTCCCCCATCAGCCTGAGAGGCTGCGTCTTGGGAACGGGCATGTGTCGCGTTCCGGACACCATAGAACGGCTCGAGGGTGGCGGTTCATGGACCGGCTGTGTGAGCCTCGGCCTGACCTGCCCAGGTCGTCGGCCCCCGGGTCACTGGCCAGGCCCAGAGGAACCCCGTGAGGCCCACCTCCAGGCCGCCCCACTCGCCTCCTTGCTACCTTCCGGCCATAGGGCATGTCGCCTAGTCCCGGGGCCTCCTTGCACGGCTGCCCCCAGCCCCTCGCAGACGCCCTGCTGTCCCAGGCAAGAATGGGCCCGGAGACCCCTGTACCCCGGAGTGCTCTCACCAGGAGGCAGCGCAGCTCCCACACCGCCACCCCCCTGCAAGGTTCCTGGAGACCTGATCCACCCACTACCCCCCGTGGCTGGAGGAGGCTTTTCTGGTGGCCCGGCCCTGCCCCTCTCTGCCCATCAGTGTCCAAGGCCCGCGGCCCTCCCACCAGCCCTCGGCACGCACTCCGAGTGGCCACAGGGCCTTTGCACAAGCTCTGTCCTCTGCCTTCGCAGCACTTCTCTGGGGCGTCCTCACCTCGGAGTCTGAGCCTAAAGCTGTCTTTGGGGGGCCGGTGCTCGGCAGCTGCCCCACACGCTGCTCCACTCTGAGCGGCCGGCGAGGGCTGCCCACCCCGCACAGGCTTGGGAGGCTGCGCGGTGCCCCAGTCCCGGATCGCAGCGCTGGGCACCGAGACCTCGCACCTGCGTGCGCGCTGGCCCCCTGAACGCCGTGCGGCTCGGCACTCTGGGGTGCGAGTTCCGGTCCCGGGCTGGCGGCTGCCTGAGCACGGATACCCGGGGCAGCGTGGACCCGCAGCCGCTCACGCGCTGCTCGGGGCCCCCCTCCTGGTATGAGCTGCTGGCCCGCACCCAGTCCTGGGGGCGCCGGGACACAGGACGCTTCTCCCTCCCCCCACTTGGCAAGGGGGCCGCCCATCTGCTTCTCCTCAGCTGACTGCCAGGCCTCAGTCTCCCCACCCGTAAAGTGGGGACAGTGACGTTCGCCCCTCAGGGTGCTGGGAAGAAGACTGGAGGACGAGTCAGGCTCCCCGAGAGCCCCCACGAGCGGTGCCAGCGTGTCTTGGGGGCCTTTGCGAGCGCTTTCATCCCGCGCATCTAACCCCCATGTGCCCCCTGGGCCCCTGCAGACGGCGCCCGGGTTAGGACGGTGAGGACGGGGAAGCCGGGCTGGGGGAGGCCGAGGGGCCCGCGGCGTCGGACAGCCTGTCCCCGGGAGGAAGATGCAAGATGCACACCAAGGGTGACCCTCCGTTCCGTGACTCCCCACCCCGGCCCATCCCTCCCCCCCCCCCCCCCCCCCCCCCCGCTCCAGTCGGGCCTGCGCTGGCCCTCTCCCCCCCCCCCCCCCCCCCCCCCCGCCCGCTCCAGTCGGGCCTGCGCTGGCCTCTGCTCTGAAGCGGGTTCTCTCCTGGCCCTGAGGACGTCGGGGGCTCCATGGCTGGGCCACACGTCCAGCAGCCGGCTCACCGGGGGCCGCAGCCCTCCACCCCCCCGCCCCGTTTCCTTCTTTAACTTTCCCAGCCGAGTCTGGCACACACAGTGAGCGTTGAGGTGGGACACCGCGGGATGAACCTTCACATCTGTGGAGTCAGGATCTAGGACCAGCGCCCTCCCGGTCCCTGCCGCCGCTCGTCTGAGCTCCACCCCCTGGATTGTTCTGGAACTTGGTCTAGGTGTCTTCATGCGCTGCCTGTGCTGTGTCACTGTGCGGTGGCTCTTCCTGACTCTCCCTGGGCCTGGGCCTCCTGGACGGCCTCTCAAGCACTGCCTCGACCCCAGCCTGGGGCCTTCTGAGCCTGCTCCTGCCCTTCCCGCCCCGGGACGCCCGGCCAAGGAGACTCCGGCATCGGCTGACACCCTCCGTGTCGCCTGGTAGAGAGGAGCAGGCCAGGGCCCTCAGGGTCAGTGGACGGGGCTCAGGCTTGCTTGCTTGCGTTTCTTAAGCAGCCTCCACGCCCAGCATGGAGCTCAACGCAGAGCTTGAACCCGAGGTCTTGAGGTCAAGACTGGAGCCGAGATCAAGAGTTAGATGCCTAACCGGCTGCGCCGAAACCCAGCTTCTTAAGTGAAATCTCATCTTTAAAATATAGGAAACTGGGATCCCTGGGTGGCACAGTGGTTGAGTGCCTGCCTGCGGCCCAGGGCATGATCCTGGAGACCCGGGATCGAGTCCCATGTCGGGCTCCCTGCATGGAGCCTGCTTCTCCCTCTGCCTGTGTCTCTGCCTCTCTCTCTCCCTCTCTGTCTCTCTCATGAATAAATAAAATCTTTAAAAAAATAAATAAATAAAATAAAATAAAATATAGGAAACTTGTTGATTCACACTAGGGCCTCACCTGGCTCACCTGTCGCTCCTTTAGGGTGCAAGTCACACCTCATCTCCTGGACCTCGGCCCCTCCCTGGGGAGGGGTCACCCCTTCCTGACATCAGCAGCCAGCACACCAGCGCCACCACACGTCATGTGAACCAAACACCAGGTGGCTGACGGGCCGGAGCCACGATCCGCCGGGTGCTGCGGCACTGCTCTTCGTGGACTCGTGCTCCGACATGAGCCCGGGGGCAGCGGTGACCTCAGAAACCAAGGGGCGGACAACAGAGGCCTGCATGGCCTCCTGGAGGGGAGCGCTGCCTACTGAGGCCTGACCACTCTCCCCCTTCAGGAGGCCTCAGGAAGCCTTCATCGTCTCCTCCCTATTTCACTAGAGTTCACCTTTATCCATGCTCCTGAGGTGATTTGTCGCGGGGAGGTGGTCTGTACTATGGCACATCCTCCCCAGCTCTGTGTCCAGGGCCGTCACGTGGGGGCCGCCGCCAAGTCGGCTGGCACTGCCCAGCGGGGAGAGGCGTGCCAGCCCCTCCTGGCTGCTTCCTGACTTCTGAACGTTTCTGCTCAGGCACAGGACAAGAATATGGGGCCAGCAGCTGAGCCCTGGGCTGTCCGCATGGCCTCCTGCGATTGTCCGGCCCTGGGAGGGGCTGCGCCTGTCTTGTGGTCCTCAAGTGAGCCGCAGGCGCGGGCAGCCTAGCAGGTGGAAGAGGACAGAGTCCTGTCCAGTGGGGCCTTCATCCAGCCTCTGGCGCCCTGTGGCCCGCTGGACAGTGGGAGTCACTCTGCTAAAACTGACCAGTCACTCGACTCAGCAGATTTCTCACGGAGAAATTCCAGCATCCATGGCTGCACCTAATGTTGACCTTGTTGCTTCTGTCACCTCTGACCAAATGGCTTAGATGCTTCCGGAAAGGGACTGACAGGAGCCCCTGCGTGGAGTGTGCCAGAAGGGTGGTCAGGGCTGAGGGCCAGGGCCCTGCTGAGTGGCTGTGAGGACCCTGGAGAGCTGCGAGGTCGGAGGGGGGGGGCCCTGTTCTCCAGCACGCGGAGGCCAGTGGGAGGCAGCCGCAGGCTTGAGGGCAAGCTGCGCGGGGCGGTCCCTGGTCACGACGGACCTTTCTCCCCGAAGGTGTGAGGGACAGCCCTGTGCTTCGGGCAACTTATTTACGGTTCTTTAAAATGTTGCTCATGGTATGAGGTGTCAGAAACAGCTTTCTGCCCGGACGGGGGGATGTCTGAGCAGGAAGTCAAGGCACACGGAGAGCCGCGGACGCCCACCTCGAAGTCCCCCGGAGCCCTGGCCGGAAGCCCACGTGCATGCGTGTGGTCCGAGGGGCCCGAAACCTCGCCTTCCAGGTAGCCCCTGGTTCCCAGGCGCTGGCAATTCATTTGCCGGAATGGTACTCATTGCCTGGTTCAGAGCTGGGGTAACTGGACAACAGAACAGACAAAAATCCGAGTCTTAGGATTCCCTTCTGGGTGGGGGCGGCGGGCAGCTAGGACGCGATCAAAATGAGCAGCCGCTGGGCTTGTTACAAGATATGAGTAGACCGAGGGAACAGGAGAGCAGCGCTGGATGTGGAGCTGGGGCGGGGGGTGCCCTGCGGAGGAGCTGCACAGTGTGTGGAAGCTGTTCCTGGCAGAGGGACCCCAGGGGGACGATGGCTGGGGTGGAGCGGGGGGTGGGGAAAGTCAGAGGAGGGGAGGGGACTGCACGGGAGCCCCTGAGGCCACCCAGTGACGTGACCCAAGTTTTCCAAGCATGGCTCTGACTCCTGAGTCAGGGTGCAGGAGCAGAAGGACCCTGAGATGTGTCCGTGACAGTGGCAGACAGAGCCCTGATTATATTTATAAAGGGGAGCAGTCAAGTGGGGGTAGTTGGACACTGAGGTGGGGGCTCAGGACACGACAGACAGATAATTAAAAACCTGGCTTCCCCTGGAGGAAACTGCACCCCTCCCTCGACCTGGGCAACGACCTGGGCAACACCCAGTGGGGAAACGTGTGTGTGTGGTCAGGGCCAAGAAAACGCTCCCTGACTTACACCTACAATGTATGGGGTTGGATTTGAATCCTGGCCCGAGGCCACTGTTTGGAGATGCTGCTGATAAGAGTTGGGGAAATGTCCTCAAAGCAATTCTGGGGCCCGGGAGGAAGGAAGAGAGGAAGCTGCATTATCCACTTCTGGGAGAAGAGGGGGCCACAGAGCAAGGGCAGAATGAGAGCAACTCAGCCCGTCAGCCCTAAGGGAGGTGGGCCAGACCTTGCCAGGGCAGAGGGATACACAGAGACAGTATTTGAAGAAATAAGGGCTGGAAACCCTCTGAATTTGATGAAATACATGAATGTGAACTAAGAAGTTCAACAAACTCCAAATGAGATGAACTAAAAACACTGACACCAAGACACATTATAATCAACTGTCAAAAGCCAAGACAAAGAGAACCTTGAAAACAGTGAGGAAGGTGACTTGTCACACACAAGGCTCCTGAGGCTGTCTGCAGATTTCTTATAAGAAATTTTGGAGGTCAGAAAAAATCAAAGAAAAAGCTAAAATCAAAGGTAAAAGAAAAAAACCCCTGTCAACCAAGAATCTTATATCCGCCAAGCTGTCCTTCAAACTGAGAGAGAAATCAAGGCATTCCCAGGTAAACAGAAGCTGAGGGCATTTGCCACCACTAGACCTTCCCTGTAAGAAATGTTAAAGGGAGTCCTGCAGTGGAAATGAAAGGACATAAGATGGACTCAAAGCTGTATGAAGAAATAAAGATTTCAATAAAGGTAAGTACATGGGCCATTATAAAAGCTAGTATTGTTATGAGAACTAAAGCTAGAAAACATTGCTGAAATAAATTAAAGAAGACATAAATAAATTGACATGCTTTAGTCATGAATTGGAAGACTTAATATTGCTACAATATCAATATCACTCAAAGTGACCTAGAAATTCAGTGTAATCCCTATGAAAATCTCAATGATGTTTTTTGCAGAAATAAAAAAATAAACCAACAACCCATCCTTAAGTTCATGTGGAATCTCAAGGGTCCTGAATAGCCAATCTCGGAAAAGAAGAACAAGGAGGAAGACTTATACTTCCTGAATTCAAGACTTGCTACAAAACTACCTTAATCAAAACACTGTAATACTGACATAAAGACAGACACAGAGATCCATGGAATGGAATAGAAAGTTCAAAAATAAACCCTCACATAAGTGGTCAAATGATTTTCAACAAGGGTGCCAAGATCATTCACTGGGGGAAAAGATAGTCTTTGAACAAATGGTATTGGGAAAACTGGATATTTCCATGCAAAATAATTAAGGTGGATCCTTACCTCACATCTTTTGCAAAAATTAACTGAAAATGAAGGATCTAAATATAAGACCGAAAACTATAAAACTCTTAAAAGAAAATGTAGGACAAAAGCTTCTTGGTACTGAGTTTGGGATGAAGGCATAGTCAAAAAAAGAAAAAAAATTGGACTTTCTGAAAATTAAAAACTTCTGTGCATCAAAGGTAAAAGGGCAGCCCACAGAATGAGAGAAAATATTTGCAAATCATATATCTTGTAAGGGGTGAATATGCAGAAAATGTAAAGAATCCCTAAAACTTAACAACAAAAATGAGTTTTTGTTGCCCAAATGGGTGAAGGACTTGAACAGACATTCCAAAGAAGATGCACAGACGGCCAATACTCACACGAATGGTCAACATTACTGATCGTTAGGGCAATGTACACCCGAACTGCAATGAAGTACCACCTCACACCCATTAGTGTGCTACCGTAGAAACACACAGGAAATGACAAGTGCTGGAGAGGGTGTGGAGAAATTGGAACCCTGCGTACTGTTGGTGAAAATGGAAAATGGTGCCACCACTGTGGAAAACAGTAGGAAAGTTTCTCAAAAATTAAAACTAGAACTGCCCTATGACCTAGCAATTCCACATCTGGGTGTGTACAAAAGAGCTGAAAGCAGCGTCTCCAAGGGGTGTTTGTGCACTCCGATTTACAACGATGCTATTCACAGTGTTAAAGCGTGGAAGGAAACCAACGTCCACTGATGGACGTCACGATAGCAAAATGTAGTCTCTCCAGACAACGGAATGTTATTTAGTCTTAAAAAGAAAGAAATTTGGATACCTGCCACAAAATGGACGAACCTCAAGGACTTTATGTGAAATGAAACAAGCCAGTCACAAGAAGACCAATGCCGTAAGCTTCCACTTACACAGGGTACTTTGAGTAGCCAGAAGCACAGAGACAGAGGGTAGGGTGATGGGTGCCAGGGCCTGGGGACAAGGGCGCTGGGGCATTAGTATTTAATGAGAATAGAGTTTCAGTTTGGGAATATGCGGAGAGTTCGGGAGACGGATGCTGGAGTTGGTTACACAATATGAATGTACCTAATATGACTGAACTGTAGACTTGGTTAAGACAGTAAATTTTATGTTATGTCTTTTACCACGATAAAAATAACTAGAAAAAAAGTAAAGAGATGGAGAAATACTATAGCATGCTCGTACCAATCAGAAGAAAGCTGGAGTAGCTGCAACTGTTGTAGACAAAGCAGACTTTAGAAGAAGGAAAACTGTCAGTGGTAAAAAGGGACATTACATAATGACACGGGGGGCATTTCTCCAAGGAGAGAGCACCCTTGCTGCGTATGCACCTAGCAAGCTGGTAGAATTGGGGGAGCGGTAGATAAACCCGCGAGCTGGCCAACTTCTGCACGCTTCTGTCACTAATTGATAGACCTGGCGGGCAGAAAATCAGTGAGAGGGGAGCTAAACCGCTCTGGAGATAACGGACATCAACAGACCCCGCGTCCAACAACAGCTGAATACATGTTCTTTCACGGTCACATGGAGCACTCACCCAAATAGACCATATTCTGGGCCATAAAACACATCTTAACATATGTAAAACAATAAAAATCATAAGGAATATATTTTCATAAAACAGTAGAATTATACTAGAGATCAGAAATAAACAGAAAGTAGCTGGAAAATTCCAAAATATATGAAACAGAACTCTTCTAAATAATACATGGGTCAGAGCAGCCCCGGTGGCTCAGCGGTTTAGCGCCACCTTCGGCCCAGGGCCTGATCCTGGGGACCCGGGATCGAGTCCCACGTCAGGCTCCCTGCATGGAGCCTGTGTCTCTGCCTCTGTCTCTCTGTCTCTCTGTCTCTGTGTCTCTCATGAATAAATAAATAAAATATATTTTTAAAAAAATAATACATGGGTCAAAGAAGAATTCTCGAAAGAAATTTATAGAATTTGAGCTAAATGAAAAAAAATACAGCTTATTAAAATTTGTGGGATGTAGTGAAAGCGGTGCTTAGAGGGATGTTTACAACATTAAATGGACAGAGGAGATTAGAGGAGGATAATATTAGGAGGATAGAGGATTAGAGGAGAAGCAAGACCTGAAATCAATAATCTAATTTTAGGAAACTAGAAAAGGAAAATCAATTTAAGCCTAAAGCAAGCAGAAGAAAAAAAATAATAAACACTAAGAACAACACTGAGCCCCCAAATGTGACAACTTAGATTAAATTAATTTTTCAATGCTTTGAAAGATATAAACTACCAACAGCCATATAAGGTGAAATGGAATAATCTGAACAGAAGCATATGTATTAAAAATATTGGAATAAAAAAAATAAAAATAAAAATATTGGAATAATAATCTCCCAAAAAGAAAGCACTGGTCCTTGACGAATTCATTGATCAAGGGAAGAAATTACATACATAGGAAATTACACCAAATTCAGTACAATCTCTTTCAAAGAATAGAAGCAGAGGGAACACTTCTTAACCCATTCTATGAAGCCAGCATTGCCTAATACCAAAACCAGATAGAGACATCACAAGAAAGAAAAACTATAGACCAAAATGTCTTATCAACATAGATGCAAAAAAATCTCCATAAAATATTAGCAAGACCAATCCAATAATGTATAAAAATAAGTACACTACATGACTAAGTGGGATTTATCTCAGGTATGCAAAGCTGGCTCAACATTTGAAAATCGATTAATACAATCTACCACAGGGCAGCCCCGGTGGCTCAGTGGTTTAGCACCTGCCTTCGGCCGGGGGCGTGATCCTGGGGACCCGGGATCGAGTCCCACGTTGGGCTCCCTGCAGGGAGCCTGCTTCTCCCTCTGCCTGGGTCTCTGCCTCTCTCTCTCTCCCTATGTCTCTCATGAATAAATAAATAAAATCTTTAAAAAAAGTACTCTACCACATTAGCAGGCTAAAGAAGGAAAAAGTAACATGATCGTATCAATCGATGGAGAACAAGCATTTGACAAAAATCCAGCGCTCATTCAGAATAGAAACTCTATGCCAAACAGAAATAAGCTTCCTTAGATAGATGAAAATTCTACAAAATCCTTTAGTGAGCATCAAACTTAATGGTGAGAAACTGGATGTTTCCCCCTAGTATTGGGAATAAGGCAATGATGTCCCCTCTAACTGCTCATATTCAACGAAGTCCTAGCAAGTGCAGTAAGATAAAAAAGAAAAAAAGAAATACTATGTATATTGATTGGAAGGGAAGGAATAAAACTGTCTGCCTGCAGATGACGTGATTCTCTATGTGAAAATACCAAGGAATCAATTAGAAAAACCTTCCTGCAACTAATAAGTGATTGTTTTAAGGTCACAGGATACAAGGTTAATACATGAAAGTCAGTCACTTTTCTTTACATTCATCAATACCTAATTGGAACTTGAAATCAACAACACAGAAGCACTTACATTAGCATAAAAATGAAATACTAAGGTACAAATTAACAAATGCAGTCCCGACTAAAATATCAGCAAGGTGTTTTGTGGGGATAAACAAACTGATTTTAAAGTCTGTGTGGAAAGTCATCCCCCCCCCCCCACCCGTGGAATAGCCAGTATAATAAATACTACAGGAAAAAAATTTAGAGAATTGATATTTCTGATTTCAGGACTATAAAGCTAAAATGATCAAGACTCTATGGTATTAGTGAAAAAATAGATGCATACATCAATAAAACAACAGAGAACCCAGAAATAGACCCACATAACTGCAGTTTGATGAAGAAACAAAGGCAATTCAATGGAGAAAGGATAATTTTTGCACAATTTGACATCCATATGCTAACAAGTGTATCTAGACCCAGACCTGACACCTTTTATAAATATTAATTCATGGACCTAACTATAAAACACAAAACTATAAAACTCCTAGAAGACGACATAGAAGAAAATATGGGTGACCTTGAATTTGGCAATGAAGTTGTAAAAAAACTCTGTTATTTTAATTCCAGTTAGTTAGCACAGTCTATCTTAGTTTCCGGCGTACGATGCGGTGATTGAACTTCCATACAACAGCGATGCTCACCCCTGCAAGCGCCCTCCTTAATCCCCAACACCTCTCTCACCTACCCCCCACCTCCCCCCGGAACCGTCAGTGTGTTCCCTGTTTTTTGTTTCTTCCCTCTTTTTTTCCTCTTTGCTTGTTTGTTTTATTATTTAAATTCCATATATAAGTGAAATCACGTGGTATTTTTCTCTGACTTCTTTTGTTCAGCAATATGCTCTCCAACCATGTCATTGGAAGGGGCAAGATTTCATTCTTTGTATAGCTGAATAATATTCCATTATATGTATCAGCCGTCTCGCGTCTACTTTATCCAATCGCCTATAGATGGACGTGGTAATGAGTTTTAAGATAGAACGCTTAACTACACTTTATGAAGAAAACAATAATTAATTGGACTTCATTAAAATTTAAAACTCCTGGGGTCACCTGGGTGGCTCAGCGGTTGAGCATCTGCCTTTGGCTCAGGTCGTGACCCCGGAGTCCCGGGATCAAGTCCTGCATTGGGCTCCCCTCAGGGAGCCTGCTCCTCCCTCTGTCTGTGTCTCTGCCTCTCTCTCCTCTCTCTGTGACTATCATGAATAAATAAATAAAAAATCTTTAAAAAAAAAAAAGATATATAGATGGCAGATAAATATGTGAAAAGATGCTCAATAGCATTCATCATTAGGGAGTTATAAATTAAAACAAAAATGAGATACGCTTATTGGAAAGACTAAGATCCAAGTAACTGACAAGGATCCAGAGCGACAGGAATTCTCATTCCTCGATGATGGGAATGCAAAGTGGCACAGTTGCTTTCTGGCGGTTCCTCACAAAGCTAAGTAACGGTTATACCATATTATCCAGCGCTCCTCGCACTCCTTGGTATATACTCAACTGAACTGAAAAGTTACACGTGTACAAAAACCTGCACACAAATGTTTATAGCAATTTTACTCATAATTGCCCCAAACTGGAAGCAATCAAGGTGTCCTTTCATAGGTGAATGTGATTCATCCACACAATGGAATATTATTCAGCACCCAAAAGAAATGAGCTATCAAGCCATAAAAAGAAGAAGAATCTTAAATGCATTTTAAGGGAAAAAAACCAACCTGCAAAAGCTATACACGGCATGGTTCTAACTCTATGACTTTCTGGAAAAGGCAAAGCTGGAGACAGCCAAAGGATAGGGGTTCGGTGCAGGTGGGGAGGGAGAGATGAGCGGGTGGAGCGTGGGGGATGTTCAGGGCAGTGAAGTCACTCTGTGTGACGCTGTAATTGTGTGTCCCTGTCATGATGCATTTGTTAAGGCCTCTAGAAATTTCCAGCACAAAGGGTGAGCCTTCACGCCTGCGCATAAACCAGTCACTTAGCGGTTGGGGGATTCCACGAAGGAATGCGGACTTGACGAGGGAATCAAACCACCATCTGAAAGCACCTCGCTGAAGGAGGCGAGGAAGGATGCTGATCGAAGCATTTTGGAAATGAGCAGAGTCTGCAAGACTAAAGACAACGGGGCTGCACATGAACACTGTCCTCCGGTTGGTAAGATGCGTCCCGTGGGGACGGCCTAGCGAGTGGGTTCTCGCTGTGCACCCACTGCGACTGAGCACTTGGTGAGTGAGCGGGACGACGGGAGCGGGTAGGGCGGCGGGTGGGGGGGGCAACTCGAGTCCCAGCAAGCGGGGAGGCCAGGGCCACCCGCGCGGTGACCGGCCCAGCGAGGGCTCGGGTTGACCTCACGTGGATTCACGGTCACACGTGGAAGTACTTGCAGATGTGTGTGTGTGCGGGCTGGTGCGCACGTGGGCCTCCTTCCCTGTGAGCCACGGGACCCGGAGAGGCCGCCTTGGTGGCAGGGAGGCGCCCGGCCCTTGGTTCCCCAGACCCTCCCCGGAGGGGGCAGCGGGGCTCCTTGGGGAACTGCTGGGTCCGGGCTAGGCCGTGAACACGGGTGCGTCGGGGCATCCGGTCGCGCCAGAGAGTAAGTGCCCCCCCACAACACACCTGCCCGCCCCCCAGCCCACAAACAGAAGCCCGGGGCACTGGCTTATGTGCAACGCCCCAGGCCCACGGAGAGGCTCCCGCGGCTGTGGCCGGGCCGGGCCCGGCTTCCACCCTGCACCCGACCCGCGGCCTGAGGTAACCAGGGGAGAAGCAAATCAATAGGGCGAAGGGAGCCGGACCCGGCGGAGGCGCCTGTTCCCGAGTGGGGCTCACCGCCGCCCCCGCAAGGCACCGAGGCCGCAGCCCTCCAGCTGCCCCCGCTGCCCAAGCCCTGCCTGAGCAGCCCCAGCCGCGATTCCGAAGGCCTCGGGCCATGTTCTTCCTCTGCCCGGGGGTCGGGGGTCGTCGGGTCCTCCCCAAGGGCCCTCCCGCTGCCCCCTTAGCACAGCCATGCCCCGGGCAGGTATCTCTCCCAGAGGCTTTTTTTTCTTCCCCAACCAGTGGGGCTGCCTATGACCCCAGACCCCTGCCCAGGCTGCCCCTCTGCACAGGAGCCTCCCGGCCTGTGAAGCGGGTTTCTAGCCCACGGCCAGGACGCACAGAGCATTTGCAGACAGAGCAGAAAGCGGGGTGGGTGGAGCGACCAGGGCACCCTCCAGGTCTGCTGAGGCTCAGCCTAGGGCCGCATCTCAGCTTCCCCACTCCCGTGGACAGGAGCCGCCTTCTCCCCGCCCTCCCGTGGACCTGACCGAGCTCACTGCCCGCGGGCTCTGCACCCATCCCGCACCGGCGGCCTCGCTCCCATCAGGCCCCATCCCGTCCTCGCAGGCGCGCAGGTACCTGGCCTCGGCGAGTCTCGCAGTTGTGAAGGTAGCTCAGGTGGTAGATCTTCAGGTTTAAGGTGCCGAAGTTCAGGTACTTCAGAAAAACCTGCAGCAGGCATTAGAACAGCAGCAGTTAGAAACCCCGGCAGCTTTCAGGTGTTCAGGTGTGCGAGGCGGACACGCCGGCTGCCTGGCCCAGGCAGCAAGCTCGGCGGGGGCGGCGGGGGGGGCAGGACCCACGGGGGGGGCGGGAAGAAACCCACGGGGGGGTGGGACCCACGGGGGCGGGACCCGGGGGGGTACCTACGGCAGGGGGCTGGGAAAAGACCCACGGGGGCAGAACCCACGGAGGTGGGAAGAGACCCACGGGGGTGGGACCCATGGGAAGAGACCCACGGGGGACGGGACCCACCGGGGCAGAACCCAGGGGAGGTACCTACGGCTGGGGGGCTGGGAAGAGACCCACGGGGGCAGAACCCACGGAGGTGGGAAGAGACTCGCGGGGGTGGGACCCATGGGAAAAGACCCACGGGGGGCGGGACCCACGGAGGTGGGAAGAGACTCGCGGGGGTGGGACCCATGGGAAAAGACCCACGGGGGGCGGGACCCATGGGGGGACACCCATGGGCGGAACCCACGGGGGGCAGGAAGAGACCCACGGGGGGGGGGGGGGATCCCCGGGGGCGGGACCCACAGGGGGCGGGGCGGGACCCATGGGAAGAGACCCACAGCACAGGGGGCGCAGAGCCTGCGGCTGGGTGCGAGCTCGCAGCCGCGGGGCGTGGGGGGACTGGGCCGGGATGGCCGCGGACACTCACGTCTTCGTCCTCGCTTGTGAAACACGGGCCGTCGAGCTTGTTCAGGGCCATGATGACGGCCACCACGTCCTTGCCGTTCATGATGGGTGTGGCCAGGATGTTCCTGGTCTCGTAGCCGGTCAGCTCATCGGCGAAGGGGCTGAAGTGGGGGCACTGGGGCAGGAGGAGGGAAGGGAGGCGGTCAGCCTGTGGGCCTGGGCTCCCGCCCCGTGGGGCAGCCCCGAGCTCCGCCGAGGCCCGGCCCGGGCATCAGATGCCCCCGCAGGATGAGAACGCAGCCTGTGGCTGTTCCCGTGGCTGCAGCCCTCTCCTCCCCATCGGAGCCCATGACCCCAGGCCTCGAGCACACACTCTCCTGAGGCCTCACAGGCTGGGGCTGGGCCTGGCCTGGGTCCTGCCGCCATCTGGCCGAGGCAGCTTCGGGGTTACCCCTGGAGTCTGTGTCCCCGGCCCGACCCGAAGCCCCTCCTAGCTCAGGGTGCCCTCTCCTCTCACCCCCACAGGCTCCTCCCCAAAACTGTGTTGGCTGCATAAAGGGAGAGTGTGAGTCGCGTGGAGGGTCCCTGCCGATCCCCTGGGGCCACGCTCCGCCAGCGTCTGCTCCATGGGGTCCGTAGATGGGGCCTTTGTCCACTTGTGGCCCCTGGGCAGGTCCTGCTAGTCTTAGAGTTGCTCTGGGGGCCTCTCCTTGACTGGGAGCTGGTTGAGGGGCTCTTCTGCTGTGTCTCTACAGGGAACGGGTCAGCTGGGCTTGGTGAGGCCCCTCGGGGTGACAAGGACTCTGTGCTTCAGAGTGGATGTGACTCCCGCTCCACCCTCTTACTTCCCGGGGCTGATATTTATTTGCGTGAGGCCCAAGTGACCAGACGCAGAGCTGCAGTGGACGGCTCAGACTTGGACTTCCTGGGTGGGGCCTGGGCCTACCACCACGTGACCCCCAGCAAGGATGGGATGACCCCGTGCCTGCTCCTCCCCGGTCAGTGTGGGTGGAGTGAGGAAACCCCTGTAAATGCTTCCTACATTTTGTTATTATTATTTGCTGTTAGGGGAGCTCTTGCGCGTTTACTCGAGGACTGTCGGTCCCGTAGCAGACAGAGGGGTGACTGACCCCCGTGACTTCCCGTGCCCGCTCTGTGGCCCGGCCTCCATGTGGCCCAAGAGGGCCGCGTCCACCGTCCAGCCTCCGTTGCAGGGGCAGCTAGGCCACAGTTCGGGCCAATGGGAGGTCAGCTGTCCGCGTTCCACGTTCGTGACCTCTCTGGTGTCCTGGGCACCCACCACTCCGCGGCTCTGCTGCCCTGGCCACGTGGCCCAGTCTCCCGGCAGACGTTCCTTGCTGCCTGGCAGCGGCCATCTGGGGTCCTGCACAGCGCTCCCCGCTCCCAGGCGCCCCACGCTGTGCCAGACACCCCCTCGGGTCCCGCCGCACTGGGGCCTTCACGCCGCGGCCTGGGGCTGCAGCCTCTCCCTGGAGGCCGCTCATCGGCCCCCGAAGCCCACGTGCACGGTGAGGGGAGCCTCAGGTCAAGAGCAGGCTCTGGCCAGGAGCTGTGCTCTCTGAGCAACATCGCCCAAGGCCTGGGGTCACCTGCATTCCACATGTTCGTACCCTACCCCGGCTCCTCTACTGAATCAGACCCTGCGGTCCCAGAGCCTCGCTCAGGGCCCCAACCCCCTGGAGGGCAGCGGACGATGCTCAGGCTCCGGAGGCCTGGAACCAGAGTGTCTGAATAGGAGCAGCCCCAGGCCCATTGCACCCCAAGCCTCATTCCCAGAACATCTGTGCTCTCAGGCCCCCCATTCCAGGAGTTGGAACTCACCCATCACCCCAGGGAAGGACCCTGCTGTCACCTTGGCACCTCCCGCCGCCTCAGGCTCAGCAGGTCTAGGGGTCCTGTGACTGCTCTAAAGCCCCTCCAACTCTGTCCCCACTGCCTGGACCCTCGTCATGGCTCACCTGCCGCACCCACCCTCCTGGCCCGCCTGTGCCCCAATGGCTGGCCTGGTCGTGCTGCCCTCCTCCCTCTTCTGAGCTGGCCTGGTGCCCAGAACTTCCCCACAAACCATGTCCCTCATGCCAGCCCAGCCTCCTTTGAGCCCACAACGGCTGGCGGCCACAACTGGGGTCTGGGCACCTCGGCAACATGCAGGACCCTCGTGATGGGCTGTTTCTGGGCCCACAGCTCTTTGGAGGGGGTCAGAGATGACCACAGAGCCAGGGCCTGTGGCTGAGCTGCGGCTCCACCTCCTTCCAGAGCCTTCTTTGCCTGGCTGCCTTCCCAGGAGCCCTCGGGGGTCTCAAGAGCTGCCAAGTGGTGCTAAGGTGATGTCTTCCTCCTGCCACCACACAGCAGCCGTCCTTGCTGCCTGCAAGGGGTCCCTCCCCTGGGCACACCCTGCTCTCCAGAAACAGCCCCCACGCTTTCTCACGGAGCAAGGGTGGTGCCGGAGTCCCAGTGGAGCAAGGCCCTCTGCCTCAGTCTCCCCTCTGAAGACAGTGTGCGTCCAGGAGCCTGACACTTGCATTGCTTAGGTCTTCGTGACCCACTTACTGGAAACTCGCTGTTGGGCAGATTGTGACTCTGCTGTCACTTCACCGCATCTGAGGTAAACAAGGCCCGGCGCAGCCCTGAGGGTCGAGGCGCTACGGGCCTGATCCCTCGCTCACCGGGGAGAGAGCAGAGTGGCCTATCCCGGCGGAGGTGGAAGGTCTCGAGAAGCCAAGGCCTTAGGAGGGGGAGGGCACAGGACCTAGAACAGCCCTGCCACCTGAACTGGGGGGCAGCGGGGGACAGACCCCTCAGGGCGGAGAGGCACCCCAGCCTCAGAGCAGGGAGCGGTCGCAGTAGGAGGAGGGAAGTGGTGGAGGACAGCTCGGTGCACACCCCCGCTCCCCCGCCAGCTGCCTTGGCTTCCGGGTCGTTCAGGCTCCTGGCATCCCCATGCAGGGGGTGACCCACTTCTTAAAATGGAGTGAAGATGAAGCTAATCCCAGAGATTACTATATTCAGGTCGCCGGGCCCAGGGTTGCCGAGAGCAGAGAAGTTTAAGAGGATTGCCATCACTTCCTTCCCAGGCCCCAGAGCGCCTGGGGGATGTGCACGTGTCCGTGGGTCTCCCGGAGCGGGGCCAGGGGCTCTTCAGGAGAGGCCCATCCCCGTGGGCCGTCCCCTCCGGTTCCCTCACAGACAGCGCAAGGGGCTGATGGACTCAGGGCTCCTGCTCCCCCTCTCAGAGGCGGGAGGGGCCGGAGGGGCCGAGGCAGTGGCTCCTGTCCTCCCCCAGCAGGAGCTTCCTGCTCCCTCCTGGAGCCCCTCATCCCCGTGCTCCCCTTGGGGGCCTGCCCCTCACGCACACCCGAGGGGCACCTCCATCCCCTGGCCCCAGCCGCCTGGTGTCCCTCCGGGGTTCCTGGTCTCCTTGTACCTGCACGCCCCGGCCTCCCCCTGCCCCTCCTACAGGACCCTGGCCTCCTGAATCTCAGCTCCGCGCACCGCTGCCTACCCTTCCTGGCTAGCCTGGTCTCCCCGCTGCCTCTCCCGAACCCCCAAACTTGCCGCGCCAGGAGGCAGCATGGTCCCCTAGGAGGTTGTGAGTTTGGGGCTCTGGGGCCCACTGGCCCTTCCCTTCTGGGCCTTCGCACCAGCCCCTGCTCTGACCCCTTCCTCCCCAGTCCTCTGCCCAGGGCCGTCTGGGTCACGGGGGCAGCGGCCCTGCCCAGACCACCCTCCCAGCCACCCCAGAGCTGGCTGCCTTCCTTTCTGCAGGCTCTGGCCCCGCCAGCCCCGCCCGCCCCACCGCCCCAGGCTGCCTTCCTGGCCGTGGAGGTGCGCACATGTCATGCAGGCTGACCCCTGGGACCTACGGGGACTCCTCGCCGGCCCTGCCCGCTGCGGCCCAGAGCCCACCTCTGTCACGTCCTGGACGTTCACCATCTTCTTGGTCTGAGCCACGTGGCCCACCACCCCAATATCCAGCGGGAAGACGATCTCCGAGTCGGGGGGCACCAGGCAGTCCTCCAGGGCGCTGCCGGGCTGCACGCTGAAGAGGCGCGTGGCGAGCTCGGCCACGCCGTTGCGCTGCCGGTACATGAACAGGCTGCAGCGGTCGGCGCGCAGGATGGTGCAGAGGCGCCGCAGGATCTTGAACACCACGCGCTCCATGTTCACGCTCTCCTGCATGTCCTGTACCAGCTCGAACAGCGCCGCGCTCTCCTCCACCTGGCACAGCTCGCGGAAGCTGGCGCAGTCCGTGGGCTGCCCGTCCCCGCAGGCGCCAGCCACATGCTCGGGGCTCAGCGTCTTCCCGAAGTACTGGTCCGTGAAGTCGGGGTTCTGGTCCAGGAAGTGCTGCACCTGCTCCTCACTGAGGCTCATGGTGTCCTGCTGTCTGTCTGGAGGCACGGCCGCCCCGGGCGCTCACACACTCCCGGCAAACACTGTCATCAGCAAAGCCTTTCTTAGCGACGATTACGAGGCCTGGGCGGACACCAGCTGACTCGCCCACGCCTGCCCCCCTTGGCCCCGGTCTAGGACGGTGTACCCGGGGCCCTGGGGCCATCAGACCCCTGGAAGGGGGGCGCTGGGGAGCAGCCCGGGGTGGGCGCAGCTGAGGGCAGGGCGCTGGCTTCCCTCAATCCTAGTCCCTCGACGCCGCGCCCCTGCCTGCCTGGGGCCTGCCCGAGAGTTCTGGGAGGCCCGGCCGCAGCTCCCCCCAATCTGGGGTGCTCTGACCGGCCCAGACCGGCGTGGGGCACTGCAGCCCAGCCCTAGGCCTGGAGGAGCGGGTCTGAGGGGTGGGGGAGTAGGGGGTGGGGGAGTGGGGGGGGGGGTGTCCCTGAGAGCAGCTCCGCAGCTCCCCCTCCTGGAGGGAAGTGAGGAGAGGGCACGAAGGTGGCCCAGGCCCTGGAGCCCCGGGACCGGAGATGCGGGTTTGCAGACTTTCTCTGCTCGGTGGTGGGGGGTGGCCTTGCAGGAGGGGTTTGCACGAGAGAACAGGTCACCCGAGTGACAACAGAGCAACTCTGGTAAGAGCCGCACCCTGCGTCAGAAGCTGTCCTCGTGAATCCCCAGCGCGCACCTTCTTCCCTGGCCCGATTCCTTGGTGGTGCTCCCCGCACACGCAATCCACACCCATGCCGTGGGCACGGCCGTGTGTCATAGACCAGCTTGTGCCTTGGTGTCTGTGCCTCGCACAGGACCGGCGCGCCCGGCCGCAGCCACCGGCTCTGTCCCCACTGCCTGCCACCTCCGTGCGGACCA
Organism: Vulpes vulpes; assembly: GCF_048418805.1. Taxonomy (NCBI): domain Eukaryota; kingdom Metazoa; phylum Chordata; class Mammalia; order Carnivora; family Canidae; genus Vulpes; species Vulpes vulpes. Next base: position 139,862,836 of record NC_132793.1, read on the forward strand.
GGCTGGGGGCCCGAGGGCTTGCTCCGGTCTGTCTGAGTCTCCAGGGGCTGGGGGGCTCGTGACGTCTCTCGGATGTGTGTGTGCCTGCTGTGTGCGCGTGCACGCCGTGTGGACTGCGGGGGCTGGGGGAGCCGTGCTGCCCGCGGCGTGAGCCCACCGGGCCCGTCAGCAGAGCGCGGTGGCCCTGGCACCCTGGGCCCAGCTTGGAGGTGGCCGCCATGGCCCTGCCCACAGCTGCCCACAGGGTGACGTGTGTGAGTGTGCACACGTGTGTGACTGGGGGCCGAGGGACTTCTGTGCTCACACACGTCTTCTCAGCACAAGCCTTGGTTGGGGGACTCTGCACGCGGGCTCTGGGCCGGCGCCTTGCAGCTGTGCTGGCCACAATGGGCCCAGCTGGCCGAGCGCCGGGCACAGGCCCTTGCGCTGCGACATTCCTGTCTCTGCTTAGTCACGCAGCAGACTCCTTTCAGGGATCTGCTCTGAACATCCCACTTTTCCTAAAAATAGTGAGTTCTGCCTGGGGACCCGGGGACAGCAGGGAGGCAGGTGCTGCGCTGCTTAGATTTGGGGCTGGGGCTGGGGGTCACCTTGCTCCAAATTCAGTCCCCAGACAGCTTCCAGAGCCTTCCAGAGTATTGTCCCCAGACTCTCCGAGCTGCAGTCCAAATTATGCCTGGTGTGAGGGACATGCCAATGAGCCAGCCATCTGGCTGGGCAGCCCAGGGCAGCAGGGTCTCCGGGGGGACACTTCCCAAATCCTTGGCTCACTCCACCCCCAGGCACACTCAGGGCCGCGACCCCCCTCCCTGCCTCCGCCCCCCCGCCCCTGGCAGCTGGCTCCTTCCCTGCAGGGCTGAGGGTGGGTAAGCCCACCTGCCTGAAGCCCTGGGCAGGGTGGCCCTGCTGGGGCTGGGGGCCGCCAGTGAAGGACGCACCTGCGTCTGGCGGCCGTAGGCCTAGGTCACGGCAGCGGGAGAGGCACGTCTGGGCGCTCACAGGCACCAGGTACTCGGGCTGGTGGGGTGGAGGGGGGCTCCCTGCGAGTGGGTGGGGCGGAGGAGGGGGCTGGCTGAGGAGTTCGGGTACCATCGTGCCACAGCCAGACACCTGGGGTGCTGGCCGGAGCAGAAGGGGGCCCAGAGCATGGGGCGCCCCCTCAGCCTTCACCATTACACAGCGTGCCCGCCGGCCCTAGCCGTGGTGCCGCGTCACTTCACCTGCGGGTTTCCTTGCCCGGCGGCCCGCAGCGTTCGCAGGTGTGGGAGCCAGAGGCATCGGGGGTTAGCGTCTCCAGGGAGTCCTTGACCTGTGACTCACGGGGTCGTGCGCGAGTTCCCCCGCTGCCTCACCTGCGGGCCCAGGTAGCTGCTGAGCCACAGGCTGGCGGGATTGGCCCTGCCCTTCCTCACCCCGTGATGCCGCGGCACTGAGCCGCCCTGAGGGGTGGGCACCGATGCAGGTAGGGATGCGCCTGCGAGAGAAGCCTGGGGCACACGTCTGACTACACGCGTGAGGTGTGCTTGCCAGACGTCTCTGAGGTACGCCCGTGGGTACACCCCTGAGAATCCGTCATGAGGAACGTCCGTGGGGAACACCTGGGAGGCGCGCCGGGCGGCGGGCCCACGAGATGCACCTGTCGGCCGCACCTGCCAGCCAGGCCCGCAGAGAGCGCTGGGGGGGGGGGGGGGGCTGCGCCTGCGCACAGGGCCCATCGGAAACCACAGGTAACCTCGCCACGAGTGAACGTGGGAGATGCTCGAGGACAAGTGGGATTTCTCCTCTGCTAGGTTCCTATTAATTTTACCTCATCCTAATGTGGAATTTCAAAATTAGCAAGTCCACCCTGGGAGCCATTTATAACAAGGAATATGTCTTAAATAGCTATTACATGAAGAGAACTCCAGTTTCTTATCCCAAACCGTGGGGAGGATGCAATTTCACAAGGAGCGTTACGCCTGAAATTAAAATTAACCAGTGAGGAGGAATGGCAGGGGACGGCCGGGATGGGAGGCATCAGAGTTCACACTAGGAAATCTCATTTCGTTGCCAGAGCAGAGACACAGACACATCCATCAGGCCCTGTACTTCCAGAGCTTGACTTTTGCCAGAGGGATGACAGGAGGGGTGTTAAGTGCCACGTCCTCATGGGAAAGGACAGATGGCAACGTGGACGGTGGGGTGCGCGGGGAGGTGCCTCAGACGCTGACCTCAGGACGGGGCCTGGGGCATCGTGTTGGCTCCATCCTCTGCTCCCACCGGCTGCCTGACCTCCGGGAGTCTCGCAGCCCCTCTGGACCCCATGTGGCTTCTGGCCAACGGGATCTTGCTGGGGTTTTCTTGTGGGGGGAGGTACATGACTAATGGTGACATCAAGTGTGTGCCCTGAGCAGTAGCACGTGGTGAGGTCCTGTGGAAGGCAGGCTGCAGGGGACCCGGTCCCTGCCCGCCCAGGGAAAGGGGAGGAGGAGGCTGAGGGTGTGGGAGGGAACGGAGGCCCAGGTGGGGGGTGGCGAAGGAGGAGTGTGGAGCTGCAGGTAGTGGGATGAGGGGTGATGCAGGCAATGGGTGGATCCTGCGCTGGCCTGGGGCGGGGGCAGGTTGGGCAAACCTTGGCTAGAGAGTGATGCTGGACCCAGCACAGGAGGTAGGGCCTGTGCTTGGTGTTCGGGGAACGGGGTCCAGGGGCAATCAGCACTTACTCACTTTGTGGTCACCTGCTGGCAGGGCAGGACCAGGCTTGACGTGCCTGAGCCGCTGTCACGGGGTGAGGGGACTGCAAACCCTAGGACCACGTGCCTCTGCTGGGGATGCAGCGGGAGGGCCGGTGCCCGTGTCCTGGGGACTGCCAGCGGGGCATAGAGTGCGGGAGGGGGCGGGAGGGGGCGGGAGGCAGATTGTACATCCTTCTGATGGTCTGGGGTCCCCGGCCCCATCCCAGCAGGGTCCCGGGTGCCTTCCCGGGCAACGTGAGTGTTGGTGACTGGTTGTCCCTGGTGAGCCCGCCCCAGGGGCAGCAGATCAGGGAGGGGCAGGGAGCTGGGGCAGGGCTGAGGGCTGCCCACGGGCCAAGCCCAGCTGCCGGGCCGGCAGGCAGGTCATCTTAGGCCGCTGCCACCTGACCACGGCTCCAATGCGACTTCAGGCAAGACCGGCAGAAGGCTGCCCAGCCAAGCCCACCCCAGGTGGCCGACCCACAGAACCAGGAGCAAATGAGAATGGGTTAAGCCACTAGTTCGGGGGCATTTTGTCATGCAGCAAATGTACCATATATACTCCTGGATCCTCTAGAAAACAGAGCCTGGGGCCTGGATGCAGAGCGAATACCTCAGTCCCAGGCAGCAGGGGGGTGGGCAGAGGGAGTCGGGGGGTGCTGGAGCGAAGCCAAGCCAGCCCTGAGCCTCGGTCCCCAGGACCCCTGGTTGCTCATCAGGCTCACGCGGAGGAATCACACCTCAGGGCAGCCGCAGACGAAGGATGGAGGGGGTCGCTCTGCTCCTCCACCGTCCCGCTGCCCACTGGCCGCTTCGCCCTTGGGCAATGAGCTCGGCTCCCCAGCCCGGGGCCTCCCAGCGCCCTGGGCAGCCGTTCGGAAACCCCACGGGTGGCATTTCATCCGCAGCAGGAGGGCGGGAGATGCCCACCAGGAGGGAGGGTGCCCGCCCCACACAAGAGACTGGCCAGGACCGGGTGGGCCGGGTGGGCCAGTCAGAAGCGCAGAGGTGGACCCGAGGCGAGGACCGAGGCTGAGACAACTGCGGCGCCGGCGTGTCACCAGCGCACAGGATGCAGTGGAACCTGGAGAGATGACACGGGGAACCGGGAGGGTCGGGGAGCGGAGCTGGAGCCCCGAGGGGCCGCGGCAGGGGGTCGGGGGTCGGGGCCCAGCCGGCTCTTCCCCGCCGCTCGGGACCTGGACCTTTCCACCGCGGAGCCGCAGCACATGGGCCGGGACATGGGCCAGGACATGGGCGTCCCGCAGTCTGCCGTCATCGTCTGTGGCGGCTCCCACAGCTCTGCCAGGGCGTCTCTGTAGCATACCCAGCAGCCTCTCCGTGGGCACTTAGGGCATTTGTGTGTGGGCTCTGGGGGAGAGTGGGCGATGCTGTTCTCTGCCCACCCTGGACCAGGCGGAGCCCTCCGCGGGGGCGGCCTTGCGCATGAGGCGGCAGCGAGGAGCCGGGGTGTCGGCCCCCCGGAGCGGTGCCGCCTTCGCTGCGCCCAGAGACCTCTGGAGGCCTCCTCCCCCCCGGGGAGCTCGGGGCAGGGCGGTCGGGCAGGCCCCTCTGCACCGCGGGGCTTGGGCCCTTCTCTTCAAAACCGCCCTCAAGAGGGCTGAGGTCAACTACCTTGTGCCTTTCGCTTCGTGGCTTGGAGCTGTGAACGGGATCTTATCTGGAAATAAGGTCTTTGCAGATGTGACCAATTTAAAACGAGGCTGCACCGGATGGGGGTGGACCCTAAATGTCACCACTGGTGTCTTTATAAGAGGCCGGCGGAGAGGGCCCCCCGAGGGTGGGGCAGAGGCTGGAGGGACGCGCAAAGCCAAGGACGCCAGCACCGCCCACCGCGGGAGAGGCCCCCAGAGGGAACCGGCTCTCAATCTGGTCTTGGATCAGGACTGAGAGACAACAAATAGCGTTTGTCGGAAGCCCCCACCTTGTGTGTTTGGTTAGAGAGCCCCGGTGACTCGCCCAGGTGGCCTTGGGCCACCGTGGGCCACCGTGGGCCTGGTCTAAGCCCCCACAGCCCCAGCCCTTTGGCCAGGCTGCTTGGGGACCAGATCCGGGCCGCGCGGCGTGTTTCCCGGCCGTTGCTACAGGTGCCGGGGGGAAGCTCCTGGCCCACTGAGCGCTCACGGTTCTTTCCACTGCTGGACTTGTCCCAGGTGTAGCTGTCTTGGGGAACGCAAGTCTGAGGTGGAGCCGAGACCAGAGGAGGGCAGAGCCCCAGAATTCGCGGGGGGCAGAGCTGGAACCTGCCCTCCCATTGTTGTTCCAGCCATTTGAGCAGCTTTCCTGTAACTGTAGAGGAAAGCATGGTAAGACGTTTACCTGCGCATCACAGTTCACTTACTGCACTAGTCAGGGACCCCAGGAGAAAGAGAACCAGAAAGAAGGGGATTTGTGTCAAGGAATTGGCTCAGGCAGCCACGGAGGCTGAGAAGTCCCACAGCCTGTGGTCCACAAGTTGGAGACGTAGGGATGCGATGGTGTGCGCTCCTGCCCCAGCTCGGCAGGCTGGAAGACGGAGTTCTCCCCTCCTCCACGGTTTGTCCTCTGCGTGTCCTCCAAGGGTGGGACGAGGCATCTACTGATTCAAATGCTAAGGAAACACTCACAGACCCACCCAGAAATCACGTTCACCCCGAAGAGCTGGGTACCTGTGGCCCAGCCAAGGTGACACATCAAAATCAGTTACTTAAAGATCAGCTGTTGGACCCGACGAAGCCAGCTCTGATAACCAGGCCCTGCCAGGTGGAACCTGGGCCCTCTGAGACCACGGTCCCTCCGGTGGGCAGCTGCCCCAGACACCCCCAAGCCAATGCTTGCCCCTGAGGATGGCAGCTGAGGCGGAGCCCACCCGGTCCTTAGAAGTGCATTATCTCCCCTCCTGCTTCTGACCCATGAACTCCTGCTCAGCTTCCACATGGAAGCCTTGCAGCCCCATCCTGCCTCCAAGCACTAAAACTAGCTTTTCCCACCCAGAGACCATTGCCAGCACCACACCCACAGGATGTGAATGCTACATGGGGCAGCCTCAGACATGAAGCAGGAAGGGCCCTGGGAGCTGTTCTGGGGTGCATGGGCAGCGGTAAGCTGGGGCCCAGCCACCTGGGGGCTCAATGCTGCCATGAGGTCCTGCTCAGAGCAGCCAGGACAGTAGCAGAGACCAGCCTGAACTGCCTTAAACAGTAGGGAAATGTGTCATCTCACACAACCCAAGTTCAGGAGGTTGGGTGACCAGGGGTCTGTGCAGCACATAGTGTGGTCCCTACAGCTCAAGGGCTGGCTTCTCTCCTCATGACAGCTCTACACCCCTTGGCATTGCAGGGGGCCCCAGCTGGTGGCAGTGGAAGTCAAGACTGACTTATCTTGGGCTCCCAAGAAGTCGCAGAATCCAGCAGAGCCCATAGTGGAGAGGGAGAGGGACCCCTGGGGGGGCGTGGCCTCTAGGGAGAGGTGGCTCACGGTGGGCTTCACACAACGGGGCTGCTTGTAGCTGAGCCCATGCGCAGAGACCACATGGCCTGCAAAGCCTAAATTATTTACCATCTGGCCCTTGGCAGAAGGTGTTTGCCATCTCCTGGCCTGGGGTTAATCACAGCCCACCCCTAGAGCCAGTAGAGGTGTTGGAGGAGGGAGCTGCAAGGACCTGACTGCTGGTTGACCTGTGAGTTGGACCTGGGTAACTGGAGGCTCTTCATTCCCTCCCCTGTCCTTGGAACGCCCATTCTGCTTGACCTCGCCACTTCTAGAAGCTGTTTCAAAGAATAGCTTTGAGAAAGTAATGTGGTGAGATCATCTGGATGGCATATGTGACTGAACACTCTTAAGATCTCTATGTAAACTTTTAAGGTTCTGGAAGGAGATGTGAAGATACCCTTGTCTTGTGGCCGCCCAGATAAGGCTGATGGGAAGTTCCCTTGCTTCTTAAACCTGCCACCTGCCAACCTGAAGAGGACTGTCTTTTTCCTCCATCTCTCTCTGCCCTCTGTGTCTGGAGACTTGTTTCAGATTTCACCTGGGAGGCTCCCAGGGAGGTTGCAAACTAACAGGAGGGTCATTGTCCCTGAGCTGCCTGGGCTACTTGGAAGAGGATGGAAGTCTGAACAAAAATCAGGTCCTATAAACATCCAGTGGCACCTCGGGGCAGGCTTTGGGCAAAGCACTGCTGGCACCAATGGGGACTGGAGTTTACTGTAGCTTTGGTTTCTCTCTTCATCCCGTTTCTCAGCCAGGCAAGAAGATTGGTATATTCCAAGCCTGGAATTTCAGAGATGGAATGCATTAGAAAACAAGTCATGGGGACGCCTGGCTGGCTGAGCCGTTGAGCATCTGCCTTCAGCTCAGGGCGTGATCCTGGGGTCCTGGGATCGAGTCCCGCATCGGGCTCTTTGCATGGAACCTGCTTCCCCCTCTGCCTGTGTCTCTGCCTCTCTCTGTGTCTCTCATGAATGGATGGATAGAATCTTTAAAAAAAAAAAAAAAAAAAGAAAACAAGTAAAAAGGCACAGGATCCTCACTTCAGAGGACATGTGATTATAGTGGATTGAGACAGAAAAACTCAAGTAATGATCATAGACCCAAGGACTGAGAGGGAGACTTAAAAGCCCCATGATAGAGTAGTTTGGCTTGAAGGATTAATCTTCCCAGAAGAAACTGTAGCTGCAAGTAAGGTGGCTTCAGGGCCAGGAGTTGAGATAAAACACTCTTGCCCAGCTGGGGTTGTAAAGCAGTGGCCAACACTCTAATAACAGGATTGAGATCCACCCCCTCCATTCCTGCAACTGACCTCAAGTACCTGACCCGTGACATTGGCTAATGTGGGAGGAAGTGAGAATGTTACTTCTAAACAGCCATAGGGTAGGTTCATCATTGTTTTCTATCCCTTTTCCATAAACACGTCCCCTAAAGGCCTGTTTCTCCATTTGGGTCCCCTAACAAAGAAGAAGATGTTCTACAGCTGTCCTGCAACCGTGCGATGTGAATGAGGGTACCGTGGTTGTTGTAAGCCTTGCTCATCGGAGACTGTTTACTACCTCAGCATAACACAAGAAGCTAATTTAAAAAAAAAAAACAACAACAAGATCCTGAATTGAGTTAATCCTGTTCCCTGATTCATGAGCCATTATCATTGTCCATGCAAGGCCTCTCTTGTATCTTATTTTATCCATCCACCACCTTCCATCACCCACCATCTCCCATCCATCTATCCTTCATCCACCTATCCACCATCCGTCTGTCTTCCCAGCTTTTGTCTTCAAGTTTGAGCACTCCCATTTAGTATCTTCCATCATGTAGCACCTTAAAAAGTTTGGGGGAGTATAAAGAAAAAGTGAAAATTTCTTTTACGAATTCAAGTTCAATTGACTTGTTAAAACTACTAAGCAATGTTTAAAGGAAAATTTATAGCATTAAATGATTACATAAGGAAAGAATAAAGGTCTCAAGTCAGAACTAGAAAATGAAGAGCAAACTAAAGCCAAAGTAAGCAGGAACAAAGGTACTAATAAAAGAGCAGAAGTCAATGAAATAGAACACAAACAAAAAGAAAATAATGAAACCAAACACTAGATTTTTGAAATGATCAAAAATATTGATAAACCTCTAGTCAAACTGATCAAGAAAAAGACACACACACATTACCAATATCAGAAATGAAAAAGGGAATTTCACTACAGATCCTACAGACACAAAAGAATTAAAACATTATTCCGCATCACTTGCCATCGGGGAAATACAGATCAAAACCACAATGAGATCCCACCTCACACCAGAGAGAATGGGGAAAATTAACAAGGCAGGAAACAACCAATGTTGGAGAGGATGCGGAGCAAGGGGAACCCTCCTGCACTGTTGGTGGGAATGTGAACTGGGGCAGCCACTCTGGGAAACTGTGTGGAGGTTCCTCAAAGAGTTAAAAATAGACCTGCCCTACCACCCAGCCATTGCACTGCTGGGGATTTACCCCGAAGATACAGATGCAGTGAAACGCCAGGACCGCTGCACCCGGATGTGCACAGCAGCAATGTCCACAATAGCCAAACTGTGGAAGGAGCCTTGGTGTCCATTGAAAGATGATGGATAGAGATGTGGTCTATATATAAAGTGAAATATTCCTCAGCCATTAGAAGGACAAATACCCACCATTTACATTGACATGGATGGAACTGGAGGGCATTATGCTGAGTGAAGTAAGTTAATCGGAGGACAATTATCATATGGTCTCACTCATATGGGGAATATAAGAAATAGTGAAAGGGATTATAAGGGAAGGAGGGAAACTGAGGGGGGAAAGATTAGAGAGGAAGACAAACTACGAGAGACTCCTAACTCTGGGAAACAAAGAAAGGGCTGCAGAAGGAGAGGTGGGGGCGGGATGGGGTGACTGGGTGACGGGCACTGAGGAGAGCACTTGATAGGATGAGCGCTGGGTGTTATACTGTATGTTGGAAACTTGAACTTAAATAAAAAATTTTTAATAAAGGAAAATAAATAAAAAAGAAAATGCTGTTTTTTAAGCATTTTATTCTTTCAGCTTTATTGAACTTTTCTTTTATGAACTCAAGTTCCAACTAAGGGATTTGATTCATGCATTGTTATTTTAAGCCACTAAACCAGAGGTAAAGAAGAAAAACAAACCCTCACAGCTTGGCTGGGCTGGTCACCTTGCGTGGGAATATTTTTCCTTTTCAGATTCGGTGTGTGCTCCTTTGTTCTGCTTAAATGTGTGTGCCGTGTGGCACCTGAGCAAGCCCACTGCTGCATCTGTCTATGCGGAGAGGGCTGGAGTTCTGCTGCAGCACAAGAGGGCTGCATGCAGGCTAATGGCCATGCATCAGCCACTGGGGGGCACCCATTGGCCATACAGGGGCCAGCAAAAAACGACGGGAGTCGTGATTCAGCACCTATTCATGATAAAAACTCTCACGACTGATCTTGGTCTTGACTTCTAGGGTGAGTAAGCTTGCTCCCTTCAGTGCTTGACTGTGGTTTTTTTTTTTTTTTTTTTTTTTCTCTAATAGCAAGATGTAATAGGCAGAAATATTTGTACTTCTCTTGAAAACAGGCAACAGATGCTATTTCCTTGACAATGACCAAATGGGATTTATATCAGGAAGGCAAGGTTGGTTTAATACTGAAACTCAAGGAATGTCATTTACCATATTGACAGGCTGAAAAAGAAAAACCAACTTCTAAGTTAACCACTTGTATTGTGGACAACTTTATGGCAACAAATCTAAAAACATAAATTAAATGGGCAAATTCCTTGAAAGACATAAACTATTAGCATTCAGTAAAACATTTTTAACAGGAATATCCCTAAAACTCAAAAATTTTTTTTGAATGTATTTGAATTTATAGTTAAAATCATCCCAGAAAGAAGACTTTAACCCCAGACGGCTTCACAAGTGAATTTTACCAAACACTTAAGGAAGTGTTTTCTTCAGTGTTTCTTAATGAAGAAATACTATCAATTTTATACAAACCTTTACAGAAAAGAAAATGAGGGAGCATTTCCCAACTCATTCTATGAAGTCAGCATCACTTTGATACTAAAACAAGACAAAACATTACAAGAATGAAAACTATAAATAATACTCCTTATTAATACAGACCCCAAAATCTTCAAAAGAATATGTAAAAGGGATCTGTGTATCCACATACGTGTAGAAAGGATAATAGATTATGACAACAAAAAGGCATTTGACAAAATTCAGCACCTATTCATGATAAAAACTCTCAGCAAACAGAACTAGGTCTCAACCATGTCAGTTATCTACAAAAGCCTATATCTTACCTCAGACGAAAGGGTGAAGGACTAAATGATTTCCCACGAGATCAGGAGCAAGGCAAGGATGTTATTCTCACTACCTCTGCTCTGCATGAGGGCCAAGCAGGTGCACCATAGCTCGAAAAGGGATAAAAGGCTTTCAAGGAGGAAGGGAAGCAGTGAGGCTGTTTCAACTTGCTTGTGATACGTTGTCTATGTAGAAAATCTTAAGGAAACTACAAAAATAGCTGTTAGAGGGGTGCCTGGGTGGTTCAGTTGGTTCGGTGACCAACTCTTGATTTTGGCTGGGGTCATGATCTCAGGGTCATGGGATTGTTCCCTGCGTTGAGCCCCATGTCGGGCTCTGAGCTAAAACGTGGAGCGTACTTGAGATTCTCTCTCTCCATCTCCCTCTGCCCCTCCCCCTGCTTGCACTCTGTCTCTTGTAAAAAAAAAAAAAGAAAAATAGCTGTTAGAACTAATAAGTGGATTTAGCAAAGTTGTAGGATAAAAAGGTAATTAAAAAAACAATTGTATTTCTATATACTACTAACAAAGAGTTGGACAATAAAATATTAAAGTAGCATTTACAAAAGCATTAAATATATGAAATACTTATAGATAAATTTAGCAAAATGTGTGCAAGGCCTGTATACTGAAAACTATAAAAATAGAATTGACAGAAATTACTAAAGACATAAATGTAGAGACAAATCATATTCATGGATTGGAAATTTTTTAAAAAGATTTTTATTTATTTATTCCTGAGAGACACACAGAGAGAGGCAGAGACACATGCAGAGGGAGAAGCAGGCTCCATGCAGGGAGCTGGATGTGGGACTTGATCCTGGGACCCCGGGGTCACGACCTGAGCCCAAGGCAGACGCTCAACCACTGAGCCACCCAGGTGTCCCTGGAAAATTTAATATTGCTAACAAATCAGTTATACCCAAAGTAATCTATAGGTTCAGTATGATCCCAATCAAAAGTTCGATAGATATTTTTGGGTAGAAATTGACAACCTGATTCTAAAATTTATATGGAAATTCAAAGGATCTAGAGTGGCCAAAATGATTTTAAAAAGGAGCAAATTTGGAGGACTTACTACTACCTGATTTTGAGATTTGCTAGAGAGCTGCAATAATAAACACGGTATGGAATCAGCATAGGACAGACATACAGATCAATGAGACAGAGTTGGGAAAGTAGAAATAGATCTACAGTTTTATAAACAACTGATTTTCAATAAAAGTGCCAAGGTAGTTTAATGGGAAAGGTGACTATTTTCTGCAAATGGTGCTGGAACACTTGGACATCATATGCAAAAATAAGAGCCTTGGGGATCCCTGGGTGGCGCAGCGGTTTGGCGCCCGCCTTCAGCCCAGCGCCCGATCCTGGAGTCCCCGGATCGAGTCCCGCGTCAGGCTCCCAGCATGGAGCCTGCTTCTCCCTCTGCCTGTGTCTCTGCCTCTCTCTCTCTCTCACTCTCATAAATAAATAAAAATAAAATCTTTAAAAAAAAATAAGAGCCTTGACTGTTCTGTCACACCAAATACAAAAATTAACTCAAAGTGGATCATACATATATATGTAAGGGCTAAAACTATAACACTTTTGAAAGACCTGAAAGAAAATATTTGTGACCTTGGTTTAGGCATAATTTCCAAGACAGGACACAAAACTCATAAAAGAAAAAGTAATAAACCAGACTCTATCAAAATGGAAAAGGTTTGCTTTTTACAAAATACTGATGAGCAGATTGAAAGGTGAGTCCGAGATGGGGAGCGTATTCCCCGAGTATCTGGTAAAGAACTTGTGTATGGAATTTATGGAGCACAAGTCAATGGCATGAAGATGGCCCAGTTGTTCAGAATTGGCAAAAGACTCAGAGCGATATCTTACTAAAGAAGATAAACAAAAGGCCATAACTTACTAACATCTTGTGAGCTTTTAGGAGCAGCTACTTTGCCAAAGAAGAAATATCAGAGGCTCAGCTTCATTAGTCATCAGGGTAATTAATGCAAATCAAAGCTCCTGGGAGATACCACGGTGGACCCGCCAGCACCAGCACGGGCACTGTTGAGAAGACTGCCGAGGACCTCAGGTCTGGAGGGGGCACGGGGCTCGGTACAGGGCTGTGCCTGCGGAGTGCCAAGCGGCAGAGCCACTCTGGGAGGTGGTTTGTCAGCTCCTTATAAAGTCAAAGACAGACTTATTATCCAGACTACCGATCCCACTCCTGCGGATATGCCCGAGAGAAATGAAAACAGGGTTACAAAAGGCTGGTACGGGAGTGTTAATAGCAGCTTTATTCATAATAACTCCAAATGGAAAAAAACGTAATAGCCTCCATTTTGTGAATGGACAAGCAAATTTTGGTGGAATTTGGCTCAGCAGTATGAATGAATGGGTAAAAACAAAGCATTATGCCAAATGCAAGAAGCCAGACATAAAAGAATATATATATTTTATGATTCTAGGTACATGAAATCATAGAGTAAAACTACAGCACAGAAAGCAGATGAGCAGGTGTGAGGGGGCTGGACTGAGGAGAGGGGCGGACAGGAGGTGCTCTGGGGGAGCTGGAACAGCCCGCATCACGACCGCGGCGTGTACAGTTATCTAAATTCATGGAATTGTACACTTAAAAATGAGTGATTGCTATCACATGCCAGTTGATTCTCACTACAAAAGGGCACAAAAATCTGAACAGATATATTACGCGGGATCCAACAGAACGCACGCCAAAGCACATCAGTACACACGCAAGGAAGTCCACAACAGCTTTATTCATGATATCCCCAAACTATCAACGGTCAAATCGAATCATCAGTAAAATGGAAAAATAAACTGTGGCATGTTCTTAGGATGGCTTAGGATCCAGCCACGAAAGTGAGTGAACTATAGACACAGAAAACAACAGGGCTAAAATTTAGAGGCATCTCCTTGGATGAAAGAAAAACTGACGTATAGCAATCATGTTCTATAATTCCACTTATATGAAGTCCAAATGATACACATAGCCAAACTAAAATGTGTAGAGGTACACGTGTAGGTGATAAAAGTGTAAATAAACACAAGAAAAGTGGTTTCAAATGAAGCCAGTGGAACCTTCCTGGGAGGGAGGGCAGTGATTGCAGAGGTGCCTGCAACGTTGTTTCTTGACTGGGTGGCAAGTATATAGATGCTCATTTATAAGTCATCAAGCTGTTACATTATAGTTTTTCTGTGGATCTATTACATTTCACAAGATAAAAGCATTTAAAATAATACATTCTCATGTCTTGCAGAACTCACTGGCTCTGGTTTTGTGAGAGTTTTTTGGGTTAATCACCGCCTATGCAATGTTGGCACATAAACGCACACACTATGTCCATAAGTGAAGATCAGTATTCATTGTTCCCAGAAAAAGGGGACTGAGAAATAATAATAAAAGAAAAATTCTATTATTTAGCCAGTTAAAAAGATAAAGAATAAAAATACTGAAAAGCTAAATGACAAACAAATGCAAAAACAAGTAATTAGAATCAGCTAAGTTAATTGAAGTCAGTACTCTAGGAGACTGGATTTCAAATGTTAATAAATACCAAATATTAAAATGGAATTTAAAGCTAACAGGGAAAACATCCTTCACTGCATACATGATTGCTGTCATAATCGGTCTGAGCCTTTATCTCTGGGCCCTGGTTCCCTGTCTTCAGAATCCTAGCAGTGATGTGTCCCGCATGGAGGTGCTACACTGGTCCCTGAGAAAGTATGTGGCACATGGCGGGCTCTGTGATGTTCGAAGTCACTCCTCCTTCCCCAACAACCTGGCTAAAGTCATTGCTCACTGGAGTGTTGCTCCTTTCCAGTGTGGGTCCCCTGAGCAACCTCTGAGCACCCAAATCACCCCACTGTGGCCCACAGCTGCTCATCCCAGGGGGTGCCTCTGGCTGTGCCGCGTGGCTGGGAGGGAAGGGGCTTCACGGGTGACTCTGGCAGGAGTTGGGAGAAAGGATTCCACAGGAAAGCAACAGAGTCAGCTTTCAAAATGTGTGTGGGTCATTTCAGTTCACACCCCGGGTTATGGGTGTCAGAAACCACTTCAGGTGCAGACAGGCCCTCCCCGTGAGAGAGGGATGGTTATGGGGTCACCCTAAAAGGAGGCTCTGTGTAACAGGGACCACAGGGGCGCCTGGGTGGCCCATTTGGTTAAGCGTCTGCTTTCGGCTCAGGTCATGGTCCAGGGATCCAGGGGTCCTGGGACTGAGCCCAGCAGGGAGCCTGCTTCTCCCTCTCCCTTTGCCCCTTCCCACTGCTCATGCTCGCTTGCTCTCTCTCTCTCTCCCCCAGATAAATAAAATCTTAAAAAAAAAATAACAGGGACCACAGCCTGCTGCCCTTCCTTCCTGCAGATAGAGGCGGAAGACAGGCGACTATGTGCTGAGTGCCAGGCAGCAAACAGGACAGATTATAATACTTGCAATAACACCACGATTGGGTAGGACCCTTCTACCTGCACCCCAAGTGCTCCCGAACCCCCCACATGCCTTGTCTCCTCAACCCAGTCTTCATGGGGCAGTGTTCCTCCAAAATACACACCGCAGTATCCTCCTGCCCTTCTAGGGTCTCCCCATCCTCAGGATGAATTTCAAACTGGCGCAGCTCAGGACCCTTTCTGGCAGGTCACCTGCTCTCTGCCCTAAACATTTTTGGAGGTGTAGACGGTCTAAGCTCCCTTCTGCTGTCTTTGCTTTTCCTCCTGCTGCCTGCCCCCACCTCCCTCCCAGCTCCTCCTGCCCTCCCTCCCTAGCACCCACCTACTCCTTCCCTCCCTCCCTCCCTCCCTTCTTCCCTCCCTCCCAGCTCCTCCCTCCCTGCCTGGCTTCCCCTTCCCATCCCCCACCTCCCTCCCTCCCACCCTGCTCCCACCTCCCTCCTTCCCTAGTACCCACTCTCTCCCTCCCACCCACCCTCCCTAGCACCCACCCACCCACTCCCTCCCTTCCTCCCTCCCTTCCACCTCCCTCCTAGATAGCCTTCCCTTACTTCAACACCAGGTGGGTGCCTCCTCTGCCTGCTGGCCTGGTGCATTCTTCCAATGAGCAGAACCAGATACTTAGACTCTGTCACAGGACAGAGTGACCCAGGGTCAGTGCTGACCACCTATTCATTCATTCACTCACTCATTCCACGCAGCCAGGGCAGGACTGAATCCTGATGGGGAGGAGCGAGGGATCAGTTGGACCTGGAGCCTGCCTGCAGTGAGCAGCTAATCTGATGGGGAGGACAGACCTTTAGACCACCAGGAGTTCCCACCTGTTAGGGGGGGCCTCTGGGAGGGGCTGGGGGCAGGGAGGAGGGGAAGCAGGGAGGAAGGCTGGTGTCTGGTGAGGGGAGGGAGGTCAAGGGGAAAGGAGGTTGGGCACGGAGCCTGGGTTTGAACCCTGACTCCACAAGCCACTGGCTAATTCATAGAAAGCCTGTGTGAGAATTACAGGGCCACCCGACTGAGGGTCTGGTGCAAGGACTACAGAAGAAAACCCATGCAAAGCACTCTACAGTGTTTGCAGGACAGCGGGCAGCCAACAAAAGTTGGTGAGGTGGAGCTAAGATCTGAGGAACAAGAAGGCAGGAGCCAGGTGAGGATGCGGCAAGGGAAACCTGCAGCAGGAAGAGGGAACAGCACGTGCAAAGGCCCCGTGGCAGGAAGAGGTATGATCAGCTTAAGGAACAAGGTGGTGCTGGGGGGGGGGCGGATGGAAGTGTCTGGCCAGAGGTTGGTGGGGGTGGGGCATGAAGGAGAGAGGAGGCCAGATCTCAAACCAAAAACCTAGACCTTAACCGCAACACCCCCCCCCCCCCCCCCCCCCCCGGGCCTCCTCCGTGGGATCCGGGGATCCGGGGATCCGGGGATCCGGGCGGAGGAAGAGCCGCCGTCAGTTCACTTCCGCCCCCAGGCCTAATCAATCTGGCTGGCGCACGCAGGGGATGGAGAGGCTGCTCCCTCCTTCTCCACGGAGGTGGCTGCAAACCTCGTCTCCCTGGAAACCGGAATAATCATTGGAAGTAAGCTCATGGCAACTCCGCTCTCGCGCGTGGGTGCCACGCTATTACACAAGCCGCTTTACACACCGTCCTCCTGGAGCCTGTAACACGTGTGCCCCAGGCCCGCTCTGCCCGCTTTCCCGGCCAGTCATCTGCCGAGGCGCGGGGCGGACGAGGAGGTTCGGCTGATGCTCCGAAACCCGCGCTGGGCGCTAGAAACACGGCGACAGCGGCTCCTTCCCCGCCCGGCGGCCGCGGCCGCGGCTCGAGTCGGTCCCACGCACGTGTCCGGGGAGCCGCGCCGAGGGCCTTCGAGCTGCGTTTACGGGCCGGGGCGTTCCGTGGCTGCGGGCTCCTGCGCGCGGGCTCGCTGCCCCCGACCCGGGCGCCTCGGGGCTCGGGCAGGAAGGGGCGCCGCCCGCGAGCTGGGGGAGCCCGGGGGCGGCGGGGGCCGCGCGGCGTCCTGCCCCCCACGCGCCCGCCCCCGGCCCCCGCGGGCCCCCCCGCCGCAGCCGCGCCCGCCCCCTGGATGCGGCGCCAGGTTGTTCAGCGCCGCGGCCGGCGGCTCCCGGCTCCCGGCTCCCGGCTCCCGGGCTCCAGGCCGCAGCCGCAGAGGGGTCCGCCAGGGCCGGTGTCGGGCGGAGGCGGAGGGCCCGGGAGGCCGGGGAGGGCCGCCGCCTGCTGCCCCCGCCCCCGCCCCCGCCCCCAGGCGCCCTCCGCGGCATCACCTGTCACGCGCCCGAGCCCCGGGGGCTGTTCCGGCCGCGGTCCGCAGGGGCTCCGTGGGGGCTGCGCCTGAGGCCTCCGCGGCCCCTCCCCGCCCCTCCCCGCCCCGGCCCGGCCTCCCGCACGGTCGCCCCCCCCCCGCAGGCCCAGCCCCTCCCCGCCCCCCCCCCCACCGGGCTCTCCCTTCCTGCGTCCTCCGCCTCCGCCGTGCTGCGCCCCGGCTCCCCGCCCCGCCGGCCCCGGGCTCCCCTCCTCCTCTCCCGCGCCCGCAGGCTGAGTCCCTCCGGCTTCCAGGCCGCGGGCGGGCGGCGGGCGTGGGCCGCTCGCTCAGGGTCCCGGCGGGGGGGGCGGCCCGGGGGGCGGGCCCGGGGGCGCCCTGCGGGGGGGCCGGCGGCCGCGGGAGGGGCGGGAGGGGCGGGAGGCGGGGAGACGCGGGGGGCGCTTGTCCCCGGGGAGGCGGCGGAGGGGCGCCCCGGGCCGCGGGGGCTGCGGCGGGGGAGGGCGGCGCCGGGCCGGGCGCGCGGGGCGGCGGGGAGGGGCGGGGACGGGCGGGGAGGGGCGGGGAGGGGCGCGGCGGGCTGGGGAGGGGGCGCGCGCCCCGCGGTCCTGCGCCGCAGCGGCTCCCGGCGCGGGAGGCGGAGGATGCGGACTCCGGCGGCGGCGGCGGCGGCGCGGGCCGGGGAGGACGCGGGAGGATGAGGAGGAGGCCGGCGGTCCGGCCGCGCGGCGCCGGGAGGAGGCGCAGGCGGCGGGGGCGGCGGCGGGCGGCGGCGGGCGCGCGGGGCGCGGGCCGGCTCGGGCGCGGAGGATGAAGTGGAGCGTCCGCGGGGCCTGCGCCGCGCTCTCCTCCTGCCTGCTGCTCGCCTGCGCGCTCAGCGCCGCCGCCGTCGGCCTCAAGTGCTTCTCGCTGGGCTCGGAGCTGCGCGGGGAGCCGTTCCGGCTGGGGGCGGCCGCCGGCGCCTTCTACTCGGGGCTGCTGCTGGCCGCCGGCCTCTCGCTGCTCGGCGCCGCCCTGCTCTGCTGCGGGCCCCGGGACGCGCCGCTCGCGGGGCCGGCGCGGGGCCCGGGGCTCGGGGCGGCCGCGGCGCGCGCGGGGGCCGCGGAGGCCGCGCCGGGGGAGCCGGGCAGCGGCGCGGGGCCCGCGGGGCCGGCGAAGAGCCACAACCTGCTCCTGCTCGGCGTCCTGGTCTTCATGCTCGGGGTCCTCAGCGCCTTCGCGGGCGCCGTGATCGACGGCGACACCGTGTCGCTCGTGGAGCGCAAGTACTCGCACTACTGCCTGCCGCCCCGCGCGCCGCCCGCGCCCCCCGCGCCCCCCGCGCCGCCCGCGCCGCCCGCGCCCCCCGCGCCCCGCGCGCGCAGCGCCCTGGACAGCGCCACGTCCGCCAAGTGCCGCCAGCTCAAGGACTACCAGCGCGGCCTGGTGCTCTCCACCGTCTTCAACTCGCTCGAGTGCCTGCTGGGCCTGCTCAGCCTGCTGCTCGTCAAGAACTACCGCGCGTCGCAGGCTCGGCGCGGCCGGCGCGGCCGGAGGAGGGCGGCCCGGGCCCCGGCGCGGCCCCGCGGCGGCCCCGGGCTCCGCGCGCAGCCTGCGGCCTCCCGGGCGCGGCGGGGCCGGCGGGGCCGGCGGGGGCGGCGGCTGCAGCCGCGGCCGAGCGAGGCGTCCATCCTGGCGGCCGAGGACTCGGACCTGGCGGCCCCCGGGGACTGCGCGGGCCTCGCGGCGCGCCACGCCGTGTCCTACATCAGCGTGGGCGTCCTGCACGCGCGGGACGAGGCGGGCGCGGAGGTGCGCTGCGGGGGGCACCCGTCGGTGGAGCTGCCGGGCTACGCGCCCTCGGACCCCGACCTCAACGCCTCCTACCCCTACTGCTGCCGGCCGCCGTGCGAGGCGGGGCGCGCGTGGGAGCCGGGCCGGGCCTGCTGAGCGCCGGGCCACAGGGACCGCCGGCCACCGACCACCGGCCACCACGGGCCACCACGGGCCACCGACCACCACCGGCCACCACGGGCCACCGACCACCACCGCCGACCACCGGCCCCGGCCCCGGCCCCGCGGCGAGCAGGACCCGCGCGCGCTGCACTCCCAGGGCCGCCCCGGCCCCGCTCGCGGACGCCCCCGCCGCCGGGGCCGACCCTCCGCTGTCACCATTCCCGTGTCTGGGAGGTTTCCCTTCTTCTCTGTGTCTGTTCTACCCGGATTCCATTTTAAAGTTTACAATAAATGTCTCGGGGTTGCCTCGCCCCCAGCGCACTTCTCTGTGGCAAGTCCGGTCCAGGTGAGAGCTCAGAGCCAGGGCGGCCCCGGAGCAGGGCCCAGGCGGCGCCAGGACGGACGGAGCAGCCGCTGCCGTGGGGTCGGCCGCCGCTAACTGCGCCCAGCAGCAACACTTTGTACACGGATGTGCCTGCTTTTGTTGATACTTTCTTACTGTAAAGCTCTCCATAAACGGTGAAAATGTTTGGTAAATTTATTGCAATTTAAAATTGGTTAGTTCCTTTATTAAATCAATTGCTATGTTATGGGAGATACTCCTCCGACTGGACTTAGCGGGTGTGTCCACACACGGTCTCCCGCGATTTGGTCAGACGAATGTTGAATTGGAGCAGTTGCGTGTAGCGCTGGGCGGTTGACTCCAACCAACCTCTCCCTAAAGCGAACTTTCAGACGTTTCTTTTTCTGGAAGCTGGCGGTGGGGTTTCTACTGCAAAGCGGAGCTTATTTTTGGTTAATATATATGAACAAGCCAATCCTATTTTGGAAGTTCACAGTCATAGTTTTTCTGGCAAAGATTATTTTCCTGTCGATTAATTCATTAATCCGGTGATTTTGCATATTACGGCATTTCATCTGAAACACACCCCTTAAACAGCCTTAATTGATGTGAAGGTCGTACTTTTACATCCTTGGGATATACATGTGTGTGCATACTTACACGCACAATATGAAATGCATGCCAGGTGACAGCAAAATATGCTTCCATCCAGTCTGGTGGGCTGGCCGGGAGCCAGGCTGCCTCAGAGCCTTGGGGGAGAAGGTAGTTCAACTGCATGTGCTGCAATCGTGGCACCAGACAGCAACGCTGGTGATTCTTAAGGTGCTTGGAGCAGAGCCCCACCCTGGCTCGGCCTGAATAGTGTGCGCCTCCCAGGAAGGGAGATGAGGACACACCCGGTGCTCTGCCGGGAGTGAACACCACACGAAAACCTTTCAGGTGACAAAAGCTAAATAAGTTATGTGCAGTATCTTTATGGTGCATAGGGGTTCACTTCTAACTGTGGGAGAGTATCCGGATTTAGGGACGGAGGTGGAGTTTCCAGGTCTAGGCTCTGGGATGAGACTTCTTCTCAGCTCCCAGGCATCTTGCACAAAGCCAGAGTTCCCAATTTCTTGACAGTCAAGGCCCCCATCCCAGCTGGGACCTGGCCAGGCGGCCCGGCTGCACTGGGAGGCTACTAGAGAGAGGAGGCCCCACGTCCATGCAGAGGAGTGGAGACCTGTCACCCGTCAGCACCTGACCCACGGAGGTGGCAAATCCATCGTGCCGATGCTTGGGCGATTACTGTGGAACATGGGGGATCTGATCAGAGGCAACGGGCCAGCGTTTCCTCCTTGTTATGTTGATGCTACCTGAGCAAAGAGGATGATTCATAGCCGGTTTAGTAGGCGCTCATCCACAGTGCTCTTCAGATATTGGCCCATATTCAGCCTCTGGACTCAGCCAGGCTGAGGGCATGGCCCAACTAGTCTAGTCCCACCGCTGGTCCTCACAGCCTGGCCCCTCTCATGCCCCTGCGCCACCAGCCCACTGGCCATCAACCTTATGCAGAAAATGTGATAAGCGGCAGTGAAAGTGGCTTTTTTTTTTTTTTTTTTTTTTTTTTATTCATGAGAGAGAGAGGCAGAGGGAGAAGCAGACTCCACACAGGGAGCCCCATGTGGGACTCGATCCCAGGTCTCCAGGATCAGGCCCTGGGCTGAAGGCGGCCCTAAACCTCTGAGCCACCTGGGCTGCCCAAAAGTGGCTTTTAAGATGCTTTTCATCATCTACCTAAGTCAAATCAAGAAGGAATTGCCAGGTGTTTTCTGCTTCCTGAGCAGGGACGCTCCGCACTCCCGGAGCAGAGATCTCATAGACAGCTGCGAGGCTGGACTCTCCCACCCCCACCCCCCACCGAACCTACACAGCAGAGGTGGCTAGGCCAGCGTACCCTGGGTGGGTGGGCACACGGCAGGAGGGCCACTGGGCAGGGACCACTTCCACAGAGCAAAATGCATGGACATAAGATGTCAGACTGTCCAGAATCCTTCTTGTTTTCTTACATCTTAAATCCATCTTACGTGATTTGCACAGCTTAAAATTTTATATGCCTTATGAATCTTTTAAATTTGCAATCAAAATCAGTGACCTCTCTAAAGTTTCAGAAATTTCTTGGGATAGAACAGAAGGCAAAAGGAGGAGGTGGTGGTGGTGGTGGTGGTGGTGGTGGTGGTGGTGGTGGTGAGAATGAGGTGGGGGGGTTAGGGTTAGGCTGGCGCAGGAGCCAGCCGGAGCATGGGGCCACCTGTGTGGTCATCTGGCCAGGGCAGCAGGGAGCATCTGGGGTGCGCAGACAGCTGCTTTTCCCCTGGCGAACTTCTATGTGACCAACAGACTAGGTGAGAGTTTTAAAGATGCAAGCATTTCTAAATCCACGAATATTGTTAACTCCACTTTAAAGAGGCTGATATAATAACGTGGGATACCGGGGTTTTATTTTTTAGAGTTTGTTAGAGGAAATAAAATCAGGTCTCCCTAAACTTCCATTGTTCCAAAGATCAGTACTCAGGGAAATGAGTGGGGAATTATGGAAGCTACTGAGCTTCCTTCAGAATAAGGGACCTCTCTTGCCCTGCTTGACGGGCACCTGCTTCGAGGCACTCACTTCTCATGCACGTCCATTCCACTTCCTATAAGTTTTAGTTGTTTAAAATTGATTCCTTGTGCTCCTTAGAAAATAATGTCAGTCCCTGGGACTTTCTTAAAATGGTCTTACTCTGCTTCTCAGAATCATAATGAACGCCTGGGCCTGGTGGAGGCCAGATGGGAGTTCGTGATTATGACAAAGTACCAGAATTAAACAAAACACGTTTTAGCGTTGTTACATGGCTTAATGCTGAGTTCGTAAGTTATTATTTTAAACATAAAGGTTGTTTATTTTTAAGGGAATATTTTAATTAAGATAACAAATGAGGTAGCCACCAAACCAGGCATGTTTACTTAGATGGATCAACAGGCCCTCCCAGGGTCTCAGGTATCTTTCCTTTGTGAGAGGCAGTGGCAAATCTCAACCACACAGTTGAATTTTTGACTGAAATTCAATTAAGTAATCATTTCATTTAAAAAACCAGTCAGATAGCGTTTGTGATGAAGATCACACAGCTGGCGGTTAAACATTTTACTCCTGGCTGGTGTCATGACACAATACAGGCAGAGGCCTTGAACGTGCGCACACACACACACACACACACACACACGCATGAATATAGGCACACGCACGCACACACAAACACAAATGCTTGTGCACGCACGTGTATACACACTATACATGTGTGCACATGTAGGCACGTACACGTGTGCACACACATGCACGGGCACACATGCAAACGGACACACATTGCCTCATGGGAAGTGTCTGAGGGTCAGGCCAGCAGCCCTGCCCGGGGTGTCCGGGGTTGTCTGAGTTGGAGAGGCCTGATTCTGTAGACCGGCAGGTCCCCTTGCAGTGTGGTAGGATTTGCACGTGGGGAGCATGTCTTGGAGGGCACCTGGCAGGTATGCACACTTTGTCACGTGCAGGGGGAGGAGACTGGGGTGGACCCTTGCCCTATGCGAGCACAGCACCGCAAGCCACGGGAGAACTGTGCTGGCACCGGTGCCTGTGGCGTGGGGCAGGCTGAGCCTTTAGGTGCTTGGGTGGGTCTGTGTGGTACAGATACTGCCACGGCTTGGTGGGTGCTGGCCTCTTTGGTCTCACCTTCGCGTCAACTCCACCTCTGAGCAAGGGCTGCCTGCATATTACTGCTCCAAAGCACTGATTCTTTATCAAGAAAGAAAATTAAATGACAGAGACCTTAAGAAAAGCGAATTCCATAAGAGTACGTATAACCCTCATATACCTACAGTCCTCGTTCTTACATGAGATAGAGGCAGTAGTCTAGTGTCAACTGGTTGACTTTCCAGATGATTCAATATCTGCTTGATTTGCCTCTCTTTAACACAGTGATTGACAGGAACAAAACACCCACAAAATGGGGAAAATTACCTTAGGAAAAGAGTATCCGTGAATCACTGTGTCCCCAGTCTGAATTCTTTAAGAACTTCCTGGGGTGGCAGGAGAAACCCCGGAGGTTCCCAGAGCTGTGTCTATAACAGTTGTCTGTTTAGGGGGATCCATTTACACGTGGGAGGTTCGTCTAGGGAAGGCCTGATGTCTGTTCTGCGTTTTTATCCGCCATTGATCCTCCACGGAATGTCAATAAGATGTCTTGTCACTTCAGGATCAATAAAATTTGTGTTACAGCACAACACATTCCTCCAGACACACCGACAGCAGTGCTTTGCTCCCGGTCTTGTCCTGGCCCTGAAGGCTGTGGCCGAGCAGGGCCAGACCTGGGGGGGATTCGAGAACCGTCCGGGGCCACCGAGCCGCTGGCCCGCTCGGCCGCTGTCCCGGCGCTGCTCAGGGCGCCCGAGCCGTGCCCAGCTTACCTGCCTTTGTCCCCGGCACCCGGTCCCCGGATTCGGCCTTGAAGGCCTGGTGGCCCTTACCCTGACCCTAGCCACCGGCCAGTCCCCTGCGCGCGCTCCCGGGCGGCCCTTCCCCAGCACACGGATGTCGCCGTCCTGCTCGGAAGCGCGCTGCCAGGGCTGCTCTTTTCCCGAAGGGCAGAGACCCCGGGATCCCAGATCCCGGGGAGGAGCCCTCAGGCCCTCCGTGAGCCGCCGCAGGGGCTGGCGACCCCCAGGAGAGGCTGCTAGCGGGGGGCCTGTGACCAGGTGGTGCGGCAGACGCCGGGTGCGGGCGCGGCCCAAGAGCACAGGGAGCGGCTGGAGCAGGGCGCGGGCTCCACGCTCCCGGCGTCCCCGCGGCTCCAATTCGGTTCCCGTGGCTCCTGTCACAGAGCGCCACAGCCTGGATGGTTTCAAAGGGACAAATATTTATCTCTCCCACTCTGAGGCCAGAAGTCTGAGATCAAAGTGTTGGCAGGGTTGGTTCCTCCTGGAAACTCTGGGGAAGAGTCGAATCCAGACCCTTCCTGCGGCTTCTGGCGGCTGCCCGCGATCCTTGGTGTCCCTTGGCTTGTACGCTCGACGTTCCAGTCACTGCTTCTCCTCTGCTGCGCGCGCCCTTCTCCGTGTCTTGCAAGGACATTCTCATGGGGTTTAGGTCCCACTGCAATCCAGTGTCATCTGCTAACAAGGCCATGATCTGGGGGGACCAAACTTTTGGGGGGACCATATTGA
The DNA here is from genome assembly GCF_048418805.1 of Vulpes vulpes. Classification (NCBI taxonomy): domain Eukaryota; kingdom Metazoa; phylum Chordata; class Mammalia; order Carnivora; family Canidae; genus Vulpes; species Vulpes vulpes. The sequence goes on from NC_132793.1 coordinate 139,887,597, forward strand.
ACCGGCGCAGAGCTCTGATGAGATTTGTGGTTTGCTCATTCTTTCCTGCGGGAAACATTTACGCCTCTCCGTAAGGGGTAGCTGCTGAGGACCTCAGAGGACGGGTACTCCCTCCCTGGGACGTGCTGTGCAAGGACGAAGCTGTTGGAGCCCTCATCAGACCACGGGTATTTACGGACCTAAATAGATCATCCAGATGAATAGTCCAAAAAAAGCCGAAACATTAAAACTAATTGCCCAAGGGGAAAAACTTTCTGAAAATAAGTCATATTTGGTTTATTTGCAAATATTTTGAGATAACAGCCACAGCAACTGCATTATTTTGCAAATCCAGACGGGCATATGTCATTCTCCTCTCCGTGCAGGGTTGGGGCGGGAGGAGCCGCAGTGCCTGGGATGGGACGTTGGGGGGGTGGGGCTGCCAGTCCAGCTGGGAGACAAAGGTTTCAGGACTCCAGGAGGTTTTGGAAGTGACCTTCTGTGACAGGGATTCCTCTAGGCCTCTGTGCCTCAGGCCACTTGCAGGACCTTGGGGCAGCCTCTGCTTATTCATCTTAGGAGCTTTCTTGCTGCCTACTGTCTCGCCTCCCAGCCCTGGTCCATGCAGTTCTTTCTGTTCATGCCCGTCCTCTGTCCCCTGAACCTGTGTCCCCCTGTTCTGGCTCACCTAGGGCAGCTCTGCATTCCCACACTCGTCCTAGCAGACAGTCCATGGGAGTCCCTCTCATCGTTTTGGTGTGACTTGGGTTATTTTTCCCTAAATGCACTTCTTCGGTTCTCCACTGTGGAGCTGCCCCAGCCATGAGCTGTGCTCGCCGCTCACTGCGCTCCGTCACTTCTCTCCCAACGCCATCCGCTCCTGAGGCTGGGGAAGGAAGGCCCTAGCGGCTATCAGAGGCTTCGTCCTCACTTGCCCAACCAGCAAGGGTTTCTGAAGACCTCAGGCCTGTCCCTGGGACTCCAAGAGGACCCCGGGGTGCACACTATCATCCTCGTCGGGGGCGTGGGCATCGCCTGATCACGGCCAACGAGTCTGGAGCACTGGTATGGGCCAGGCACCTTGGGTTCACTGCCCCGTTTAGTCCTGGAAACAATGACTTTACAGGTGCGGAAGCTGAGACTTCGGGAACTCAGTTCTGCCCAGGAGGGAGCCGGTGTGAGAGCTGCCATCTGAACTCAGTCTCTCCTGGTGCCCGAGGCCCCTCCTTACTCCAGCCTCAAGGTTCTGTTTCCAAGCGGCATTTGTGGGAGTTCTTAAGCCCAGGTATGGGGTGGGCAGCATGACGGTCTCCATGTCCTTCCAGACCTCTGGGTGCTTACCGCCAACCACCTGCTCACTGCCCCCTTCAGGATCCCTTAGGACCCTAACCTCAGCCTTTCCCCCAAATTCGGCATCTTCCCTTCCTGGCTGAGCTGGCCCGCCTCCACCCCTATCACCCACCCCGGAATCCTGTCCACATGCCCTGCACACACCCATCTCTATGCTCTTCAACTCAGCAGCCTGCTAACTCAGCTCTTTGGGTGTTTCATTCAACAACTGTCAGCTGGGCCAGACGCCCGGAATTCCAGAGGGCGCCCCACACTCCCTAACCTGCCACTCGCGTGGATTCAAGTGTGCACGCTCACTCTTGGGAGAACTAGAGGGTAAAGAGATTTTACATTCTTTCTTTTTTTTTTTTTTTTCACACTAAGTCAGGAAACCTGGCTATATTTTACACATAGAGCGGATCTTAGTTTGGACCAGCTGCATTTCAAATGCTCGATAGCTGCATGTGGAGAGTGGCTGCCTACTGGTCTTGGAATAGCCTCTTCTCGTACATGTTTCTTTTATTTTGATTAAACGTAAAGTATTGCCTAGAAATTACACACAGGAATCCACTATTTAGATTCAGTCTGCAATTCCAAATTTTAAAAGTTTAAAATTCCCCATATTTGGTCCATATTTCTCTTTTATTATTTTTAAAAAGGCTTTATTTATTCATGAGAAACACAGAGAGAAGCAGAGACACAGACAGAGGGAGAAGCAGGCTCCCTGTGGGGACCGGATACGGGACTCGATCCCAGGACCCCGGGGTCACAACCTGAGCCCAAGGCAGAGCTCAGGTGCTGAGCCACCCGGGCACTCTTTTTCTTTTACTTTTAAATATATAAAGTAGGGGCAGCCCCAGTGGCACAGCGGTTTAGCGCCGCCTGCAGCCCGGGGTGTGATCCTGGAGACCCGGGATTGAGTCCCACGTCAGGCTCCCTGCAGGGAGCCTGCTTCTCCCCTCTGCCTGTGTCTCTGCCTCTCTCTCTCTTTCTCTCTCTCCCTCTCTCTGGATCTCTATGAATAAATTTTAAAAAATCTTTAAAAAATGTTTAAAAACAAACAAATAAATATATATATATGAAGTATTACAGGAGCAGCCAGAGCTCCCTCCTTGTCCTCCGGGCTGCCCCTCATCTCAAGTTGGTTACGGATCATTCCCAGGGATATTTTTGTGCTTCTACCGCAAAAGTGTATGTCGATGCACCATGTATACAGTATTGCTTTTGCATGTTTTTGGACTTCACAGAGTGGTGTTGTACCCTATTTGATCTTCATGCAATAGGCTGTTCTGCACTCGGGATGATGTTTTTGACACTGGTTTGTGCCGCTGCCTCTACCTCTGGCGTATTTACCCGGACTGATGTATTCTGTGGTGTGGATAAACCGCAGCTTCTTTAGCATTCTCCTACTGAGATGCTCCTGGATTACTTCCTTTTTCATTTTCATAATCCACACTGCGACAGAAATCCTCTACCTGTCTGCTTGGTTCTGTAGGTCCCCTACCCAGGTGTGATCATGGGGCATGTGCATCTCAGCTCTGCCCGGAGCTGCTGGGTACTCCGTGCCGTGCAGCGTGGAGACGGGGCTTCCTAGAGCGACAGGGCCGCCAGCAGGGAACAGCCTGGCGCCCTGCTCCCAGAACCCCCTTTGTCTCCTTGTCTGTTCGGAAATGGTATCTAGCTGTTCTCACCTACATTTCCGCTACTGCTGGGGGGTGTCTGTGTTTGCTCGTCCAGTGTCTTCTTGCTTGCCCTTGGGCCTGTCCACACGCATGTTAGGTAAGACTGCACGCGGCATGCAGAGCCCTGCCAGGACGCAGACTAACACTGGGTTGGATTTGCATGTCCGTTTGGGCGGAACGCCATCCTGACGGTCGTGAGCCCGCCTGTCCATCTTGACTGGGTCTATCTATGTCTTCACTTACGTGGGTCTTCCTTTATGTCTGTCAATATAGTTTCATATTTTTCTCTGTAAGGACCTTGCATGACTTTGGTCAGATTTTCCCTGAGATGCACTTCAAGTTTTGTGGTTATTGTCGGTGCTGTCTGTTTGAAAATTACATTTTCTGCCTGTTTGGCTTCAAGACGATGGCTGACCTGGTGTGCGGATCTTGTACCCGCAAACATTTCTTCTCAGTTCTAATAACTCGTCTATTTCCAATATCATCTGTGACTATTGATGGTTTTGGTTCTTGCTCTCCCAGCCCTGTGCACGTTTTCTGGCCCAAGTTTCTTTCTAAGATCTCCCACACAAATCTGAGTAGAGTTGGGGACGACAGGACTGAAGTCACTTAGTATGGGGCTTGCCTGGGATCTTTTAGTACATTAAGGATCTTTTCTTCTGTTTGTAGTTTGCTAAGAGGTTTTTGTTTTGTTTTGTTTTTGCATAAACGGGTGCTGAGTTCCACCAGTGTCTTTGTCTCATCATCATAGTCATTTTTCCCCCCTGGATTAATCTATTATTGTGGTAAATTACACTCACGTGTATTTCAATTTTCAACCAACCATAATGCATCTCATTGCAGTCAGTTGTATTATTGTTTTGCCCTCCTATTCCATGTCTCCATATTTATAGAAAACAATGATTTATACTGAAATTCTAATTATTTCAACTTTGGGCATGATTACTGATTTCTTACTGTTGAACTTTGGGATTAGTTTCCTTACACACCCAAATTGACACACAAACTTTTCTCCCCACACTGCCAGCAGAGTTTTGGCTTTTTTCTTTTCCCCTTTTATTTGCCAAATTATTATTCTACTTTATTAAGATCATAGACATTGTCCACAGGTGAACTACACAGTGTTCCATGGCTACATTATCTTTCTTGTTTTCCTTGAAATTAACTGACTGATGTTTTCCACAAACCTATGGCCAACTCATCCCCAACTTTTGATAAAAGTAAAAGCATTATTTCCATGTATTCAAACATGCCAAGTAATCCATGTTGAAAGAATCCAAGGACTTCTTTTCATATGGGCCTCCCTTCCCAAGTTCCCATCTACCCTGACATGCTCTTGTGGGTTTCTGCACAGTCAACATTGGGGATCTCCCCTTGTTCCTCTCATGTCCCCGCACATAGCTGCATACTGTATCCCAAGATCTTCATGGGCAGAAAGTGGGGCTGAATTCTTGTTAAGTGACACTGGTCAGTCACAGATGTTTATAGCAGCTTTATTCATAATTGCCAAAACTTGGAAACAACCAAGAGCTCTTTCAATAGGTTAATGGATAAATAAACTGTAGTACTTCCAGATACGAGAATATTAACCAATACCAAAAAGAAATGACCTAGGGACATCTGGGTGGCTCAGTCGGTTAAGCATCTGACGCTTGATTTTAGCTCAGGTCATGAACTCAGGGTTGTGAGATGGAGCTCTGCACTGGGCTCTGTGCTGGGTGTGGAGAGTGCTTAAGATTCCCTTTCTCCCTCTTCCTCTGCTTCCTCCCATCTCCCCCTCTCTCAAAAATGAATGAATGAATGAATAAATGAATAAGACAAACCAAGATGGTGTCAGGCAAGCAGACGGGCAATCATCCTATCCTCCTGGCACATGGATCATTTTTGTTAAAAAGACAAAAATAAATGAAATGAGCTAAACCATGAGAAGATATGGAGAAGCTTTAAATGCATATTGCTAGGTGGAAGAAGCCAGTCTGTCTGAAAAGGCCACATACATACTGTATGTTTCCAACTGCATGACATTCTGGAAAAGGAAAAACTATGGAGACGGTAAAAAGATCAGTGGTTTCCAAGGATTCAGGGGAGGGAGAGATGAATCTGTGGCGCACAGGGGATTTTTAGGGCAGTAAAATTATTCTGCATAATAATATAATGGTGGATACATGTCATTACGTATTGCTCAGAACTAATAAAATACTCAAGACAAAGAATGAACCTTAATGTAAACTATAGACTTTAGCTAATAATGATGTAACAACATTGGCTCACTCAATTGTAATGAGGGTACTTCAGTGATGCAAGATGGCAACAGAAGAAACTATGTGCAGGGGGGCAGTAGTATGAGAACTTCCTGAACTTTCCAATGAATTTTTATATATATCTAAAACTATTCTGAAAGATAATGTCAGCCATGTTTTAGAAAAGACAATGGTGAAGATAAAATACAATACTAAAAGTGTTAAATCAAGGAAGGCAAGAAAGAAGTAAATGACAACAGTGACAAGAAGCTAAACAAATAGACAAGTCATATTAAATGTAAATGGACTAAATATTCCAATTAAAAGGCAGAGACTGTTAGACTGGATAAGAGAACGGGATCTAAGTTTTGAGTTTATAAGAGCCTTTGATACGCTTTAAATACAGACACAGTAGGTTGAAATCAAAAGGGTGGAGAAGTTGCATGCAAACACTAATCAAAGGAAAGTTGAAGTGTCAGTATTAATATCAGATAAAACAGACTTCAAGACAAAGATTATTACCAGAGATAAAGAAGTATATTTCATAATGACATAAAGTAAATATATCAGGAAGATATAACAAATATCCATGTACATGCGCCTAATAACAGGCTTTAAAATACTTTTAAAATTTTACTATTGAATTATAATTGACAGTGTTACATTAGTTTCTGATGTAGAGCATAGTGATTTGACACTTCTATACATTGTGCGAAGCTTACCACAATACATGTAGTCACCATCTGTCACCAGACAGCATTATCACAATATTATTGACTATATTCCTTATGCTGTACTTTTCATCCCCTTGACTTATTTATTTTATAACTGGGAGTTTGTGCTCTTAATCTCCTTCACCTATTTGGCCTGTCCCTACACACCCTTCCCTGGCAACCACCAGTTTGTTCTCTGTATTTATGAGTGTTTCCATTTTTGTTGCTTCAAAAAATGTTTTTTGTTGTTTTTTAAAAAAAGGTTTTATTTATTTTGGAGAGAGAGAGAGAGAGTACACAAACAAGGGGAACTAGGGCAGAGGGAGAGGGAGAAGCAGACTCCCTGCTGACTAGGGAGCCCAATGTAGGACTCGATCCCAGGACCCTGAGTTTATGACCTGAGCTGAAGGCAGCTGCTTAACTGACTGAGCCGCCACCCAGGTACCACTGCTTTTTGAATTCCACATGTAAGTGAAGTCATATGGTATTTGTCTTCCTCTGTTTAGTGTAATTAGTACACTTAGTACCCTCCAGGTCATAAATAACAGAATTTCAATTTTTTAATGGCTGAGTAATATTCTATTGCATATATATATACCATATATTTTTTTAATCTTTTCATCAATGGACATTTAGGTTTCTTCTGTATCTTGGCTATCGCAGACAATGCTGCAATAAACATAAGGGTGCATATAACTTTTTGGATTTCTTTTTTCCTTTGGGTAAATGCCCAGGAATGGAATTATTGGACTGTATGGTATTTCTGTTTTTGATTTTTTGAGGAAACTCCATATTTTTCATAGTACTTGCATCAATTATCAATTCCAGCAATAGTGCATGAGAGTTCTCTTTTCTCCACATCCTGACCAACACTTGTTATTTCTTGTCTTTCTTATTTTAACCATTTTGACTGGTGTAAGGTGACATCTCATTGTGGTTTTGATTCGCATTTCCCTCTGATTAGCAATGTTGTCATGTGTCTGATGGCCATCTGTATTTCAAAATGCATTTTGCTTTGCAAAAATGTCTGTTCAAGTCCACTGCTCATTTTAAAATATTTTTTGGTGGGGAGGTGGGAAGCACCTGGTGGTACAATCAGTTAGGTGCCTGACTCTTGGTTTCAGTTCTTTTTTTTTTTTTTTTTTTTAAGTTGAAAAACCATTTATTTCACTGGAAAAAAAAAGTTATCCAACTCTATGTGTCTACCCGCCACAAGCCTTGGGGCCAAAAAGACTCAGGAGCAGTGACACTCTCATCAAGGTCATTCCCAAGTCCAATACCCACTGGAAGCAGGAGGCGGGGAGACAGCACAACCCCCACCAGTTTCTGCACACAATGAGGCCTGCTGGGAGAAGAGAACATAAATGGGAAACTACAGAAGTACTGAAGAACAGGAAGAACAGGAAAATGGGCAGGAGGGAGGAAAGGAAGAGGTGGTCTGAACTTAGCAAGGTAAATCAAGGTCCACGGTTCCTGAGGGACTGAACGTACAGAGCCGAGAACGTCCCGGGGACGGGGTACCACGAGGGGTGTATTCTCATGCACAACCGCAGCTCGGAATTTCAGCCACGCACATCCCACCTCAAGCCTTAAAAGGCCGAATACCGCGCCGATCCGCATACTGCTCCATGTCGACAGGGAATTCCGCGTGGCCGCGAGGCCTGGGACAAGTCACTCTCATGCCCGTAACCGTAGCCGTCTCCAACAGAGGGGACTGGGGCTGCAGCGCGACGCAGGGGGCTCCATCCCGCCCGTAACATGAAGTGGAAGCTGCAGCAGCAGCAGCTCCTGAGGTCGGCAACAGGTGTCTACCGTAGGGATCGAGAGAGGTGGAGGGGAGGTCACTGGCCATGGCTGTGTTCTGGACTTGTGGCCGCTGGGACAGGGTCTGCTCTGCGTGATTATACGCAGAGGCAGCTGCAGCCGCCACTGCCTCATAGGACCGGGCAGCCCGGCAGCGCTCGTCGGAGGCATGAGCGCTCCGGCTGTGACCCAACGAATCCCCATAGCTCCTGGTGTAAGGTGTACGCGCTGCTCATCGTATTGCTCGGTAAAGTCCGCCACTCGCCCGAACGATCCACCGGACCCTCTTTGGACCAGTGCCCCTCTTTCCCGCACCGAGAGCAGCCGCTCTGGTCTCCCATCCCGGGTGCAGTCCTAAGCCGGCTGGTGGACAACTGCGCGTGCATTCGTTTGCCTTGAAACTCTGTGTTGTCAAGGCCCCGATGGCCTCCACTGCATCCTCTGCCCGCTCCATGTGCACGAAGGCATAATCTTTCACGATGTCACATTCGATGACTGGACCAAACTCCTCAAACTTGGCCCGAAGCTCTTTGCTGGTACAACTGGGACTGATGTTGCCCACATGTAACTTTGTGGAGGTTTTGCTCTTATTCTTGCTGGCTTCCACATTGATGTTCACCCCGTGCAGCTGGTAGTGGTGCAGGTTGCGAATGGCATCCTCGGCTGCCGTCTTGTCCTCTATGTGCACAAAGCCGTAGTTCTTAATGATGTCACACGCCAGCACCTTCCCATACTGCTCGAAGAGTGAGCGGATCGCCTGCTCTGTGGCCTCCCGGGGCAGGTTTCCAACGAACAGCTTAACCATCTCGACGCAGCCGAAATCAGCAGGGGCCCTTCCTCGCGGCGCAGACGCTTCTTGGTTTCAGTTCTGGTTGTGATCTCAGGGTCGTGAGATTGAGCCCTGTGTCAGGCCCTATGCTCTGGCCATCCCCCCACTCCCACCCCATGCACTCTCTTAAATAAACAAATATTTTAGAAAAAAATAAAATATTTTTTGGTATTGAGTTGTATGAGTTCTTTATATATTTTGGATGTTAATCCCTTAACAGATACATCATTTGCAAATATCTTCTCCCATTCAGTAGCTTGCCTTTTTGTTGGTTTCCTGCACTGGGCAAAAGCTCATTTGCTGCAGTCCCCATAGTTTATTTTTGCTTTTTTCTTTTGCCTGAGAAGACGCATCCTGATATGCTGAGAGCATATCTGAGAAATGCTGCTACAGCTGATAAAGATTATTGCCTATGTTCTCCTCTGGGAGTTTTATGGTTTTAGGTCTCATATTTAGGTTCTTAATCCATTTGGGGTTTATTTTTGTGCTTGGTTTAAGGAAGTGGTCCTGTTTTTTTTTTTGTTTGTTTGTTTTGTTTTTTGTTTTTTGTTTTTTTTTTTGTATGCAGCTGTGTGGTTTTCCCAATACCATCTATTGAAGAGACAATAGATATCTTTTCCCAATTGTATAATCTTGCCTCCTTTGTGATACATCAATTGACCATATAAACTTCAGTTTATTTCTAACCTCTCTATCCTGTTCCATTGATCTATGTGTCTATGTCTGAGGCAGGACCATACTCTTTTTGATTACTATAGCTTTGTAATATATTTGAGAATCTGGGATTGTGGTGACTCCAGCTTTGTTCTTTCTTAAAATTGCTTTGGCTATTTGAGGTCTTTTGTGCTCCTATACAAATCTGAGGATTATTTGGTCTAGTTCTGTGAAAAATACAATTGGTATTTTCTTAGGAATTGCATTAAATCTGTAGAATTGAGGGTGTTTGTGTGTGGGGTAATATGGACATTTTAACAGTATTGTTTTGATCCATGAGCATGGTATATATTTCCATTTGTTTGTGTTGTTTTTACTTTATCAATGTCTTATAGTTCTTCGAGTACAGGTCTTTCACCTCCCTGGTTAAATTTACTTAAGGGTATTTTATTATTTTTTGGTACATTTGGAAATGGAATTGTTTTCTTCTTTTTCTCTTTCTTCTTTCTTTCTTTCTTTCTTTTTTCTTTCTTTCTTTCTTTTTCTTTCTTTCTTCTTTCTTTCTTTCTTTTTTCTTTCTTTCTTTCTTTCTCTTTCTTCTTTCTTTCTTCTTTGGAATTGCTTTCTTAATTTACCTTTTTGCTATTTCATTATTAGTGTATGGTGTATTTGCTTACAGGAAGCAAAAATTAACAGAATTGAGAAACACATAAATCCACAATTAGAGTTGGAAATTTTAGATATCCTTTTGGTAATTGAAAGAATAAGTAGAAAAAAAATTAGTGGGATGTAGGTCTGGTTGACAACAAGTACTTTGACCTAATAGTTTTAGGACATCACATCAAACAATTGCTGAATCTACATTTTTTCTCCCCTATTGCACACGGACAGTTCAAGATGAGTCAACTGCTCAGCCATAAAAATGAAGCAGGAAATATTTCACACTGAATGATAATAAAGATGCAACATATGAAAATTTGTAAAAATAGTGAAAATAATACAGGGAAATTTATAGCTTTAAATGCTTACATTGGAGAGGAAAGCTGACTTAAAATGATTCTAAGTTTCTGTTTGAAAAAGCTAGGATGGGGGGATCCCTGGGTGGCTCAGTGGTTTGGTGCCTGACTTCCGCCCAGGGCGTGATCCTGGAGTCCCGGGATCGAGTCCCACATCAGCTTCCCTGCATGGAGCTTGCTTCTCCCTCTGCCTGTGTCTCTGCCTCTCTCTCTCTGTCTCCATGTGTCTCTCATGAATAAATAAATAAAATCTTAAAAAGAAAAAAAGCTAGGAAAAAAGAAGAGAAACTGTTGTTCATGACCATATTAACTATTTGGTGGTGAGGAACCAGTTTTAAGCATTTTGCTCCCTAACATGATAGTTTGGCACTTACATGTAGACATTTTGTTATGTGTGGTTACACTGTAGGGAACTGGTTGAGGGCTTGGGTAGGACATGAACTGCATTCCCATAGTTTTCTATTTAAAACAATGGAAAATAGATCCCCAGTTAGTGTTTTAGCATGAAACAATGGATTTTCAGAATGGGTTATTAAGTGCGACATGTCCTATAACTAGAAAAAGCAATTTTAGCAAGATAAAAGAAATCTTAAATATTTTTAAATTAAATATCGTACATTAGGCAATATTCTCCTATCAAGATGACAAGAAATAACAAAGGTGCTGATGAGGATGTGGAGAAAGGGAACCCTTGTGCAGTTGGGGGAAATGTAAATTGGTGGGGCCACTATGAAAATGATAGGGAGGTTCCTCAAAAAGTTAAAAATAGAACTACTGTATAACACACCAGTTGCACTTCTGGGTATTGATCTGAGGGAAACAAAAGCACTAACTCAAAAAGATATCTGCACCCCCATGTTTATAGCAGCATTATTTACAATACCAAGATATGAAGACAAACTAAGTGTCCAGTGATGGATGGATATGGAAATCGTCACACACACACACACACACACACACACACACACACACACACACAGAATATTACTCAGGCACAAAAAAGAAGATAATCTTGCCATTTGTGACAATAGAGATGGATCCTGAGGGCATTATACTAAGTGAAATAAGAGAGAGAAACACAAGTACTGTATGATCTCACTTCTGTGTGGAATGTAAACAAAAAACCAAGCTCATTGATCCAGGAAATAGATTGGTGGTTGCCAGAGGCAGGGGTGGAGGGTGGGTGAAATGGGTGATGGGGGTCAAAAGGGATAGACTTCCAGTTATAAACTAAGTCCTGGGGATATAATGTGCAGCTCGGGGACTATAGTTTAAGATGCTACATTATATGTTACGAAGTTGCTAAGAGAGCATACCCTAAAAGTTATCATCACAGGAAAAAATTGTTAACTGTGTGGTGATGGATGTTAACTAGATTGATAGTGGTGACCATTTTGCAATACATACAATTATCAAATCATTATGTAAGTGAAAAGATGTAAGTTAGAGAGTTTTGGAAAACTTGCATCTGCCACCGAGAGCTTCCAACGTTGAAAGATTTTTCTCAGGAGACTGCTGGCAATGTGACAACTGATTTTTGGTGCTGAATGCTGCATGTTGTCAACATCTGGAAGACTTACATTAACCCAAAGAAGTGTTATTTTCACATGATACTATAGAATCCTACCTGGGTAACAGGTTAGGATTTTAATAAAGAAGAACACACAAAAGTTCACTGACACAGTTTCAGATTCCACACCGCAACTATTTTTTTTCCTTTTTAAAATAGCTTTTATTTTCAAATGGTTTAAATTTCACAAGAAGTTGCAAAAATTGTACAGGAAGATCCACGTACAGTTCACCCAGCTCCCTCCAACAAGATCTTATACAGACACAGAACTCATCAGCCAGGTAATTCTGTTACCTCAGGTGCAGACCTTAACAGGGCTTCACCTATTTTACATGCATTTGCTTTTTCTCCAATTAACTATTAAAGAACCATCATTTGTCGTGTTTTAGTACAGACTCAGAAAGAACATCAACAATGATTAGAAAGAGGATTTAAAAATATTCCTTCCTTCCATCAGAGAGGGAAACAAACCATACGAGACTCTTAATCATAGACAAACTGAGGGTCACTGGAAGGGAGACGGGTGTTGGGGGCTGGGGTAACTGGGTGATTGGGCATTGAGGAGGGAGGGCACATGATGTCACGAGCACTGGGTGTTAATTAACTGAATTTAAATAAAAAAATAAAATATTCTTCCCCTTCCCAATTACGTATCTGTGTGACAACCTCAAACACACACATGACAACAGACTGAATGCAGAACCTAACCTTCCTCAATCGCAACACTAAAGAGATGTACAAAAATGTAAAACAAAGCCACTCTCCTCCATACTTATTTTTGTTTTAGAAAAGTTATTTTTCTTAAAAATATGCTTTGTTAGGATGAAATGGGTTTGTATCTACTTTCAATGAATAGTTTTTGAAATGCCTTAATGTTGACAGATGTAATACACCCTAACCAAAGCTCCCTGGGACCTCCAGTGGTTTCTAGGGTCATCATGAGCTCTAAGCTCTGCAAGGTAAAACCCTGGCCACAGGTAAGCCTCCTTCCATGGAGTTCCCAGGTTCTCTTAAGTCCACAAACACCACAATAAACCGGAGACCTTTTTATCCATCAATTTAAACACACATATTTGAGTCAAATTGTTAACTTATCCATAAAAAATTAAAAGTTTAAAACCTTATGGAGTGATGGTCAACAGGGTAATGATTCATATTCAAACTAAATGTGTTACTTTATTTTTAAAAAGATTTTATTTACTTATTCATGAGAGACACACAGAGAGAGAGAGAGAGAGAGAGAGAGAGACACAGGCAGAGGGAGAAGCAGGCTCCTTGTGGGGAGCCCAATGCGGGACTCGATCCTGGGACCCCGGGGTCACGCTCTGAGCCAAAGACAGAAGCTCAATCACTGAGCCACTGAGGTGTCCCTCAAACTAAATATTTTAAAGTGACCTTTTAAATCACTATTTAATCTAAATTCAAGTACAGCAGTGAAAGCTATTCTTCAACTTTGTAGAATCCACAATTTTTCTTTAGAATGTTCTTGCATTTAAACAGATTTTTTTTCCATTACTCAAATGCATGAAGTGAATAGTAGACTTAAAAATATATTGTTTTTCCAGTGTCTAAGACTTTGTGTTGGTTTGATCCATGGCTGTGAAGAATACACAGATGGCAGCTGTGATGAGGATGTGCATTCCCTCATAAAGAAGTTTTGGAGAAAACACGCTCCATATAAATAAATGGTAACGCAGGGACGTCACCAAAATGATATATGCAGAGACTGGAAAAGAACAGATCAGTGCATAGCAGAAGCAAGCATGACTCAGTGCAGAGCCGCTGTTAATAAAAAGGGAAATATGTATTAGTATATGCCATTTTTGCATCATATAAGGCACAAACACACACGTAACCACTATTTTTATTTTGAAAATGACCATGGTAACTTTTCCTGAGACACCCCCCTCCCCAACCTGGATCTGATGAGTCTGGCCTAGCCGAGGGGACGAGAGCTGCAGGCACCTGCCTTGTCACACTCTCCAGTGCTACAACCTGCAAAATATTTTTGAAAACTGCACCCCCAAATTTTACATAGTTACGTTTAAAAATTATGTGCATGTACTACTATATAACACATCACAAATATTATGAAAAGAAAATCACACAGGATGAGATACAGGGTTTGTGCTGTCCATGGATCATCTGCTGGGTCTAGCCTGGGGATACTGGCCCAAGAGTGTTTGCGGCGAAGAAGCGCATTCTCAAACTTGAGCAGGCCCTCAAAGCACATGCTTGTCCTCCCTTTCTTTTCAAACCATCAACACGATCATTATATAAACCTAACCTATTCTTTAAGGAAGTTTCCTGAGACCGTGCTTATTCCAAAATGACAAGTTCTATTATCTGCCATCTTTTGCTGCTCATTCACCTCACAAATCCTCAGAGGATAGGCTTCCAGGTTCTGGTAAAAGCCAAGTTCCAGTTCTGAGGCCTTCCCTCAAACACTGTGACGATGAGCCCCTTTCTGGGGCCAGTCCACGCCACTGGGCACCGCTGCCCACACTTCCGGAAGCACGACCCCCATCACACGGGCAGCCACGCTCCCTGTGCAGGAGACACATGAGCACAGCCGTGTATGGGGCCCCGGGGTTGGGGAGCAAGCATATCCACCACAGTGGATGGTTTGTGTGCTCAGGGGAGTCTTGGTGGCGCCACGCTCACACCGGGCAGGGTCTGGACATGAAGGGTGAGCAATGAGTTCTGTGTAGGGAAGGAAAGACCCTGAGGTGGAGCAGTGAGTGTGCGTGTGGGTGTGCACACGTGCTCCACAAAGGAGCAACTCAGGTCCAGCGACCCGGTGCCACTGCCTGGTGCCACTCTAAGATTCCCCTTGGCGTACTCACTGTCCAGCAAAAGGTGGACCTTGAGCAGCCACTCAAGGCCCAAAGGAGGCCTGGCCCCTCATGCTCACAGCTCTTGCCCTCTCTACACCCTCACCCTGCCCTAACTGGCTCCTCATCTTGGGCCCTGGTGCCCATCCTTCCTTTGTGCTGGGTTCTCTGGCTGCCCACCGCTCCCTGGCAGGCAACATATGTTGCTTGCTCCTACTAGCACATCATCCTGTACCCTCGTCGTTTTGCCTGTGCTCCTCCCTGGCTCCCCTGAATGGCTGTGATTACTCCTACCCACAGGCTCTTCTCTGGGAGGCCATCCTGAGTACCTCCAGCAGACTCAGGGGCTCAGCCATTCTGACCTCATCTTTGTGACCTGCTCAGCACATAACTGACTCATGCCTCTGCTATGGCCACCAGCCCATGAGTTCCTTGGGTCCCTCTCAAGATCCAATCCATCAGGCAGAGGACCTCCAGGGAGCTGGGGTCCTGAGGTATGACTTTATTAATTTCCTCAAGGGTCACTGCTCCAATACTTGGTGAGGGAAACTCCTGGGAAAAGCTTCATGGATGAATACTTGTGGCTTATGGCTGTGCTACCCCTTTCCTGGGAGTGTCATGGAGTCTGTGCTCAGCCAAGAGCCTTCTGACCTTGCTCCCTTCTTGACCAGCGAGGGAGGTAGAGCTCCCATAGCCCTGCCCCTCCTTGCACTCCAATTTCACACATAGTGAACATCACCTATTTAGAAGACTCTGGCTTCTTCCTTCTATAACAGCACCCAGTAGGGTCACCACTCCCACAACCTCAGCAAAGAACAGCGTGCACTGTAGGGGAATGGATGAAGGCCATGCAGTCTGGCTCAGCATGGCTGTCCATACCACCAGCTCCAGATCCAAAGCCAGTTCCTGAAGCCAAGGGTCATGGACCACTCAGGGCCCAATATTTGAGCCATTAAAATATTTTTTTTCTACCATTTTAGTCTGGCTCTAGTTTTCTCTCTTGATTTCAAAAAGCGCCCCAAAAGCAAGTAAAACTTGATGTCTTAAACTTTAAAAAAAGAAAAAGAAAACCCCTTTCTAAAGTAAAAAAAAGCAGCATTCCTTAATTAGGGAAAACATCATGTAATACTCCACAGCCAGTTAAACTGCTTTTAGCTTACTTAAAAAAAATGCTTTGTCTTTTTTTCTCCCCAACATAAACAGATGAAAACTGCCAGGAAAGTCAGGGAAGCTGCTCTTCACAGAAGCCCAGGCTCTCTCTCACGGTCTGGCCCTCATGCTCCCTGGCCCATTCACGCAGCTCACCTCAGGCCGCAGACAGGGTGTGCTCAGCAGAGTCAAGTGCACTGCGGCAGATAAGCTCCCCGAGGAAGAAGGGAGTGCGCCTTGCCAGTTCGTGGCACTGATGAGGGCCGAGGCCTCCCAACCCGACCCCACCTCAGTCACAGAGACATCAAGGGGCCTGCTAGTGACAGAACCAACGGCTCAGTGCTGGTCTTCACAGGTGGAATGAGAGCCTGAACATCCCTCTGCTGACCCCCAGACCAACAGTGACTCTAAGAGGAATCTACCTACAGATGGTCCCAAAGCGTGCAGCCGAGGAAGGCACAGTGACTTATAGGCATCTCCCGTATCCTCAGGAAAAGCAGCACAAGAGAAGGGACCCCCACATTTGAGAAGCTGGCAACCATGGCAATGTGGAGGGGAGCCCAGAAGGTCTCCAGAGCAGGAAGCCTGCGTCTGCACAGCTGAAGCCTTTACTCACTTTCTTGCTCTAAACTTTGACTTGAGAGTGTCATCCCACTCACACCTACACTCCCTTTTGCCCCTTATGTAACTGTGAAATGGGAGGAGATGGTGGCCTGTGGCCATGAGCTTGGGGCAGGAGTCCAGGGTCACTGAAGCTTGGGTCTCAGGAGCTGGACTGGGGGGAGGACGAGAAGAATCCACAAAGAACATGAGGACCCCCAAGTGCTCTCCTGAGAGGTGGGGGCTGAACATGTCCGGGGAGGTTCTAACATGGGGCCAACAGCAACCACAGCAAGGGCTGCGTTTTTAATAGGGAATCAGAGGGGTAACAGGGACAGGGAGCCTCGACCTCCCTTAGGCAGCACCCCCTGGAGGACTTGGGACACAATGGGACATTCAGCAGGAACAGCGTCCTCCTAGGGCTGAGCAAGGTGCTGGCGTCCAGAAGGGAGGCTACGCCTGTGGGCACCCTGACAGACTGCACGGTTGCTCACCCCACCTCCAGCACCTGTCGGGCTCCTGATGTGGGCCGCACAACCTAGGAGGCACCACCCTCACTCCATTTCACAGAAGGGAAAGCCGAGGCCTATTTGGAAAGTGCAGCATCAGACAGCCCCACACAGCACTCAGGCCACGCTCAGCCAGGCTGGACCCGGGCACTGGGGTTACCAACACTGTGAGGCTTCTGCTTGTGAAGCTCCCTCTCCGGGAGGACCTGGGCATACATAAGAAAGCACCGAGGAGCACGATGGGCAGGAGGGTGGGGTGGGCTGCCCCAGTGGTCAGGGGCATCTTCCGGAGGTGGGAGAGGAGGCTATGGGCTGGCCAGAGGGGTGGGGCACCACGTGGGGCCTGAGGGGGCCTCTCAGCAGCAGGAATGCTGGAGGTGAGGGCATGTCTTGTCTTCATGTCCCACGTGGAAGACCCCTCCCTGCCCCCCAACTGGGCCACCAGCAAGCAGAGAAACCGAGAAGGGCTGTTCCTCCCTGTGCCCCTGGAAACCACACCTGGCACGAGCTGGAAGATCGCACCAGAAGCTGGCTACCCTCCGCAGCCTCCCCAGCCGTCCCCACACAGGTCGGCCACAGACCCACACTTGAACTCGCCTTTGACCCACATGCTGTGGATGGTTCACTCTTATTTAAGGAAAAGAAAATTGTTCAAAACCTCAGGCCCTGGGGGTTTGGAACCCTGCATCTGCAATGAGATGCTCTCTTCAAATCGCCAACCTGCCGTCAGATTTTATGCTGAAAGACAAAGGAGGAGCTTCACCTGCTGGTTTCCGAGCTCAGGAAGCTCACTAAGTGGCTGGCCCACAGCACGGGCCCTGCAAACGTGGCAAACGCTGTCAGGAACACAGCCGGGACTTCTATGTAGGTGTCCAGGCCCACGAAGCCCGCCGAGATGTCCACCGTGGCTATATTGTTGGAGTTTCCCTGGAACACAGGGGGAAGCAGCACTGGCACGGCCACCGGGAACCGCAAAGGGCTGCGTGTGGTCATGGTGACATGGACACATGGGACCCCAATACCCGCCCACTCCTCTCCCACCTCGCTCTCGGGTGTGGAGGATCAAGTGAAATGTCTTCTACCCTCAAGAAACTCAGCAAATGTAAGCTTGTGGACGAAGGCAGGTGGCCACGGGGTCCTGCTGGCAGACCTCTCGACTATCTCGATGACACACCCCCCTCACAGCGGGCCTCCTCTGACAGCAGCCTCCATGGTGCAGCTTCCCCTTTATCCACCTGGCCTGTTGCGACCTGGGCTCTCTCCTGATACCTATTTCTAGGTAGAAGCCCCTCGATAGAGACGTGACCCCAGAGCTGCTGAGAGGAGGGTCAGAACAAGAGTGCCAAGTGCTGCAGCACGGGAAGGCACAATGAGCACTAACGGTTCTGACACGGGAAGTCGCCGGAGATGCCCCAGCGGAAGCTGCCTGGATCACGTCCAGAGAGGACTGCGCAATACTGTTAGGGCAGCCAAGGCACAGGCCGCCTGCTCTGGGGCTTTACTTGCATCAACTCACTTAATCCTCAACAGTCCTGATGTGGTGCCACTATGACTCTCAGTGATCTGGTGGAAAACCGAGGGAGAGAGATCCAGAGGAGGCCAGCTGGGCCCCACACTCCTGACCCCTGTACTATCAGGAGTCTCTGAGCAGCGGGCAGGAGGAGGAGCAGCAAGCCTGCGGGTCAACTCCCAGGAAACCTGACCATGAAGGGCTGCGGGAAGGTTGAGACAAGGGGGGCCGCACTGCTACTGGTCACTGTCTGACCTGCTGCAGAGCCTGATGCACGAGGGTCTGTGCTGATTTTGGGTGCTGACGGATCGCCAGCACATACCACGGTGCTGCTGCAGGAGCACCAGTGGCTATGGGACACGTGTGTTCCACCTGCCCGAGGACAGCGCCCGACAACTGCCAGCACCACGTGCTATCACGGATGCCCCGTCACTTCCCTGTGGAATGTGCCACAGAGGGGCACACTGAACGTGAGGCTGTCTTCTCGCTCGGGGCATGACCATGGCCCCGTCAGTCTTCCTGACACCAAGGCCTCAGCGCAGGCCAGGGTGCCTAACTAGCAGCCACTTTCTCCGTTTTGGCTAAAAGGGAGCCCGCAGGAGTCTCCTCTCACGCCAGCAGGGTCTATCATGCGACCAGTCCACATGCACCAGGACATATCTGCACATATGCCAGGGTCACTCCCACGTGGAGCCCTGGCTGACCATGTACCCCTGGGGCAGGAGTGTCTGCACTCATCACATATGCTCGCTGTCTTGCACAGTGCCCAGGAGCCTGGAGAAGGGAGAGGGGTGTGGCAATGCTCCACGGTGATGGCCAAGGAGCTGATGGTCAGGTCATATCATCCAGGACTTATGGAATTCTAGAACTCCCCCCCCCCCACCCTCTTTCTGGGCTTCTGGGAACAGACAGAGAACAGTTAGGGCGGTTGCTCTTTGGGTGAGGTCAGGAGTGCCAAGAAACCAGGAGAGAAGTAGGAAGGGCAGGGAAGAAGCCCCAGGCCCACCTGTTGGCACACACAGACCACCCAAGTCCCCCAGGTCTGAATGAGGAGGGAGGACTGGTGCATACAGAGACAGTGCAGATCTTCACTGTAAAGATGGGAAGACACAACTGAGACGCTCAGGGGCTCGTGCACAGTTCCTCTGCCAGAGGGTAGGGAGCTGGCAGTGTGGGGAGCTGTGCCTACCCTTGGGGGTACTACAGGCAGCCACTAGATTGACGATGGGGCCCCCTGAACCAGAGCAGAGATGCAGGAAGGCTGGGATGGAAGTGAGTCCCTCTGAGACCAGTCCAAGCACACAGGCAAATATTGAGATCCATGCCAGAGGTGGCCTGGACTTGCCTCTGGTGGGCCCTTTAACAGTAGAGAGAAGATGTGATGACCACGGGGCCCCAAGGGACTATTGGCCGAGTGAGGACACCCAACAGCACCAGGCATTGATGGCCAGGGGAAAGGGCAGAGAGAGTTCAGTCATCACCTCATCGGGTAAAGCAATGGAACTGTGAAGTGCGTCCCTAACAGGTCATGGTAAACAGGTCCAGAACACAACCATACGCTGTATGCGTCTGTTCCGAGGTGTCCGTCTTAAATAACTAACTGCATTATCCTATCAAATATACATGAAATTTAAGCATCATTCCCCACACCACACTGAAAGTTCCTTCACTGAACAACCTTTTTAACTTCTCAATTTATGGTAAACTTTTTTCAAAGAAAAAAGATAAATGACATATAAAAAGTTAATAGACTTCTATCCACATTAATAATGAAAACCTACCTGGAAATAGAAGAATGCTTGACCGAACCAATAATGCATTATAGTGATCTCAGCTGCATCATGCCTCAGGGGCTTCCAGATGAATTTAGTCATTATAGTTTGAATCAAGAGGCTAAACACTAAGACTGGCAGATTATGTGGTCTAAAAAGCAAAGCGGCCAGAAGAACTAATCCACTATATATCTCCCATAAACCCACAGTCTTGATTGTGACGTCTGTAGCAATGACTTGAGATTTAAGCAAGTCTTTGGTGCCCGTGAACAGAATGCCAAGGACAAAGACATGAACAAAACGAGCTTCAATAACACCCCTAAAAAAAAAAGCAAAACAAGTTTGATTCATTAGCACCAGCTTGCAAAACTCAAACATACTCTTCCCATGAAAACCACAGGTCTACTTAGCTGACTAAACAAGCCACAGCACTTGCCCACCTGGGTAACTCCGTGGAAGTGGGGGTGTCTGCTTCTGTGTATCAGCCACCTTGGAAATCCCTCCCTCCCTTGCCTAGAGGCTGGCAGGCCTGTCCTCTCTGTGTGCACTTCTCTGAAGGAATTGGCTTAAGGGAAATCTCGCTCATTTGGCCCAAGGATGGCCTGGCGCAAGACTGGAGCCACACTTGTAGGGTGCCAGAAAAACTGTCCACCTGCTTCACAGTTAATTTGAAAGATCACTGCAACAGGATAAGGGCAAGTTCTGTCAGAAATGTCCATAGGTTCATGATGTTAAGATACACTTGGACATGTTCACAACCAAGCAGATTTAAGTAAGTCCTTGTGTATGTACCCACACTCACACATATACAACAGTGCAGTGCACACTCTGGGACCTGGGGACGGCAGGGCCAGGTGAGTCTGGGCTCTGCCGCTGACTGCGTCATTCCTGAAATGAAGAGAAAGGGTACCTACACTTCATAAGCTGTCCTGAGAATTAAACAAGAGAACATAGGTAAAGCGTGTGGCACACAATAAATATTAAGAATTATTAAGAAGTATTTTAGTGGCACATATGTGGTTCAACGGGTGAAGTGTCTGTCCTTGGCTTGGGTCATGATCTCGGAATCCTGGGATCAGGCCCCAGGTCAGGCTCCCTGCTCAGTGGAGAGCCTGCTTCTCCCTCTGCCTCTGCCCC
This sequence comes from Vulpes vulpes, assembly GCF_048418805.1. Taxonomy (NCBI): domain Eukaryota; kingdom Metazoa; phylum Chordata; class Mammalia; order Carnivora; family Canidae; genus Vulpes; species Vulpes vulpes. Next base: position 139,908,923 of record NC_132793.1, read on the forward strand.
TCCGCCTGCTTGTGCACATGTGTGTGCTCGCTCGCTCTCTCTCTCTAATAAATAAATAAAATCTTAAAAAGAAGGGATTATTTTAGAACCTCATTTACTATTATCTGTAAGGGATATAATTTGTGGCGCTCTACCAAAAAATTTCATTTTATGAAACACATATAGCCCTACAACATATTTTAAATAAATTTCATAAGTCAAATATCTTACATACACAAGAAAAGCTGATCATTTAAAGTAATGCTAAGTAAATTAAAATTTTAAATGATATCATTACCATAATAATGTATCTGTTTTGAAAAACTGAATTTTCCTATCTCAGATTTTCTTAGAAAGGTTTATACACTTTAAAAAATTCATTTTTTTAAAAGCATAGTTTAATTCGATCAGTCAGAGACCACTATCTGATGTGTCTCCAGTAAGTAGACATTTGCCCCGGGGCCATGCACTGGACAAGGAGCTGGGGTCAGGTACAACCCCATTGCCAATGTGTGTGCTAAGCAAGACCTGATGACCAACCCATAAAAGTTAAAGGAGGAGAAATCATCCAAGGCCTGAGTCATGAGAGGGGGAGACACACCAGCGGATGCCTTCGAGGGGTCTGTGTCCTTGCCCCTAAACCATTCAGTGCCATTCCTGCATGTCCAGGACCCTGGCAATCTGGCCTCTACTCTAGTCAAGCCTGGGCATCAGAGTAGAGAAGAAAAACCAGAAGTTAAGTGAAAAGGAAGCTGAAGAGCCACAGCCTAAACAGTGAGGAGCAGCTGTTAGGGAAATCTAGAACCTGGATGGCTCTAGGATTGGGGCAGATTTACAAGTGAGAGGGAACTAGAACCAGGGTGGATGGGGCTGGGGAATGGAAGCATTTTACGGGAAGGATGTGAAACAAGCAGTGTGGGTTAATGAAAGGGTGCATTGGCCTATGTTCTACACCAACAAGGTATATGCTGTGGCATCCATGAACGGTATGTGGTCCAAGTCCTGAGATGAGGGATGATGAGAAGAGGTGCATGGATCTGATAGGAAATGAGGCATTTATTTCTGTTCAACACTTTGAGACATAAACAAACACCCCTGCGAATACCCTTTGCCCAGAGTCTTAGACTCCAAAGTGAACAGCCTTTGAGAGGTCTTCCCACCATTCTCCCCCTACCTGACCTCCCTGCCTCAGGAGAAGGCCTGCTACCCTGCTGTCACCTCAGCTAGGCTCTTGGCATCACCTCAACTGTCCATATCACTGGCAGGTCCTGCTTCCAGGTGTGCCCCCATGCCTCCTGGCCACCTACGCAGCCCGGCCACAGCCCTCAGCTTACACCTTGAGCTTTTCTGAGAAGATGACATATGCTTTCCTTTCTCTGATTAGAAAAGCAATAAAAAAAAAAAAAATGCATGAAAAGGAAGATCACAAGCCACCTGTGATTCTGTGCCCTAAATATAACCACGACTAATTACATATTTTAGTCTTTCACACAAACATAAAAAAGTGTGTACATACTTTATAAACTGGGCTCATATGATAGTTTTATAGCCTAGCAATCCACATCTTCACATCTTCTATGAAAACACAATAGTCAGCACAAAGCTGTAACATCCCCCAGAGGCTCATCCCACTACTGTTAGCCAATCACCTTACTTTGTACTATGCATACCTGTGAATAGGTTCTCAGAGAGCTTGCCTGTCTCCTGGTTTCAGACCTCTTGTCTGGCTGCATTCCTGAGATAGATTTCTTAAGAGAGCGCCCAGGTCAGAGGGCTGGACGCACTCAAGGTTCTTAACATGTTTTACAAACAGTCTCCAGGATGGCCTCTGCTCAACCATCCTACATCACCATTAGAGAAAGGAAGCCTGCCAGTTTGTGACAAAAAGTGGCCTTCATGACTCCATCAGCACAAGGGGTCCCTCCTCACCCGCAGAGTTCACTGTAAAGTGTGGGAAAGCTGATTTTTCTGCTGTGCTTTCTTTCCCAACTGCTAGGAAGCATCCACTCTTTGTGACTCCTGTTACTATTTCTTGACTGAGCAAAACTGAATCCTTTAAATGCCTTATTTTTAGAGAATCCTTTATTTAAAAAAAGAAACCTCAGTGACCTTACTGAGTTATTTGTCTCTCTCCTAAAAGAATCAGTTCACTGAGGCATTCCTTGTTGGGCCCTAGTAACTGCTGAGATCACAATTTGCAGGAACCGACTCCAGAATTCTCAAGACAGCATGGCCTGCTTTCGTACATAAAACATGAAATCGATTTGCCAGTACACTTACTTTGAAATGTCTTTGCTGTCTTGTTGCCATGGGAACAGGACATTCCCAATGGCCGCCCGGTAGCAATAGACGCCCAGCAGGCCAAGCGCCAGGGCTACTTTTGACGTCAGGGAGCACTTCCTCTGAACCAGTGCAAAAATCACGATGAGCGAAAGGGCGGTCAGAACAGAGAGTTCAGCTTTGTGATCCGAGCTGAAACGAATTGGAAAATCCCCCAAATTACTAACAAGTATAACTGGCGATCTCAAGGATCTACATCAAGTGGCTTTCTAAGAACTGTATTAAAAATAGCTGACTTTTCTGAAAAGCAAAAAAGAAAAGAAAATCATTGGTGATTTAAATTTAAAGGTTCTTAAAATGCTTAACAACGAAGGACTGTTAACCTGAACTCTGGTTTCTCACTCCCAAACGGTCCCTGCCACCAGGTCTTCACTGGCCCGTGCAGTGACCTGTATAAAACGCTACCCAGGGGATCCCTGGGTGGCGCAGCGGTTTGGCGCCTGCCTTTGGCCCAGGGCGCGATCCTGGAGACCCGGGATCGAATCCCACATCAGGCTCCCGGTGCACGGAGCCTGCTTCTCCCTCTGCCTGTGTCTCTGCGTCTCTCTCTCTCTCTCTCTGTGACTATCATAAATAAATAAAAATTTAAAAAAAAATAAAAATAAAAAAAAAATAAAAATAAAACGCTACCCATTGGCTCCCCTGGCAGCCCCACTTCCCCAACCAGAAGTGAAGAGATTCTGGGCACACTGTATTTACCAGTGTACACTCTGCTCAAGGGAGACAAGCACGGCCTGGAGCGGTCCTCCCAGTCATTAGCACAGATTGACTCACTTGAGCATGTCTGCCCGTTCCCAGGTAGGGAGACTCTGCAGAGGGGCTGAGCATCACCTGGAGCACGAAGCTGTCACAGCAGAGCCGGGCCCCCCTCTCTGCCTGGCCCTTGCCCACCATCCTGCTACCTCGGTGAGTGTTGTGCTGGAAGGCAGGGTTCTTTTCCGTGTCATTCACCACAGCTCCAATCACAAAGCCCAGACACCCTTAGTTGTTAAGTGGATGAGTGACTATCCTGCCAAGGGGAACACACATCAATGGAGAAACTACTTGGAAGAGACTCAGAGGAAGGATGCGGCTAGTGTCAAGACGTGGACCCAAGAATGGCAGGTGGTGGCAAGGGTCATGCTGGGGCCTGGCCCTGCCCTGGTCCTCGCTCTGGGAGGCGGTCCATTCACTGTTGCCCTTTAAACTGTGTTTTATGCACTCTTCCTGGATTGATAATTGTAATAACTAAAAAACAGTAATAAGGAAGGGGAGTTTACATGCCTCTCAAGAAGCTCTGCTACAAAGGAGAAATGGGGCCACATCGCAGCCTCTTCACCAACTGATAGGAATAACTCAGGAGCATAGGGAAGCCCAGTGATGTGGGAGGGGGGCACCGTCTGATGGGAAGAGGCAGCACCCAGTGCGCTCATGGAGGGTCCCGGCTGAGGAGTGGGCACGGCTGCCCCTGGAGGGTGGGGGGTGGAAAGGCATCTGGGGTGGGAATCCCGCAGTCTCCTATGGCGCTTCACCTCGCTAGAAAAATAGAAGTGAGGCCACTGGGCTATCCCAGGGCTCTCCCAACCTCACATGCTTGGGCAGGTGCCTCAAGTCCCTTGTGCTCCCTCTCCTAAGCCAGAACAGGCCAGCAACCTCTCTGCAGGCTTGCTGTGAAAATGAAAGAGCAGGCACATGGCAGGCACCCAACAAGGCTGCCTGTGGTTGCCAAGGCTTTGTTAACAGAGTTAACACCTAGGAGAAATTTCCATCAGAAGTATTTGACCAGGGTCGCCCGGGTGGCTCAGTGGTTGAGCGTCTGCCCTCGGCTCAGGGCGTGACTCCGGGGTCCTAGGATCGAGTCCCACATGGGGCCCCCTCAGGGGGGGGGTTTTCCTTCTGCCTGGGTCTCTGCCTCTCTCTAGGTCTCTCATGAATAAATAAATAACAAGAAAAGAAAGAAAGGAAAGAAAAGAAAGAAAGAAAGATTTGACCAGAGAAATGATTTTTATAGCGTTTGATGGATATTTCCAGGTATTTTCCCAAAGGGTCATGGCAGTGTGTGGTCAGGGGTCCTCTGCTGCTCACCAGGACTGGGTTCTATCACTTCCTTTTGCGTGTCTACGTGAGCATGAGGGAACTCACACCTTGCTGTTGGACTCTAAGCTCCCTGATCACCAGGAGGGCGAGTATGTCCCTTCTCTTTCTGTTGGCACTCCCCCCCACCCCCCACCCCCGCGGTGAGGGACGGGTCTCTCGGGTCTGTCCTGAGCCCCTTTCCTTTTTTTTTTTTAAATTTTTTTTAATTTTTATTTACTTATGATAGTCACAGAGAGAGAGAGAGAGAGAGAGAGAGAGGCAGAGACACAGGCAGAGGGAGAAGCAGGCTCCATGCACTGGGAGCGTGATGTGGGATTCGATCCCGGGTCTCCAGGATCGCGCCCTGGGCCAAAGGCAGGCGCCAAACCGCTGTGCCACCCAGGGATCCCTGAGCCCCTTTCCTGTTGGTCTGTTGGTGATTTTCATACAAGTCCTTCACAGCCAAAGGAAACAAATGCCCATTCTGCTCTTTTCCCTCTACTTTAGTTTTCTAAGTCTTCATTGACAAAAATTAAAATGTGTACTACAGCCAAATGATTATTATTATTATTTTTTTTTTAGAGAGAGAGGGAGAACACACAGAGGGCAGGGGCAGAGGTAGAGAGAGAGAATCTCCAGCAGACTCCACACTGAGCATGGAGCCAGACATTGGTGTTGATCTCCCGATCCTCAGACCATGACCTGAGGTGAAATCGAGTCAAAAACTTCATCAGTTGTGCCACCCAGGCATCTTGATAATACTTTCAACTAGGTTGTTTAGCCACTGGCTTCAGGGTGGGGAAAGAGGGAATGTGGTCTCACCCCACTCCTGCCTTATCAGGGAGGAGGCAGAGAGTGACAAAACTATATCCTGGCTGCAGTTGTCATTTTAAAACTCAAAGGTTTTCAAATATAAACAATGACAGTGATTCAGCCATAAAAACACCAAAAAACATTAATTCATGGCTTACGGTCTATTTTTCCATTTTTTCAGGTCTCAAATATCACTTCTGTTCTGAATATGCAAAATAGACCTGTTTTGAAAAAGACTGTGTGTGGCCAGTCAACCGTGCAAGGTCGGGCCCAAGGCCACGGCTCATGGTCTCACCTGGTGAGCCAGTGCCCCAGGTCAGGCCGGTGGGCCCACTGCACACCCGTCTGGTTTAGTGACCGCAGCAGCCGACAACAGGTAAGTATCACCCACGGACTTGCCAACACCATCCACTTCTCGTAGCCTCTGAGAGTGTCAAGGGAAGTGAGGCTCCTAGACACTCCGTGGGGCTCTAACGTGTCACAGCCAGTGCTCCTGTCCTGTAATGCTGCTGCGGTGCGGATGAATTCCTCCTCCACGTGCGGGCACTGCTGGGGTTCACTGTCGTCCCTCAGAAGGCAGTTTCTGTAGATTTCGTGACACAGAGCCAGACACAGGGTGTTAATGAGGAAATACCAGGTCTGGTGCTCCTCCTCGATGAAACTGCTTGCACCCAGACTCAGCACGTGGCCCATGGTCCCCAACAAGATAAGAACATCTAACTCCGACCATCGTGGCTTTGGATGAGCTGAATTCTATAAAAGGAAAATGCATTTTGTGAGGGGAAAAATATAAAAATTACACAAATCCCACCACATGCTCCTAAAGTTCTTGCTGACCTGCTGTGACAGGCACTTGCTGCTCCTCCTGCCCCACATCCCCACCGCCCCCTGCCTATCCTCCTGGGGCATGGCCAGGGAGCATAGAAGCAGCATGGGCTGTTGTCATCCTGGACTGCAAGTCCTAAGCCGAGTGACAAAGAGAATAAAGATACTTAGCCCCACGCCATCTGCAGAGAGCTCACCTCCCAGCTCCTGAGCCCAGCCCTCCTCGAACCCTCACCCTTTCTCTGGGAGCCTGAGGTCTTCAAGGGGGTCCACAGTCAGTTCCTGCTTCTTGAAACCAAAGAACCCCCAGGATATATTCCACCAGAGAGTTTTCATTAAAATGGCCAATTCTATTGAAACAACAAAGTTGGCACCACGGTACTAACCCTTAAATATACTAACTGAAAACATTTAAAATTAAAGATGAGATTTTAATGACTGTCATTTGATGACTACTTAATATTTACTCCATTTATCATGCGCAGTTTGTGTAAGGTACAGAGATACTGTGGACCTATTTAGGCCCCGAGGAATCAAATGGCTCTAGGGAAACCTGTGCGCTAATGGGGAACAGAGATGTGCTACAAACGACAGCCCGTGAGGTCCTCAGACTGAGGTGAGGCAGCTGCACCGAAGGGCCAGGCATCACCTCCCCGGGTCCCTTGGGCCCCGGGCACCACGGACCAGCTGTGGCTGTCCCCCTCTGCCCCACTGCTCTGCCACCACACCACAAATAAAGGTGTCAGAGGCCAAAGAGTCTAAGAAACCTAAAGGTTTGAAAAGAAAAGGCGGGATGAGGACAGGGTCCTGGCCTCCTGAACTTCCTAGAAGGTCTACTGAGTTGATTCTTTTCTCTCTGGAATGTTCCTCCCTTAGCTGCAGCTCAAATACTTTTGGAGAGGTGTCTGATTCACATGCTGCCCCACCAGCACTGTACGGTCCCACGCTGCCCCAGTCACAAGGACTCTGTCTTTCCAACAAAGAAACGAGGCACACGTGACCTGGCAACACAGATCTGAGTGAAGCTTGGATGCTCAGACGTCAGCCCCTCTGAAATGTGGGCTCCCCTCCTTGGCTCCGCCTGACACACACCTGGGGGTTAGCAGTGTCTGATGCTGGAAGATCAGCTGGAGTAAGAGAAAATGGCCTAGCCAGAGAGCCAGTGCCCCACGTACAGGAACCAGCCTTACCTTGCTCAGGAACTTTCCATCACCAAAGGTCTTGGCAAGAGCAGACACCACCGCACAGAGCAGTGCAGAGACCAACACCATCACTCCGCCTGCTGTCAGCCACGAGAGGCCACAGAAGTAGCAGGAACTCTCAGCCGAGGTGCACACAATGACGTGAAGAGCAGAGAGAACCAGCAACGTCAAGTAAAACAGCAGAGAAAACACAGGCGACCACAGAGGAACCTCCAGTTCGGCCTTGTTGCTCAGTGCTTCCGGGATGCTGAGTAGGAGCAGGGAGAGAACCTGGGAGGGGAAAACAGCGGCAGTGTGCGCGGGGAGAGAACCATTCAGAAAAAGCCCGTCTCCTGACCTTGTGCCAGCTGTTCAAGGGTTGGAAACAAAAGAAGAAAGCCCGATAAACACGATTTCTGATGACCCGCCAAGAATGCACGCATGCAGCAGCACGGAACACAGCCAGCCACCTGATTCCTGACGATACTTGGGGCACGAGGACACACAGAGTTCAACAAAGAAGGAAACGGATATTTTTCCATTTTTAGAAAAAAAACAGTATTTTATATGCTTTACACTACAGTATTCTGGCTAAGTTATCGAATCAAGAGCTGAGCCATGACACAAGCACCCGTACCTCCAAAACCACGACAGTCCCCACCAGCATGGAGTAGATGTCGTACTGGGCCACTTGTCTGCTCAGGGACAGGCTCAGGGTCCTCAGGGCATCCAAGTACTGCCTGCGAACCTTGGCTCCCAGGTTGAAAAGGACTTCTGAGTTATTTTCCTCCAAGTACAGTCTGATCCAGTTCCCATGCAACCTCTCTGACATTTTAAACTGCTCAAATCCAGGCTCTAGCAAGAAGAGGACAAGGTTACACACACAAATCGCCAACACGTGTATCGTTTCAAAGTATTCAGTTATTCACAGCACATGGTGTGTGCATGAGGTCTGTGCCTAATGAAGACGAACGATTCCTTGGGGGTGGCCAGCAGCGCCCTGAGTAAAAACAACAGCTGATGATGCTCACGAATCCTCGGACATCCTCCTGCCAGCCCGCCACGGCCCGAGTCACAGAACAGCACACGACACGGACAGAAGTGTCTGCCCACTGCTCTGCCCTTCCTCTAGCTCCCACGCCTGGCCTGGCCTCCTCCTCCCCCGTCTCTCTCAGGCTCTCTCCAAGCTTTCCTTCTCTAACGTGCGATATAACAACCACCCGGGAGGGCATCACGTGAAGGGCCCCTGGTGTTACAAATCTTTGCAACCCGCACCCACCGTGAGGACTGGGCAGGCAGTGGCCTGATGCCGCTTTCACCATATCTACTTGCCACCTTTTACTGACAGCACCCATCTCTGACCTGCTCTCCTACTTCACAAGTCCTCTCTGGGAAGGGCCGGCAGTCCGACCCCTTCTGTTGTGATGCCAAGATAGATGATCCATCGGGAGGCAAAGCCAGGGCTGCCAGAACAGCTCCTGGATGAGGCCCAGCCCAGCTGCTGCCGGCTCCCTCTGTGGGATGGCAGCGGCGGGCAGCTCAGCATCAGGAAGCTGCCTCGCTTCCTTCTGGAGTTGGGCCCGACTTACCGGTGACTCAACTAGCCTGCACAGCAAGAACTTCCTTCCTGAGACAGCCTGGTACGTAACGTATTCTTCCAGCAGAGCCATTCCGAGGGGGTCTGGGACATGCCTGCTAGGGTTAGGGTTGCTGGGTAACCCTGAGCACAGCCCAAATGCCTGAAGCCCTGCCACTGCTGCGGATGCCAGGTGACCAAGTGCTGGTGGCCGGCATGACTCTAAGCCCCTCATGCTCGTTCTCTCCCCATGACCTGAGATGGGGATGACGACCATTCCCACTCCAGAGGGGCAGCACCCAGACACCAGCTCATGGGCTGGCAGGAGACAGCTGGGATCTAATTAGCCTGTATCTAGGATGGAAGCATTGTTATACCCCACCACCCAGAGTCACAGAGACAGGGGGGCAGCAGTGTCTATACCGCACCTCCTAGAATCATGGAGACGTGGGTACCTGTGTATGTATCCAAGTAAGTATTTACCGAGCACCAACTACATGCTATGTGCAAATACGTATAATTCCTGCCTGCTTGGGCCTGTGATCTAGCTTGGTTCTCACACGTGCATGTGAGTACAAATTGTGAAAAGTGCTATGAAGGAAATGGGGGAATATGGGAAACTGAAATCTGGGGTTGAGCATGGGGAACCTAAGGTCTGATATTGAAGCTGAAGCAGAAAGTGGCCCAGAAATCCACCAGGTGATTTATGGGGAAGAGCATCCAGTCTGTGGGAATAGCACATGTAAAGGTCCGGAGGTGAGAAAAGTCTGTTCCACTGGGATGAAAGTCGGGGGGGCGATGGGAGAGTTGTCTCAGATCGGGCTGGATATCAGGGGAGGCCTGGAAATCGATTTCAGCATCAGACATGTACCCAGTTCTGTCTCAGGAAACAGGATCACTGAGGGTACAGACCAAGGGCGTCCTAGGAATGTAAGTCCCCGTGAACGCTTCTCCTGCCAGGGACTGGCTTATGCTCATCTCACGGACTTCTTTCCAGCCATGCTCACTGCAGTCCTTAATTCTCCCTACTTGCTCCTCCTGATATAAGCCAACAACCCTCACTATGGTTTTGTTTAGTGTTTTACTGGTTGTTAGTACAGGAAAAAGTACACACATTACCAAGAACAGATTTGCAAAAGCTACTAAACTCACAAGTTACTTTTGAAAACAAAGTAAAGCTTGTCTCTAGTCTGAACTGAAATGTGCACCAGGGCGGGCCTCACTTTTCATACGGTTGCCCACTAGGGATGGACAAGGGGCTGGCCCCCAAGCTCTCCCACCGGTCAGGACACCTGGTGCCCCACTAGTCCTTGCTGGTCTTCCAAGAGCAAGTCAAGGCCAGTCTACACCTCAGTGCGAACCCACAGGCATTCACTCTACTTCCTAGTACTCCGCCATCTCAAGAAGGAAAAGTTGCCAACGTCACATTAATTGCTGCCTCACACTAGGAGTGCACCTCCTCTAAGATTCCCAAATCAGCCCCAGCACCAAACACGCTGTCCTTGATGTCCCCTGATGGTCAGATAAATTGTATAAGAAGATGGTCCCGGGCAGATGTGCTCTCTTGTTCTGGATCATTCCTACCAGCATAGCATACAAATACCCCTTAGTTTCTCCCAGCTTAAAAATAAAAACAACATACTCTGTGTTGGCCTCCGTCCACCTTACACAACAGCCATTGCCACAGCCCAGTCCCTTCCCTGCCTGACTCCAGCCCAGCTTTCTCCCAGCACTCCACGTGCACGGCTCCTGACCAAGTCGCCGAGAACCTCACTTGCCAGATGAACTGTCAAGCCTCAGCTGCTCGTTTTATCTTACCTTGAGCGGCATTCAACTTAGCTGCCCACTCCTCCCTTCCTAAAATTCTTTCTTTACTAGGCTTCCTTGGCATCAATCGCCTCACTCTGCAAGTACCCCATTTCACAAGCTTGCTCCTCCTGCACCCTCCCCCACTTCAGGAACAGTCACCCTGTTCTTCCACTGCTCTGCTGAAAATCCTGTTTTACCCTGCCTGTCTGGCTCCCCCACGCACTATATCTAGTGCATCAGGGGAGGCCTCCTTGCACTGCCACAGCCTGGGCCCGCACCCCACCTCTCCCTGGAGCCCCGCAACAGCCTTCATCACACAACACAGGGTGGAACCCTCCACAAGGGCACCTGAGAGAGCCTTTGAAAATGCAGCGCGAAGCTTTCAGACTCTGTGTGGAAGACTGCATGAGCTCCCACCTGGCTCATGACGGAAGTAAGAGCCCCTCCAAGGTCTAAATGGCCTACCTCCAACCTTGTCTCCTTCTGCCTTGCTCCAGTTCACCTGGCTCCAATCACTCTGTCCCTTGGCCATCCCCAGAGCAGGATCCGATATCTGCCACATGCTCCTTCCGTCTCTCAAAGGCCAGGCCTGCCCTGACAGCCCTTTCCCACCTTCCTCAGTACATCCTTTTTTGGAGACACTCATCACCATCTGACAACTACTGCTACTTCTCCACCTCTAGAAGGTAAGCTCCATGAGGGCAGAGGCCTTGTGTTTCAGATGCTTTTAACAGTCTCCAGCCAAAGAGGAACTTAGTGAATAAATTCCATATTTGTTGAACAAATACATTTATGAAAGAGCTTGATACAGATAATTGTATCTGTGGGTGCTGCTAATGGTGACCATCAGGGTTCTAGGAAAACAAGTACAAAGACTGATGACCTGCACACTGCGAACACAGGAAAACACCAGGTACGGTAGAAACATAGACCGTTAACTGAGTTACCTTTTTCGTATGACGGCACATTCTCTTGCAACAATTTGCTGAGCTGCACTGCATTTAAATGTAAAAACCTCAGCTGTTCTCTCACCGGTCTCCCCTCCACGGTGGGGAACAGGAGGCTGCCGACACTGTTCCCTGGAATCGGCAGGCCAAGCCCTATTGCTAGGGTTGCAGCCAAGTCAGTCTGCTGAACGTGCTTTGGACGTCTGATGTCACCTAGAGAAAAGACAACGGTTTAAGTGACAGGCTCTCGAACGTTGGTCATTCCCTCGACCTGCGATGACCATCTCTTCAGAGGATTCCATGTACATATATAGAGAAATAATCTCACTGGTGTTTACGTCAACAAATTTACTAACACTCATTCCATGTGGTCACAGGGCCTTCCTCAAAGTAGCATATGGTATGTGGGAGAGATAGCAGCACAAGAAACTCGATACTGAGTGTCAGAGCCTGGGGTGGGCACAGAGAGAGCAGACAGCTCTGCAGATGCTGAGGGATGGTTGCTTGGTGAGGACAACAGTCAACCATTCAGAGAGGTCCACAGAGCGCTGAGAAACACAGACATGAGCATCGGAAGGCACCTCTACCTGGAGAGAGTAGAATGAGGCTAGATTCAGCTGGACCGAGTTCTCTAACCAACTCCAACAGACAAGACATCTGCCTACTGATGGCCTGATTGAAGGGCTGGCCTCCTCACCAACCCTTACAAGGAGAACCCTTACAACCCTTACATCAGGACACTGATGCTTCCAAAAATACATCTGAAAACGCTCCTATCTTCATGAAAGAAGGTGTTGGTTGAAAGATGGGTTCTATACAGCATGATTTTTTTCCAGAAGGTCTTGACATCACTTCTGGAATGCCTTGTCTTTTCTCCACTCATGTGAAATGCCATTTTTTGTTACCCAATGCCCAGATCTACTGGGGTCTATTTTTGGCCTCTTGATTTTGCTCTTCTGATTAGTGTGATTAGCTCTTGCCAGCAATATTTCGAGACCTGTACTTCTGTAATACTAATACAAGGCAGGCCACGTTACATAGCGGGTTTTATGCTGTAGAAGAAGAGCATTTCATCAGAAGACCATTCTCCCCATGTAGCACCCAGGCCTTTTTCCATGGGCCCCAGCAATGTGCTCTGTACAGCTAAGCCACCTTCCACACATTCGATCAACAAACACTGACAAGACGGCCACTATGTGCCACTATTCTGGGCTTAAGGGATAGAATATAACAGAACACGTCAAGTCTCTCCCTTCATGGAGCTTACATCCTGTTGGCAGGAGGAAGTCAATAACATATACCTGCTCTGCCCTATGTGGAGGTCAAGCAGGGGAAGGATCTCCTTTCAGGACCCTCTGATGCTGGACTGGCCAGTTTCTCTTACCAGGAGGTCAGAACTCTGGGGGTGGAAAGTAGCAGGCTGGGGGGTATGTGAAATCACATGATACACAATTCAAAACTCTTTATTTTTCAGAATAATAAACACCTTAAGATGTACTTTTATTAAAATAACAAAAATTTACATGAATCTGTAGATAAAAATAAGCCTTTAAAGACCTACCAGGAAGGGTGGCATGAAGAGCTCTATGGGTCTGCTTGCCAGGAAAACAAGCATAACTGGCAAAAATGATAAAAACCAACATCACCACAATGATTTATGGCTTCTGGAAACCATCTAGGGGCATACAGCAAATGAAGACATTTTCCCTAAATCTTACCTAATCTTTCCTAAACTCGGTAAGAACAGGACAGTGTGAGACTCTTGAGGAACCATGATTCCCTCCTGCCCACTGGGCAGCTCAGTGGGACAGCCTCCACTCTGAGAGGATGCAGCAAAGAACACGGGGCTCCCTGACTCACCCCTGGGTCCCTGTGAGGGCTCTGAGCTCTCCTGGGGAGGGACAGACTGACAGCGTTGCCCATCCTCCTCAGCTATGTGGCATACAGGCTCAATCCCAGGTGAGTGGCTGAGGGCTCCCTTTTTCTGCCCAGCCCCATAGAGAATTTCTACCCCAGGCACAAAAGGCCAAAAATATTGGGGCCCACTCATCCTTACCCCAGTCTGCTTGTAGGGTGGAGGCTGCCCCCAGAAGAGGCTAGTGGAAAAGACCAGAAGCTACTACACAGACCCCTCTGAGAGAAAGGGACCACTGTCACCACCCATAACTAGAAACCGTGGCTAAGAGACTTTGCTCCAGGCAGGCCATAGAACAGAGCAAAGCTCACCACAAAAGAACTGATTTTGTCTGAAACAGAAGGTGGTGAATTCAAGCCTAGGAATGCTCCTGAAAGCAGTGGAGATTTTGGAGGTGGGCAGCTGGAGGAAGCTGGTACCTTCACGACAGCCACAAGCTAAACCAGAGGCCAGCTGGGTACTCACAGAGAGGGCCAGGGAAGAAGACGACAGGAAGAGTCAGAATCACCTCAGAGAATGGCCTCGAAAATGACCCTGCAAAGGAGCTCAAATACAAGATTAGATTGTGGAGCACATTTATTATAAGTTGTCAAAATCAGCTGGCAATGAGTAGAGCCTGACAGTGGGGTATGACAGCAACAGGGGCAATAGCCTAGCAAGCCATCAGAGAGAGAGACAGGCACAGAGCATCACTGAGATGGCTGTCACCCTAGGAGGGCTGTGCCAGCATGGAAGAGACGGCCGACTTCATGCTGCGGGAAAGACGCCACCATAATGGTCTAGCCTGCCACTCAGCGAATAAACAAGGGAATGACAATGATGACAGCCCTGGGGGCAGGGTGGTGGGGGTGGGGGTCAGCATCCAGAGTTGTTACAGTATATTATTGGAGATGGTCAGTTTTCACTGAAAACTATGAGCAATTATGCAAATTAATAGGACAGTACAATTCAGACAGAAGAAAAGGCAACAAAACTTCCAGTAAAGGGCCCAGATGCCAGAGTTTTGTAAAAGACCATCTTTCAAGCAGCCGCCGCAGACACATTCAAAGACCTACAGCAAACTATGCATAGACCACATAGGTCTGATGACAGTGTCATCGAAAAGAGAGAAATTATAAAGAAAAGAACAAATGGAAACCATAAAATTGAAAACTAATAATTGAAATGAAAAATTCACTTAGTTGCAAAATAGGAGATTCTGAACTGGTAGAAGAATCACCAAATTTGAAGGCAGATTGATAAAAATGGTAAAATCTGAGAAACAGATAGAAACTTTCCCAAACTTGATGAAAACCATTAATCTACACATTCAAGAGGCTCAATGAATGCCAAGTCGGATAAACACAAAGCACACAACCATATTATAATGAAAGTGCTGAAGACGAGAAGGGAAGCCCAGTCACGCTGGGGAGGTCTCATCAGAAACCTGCAGCCAGAAGGCAGCAGGACCCAAAGGACTGAAAGAGGGAAGAATGCTCAGCAAAACTCTTTTAAAAATGAAGCCAGAGGATCCCTGGGTGGCTCAGCGGTTTGGCGCCTGCCTTCGGCCCAGGGCGTGATCCTGGAGTCCCGGGATAGAGTCCCACGTCGGGCTCCCTGCATGGAGCCTGCTCCTCCTCTGCCTATGCCTCTGCCTCTCTCTATGTCTCTCATAAATAAATAAAATATTTAAAAAAATGAAGCCAAAATAAAGACATATCAGATTAAAAGAACAAAAAAGAAAGTACTCATTGCCAGCAAACTTGACTTATAAGAAATACTTGAATACTTGAAAACAATTGACTCTAGATGTGAACCTTGATCCATAAAACAAGCAAAGAGCATCAGTAAAGTTAACTATAAAATTGTAAAACAGCATGAGAACACATTTAAAAAGCCATTATAGAAAACACATATATAGTTCTGTCCCTGGTTTGTTACCCATGGAAATAAATGTACTGTATTTGGGGCGCCTGGGTGGCTCAGCCAGTGAAGCGTCTGCCTTTGGCTCAGGTCATGATCATGGAGTCCTGGGATTGAGCCCAGCAGGGAGCCTGCTTCTCCCTCTCCCTCTGCCCCACCCTGCTGCTCATGCTCTCTCTCTCAAATAAAATCTTAAAAATGAAAGAAGGTAGTATATTTGACAGTAACAGTACAGACAAGGTAGGTGAAGCAAAGAAAACACCACCACATTCCAGGGGCACCTGGGTGGCTCAGTCTGTTAAGTGTCTGACTCTTGATTTGGCTCAGGTCATGATCTCAAGGGTCCTGGGATGGAGCCCCAGGTTGGGCTCTCTGCTCGCTGGGGAGTCTGCTTGTCCCTCTCCCTCTGCCCCTCCCTCTGCTTGCATGCACTCGCACACGTTCTCTAAAATAAATAGATAAATCTTAAAAAAAACAAAACAAAACAAACATCTGTCCACACAAAAACTTCCCAGATGGTCACAACAACATTATTCATAACAGCTGAAAAGTAGAAACAACACATGTCTATCAACTGATGAATGGATACATAACGTGGGCTATCCGTTATGTGGCACAATAATTCAGCCTAAGAAAGGACGAAGTCCTGACATCCACTACAGCCTGGATGAACCCTGAAAACATTAGGCCAAGTGAAACCAGCCAGTCACACAAGGCCATGCACTACAGGGTCCATTTACAGGAAATGTCCTGAAGAGGCAAATCTATAGAGATGGAAGAAAGATCTGCAGTTGCTGGCAGCGGGTGAGGGGGTGGGGGTGGGGGAGGTCAGTGGGGGTGCACTTTCCTAGAATGAATACTGACTCTGAGTGAACTACTTGCAGTGCAGTCCTGGCTCCTAAGATAAGCATAATGAGACTACTGAACACAACCATGCTTGATACAAGGAAACACATGACAAAACACTGGGGAGCTACTGTTGGCACTGAGGTCAGTCACCTAAACAACCCTCTCAGGTGTCCTGCACATGCAGCTGCTCTGGCTGTTTCTGGCAATGAACCCTGTCAAGCCTCCCAAGGAGGAGATTTTAAATACCCATCTTGGAGATGAAACATCAGCACTTTAGTTCAACGACAACTGTCACATAGTCGTCTCTTTTGCTCCCCAGACTATAAGCTCCCCGAGGGCAGTTTGCCCACAGTGCCCGGCTCAGTGCCTGGCCCACCACAGGTACTCAGTACACCTCTGCTGGATCGAGTAGGAAGGGTGGTTCTGGCATAGGGCTCTCGCTCAGGCAGGGGAGCCACGAGGGACCCTGCTTTGGGTACACAGTGAAGGAGAGCCAGGTGTACAAGGCTGGTGCTCTGGTGGGTAGTGTGTGCACTCACTGGAAGGCAGGCTTCGGTAAGACAGCTAGAACAGGAAGGCTCAGTTCCCAAGAGCCAATGACATATCTTAGGAGATCAGAGGTCCAAGAGGAGGAAGTGTTGTAAAAAGATAGAAGGAAATCAGTGGAGTTTCTTCCCCATTCAATTCTCACTCAAGTGGAAGATTCATTCATTCAACAAACCTTTTTGGGGCCCATAACATACCAGCTAATGTTCAGGCCCAAGGCAGGCCTGTACCAATGAACAAAACAGACTTGGTCCTGCCCGACCGTGGCATGAGGTGCACAGGGGAGGCGGCTGTTACACGCATCACACAAATAAGTCTATAATTACTATCTAAGCAAAGAACGAGGGCAGCAGGCATAGACTACTGTGAATGATGAACAGAGGGAAGGCAATGTAGTTTCATGGATGAGTGAGATGAGCTGAAACCAAGGATGAGTGGACAAGTAGGCCAAGAGGCTGATGATGCTGGCGCTGGGCACATGGGGAAGAGCTTGTCACTTGGACAGCCCATGGAAAGGGCAGAGGCCGGGACACAGAGAGTAATGGTGAATATGGTTCAGGATGAAGCTGTGAGGCAGCAAAGAAGCCTCATGCAGGATTGTTACTTGATCCAAAGTTCAGCTACTGAAAGGTTTTATGTACGGGAGCTCAGGATGGTCTGAAATGTGGGGAGCAAGGGAGAAAGAGGGTGAAGGGGGATGCCCACGTTTCCACCTGGAAGAGTCACACCGAAGTGCCATTTGTTGGCAGGGGAATACAAGAGGGCAGATCAGACGTGAAGCTGTCACAGTTGCTCTCTACCTGTGGGAGACCCAAGTGGAGGTGTCAGACAGGCAGCTGAGTAGACAGTCTGGAGACTGGAAGAGAGGAGACAGCTGGAGGGATAAATCTGACAAGCGTGAGCCAATCATGGCATTTACAACTACAGGAGTGGACAAGATCATCTCAGGAGTGAATGTGGAATGAAACCAGGAGGCAGTCCAGGAAGTATGCCAGGGCAGGGAGCTAAGCCAGCAAAGACGACTAGATAGCAAAGTGAGAGGTGGGAGGAAAACCAGACAAATGGGAGCTACCAGAACCTGGGGTCAGAAGTGCCCAGTGGTACTGAAGGATCATGTGAGAGGAAGGCAGAGAGTGTCCAACTCAGAAATAACTGGTGAGCAAAGGCGAGCATGTTGTAAAGTGAGGAGGCGGGGGCCAGAGCTGCTCGTGTGTGTTTGGGGTGGAGAGCTGCAGGGTCTCAAGGCTGACAGGGCTCAGCTAGTTCTGCTCTGACTGATCCCATGACTCTTCGTTCAGAGTTTCAAAAGGTGGATCGTCTGTAAAAATTTCAATTCATGTTTCTTTTTTTTAGTTCACATGTGTTCAGATGTCTTGAAGCTACTGGTAATTTTTATTAACGGTTCAGATATCCAGGCAGTGACGTTCATACAATAAAATTCCTACAAAGAATATTTGTATTTTAAGAATTGGGGCAAGAAATGTAAACTCCACATCCTGGCTGCCCCTTGCCCATTAATTTTCATCTGTACACTGCTCAGGACATCTCAAACTTACACAACTTCTAAGAAAACAATTTTAAAGATTAGAATCAGTCTATAGAAAACAGATACATAAAATACAGTTTTAAAATAGTAAACGTTCCTAAATCCTCACCAGGTTTTCTTTCAAATGCAGAACTGATTAAGATCAGGGCGGTGTTAAGCTCCTCCATGGAAGAGGCCCCATGACCGCCAGTTTCAGACATGCCGTGATCACCACAGAGAACCAGCAAATTGGGTACGAGAGTTTCTCTCTCCTACAAGGCAAAGGAAAAATTCCAATTGCATTTGGCCTGAGGAGAACACATGACCTTGGTAAGGAAACGACTTTAGATTTTGCCTTTACTTCATAAATAGTAACTCTTTGTAAATGAGTTATATGTTTTTGTTTTGTTCTTTTACAGGTAGATCAAAGGGCTAAAGACAAATAATATCATAAAACTAACAGAATCATACGGAGGTCACGGAGCACAGGCAGGTACATTTAGGGCCTCTGAGGGCCAAGGATTGGGGCTTGGTTTCTGTCTCTGCCACTGCTGAGCTGGGACAGCCCAGGTGCACTCCTTGTCACGCCCATCTCGGCGTCACGGGGGTCACATGGGCCCGCCCCTCAGCCTGGGACACCAGCCAAGGGCCTCTGCTGCTCCTGGACGTGCCGCATGGTCTGCCTCGCCCCTGCTGTTCCTCACCCGGACACGCCTTCACAGGCGGCGTATCCTCCTCCCCTCCCCTCAAGGCTCTGCTCTCATCTCACGCGACCCGAAGGACAGCTGGCCTCACCATTCTACTGAGAATCACGATTTCTCTCTCAGAAGCTGTTCCCTCCTCCTGCCCTGTTTCCTGAGGCACCAGTCACTTTTCAGTGTACTTCTTACGGACTTGTCGATTATCCTCGTTTGTCCTTCCTAGCTACCGTACGAGCTCCGCGGATGCCTGGACAGATCAGCGATACAGAAGCCCTCACAAGCTAGTAGTTGGATGAAAAGGCGAATGGTGGACATGGTCAGAGCTGTAGGAGGCTGAGCCTGTGCTCTGTGCTTACAGGTGACCTGAGTGATGGTGGGTGTGGCGTTAACATAGGTCTCAAGTCCATTTCAGGAACTTGGTGTCTCCTAGGAGACGCTGGCACCCTAGTGCCATGTGAGCCTCACCTCGGACAGCAGTGAGGTGTGGATCTTCATCAGGATGCTGTCCATCTCCCGGAGTTTATGCCCAATCAGAGGACTGCTAGGCCCAGAAACATGGCCGATGTGGTCCAGCCCGAGGTAGTGGAGGATTAACACGTCCCAATCCCCTCTTTTTAATACTTTATCCAAATGCCTTGTAACATTATCATCCACCTGTAAAGGAGAATAAGTATGTACGAAGAGCTTCCCTTATTTCCCTTGATCTGCACTCTCCAAGGAAAAGTGATCCAGTCCTTTTAAAATCTAGGCGTTCATTAGGAAACAGGACTTAGAATCTGAAAAGACCAAAAAACCCTTCAACACAAATGGAGAAGCCCATCATAAAAAAAGTTAAAACAAATATTAGCATTAGATTGAGATTTCACTAGTACTGCTCTCACGTTTCTAAAGTACACATAGAACATACTACACAGGCAATTTAAATAAGTGTTGTTCTGACGAAACCACTCTGAGGGATCCCTACTGGGAATTAACTAACACTAAGCAGGTGACCAGATCACACAGGTGCCAGAGTTCAGGTGACCTGTGGGGTGAAGCCGAGGGCATCTAAGTGCGTCCTGTGCAAAGGATGTTCTGGGAGGAGAGAGATATAGCTCTCAGCAACTAGTGGTCGAGCAGCCCCCGACAGAGCCGTGAGCCTGGTCAGGCCTGACCACTCAGCCGGCCCACCTCCCTCTCACTGAAAAGTGTCTACGAAGGGAAGGGTCTCTGAGTGATGAGACAGAGGACGGGGAAACTCACTGCTGCATGGTAACTGCTGCCTGCACAGAGGTTAACTTTACCAAAGGGTATTAACATGAGCAAGACTGTGAACGCTCTACCAGGCCCGGCAAACTGAGCTGGTGCGGGTTTGTCTCTGCTCCATGGGGCCTCCCTCTGCTCCCAGGCCAACTTTCTAACTACAGGTCTAATCATGCCCTTTGCCTTGTTGGAGACCAAACTCCCAGCACAGGGCAGTGCCCCTCAGGACCAGGCAACCCCCAGCTCACCATCTGTCCTCCCACTTCCCCACTGGGGACACTGATTGCCACAATAACAGAAGAACCTATAGCCTCAAGGATCCCAGGGAGGCCATGAAGTCCTCAGGCTCTGCCTCGCACAAATGCTGCCACCCCCATTCTGTCCACTTGGGAAGTGCCCACTCACTTCTGCAAACAGCTAAAACGGCTCCTTGCTGCGAAGCCCTTCGTGACTCCCCATACCCCATCGACAGGTGCTCAGCTGCTCTAGGAGAGCTGTGCTCACACCTGCATCACATTAATGTCCCCGGGTTATAAGTGATTATGTGAATGCACAATTTCTACGATCTCTCCATACTCCTCCCAGTATACTAATAAAGGCCACATACAAAACAACATTGCCTCTCACTAACAAGACTCTATCTAGTATGACAAAGTTTTCTTATTTTAAAAACTGACCTCTGTATAATCGGACACAAAAAATGAGGTTGTTCCATCATACTCCACAAAATGCTTTGGGAATAATTTTACCCATGTTTCATCTCCATAAAAGATAATTCTTTTTCCAGCTGCTTTTGCCTGTGTGATCACGTTGTCTTCTAGCAGTTCAGGGGAATTGAGGTTCCTGACAACATCGATGAAGCCGGGGAGGCTCCCTGTCATCAACGCCTGCAGGAGGAAACATTCAAGGAATTAGACTACAGAATCCAAACCATAGCATGGGAAGGGATGTCAAAGATCATTTCATGGATGAAAGAGGAGAGCATAAAACTAGGATATTCCCAAAACTGAAGGCTGGGTCAGTGCTAGGACAGAGAGGAAAGCTGCACATAAATTCTGGCAAAACTAGCAAACTTGATCACAAAAGATTTGACTTTATTTCAGCCAATGAGAGGATGGAGGCGGTGGCTATGGGCAGCTGGACGATAGTGGTGGACTGGAAAGCTGTGGGTTATAGCAACTGAAGAAAATGGCAGTGGGGTATGCATTGAAAACATGAACCTGTATATTCAACTTCCCATGAGGTCCTCACCTAAGCTTCACATCTGCTCCGTGCGATGAGCAACTCCATGTATTGATCCTACAACCTAGCAAATCTAATGTCCACTCTGTGTGAACAAGCATCCTCTCATGCACCCTGAGAGGAAAGCAGTCTCTAAGCAAGAACTCTCAGAAATTCTCATAGTAAACAGGCCCAGAGCTGCTGGTGGGACACCCCTGTTCTGAACACACACACAAAGCACTGTAATTTCCGGGACGTAAGGTGGGTGTGACAGATCCTCATACCTTTCTGACGCAGAATTATGTCAACAACCTCCCTTGCTTTAGCACAGAGTCTAAGAGACCACAGTAATGGGCTACGTGTCTCCTGTTAATCTGGAGTTATCCAACAACCCATGACACTGGCACCCAGGGACTTATCTGTAATAAATAGAAATCTAGATAATACTAATTAATAGGCATAATAATTTTGCCAAGACTTTTTTTAACAGAAATGAAAAAAAAAAGCAAATATGAATTAACTTGACTTCTGGAATGCCAGAGGAGCTTGGCAAATCCTTTCCCCTAAGAGCAATGATAAAATAGGACAGAACTGCCCAAAACGACCATTTCAAGACTTTGAAAACTCACCAAGGATATACAACAAATTGCGAAGTTTTTATCTAAGACAAACTACTGAAGCTCAGTAAGAGCTGTGAGTACCTGTGATGTTTTAACATAGGCTGCTCCCCTTCCCCTATCCCTGTGATGTAGCGGGAAATGGGGACCTGGAAGGGTCCACCCGAGTGGAGCTGCATGGAGAAGTCCCATGCCAGGGATGTGTTGAAAACAAGGAAGGCCAACATCACAGCTGCCTAAGGCATCAATGCTGTTTGTGGAAGAGACAAGCCCAACATTTAAAAACGGGATCTCAGTTAGGAGTGCCTAGTGGGCTCAGTCAGTTAAGCGTCCGAACCTTGATCTCAGCTCAGGTCTTGATCTCAGGGCCGTGAGTTCAAGCCCCATGGTGAAGCCTACTTAAAAAAAAAAAAAAAAAAAATTAAAATTAGAAAATAAGTAAAAATGGAGTCTGGGGAATGACACAGGTATAGCAAATTTCTATAAACTCCCACATATTCCTGGCATCTGGAAAGCTGCACGTACACATGAGGCTGACTGTGTGCTCAGGAGAGATCAGACAGTGCCTAGTTACCCATTCCTTCCAGCTGAGCAGGAGGCCCTACTCATGCAGAAAGTGACAGGGGAGGCTTACTGGTGCCTGGACAGTGAGTACTAACCACACACAGGCCCCTAGAAAGGGTGGAAGGCCCACTGCATAATGCATTTAAGCACAGCCTCTGACCAGTCATTGGCTAACCACTAACTATGCTGTCCCAGGGGTGACCTTCTGAAAGATCAGTTTAAAAATAAAAACAAGAACTTGAAACAAAAATAAGCAGATACCAATTACTGTGCACTCCAGCGGAGACGACTCTACAGAATGAGTTTTGGCAAGTAACTACAGCGGCAAACCAACAAAACGGTAGCAACAACCACTACTCCTGGGGTGGGGTGAAGGATCAAAATCCAGAGCTGGGGGATCCCTGGGTGGCTCAGCGGTTTAGCGCCTGCCTTTGGCCCAGGGCGCGATCCTGGAGACCCGGGATCGAATCCCACGTCGGGCTCCCGGTGCATGGAGCCTGCTTCTCCCTCCTCCTGTGTCTCTGCCTCTCTCTCTCTCTATGTCTATCATAAATAAATAAATCTTTAAAAAAAAAAAAAAAAAAACAAAATCCAGAGCTGAGGTGGGGGGTTGCACGGATATACCACATTTGTGAAATCTCAACAAACCGTACAACAAACCGTACATATAAAAATGTCTGCACTACTCTGTATGAAAATTCTATCTCAAAAAAAAAAAAAGAAAAGAAAAAGAAAATTCTATCTCAGTGAAATTATTTTTTTAAAAGGACAGCCTTCCTTTCACCCCAAAATTCTACCACTTACAGGTAACCAGTTATGTTGGGTGAGTACCCTTTCATACCTTTTCCTGTATGCGTATGATCACAAATATACAAAGATACACATTTTTTTAAATAAAAATGTTAAGAAACTATAGAAAACAATTCTGCAGCTTGCTTTTGTTTTCCAATTAATAGCATATCCTGAACCTTTCACCCCAGAAAACACAGAGCTACTTCATTTTCTTTTCAGGCAGCTACAGAGTATGCCAGTATTTGGACCAAGACCATTTTTAATGGGCATGGACATGTATTTTAAAAAGCTTGCAACAAAAGTGCCATTTGAGCTGAGACCTGAAGGCTCATGTGTTGACTAGGCTAGGGGGAGGTGCGCTGGGGCTTTCCAGGGGGAACACAGCAAACTGTGAAAGCCCCACATCCAAAAGAGGCAATACGCTTGGGGTAGGTGTGATCTATGTGGATGAATGGCCCAGGAAGAGGGAGAGCAACTCAGATGAGGGCGGAGAGGTAAGCAGGGACAGGACCGTGCAGCCTCGAGGCCTGGGTTAGTAGGTCGATATAAACTAGTGCAGGGTTTGAAAAGGAGACGACTTGGTGTGTTTGGACAGAACCTGGGCACAAGGAGGTGCTGGGAGATTTTACAGTCCTGGCTGGAGACCACAGCAGATTGGACTGGGGGAGCCAGCAGTGCAGGGTCTGGCTCAGTGTTGAGAGTACCTGTCCACCTCATTTTGTATGAAGAAGAGGTCATCATCAATCTTTACATTTTTACGTGATAGACAAAAGCCGGGGTTGCAGATTGCTTGAGTTCGCCTTGCCCTGATTACTAGTACAGAATCTCCTCATATGTTGACTTGCCATTTCAATGTCTTCCTTTGTGGATTTCTTTATATCCTTTGCCATTGGATTGTTGTCCTTGGCCAGATTCTCTCTACACATCATGGGCTTAACCTCTTGTTTGTGATGTCAACTGTAAATAATTTC
The DNA here is from genome assembly GCF_048418805.1 of Vulpes vulpes. Lineage (NCBI taxonomy): Eukaryota > Metazoa > Chordata > Mammalia > Carnivora > Canidae > Vulpes > Vulpes vulpes. The sequence continues at coordinate 139,933,293 of NC_132793.1, forward strand.
CCCAGTCTATCATTTGTCAGTTGACTTAGTTTATAGTGTTTTCTGGGGCACCTGGGTGGCTCAGTGGTTGAGCATCTGCTTTTGGCTCAGGGCGTGATCCTCGGTCCTGGGATTGAGTCTCTGATCCCCAGATCACAGGGAGCCTGCCTCTCCCTCTGCTTACGTCTCTGCCTCTCTCTCTCTCTCTCTCTCTCTCATGAATAATAAATAAAACCAAAAAAAAAAAAAAAGTGTTTTCCATCACATAACAGTTTTCTGTTTCCATGTGGTCTAATCTGTCCATCCTTTTCCCAGGGGCTTTTATGAGGTACTTGCCTCCTTCTCACACTAGGCTGTGTTCCCATTGACATTTTCGAGGAGGGCAGGGACTGCTTGGTACCCTTTACCCCAGGAAGCATGCAGGCAGCTGGGAGCCCTAGGAAGTCTAAGTGAGAGCCCAAGTCTGCCATCACCTTGGGGGTCTTCCTGTGGTTGTTGTGGCCTTGGGAACAGTAGTTTCTTGCCTTCTGAGAATGACGGAGGGCTCTGCAGAGACTACTGGAAGAGGACGTGGCCTGGTCACCATATTCGGCAGGAATGCCACGTAACGTGTTATGACCAATGGAGGCTCTGGAACCAGACATACAGAGGCCTAGGCTCAGTTTCTAAGGCCACTGTGTGGTTTCACCACTTCAAGCCTATTTCCTCATCTGGAAAATGGAGAAGATGGCAGTGCCTGCCTCACACAGCCTAGGTCACGGGGCTGTTGTGACAGCACGTGAGATGATGCCTGTGCTCTGTGCTCACCACACTCAGTTGGTCAGTACCTGGCTCCTTATTGTGGGGACTATAAATTCCCTGAAGAAAGGAAAAGCATTCACAAATTAGTTTGTGAGAAAGTGCAATGAGAGGCATTAGCCTTGAGTTGTTAAGATCAGTGTGTCGTGACAACCGCATCAACACCTCAAGATTAATGAAGTCCTTTCCCTAACGGGAGACAAGGTAGGGGACACACTCCTTAGTCAACACTACTAAATCCTACCAAATTCTAGAGCTGTGTAATCCTAACTCCAGTATGTATTTCCTGTTCCAGCTCCCCCTCGATGGGGAATGAGGAGCCAGAACCTGCAAAGGACTGAAAACAAAATAAACAAAATGAAGCAAAACACTGGTTTTGTGTCATGCAATGACACAAATGGGCTGGAGACGGGAGGCCCTAAGAACCACAGTAGCCAACACGCAGGTCTGAACACAGCCTGGAGCCTGCACGCCCACTTACACACTTTCTTACTAACCTGCGCGGATTCCTGGTAACACATTCTTACCTGAATGAAGGAGGAACCAGTTCCTTCCACACTTCTGATGACAGAGGAAGAAATCAGCACTCCTGACGGTGAGGAGCCTGGATGCCTTTCTTCTAGCTTTCACAAGACTGGTCTCAGTAGCATGAGCACTCTTGAGAGGCCATCCCTGAGCTTCTTGATTAAAGGTGCCCCACTCCTCATCACTCTGTCATGTTCTCCTCCCTGATTCCTCCCACAGCACTTACCACTTTCTGAAACTACCTTATTTGTATATGTACATATTTTCTGTCCCCTCAATCAGAAATTAAGCTCCACGAGGTTAGGACATCTGCTGACTTGCTCTTCACTGAATGAATCCCTCTTATCTAAAACATGTGATACTCAGAAGTATCATGTGATACATAGAAGATGCTCAATAAATCCCTGCTGAGTGAAGGACACACTACAACCAAAAGTTACAGGGTGGAAAACTCAAGAAAGAAGTCAATGAAAGATGCAGCATTAACCCTTTCATTCCCACACTGTTTTATTCATCTAGTAAACATTTACTGAGTACCTACTAAATACTGCCCCAAGCTTTGGATCAAGAAGTGGTTCCTTCTCACCAAATAATGTGTCACATAAGGCTCAACCAGACTTTTTTTTTTTTTAACCATACTACCAACATGTCCCTTTCTGCCTCCTCCCCTTTACTCATCCTTCCAGTTTAAACTTGAATGTAATTTCCTCAGGCAGGCTTTTCTGACCCTCAATCGAAATTGAGCCCCCTTCCACCCCACCCAGTAATGAGCATCACACCCTGTTCTTTCTCATCATACATTAAACCACACTTTAAAACTGCAAATTGATTTACTCATCTTTTAATGGATATGTTTCTCGTGACTAAAAGCTCCATAAAGGCAGATACTATTTTCCCCCAACTGCACACCCGTTACGGTACTGCCACATAGTAAGCAGTTGCTTAATAAATCCTTCTTGAGCCAATCAACACGGCTTTACTTTTTTTTAAACTCATAGTTTGTGGGTAAAGCACTATGCACTTTCAAGCCACACTCACTAGGCTGAACACCTCAAAGGGAGTTATTAGTAGAAACATACCTGTTGAGGCCGGGTCACACAGGTGTGCTTATTATTTATACCACAGTTGTGAACAAGTCATTTAACTTATCTGACTTTGCTTTCTTATCCATACAGTCAAGAGACTGAACTAGATTAATCCTAAAGTCTTCTTTCCGGAATGTATGTGGGGCACTGATGATTAAAGAAGAGACCAGGCTAGCAAGGAGGACACCATCTTTTGGTTTAGGCTGCCCTGAATGATCTGGCTCTGATTAAGCTTTATGCTTTCCCTGAAGTGTGAACGTTGGACTACTTGACACACAACACAAATCATGGGTCTCAGTTCTCTCCTATCTTGTGAGCTTTGTCAGCATTTTACTGCCCCAGCCAGGTGTATAGCACTCAACTAATTTCTTCCTAGTTACGACTGGGACTGCAAGTAAAGGAGTACAGAGAGCCAAGCCACCACTTACAACACATTTAGTCAAGCTGTTTACCTTAATCCGAGGCATCGTAACTGTAGGCAGCTTTGCTTCGGCCACAAAACTGTGAGATGCTCCTTTTTCCACAAGGTAAGTTGTGTAGGGCATAAATTTCACACCCTTGGAGCCAAACACAAAATCATCTCTCAAGCCATCTATTAGCATAATAACAACTTTTTTGAAGAGAGGTGGTGGGAGCTTGGTCCAGTTGGAACTGGCTCCTAAAAATGTTTGAAAGGATAAAGAAAATTTAGTTTTAAGTTGTATTTAGCACACGAGCACCTTACCATCTGTTTCTGGGCTACTTCTTCAGCACATGTGCCATCCACCCAACCCGACCCAGGGACCAGGACCTGTTCCTGGCAGACAGCGGGGGGGGGGGGGGGGGGGGAGGGGGCAGCTGTATTAAGTATTAAGCCTTTCGCTCGGGGAGTCCCGGGGAAGGGAAGGCCCGTCCTTAGGTGCGGAGGCTGCACGTTCAGGGAGCTCGATTCTAGACAGCGCGGCAGCCGGCGGAGGGCCCGCGGCCACGGATCGCGTCCACACGGTCCGCGGCTGCTACTGCGTCCTGGTCAGGCACGGGGCGGCCCTGGAGGGGTGTCCTAGGAGGAAGCGCGGAGGGGAAGCGGGATCCTGCCCGCGCTGCGACTTGCTGGGCAAGGAGGAGCCTCGGAGAGGCAGTGGCCCGAGGGCCCGTCCCGGGAGGGGGGCAGCAGGCGCACCGCGGCAGGCCCGGCGGGGGCTCTGGGGCGGCGGGCGGGAGGAGGGCGCCGGAGCGGCCGGCCCTGGCCGGGGCTGCGCGGCGGCAGGGGCCCAGCAGAGGGCCCTCGGGAGCCCGGGGAGCCCGAGAAGCCCGGGGCCGCGGCCCCCAGGGAGCGTCCTCCGGCGGAGGCGGGGTCCGTACCGGCCGAGGGTTCAGGCGCCGCGGGCTCTGCCCGCTGCTCCGCCCTGGAAGAGGAGCGAACCGGGGCCGGGAAGAAGCCCCGGAGGAAGAGCGCGACCCCCAGCACCTCGATCACCACGCAGCAGGCGGCGAAGGCCCCGGAGCCCAGCCGCATCGCGCCCCCGCCGGGGAAGGACCCCGGGACAGCCTCGCCGCCACCAGCCGCCCCGGAACCGCCCCTGCGGCCGCTCGAGCCCGCCCGCAGAGCACACGCCCGCGGGGGCGTCGGCACGTCCGCCGTCGCGCCGGAAACACGCCACGGGACGCGCAGCCCCGGCGAGCACTTCCGGCCCGGCGCTCGCGGAGTCCGTCGGGCCCGCGCGGCGCCCCCGCTCCGTTCCGGCCGCGGCGGGCGGGCGGGTGGGCCCGGGAAGGCCGGCGCCGCGCGGGGCCGCCCGCGAGGGGCCGTCGTGCGTCGGCGCGGCCCGCGGAGTCGGTGCCCGCAGCCCTCGCGCGGCCGTGCGCAGGCCGCCCTCCCCGACCGCGGCCCAGGTGGCGTGTGGGCGCCCGGCCGGGTGCGGCCCCGCGGCTTCGGGCTGGCCCGGCGGAGGAGCTGGGCCCGGCTGGGGCTCCGCGCGGCTCCGTCCCACGTGGGCGCCCCGGGCCTCCGGCCGCCGTCTCGGGTGCGCGCCCGCCGCGGGCTGAGGAGCCCCGAGCAGGGCCGCCGTCGGCCCCGGGGCAGACCCCGGCAACCCGCGTGGCTCTTCGGCGCCCCAGGGCGTGGGGGCTCCCGGGGCTCAGCTCGGGGCTCAGCTGGGGGCTCCCGGGGCTCAGCTCGGGGCGCCTCGGGGCTCAGCTCAGGGCGCCTCTTCAATGCCCCAGGGCACGTAGGGGCACCCGGGGCTCAGCTCAGGGCACCAGCCGAGAGGAGAGCTCTCAGCCGGGCTCAGCCTGCCCTTGAACAAACCCCTCCCGCAGGAGAGTCCTTGTCATCCGCGGCAGCGTGTCCCTCCAGCACCTCGTGTTGACTCTCAGTACCTAGCAGTGTATTTGAAGAAGGGCTTTAAAAGATGGGAGTCAAAATAAGGTATTAACCTAAAAAATGAAACCGCTAGTTATTTTAGCAGCCAAGTAGGTTTATTCTGAAATAGCGGAGAATTGCAATGCAGGACAAGCAAGCTACAGCAAAACCATGAAAGAGGCTCTTACATTTCTTATTTCACTTTTTTTTTTAAATTTTTTTTTAATTTTTATTTATTTATGATAGTCACAGAGAGAGAGAGAGAGAGGCAGAGACACAGGCAGAGGGAGAAGCAGGCTCCATGCACCGGGAGCCTGATGTGGGATTCGATCCCGGGTCTCCAGGATCGCGCCCTGGGCCAAAGGCAAGCGCCAAACCACTGCACCACCCAGGGATCCCTTATTTCACTTTTAAAGTAGGCTCCACCAGCGCGAAACCCGCCAGGGCTTGAACTCACAGATACTCTTTCTCCTCTACGCCTACGAGCCGCTAGGACACGCAGGACTCGCCTGTGGCCACACTTGCATTAGACGTTGAGCTAGAGTGTTGCTTTCTTGCTTCTCAGGTTGGGCTCTAAAAGACAGTTAGGGACCCCCGGGTGGCCCAGCGTTGAGCGTCTGCCTTGGCCCAGGGCGTGACCCCGGGGTCCCCAATGGGGTCCCACGTTGGGCTCCCTGCAGGGGGCCTGCTTCTCCCTCCGCCTGTGTCTCTGCTTCTCTCTCTCTCTGTCTCTCATGAATAAGTAAAATCTTTTAAAAAAAATCAAATAAATAAAATAAAAAAATAAAAGATGAGTGAAATATCTACCTGGTCACTGATTATTTCAATTCCAACTCAACCACAGTCAAGGATTTTGGAAGGTCACAGAGATCATGCAGAGTCCTTCCACTCCTACCTGGGAAGGGTGCCACTGGTCCCACTCTGCCTGTGAAGCCCCAGGTTCTAGCACAGCCCTGACCCACAAAGGTCACTAGACACGTGGATTGATACAGGTCTGGTTTCAGGGGCCTACCCGCTCCCCTGTGTAGCCTCCTTGGGGACTGGTGGGCCCTCCTGGCACTGGTTGGATTTCATCCCATCTGAGTGATCAGTAGTAGATAGTCAGGTCTCAGAAGGACAGTCTTGGTCTCTAACCCTCCAGGCAGGATCTGTGATCCTCCATCTCAGACCAGCCTGGGTCTTGACAATCCCCATGGCCAGTTACTAAGTGGACTGCTCCAGGCACTGTAACAGGTCTATGGTTAGTGTAGACAGCCCCCTGCGAAATTTCCATTCCCAACAATGGCATAGTTGCTTCTTCAGCAAGTGGAAGAGCATCTTGCCATCATGACAGGACAGGAAGAGCGTTGGATGGGTGGCTGCAACCCATGATCCTAAGTGAACCCCTTCCTTCCTTGGGTTTTATTTTTCTCCGCTCTGCCGTTGGCCATCAGTAATGTGTAATCCGCTGCTTTCCCAGCCCAGAATCTGTTCTCACATCCACATCCAGGATCTCAGCTCTCCTTTGGAAACCACATCTCACCTGCCTCCCATCCAAACAGTTCCAGGGGGCAGACCCCACATTCCATCCACCTTGAAGATGGGCATATGATCTAAGTCTAGCCAACCCCTTGCTCTATCCTTTGGGTGCTGTGGTGACTTCAAGGATGAGAATGTGACTGAAGCCAGGTCAAAGACACTTAAAACCGTGACTTTTCATGGAACCCAAGAGAAAGAGAAACCCTTCCCCGTAGAGTGGACACTGAGTGGGTGTCAGCCTGGAGTTGTTGGAGGCCCCAGATGCAGTGAGAGAGACTGTGTCTGTGAATGGGGCCACCCCAGAGCACTCAGCAGGTTGGAAGGTTGGAGATGGCTCAACCATCTGATATTGTGAGAGTGTGAGCCCCTGGGCCTGCCAGGTCCAAACCCACTCTTAACTTGCCTCTTGAAAGCATTCTTTTCCACCACTTAAAAATATTTATTTTACTTCGGTAAGTGTGTCCAGTTCCTTTCAGCCCCAAAATTCCCAGCTGACATATCAGGAGCAGCAATCCCTGAGACTCCCTGTGCCCAGTGTCCTCACGGGGTGAGGCCATGGTCCGGGAAAGGGAGACGGTGAGTGGAGTCAGGTCTCAGGGGGGGGCTACAGAACAGCCCTGCCCCTGTTCCTTCCCTGTCTTGGGAGAGGAATACCCCCGAGGAGGAAAACCCCCAAGCATCAAGCAGCAAGAGGAGAACCAGCAGGAGGAAGAGGCCACTGGATGGCTAATTGGTCGGCTTGGTTTTTCCTTTTTTTAGGGTCCAGTCTGTCAGTGTGTATTTTTACTAGGAAGTCACCCGTGGTTTCCTGTTTGTTGCAATAGGTTTTTCTTCCATTTGACATTTAATTTCTTTCTAATTTTGTATAGAATTGTCACAATGAACGGACATTGATATGTTATTTTTAACTAAAGTCCATATTTTATTCAGATTCCCTCTGTTCTACCTTCTGTTCCAGTGCCCCTTTCCTGCTCATGTCTCTTTGGGCTCTTCTTGGCTCTAACAGTCTCTCAGATGTGCTTTGTTTCGATGACCTTGGCAGTGCTGAGGAGGCCTGGGGAGGCATTTTGTAGAAAGTCTTGCATTGGAATTTATTTTCCTCATGATTAGACTGGGATTATGGGTTTTGAGGAAGCACATCAGGGAGGTAAAGCGCTCCGTCATCACTTTATAACAAGGGAGCGCTTGTCGCTGTCCGTGTTAACAGTGGTCCCCTGGCCGGGCAGTGTTGGTCAGGCTTCCCCAGAGAGGAGTTACTCTTCCCTCGTACGCGTACAGTGTGTCTTCTGGAGCAGGGAGACACTGCACGGAGCCCACACTTTGGGAGAGGGGAGATAGCCCTACCTCCATGATGACTGTCTACATCTATTATTTGGAATTCTCATAGGAAAGGTCTATTCAGTCCTATTTTGTAAAAAATAAAATAAAAAAAAACTATGTAAAAAGTGCAGCTGAATAATTTAAAAGATTTCAATGGCTTCATTGAGCAGTTCATTAGTTGGGCAACACCCCATCTAGCAAATAGAAAGGAGCTCCTTTGAGCTGCAGGGAAGGGAAAGTTTTTAAAGGAAGGGAGAGGATTGAAAAAAGGAAATTGTTAGAAAAGGATGCATTATTTTAGTCAAGGTCCTCCTCCTAAGGGGAACAGAAGGGGACATCCAGTACATTTTCCAAATTGACTTGTTAAAAGTTTACACGGAGATGGGTGTGTGTGAAATTGCAATTAGGTTAGGTATTATGCCCTAATTTGCTAACAGGGGTCTCTTAACATAAGTGACTCCATCTGGGGCCTGTGGTTTACTTTTTAAGAAATAATTTATTTTGGGGGTGCCTGGGGGGCACAGTTGGCTAAGCATCTGACTCTTGGTTTCTCTCTCCATCTCCCTCTGCCCCTTCCCCTGCTCTATCTCAATTTCTCTCTCTCTCTCAAATTAAGAAATCTTAAAAAAATGAAATAATTTATTTTTTACCCCTGTGGACACCAGCATAGTCATTTTAGGCTGTCGGTTACACTCCAGCACTCCAGTATTTGATCGCTGGTTCATTCCCGTGTTGCTTGTTCAGAATGTTTCCCATTGGCTCCTGTTTTCCTCTGACACCATTTCATCTTTGTGGGGTTTTTCTTGGTACTTCCTTGCTTTCTGATACTTTAAGATTATCTTGACTCCTATATTTACTGTCTCAATCCTAGTTCCAGTAATTTCTTCCAGGAGCCCTGGCTCCCTTTTTTAGAGAATGGAATTAAAAACTTAGACGTGGGAGCTAAATGTGCTCAGTGGACAATGCACGGAATCTATGTGTATATTCTAACCTAATTATGTCGAACTGTCTGTATCCATATTAAGCTAAAGATGAGTTTATGCTGATTTCCTCAACCCGGTCCGCCACCACATGGATATTGTGGTCTTTTCCCTTTGCTGATTTGTAACTTTCTACTCCAACAGCGAGAAGCCCGATTCTCACCACCTGCCATTTATTTAATTCATTACTCTGTTCTAGATTACAGATATGCTGCTTTCAGAGCTGTTAGCTACCACCCTGAGGAGAAGAGCTTTATGGAACAGAGACGACTGTTGATGTACAGTACATTTTTCCTTTAGTCTCCAGATGCCATTCATTTCCAAAGTTACTTAGGTCAGCATCTTTTCCCGTACAACCTACAGTGAGTTTTTTCCATACATTTCTAATACAGTTAGATTGTTTGTGACATTCTGTATTCCACTGAAGGGGAGGAAGACATTTCTCTCTGTTCAAGTTTCTTCTAGCTGGACTAGGAAATGAACTGACCTGAAACAGATTAATGGGAAGAAAGCAACAGCAACAACAATTACAAAATGTAATCATGTGCATATGGAGACCCAATAATAAAATTGAGACCTAAAGAAACGACCAAGGCAGTTCTTATACTTTTTGGATAAAGAGAAAATAAACCTGTGAGGAATTCACAGGACAAAGAAAACCTTGGGAGCTTCAATTAAGGAGTTCTAAACAGAATTTGGGCTGGGGTAGTAAATTAGTAAAAAGTAACACTGGTTGTTTATATAGCCTCTTCAGCTCTAAATTTCCCATCTCTGGTGATAAGGAAGTCTCTTTACCTCCTGGTACAAAGAGATCTTCAAATGGGAAGTTGGTTTCCCGCTTGCAGGGGGACAGAGGAGGGTCTAAGTGTCCCTGTTACATAGGTTGTCTCCTAAGTAACTTTAATTTAAGATAATATGTTAATGCATCACATTTGGGCACAGTCTGCCCTTGGCCCCCTATCATCCTGCGACACTCCCACATCAAAAATAATTTTAGTAGATTATGATTTACTCTTTGGGATGTGAAAATGGGTTTTGACACAGTGGTAGGTATGCATCAGTAAAGTATTGTGTGGAATACTTCAACCCTCCACCCCAAGATCTTTTTATCATCTCTAGTTTTGCCTTTTCCAGAATGTCCAATAAATGGGGTCATACAGTGTGTAGCCTTTTCAGACTAGATTCTATCACTTGGCAAAATATATGTCTTTGTATGGTGTAATTGCTCATTCCTTTTTATTGCCTAATAGATCAATTGAAGAAAAACAAACAGAACAGCCATACATCATGTATACATGAGAGATAACCAGGAAAACAGAGTGACTCTCCAAAGTGGCCCAATCCATCATTCCGTATACCACTTTTAGCTGAAGACCAAAAGATTTGGGGTGGTGGAAAAGCTAGTTAAGGGACATCATCAGACCAAGCACAGTAAAAGAGACTATGCCTGTTATGCAGATTTAAGCGTGTGCCTTCATTTTTGATGAGCGTTTTGAGATTTAGTCATTTTTCTGTTCTTTGTACAGGGAGGGAGGTACCCTTACAAATGGATCTTTCTTTACACAAAAGTGTAAATTTTGCTCACCAAATGACAACTTCTATCTGGTTTTCAGAGATTCTTCTGTGTCTACCGTTTCCTGAAATTAAGCAGCCCAATTCATCCTCGTGCCAAAGAGATGCGTTTTGGCGTGACGTGTTCTGATTCCCTCATATGCATGCTCCCATTTGTTTACGGATTCATCTGTTAAAGGACATCCTGATTTCCATAAGTGTTTAATCATTACATATAGAGCAGCTGTGCATAACTGCATGCTAGTTTTTTGGAAATATTTGTATTCAAAGCAGTTGCCTAAATGCTGTAAGTGCATTTGTTGGATCCTAAGGTAAGATTTATTTGGCTTTGGAAAAAACAGCCAAACCGACTTCCAAAGTGGCTGTATGTGAATTCTCCCGGCCATGAAGGACAGTTGCTGTCATTCTTCATCCTCCAGCAATTGGTTTATTTTTTTGGAGTTTAGCATTTATAATATGTGTGCAGTGCTACCTTATCGCTGTTTTAATTTGTAATTTCTTTTTTTAATTTTTATTTATTTATGATAGTCACATAGGGGGAGAGAGAGAGAGAGAGAGAGAGAGAGAGAGAGAGAGGCAGAGACACAGGCAGAGGGAGAAGCAGGCTCCATGCACCGGGAGCCCGATGTGGGATTTGATCCCAGGTCTCCAGGATCGCGCCCTGGGCCAAAGGCAGGCGCCAAACCACTGCGCCACCCAGGGATCCCTATAATTTCTTTTTTTTAATTTGTAATTTCTTAATAATGATGTCGAGCATAGTTTTTGTATGCTTAGTTATTATCTGTGCATCTTCTTTGTCTAGGTGTCTACTCAGATCATTGCCCATTACTAAGTAGGTTATTTTCTTATCGTTGGGTTCTGATAATTTTTTGTATATTTTGAATATGAATCTCATACCAGGTATATGTTTGGCAAACATTTTCTCCCAGTTTGTGGCTTGTCTTTCGGTTATCTGAGCAAGGTCTTTCACAGAGTACAAGTTTTAATTTTATAAACCTCATGGTATCATTTCTTTGTAGATTGGTTTTTGCTGTTGTGCATTAACAGACACATGAAAAAATGCTCAATATCACTTGGCAGCAGATAAATACAAATCAAAACCACATGGGAGGGATCCCTGGGTGGCGCAGCGGTTTGGCGCCTGCCTTTGGCCCAGGGCGCGATCCTGGAGACCCGGGATCAAATCCCACGTCGGGCTCCCGGTGCATGGAGCCTGCTTCTCCCTCTGCCTGTGTCTCTGCCTCTCTCTCTCTCTGTATGACTACATAAATTAAAAAAAAAACCACATGGGATACAGCCTCACACTGGTCAGAATGGCTAAAATTAACCACTCAGGAAATGACAGATATTGGCGAGGATTTGGAGAAAGGAGGACCCGCTCACACTGTTAGCGGGAATGCAAGGTGGTGCAGCCACTCTGGAAAACAGTATCCTCAAAGAGTTAAAAATAGAGCTACACTACGACCCAGCAATTGCATTACTAGGGATTTACCCTAAAGATATCAATGTAGTGATCTGAGGGGGCACCTACACTCCAATGTTTATAGCAGTAATGTGCACAATAGCGAAAATGTGGAAAAAGCCCAAATGTCCATTGACAGATGCCTGGGTAAAGATGTGGTATATAGATATACAGTGGTGTACTACTGAGCCATCAAAACAATGAAATCTTGCCATTTGCAATGATGTGGATGGAACCAGAGGGTATTATGCCAGGAGAAATAAGTCAGTCAGAGAAAGACAATTATCATATGAATTTACTCATATGTGGAATTTAAGAAACAAAACAGGATCATAGGGGAAGAGAGGAAAAAATAAAACAAGATGAAATCAGAGAGAGAAATAAACCATGAGAGACTCTTAACTCCAGGAAACCAACAGGATTACTGAAGGGGAAGAGGTTGGGGGATGTAGCTGGGCGATGTAATGAGCGCTGGGTGTTTTACAGAGGTCACGAATCATTGACCTCTACCTCGGAAACTAATAATACATTATATTTTAATTAACTGAATTTAAATAAAATAAAAAACTCATCACCAAGCCCAAGGTCATATAGATTTTCTTTTATTATTTGATATTTTTATAGTTTTGCATTTAAAATTCATCTACAAATTGAGTAAGATAGTGTCTGAATTCCATGTCATTCCAAATTGTTTCCAAGTAGTTGTTCTTTAAGTGTTTCTGGAGAGATCAGGGGAGAGTGGGCTCCATTTTAGTCAGAAATTTCCCCAAATTTCATAAATTCAGCTGGACACAGGGAGCAGGCCTGTCTCCACAGAACGGAGCGCACCGCGTCCTGCACCGCCTCCACCGCCAGCAGGGGGCGCGCCTGCTCCCTGACACGTCGGGCGGCTCAGCCTGAGTCCTCTGCCTGAGGGGACAGGGGCCCGGCCGCGTCCACGCCGGCAGGAGCCTCCTCGGGACCCGCCGCGGAGGAGCAGGTGAGGAGGCCTGGCCGAGCGGGGGCTGCTGAGCCGCCCGAGGAAGCGCCGCGCAGACCCGGGGTTCCCGTGGCTCAGTGTGAGGTGACCTGGGGCCGCCTTGTGGGGCCGCGCAGCTCTGTCTATGCGGCACCCGGGGCCGGTTCCCGCGGCTCCTCAGGCGCCGCCTCGCCTCGGGCTGTGGTTTGGGGCGCGGGACGAGGCCGCGGGGCTCGGCTGGGGCTAGGCTAGGCCTGCCATCTGGCCCCCGGCTGCCTGCGACAAGGCCCCGCAGCGCCCCCCCCCCCCGCCCCCCCGCCCCCCGCCCCCCGCCTCCCCGTGCGTGCCCTCCTCCCAGGGAGATCAGGGACTCCCGGCCGCTCCGGGTTCCGACCCCGGCCGGCACCTCCCGCACCCCTGGGGGCACAGACTCTGCCCGCACTTGACGACACCACGCCTCGAGAGGACCCCAGGCTGGCCGCCCGATGGGCCGAGGGCCCGTCCACACCCCGGGCTGACCCGGCCTCCCCCGGGGGAGCTGAGGCAGAGACGGGCCGCCCCCCGGGACCTCGTCCAGGGACCCTCTGGGCTTCTCCAGGACGGGCTGGGCTGCGAGCCTCAGCCTCAGCCTCAGGACCCCGGGGTCGGGCCTGGCTCGTCTGGAGGGTGGGGCTGAGCTGGGCCCTCCCCGGGGGCAGGGGGCAGGTCCGGGAGCGGGGGTCCCGGGGGGGGGCCTCACCCGGCCGAGGAAGCACTGGAGAAACCATTTGGGGCTGTAGATGCCGGTGGACATCTGCTCCTCGTCCTGGCGGGAGGGCAGGGGGTGCTCAGGCCCCACGCCGCGGCCCCTGGAGCCGGGTGGACGCGCTCCCCGCGGCCCAGCCCAGCCCCGAGGGCGCCCCCGGGCCCCAGGGGGAGGAACGTGACCCCAACTCTGGGCAGCTCGGAGGGAGGGCCATGCCCCCCACCCCCTGCCCCGGGCTCCGGGGACGGAGCCTCAGGAGCTCCCACTCGCCCCCACTCGCCATGTGCTTCCTCAGGTCCGGGAGAGCTCTTTGGAGGACCCGCTCGTGATGTCTCTGGAACCTGAGGAGCTTCGGGAAGCCCGGGACGAAGAAGCCTGAGAAGGCCCCAGGCCCCCACGGTCAGGGCCTCCTCCTGCACCAGGCGGGGTGGGGGGTGTCGGGGCAGGGGCCTCCCCGCCACGCCCTGACCCCCGTGTGCCCACCGCCCTCGGAGCCCTGGCTGGATCCGCTCTTCCCAGAGGGCAGGGCCTGCCTCCCAGGCCGGGGGCGCGGGGCCCGGGGACCCTCGTCCTCACAGAGACCCCGCGGGGCGTGGGCTGGGGGCTGAGGACCGGGCCCGGCTGACCCAGCACCCTCTCTCCTGCGGGGGCCGCCGCGGGGACAGGCGGGTCCCCAGCCCCGAGGGGCAGCGGGTGCAGGCCAAGGGGAGGGTGATGGGCGTGCACGGCCCTCTGCTGTGGGGCTTGGGAGTGAGGCTGGGGGCCCCCGGGAGGGGGAGACGCTGCCCCCTGGGCCCCGTGTGGCTGTGGGCTGGCAAGGGGGCCTGGGGGACAAGCCAGCAGCCGGGCGGGAGGCTGGGGGAGCAGCGGGAGTGCGAGCCCGGCCTGCAGACGGTGGGGCGGGTGGCCATGGCTCCGGGACCCCGAGGCCACCGGGGAGGCGGGGCCCTTGCCCGTGGGGGGACGGGCTGGGGGGTCCCCGCCTGCCCCCCGGTGCAGCAGCCTGCATGGAGGCCCTCCTGAGCTCCCCTCCTGCCCGGCCGCCCGGCGGGCCCCTACCGTGCATGGAGTGCCGGTCGCCCACCATCAGCTGGGCCAGCGCCCAGAAGGCGTCCTCCTCTGGCAGGAACATGAGGAGGACGGCCGCAATCTCGCTCATGCCCTGGCAGTAGCCCACCTCCTGCAAGAGCCAGAGCCCCACGGAGGGCGTGCGCCCCGAGGCCCCCTCTGAGCCCTCCCCGCGGGCGTCAGGCTCCCCCGGCTCCCTCCCAGCCCGGGCTTCCGGAGGGGGCTCCCAGAGGGCAGGGGGGGCAGGTGAGGGCCACCCGGACCAGCTGGGGCGCCAGCACCCTGGGCCCCGCTACCGAGCCCTGTGGCCACCGTGCCAGGGCCCCCGTCCTCAGACCAGCAGGAGGGGCCTCCGTGAGCTGTGCCAGGCTGCAAGGGACCCGCCAGGTCTGGAGACCCCCCGGAGGGCAGGTCGTTGGGGGGGACCTGACTGTGGCCCCTGGCAGGTCACACGAGGGGAGCTGGGCCAGGACACCCCGCGGGGCCGGGGAGCGTGTGAGCTGGGGTCCTCGGGGACCCTTCTGGAATGCGCCGTGGAAGGGGGCGGCCTCCTGGGCGCCTCGGCCTCGTGCCCTTCGGGGGAGTGGGAGCCTTCCCCGCCCGGGCTCTCATCGGTAGTGCCGTCTGTCAGGGTCCAGACCCGAGCTCTAGGACGGCCGCGGTGCACGCGGGGGCCCCGGGCAGCCCCGGCCCTCGGGCACACAGGCCCTGCCTCCCCTGGGAGGTCTGCACCCCGCCCCCTGCCCGTCCCGGAGGAGAGAGACCTTCCCTGGCAACTCGGGCCGTGGAGCTGGGGCCCTAACTGTGAGTCCCGCTGGTCACCAGCACTCAGGACAAGGCCGCCCGCGGGGCAGGAGGCGGGGGCAGGGACACTCACCGTGTCGTACACCGAGTAGGCTGCCAGCACACGGAACAGGGCTCGCTGCCTAGGAGGGGGGACAGCGGGGGGCTCTGCTCAGTCAGCTCCCGCCCAGCGAGGCCGCCGAGGTGCTGACACCCGCCCCGCAGGCCCCGCGGCCCGCAGGGCCCCTCCGCGGGGGCCGATCTCTGGGGTCAGGTCTGCGCACGGGGACAGGCGGCGACCTCACACGTGCAGCATGCCGGGGGATCAGTGCACCCTGGGGTGTCCGACGCCTCTGAGCGGCTCCCGCTGTGGGGTGTGCAACTCCGGGCTCCCCCAGCACCGCCAGCGCCCCCTCCAGCCCTGGAGCGGACCCCCCCGCACGCCCCCATGGGAGCCAGCGCTCCCCCTGCCCCGGTCCCCGCAGCCCCTGACGCCTCTCCTCCGCTGCCCTGCCCTGGCCTGGCCTGGCCCCGTGTCCCGGGAACACCACCAGCCCCACGTGGCCCCTGCCCCGAGCCCACGCAGCCGGGGCGTCCGTGGCCCTGAGCGCACCCCCAGGTCTTCCCAGGTGTCCCTGGGCTGGACTCTGGTGGGGGGACCCCGGGCCCGCCCATCCCAGAGCATCTCGGGGCTCCAGGGCTGAGCCGCCGTGAGGAGAGCAGGGAACGTCGTGCAGGTGTGACCCTGATACAGGCTGCGAACCCCTAGGGTCACTATCTGAGCATGGGGGGGTACGGGGTGCGGCCCCCTCAGCGCTGCCAGGAGCCGCCCGATGCCCCCCGCATGGCGGCCTGAGTCTGCACCCCGGCTCCACGGCCCCCGGGCCCGGGCTGCTGGAGGCCGGCTCCCCCCGGGCCGGGGGTCACAGGTCAGCCTGACCCGGCCGCACTCTAAGGGCCGCGGGAGCCCCGGGGGGCAGCAGGTTCCCTGCAGGGAGGAGCACCGAGTTCTCGTGGGGAGACGGTCCGAGCGCCCCCCCGGAAAGCCCAGCCACCCTTGCCTGGCGGCTCCCCAGCCCCGCCCCTGGCGCCCCTGCAGGTCACCCGTGGGGTCCCGGGCTCCCACACACCCCACCCACTGCACACACAGGTAGCTGCACCCTCTGCTCCACCCACCTGCACCCCCCTGTCGGGGGCTCCCTGCCTTCCCCACCTCCCCGCGGCCCCTGGGGACTCTACGGGACACCCGGGCTTCTGACGGGAGCAGGCCGTCCAGAGAACCCCAAGGTGGCCGGGGAGGCTGAGCATGTCCCACAGGGGGCAGCTGCACCGCGTCCTTGTGGGGGTGGGGTGGGGGTGGGGGCGGGACGGATAGTGTAGGGGTGGGGGGTCTGGGGGTGTGGGGGATGGTGTGGGGGGTGACGTAGGGGGATGGCGTGGGGGCGGTGGTTGAGGGGATGGGGTGGGGGGCTGCGGACACAGGGCACCCCCTTCTCTAAGGTGCACACGGAAACATCTACAGATAAAGGCGACCCCAGTCTGGGGTTTGCTGTGACCCCTGCCCCTGCCCCTGGGGCCCCTTGTGCTCCGCCAGGGCCTGCCTGGACCGGGGCGGCGTCTGGGGGTGGGGGGGGTCGTCATGCCGTGTGTGCTCACCAAGTGCAAATAGTCTAAAACAAAATGCCCAGAATTCAGAAGTACATAAAGCACCGAGGGTGGGTGTCACCCTGACCTGTCCGACCCTCGTCGGGTCCACGTGTCCCGGTCCAGCTGCGGCCATGCACCCTGGCCCCCAGGTCCCCTTCGTGCCCCCCACGCCCCCACCCCGGCCCCCTGCTCTTCACGGGGCCGCCCCTCACCCCCTTGGGGTTCAGCTCAGACGGTGACCCCTGGAGGCCCCGTCCTGGGGCCTCCCCATCCCCGAGACCCTGGGGGTGGGGGCACGGGGGTCATCCCCAGCACCCTACCACGTGGCAGTGTGTTGTTTGCTGCCGTCGCTCCCCCCGGCCTCGGAGACCCCGTGTCCCCAGCACAGAAGCCCCCAGGCCTCTCCCGGGCCGGGCCCCTGACCCCCGAACCCCGCTGGCCCAGCAGCCTCACCCGACCCCGTAGCAGTCCCAGAACATGGTGTGACTGTGGAACGTGCGGTTGACGTCCAGATCGATCTGCACGATGTCCCGGGAGGAGACCAGGGCCGCCTCCTTCATTGCCTGCGGGGAGACCCCGGGAGGAGGAGCCGGCGTCAGGGACACAGACCCCGACCTGTCAGCAGCTGCCGTCCTGGGCAGGGAGCCCCGGGGTCACCACGGGAGTGTGTCCTGCAGGAACCTCCACCCTTCCCCTGGGAGGCCGGGGACGGCGGGAGTGCCCACCGTGCCCGCGGGGCCTGCGTGAGGGCCTGTGCCCAGCTGTCGTGGGTGGGGAGGGGACTGAGGGTCAGCCCTGGACAGGGAGGGGACATGGAGGATCAGCCCAGGTGGGGAGGGGACACGGGAGTTCAGCCCGGGTGGGGAGGGGACATGGAGGGTCAGCCCTGGGCAGGGAGGGGACCGAGGGTCCACGGGGAGTGGACGGGTCGGGTCCCACCTGGTATTTCCCGGCATTCCTGGCCTTAACCTGGTCGACGTTCAGCAATCGCAGCCACACCTGTCCCCGCACCTGGGGCGGGACCCCCTTGTAGACCCGTCGCAGCTGCGGGGAGGAAGGCAGTGCTGGTGAGAGGGGCCCAGGGCGGCCCCTTGGAGCCCAGGGAACACGAGGCATCTAGAAGGTTCCGGCGTCAGCTCCAGGGTGTCTGCAGAGAGGCTGGGTCTCCCTGGAGCTGGGCCCCCCCCCCCCCGTCCCCCGCGAGGAGCAGGGACCCTGGCCCCGACCTGACGCTCCCCCACCGCCGTCCCGGGGCCTGGGGAGGGAGGCCCGGGCTCCCAGCAGACTCTCCCCAGACAGGGGGCTCCCCCGAGGACGGGGCAGGAGGACACTGAGGGCGGCCCCCCAGCCCCATCAGGACGGAGAGCCCTCGGGGGCACCCAGCGCCCCACCTTCTTGCTGGGGAGGTAGTGGTCCCATCGCTTGAGCATTTTTATCCATTTGTCCGCGCGCCGGGTCTCCTGGCGGAGTTTCTGGGAGAGGACAGGCGGGGGCCGCAGGTGAGGCTCCCGCCGCGGGAGGTGGGGGCTCGGGCCGCGTCCAGTGCCCCGTGGGACCCGGAGGAGCCAGGAAGGCACAGGCCCCCCCGCGGCCCGCGGCTCCGGGTCTGGGGTGCGTTCCCGGCGGCCCGTGCAGCGCTGGGACGGGGGACTGGGGAGACGCCCGGGGATGTCCTGGGGGACGCGGTACAGACAGCTGGCCCCAGCTCCCCCCCACGTCCTGCCCGGGGCCCAGGATGGGCTCTCACCTTGACCTCGCGGGGGCTGGGGTCGGGCAGCTCCCTGTCCCTGGAAGGCAGGAGACGCAGAGCCCTGAGGCCCCGGCCCCACAGCCACACACACACACACACACACACACACACACACACACACACACACACACACCCCGTCTGCACCCAGCATCCTGGGGAGGGCAGGGCTCCTCCAGGGAGGGCAGGGGCTGCCAGCGGCCTGAAGGCGGGCAGGGGCGGCGTCTGGGGGGGTCTGAGAAGGGTGTTTGCCGGTGGTGGGCTGGGCGGGGACCCCTCGGCGCCCCCAGGGGGTGACCTGCCCCCCTCCTCGATGGACCAGCCCGAGAGCTGTCAGCGTGGCCCGGGTGCCCCGTGACCGTCCCACTGAGGTCCCCCCGCCTCCCCAGGGCCTGACTGCCCAGCATCCAGCCGGTCTACCCCTGCCCCCTGGCCGTCCCCCTGCTGTCCCCGGACTCCCCTCTCTGCTGTCCCCTCTGCCACCCTGGCCCATTTCACCTCCTGTCCTGTCGGAGCCCTGAGCACGACCACCCCTGAGCCATCCCAGCGGCCACTGGGCCGTGAGCAGGGCCGAGGGGGCCCCACCTGGGGTCTCCAGCGTCCGTCAGGTTCTCGTGGGGCTGTTGACCCATCAGCCTCGTCCCCTGCGACCTAGGCCACTGGGCTGTCCCCTCCCTCGTTCCCGCCCAGGGCAGCCCCCTCCTCCTCTTCCCTCCTCCTGCCTGGTCGGGGCCTCCCTCTGCGGCCCCCCCTCCCTGCGCTGGCCTGGTCCCCGGCATCCACCTCCAGCCCCGCAAAAGCCTTCGGGTGTGGGCGAGAGCACCGCTGCGGACTCGCCCAAGGCCAGGCCATCTCCCTACGGAGAGCACACCCCGGCCCCAGAGCCCCTCACAGGCGGGATCCCCTGCTGAAGGGTTTTGGACACCCCACCCCACCCCCACCCCCGGATGCAGGAGGCTGACACCTGGGCCTGCCCAAAGCAGGCGTGGGGGTCCCTCCTCTGAGTGTCCAGGGGCCTCCCCGGGCCCAGCTCCCTTCCTGCCCACGTCCCGGGTCGGCCTCCGGGGTGTCTCAGCTGCAACCCAGCGCAGACATGGCCCTCAGAGGGCTCCAGGGGACCAGGTCCCGACCTGGGGGCAGGGGGGTCAGCCTCCAGAGAGGTGTTCCTGCAAATGCCACCCGCCCTGGGATGGATGAGGGGTGTCCAGGGGACTCACTGCAGAAAGCCCTGGTGGTCGGTGACCTTGCACAGTGACAGGTCCTGCGGAGACCCTGCTTGGTGCGCCTGCAACAGAGGGGGCTCCATGGTGAGGACCGATCAGAGCAGGGGAATGGGGACAGAGACAGGAGGGAGCAGAAGGGCTCCTCCCTCCCCTGAATCCTGAGGGAGCGCCGACCCTCTGAGATTGGCCGGGCGCCAGAGTGGGCGCAGCCTGACAGCCTCCCCTGCTTCTGTCTATCAGTGACGATCCCCCCCTGGGCCTCACCTGGACCCGGTGACTGTGGTCCCCACCTGGGCCTCACCCGGACCTGGTGACTCTGGTCCCCACCTGGGCCTCACCCAGACCTGGTGACTGTGGTCCCCACTTGGGCCTCACTTGACCTGGTGACTCTGATCGCTACCTGGCCCTCACCCGGACCTGGTGACTCTGGTCCCCAGTTGGGCCTCACCCAGGCCTGGTGACTCTAGTCCCCAGCTGGGCTTCACCGAGGTGACTCTGGTCTCCACCTGAGCCTCATGTGGATCTGCGACTGTGGCCCCCACCTTGGCCTCACCTGAACCTGGTGGCTCTGGTCCCCACCTGGGCTCACCTGGACCTGGTAGCTGTGGTCTTCATCTGGACCTGGTGACTCTGGTCCCCACCCGGGCCTCACCTGTACCTGGTGCCTGGGCTCCTCCGCTACCAATGACGAGGATCCAGGATGGACCCTTAGTTGCTACTGACACCAGGACCATCCCCAGGGTCTCAGTTGTTCCTGGTGACTGTGGTCCTTGCCTGGGCTGACCTGGCTCATCCTTGGCTCTAATCCCCTCTTGAGCCTCACCTGCTCTTGCAGGTATGGTCCCCCCTGTCGTGGGTGTGTAGTGTCTATGGTCCCTTCTGGGCCTCACCTGATGGTACTGGGCCACGATATTGGCCCTTTGCAAGGCCAGCAGGGTCTCCGGGTCCTCCTGCATCATGCTGCAATCCAAACACATCCAAGGATGACGGCGCGTGAGAACCTTCCGAGGACACATGCGTCCGGGTGCTCCCCGTGGGCAGGTGCCCCTCTGTCTAACCGGAGCCGGAGACAACCCCGTAGCCCCAAGGGGCACAGACATCACACACGGGCCCTCGCTGCCTGTCTGTCCGTCGCCCACCGACAGTCCACCTTCCCAGCCACTGTCCCAGGACACGCCGTCACGCTGGGGTCACAGAGCGCTCCCACCCCGGTATCAGGAGCACACGGGCGGGGGACCCAGGGGCTCCGGGGAACTGCCCACGTGATGCTCGGGGTGACGTCTCCCAGCCCGGGGCGGCGCAGAGATGGTGGTGGGTGGGCCGGCCAGCGAGTGTCCCTGCGGGCTTGGGGGGGGGGGGCGGGGATCGAAGGTTTCTCTGAGATTGCACAAATACACGACCAAGGGGAGAAAGCGACGGACTGGACTTCATCAAAATTAAAACCTGATGCCAGCAAGAGTGCGACCAAACTCCCCACCCTGAGGGCAGCGATGTGTGAATAGCCTGAGGGGGGCCCTGAGGGAGCACGAGGGACTCCACGTTCGTTCGAGCGTGAAGAGCAAGCCTGCTCACGGGCCAGGGGGACCCAGCGGGCACAGGGCAGGATGGGGGGGTGACAGTCACCCCTGTCGGGGGTCCATGCGTCTAGGACAGGCTGGAAAGGTCATGGCTTGGGTGCCTGCACAGCACAGGGCTTACAGGGGAGCGGGGGTCCCGGGGGAGCTGCCTGAGTTCCGACTGCAGCCTCCTTCCCTGGACGGGGGCAGCAGGGTGGCCGCTCTCACCCCGTGGGGCTGTGGAAGGGCTGTGGGAGCTGCTCACGGTCATCGCATGGGGATCGGGGTGTTGTGGACCCCAGCGCGGGAGGCCTGTGCCCCCACCCGGATCCACAGGCCCCACTGTGGCCCGCGGGGATCAGGGATCAGCTGCCACTCACCTGTGACCTGTCGCTGTGTGGGCGCCTCCTCTTTATGCACTGGGGTACTGGGGAGTGTGGGAGGGTGGGGGTACTGGAGAGAGTGGGAAGGTGGGGGTACTGGGGAGAGTGGTAGTACCGGGGTACTGGGGAGAGTGGGAGGGTGGGGGTACTGAGGAGAGACGAGTCCTGGGCTACTGGGGAGAGCAGGAGAGTCGGGTCGCTGCGAGCCAGATCCGGAGCACCGGTGCCTCCGAAGGTCTGCGGACGCAGAGTGGGCACCAGGCAGCGGTGGAACCCGGGGGCACCACAGTTCCGCCCAGAGCGGGGTCCCGCATCATCACTGTGGGCAGGCGGGGTCCAATCAGCACTCAGCCCTCACCCTGGTGGCCGAGGGTCCCGGGGGAGGGTCCTGTCCCCACGCCGGGCGGGAAGGTGGTGCAGGCAGCCTCCCGCATCCTCAGTTCCCATCCTCGGAGGCCTCCCGCCCTTCAAGGCAGACTGGGGGTCACAGATGCCCCCCCCGCCCCCCAGGGTTCACAGCGTGGGGTTGCAGTTAGGAGCATTTGAGGGGCTCCTGGGTGGTTCCGTCCATCGGCTCCACGTCGCCTCTTGAGTTTGGCTCAAGCCAGGATCTCCAGGTTGTGGCGTGGAGCCTCGGGTGGGGCTCGGGCTCCGGTGGGTGAGGAGTCCGCTCCAGGTTCCCCCTCTCCCTCCGCCCCTGCCCCCCGCACCGTCTCCCAAGTACATCTTCTAAACATTAACATGAAGACACGTGAGCATCTGGATCCCCTCTGCAGAGGCGCCTTCGTGTGCGTCACGACCGTGTAAATGCCTTTCACGGACCCACCGGGATTCCCACCGGAAACCCCTTTTCCTTGGTATCTATTGAAGTGCCGTCGACACCCAAGGGGACAGTAGCTTCAGGGCTACAGCTGGCGACTTGACAATTCTGTGCCTCGCTCAGCTCTCCCCGCGAGAAGCGGCGTCACCGTCTGTCCCCGTACCGAGTTGTCCCCACGGTCCTGACTCTATTGCCAGGCTGTACTTTCTAAATTTCTGGGATTTCTTTATTTAGAACCACACGCTTGTAGCTTTCCCTATAGTTCATCCACGTTGCCCACCTGCCCCCCCACGGCCCCTCCAATCAATCAGCACGATCCATTCCGTTAACCAGAGAAAGGACATGGGGCGGCCCGGGGGGGGGTGGGGGCTCAGCGCTTCAGCGCCTGCCTTCGGCCCAGGGCGTGATCCTGGAGTCCCAGGATCCAGTCCCACATCAGGCTCCCTGCACGGAGCCTTCTTCTCCCTCTGCCCGTGTCTCTGCCTCTCTCTCTCTTGTCTCTCGGTGTCTCTCAACGAAATATAAATAAAATCTTTAAAAAAAAACAAAAAAAAAGAGAAAGGAGACGATACCCTCAAGAGTCCCAGAAAACGCATTTGACAGAACACAGCATGAAAAGCACAGGGGGTTTTGAGGAAAGGTCTGTCAACAGAGGAAAGGCCGCGTAGGAAGGCCCGCAGCAGACGTCATCCCCGAGGGTGACGACCTGAAATCGTCTCCCCCGAGAGCAGGAACAAGCCACGGAGGTGCCCTCTCATGGCTGGGAGTCCCACGTAGTCAACAGACAGGAAACAGCCGTGTGGGGGTCGCGTCCACGCTGACAGGGGCCAGGGCTCCTCAGGAACCGCGGGGAGGCTTCCGGGTTAGGGTTAGGGTTCGGGTTAGGGTTCGGGTTCGGGTTAGGGTTCGGGTTCGGGTTCGGGTTCGGGTTAGGGTTAGGGTTCGGGTTAGGGTTCGGGATAGGGTTAGGGATCGGGTTAGGGTTAGGGTTAGGGTTCGGGTTCGGGTTAGGGTTACGGTTCGGGTTAGGGTTCGGGTTAGGGTTAAGGTTCGGGTTAGGGTTCGGGTTAGGGTTCGGGTTCGGGTTCGGGTTCGGGTTAGGGTTAGGGTTCGGGTTAGGGTTCGG
Organism: Vulpes vulpes; assembly: GCF_048418805.1. Classification (NCBI taxonomy): domain Eukaryota; kingdom Metazoa; phylum Chordata; class Mammalia; order Carnivora; family Canidae; genus Vulpes; species Vulpes vulpes. The sequence continues at coordinate 139,956,929 of NC_132793.1, forward strand.
GTTAGGGTTCGGGTTCGGGTTAGGGTTAGGGTTCGGGTTCGGGTTCGGGTTCGGGTTAGGGTTCGGGTTAGGGTTAGGGTTCGGGTTCGGGTTAGGATTAGGGTTCGGGTTAGGGTTAGGATTCAGGTTAGGGGTTCGGGTTAGGGTTCGGTTTAGGGTTCGGGTTAGGGTTCGGGTTAGGGTTCGGGTTCGGGTTCGGGTTCGGGTTAGGGTTAGGGTTAGGGTTCGGGTTAGGGTTCGGGTTAGGGTTAGGGTTCGGGTTAGGGTTAGGGTTCGGGTTAGGGTTCGGGTTAGGGTTCGGGTTCGGGTTAGGGTTAGGGTTCGGGTTCGGGTTCGGGTTCGGGTTAGGGTTCGGGTTAGGGTTAGGGTTCGGGTTCGGGTTAGGGTTAGGGATCGGGTTAGGGTTAGGATTCAGGTTAGGGGTTCGGGTTAGGGTTCGGTTTAGGGTTCGGGTTAGGGTTCGGGTTCGGGTTAGGGTTCGGGTTCGGGTTAGGGTTCGGGTTAGGGTTCGGTGTAGGGTTAGGTTCGGGGTTAGGGTTCGGATTAGGGTTAGGGTTCGGGTTAGGGTTAGG